>NC_083802.1:18930785-20278469 GCF_015708825.2 Lethenteron reissneri
CGCCCCCTCACCACACGACCACCAGGCGTCTGTTTGACCTAAAGAATCGACTCCGAACACTGACTATTCAAGACAACTCTTACCACTCAAAACACTCGAACCCATAAGCCATCCGTGGCTGGAAAAGCATCACAACGAGACCGAGGGATGGCCCTCCGTCGTTTATAAGAGTATTCTTAATTTTTATCTTAATATTTAGTGGGCTGTACTCTTAATCGCATAAATTCCCAACAGATCCATCAATACGAACTGATTCTTGGCACCTCCTTCCGCCGAGCCACGCTCACGTGGGGAGTGGTGGCCCACCGGATCCTTATCAGGTGATCTGGTCCCAATTAGTAAACTTGGTATAAGATAACGATCTTCGGAAAAGGAGCACCGTCGCAGGCCCTTACTCCGAGCCGTTCTGAGATAACCTGCCGATGTATCTGTTGAGATTGGTGCCTTTAAGAATAATAACTGTTTTCGATTGTGTTTTTTGTATCGCCGTATAATCTTCAAGTATCTTTCAGTCATAATCGCCGCACGTACTCGCATCCTCTACAGAATATCAACTGTTCCGTGACCCAAGGTGTTAACAACGTGATAAGGGTTGCGTATGATCAATAAGGAGTGCGGTACTGCTTGAACAATATTGAGTATAATCATTCATTAACGTTAAGGTTTTCTAGCATAATATTTGCATGTTTTAACGACTCTCTCTCTCACTAAGAACCATCGCGTTATGCGATCCATGTGCCGTTGTCAAAGTGAAATCAGACAATCGTTGATGATACTGTTTGATGCCGTATTGACGTTCCGGGATTGATAGTTCGCATACTAATCAATAGTTAAGGTTGAATTAGTAATAAATTGATCAATACAGAAGTGGTTGTGTGATTCTTTCCTGAAATCTATGCATAAGATCTGCTTCTGCGTTTGAGATTTGAACTTGGTGACCTTAATAAACACACTAATACATACTCAGTAAATGTTTAAAGCGATAACGGGGTGAACCGGGGTCTGGTTATCATAACGACTTGCGTTATCAAATTACACCCACTCGCTAATTAATACGATTACCTCTCGAATTGGCATAATTAAAATGTGCGTAATTACATAAATTAACATATTTCCGGATAATTACACATTTGGCCAAATTTCATTTAATTATTATATTTTCACTGAATATTCATAACCCACATATACAACATAATAATTTCACCCACGCACGCATACAACATAACAAATTTTCTTAACCCCACATATACAACATAATGTTCTCATTGGACTTCCTCACAACCCCAGACAGGCTGAGTCAACCCCCAACCAGGGTTGAACCTGCAACTTTCTGATTGCGAGCCGTTCGCTTTACCATTGAACCACCCGGCCAAAATATTGATTACCCATGAGAAAGCCACCATATCCGATGGGATAACATTAAACCATCCGGAGAGACCTACTTGCTGTACTGCCATCATCTGGCCACTTTGCAGTCCAGCGGGTTTGGAGTTTGACAGCACACGATGGTTGCCGCTTGATCCATCAAGCCTCCCCCCTCACCCACCCTCCACATATGCAGTCCAGCAACCTGGATATGGGGTTGGTAGTTCACGCAAGGATGAAGCTATTTTAATGTGAGAGATGCGCCCCCCCCCGGCAAAAGGGAAGCAATACGATGACATGGAGACTGACGACCCTTCTGTGAGGGTGATTTCCACATCATAATTAAATCAATTGGTCAAACATAGTCTTAGGTTTTATTCGGTAAAGTCACGTAGTTTAAAAAATTAAAATTAAAAAAGTTAAATAAAAATAAAATAAAATCAAACATCCCAATGCAGGACCCTCAGAAAAGAGAGTCTTACGATTCCGTGAGATTCTGCTGGATAAATAAAGGTCGTTCACTTTCAGGGATTGACTTCTCACCGAGTGCGTTTCTCCGTGTCACTGGCGGCACGTGTCTCGTAGCCACTGGCGGCACGTGTCTCGTAGCCACTGGCGGCACGTGTCTCGTAGTCACTGGCGGCACGTGTCTCGTAGTCACTGGCGGCACGTGTCTCGTAGCCACGGCCAGAGTCGAGGGGCATCCCTCGACGTGGTGTGCTCGGGGTCGGAATATTCTGTGTCACTGATCTAGACAGATCCGGCTGAAATTAATATCTAATTATTATTTGCATTATTCGTAATTGACCATTCATCACCGCGTTCGTCTCGCCGGTCTGACTTCAAGGATTCCCACCGTTCTGCGACCCACAACCCCCACACAACGGAAGCCGCTCGATTTACGCTCACGAGGTTGGTGTCACCATGGCCCCGTCGCCACGTCTGGCCAGGAGGGAAATTGAACTTGGTTCGTTTTTAGCGCAAAGTTTGTGCGGCCAACTCGTGCGCTCGTGTCCCCCCCCCCCACCAACACCACCCCCCCCTGCCAGGCGCGCAGGGCGCTGGCCGGCTGGGTGCCGCGAGCCCTGCAGAGCACCCAGGTGGCGCCGTCTCCCACGCTGGCGACGCAGGGGCCCCCCGACGCGCCCAGCTCCGTGCCCGCCGACTGCCCCGTCTCCTCGTTCAACGAGTGGGACCCCCTGGAGGAGGTGATCGTGGGGCGCGCCGAGAACGCCTGCGTGCCGCCCTTCACCGTCGAAGTGAAGGTGCGTGACGTGCCCAGCCATGCACTGTCTTCCCCCACCTCCCCCTCTCTTGCCATGCCCCTCACCCCTCTCGCGTTCCGCTGCTGAAATAACTCTGCGTGCCCCTGCGGTGCGTGGAGATGGAGCGCGGCAGATGCAGGGCGGGATGGACTCGTGAAGGGTAAGGTTAGGAGTAGCGTTACAGCGAGCATTAGGGTCTGAATTACCACTGTGGTTGGGGTCTCGGGCTGGTCTGCGATTAGCTCCTTTTTCGAGTGTTAGGAGCAGTGCTACTGTAGCAAGGGCTGTGGTGCAGTGAGGTGATAGGGTTAGGTCTATAGGGCGAGTGTGGTTGGGGTTGGTGGTGTGGTTAGGATTAGTGGTAGGATTAGTGTGGTTAGGATTAGTGGTTAGTGTGGTTAGGATTAGTGGTAGGATTAGTGGTAGGATTAGTGTGGTTAGGATTAGTGGTTAGTGTGGTTAGGATTAGTGGTAGGATTAGTGTGGTTAGGATTAGTGGTTAGTGTGGTTAGGATTAGTGGTAGGATTAGTGTGGTTAGGATTAGTGGTTAGTGTGGTTAGGATTAGTGGTAGGATTAGTGTGGTTAGGATATAGTAGTTAGTGTGGTTAGGATTAGTGGTAGGATTAGTGTGGTTAGGATTAGTGGTTAGTGTGGTTAGGATTAGTGGTAGGATTAGTGTGGTTAGGATTAGTGGTTAGTGTGGTTAGGATTAGTGGTTAGTGTGGTTAGGATTAGTGGTTAGTGTGGTTAGGATTAGTGGTTAGTGTGGTTAGGATTAGTGGTTAGTGTGGTTAGGATTAGTGGTAGGATTAGTGTGGTTAGGATTAGTGGTTAATGTGGTTAGGATTAGTGGTAGGATTAGTGTGGTTAGGATTAGTGATTAGTGTGGTTAGGATTAGTGGTAGGATTAGTGTGGTTAGGATATAGTGGTTAGGGTGTTCGAGGGGATCCATGTTTGTCAGAGGCAGCAGCAGCAGCAACCACTCTTCATCATCTTCATTATCATTATACTTTATGTTAATCTTTGTAATCGTTTTCGTAACGTTGGTGACCCGAGTCCCTCTCGTGGACGAGACTCATCCTGGAACTCGACCCCGTGTCGCCCATCTCTCGCTCCCCCTCCTTCCTGCCCCCCACACCTGCCTCCCCCTCTCCCCCCCAAGGCGAACACCTATGAGAAGTACTGGCAGTTTTACCAGAAGCAGGGTGGGCTGCCGTTCCCCGAGGCCCACGTGAAGAAGGCGGTGGCCGAGTGGAGGAGCTGTGCACCCGTTGCTGCGTGGGGAGGGGGTCACCGTGCAGAGGCCGGAGCCCCTCGACTGGGCCCCTCAATTACACCACCCCCGACTTCAACTCCACGGTACCCGCGTCCACCGTCGTAGCTTCTTCTTGTTTTTTGTTGTGTCGTTAGCTTTGGCTGAGCCATCGAACAAACACGGTCACGACTGGCGCGCTTTCAGGTGCGCTTCAGTGGCCGCCTTGAAAGCTCTTCATTTTCGATATTACGCCAATGGGAGCTTTGCACTTTTAAATCGTCGAGATTGAAACAACTCATTTCTTTAGGACTGCTTGTGTATTGAGCTGTTTTCCTTCTTTCCCACGCCTCCAATTAACATGGGGTGGCTACGTACGGTGGGAAAGAATGTGCAACATACATACGTACATACATCTGTCCCAATTTAGCCGGAGGTCGTGGGTTCGATCCCGAACCTCACGTCTGTAGTTTGCGCGTTTCTCTCTCCATGGTCGCGTAGATTTTTCTCCGGGTCCTCCAGTATTTCCCTCCACATTTAGTAACAACATGCGTTTTAGAGTTGTTGGCTACCCTACATTTCTACATGTCAGAAGACGCTTAATTTGGCTCTCATTTGTGACAGCCAAGTCGCTTCTGAAAGAGAGCTGTACAGTAGCTCAGTGGGCCTTACCTGGTAAGATAAAAGTGGTTTAAAAGTTTAGTTTTAGTTTCACTGCACCACGACCGGGCCGCCCAGAAATTAGATTCCCAACCACGGCCTCTTCTTTACCAACACACACACTGACCAGCATGGTGAAGTATGGTCAAAACCGGCATCTTTGGAGAGCCCTTCATCCGGGAGTGGATTATTTATTTTAACGAAGATTTTTGTATTTGCCCAGGAAATGCCTCGCTTGAGTCTCAAGACTCCAGAAGGATCCTGCATTGGGATGCTTGACCAATCCCATTAAAGGGGCCTTTGGCTTCGTGTGGCTCTGGCAGTATTGGGTTTTGTTTTGGTAAGAAGCGCCAAAAACCTCTGCACACAGCGGGGCCCAAGAGAGCGTCACATTTGCCGCAGTGGACCTCAACAATAGAGAACCACACATTGAAATTCAAAAATATATACAATTATAATTTTTCACCAATCAATTTCGCACGCGCGCAGCCGTGGCAAAACACCCAGCACCTTGAAGTCACGCCAACAGCGAGTCCACCACACGCGATGCCACGGACAGACCGTCCTCGGCCATAATATCGTGGAATGTCCCTCTACCACCGGCTCAGCCGGCCGATGACTGACAACGAACAACATGGCCACATCGCTCCCCCGCCCACTCTTCTCGCCCCCCCGCCCTGCCCCAGTGTGGCGTGAAACAACGGGGGGGGGGGGTGCCGGGGTGAGTGCGCGCGTCAGCCACAGGGGGGCGCTGTGAGTCCCGCGGTGGGCGGGCGGGGGGTGAGGGGGGCGGGGTGAGGGGGCGGGGGGTGAGGGGCGGGGGGCGGGGGGCGGGGGCGCTGAGCTCGAGGGGGCGGGGCGAAGGCGACAGCGGCGGTGCCAGCCAATGGACCTTGGGCTGAACGATTTATCGATTTAAAATCGAATCGGAATGCGATTAGCAAATCGCAAAGGCTGCGGTTTTTTTGCGATTTGAAAAGTCCGATTAATTTCTTATTGGAATTGTTTTATTTTTTATTATTATAACTTTTTTATTTAACTTAATAATTGTTCTTCTTGGTTCTTTCGGTAAAGTCACGTAGAAGGGAAGTATAAAATAATAAAAATAAAAACAGAATAAAATAATTCTCACGACGTTCTCGGCCACAAACGCAAGCAACCGTCCTCAGGTGAAGACCAGGTCTGTCGGGGAGACAGCGACAGACTGGTCTTCACCGTAGCCCGGTGCCTTGCCCCCCCCCCAACTCACCCCCCCCCCCTCTCCGGGCCCCTCTGTCCCGTGAGCCCGAGGTGCGGTCGCACCGCCTGCACACGCCATGGCCAAGCCGCCGTCTACACCCTCGCCGCTCCCGTGTGACCCCGGGCTGTCCGACAGTGACCTTGACCCCCACCCCCCACCCCTCCCTTGCCCAATGCCCCCAGGGATGTACGCTGCCATGCCCCGGGACATCCTGCTGGTGGTCGGGAACGAGATCATCGAGGCCCCCATGGCGTGGAGGGCGCGATTCTTCGAGTACCGCGTACCGCCCGCTCATCAAGGAGTACTTCAAGCGTGGAGCCAAGTGGACCACGGCGCCCAAGCCACAGATGGCCAACGAGCTCTACGACCAGGTGAGCCGAGAGGTGACCAGGTGAGCGAGCAGGTGGGCAGGTGTGGGGCCAGGTGAGCGAGCAGGTGAGCGAGCAGGTGAGCAGCTGTGTGACCAGGTGAGCAGTTATATGACCAGGTGAGCAGGTGTGTGACCAGGTAAGCGAGCAGGGTGGGTAGGTGTGTGACGAGATGCAGGTGATGAGGTGGCGAACAGTTGAGGTCAGCAGATCAACATATAAACGACCACGTGTGCGAGCAGGTGAAGTGTGCAACCAGGCGAGGTATAGGATCAGGTGAGCGGCTGTACCACGAGGCGAGATGGTGTGTGCCCAGGTGAACAGGACATCCGCGCGGCCATGCAACCAGCTGACCAATCATTATATTTTTTATTATATGTACAGTATAGGACATAGTTGTCCTGGCCTGCACCCCATCCCTCCTCACTCACTCACCTCCGCCCCCCCCCCATGCAGGACTACCCGATCCGCACGGTGGAGGACCGCCACAAGTTGGCGGCGCAGGGGAAGTTCGTCACCACGGAGTTCGAGCCTTGCTTCGATGCCGCCGACTTCATCCGCGCCGGCCGCGACATCTTCGTGCAGCGCAGCCAGGTGACCCCCCCCCCCGATCCCCCGACCCCCACCTCCTCCTGACCCTCCCCCCCCCCAGATACCCCACCCCCCCAGATCCCCCAGATCGTCATGCTCTCCCCGTTCCCCCCCCTACCCCCGATCACCCTCTTTATCTCTTGCTCTCTTGCTCTAATGCTCTCCCCTGTTCTGCTTGCAATCTCTGACCCCCCCTCCCCCCCAGATCCTCCGGTTTCTCCCTGCTTTCCCCGACCACCCTCTGCTTCCTTTTCTCAATCCATTCCTAAAATCTCATCGTGCAATCGCGAGCGAGGGTGGCGGTTGGGGTCTGGTGGTGGTGTGGTTCGTTCCGTGCAGAGTCGTGGCTGAAATATTCCTCCCTATTTACTACTAAACTTGTTTATTTTGACCAGGTAAGGCGCACAGAAGCGACCTGGATATCACAAATAGCTTAATGAAGGTGGTTTATCACGTGGAAAATTCATTCACGGCAGTCAAATACTCTGAACGTGTGACGTTGATTATAAATGTGGAGGGAAAAACTGGCTGTCAGAGTCGGGATCGAACCCACGACCTCCTGCATACTAGGCGAGGGAGTTAACACCTCGCCCCCCCTCTGCTCGTCACTCAGGTCACCAACTACTTTGGGATTGAGTGGATGCGCCGGCACCTGGCGCCCACGTACCGCGTGCACACCATCTCCTTCAAGGACCCCAACCCCATGCACATCGACGCCACCTTCAACATCATCGGCCCGGGCCTCGTGCTCTCCAACCCGGACCGGCCCTGCCTGCAGGTGGGGAGCGGGGGGGGGGCACATAGGTGGATGGACACAAAGATGAGTGAACAGACCGATGGGTGGAAGGATGAGCAGATAGATGGGTGGGTGAGCGAATGAATGGGTGGATAAGTGAGCAGATAGACGGATGAGTGGGTGGATGGCAGAGTGGATAAACGGGCGAGCGTGAGGATGAGAGAGTGGATGAGAATGTGGATAAGTGGAATAGCGGGCAGACGAGAATGGGTGGATGAATGGGCAGGTGGATCGATGCGTGGGTGGACGAGTTGGGTGGACGACAAAGGTGAGGTGGATGTGCCTGTCCCCGCAGATCGACACGTTCAAGAGAGCCGGTGTGGACGGTGGTGACTCCACCAACTCCGCTCATCCCTGACGGTAACGGATCCCCGCGCTCGCTCAGACTCTGAATGTCTTTTTTTTGTGCCGGGAATACGCGGGGTGCGTGAACGCGTGGAGAGGCGGCGCTGCGATCCCAGCGATCCCAAGTTCAATTCCTGGCCACGGCCAACGTCAGTGGCACGTGTTATCCGAACCTGACCTGGGCCTCCTCTAGGTCGACTCAGACGAACAGACCGGCAGGGAGGCGGCAGCCACGTGGCGAGTCGGCGCCAACATTGGCTGAGCTCCTTGTTTCTCCATATCAAGGCCGTAGCCATGGAGCCAACATTGGGGGGGACCAAATTTTCCAGGCTGTATTGGGTCCCAACTCAGAAATATATCTAAATTTGAAAACTAATTTCCTGCCTAAAATATAAAAAAAAACTCACTAACACATGGGATGGACTTAAATTTTTTACAATAATGTCGAATAGTGTATTGTATTAACATTGCTCTGTTTTACTTTGTTACCATTTCTTGTTTCATTGTATGCAATGGCAGAGATTAGGGATTAATAAAGTACAAACCATAACCACAATCATATAAACATAAATCTATGCATTGATTTATATGAAGACAAGTCCAGATATTGTGGCCAAGGTTTAGCAAATTGTTGTTTTTATTTACATAGCATAGCAATACAAAATTTATAGCAATATATTGGGGGGGACATTTTTAGCATATTTGAATATTGGGGGGGGGGGGTGTCCCCCCCCCCCAATATATATTATAATTTCGGCCTTGCTCCATATACGAAGGTGTTGTCGGCCAACTGATGAGTGTTTCCATGTGCGAGGAAACCGGACTGCCCGGAGAAAACCTACACACGTGAGGGGGCAACACTCGATCCCATACAAACGGAACAGATGAGAGTCCACATTTTTTGCCGTACCGACTTCTCCCAGCGAGCCAGAGTACAGCTGACTCCTCGTGGCCCACGGGAAGGGAGTTTCCCAACATTTCTGGGATCCACCAAAAACCCCTCGCCTCCACACTTCTGGATTCGAGGCCTCGTGTGGAGTCACCCACCGGTGGCGCTAACGTCGCTCTCGAGAGCACGGAAACAAGGGCCCCGTGCCCTCGCGCTCTCCCCTGGTGTTCACCTCCCCTCCCTCGGTTGTTCCTGTGCGTGGCGCGCGCCGTAGACCACCCGCTGTGGATGTCCTCCAAGTGGCTGTCCATGAACGTGCTGATGCTGGACGAGAAACGCGTCCTGGTGGAGGCGGCTGAGACCTCCATCCAGAAGATGTTCTTGAACCTCGGTGAGCGCAAGAGCGATGACGTGTTTTGTTGCCTTTATTCGTCCGCTGGAAATTATTTCGCCGGGAATTTAAGCATCCTATCGCGTTGGCTCCTGGAGCACAGGCGGTCGTTGTTATGCACACACGACGACTACGATGACGATGATGATGACCGAGATGATGAAGATGGTGATTAGGAGGATAATGTCGAAGATAATGACCAAGATGTTGAAGAGCCTATTTTTGCCAATATGTTCAGATGTTGAAGCTATTAATGACTGATGATTATGGGGAAAGGGAGAGTTGAGTGGGGGCATCGACACAAAGCTTCGTTTGTTGGAGTGGAGAACGCGTGAGAGGGGAGAGGTAGGAGAGTGTGGAGAGGAGTAGAGTGAGATGACAGGGGAGAGGTGGGAGAGTGTGTGGAGGGGAGTATAGTGAGATGAGAGGTAGGAGAGTGCGTGGAGGGGAGTAGAGTGAGATGAGAGGGGGGGAGAGTTATGAGAGTGTGGAGGGGAGTAGAGTGAGATGACAGGGGAGAGGTGGGAGAGTGTGGATGGGAGTAGAGTGAGATGAGAGGGGGGAGAGTTAGGAGAGTGCGTGGAGGGGAGTAGAGTGAGATGACAGGGGAGAGGTGGGAGAGTGCGTGGAGGGGGGTAGAGTGAGACGAGAGGGGAGAGGCAGGAGGGTTCTTGGAAGGGAGTAGAGTGAGATGAGAGGGGAGAGGTAGGAGAGTGCGTGGAGGGGAGTAGAGTGAGATGAGAGGGAGGAGAGTGCGTGGAGAGGATTAGAGTGAGATGAGAGAGGAGAGGGTGGGAGATGTGCGTGGAGAGGAGTAGAGTGAGACGAGAGGGGAGAGGCAGGAGAGTTCTTGGAAGGGAGGTAGAGTGAGATGAGAGGGGAGAGGTAGGAGAGTGCGTGGAGGGGAGTAGAGTGAGATGAGAGGGAGGAGAGTGCGTGGAGAGGATTAGAGTGAGATGAGAGAGGAGAGGTAGGAGAGTGCGTGGAGGGAGTAGAGTGAGATGATAGGGGGGATGCAGGTAGGGACGAGGCCATCAATGATCCTGGATGTGATCTTGAATTAATTCAGGATTGATTTTGGAGCCAATTGCGAGATTGACAATGTTCGTCACTCTCCTCCTCATTCTTTATTACCTCCTCCTCCTCCACCCCTGTGCAGGCATCACTCCAGTGAAGGTGAACATTCGTCATGCCAACTCGCTGGGCGGTGGCTTCCACTGCTGGACGAGCGACGTTCGCCGCCGTGGAACCCTGCAGTCCTACCTGGACTAGCACCCCGCACACTCCCCGCACACACACACACACACACCTGTGTCACGAACCCGTCAATCACATTTCCATTTAACTCACCTGCATAACACACCTGACAAACACACTCACCTGTGTCAGGCCCATAACCATATAACTCCCGCATAGCATCTGTCACTCACCTGTGTCAGGCCCATGACCGTATAACTCCCGCATAACACACCTGTCACGTGTATGACGAACACCTGTGTAAAGTATAAACACTGCCACACACGTGTGAGTCGCACACACACACACACACACACCTGTATCGTTCTGAACAGTAGACTCTGCTTCAGCTGAGCAGGGGATTGTTGGGCATTGTGCGTCACGCTGACCGGGGCGAGACAGAGACAATGCCCCTTCAATATTTTACCTCGAATGTATTTTCTACGCACGCACTATATATATAGATATAAAGACAAAGATTCCCCGTGTAGCCTCAACAGACTGTCGGGGGCAAGTGCTGTTAGCGAGCACCGATGAAGGCCGGCACGGCACACGCGGGGTGGTTGGCAAACATCACGCCCGGCCGCCTTTGTCTCCCCAGTGGTGATGTTTACACAAAAACACCAGGTACTCATTTGAGGCTGAGTCAACCTAAGGGAGGACCGGGACCGGTTTAGATAATCCGTCACTGGTGCTGGCCGTGAGCGGTAATCGATCTCGGGTCGCCGGGTTCGTAGCGCAGCGTAGCGCTACCCGCTACACTACCGCACCGCACTATGCATCGGTGCGCGCAGCATCTACACACACACACCCCACGCCACCACCACCACCACGAGGCTACACACCGGAACCACCACACACTGTGTCACTGGTGAACCTGCTGCTGCTGCAGCTGCTGTGGTCGTCAGGCACAGAGTGGAATTTTGTAGAAATGACCCTGACGGCAGCGTCTCGCTGGCCAAATTACATTCTTACCGCAAGAACAAAGGCGACGTGTCCGTGTGTGTTTTTTGTTGTTTGTGTTGCCGGTTAATAATGACGTTTAACAAGCGTAGTCGTCGTTTGTGCAAACTGTGTCGCTCACAATCGCCGGGAAAGCCACGGGCGTGAGTGGGAAGACAACAGCAGCAGCAGCCAGACAGTGGTTAGCCAGGGCTACCAACAGTTTCCCAAGCTCTGCGTTCCTTCACCATATTAAGATGCTTTGAGAAAATCAGTAATGAGTTTGCATCCATGCAGAAAAGGGGGCAGCGCGTACACACGCCACACACAAAGACGCACGAGTCGGGAATCGAACCCATGAATCCTTGCTGTCAGGCACGAGTGGTCACCACGTGTGACGCGAGGCCGGGACGGTGCCTTGATTAATGCCATCCACACATCTCTTGCCTTCATCTGAAGGGGCAAAGTGTGGGTAGTCGCTCCCCGTCCAGGATGTGTGGCCAGCGTGGAAGAGGAGGCCAAAGCCCCCCGCTCTAGAGCAGCCCCTCGAGGCGGAGTCCCCCTTCCGCCAGCAGTGGCGTGAGTGAGCGATTGCAGTGGCTGCGCCTTTGCCACACTAACCCCGATTCGCTCGTGACAACAGCGCCTCCTGCAGCCTGGGCTCGTGGTGGAGACGGGAGGTCAAGGAAAGATCCCCCGTGCAGCCTTAACAGACTGCCGGGGCAAGTGCTGTTAGCGAGTAGCACCTATGAAGGCCGGCACGGCACGCGAGGGGGTGGGTGGCCAGCACCACGCCTTTGTCTCCCGAGTGGCGACGTTTCCGCACCGCACCAAGTACTAACTTGAGGCCGAGTCGACCTAGGAGAGGCCCAGGACCGGTTCAGATGACCCGTCACTGGTGTTGACCGTGAGCGGGAATCGAACCCGGGTTGCGCTGCCACTCGCCCACCCCGTAGGCCTTGACACACGCTCGCTGCACCGACGACGTTTCGCGGCACGTGGCTAAGGGTGTCGCTCTTTTCCCGGCGCGCGGCTCACGTTGGCGGAGCAACAGCTGCGACATTCCCGCCGTCGTCGTTGCGAGGATTGCGCGCATCGCCTTCCTGCACCCTCGTCCATAATAAAGGGGCTTTTCGTTTGTTAGATCGCGTAAATATATAAATGTGTCGGTAAAACCCGCCACCACCCGACACAGCCAACTAGTAGGGGTTGTCACGTAAACAGAACGTGGCCAATTCGTCACTAGTACAGCACTAACCGGTGCGTTGGAGAGCCAAGCCGCAACATTTACAATCTGAGTACGACGTTTCGCCAGTAATCACAACCGGCTTCATCAGGCGACAGCCAGTCGCGAAAACCCACGTGTTCAACTGCACCCTCGTGTCTGTGGCTCGGGCCACTGATCGGGGCCGTTGCACACGCCGTGGTTCCGCTCTTTGGGTGGCCCACCACAGTCTCCGCACACCGCCAGAGATGTTGTTGTTGTTGTTTGTTGTTGTTGTTTAAACTTTCAAACACAGTCGGCGGCGACGCGGGAGATCTCTCCCTGCCTGCGATCTCCCGCAAAGCTCCTGGGGACACAACCTCCTGAACCGCAGCCGTTGCACAACCCATGGCAGCAGCAAGCAGCGTATGATGAGGATACTTTGACGATGATGATGGTGGTGGTGATGATGATGCACGGCATGCAAGGGGATATCCAGTGACAGGTGGCACATCCAGGGGAGCGTCTCCGGATTGCCGATCGACTTCATGGGGACGCGGAGGCAGCGCGCGCTGATGAGGGGGCACAGAGGTCTCGGCTGTCACGTGGGAAGAGTCTGCAGTCGTGTGCCCCCCCCCCCCCCCCCCCCCCACTGGGTTGGCCACGCAGATTTAGTGGGGAGCCTGAAATGCTAGAGTCTCGTGTTCACCCGCCCCCCCCCCCCCCCCGCCGCCCCTCCCCCAACTCAGTGACTACTCGACTTCGGTGAAGAAGAGCTTTATAGCTCATCGGATTCCTCCGGCACAAATCGAGATTCTTATTCCGTCCCTTGCCACCAGAGCCGGGTTAAGGCACGGGGCATCCGACAGCAGGAGGCCCTCCAGAGATGAAGAGATGAAGTTAAATGTTATTTAATTTGTGTATGCTGATTTTTATTTGTTGGTAGCCTTGTAAAAATACAATTTAATTTTTCTTTAACTTTGTTTTCCTTTCAAAAATAGCACGGGGGGGGGGGGGGGGCTCACAGTAGCTGTAGCCCAGGGGGGCAGCACAATCTAAATCCGCTTGCCACTCGTGCGGTACCACCATCGCCCCCACCGCCACCCTCTCCATCACCCCCCTCCCACCCTCCCCTTGTCCTCCGCCCCTCGTTAATGAGTAACGAGGTGGAGGGATGGACAGGGCACGGGTCCGCGCTATCACGGAACGGGGGGGGGGGGGTCTCGGGGTCTCGGCCTCGTGGATTTTGCCCCCGGCGAATCAACAGCGGCGCGAGGGCGCGGGGCGACCTCGGCAACGTCGCGCATCTCGGGGTCAGAGAGGTCAGCGAGGTCAGCGAGGATGACGGTCGCTTGACAATGGCCATGTCAGAGACGCAGCCCGGCGCGGCCGAGATCCTGCGCCGAGTGAGAATCCACGCGAGCCGGCGATCAGCGGGCCTGAGGTGGGTGGGGGGTGGGGGGTGGGGTGGTGGGTGGGGGTGGTGGGTGGGGGGTAGAGTTGGTGGGTGGGGGTGGGGTTGGTGGGTGGGGGGTAGGGTTGGTGGTTGGGGGCAATAGCGGAGCCAGGATTTTCAGGTAGGGGGGGCAACCCCTCCAGCAATGAAAATGATAGAGGAGTTGTTAGTAAGTAAGGAGTTGTTAGTGAGTAAGGACTTGTCCCTTGCTTCTTATTCGACGCGTGTGTGGCGATGGCGCAGCCATCGATCGAGGGTCGAATTCGAACCGCGTCGTGTGATTGGCATCGCGCTCGCTGAAGCTGTTGATGCCTTCAGGGAAGTCGTGGACTGTATACGCAACTGCGCACAATTCTGAGTCACTTATAACTGCTTTGCCGTTACTTATTGCCAATTATGGACTCAGACTATTGTCCTATCACCTCATGGAGTCCCTGGCACGCAATAACATGCTACACAGTGACAGTAGGGGTCGCAAAATTCCGATCGGATCATTGGGGGGGGGGCAGAGGCGGCTATAGGACAGCGTGGGGCTCAGAAGAAGTCAGCGCAGCCATATATACAATTGTTGCACTGCACTTCTACGCTCCGGCGTCTATGGCTCCCCGCTCTCACCAACCCGCTATGAACCAAGTCAAACCATCGCCACCCCCGGAGTCGAACCAGCTGCGTCTCAGTGCTCGGCGACACCAAAGCGCCTCTCTCAGCGATCCCGGTTCCAGCGCGGGGCGGGGGTGGGGAGAGGGGGAGGGAGCCACTCCCAGGTGACCCGAGTCATCCTGATAGCCCACACACACAAAGGCAAATAACCCCCTGATAGCCTAACAGACTGTTGGGGCAAGTGTTGTTAGCGAGGAGTACATATGAAGGCCATTGTGCCGACGCGATGGTGACACTCTTTGATTTTTTCGGTAAAGTCGCGTCGAAAATAAAATAAAACAATAATATAATACGACGTTTCGATGGCGACACAAGTGACCGCCATCAGGTAAGAATGAATGAGAAGAAAAAACGACATGGTAAACGTAGAAACACAATGGCACACAACACAGAGAGCCGGACAACACAACAGCCAACACCCCACCAGGCTGACCACGCTCCTCTGTTTGTCATTCTTTGTTGCATTGTGTTTCTAAGTTTACCATGTTGTTTTTTTCTCATTCATTTCCTATCTGATGACGGTTGCTTGTGTTGCAATCGAAACGTCATATTCTATTATTATTTTATTTTCGACGCGACTTTACCGAAAGAACCAAAGAGTAATTCCTGCAGTCACGAAAGCTTCGAATCTACAATGGTGACATTTACACACCGCACCAGGTACTCATTTGAGCCTGAGTCGACCTAGGGGAGGCCCAAGACCCGTTTCAGATAATCGTTACCGATGTTGGCCGGTGAACTCGGGGCGCCGGGTTCGTAGCGCAGCGTGGCGCTAACCGCGGCACCACCGCTCCCCCACATGCACACAGTGACACGCGCGTGGGCACAGTGGCCTCTGACAAACAACTCGGAATGCGCCGACCTCGACAGATTTTTACCGAACGGACCAAAGAGTATGGATTCCTGCAGTCACGAAAGCTTCAAATCACGATGGATCTCGGTAGCTGAGCACGATTTTGAGCGTGGATCATTCTCGGCAGGGTGACCCCCTCGTGCGTTGCCCCAGGTGGTGTCAGACAACTTTGAGGCTACACGTTGCGGGCAGTGCAGCCGCATCCATTGCCCGTACCTGTGCTCCAGTAGCTTGAACTCCACCAACCCCCATCACCAACACGCGCTGGCCGGCGTGGTGAAGTATGGTCAAATATTGCCCACGAACGAGCACGGGCCGAGGAGGTCCTCGTCCGGCAATGGAATTCCCAAATGACGACTGCGGAGCAAGTTGCTGTGAGCGAGCACTTGTTACTAACCCGAACCCGTCCATGTACTCACAAGTACTGACACGGCATGCAGTACAATGATAAAGATCCCCCGTATAGCCTCAACATACTGTTGGGTCAAGTGCTGTGAGCGAGCACCTGTTACTAACCCGAACCCGTCCATGTACTCACAAGTACTGACACGGCATGCAGTACAATGACAAAGATCCCCCGTATAGCCTCAACATACTGTTGGGTCAAGTGCTGTTAGCGAGGGACACCTATGAAGGCCGGCACGGCACACGAAGGGGTGGGTGGCCAGCATCACGCCCGGCCGCCTTTGTCTCCCCAATGCTGATGTTCACGCACTCCAGCAGGTACTCGCTTAAGGCTGAGTCGACCTAGGGGAGGCCCAGGGCCGCGTTCTGAAAATTGTCACTAGTGTTGGCCGTGAACGGGAATCGAACTCGCCGGATTTGTAGTGCAACGCGCTAACCACTGCGCCACCGCTCACCGCATGCAGGGCATACACACGTACACACACACACGTACTTACACACACACACGAAATTACACACACACACGTACTTACACACACGTACTTACACACACGTACACACACACACGTACTTACACACACACGTACTTACACACACACACGTACTTACACACACACATACTTACACACACACACACGGACTTACACACACACACGTACACATACACACACGTACACACACGTACTTACACACACACGTACTTACACACACGTACTTACACACACACACGTACTTACACACACACATACTTACACACACACACGGACTTACACACACACGTACACATACACACACGTACACACACGTACTTACACACACACGTACACACACGTACACACACGTACTTACACACACGTACACACACGTACTTACACACACACACGTACTTACACACACACACGTACACACACGTACTTACACACACGTACACACACGCGTACTTACACAACACACGTACTTACACAACCTCTGTCCCGTGCAGGCATCGCAGCTATCAGTCTGTACCCCCCCCCCCCCACGGACCCCCCCCCCGCCCATGGGACCCCCCACCTCGTTGCCCACCGCCACCCCTCCGGGCTGGCCACCACGGCTCGATCGATCCCGCGCGGCCAGCGACAGTGGGGCAAAGCAAATATTGGCCTTGATAAGCCTCCCCAACGCCCCCTCGACGCCCACCCACCCACCCACGCACCCCCCTCAACGCCTACCCCTCCCCCCACACCACGCCATGTAGTCGGGGGGCACGGGGCCGAACCGTCGCCCTTCGCTCCCACGCGCCGCGAGGGCTCCCGACTCGAGGTCCCGGCGCCGCTGGAGCCAACTCGGGGTGACATCTGCGGCGAGTTAGCGACGTGAGTGGTTCACGCGAAACAGATTCTCTCCCCGCGGAATTGTTGCATTGTTAGAGATGATTGGGGGGGGGGGTTGGTGGGGGGGGGATGTGTAGGCGGAGTGTGAGGGGTAGGGAGAAGAGAGGGGTTGGTGGTGGAGGAGGAGGAGAGCGGGTGAGAGACGGCGGTGGAGCGGGGATGAACTCCAGGTACGCGTGTGCGCGCGAGTGATGCTCGTGTTGTCTCTGTGTGTCTGCGCGATGTGGAAACATCGCCAATAGGGAGACAAAGACGGCCGGGCGTGGTGCTGACCACCCCAACCCTTCGCGTGCTGTGCCACAGGTGCTCGTTTACAGCACTTGCCCCAAACGGTCTGTTGAAGGCTATACGGGGCATCTTTGTTCTTGTGTGTGAGAGAGTGACGGAGTCGCGTGCGCGTGAGTCGGAGACGGAGCGTGTCTCTGAGAATGCGTGTGTCTGGAGGAAGACAAAGGCGGCCGGGTATGGGGCTGGCCACCCACCCCCTCGTGCGCCGTGCCGGCCTTCATAGGTGCTCGCGAACAGCACTTAAAGTTTTTAGGCGGATCTTTGTATTTTGTGTGTGCGCGAGTGCGTGTGATTCTCTGTCTCGGTGAACGTGTCTGTGTGCGTGCGTGTATGTGTGGGGAGCGGTGGCGCAACGGTTAGCGCTTAGTGACGCTGCGCTACGAACCCAGCGACACGAGTTCGATTCCCGCTCCCGGCCAACACCGGCGACTCGCCCTCCCATGAGCTCAGCACCTGATGCGTTGTGTAAAAGTCGCCACTCGGGCGTGATGTTTGCCGCCCTCGTGCGCCGTACTTGCCCGGACAGCCTCTTCAAGGCTATACGGGGGATCTTTGCCTTGTTTTATGTCTTGTGTATCTGTATATAATAATTAACGTCTGATAATCTACGCGCATGTCCATATAATTGTCCACTTGTGCATGAAGTAGGCGTATGCCTAAGCATGTATTCATCTGTAAATGTCTGCGTCTTTGTGTGTGTCTTTGTGTGTGTCCACGTGTCTGTACGTGGCTGTTGCTGCGCATATTTCCCTTCAGTTGATACCGTGCGCTAGTGCAGCTTGTCAATCCACTGCTAGATGACGGTCATCCCCCGTCGCGTCGGATCATTGGGGTTATTGCACCATGAAGGTTCGTGAAGTTACGTGTGTGTGGTATGTGTGTGGTGTGTGTGTGGTGTGTGGGGTGTGTGTGGGGTGTGTGGTGTGTGTGTGGTGTGTGTGGTTTGTGTGTGTGGTGTGTGTGGGTGTGTGTAGTGTGTGTAGTGTGTGTAGTGTGTGTGTGGGGTGTGTGTGGTGTGGTGTGGGGTGGTGTGCGTGGTGTGCGTGGTGTGTGTTGTGGTGTGGGTGTGGTGTGTGTGAGGGGTGTGGTGTGTGGTGTGTGTGGGGTGTGTGTGGTGTGCGTGGTGTGCGTGGTGTGGTGTGTGGTGTAGTGTGGGGTGGTGTGTGTGGTGTGTGAGGTGTGTGTGGTGTGTGTGTGGGGTGTGTGGGTGTGTGTAGTGTGTGTGTGGTGTGTGTGTGGTGTGTGTGTGGTGTGTGTGGTGTCTGTGGTGTGTGTGGTGTGTGTGTGTGTGGTGTGAGGTGTGTGAGGTGTGTGTGTGGTGTGTGTGGTTTGTGTGGTGTGGTGTGTGGTGTGTGTGTGGTGTGTGTGGTGTGTGTGTGGTGTGTGGTGTGTGTGGTGTGTGTGTGTGTGTGTGTGTGTGTGTGTGGTGTGTGGTGTGTGTGTGTGGTGTGTGTGTGGTGTGTGTGGCGTGTGTCGTTTGTGTGTGCGTGGTAGTGTAGCGGTTAGCGCGCTGCGCTATGAACCCGGCGACCCGGGTTCGATTCCCGCTCACGGCCAACACCCAGTGACGATTATCTGAACCAGTCCTGGGCCTCCCCTAGGTCCACTCAGCCTCAAATGAGTATCTGGTGCGGTGTGTAAAACATTGCCACTAGGGAGACAAAGGCGGCCGGGCGTGTTCTGGCCACCCACCCCCTCGTGTGCCGTGCCGGCCTTCATAGGCGCTCGCTAACAGCTCTTGCCCCCTACAGTATCTAAGTGGCCACACGAGGGCTGTCCGTCTTGCGTTGTACACGTTGGTGTCTACGTGCATCTGTGTTTGCAGGTCTCTGTGTTTGTACATCTGCCTTGTGTAATGACAATTTATAAATGCTCATCTTTGTCATTGAATAATTTGCAGATGTCGATCTGACCCTATGACCTTTGGCAGTGGGTTACGGATTACCCCGGGTTGAGTAAAAAAACGGTTTGGGCTGTGGAGGAACGGGCTCACAAAGTCCACTCGATAATGACTTCGCGCTATCACCAAACTCTGTTTCGCATTGACGCCCGACAGTGCCTGTTTGCACGTGGTATTCATTTAAGGCCGAGTAGACCTCGGAGAGGCCCACGACCGCTTCGTGGAGATATTCGCCACCCATGTTTAACTGTGGACGGGAATCGAACTCTGAGTGCGTAAACATCGCCATTGGGGAGGCCAAACAGGCTGGGCGTGGTGCTGGCCACACCACCCCTCTGAGTGCGCCGTTCCGACTTTCATAGGATGCTCGCGAACAGCACTTGCCCCAACTGTCTGTCAATGCTATACGGGGGCATCTTTGTCTTTGTTCTTAGCCGATAGGGGTTTAGAGCACCGCACCACGATGCCGGCTACCCGAGTTCGATTCCCAGCCACGATTAACATCAGTGGCGTATATCAGACCCGGTCGGAGGCTTCCCCTCGGTGGACTAAGCCCTAAGCATGAGTTGGCCTCACCGGATGTGGGGTGGACAAGTCCCGTCTCCTGGGGAGACAGAGGCGACCCGACCTGATACAGCCCAAACCACACTCGTTCCGCCCTAAATAGGCGCTCGCTAACATCGCTTGCCGCGTTCAACTTGCCAGTGACCCTGCTTACGTGCGCACCTTTGTGTTGTTAGCAATGCGTGTGTTTGTGCTCCTCTGCATGTTGACTTTGTGTGTGTGTGTGTGTGTCTTTGTCTGTGTGTGTGTGTCTATGATCAGGTCGTGCCGTAGCTGATGTGACATCGAGTCCTCGACAACATCATCAGCAACATCGTCGTGTAAACATGAAGCAACGCAACCCCACGCTCTGATAAAAAAAATCCTGACCCTGCCCCATCCCTGACCCACCACTCCTCCCCCACGCCGCCCCTATCCCCTACCCCGAACAATTCATGTCGCTCAGCTCCCCCTTCCAAAGGCCACCCTCACCTCCCTCCACCCCTCATCCCCTGCCTCCATCCTCCACCTTCGCCCTCCTTTGATCATCCATTGTGACAAGAGCTGCAATGATGCATCGTATCATCGATGAATATTGATCGGTAGGTTCACGATACAGCCGTGCGTGATAATCGACTTTTCTTCAATTCATAAACGCTGTAGGTAATTGGTTCACGTGAATAGCGCGACCGTCCACCGCAGAGTTAAAACATTGATCGATTCCCGAGTAGAATTGTGCCCATTGATGGAATCGTCCGGTCCAGAATCGGCCAACCACGACCAGAGATCCTCAGCACTATCACCGCCACCACCACCACCATCACCACCACCACCACCACCACCATCACCGCACCGACCAGCTCCACCACCAGCAACACCGCTACCTCCTCTATAACGATCATCATTGCCATCAGCACCACCACCATCAGTGCACCTTGCACTGAGAAAACAGAGCACCCAGCACAGAGCACCCTGCACAAGAACGCCGTCCACGGGAACGCCGTCCACGGGAACGCCCTGCAAAGAGCACCCTGCACACAGGGCACCTTGCACAACGGCACCCTGCGTACGAGCTTGGCGCACAGAGCTCCCTGTCGTGGCTGTGGAGTGTGACTATGGTGTTTGCGTTCTCGTCTGCGTCCAAACGCCATCCTCACACCACGCAGCCCCGGCACGGATTCCCCTCCACGTTGTTCATCCGTCGTCATCGATGGTGTCGTTGTTCATCCGTCGTCATCGATGGTGTCGTTGTTCATCCGTCGTCATCGATGGTGTCGTTGTTCATCCGTCGTCATCGATGGTGTCGTTGTTCATCCGTCGTCATCGATGGTGTCGTTGTTCATCCGTCGTCATCGATGGTGTCGTTGTTCATCCGTCGGGAGTTTGAGCAGCGATCGATATTCGCCGCTGAGCCGGTTTGGAACGAGTTCACGGTTCGATTCGTGCTACAGGCGTCGTGTTGATTTCTGCAGGAGCCAGAGTTGATGAATTGTATCGTTTGTTAATTATTGATGGGAATATTTCACGTGCAAACTCGGAGCGTTGATACGGAACATTTCGCTTGCACGGGAGTCCAGGGTGGCGAGTGGCACCTGCATGGGCCGACACGTAAAGACACGTGGACAAGCATTTTACATTCAGATACCTCTCTGTGTGCTGTGAAGAAGGCTCATTGCCTGGAACGTCGCCCGTCATATACGTGTTCCTTTTCAAGCCATTATAAAGCAGCTCTGTCAATGCCTCCTTCACGTATTCGTCTCTCCGTGTAAAACGAAAATAAATAAATAAATACAATTCTTGCAAAGCCCATCAGCCGCAGACGCGCGGTCTTCTGGGAGTGAGTAACTTCAGCAGCACCGTTTTAACACGAGCGCATCTCCGAGGCGGCTTCGACACGCAGCGTCTCATCAGCTGTACGTCGTGGTCGAGTCGTGACATTGCAGAGTTGACTCCAAATACAATCGGTTCTGTCCATCGCGTGCATCCCACGTGGCGCGTTGGGCAGAGCTGGACACGCGATCCGGAGGTCGCGAGTTCAAATTCCGCTCGACCATTCACCCAGCCCTTGAGTGGGGTACAGAGTGGTGCGGAGGCGATAGCAGTGTGGAGTGTAGAGTGGTGCGGAGTGTAGAGTGGTGTGGAGTGTGGAGTGGTGTGGAGTGTGGAGTGGAGTGTAGAGTGGTGTGGAGTGTAGAGTGGAGTGTAGAGTAGTGTGGAGTGTAGAGTGGAGTGTAGAGTGGTGTAGAGTGTAGAGTAGTGTGGAGTGTAGAGTAGAGTGTAGAGTAGTGTGGAGTGTAGAGTGGAGTGTAGAGTAGTGTGGAGTGTAGAGTGGAGTGTAGAGTGGTGTAGAGTAGAGTGTAGAGTGGAGTGTAGAGTGGAGTGTAGAGTGGTGTAGAGTAGAGTGTAGAGTGGAGTGTAGAGTAGAGTGTAGAGTGGAGTGTAGAGTAGTGTGGAGTGTAGAGTGGTGTGTAGAGTGGAGTGTAGAGTGGTGTGGAGGCGAGAGGACCATCCTCGTGTGACTCGAGTCGCGTCTACGAGGATGCAATCTCGAGTAGTGGGGGATAGAGGAGGATCCCGTGCAGGGTCGATCAGTATTTGGGGGACTAGAGCAGAGAGATAAGTGGCGTTATTGGAAGCTGATAAGAGGAGAGGGTTCAGTACAGCAGAGTGGAGCAGGATAGAGGAGTGTGTGACTGTACGTATGTACGTTGAACTTCTTTCGCACCGTACGAAGCCAACCGCGATCATCAGAGTTGCGGGCGAAGGACAACAAACTACACAACAACAACAACGAGCAGTTCTATGAAGAGGTGAGGTCGTCAATCTAGACTGGAGGATGAGGAGGCATCTGTGGAGTTGGCTGCGAGAGGAGCGGCGTGCGGGCCGCGTGTCCCCCCACCTGGGGCGGACTTTGCCCGCTGCGTAGACGGCGCTCCGCCCCGGGGCCTCTCCGTGTTCGGCACGGAGGGGCTCTGAGCGATCGCACGGAGATTCCACATCTTTGTTATCTGTGCAATAGGCGATCACCCCCCACCCCCCATCGTCTCCCCACCCTCACCCCCCGGACCCCCCGCCCCCAGCCCAGCCCTGTCAGCAGAGGGGCCGGCGATCCGAGCGAGGTGGCCGTCGCGAACGGGGCCGTCGCGAATGGGGCTGTAGGTGGAGCGCCAGACGACCCCAGATCGTGCCGGGAAGCGAAGAGGCCACGAGGTGGTGGCAGGGCTGCCACGTTAGAGGTTGGAGACCCATTTATGGGGGGCTGGGGGTTGAGGGGGTGGAGGTTGATGGGGGTGGGGGGGTGTCCCCTAGGAAGCGAGTCGGGTTGTCTCCGGGTTCGCGATTCCCTCCTGTTACGGGCACAGCGCTTCGCACGGGATTGGCCAAACACCTCCAGACAGCAGGAATACTCTTGGCGATGAGTCTCGAGACTCGGTCGAAGCCTTCCCGAGTTAATAAGAGGACCTCCTTCTTGTTAATTGCGATGGATTTGTCTCAACACAAACATTCGCTTCATTTTTTTGTTATCAACTCGACAGTCGCTGCAGCCCGAATTCGCAGCCCCTTTGTCAATCCACTGCTGGATGAAGGTATCCAAAACGTCACTTCGAGCATTGGTGGACGTTAAGCCATACTTCACCGCGCTGGTCATTGAGTGGTTGGTGAAGGCGGGGCCCCAGGACCCGGTTTGGGTATCACTCGCCACTCATGGGAGCCGTGGTCGGGAATCGAACTCGAGTTACCGAGTTTATGGAGCAAGTGGCCTTCAACAGCACCGACCTATTGCAAGGTAGCAATCTCACTGCGAGGTCGGCTTCAGAGCAAAGAGTAACTTTTACTGGTAGGAACCTCCTGGTTACACCAGCCTACAGGGGATTATTGTGTCCGTCCGTCCGTCGTGCATCCAAAAATGGAAGGGGTGGGGCTGGGTGGAGAGGGGAGGGTGGAGAAGGGCTGGGTGGGGAGGAGCTGGGTGGGGAGGGGCTGGGTGGAGAGGGGAGGGTGGGGAGGGGATGGGTGGGGAGGGGAGGGTGGGGAGGGTGGGGAGAGGCTGGGTGGGGAGGGTGGGGAGGAGCTGGGTGGGGAGGGGCTGGGTGGGGGCTGGGTGGGGAGGGGCTGGTCACCCAGTGGTGCCCTTATAAAACTCAACGTTTAACCTACTCACGCCGAATTGTGCTCGCCCTCACAGTCGGGCATATTTGCGGAATACACCACGCCGCCGTTGACCCTGACCATTGACCGAGCAACCCAACGTTCCTACCAGCTCCCTTCGCAGGAATGTGTTCTACTTGAATTTAACGTGTTACGTATTAATTTATTGTCATGTACAAATAACACGCTTGTATTTCATCAGTTCACGTGATGGCAAAGACAAATGTCCTCGGGTGTAGCCTTCATCCCGCCAACACAGATTACCACAATCTTTGCCAGGCACAGCACATACACGAAACACAATGGAATGACGTCACTGGGATAAACAATGAAATCATATAAAAAATAAATGCACACGAGACATTTTGCATGCGAGTCTTTTCTGTGACCGTTAAACACAAGCCCTCGTGTCGATGCCACCGTCTGTCATTGTCAATTCGGCGTCACGACACCGACACGGGCTGCGAGCAGCTGGACGTGCACGAGATGGTCGCTCTCCACGCCGCGCCTGCGGTCATTCATTCGATGTTAATCGGAGACAACGCAAGGACCCTCATTCATTCGATCGGTCGTTACAGGGGGGCGGGGGGGGGGGTAGCGAGGGATCTGGGATTCTAGATTTGAAGCTTTCGTGACTGCAAGGATTAATACTCTTAGTTTTTTCGGTAAAGTCACGTAGGTAAAAAATAAAATTAAAATTAATAAAAGTAATAATAGAAATAAAATAAAATAATAAATCACGACGTTTCGGAGGCAACACAAGTCTCCGTCATCAGGTGGGACCGTCACAGCTAGATTTACTGTATCAAGTGAGGCAAAGATTCCAAGATACAAGTTCTTAAATACAAGTTAAGGGGGGGGGGAGGAGGGGGGAGGAGCTAAAAGAGAACAACAGGTGCACATGCTAAAGGTGCACATGCTAAAGGTGCACATGCTAAAGGTGCACATGCTAGAAGAGAACGACACTGCGCATGTTGTTTAACCCAGTGTTGGGATCTGGGAACCAGCGGAGCGGGAGAAGCCGCGGGTCACGGCTCGCTCATCCGTCGGAGGGTGGTGACCTTGAGGGGCAGGGGCCAGAACCTGGCCCCGCGTCCCTTGGCGCGGGTCCCGGCCGCGGCGAGCCTGGCCGCCGGCGGCGTGCGGAGGGGGGGCGCCCTGGAGGCGCGGCGCAGGGGCCCCAGGCCCAGCAGGGCGCAGTGGGGGCTGCACTCGTGCAGCGCGACGAACTGGGCGAGCGCCGACGAAGGGAAGTTCCCACGGACGCCCTGGAACCTAAAAAACGGCGTGGCGGGCACATGTGGCACGGGTTATACAGCTGGCACGGGTGGCACAGGTGGCACAGGTGGCACAGGTGGCACGGGTTATACAGCTGGCACGGGTGGCACGGGTGGCACGGGTTATAAGGTGGCACGGGTGGCACGGATTATTTGTGTGGTAAAGGTGGAACAGGCAGTAGAGGTGGCACGGGTGATATGCGTGTGCACGTATGTGTTGGAGCGTGAGGGTGGAGCGGTGGCGTAGCGGTTCGCGCACTGGGCTACGAAGCCGGCGACCTGAGTTCAATATCCGAACCGGTCCTGGGTTTCCCCGAGGTCGATTCGTCCTTATAAAATAGCACCTGGCACCGTGAGAAAACGTTAACACTGGGGATACAAAAACGGCTGGGCGTGGTTACTGGCCACATCACCCTTGAGTGCCCCATACCCCGTGTGGGCTACACTTTGTGTGTTTTTTCTCAATAGTCTTTGCGTGAATGCGTGTGCGCGTGTGAGCGCGTGCAGAAGAAAGCGGTCTCACTCCTTATCTCTGGTGGCGATCCCGACGTCTGTGAGATGCAGACCCACTCCTAAAAAGTCCAGCGGACACAGAGGCGGGCAGAGCGACGAGGTGAGAACCGGCGAGGCGACGTCACGGAGGGGGTTTTGACAGCGCGAGAGGGGAACACCAAACAATTAGCACGGTTGGCTACGTACGGTGCGAACGAAGTTCAACATACTGCCCATAGGCTAACACTACCTATCCACTCAACACTGCCCATAGACTCAGCACTGCCCATAGACTCAGCACTGCCCATAAACTCAACACTGCACCTTCGACGATTAGCACGGTGGGTTACGTACGGTGCGAACGAAGTTGAACATACGTACTGCCCATAGACTAACACTACCCACAGACGCAACAGAGCATCAACAACGAGGCGCTCGGTGGGCGAACCAGCGCCCCCTGCTGCCCGTGGCCGCGGCTCGACTCCAGCGGCCACAACGGGCAGGACAAGCGAACAGCGTGCCACGGGTACCCACCGTGCCACGGGTACCCACCGTGCCACGGGTACCCACCGGGCCACGGGTACCCAGCGTGCCACGGGTACCCACCGGGCAAGGCTCAGCCACGTACTAAGTGGGCATGGATCAGCTAGGTACTATGTAGGCACGCAGATCCCCCCCCCCTCTCTCTCTTCGCCTTGTCCAAACGTGCCCAGCTGGGCCCCCTTCTCTGGCATCCACTCCACAGCCGTCGCGCCACCGCCACGCTGCCACCTGCGACTCGCGGCAGGTGGCAGCGTGGTCGTCCCACTCGACGAGGTTGCCCGCTACCCCAGACCAACTCGCTCCATCTCCCTACTACACGCTGCTGCTGCTGTTCCTCTTCTCCTTATTTATGATTATTGTTATTCATCATTATATTGCTCGCCCCTGCGTTGCTTTTTGGTTCGCGTTATTTGTCGACAACTAGTGCGCTGTTTTTGAGTTGCACGCCTTTTGGCGTCATCTGGACCAACACCAATGGAGACTATGCTCTAAGAAAAGCTGTCTCGGGTGTGGACCAATCAACTTCAAGGACAGTGCATATCATTATCATTATCAGAGTTGTTTCTTTTTGTTTGCATTTTGACTGCTTGTGTTGTGGTTATTGCAAACATGATGCCTTGTATAAAGGTGTCAGTTTGTGTACCAGTTGAAAGGGTAAACACCTATTACTACTACTTGTCGACAACTGTTTTGGCAGCGGCGGTGCATTAAGCACAAGCAACACAACAGCGTGACGCTGTCGTCAATAACCAACAACCACCGTGGGGCATTCAAAGGGAAACAATCTGGAACAGTGGCGACTTATCGGGTCATCCCTTTCTCTCCAGTCGCGACGAAGAAAGGGGCCATCGCCCGAGACTTCGCCCCATTATACAGGGTGTTTCACAAAGATGGACCCAATTTCAAAGCGGTATATTTCACGAAGGCAACATGTTACAATTACACAAAAAGTTACGAACGGTTTAATGAGTTATCAAGTTTTACTGACCATTTTATAAATGCTCTATGTGCCCTCCACCTGCTGTACGGACAACATCGAGACGATAGTTGAATTCGTCCCAAACGCCTCTCAAAGTGGCTTCTTCCACTGAAGTCACCGCTGCCGTGATTCTGTTTTTGAGTTCATCCAGATTAGTCGCTAATGGTGGCACAAAAACACGGTCTTTTGTGCCACCATGCTCTTTGACATTGGCGGATCAATGCCTAAACGCCATTGAAACGCACGCTGCACCGCAATAACGGATTCAGTCTTGCTGAACTGCAGAACGCAAAACGCCCCTTGTGTGTTGCGGGGTCGCCGTCTTGCGAATTATTGAGGCTAGGGGCTGTTTGTGCGCTGGGAGAGGCATCTCGCGGTCATCATTTGAAACTCTATGCCCCGCCCTCTCTATGCCCCGCCCTTTCAAGTGGTAAGAGTTTCATTCATGGGCGGTTCGAGCTTGCAGAGATATAGCGATTTCAAACCGGGTCCATCTTTTTCCAACACCCTGTAGCACAATTTCCCTTCTCAAGGCCACGCGGTGCTATCGACGATCGTGCCGAGCCGCTGCCGCTGCTATCGGCGCCGCCGGCGTCACGTGCATCGTTCGCTCTTCCTCGCTCCGCAATCACCCTGCAGGTCGGTGACGAGGAGGCGGCCACCGGAGCGCACGAACACCCAGTGCTGGAAGGCGACGCACTTCATGCCGGCCTCGCTCGGGGTCCCGCCCGCAGCGCCGGCGCTGAGCTCCCTCCCGTCGCGCGGGGAGTACTTCGCGAAGCGGCCCGGCAGCTGCACCTCCACAGTGGCGTGCGCGGCGGGGCGGCCGGGACGCGTCAGCAGGTACAGCGGGATGACCCTGCGGCAAGGGGGGGGCAGGGGGAGAGAGACAGGGGGGTGCTGGAGTAAGGGGAGAGGGAGACGGGGGGTGGTGGTGGTGCTGGGGTACGGGGAGATTGAGGATGAACCTCGTGAAAGGAGAGAGACAGGAGGCGATAAGTGGAGAAGAAGATTTATTGTAGAGCAGTGGTGGTCGGTTGGTTTCCTCGTGGATGAGGGATGGATGAGGAGGCAGATGAGGAGGCAGATGAGAGGTGGCGACGCTCACTCGGGAGTGGAGCCGAACCCGGGCAGCGCCGAAGCCTCTGAGGCGAAGCGTCGGCACAGCTGACGCGCGGCTCCCTGCACCCAGCACTCCTGCCCGCACACACACACACACAAGACAAAGGCCCCCCGTGTAGCCTTTAGCAGGCTGTTGGGGCAAGTGTTGTTAGCCAGCACCTGTTCAGGCCGGGACGACACAGGGGGGTGATGTGGCCAACACCAGGCCCGGCCACCTTTGTCTCCCCATTTCTGATGTTTACACACCGCATCAAGGGTACCTATTTAAGGTTGAGTCGACCCAGGGGAGGCCCACACACAGCTCACATACACATGTAATACACACACGTAGAGACACCGCATATCCTACAAGCACAGATAATGATGCGTATGGGTGAAGCGGCGATTCCTGGCCACGGCTAATATCAGAGGTGAGTGATCAACGGGAACTTAGCCCAGGGATTGGAGCTCGTCCTGGGCCACCCAGCTTCAACAACCTGCACTAAAGGGAGGCCTTCAACCAGCAGTGGATTGAACATGGCTGCTGCTGCTTGCTGATGATAATTACAATGAAGATGCGGGCTGAATTGCTCACTAAATATTTTCGGGGTTGCCAGTCGACTGAATTTGGGTGCAAGGGACATTTTTGGCGCCTCTGCATCACACAGAACAGGCCGATATTAATCCGACGACGATGCTGCTGCTGCGACCGCCCGTGCCCTTCTCCCGCACCTCCGATTCAGCACGGCTGGTTACGCACGCTGCGAAAGAAGTTCAACAAACACACGACGACGATGCTGCTGCTGATGCTGCTGCTGCTGCTGATGATACGGCGCAAGCCTGAACCCTGCCGCTCTCACCTGCACCGCCAACCTGCGGTTGCTCTCCACCAGCTGCGGGCCAGGCTGGCCGCCCTCCCCCAGGGCGCTGTGCACCTTGACGACGCACGCGGCGCCCACCCCGAACGGCGGGCACATCCCCTCGACGACGACGGCGCGGTGGGCCCTGCGTCTCATCCCCTCGCCCATCGCCGCCGCGTCGCACTCGACCCGGCCGGGCACCGCCGGCCCCCAGCGCGCGACGGGCACGGCCGGAGGGCGCCGCGCGGGGAGGGCCCCGGTGGTGGTGGTGGTGCCGCCACGGGAGATCGGGAGTGGGCTCGGATTGCGGTTCGCATCTGGGCTCGGCTCCTGGTTCAGGTACTGCGGCCCGAACACGAGCTCCCTGAGCTCCGCGATTTCCCACGAGCCTGGAGTTGAGTTTGAGAAGCCGATTCGTCATCGTCGTCATCATCATCATCGTGGTCATCGTACGATCATCGTCGTCGTCGTCGTTATTATCATTCTCACCGTTCCCGTTACTGAAATCAATCCATCATCACCCATCATTCGCAAAATAGATTGCTCCGCTATGAAGAAGAGCCATTAAGTTATCGCTATGTTTTACTTCTACCAGCTTCAATTATCACATCCTAAATTATCACCACCACCACCACAGCCACAACATCCATCATCATCATGATCCATCCGCACCCTGCGTGCATCGCTCCACTCTCACCGGTGACCGCTGGGATTAGCGCCGCGGGGTGGAGGTTGTTAGAGTTTGGCTCCAGCCCAGGGTTTCCTCGCTCCAGCTCAAGGTCCAGTCCTCCTCGACCCAGCTCCATCTCGGGTCTTTGGTCCAGCTCCATTCCAGGTTCCTTCTCCAACCTTCTCCCATATTTTTTCTCCAACTCTGCTTGAGGTATTTGCTCCACCTCCATCTCATGTTTTTGCTTCAGATCCAATACCGGTTTTTGCAGCAACTCCATCCCAGGTATTTGCCCAACTTTCATCCGAGATTTTGTCTCTAACTCCACCTCAGATTTTTTCTCAAGGTCCATCCTCGTTCTTTGCTCCACCTCCAGCTCAGGTTTTTGCTCCACCTCTAATCCAGGCTTTCCCTCCAGCTCCATCCCAGGTCCTCCTCGCTCCCGCTCCAGGCCAAGCCCTGATCCTGACTGTAGCTCCACGTTGCTCTCCTGCCCCGGCACCTCCTCGATATGTGGGACCTTTGATTTGACGGCCTCCAGGGAGTCTCGGCGATTGCCGACGGAATCATCGGAGACCATCGCACACCCATTGCAGACCTCTCCAGAATCGTCATGCACCTTTGCGTGATCGTTCACAACCATCAGGGAATCGCTACAATCAACGGCGGACTCATCGCAGACCATCGCCGACCCATCGCAGCTTGGTGGTTGCAACACTCTGCACGAGGCTGATGATGATGATGACGACATGGAAGAGGAAGTGGGATACCTCTTCGCTGAGAGAGGCTGCCTCTTTAGGTTTCGCTTCACTCCTTCCCGGGAAGATCCGTCTTGGTCTCCTCTTCCTCCTCCTCCTTCTCCCCGTCGTGATGAGGCCACCTCGTCCTGCCTCGTGTCAGCTCGCCGCGCTTGACCGTCGTCATGCCGTGTGACGAGTGACGCCACGTGCACCTCAACCGCCTCGTCATCGTTCTGCTGCGTGTCGCCACTGCCTGTGTGTTCGGGGTGTGCGGCTGCGTGGTGTGCTGGTGTGCGTATGGGGCGTGGGGGTGTGTGTTTGATCTGCGGCGGTGTGTGTTGTGGGTGACAGTGTTCAGGGTGTGCGGGAGTGTGTTTAGTGTGCAGGGGTGCGTGTTCAGGTTGTGGGGGTGTGTGTGGGGGTGTGTGTGGGGGCGTGTGTTCCATGTGTGGTGGTGTGTGTGGGGGTGTGTGTGGGGGTGTGTGTTCAGGGTATGGGGGTGTGTGTTCAGGGTGTGTGTGTGGGAGTGTGTGTTCAGGGTGTGGAGGTATGTGTGGGGGTGTGTGTTCAAGGTGTGGGGGTGTGTGTGGGGATGTGTGTTCAGGGTGTGGGGGTGTGTGTGGGAGTGTGTGTTCAGGGTCTGGGGGTGTGTGTGGTGGTGTGTGTTCAGGGTGTGGGGGTGTGTGTGGGGGTGTGTGTTCAGGGTGTGCAGGTGTGTTTGGTGGTGTGTGTTCAGGGTGTTGGGGGTGTTCAGGGCGCTGTGGTCCTGGTCGCACCCTCGACCCAGCCGCCTGCTCCGCTCCCATTCCCGCTCCTGGTTTCGATCTACCGGCATCTATCGCTCGGCCCCCCTCTTCTCGAGGGCCCCCCATCTCGCGCATCGAGCCCCCCAATACCCGCGTGCGCATCCTTTGCACGGAGTTGGCGAAGTCCGTGACAATCGCCACCTCCAGCCTCTGTGACGTCAAAGGGGGGGGGGGGGGGCACGTGGCCCACAACGTCATTAACATCATCATTCCTTGTGAATGTAATCGACAGCATTTGAGCGATACATTGGCACGTGCAAACAATACTTTTTGTAAGATTACAAACATTTCGACGGTGGTCATTGTGTGTGCTATGAAGAAGGGCTGGTGCCCAACACGTGTTAATGACACGTGACGTGTTGGGGATTGCTTTTCTTCCAAAAATAAATATGGATCAATTACTTCACCGCCACCGCCACCACCACCGCCACCACCACCGTAGCAGCAGTGGGTGGCCGCTGCCTGGCAGCCGTGAGCTGGACAAGAGCCAGGGGCGACGCTTCCGTGATGCCTCGTGGAAGCTGCTGGACCCAACAACAAGCAGGAGGAGGAGGCCAGAAATCTCATTCCTTGGCTACCACTTCATTTTTATTCCTGACCATCTATGCTCGTGACACACCGCGGTGGCGAGGAGATGTTATCTCTCTCGCGTGGGTTCGATCCCGGACCCTGGCGATGTCTGTTGTTGTATATTTGGAGTTCGCGTGTTCTCTCTCTCTCGCCGTGGTGGTCCTGTGGATTTTCCTCCGGATTCCTCGGGTTTTGCCCTCCACAGTTAGACACGCCTGCTTAGATTATTTGGCTGCAACTATACATTCCCATCTATCTATCTATATAAATCTACTTATATAAGCTATCACGTGTGACCAGTTTTCCTCTAAAAAACAGCCAAGGACTCGGTGGGCTTGAGCTGGTAAAATGAAATAGTTTAGTGACGTGTCGGCCCAAGCCCCACGAACTCTTCTTACGGCGCCTTGAGACTTTTTGTGAAAGTTGGATTTTACGTGTCAATGATTACAGTGTAACAATTTTTTTTCCTGGGAAGTGTTATGGGGCCGTCCATTTCGGACGATTTTTTACCCCCCCTCTTCGTCACACGGCGTCACATATTACGTTACAAAGCTCTGCCCCCCCCCCCCCAAAATAAAACATGCTTCAAATCGCTTTAAACTATTGTCATTGTAGTGCGTATTTAATGTGGCGCTGCACTCTGATGTTATAGGAGAACACATTTATTAAAAAGTATATTTACTTAAGTAGAACGTGTTGTCTACATTTATTTAAAGTTGCGCATTTTGATGTGATGTCACATTTCTCAAACCCCCCTCCCCCCCCCCCATCGTCACACATCGTCACAAATGTCTGACCTCCCCCCCTAGGTGCGTGACGTCATTTATGGACGGCCCCTATTTCCAAATTGCTTATGCCTCAAAAGGACAGAAAATGGCTATGACTTGAAGGCTGCAGACTCCTTATCTACAGCTCTGACAAATTGTTTCATAAGGCCCAATTTGATGTGCAGTGGTGGCATCAGCACCTTCCGGGGGTCCACCAGTGGCTCCCACTTGACGTGGTTCCTCCCCACAGAGAACTCGGTCCGCTGTGGCCAGTCCCGCCTGTGGTAGTGCGCCTTGGTGTCTAAATCTTTTGTTGTCATGTTTGTATGACTTTAGTATAAATACATGTTATTTTTGATTAATATGTTGTTTTTTCCTGACTTTGTGAACGAAAAGACACTAATTCGCCCGTTTTCTCATTGAAAATAGGTAAGTTTCAAAATACCACTGTCCTGGTCACAAAAGCAAAGTTTGTGGGTAATAATAGCAAATTTTCTATACTTTTGAGGCATAAGCAATAACGGAACAACACTTACTACCCAGGAACAAAAATCGTGTTACATTGTGTTGTTATTATTGTAAACAGTTCGCATGATGCCATGATCCTGCGTGTGTCCTCTAACCCGCCTGGGTCTCCCGAGGTAATCCCGAGCGTGCATCTCCCCGTGATTCTCTGCGCACTCTGTCGGTTTTGTTCCGTAACTTCTCCGTCATGGCCCCACGTTACCAATGATCAACGCGTGGTCGCAAGAAAGCAAGCGCCACGCACTGACGACACCACTGGCTTCTTCTAGGCCACATCGCTGACCCTCACCATCAAGTTCAGTGGGTTCAGATAAGCGCTGTTCCCACCCCGCTTTTGTCCATCCTCTTTATCTCGTCGCTTTGACCCCGGTTCGCATTCAATTGCCGTCCCAGGCAGCACACACACAGTCCGCACCGTGTGTTCCCAGCGGTGTCACGCCAACCCGATGTCGCCATGTGATTCGCATATCCCCGTCTGTGTACACATTAGTACAGTCGTCACACGATATCTGTTGAACGTTTCCTTAACTTCAGTTTGTAGTTGCGCCACGGTCAGTCTAAACATAATCTGCCCGAGCTGACTTACGTTGCAGGGAATGTATGATTTATGTTCGCGGAATATTCTCCATTTCTCATGTGGTGCCACAGCTGCTATCGCTATGATTTTAACACGTTTAATTGCTGTAACTTCATTTAAATAAATAAAAATACTTTTGTAATGTTGATAAACCAGGTCACATAAACTCATCCTGGGTCTCTTGAGTTCTGATCTGGCCAGACGAAATCAACTCGAGACTTATGCCCGGTTGGTTAGCCGACTTCTTAAACATTACCTTTGTATTTTTTTTATATATTATTTATCCTGAACCTAACCCTGGCAGCCTTCTCTCGAACTGAGTTGTCCCAACTTATCCTGCAGTTCATTCCCATCGATCGTGATGGCGACCGTGTCACACATCTAATCTGAGCCAAGGGTATCATCATCATCATCGTCATTGCACAAACCGTAAACTAAACAAACCCACGAGGCTCCACGCGTGCGGGTGCATGATGACCGTGAACATGGACATGCACAGCCCTCCACTGCTGCAGCACTGCGTGTTGTTGATGATGATGATGAGTCTTTATTTGTGGAGGACGATCGTTCCGTCAATGTTGTTATTATAGCGACCCTTTGCCCCGAGGAGAGACAACACGGCCCGTCCACCTTCGTTAACATATGTCTTCCACGTAAAAAAGAGCGTCCTCTTAAATAACCCATCTTGCAGCGTCGCGGCCTTCTAGAAGAAATAGGTCAGGTGATGTTGTTCTTGTTGGTGGTGATGAAGTTATTGATGATGCAACAGCCGTTGTGCTGCTGCTACTGATGGTGCTATTTCTGTGGAAATTGATCACGACGCATCTATTGATGGTGTGGGTGATGATGACGCAGCTGATTATGGTGAGGCATATGATGTTTTTTTGCTGCTTTTGTTATGATGTTGATGCGGCTGCTGCTGCTGATGATGCCGATCCTGATGGAACCACCGTTGTTGAGGAAACTGTTGTTGATGGCACTGCTCATGTTGCTCCTGATGATGTTGCTGATTATCCATAAGAGGTTTTTTGGGTTAATCGTGTAAATAATAAAATGTGTCGTTAAACCCGCCACCACCCGACACAACCAATTAGTAAGGGTTGTCACGTAAACAGAACGTGGCCAATTCGTTACTAGTACAGCACACCGGTGTGTTGGAGAGCCAAGCCACAACATTTACAATCTGAGTACGACGTTTCACCAGTTATTACAACAAGCTTAATCAAATAGCCGTATTTTAATAAACACAATAGACATGAAGGACAAGTTTAAAGGGCCTGCATAATGCACATGCATAGTGTACGTTGCCTCAGTAATCCCCCCCCGCCCACTATATAAGGAACGAAACAGGTGGACTTCTCCACAAATCTGGCTGTCGCCTGATGAAGCTAGTTGTAATTACTGGCGAAACGTCGTACTCAGATTGTAAATGTTGTGGCTTGGCTCTCCAACACACCGGTGTGCTGTACAAGTGACGAATTGGCACGTTCTGTTTACGCGACAACCCTCACTAGTTGGCTGTGTCGAGTGGTGGCGGGTTTTAACGACACTTTTATTTATGTGATCAAACCCCCAAAAAACTCTATTATGGATAATATTTATTTGGTGTTCTTTTAGTCTCGTGCTGATAATTCGTCCTGTTTGCCCAACATATAATTTTCCACAAGTGCAATTAATCCTGTACACACCTCGATAGCTTTGGTAATACATATTTTGTACCAGATATTAATTTCTGTATTTTATGTACCGTGCCAAATCTGACTCGGATGTTTTGTTTTCCAAGCATCTGTATAGTTTATCAGTTACTCCCGCAATGCACGGTATTTTAATAGTTTTAATTACTTGGGCAGTTTCAATGCTCATGTTATTTGATTTTCTTTTGGCATGCCATGCCCTGTTGATTTGTGCATCATTGTTACCGTTCATTTGCAGCGCTTCTTCAACATGTTTAATTTAACTTCTCAGACTATCACCATCTGACACTTTCTTAGCCCGATGAATGAGCATCTTGATGAGAGCGAACTTCTGTGCGGGGTGATGGTGTGGCTCTGCATTCTGATAGGCGTCAGTGTGCGTTTTCTTTCGGTAAACGTTTTATGTCATTCTACCATTTCGACCTCGTCTGAGCAGAATATCCATAAATGATAGAGTTCTGTCAGCTTTCAGTTGAGATTATGTAAAAATGCGTTATCTTAGCCGTGTGGCCAGACCACCAATGTGTCATCCACATATCTACGCCTGATCATGTCGACATTGATACAACCGCAGTTCGATGCATCCACGTCTTCTGGTGATTATGCCGCCGATACGAATGGCGATGCTAACGATCATGAAGCTGCTGCTGCTAATACAGATGATTATGTTGATGAAGCTACTGCTGCTGATGATAGTGAAACTTTATGAAACGGCTGTTATTGATTGAGCTATTGACGCAGATGCTCACGATGATGATGCCAATGCTGGTGACGACGACTGGCACCGCAACCCTCACCTTGAGAAGGGGCGCGTGGCCCTGACGTCGTCCCCTGGGCTCACCCCTCACGGTCAACTCGGAGCGAGTGAGCAGGGACGAGACGACCGAGTACATGGGTGCTGTGAACGCAGTGACTAGGCACCAGTACACGCGCTCCTTCCATTTCTCTTGGCCTTCATCATCATCGGCAGCGTCCTCCTCCTCACCACCACCACCCTCCGCCTCTTCTCCATCATTTTTTCTCGCCGGCTCGCCGGATCGTGTCGTCCCCCTGCCCCTAGGGCAATTGACCATGGCCCCGGGGCAATTGCTAGCAGCCCTCTGGTCCGGAAGGGGTAGCGCAGGTAAATGAGCCGTGCACGTGTGAATGGCCAACATCGCTCCGACTGCCAGATTTTCTGTCGAGATATTCATGGTGCCTGCTTGTCTTATTAGAATCCCTAATTAATAGAAGGTATGTGATTGAGCCTTACGATTTAGTGGTCGATGTTAAGGTGCAAACGCATAGTCGCACCTATCAATCAATTTCATTTATTCAGACGTTCTAATTTCCGAACCACGATCTTCCTTAAAAAGGGCCCGTTGCCCGAAACGTCAAAAATGTTTTAAACCTTCAGTGACGGGAGAAAACCAATCACATCCTGAATCTGTATTATTTTAACAGTCAATGTTATTGCTGTTGTTGTTATTTAAAAAATGTAATCGTATTGAGCGTGCTACCGACTCACACGCTTCCACGATCGTTACTCAACGCCCCCAGTGGGCCCGCGAGAGAGGCAGAGACGGAGACGCCGCGCCCTGCTGCGTGGTTGGCGTTCCACGGCAGGAGCCCCCCACGCTGCTGGTGGTGCTGGTGGTCGCTGTCTGCTGCGTCTCTCCCCGCGGCTGGCGGGTAGCGCTTTTAAAGGACACCGCCACTTCTACCACCCCCCCCCCGTCTCCCTCCACCCCGCCACCCCCCCCCCCCCCACACTGGCACCATTATCACCCATCACCAAGCACCACTATCATCAGCGTTATTATTCACTACCCTTATCCATCACCGTTGCTCGCAGTGCGGCCAGCTGCCCACATCCTCACCAGCCATCGCCACCACCACCACCACCGCCGCCGGTCTCAAGTGAGTTGCCACCAGCGTCACCCGCCACCATCACAATCGCCATCACGTCAACGCACCACCTTCTTCAACTAACACCACCACAGCCAAAAACAACATCACCCCCCATAACTACCACGCACCGAAACTATTATTCATCATCACCACCGCCAATCACCACCACCCATCATCACCACCCACCACCATAATCACCCACTACCATCATCACCACCCATCACCACAATCACCCACTACCATCATCAACACCATCACTACCTATACACTCACAATCACCACTTCAATTGCCCGCCCATTATAACCATCACACCCCACCGCCGCCACCACCATCGCCTCTCCCCGCCCCTCCATCACAGATCCTATTTATAACGCAAGCATCAGTATCACCCCCCCTCCGACCCCCCCTTCCCCTACACCCAAGTGGCCCCGTTATCAGGACGAGGATATCCCTGCCCAGACCCCGTGCCAGCGTCTCGCGGGGCAAGAATCCAACACCAGAGGCGAAGGCAGAGGTCGCCACTAAGGGGTAGAGGGCATCTCCCTCTCGACTAACGAGCGGGGGCAGGGGGGGCAGTTGGGGGGAGGGGGCTGTCGGAGGCCCTCGGAAAGGGAGAGGAAATTCCACATTTCTATGGAATTCCTGTGGGATGTCGAGCTAGCTTGGTTGGGGTTAGAGGTAGCAGGGCTCGGGGTGGGGTGTGTCTCGCTGGCTCGTGCTGTTAGACTTTGAGGCAGGGCCAGGGCTGGATTGGCTCGTGTGGTTGGGGCTGGGGCCGGAAGTGGTAGTGCACGCGTTGTGGTGGTGGTAGTGCACGTGTGGTGGTGGTAGTGCACGTGTGGTGGTGGTAGTGCACGTGTTGTGGTGGTAGTGCATGTGTGGTGGTGGTAGTGCACATGTGGTGGTGGTGGTGCACGTGGTGGTGGTACACGTGTGGTGGTGATAGTGCACGTGTGGTGGTAGTGCATGTGTGGTGGTACACGTGTGGTGGTGGTAGTGCACGTGTGGTGGTGGTAGTGCACGTGGTGGTGGTACACTAGTGATGGTGGTAGTGCATGTGTGGTGGTGGTAGTGCACGTGGTGGTGGTGATGGTACACATGTGGTGGTGGTAGTGCACGTGGTTGTGGTACACATGGCCATGTGTTCAAGAATGGGATCGAGACTCGTGAATCTATTTTAACTGCCAGGGGCTCAAGTAGCATCAATACAGCGCATCCCCAAACTTAGCCCCCGATGCAGACACAAGTCACGCACATAGCGGCACACGTGTGTGTGTGTGCGTTATGCATGTGTGTGTGTGTTATGCGTGTGTATGTGTTATGCGTGTGTGTTTGGCGAGGAGCGGTGGCGCAGTGGTTAGCGCGCTGCGCTACGGAACCTGCGGCCCCAGTTCGATTTTCGCTCGAAACCAAAATCGGCGGAGAATTTTCTGAGCCGTTCCTGGGCCTCCTGCCCCTCGGTCAACTCAGCCTTAAATGGGCACTGTACCTGGTGCCATGTGTACACCTCAGAACCGGGGAGACAAAGGCGGCCGGGCGTCGTGCTGGCCACCCACCCCCTCGTGTGCCCATGCGCCCTTAATAGGTGCTCGCTAACCGCACTTGCCCCAAAAGTCTGTTGAAGGCTATGTGGAAGATCGTGGCGTGTGGCCGTGCACTACCACCACCACCACCACACGTGTATCACCACCACCACCACACATGCACGTTGAGCGACGCTCACAACAACGAGCAGAGCACCGGGTGGCTAAAACACCGCGAAGTGGCCGTGGGGAGACGGTCATCTCAACCAGTTAACCCACACGACCCGGGTCTGTCACGTGACCTACTGCAGGCAGCGAGACTTCGACAGCTCACGTGACACGTGCCTCTAAGTGCACCTAGCCTGGCACGGGCGCCGTGGCGACGTCACCTCGACTGACCTGCGTCAGTTTGTAGCGGCTGCCACGAGGTGTCGCTGCTGTGAAAGCTGTCGATGTTTCACCCCACGGAGGTCGCGATGATGGGGGTGGCGTGCATGATGATGGGGCTGGGTGGATGATGATGGGGGTGGGTGGGTGATGGTGATGATGGGGGTGGGTGATGATGATGATGGGGGTGGGTGATGATGATGATGGGGGTGGGTGATGATGATGATGGGGGTGCTTGGATGATGATGATGGGGGTGGGTGATGATGATGATGGGGGTGGGTGGATGATGATGGGGGTGGGTGATGTCGGTGGTGATGTGGGGACGGTTTGTCAAGTGCTCTGCCGCTGATGTCGGTGGTGATGTCGTGAAGGTGTTTGAAGCTGCCTATGCGTATGGACTGACTGATGATGCTGGGGTTTGAGATGATTTTTGTGTATAATGGGGGGGTCGTCACTGAATGAAAAGCAGTGCCCCCCATTCAGAGACAGCTCCTCGGCGTGGGCGAGCCGAGGATTCGATGTCGACTCAAAGAGCTCATCGCGAGTGAGCCAGCCGGAGTCTCATCGCGAGCAGCCTGAGTCTCGTCGGCGAGTGTGCCGGGAGTGTGGGGCGATGTCGCTCAGTGTGCTGGGGTCCGCCGCGTGTTGGGGGACCGCGTGAGTTGTGTGGGGTTGGGTGTTGGGGCTGTGTGGGGCTGGGTGTTGGGACTGTGTGGGGTTGGGTGTTGGGGCTGTGTGGGGTTGGGTGTTGGGGCTGTGTGGGGTTGGGTGTTGGGGCTGTGTGGGGCTGGGTGTTGGGGCTGGGTGGGGTTGGGTGTTGGGACTGTGTGGGGCTGGGTGTTGGGGCTGTGTGGGGTTGGGTGTTGGGGCTGTGTGGGGCTGGGTGTTGGGGCTGTGTGGGGCTGTGTGGGGCTGGGTGTTGGGGCTGTGTGGGGCTCGGTGTTGGGGCTGTGTGGGGCTGGGTGTTGGGGCTGTGTGGGGCTGGGTGTTGGGGCTGTGTGGGGCTGGGTTGTTGGGGGCTGGGTGTTGGGGCTGTGTGGGGCTGGGTGTTCGGGCTGTGTGGGGTTGGGTGTTGGAGCTGTGTGGGGTTGGGTGTTGGGGCTGTGTGGGGCTGGGTGTTGGGGCTGTGTGGGGCTGTGTGGGGCTGGGTTGTGGGGCTGTGTGGGGTTGGGTGTTGAGGTTGTCTGCTGACGTAGCCTTACCTACACCGGGTATTTCCCACTCTCGTTCTAAACAAGCTGCCGCCAACTCACCACCACTTCTGGCAATAGCCGCACTGCGGCCTCGCTCTCCTCCACCTCCTCCACCTCCTCCTCCTGCACATCCACCTGCACCTCCTCCTGCACCTCCTCCTCCACCTCCTCCTGCACCTCCTCCTCCACCTGCACCTAGCTGCCACTGCTACTCGGTGGCCTGAAATAAAATGTATCGCTCCAGATGACCGCTGCAAAGTATGATCTTGAGTTTTGATTAAAGTGTGCTGATCTGTAAAGGTGCATTGAAAAATGTTTGATACTCCTACTGATACTCCTGCTGTTATGGAGTGACTCATGCTGCCAGCTATGGCTGCAAAGTTTGGTCGTACATGTTATGGATATCGTTTATTGTTAAATTTGAATCACAGTTCCTATGATCACTGTTGCATTGTTTTTATAGCTTTATTTTGGTGATTTCGAAACGTTTTGGATTAGCCATATTTGTTTGTTGTAGTACAGAGTTAGACTGCTGACTTTAATCTAAATTGTCTTATGGTTATTGTTTGACTTGCATCCCACTGGGATTTTTGCACACAGCATTCATATACGGTGCTTTTTCTGGAAGACTTTGCTGTTTGTTCCTGGATTTTTCTGTTGCGCGTTGTCACTTTAGGATGTTTTCTTGTTCATGTTTTTGCTTGTTGCGGTTGCACCCGATTCAAGAGCCGAATGACTCACAGGGCTCTACCAAATAAATAAACTGAAACACCTCCACCACCACCGACTCCGGGCACAGAGACGGCAGAAGATCCGCGCCCAGTGCAGCCCTGCTGCTGCCGCCAGCCATCACGAGCGCGTCTCTCCCCGTCGCCTGAGACACTCTGTGTGTGTTGCAGTCCCATCATCGTGGCAGCCCTAATATGAACTCACATTGACGTGCATTGTTGTTGCTATGGTGACAAGTGGAGGAGTGGTGGCGCAGTGATTTGCGTCATTACGCCCATGCGGCTATCACCATCAGTGGCTGAGTGGTCTCTGAAATGGTCCTGGGCATCAGCTTGATATTGATTACAGTTAGTGTGCTCCGGTTGTTGGAGTCGTAGTAAAAGTGAAGACTGGAATGGCGTCATGCTCCGTCTCCCTTGTAAGCACCCCGAGCCGGCGGCGACAATTCCACATTCACGTGCCGAGAGCCAGAGGTCTGGTCTGTATGCACGGGGCCACCTCGGTTGACTTTTCACAACATTGTACCCGGTCAGGCGGGGTCGTCGTAAGTTGAACCCCCCCCCCCCCCCGTGTCGTGGCTTGCGACATCGTCATACACATGCCCAGTGCATGCGCGTACGCGGACTTGTTATGCATACAGGACACACACACGTACACACACATACAGGACACACACGTACACACACATACAGGACACACACGTACGCAAAGATGCTGACGCCTACAAAGCACTTCATACAAAACGCCAGGCGATGGCCGTTGAAAAAATATAAAACACATTCCTGCGGAGGGAGCTGGTAGGAACGTTGGGTTGCTCGGTCAATGGCCTGCAGGGTCAACGGCGGCGTGGTGTATTCCGCAATTATGCCCGACTGTGAGGGCGGGCACAAGCCGGCGTGAGTAGGTTAAACGTTGAGTTTTATAAGGGCACCACGGGGTGACCAGCCCCTCCCCACCCAGCCCCTCCCCACCCAGCCCCACCCTCCCCACCCAGCCCCTCCCACCCAGCCCAACCCCCCACCCAGCCCCTCCCCACCCTCCCCTCCAAACCCAGCCCCTCCCTCCCCACCTAGCCCCTCCCTGCACGACGGACACGATAATCCCCTGTGGGCTGGTGTAACCAGGAGGTTCCTACCAGTAAAAGTCAGTATTTCAAGAGCCGCAATGCACTGTGCTGGTGAACACGTCGGGGGCCTTAATAAACAACATCACGAAGCAGCAGCAGCAAGCAGCAAGCCCCCCCCCCCCCCCCCTTAAAGAGGCACAGGTTTGACGACGCCTGGGCGAGCAGCATCGGCGACGATGTTTAGACACAGGAGGGTGAGGTCGAGTATTGCTTTAAGGTGTTAACCACAGCGCCACCGCTCGCTTTAATAACGAACACACGTGTTCAGATTTGCCGGCCCATTCATCATCATGGCATGCACACACACACAGACAAGCCCATCGGCTGCACAAAAATCTAGCCGCCTCCTGCCGTTGTTATTGAGCTGATATGGCCCATGCCTTCCAATAACTCCAGACCAGGTGCCAGCATCATGACCAACTCGGGCATTGAAGTCACCCAACAGGATGACTATCTCGAGGAGCCACTTTAGCTAGTACCCACACACGCATACCCCACACACACCCCACACACCCCACACACTCACCACACACATCCCACACACACACACACCACACACACCATACACACACATCCCACACACACACACCCGACACAGGCACACCCCACCCAACACACACCACACACACCCCACATACACCCCACACACACACACCACACACACACCACACACACCACACACACACCACACATACACACCACACACACACACACCACACACACCACACACACCACACACACCACACACACCACACACACACACCACACACACTACACACACACACCACACACACCCCACACACACCCCACACACACATTTCACCCCCCCCACACACCCCACGCACACATCCCCCCCCACACACCCCACACACACCCGACACCCCCCCCACACACACATTCCCCCCCCCCCACACACACACCCCACACACACCCCCCACACACACACCCCACACACACACACACCCCACACACACACACACCCCACACACCCCACACACACCCCACACACACACCCCACACACACATTCCCCCCCCCACACACACACCACACACACACCCCACACACACACACCCCACACACACCCCACCCCCACACACACACACCCCACCCCACACACACACACCCCACACACACACCACACACACCCCACACACACCACACACACCACACACACCACACACACACACCCCACACACACACACACCCCACACACCCCACACACACCCCACACACACATTCCCCCCCCCCACACACACACCACACACACACCCCACACACACACACCCCACACACCCCACCCCCACACACACACACCCACCCCCACACACCCCACACACACACCACACACACCACACACACACCCCACACACCACACACACACCCCACACACCCCACACACACCACACACACCCCAGACACACACCCCACACACACACCACCCCCCCACACACCCCACACACCCCACACACCCCACACACACCCGACACCCCCCCCACACACCCCACACACACCCGACACCCCCCCCCCCCGCACACACACCACACACACCCGACACCCCCCCCACACACACACACACACACACACCCCACACACCCCACACACACCACACACACACCCCACACAGCCCACACACACCACACACACCCCAGACACACACCCCACACACACACCACCCCCCCACACACCCACACCCCACACACCCCACACACACCCGAAACCCCCCCCCCCCAACACACCACACATACACCCCACACACACCCGACACCCCACACACACACACCACACACACACCACACACACACACCACACACGGAGTCTCCTCCCCCGTGGACTCGAGTTAAGGAACCGGCAGCTTCCGCCAGAGTCAGTGGAAGAGAGAGAGGGAGGAGGGAGAGAGAGAGCGACAGACGAGAGGGAAGGAGAGAGGAGAGAGAGCGACAGACGTGAGGGAGGAGGGAGAGAGGGAGGAGAGAGGGGAGAGAGCGACAGACGGGAGGGAGGGAGAGAAAGCAGAGCGAGAGGCATTCGGAGTTTCGGACTCCCGAGAGAAGAGTCGAGCGAGGCGGTAAGGAGAGCGAGACGCGGGCAGCGTGAGGTGGACGGGGAGGGCTGTGCGTGCCACGTGTTGTTGTTTGTGGTTGTGTAGTTGTGATTGTGCGTGGTTGTGGTAGTGTGTGTGTGTGGTTGTGGTAGAGTGGTTGTGGTAGTGTGTGTGTGGTTGTGGTAGTATGTGTGGTAGTGTGTGTGGTTGTGGTAGCGTGTGGTTGTGCTAGTGTGTGTGATTGTGTGTGTGGTAGTGTCCCATCGGTGAGCTCCTCCGGCAGGCAAGGCTGCGTTGGCTGGGTCATGTAGCCCGCATGCCCAGCCACCGCATGCCTAAACAGCTTTTGTTCGGCCGGATCGAGGGGGCTAGACGGGCGCGGCACGGACTAGAGAAGAGATGGAGTGATGTGGTACAGGAGGACGTGGAGCTGAGTGGACTTGCTGATGACTGGTACCAGCGGTGTCAAGATCGACCTCTGTGGAGGAGGCTCGTGAAGGACGCTGCTGGGCAGTTGGAGGCAGTCGCCCTCCAGCAACAACGGAGGGCGGAGGAGCGACGCTCACAACAACGAGCGGAGCGCCGGGTGGCTAAAGCACAGCAAGTTGGCACAGTAGGGGGCACAGGTGGTGCATCAGCCAGTCATCTCAGTCATCTCAGTGAGTCGACCCGTGGCACCTGCTGGGTCTGCCCCGTGACCTCCTGCCAGCGGGCGTTCGACACTTCACGTGGCCTCAAGGTGCACTTGGCCTGGCACAAGCGTCGTGGTGACGTCACCGCCACTTAGTGGTGAATGGCGGTTGTTGTTGATTGTGTATGATTGTGTGGTTGTGGTAGTGTGTGTTTGTGGTAGTGTGTGGTTGTGGTAGTGTGTGATTGTGTGTCTGTGTTTAAGGTGGCGACTGTGTTTTTGTGGTGCCTGTTTTTTGGGAATAGGAGCGGACAGAAAAGCGAATCCGTTTGAGCAGCGTGGAGTGAATCCTGGTGACGGGTGAAGAGTTGCGGAGAGAGGGGGACATTCATCTTGATTCAACCACTTGCTCCCTGCGTCGAAACCTCGCAAGGTAAGCAAACGTAACTTGCTGCTGTTACCCGTCTCGTCGTGCTGCAGTAGCCCATGAAAACACATTCCTGCGGAGGGAGCTGGTAGGAACGTCGGGTTGCTCGGTCAATGTCCAGGGCCAACGGCGGCGTGGTGTATTCCGCAAATATGCCCGACTGTGAGGGTGGGCACAAGTCGGCGTGAGTAGGTTAAACGTTGAGTTTTATAAGGGCACCACGGGGTGACCAGCCCCTCCACACCCAGCCCCACCCCACCCAGCCCCTCCCCACCCTGCCCCTCCCCACCCTGCCCCTCCCCACCCTCCCCACCCAGCCCCTCCCTCCCCACCCAGCCCCTCCCTGCACGACGGACACAATAATCCCCTGTGGGCTGGTGTAACCAGGAGGTTTCTACCAGTGTCAGTACACGTGGATTGTTACATTCATGCAGCAGTGGACTGACCATGGCTGAAGACGATGATGATGGTTACAGCCGTAGTCAGGCAGAGTGACTATCTTGCTCAAAGAGCTCGGCTCACAGAGGGCTACAAGTTCTAATCCCTGGCTGTTGTCGGCTCGGCCCATCATCATCCTCATCTTTTCGGAGTCGATAAATCAGGTACCGCTTCGTGGACAATGTAAAGTCGACACTCGGTACTAGAACTGACGCCTGCCTTGGGAATGTGGAATGAACATCATCAGTCGCATCATGCCAATCATCTCTCCATGCTTGATTAAGTTGAGTGGTCATTGTCCTCTGGCTATACCCAGCTCTTCCATAGGAATGTGGAATTTCCATAATCGTTATCACCTGAGCTCGATATAAAACGAGACCCAATCGTGGACAATTTACGGTTTACGTCTACGAATACACTGGGCCCTTGGCTGCAAGACTACAATACCAACAATAAAGTGGAATGTCTGCATTCTTACGGCATTCTTACGGCAAGGGCCAGGGGATTCCCTACAGCAAAGAACAGGTACAGTGCACACGTGTGAAGAGCAGGTACAGTGCACACGTGTGAAGAGCAGGTACAGTGCACACGTGTGAAGAGCAGGTACAGTGCACACGTGTGAAGAGCAGGTACAGTGCACACGTGTGAAGAGCAGGTACAGTGCACACGTGTGAGGAGCAGGTACAGTGCACACGTGTGAAGAGCAGGTACAGTGCACACGTGTGAAGAGCAGGTACAGTGCACACGTGTGAAGAGCAGGTACAGTGCACACGTGTGAAGAGCAGGTACAGTGCACACGTGTGAAGAATAGGTACAGTGCACACGTGTGAAGAATAGGTACAGTGCACACGTGTGAAGAGCAGGTGCAGTACACACGTGTGAAGAGCAGGTACAGTGCACACGTGTGAAGAGCAGGTGCAGTGCACACGTGTGAAGAGCAGGTGCAGTGCACACGTGTGAAGAGCAGGTGCAGTGCACACGTGTGAAGAGCAGGTGCAGTGCACACGTGTGAAGAGCAGGTGCAGTGCACACGTGTGAAGAGCAGGTGCAGTGCACACGTGTGAAGATCAGGTACAGTGCACACGTGTGAAGAGCAGGTGCAGTGCACACGTGTGAAGAGCAGGTACAGTACACACGTGTGAAGAGCAGGTACAGTGCACACGTGTGAAGAGCAGGTACAGTGCACACGTGTGAAGAGCAGGTACAGTGCACACGTGTGAAGAACAGATACAGTACATCAAGGCCGTAGTCATGGAGTCAACATTGGGGGGGATCATCTCTTCCAGGGGGTCTGGGGTCCCCCCCCCCCCCAGAAAAAAAAATCTAAGTTTGAAAACTAATTTCCTGCGTAAAATATTAAAAAATTCACTAACACATCGGATGGACTTTTTATTTATTTTTTGCAATAATGTCTAATAGTGTATGGTATTACATTGCTCCTGTTTTTACATTTTCTTGTTTCATTGTATGTAATGGCAGAGATTAGGGATTAATAAAGTACAACCACAACAATATAAACATAAATCTGTTTTATAGCAATATATATTGTGGGGGGGGGGGGGGGCATTTTGAGCAGGCGAGCGGGTGGCTTAATGTGTAAATCGTGAAGCCACGAAGTGGGACAACTTGAATTGTACAACTGGGATCATGGGAGGTGGACGCGAGGTTGGGACTTGTAAGTTCTGGTTGGCTTAGATACGTCAATACATATTCACATACGTGTAGAGAAAGATCCCCCGTGTAGCCTCAACAGACTGTTGGGGCAAGTGCTGTTAGCGAGCACCTATTGAGGCCGGCACGGCACACGAGGGGGTTGGTGGCCAGCACCACGCCCGGCCGCCTTTGTGACCCTGGTGGCGATGTTTACTTATTTGAGGCCGAGTCGAACTAGGGGAGGCCCCGGATCGTTTCAGATAATCGTCGGTGAACAGACCGCACAGACAGACGACACATTAATCGTGGAACCGGCCAAGCATCTCGGTGCAGGACCATCTTTAAAAAAACAAAAGTCTTGAGCCTCATGGGAGGCTTGTCATGGGTTAATGAAGGACATCGTATTTTTGAACGAGAAGGAACTTAAGGAAGGCATCCACTGACGTGACGACATCGTCGTCGTCGGCTCTGTGTGAATGTCAGAGACGAGCAACTCCTTTGCACAACACTCAGCAGTGGTGGCAGCGGCGGAAGTGTGGGGGCGGGGAAGTGACGGCGTTGGGGGGGGGGGGGATTGTGGTGGGGGGGATTGTGGGGGGGGGGATTGTGGGGGGGGGATTGTGGGGGGGGGGATTGTGGGGGGGGGGGATTGTGGTGGGGGGGATTGTGGTGGGGGGGGATTGTGGGGGGGATTGTGGTTCAGTGGGGCGGGGAAGTGACGGGGGGGATTGTGGTGGGGGGGGGGTGATGATTGTGGCTCAGTGGTGGGGGGGGGGGATTGTGGAGGGGGGGATTGTGGTGGGGGGGATGATTGTGGCTCCCATCTCAAAAGCCCCCCCCCCCCGCCCCCCCCCCATTTGGTGTGTGCATTGAAGAGGAGAAAACTAAATAAAAACTGTCGCTTTTCACGATGCCATAGGAAAGAAGAAGACTCATTGTAGAAGAGCCGTGCACTGCCGCCCTCCTCCTCCCGCACTTCCGATTAGCGCGGTCGGCTTGGCACGGTTGCGAAATAAGTCCCACGCACATTATGACATTATCCATCGCGTCACCTCGCGTATAGTTTCCTTTAAAGGACACGCACGCACACCGCGTGTTATTGTTGACGAATGTGATTGGGGATACGAGAGGGAAGTTAGGCGGGGAGGGTAAGTTGTGAAGTGTTCAGCGTTGCACAAGACGGGAGGTGTGGTTGAGTGGGCCCCCACATGCTCTCTGGGTGTGGGGTCAATGAGCTCTGGGGGTTAGAGGGGGTTTGTTGATGGATGGCGACCACTTTTTGGTTGGCCATGGACTTGTTTTGTGTGGACTGGTCTGCAATTTAATTTTCGTGGTTACCAACAGCAGCTGTGCAGATGCGATTCAGCCCTCCACGGTACAATCTGGATTCACCGTAGATGGCTTCCGAATGTGACTGCACCGCAAGACGCCGTTGTGGTGAAACGGTGGGCATGATTACGTCGCACAGAGAGGCAGACCGGTCGTCATAGGCCGATGGAAAACATCAGTTCGGTCTTGAGCGTGACATTTAACAGGGGCAGGGAGACGAGAGCACGACCCGCGAGTGAAAAGGAGTTCCACTGAGCGAAGTTTGACGACTGCGGGCTTTGACAGGTTGTTCTGACATTTAGCGCACACTTGAAGAAGAGACTCAAAGTCCCCTCTCGGGAAATCGAGTCGGTCTATAAGTCAACTTCGATAAGGAAACAGCAACATTCGTGCTCGGCAAGCGTCCAAATGACAACGGCAGCTCAAGGCGACACTGCATAGATGGGAAGGACAACCGGATACAAAACTGGGAAGGCGAGCAAAGAAATGGGAATCGAGAGAGAGAGAGAGAGCAGAGATTATTTTTTTATTAAACAAAGTTGCCGAGCAGAGTAGGCCCAAGGGCCCAGGACGTCATAGCGGCCAGCAACAAACGGCACGATCAAAGTTGTCATAGATTCGAGCGCGATCCAACGTGTTTCTATTTATTTAGCAAAGTTATTGTGCAAAAGCTTTGGGGGGGGGGGGGCGGGGAGAGACCATGAGAGGGAATTCCAAAGCGGAGTAGTGAAAAGTGTTGTGATCTCGTGTGGTGAGTGGGTGAGTGAGGAGGTGTGTTGTGTCCTACAGTGTGGTGATTGGACACTGTGTGGATGATAGGAAACAGGCGGTGTCAGGTAGAATTGGAGACCAGTTTACATTGTGGGTGGAGTTGTCACATTTTAAGAAGAAACAAAACAAGTTTCCTTCCTCTCGAGTCTAGACCCACACTGTGAGGTGACGCCCTGCCGCAGTTCAGCTCCAGGCTCAAGACCTGGTGGGGTAAAGTGTGGGGACTCCCACCTCTCTAGGGGGACAAATCACCTCTTTAGGGGGGCCTCCCTGGTGCCCCCTCAAATGGAAGCACATTCCGGCCGGCAGTGGCATGAGCGGGTTAAACTGCAGGGCCGTGCCCTTAAATCTCCGTTTTATTTTAAGTGCTGCGCATTACCCCCGCTCGCTCCTCTGGCGGCACGCGGAAGTTTACGTTGGGTTGGAAAACCTGAGCCAGGTCTAAACTTTCCTCCCCCGCATCGCCTCCACGGCAGGGGCAGGCCTGGGTTCATCACAGAACCACTGTGGGGTTATTTGAGGGCCGTATCGTGAGTGACGGCAACACACGCAGCATCACGAGGTTTTTCCCCGGCGCGAACGCTCGCTTCCTGCGTTGCAAAACTTGACTCTTTTCCCCATAGTTTGATGGGAACTGTGCGCGTGAGTGTTTGTGGGCGCCACGGTGGCTAGGAGATGTTAACTACCTCGCCTGGTACACAGCAAGTCGTGGGTTCGATCCCGACCCCTGACGATGCCTGTTGTATATTTGGATGTCTGCGTGTCTCTCTCTACCCGTGTTCGCGTGTATTTTTCTCCAGGTCCTCCGGTTTTCCCCTCCACGTGTAAAATCACCGTCACGTGCTTAAGAGTATTTGGCTGCTATAAATTTCCACGCGATAAGCCACTTCGTTGAGCTTTCATTTGTGGTCAGGTCGCATCTGAAAAAGAGCGAATAGCTAGCTCACCTGGTAAAATAAAAAAAATAGTAAACTTTCGTATAGGACTATACTCCACGACCCACCCCGTGTCGGCATTCACATCACATGTGCTTCATCGGTGCTGCTACTACCTAACAGCACTTGGCCCACCCAAGTCTGTAAAGCTATCCGGGGAATCTTTGCCTTTGGGGAGTAGTGGCGCGTTGGCTTGTCATGCATGCCGGCGCTGCGCTATGCCGGCGCTACGAACCTGGCGACCCGACTTAAATTCGCGGCCAATGACAGCGGCTAATATTTGACCCGGCTATGATCCTCCTCTGAGTCGGCTCAGCCTGGAATGCGTATCTGGTGCGGTTTGTGTCAGCATCAGCCAACCACCCACCCCCTCGTGTGCCGTGTCGGCCTTCGTAGGTGTTCGCTAACATCACTTGCCCACAGACGTCTGCGAGTTGTTTGTGAGTTTTGCTGGTGCTGAGTGGTAGCACAGTTAGTACAGCGCTGTGTAACTGCACGCATCACCATCAATCCGACGAGCTGGATTGAATTCCGGGCCACGGACGACTAAAATCAGCCCCCCCGAGGTCTACTCGACCTTAAATTTGAGTGAGGGTGTAAACAACAGGAGCAGGGGGGTAAAGGCTGTGGCTCTTATCAGGAGTTGGGGGGGGGGGGTCTAGGAGATGTCAGGTTAGGTTTATCTTGAGTTTTGTGCTCGCTCACATCACCTACTCCCCCCCGCCACTCCTCCTGTAGCCTGGGGCTGGATACACCGCGAGTGTTGTGCAAAGTGCAGCTTGGGAACCACGGAGTCGCCACCATCCCACAACGCCAATCGCCTCAAACAACGACTCTGGCTGTCGCCTGATGACGCTGGTTGTTGTAATTACCGGCTAAACATCACTGTAACCGAATCGTAAATGTTGTGGGTTTACTCTCCAGCACGCAAGGTGTGCTGAACTAGTAACTAATTGGCACGTTTTATTTACGTGACAAACCTTACCAATTGTGTGTGTCGGGTGGTAGCGGGTTTAACGACACATTTTTAGTTACGCGATCTAACCCAAAAAAACCTCTGATGGATAACTATGCTCGGGATAGCCTACGTGTTAAACTAACTAAGCAACGCGTTGCAGTATGTTGTCGTGTCAAGGCAACCCTTGCGAATAACACGGGCGTTATAATCTGCGTTTTAACAGTGTGGCTGTTTAATTCCCAGTAAAACAAAAACAAACCCACCGCGCTCGTCACTAACGCTGCCTTTCACGACGGAAACGTGCGGCGTTCTGCTGACGTTTCGGGCCATGGTACCTTCTTCAGAGCACGTGAGGAGAGAGCGAGAGGATCGAGAAAGATTTGTCTTGAAGCTGGGTGGTGTGCTTGTACTCCGTGGGATCTTTAAACACGCGGTGGCGTTTACACGAACTGAGAGATGTGGAACGTGGGATGTGGCGGTTAGTATTGTACGCATTTTTTACTTCTTTATCACCGTACGTAGCCAACCGTGGTAATCTGAGGTGCTATTACCGTTGTTATGATGACCTTGTGGCTGAGCCAAGTTCCCACGCGATCCCTCGTCCCGTTTACTGGCCTCTGTTGCCTTAAATGTAGAAAAAAATATATAATTGATGTATTAATTGATTACTGGGCGCAGTGGGGATGTAGCTCTTTCGCTGTCTCTCGTTCAGTCGCTCATGGGGGTCTCAGATAAATCCCCTTCGCTAGTGATGACCTCAAGGCCACAATGACTCTTCCTTTACGCACTGACATCTTTGAAAAATAGCTTCATAGCTCATCGGATTCCTCCAATATAAATACATGTTGTGATTCTCACATCGCAGACCCAGATGCACACACACACCTGTGTTGGGGTTGCCTTAATTGAGCGGTGGCGCAGTGGTTAGCGCGGTGCGCCACAAACCCGGCGACCCGAATTAAATTCCCGCTCACGGCCAACAACACCGGTGACGATTACTTGAACCCCGTTGTGGGCCTCCCCTAGATAGACTCGGAATCAAAATGAACACCTGGAGCGATGTGTATTAAGCATCGCCACTAGGGAGACAAAGGTGAGTGGGGCGTGGTGCTGGCCACCCACAACCCCCTTAATGTGCATCGTGCCGACCTTAATAGGTGATACTCGCTAACAGCACCGCAATCCGCTGTTGCTAATCGAGGGATATTTGTTATAGCATGCATTGTGTGCTGTGTGGGGGTGGGGGTGTGTTTGACGTGTGTGTGTGCGTAAGGAAGGTTCTCTTTGAACCTTCACATACGTGTGTTGGCACTTGCTGCCGTTGGGTCCTGGGAAAGTCCCAGACCCCCTTGCCTTTATATTTGCTTAGCGCCGGTGCCACTACCGCCACCACCCACTCGACTACAGCGCCGCCGCCGTGTGAGCCGCTTCTATTTATGGAAAGCGGAAAGGTGAGAGAAAAAAAATCAATGTTGCACATATGTGGCTTCACCTTGAAGCATGTCGTGTGTGGCCGTGGAATGGCTGTGCACAGCAATGGAACCAATTCGTCGACTTCAGAAACCGCGTGGCTGCTGCTGCTTGTGGTTCCTCTGAGTCACTTTCTCTCTTTGTCGCTCGCTGCAAGAGCGAGCGGAAGCTGTGCGGTGGTGCCGGAATAATGTTCATAATTTCGAGTTGAAATAATGAACATTCTTCATCTTAGCAGGAGCCCTGGGTGCCTTGCGGTTGGGGGGGATCTTTCGTGGTGGCACAGTCACATGACGCAGTTCAGTTATAGGTAACTTTGCTAGAGGTAGCGGGGTCGCAGAGATCGGAATACTAATATAATGAAATGTGGTGTGTACAAGAGGTTTCTTGAAAGGATCTCTGAAGGAATTCTGTTGTTTCTACTTCTGCGGTCCGTTCCCTAACACACAGCAATTTACTGCTCAATGTTTGCATTCCGAACGGACACCTCGTCGGCTGACACGACGCCGGTAGCGCATTTGGAATAACCCCGGGGGGGAAGTAAAAGAACTGAAAATAAAAGCGAATTGGGTTTTGACGACAGTGATGGGATCTTAACACGCACGACCCCTGACCTCTGCAGCGGGAGCGACGATCGGGCTCGCACGGGGTCACACTCTCGGCCAGAGCGAGGATCTGCAGCGGCCGACAATCGCATCCTTCAGCGACAACGAGGAGAAAGGGAGAGACAGGGAGGAAGAGAGAAGAGGAGGAGTTAGGGGGACATCCCGTGAGCGGCCGATGGCTGCGCGCGCTGGTGCGGGAGGTGAGTGCCACGAGGAGGAGGGGGGGGCTGTGGCCTGCTGACCCCAGAACTCCCCTCTCCCAGCCAGCCATGATGTTTACTTCCTACCCCTGTTCAATTCTAGGCTGTGTGTGTGTGTCACCTGGTTGTGTGTGTGTGTCACCAGGCTGTGTGTGTGTGTGTGTCACCAGGCTGTGTGTGTGTGTGTCACCAGGCTGTGTGTGTGTCACCTGGTTGTGTGTGTGTCACCAGGCTGTGTGTGTGTGTGTGTCACCAGGCTGTGTGTGTGTGTGTGTCACCAGGCTGTGTGTGTGTGTGTGTCACCAGGCTGTGTGTGTGTGTGTGTGTCACCAGGCTGTGTGTGTGTGTGTGTCACCAGGCTGTGTGTGTGTGTGTGTGTCACCTGGCTGTGTGTGTGTGTCACCTGTAGTTGTGTGTGTGTGTGTCACCTGGTTGTGTGTGTGTGTGTCACCAGGCTGTGTGTGTGTGTCACCTGGTTGTGTGTGTGTGTCACCTGGCTGTGTGTGTGTGTGTCACCAGGCTGTGTGTGTGTGTCACCTGGTTGTGTGTGTGTGTGTCACCTGGTTGTGTGTGTGTGTGTCACCAGGCTGTGTGTTGTGTGTGTCACCTGGTTGTGTGTGTGTGTGTCACCAGGCTGTGTGTGTGTGTCATCAGGCTGTGTGTGTGTGTGTCACCAGGCTGTGTGTGTGTGTGTCACCAGGCTGTGTGTGTGTGTCACCTGGTTGTGTGTGTGTCAGCAGGCTGTGTGTGTGTGTGTGTGTCACCTGCAGTTGTGTGTGTGTCACCTGTAGTTGTGTGTGTGTGTCACCTGTAGTTGTGTGTGTGTGTCACCTGTAGTTGTGTGTGTGTGTGTCACCTGTAGTTGTGTGTGTGTGTGTCACCAGGCTGTGTGTGTGTGTGTCACCTGGCTGTGTGTGTGTGTCACCTGGTTGTGTGTGTGTCACCAGGCTGTGTGTGTGTGTGTCACCTGGCTGTGTGTGTGTGTCACCTGTAGCTGTGTGTGTGTGTGTCACCTGTAGCTGTGTGTGTGTGTCACCTGGTTGTGTGTGTGTCACCAGGCTGTGTGTGTGTGTCACCTGGTTGTGTGTGTGTCACCAGGCTGTGTGTGTGTGTCACCAGGCTGTGTGTGTGTGTCACCTGGTTGTGTGTGTGTGTGTGTCACCAGGCTGTGTGTGTGTGTGTCACCAGGCTGTGTGTGTGTCACCTGGTTGTGTGTGTGTGTGTGTCACCAGGCTGTGTGTGTGTGTGTGTCACCAGGCTGTGTGTGTGTGTGTCACTAGGCTGTGTGTGTGTGTCACCTTGGTTGTGTGTGTGTCACCAGGCTGTGTGTGTGTGTGTCACCTGGTTGTGTGTGTGTGTCACCTGTAGTTGTGTGTGTGTCACCTGCTTGTGTGTGTGTCACCAGGCTGTGTGTGTGTGTGTCACCTGGTTGTGTGTGTGTGTCACCTGGTTGTGTGTGTGTCAACAGGCTGTGTGTGTGTGTCAACAGGCTGTGTGTGTGTGTCAACAGGCTGTGTGTGTGTGTCCACCAGGCTGTGTGTGTGTGTCACCAGGCTGTGTGTGTGTGTCACCAGGCTGTGTGTGTGTGTGTCACCTGGTTGTGTGTGTGTGTGTGTCACCTGGTTGTGTGTGTGTGTGTGTCACCTGGTTGTGTGTGTGTGTGTCACCTGGTTGTGTGTGTGTGTGTGTCACCTGGTTGTGTGTGTGTGTGTCACCAGGCTGTGTGTGTGTGTGTCACCAGGCTGTGTGTGTGTGTGTCACCAGGCTGTGTGTGTGTGTGTCACCAGGCTGTGTGTGTGTGTCACCTGGTTGTGTGTGTGTCACCAGGCTGTGTGTGTGTGTGTCACCAGGCTGTGTGTGTGTGTCACCAGGCTGTGTGTGTGTGTCACCAGGCTGTGTGTGTGTGTCACCTGGTTGTGTGTGTGTGTCACCTGGCTGTGTGTGTGTGTGTCACCAGGCTGTGTGTGTGTGTGTCACCAGGCTGTGTGTGCGTGTCACCTGGTTGTGTGTGTGTCACCAGGTGTGTGTGTGTGTGTCACCAGGCTGTGTGTGTGTGTCACCTGGTTGTGTGTGGTGTGTCACCAGGCTGTGTGTGTGTGTCATCAGGCTGTGTGTGTGTGTGTCACCAGGCTGTGTGTGTGTGTGTCACCAGGCTGTGTGTGTGGTCACCTGGTTGTGTGTGTGTCACCAGGCTGTGTGTGTGTGTCACCAGGCTGTGTGTCACCAGGCTGTGTGTGTGTGTCACCTGGTTGTGTGTGTCACCAGGCTGTGTGTGTGTGTGTCACCAGGCTGTGTATGTGCGTGTCACCTGGTTGGGTGTGTGTCACCAGGCTGTGGTGTGTGTGGTCACCAGGACTGTGTGTGTGTGTCCACCAGGCTGTGTGATGCGTGTCACCTGGGTTGTGTGTGTGTCACCAGGCTGTGTGTGTGATAGTGTCAACAGGCTGTGTGTGTGTGGTCACCAGGCTGTATTGTGTGTGTGTCACCAGGCTGTAGTGTGTGTGTGTGTCACCAGGCTGTTTGTGTGTGTGGTCACCAGGCTTGTGTGTGTGTGTGTGTCACCAGGCTGTGTGTGTGTGTGTGTCACCAGCTGTGTGTGTGTGTGTGTCACCAGGCTGTGTGTGTGTGTGTTCACCAGGCTGTGTGTGTGTGTGCTCACCAGGGCTGTGATGTGTGTGTGTGTCACCAGGCTGTGTGGTGTGTGGTGTGGTCACCAGGTCTGTGTGTGTGTGTGGTGTCACCAGGCTGTGGTGTGTGTGTGTCACCAGGCTAGTGTTGTGTGTGTGTGTCACCAGGCTGTGTGTGTGTGTCGACCAGGCTGTGTGTGTGTCACCAGGCTGTGTGTGTGTCACCAGGCTGTGTGTGTGTGTGTGACCAGGCTGTGTGTGTTGTGTGTGTGTGACCAGGCTGTGTGTGTGTGTCACCTGCTTGTGTGTGTGTCACCAGGCTGTGTGTGTGTGTGGTCACCTGGTTGTGTGTGTGTGTCACCTGGTTGTGTGTGTGTGTCACCTGGTTGTGTGTGTGTCAACAGGCTGTGTGTGTGTGTCACCAGGCTGTGTGTGTGTGTCACCAGGCTGTGTGTGTGTGTCACCAGGCTGTGTGTGTGTGTGTCACCTGGTTGTGTGTGTGTTGTGTGTCACCTGGTTGTGTGTGTGTGTGTGTGTCACCTGGTTGTGTGTGTGTGTCCACCAGGCTGTGTGTGTGTGTGTCACCAGGCTGTGTGTGTGTGTTGTCACCAGGCTGTGTGTGTGGGTGTCACCAGGCTGTGTGTGTGTGGTGTGTCACCAGGCTGTGTGTGTGTGTCACCTGGTTGTGTGTGTGTCACCAGGCTGTGTGTGTGTGTGTCACCAGGCTGTGTGTGTGTGTCACCAGGCTGTGTGTGTGTCACCAGGCTGTGTGTGTGTCACCAGGCTGTGTGTGTGTGTGTGTGTCACCAGGCTGTGTGTGTGTGTGTGTGTCACCTGGTTGTGTGTGTGTGTCACCTGCTTGTGTGTGTGTCACCAGGCTGTGTGTGTGTGTGTCACCTGGTTGTGTGTGTGTGTCACCTGGTTGTGTGTGTGTCAACAGGCTGTGTGTGTGTGTGTCACCAGGCTGTGTGTGTGTGTCACCAGGCTGTGTGTGTGTGTCACCAGGCTGTGTGTGTGTGTGTCACCAGGCTGTGTGTGTGTGTGTGTCACCAGGCTGTGTGTGTGTGTGTCACCTGGTTGTGTGTGTGTGTCACCAGGCTGTGTGTGTGTGTGTCACCAGGCTGTGTGTGTGTGTGTCACCAGGCTGTGTGTGTGTGTGTGTCACCAGGCTGTGTGTGTGTGTCACCTGGTTGTGTGTGTGTCACCAGGCTGTGTGTGTGTGTGTCACCAGGCTGTGTGGTGTTGGTCACCAGGCTGTGTGTGTGTTGGTCACCTGGTTGACCTGTGTGTGTCACCAGGCTGTGTGTGTGTGTCTACATGGCTTGTGTGTGCTGTGTCACCTGGTTGCCTGTGTGTGTGTGTCTACCAGGCTGTGTGTGTGTGTGTCACCAGGCTGTTGTTGGTGTGTCACCATGGCTTGTGTGTGGTTGGTCACCAGGCTGTGTGTGTGCTGTTTGTCACCATGGCTGTGTGTGTTGATTGTCATCAGCTGTGTAGTGTGTGTGTCACCAGGCTGTGTGTGTGTGTGTCACAGGCTGTGTGTGTCGTGTGTCACCATGGCTGTGTGTGCAGTGTCACCTAGGCTGTTTGTGTGTGTGTCACCAGGCTGTGTGTGTGTGCACCAGGCTGTGTGTGTGTGTGTCACCTGGTTGTTGTGTGTGTCACCAGGCTGCTGTGTGTGTGTCATCAGGCTGTGTGTGTGCTGTGTCACCAGGCTGTGTGTGTGTGTGTCACCAGGCTGTGTGTGTGTGTCACCTGGTTGTGTGTGTGTCACCAGGCTGTATGTGTGTGGTGTCACCAGGCTTGTGTGCTGTCACCAGGCGTGTGTGTGTGTGTCACCAGGTGTGTGTGTGTGTCACCAGGCTGTGTGTGTGGTGTCACCAGGCTGTGTGTGCGTGTCACCTGGTTGTGTGTGTGTCACCAGGCTGTGTGTGTGTGTCACCAGGCTGTGTGTGTGTGTCACCAGGCTGTGTGTGTGTGTGTCACCAGGCTGTGTGTGTGTGTGTGTCACCAGGCTGTGTGTGTGTGTGTGTCACCAGGCTGTGTGTGTGTGTGTGTCACCAGGCTGTGTGTGTGTGTCACCAGGCTGTGTGTGTGTGTGTGTCACCAGGCTGTGTGTGTGTGTGTCACCAGGCTGTGTGTGTGTGTGTGTCACCAGGCTGTGTGTGTGTGTGTGTCACCAGGCTGTGTGTGTGTGTGTGTCACCAGGCTGTGTGTGTGTGTGTGTCACCAGGCTGTGTGTGTGTGTGTGTCACCAGGCTGTGTGTGTGTGTGTGTCACCAGGCTGTGTGTGTGTCACCAGGCTGTGTGTGTGTGTGTGACCAGGCTGCGTGTGTGTGTGTGTCACCAGGCTGTGTGTGTGTGTTGTGTCACCAGGCTGTGTGTGTGTGTGTGTCACCAGGCTGTGTGTGTGTGTGTCACCAGGCTGTGTGTGTGTTGTGTCACCAGGCTGTGTGTGTGTGTGTCACCAGGCTGTGTGTGTGACCCAGCAGGCTGTGTGTGTGTGTGTCACCAGGCTGTGTGTGTGTGTGTGTGTCATCAGGCTGTGTGTGTGTGTATGTGTCACCAGGTTGTGTGTGTGTGTATGTGTCACCAGGCTGTGTGTGTGTGTATGTGTCACCAGGCTGTGTGTGTGACCCAGCAGGCTGTGTGTGTGTGTGTGTCACCAGGCTGTGTGTGTGACCCAGCAGGCTGTGTGTGTGTGTGTCACCAGGCTGTGTGTGTGTGTGTGTCACCAGGCAGGCTTGTGATCCTGGTGCAGCCGCAGTCGCTCTCCGTGTTCGCGGGCCATGACGTGGAGCTGCTGTGCGTCGCCGAGGGCTCCGGCGAACTCCACTACACCTGGTTCCACGGCCAGGTGCAGGTGAGACTTCCATTCTGTTCCCCCCCCCCCACAGCTGCCGCCGCCTCAGTTGGGCAGCGTTTAACATTGGTTCGTGACAGAGCGGGGACCGTCACGGTGAGTGGAGATGAGGAAGGGCTCAGCCATGGTGGTGAGCAGGGGCCACGTGCTCTCTCCGCGCTCTCTCCCCGCTGTCTCCCCGCTCTCTTTGCGCTCTCTCCCCGCTGTCTCCCCGCTCTCTCCGCGCTCTCTCCCCGCTCTCTCCGCGCTCTCTCCGCGCTCTCTCCGCGCTCTCTCCCCGCTCTCTCCCCGCTCTCTCCGCGCTCTCTCCGCCCTCTCTCCGTGAAAGTGACCGGGAGCTGCCCGCCGGTGCCGATCGCAACACGCGCGACAGCCGAGCGAAAATGTTGCCGCTCTTCAGTAGCATAAACTTTTCTCTCTCCCTCCATCTCTCTCCCTCTCTTTCTCCATCTCCCCCGCTCTCTCCTTCCCGCCCCCCCGCTCTCTCCCTCTCTTCCACCGTCTCCCTTCCTCTCCGTCGCCCTGTGGCAGCCAGGGAAACGTGCCGAGCGTCTGCCGAGCGCCAGGAAGCCGCGTGCCGGCGTGTTGGTCGGCGGCTGAGGGGAAGCGCGGTAGCGGTGAAAGCGTTTCCCAGAATTGCGGTGACGTCTCCGTGGAAGCCTCGCCGTAGCAGGAGCCACCGGCGTGCCGCGATCGCCGCCCCGGGTGGGAGGGGGTGGGGGGAGAGCGGATCTCTCGTGGCGGCACAGTCACGTGACGCAGTTGAGTTATCGGTAACCGTGCTAGAGGTAGCGGAGTAACTGGGAGTCGAGTTTAACCGGCGAGGGGTCCGGGTAATGTGCACGCCGCATGTGCGACATGGCCGTGGGTCTCCGTTTGGCCACCAAGGTTAGCCACCTGGTTTGGCCGCGTCGTTGAGGCCTTGTGGTTTAGCCGAGTGATTGGTTTCCCAGAAACCTGAGTTCCTCCACGTGTCGCACGGCAAACCCGCTACCCCCTCTCAACTGCAAGCACACATGCGGCTCACCTCCGATTCGCACGGTTGGCTACATAAGGTGCGAAAGAAGTTCAACGTACGTACAACCGCCCGCCTGCTTTTCCCACCTGTGCCGCAGCACCCTGGGCATTGAAGTAAACATCTGTGATGCTGCGTTAGGAGTGGCGCATCACGACGAACAACACCAATTTGGCACTTTTGTCAGTGTTCCTCTTGCCTAGCGCCGAGTGAATATCACACACCCCTAACGAGTGAATATCACACACCCCTAACGAGTGAATATCACACACCCCTAACGAGTGAATCTCAACGCAACCCTCACGAGTGAATCTCAACGCAACCCTCACGAGTGAATCGCAACCCGAACATTCGATGCTCAGGTGTGAAAGCCACGCGGCAGATTCTGCTGAGCCTGAGTGAATCGCTGCTGCTGCTGCACCTCCTTTGATTTTTCAAACTTCACATTGCTTCAATATCACTTCCCGTTGAAGAGGAAAACAATATATGTGTAGTGGGTCCAACTGAGTCATGGACATTGTTCCTTTTAGAGGCAACACTTTTATTTGTAACACCGTCACACAAAGGGGCAGTACCTGCTCCTTTACCAGACGACAGCGAGTTACTGCTACAAAGGGTCGATCCCTCACTCGGGTCTCCAACCACGTGGTTGCCTCGTAGGATGGAGAGCTTCAGCTTGTAGATGTTGAGCTTGCCGCTTGTAGAATGCGGCGACCTCGGTCCCTGTCAGGGACCCGCCTTATATCCCCCTCCGGTCGGGGCCGCTCCGCCCTCTGCCCCGCCCGCCTTCCTGAACAATCTCGTTCCCTCTCGATCCTTCTCAAGAGCTCTCTCCGGACACGTGATCACCCCTTAGTCCCTCCACCTGGGGCCCCCTGTGTGGGGCAACCCTGTCCCTGGGCTGACACTCACCCTCCCCCTTTGGGGGGGGGGGGGGAGCCCCCACCACACGCTGTGCATGGTGCCCGCACTACCCCAGTGCTCGCCAAGCCCCGCTAGGGCTGGTATTACACACAGCCACCCACACGGTGCTGTCCACGATGTAGGAACATCGAACGGCACGGTCCTTTCGGGCCGGCACCATACAGTGACATCCCTGATGTCACTACATCTATATAACGGACGAATGCTTTGAGTTTCTGGGTTTTGGGTGTTCGGAGTAGATTTTGTTGAACCGAGCGATTAACTTACGGGACCAGGATGAGTCACGGTCACCAGAGCGAGCTGGCATTGAGGGCGCTGACGCTACGGCTGCTGTCGCTTTTAAACCATCGAGATTGAAAAGAATTTCTTTGAAAAACTGCTTTTTTGTGTTTACATACGTACGTGGGTGACGCTGTTGGCATAATCATTATCAGCATCGTCGTCGACGTCGTCTTCGACGGCTCGACGCGCTGTTGTAGTTTCTCACTCGTGTGTGCCCCCGTGTGCCCCCGTGTGCCCCCGTGTGCCGTGCAGGTGGCAAACGCCAACCATGCCCTGCTGGAGATCCCGCACGTTGACCCACGGCATGAGGGTTACTACACGTGCCGCGTCAACAACAGCGGCGGGGAGTGCGTCTTCTCTGAATGGACGCGCATCACCGTCATCCACCCCCCCCGGGACGGTAGGTGGTGTGCGGTGCTGTGTGGTGGTGTGCGCTGCGGCGTGATGCGGTGTGGTGCGATGCACACGCATGGACAAACTTGAGCCCTGCCTCCATGAAACCACCTCCACCACAAACAACCACCACCCCCGCCACCGCCAGCCATAACCGCGGCCCGCCGCACGCACACAGGCGTGGAGGTGCCGTTCCCACGGCTCGGCCACCTGGAGTTGGTGGAGCAGCCGGCGGAGTGCACGGAGCTGGCCGTGGGCGACACGCTCATCCTGGAGGTGTCCGCCATCGGCACGCCGTGCCCAGCCTACCAGTGGCTGCACAACGAGGAGGCGCTGCCCGGCTCCACCAAGCGCTCGCTCATGGTGAGTGACCGGCGACGCCACTCGGGGGTGCCCGTCGTTCGTCGTCGTTGTCATCATCATAACAATCGTCATGGCTATGATCATCACAATCATCATCTCAATTATCGTCAGCAGCGCTCGCTCATGGTGAGCGGCCGGCGACGCCACTCGCGGGCCCGTTGATTTGTCGTCGTCGTCGTCATCATCGTCGCCACAACCACAACCGTTGTCAGCAGCCGTGGTCTGTCCACTGCTGAATGGGGGGCGCCTCCCAGCCGCCACCTTTCGTGGCCTCGCGGTTCGACAATCCACCTCACGTGTGCACAGGAGCCTATTACATCGCTCCCTCTCCTCCGTGGACGTCCTTTTGGCCGAGTTGCCTTCCTTCGGATGCCGCTTCGTTATTATTATTATTATTATTCATCCCCCGCCTCCAATCCGTGACACGTCACTCGCTCGCTTTTCTGAACGGCTGGAATGAAGCCGTGAACCTGCTGTGCGTGCCTTTTAGGCGTCGGTCGCCTAAAATGATATGGCCATGCATTCAGAAATACAGCAGTGACTCGCACCGCACAGGGAAATCTTCAAATATAAGGGAGACATTGAAGAAGGTGACGCGTTGCCGTGTGGCACAGGTCGACGGCGTCAAGAAGGAGCACGAGGGGCGCTACCAATGCCGCGTCTCCAACCCATTGGGGCACGAAGTGCTCAGCAACTGCGCACGCGTCAACGTGTGTGAGTCTCACGCATGATTACGCACGCACAATCACGCATGCACGGTCACGTACCGTCACGTACGCATGCATACATGCGTGCGTGATCATGCACGCACGCACGATCACGCATGCACGGTCACATACGCATGATCACGCACACACGATTATGCACGCACGCATGATTGCGCACGATCACGCACGATCACGCACATGCACGATCACTACAACACCTGACGTCTAGTAAGCCAGTCTGTCTCTAGGATTCGAGGTCACGATGTTACACTGCCATGCCACACCGGTGCTTACTTTTAAGGCTGAGTCGACCTAGGGGAGGCCCATAACTGGTTCAGATAATAAAAACTGGTGTTTATCGTGAGAGGGAATCGAACTCGGGTCGCCAGGTTTCTAACCACTACACTGCCGCTCACCAAACATTAAGCATGCACAAACGCATGCATGCACGCACGTCGCACGCACGTCGCACGCAAGTGCGACTTACCCATTAACGAATCCACTGCTGGATGAGGGAAAGCTTCCCCAAGCTGCTGCCGTCATTCACGGTCCATCGACGTCGCGGTCCGTGAATGATCGGGCAACATCTTCCGTCCATGCCGTGCGGTTGTTCAATTTGGACAGCTGCGAAAAAGAGATTCACAGATCATCAGATTCCTCCGGCCTGTAAAAATATTTTATTTAATTCTGAGTCTCGCGTGGTTTTTTCCGGCATTCTGTCCCCGCCACAGACCCGACGCCGGCGATGACGGCGATGACGACGACGGCGGCGGCGGCAGGGAAAGAGGGCGCTCTTCCTGAAGGTAAGAGAGCAAAGGATGACGAGCCTTAAGCGCAGCTTGCGGCGTTTCTGGATATTGAGCAGAGCTATCATCGTAAGAGCTGGCCGGGGGAGCAGGGGGGGGCGAAAGAGACGATGTTTTTGGAGTTACGCAGTGCGACTCACGGGCGCCGTTCATGAAACACGCATCCAGTTATGGGAGTAAGAAACGATCATTTTAGTTTCATTTGTGTCATATGTAAGTGGGTCACGTGACCCCTGCAGCAGCGACTAGCAGAAGTGCCAGATTGATCTTGATAAAAATAATCCCCCTCCGCCCCCTCCAACTTTTTGTGTGAATTAATGAAATCGCCATGGGAGGCCGAGCGACGTAAATTTGAGCTCTTGGTGGGCGGCTCATGTTGGTGAGAGTATTCGCGTGCATTCCCTACTTCTACTATTTTCAAACTCTCTGCAAACTGGGGTTGAAAGCGTTGATGCACCAGCTCCGTCTGTCCCGTCAGTCCGTCTGTAACGGGAGGGGGGGGCGATGGGGGGAGGGTACGATAGCTCCGTAAGGATGACGACGCGATAGGAGCGAGAGACGCAAGTTGTTTGCGACTCGCCGTGGGGAAACCGGCCACATCCATCGAAGCGTTGCCCACGCCCCTCCCCCCCACCCCCCACCCCTCACCCCCCGTGGTCTTTCCGCGGCCTATGGCAGCGCTGCTTTATTATTATTATCCCAAAATGAAATAAAACGTTCTTCTCCCGCTCCGTGTCCGTCAGCGATGAAAGCGACGTTCGTGCAGACGGATCACGACGTACCGATCGAGACGCTGCACATGCCGGACAGGTGCTGCCCAAACTGTGGAGGTAACGCTTCGCCCGCCTCACTCTCACAGCGAGGACACTGGCATTGATTTACAACACGGGGGGGCCTTGCTGAGCCTCTGGGGGGGGGAGCGGGGGGGGGGAGTCTGCTACATTGGAATACACTGTTTTGTTTGGCCATGGATTTCTTAGCGATGGGAGTTTGGCTTCGTGTGGGAGGAGGAAACCGGAGAGCCACGGTGGCGAGATGTTCACTACCTCGCCTGGTATGGAGAAGGTCGTGGGTTTGATCCCGAGCCTGACGCCTGCTGCTATATATTTGGAGTTTGCGTGTCTCTCTGCCCGTGGTCGCGTCGATTTTTCTCCGGGTCCTCCGGTTTTTCCCTGCACATTTAGAAACATGCATTTAAGAATATTTGGCTGCTATACATCTCCACATGATAAGCCACTTCGTTGAGCTACCATTTGTGGCCAGATCACTTCTGAAAAAAATCTATAAAGCTCAGTGGGCTTTACCTGGCAAAATAAAAATAGTTTAGTTTAATAGTTTTAAACCTACCGCTGCACCGCTGTACACGAGGGGGGGGGGGAGACACCTGGTATTGGCGTCTCCTAGCCACAGCTCTCGGCTCCACGCCTACAGCACCTGGCATGCCCTGAGACTGCGAGGATTGGTTCCGATGCGCCGTGTGTGCGTGTGTGCTTTCAGGGCGTCCGGAGTCACCAATGCGAGAAATCTTCAACGGTAAGCTCGGGTGTCTTGGGGTTTCCTTGGGGCTTCATTTCTCTCTCAATATTGCAGGGGCACGGATTAGACTGGAGTTGACACGTGACTCTCAGTTTCTGCTGATGAGGATGATGATGATGATGATTGATAATAGTTATTCGGATGCTGCTCAAAAGTAAAGTGATTTCCTGCTCAAATGAGAATTGATGCATTGGCACTCAGCTCCTATTTACAGCCCTGAGCCATCGGACAACAACCAATGTTGACTTCCCTACAAAGTGGTACTTATTGTATCGACCCGAGAGGGATGATGAGTCACATCCTTCTGTTTGCTAGCAGCTAGCTGTTCCACTGAGCCTCATGGCTAAGATGCTGCTGATGTTGACGTTTAGGCTGATGCTGCTGCCGACTTCTCTGACGATCGGAGATGGGGACGATGACGAGAGCACCGATGACGACGACTCGGCTGGCGCTAATTTCCAACGTTGACCTCTGACCCCTCCCATCCCCCCCCGCATCGTCCCCCGTACCCCCCAGCGGTGGACAAGGTGGCGCTGCTCATAGGCAACATGAAGTACGAGGCGCAGGTGCAGCTCAACGCGCCCAAGATGGACGTGCACGAGCTGGCCGGGCGGCTGCACCAGCTCGGATTCAAGGTGGTGTCACTGGTGGACGGCACCCAGATGGAGATGATGCGCGCTGTCGAGGAGTTCCTGCACCTCCTGGGAGAGGGCGTGTACGGTACGCGTTCCTCATCGCCGTCGTCACGATCGCCTCCATTGTGATCATCAAAATCATCGCCTTTGTGACGATCCTCGCTGTCGTCACGATCGCCGTCGTCACGATCATGAACATCGCTGTCGTCATCATCGCCGTGATCACAATCATCAACATCATCGCCGTCGTCACCATCGCCGTCATCACGATCGCCGTTGTCTCGACCGATTGACCCACGTGACTTACGGAATATGCAGGGCTTATTGTCATTGCTGTAAATGTTTGTTGTTGTCATTCTGCCCATGTTCATCATTGTGATTATTATCATCATCATCAATGGGCTCTTTGCCAAGTTCAACAGACATAAATCCATCAACACTATTGTTATCATCTCATCGTCATGTGAGATTCTTAACACAGGTCTCAAAAGCAAAGCACTTCAGAAACAATTGGCGATAATTCTAAGACACACGTCAGATACACCCAATTCAAATGCACACCGTGCACGATCCGCACAGTCCCACACCTCTGATTAGCACGGTTGGCTACGTACGGTGCAAAAGTAGTTCGGGCCAGCTCCGCCGCTAATTCATTACAATTAGTCGGACGGGACGACCTCCTGAGCGGGCGACTCGTGCGACGCGCAGGGCTGCTGTACTTTGCGGGCCACGGCTACGAGAACCTGGGCGAGTGCTTCATGGTGCCCGTGGATGCCCCGCGGGAGTACGGCGCACAGCACTGCCTGCAGGTCGGCACCATCCTCTCCGCCATGCAAGAGCGTCTCACGGGCCTCAACGTCCTGCTGCTCGACATGTGCCGCAAGCGGTGAGGTCTCTCCCTTCCCCGTCGCCCGGCAATGACGGGCGACCGTCGGCGATGTAACGACGGTCTGGCCGCCACCTTGGGCGAGCGGGGTGGACATGTACGTTTGGCCATCAGCGCCGGGCCTTCAGTCAGAAACTGTTGATTTTAGTTTTTAACCAGGCGAGAGAAGTCAAAGACCGGGCAGAATGAGTCTCGTTTATAGAAGAGTGAGTGACCTGGGTCACAAAAATTCCGAAATTAAATAAAGTGCAACAGCAAAGCAAATAAAAAGTGGAGCTAAAACAGTGTCGCGTGATGGATAAATCGATGTCAACTTATAAATCCTATGTCGCGTGAGTCGGCTCAGGTAGATTGTTTGCAGACTGATTCAAGCACAATTACAAAATTGAGCTACAGAAATATGGTGACCGTCGTGCTGATGTGTAGACAGATTGTAGATTCAATCTAGATTTGAAGATTGTATATTGGTCACCGCACGATTACAAATTTACAAAACTTTAAACGATGTCCGTTGCGCCCCCTGGTGGCTGCGTGCGGGGAGCGGTGGTTCACCGGCCTCCGAGCACCAAGAGAAACGTTCAGAGTCACAACAACTCGGACCAACGCCAGCAGTCAGGACATCCAGTCACTGGGCAGCTGTGTCGCCAAGTCACGCGTACGATCTAAATAGGCGAGCGACAGGCAGTCCCGTGGACTAACTCCCCAAGGCCTTGCGGTACGCGGACCACGAGTTAGAGGATTCGGCCTCGACGCTTGGCCTTATCCTAAAAGGCACCCGTCCTTGGCCTGCGCCTGGCCTCGTAGCTTTCGGCCGTCAATTGAAGGCTGCCGCGAATTTAATCCAAAACGGCGAGAGGCTTTGAAACATCGTTGCTGTCCGGGCGTGGGATAGCTGAAAGGTGCTCACATTATAGCACTTGTGGGAAAATAACACTTCTAGTTGCTTAGCAACAACAATGACGATGAACCAGCACTCGCGAACTCCCTCCAGTGATTCGCTCACCGGCAGTCAGGTCGCCTCCCTATCACTCTTCTATCCCGACCACCATGGCTGCTGTTTCCGTGCACTTCACTCGTTGGTTGCTCCTCTACCCGTGTTAAGGACTCTTGTGTAGCAGGCGCTGACTGTGTCATCTCATGTTCAAGCACCCACACTGCAGGTCACAACAACGCACTCATTCAGACCACTCGCCCACCCACTTCCTCACCCACCTACTCCATCACCCACCCACTTGCTCACCCACCCATTCCCTCACACACCCACTCACCCACCCACTGCTCCCGCCCACTTGCCTCACCCCACCCACTACCTCAACCCACCCACTCACTCACCCCCACCCACTCACCCACCCACTCCATCACCCACCCACTTGCTCACCCACCCATTCCTCACCCACCATCCCTCACCTCACCCACTCACCCACCCACTCACTCCCATCACACTCACCCACCTCCACTTGCTCACCCACCCACTCCCTCACCCACCCACTCCCTCACCCACCCACTCACCCACCCACTCCCATCACCCACCCACTTGCTCACCCACCCATTCCCTCACCCACCCATTCCCTCACTCACCCACTCACCCACCCACTCACTCCCCACAGTGCGGGTCACCTCAGTTCTCTCCGCCTATTTCCTCACATTGCTCCACTCTGGAATTCCCTGTTCCCATCATCACCGTCTCTTTGCAGACGCTCTTGTTATAATAACTTGGCTCGATTCAAGAAACGCGTTGCACCCTTTATCCGTCGCAACTTTGATAAGAGTGATGTTTGTTTGCTCTGCCGGTTGACGTTTTTAGACCCTTTTCTTGTGGCAGCCGGCGACCTCTAACTAAAAAAAACCCAAACACAAACCCGTTTGGCGAGGCTAACCGGGCGGTGTGTCTGTCACTGTGCGCAGGAATAAAAACGACACGTCCATTCCCCAGCCAACCAATTTCAAGGTGACGGCAAACATCGTCTACGGCTACGCCACGTGAGTACCGTGCGCTCGTGCGGCACCAGCAAGCGGCCTCCGGTAAATCCACTGCTGGATGAGCCCCCCCCCCCACCCACTATTCTCACGCTGTGACAGTACTCGGGGTTATTTGACCAACACTTCACTGCGCCGGCCAGGGCGTGTTGACAAAGGGAGGGAGAACGGGCTGGGGAGTGGGGGGTGCTGATGTTAGCCGTGGGTGGGAATTGAACTCGGCTCACTGGGTTCATCGTGCAGCGCGCTGGCTTTCATGCAATGGAGGGAGCTGCCCTGGGGGTGTGGTCAGCGCCCTGGACTTGCAACGCTGAGGTCGCCGGTGCTGTTCAATTTCCCGGCACGACAGTCAAAGCAACGATTTATTAAAATCCCTCCACCGCTGTCTACCAAGCGGTATAAATGGGTTCAGTCGATTGGGAGGTCGTGTGTGGTGGGGTAAAGTGTGGGTACTCTTACCTCTTTCAAGTTGTCTGGCCTCGAGAGCTCCCACCAGTGGAGGCAGTGACTTGAGCAAGAAATTCAACGGCTGCACGTCCACAGTGACAACATTCACACGACCGATGTAATCGGCGAATGGTTTAATTGTTTGATTCGTGCTCAAGTGCCGCGCCCCCCACCCCATCGCCTGTCGTCCACCACAGGTGCGAGGGGGCGGACGCCTACGAGCTCAACTACACGAGAGACAACCAGAGCCACGGCATCTTCGTCAAGTACTTCAAGGAGCGCATGATGGAGCCGCGCAAGGTCACGCACGTCCTGGGGCTCGTCGCCGAGGGTGAGCGCCCGCGGTCGCGCCGCCCCCGCCCCTCCGTCTTCACCGCCGTGCCGATGGCTCCGTCACGTGCGTGTGCCCGCAGTCCGCGTGCGCACGTGTTGTGCGTGTTCGTGCCGGCGCGTGCGTTCACGTGTGCTGTGCGTGCGCGCGCGCGTCGCTGTGCAGACATGGGCAAGTGCGACATGATCCGGGACAAGCAGGCGATGGAGGTGCGGCACAGCATGCGGGAGGCGCGGTGCCTCACCGACCCCATCCTGCCGACCGGACACACGAGCGAGTTCAGCCTGCGCTTCGCATCGCTGGGCCCTGGCACACAGTACGACGCATCGTCGTCATCGTCATCGTCATCATCATCAATGTCTTCATCATCGTCATCGTCGTAATCACCATCGCCGTTATTATTAGCATCGCTTTTAGCATCACCGTTATGTCATCATCAACAATCTCAGAGTTGTCATTGTAATGTACAATTTAGTTTTCGTCATCTCCGATTTCTTTGTATTTTCATCATCTTCATCAATGTTGACATCACCAGAACTATAAAAAAAAATGCCCAACACTCTTAATACTTAGTTTAATGACAAGGCTAATGCAAACGTGTAAGTAAGTAATTCGTACATTTAATTTGTAGGAACATTTAATTTGATACCATGAAAACACGCAGGATAAGTTAAAAGGCAACGTATACACAATTAACATTGCTTCCATAAATTCGTTAGAATGGAACGTGCCCTCTCCAAAATGTTTAGCTACGTGTGCCACTGTGAGCGTGTGCGCTTGCAAGTTCAATTCCTGGTTGTGGGTTTACTCATCCCACCATCGAACCAGAGTCCATTAAGAAAAGCACCACCTTGTGGGAACGTTGACGGTGATTGTCCTATTGATAGACCCGCCCCCCTCCATAGGAACGTAGAATTTCCACCAATGGTTCAGGCCTGTAAATGTGGGATGACCATCGCGTCGGTGTAAAACACTGACTTTCTCCCCGTCCACCTCGCCCCGCGTCCAGAGCTGCCCAGGTCGCGGGTGCTGAACATGGGCCGCGGCTTCAAGGTGCAGCTCGGGTTCGCCGCCGAGTTCTCCAACGTTCTGATCGTCTACGTGACCGTGCAGGAGATGGAGCACGGCACCGAGTGGGTGGAGGCCTCCGTCAAAGACTTCTCGCAGGTGACCCCCGGCCGCTGTCGCTCGCCCGTCACTGGAGAACCTTGGGTCGGGGTGTCGACCGAGGTCGTGGGTGTCCGGGGCAGGGCGGCGACCTGTTTAAGGGAAACTTTGCCCCCGTTGTTTCCATTGGTACGCCAAGAGGTCAAACTGGTTCCAACGCACGACCTCTGATCACAAGTCCAGTGTGCCGACCATTACGCAATGGGGACAGGGGCACTCTGTCGCATTACGACGCTACCCAATAAAATAACTTACAATGGCATGGTCTCGTAACTGACACAAGGGAGTGTACGGTGTTTTCCTGCGTTGTTGTATCTTTGTTTAATTATCGATTGGTTAACGATTGGGTGCCGTGGTGGTGAGGTGTTAACTACCTCGCCTGGTATACAAGACGTCGTGGGTTGGAGTTTGCGTGTTCTGTCCGTCTCCTCTAGGTTTTTACTTCCACATGTAGAAACATGCAAAAGCCACTTCGTTGAGCTATCATTTGTGGCCAGGTTGTTTCTGAAAAAGAGCTGTATAGCTCAGTGGGCCTTAACTGGTAAAAAAATATATTAAATGTTAAACTGAATAGGTGGTGGACTCCATAGGCATTCACAGTGGTGCGGTATAGCTCCCCGATGCATTGTAGGGTATGCAGTGGCGGAGCCAGGATTTTCAGGTAGGGGGGCAACCCCTCCAACAATTAAAATGATAGAGGAGTTGTTAGTAAGTAAGGACTTGTCCCTTGCTTTTTATTCTACACGTGTGCGGCGATGGCGCAGCCATCAATCGAGGGTCGAATTTGAACAGTGTGTGATCGGCATCGCGCTCGCTGAAGGTGGATGCCTTCAGGGAAGTCGTGTGCTGTATTCGCAACTGCCAACAATTCTGTGAGTCACTTATAACCGCTTTGCCATGACTTATTGCCAATTACGGACTATGGTCCTATCATCTCATAGAGTCTCTGGCACGTAATAATATGCTACACAGTGGCAGTGGGGGTTGCAAAATGCCGATTTATTACTAATAAACCCCAATGATCCGATCGAAATTAGGGATTTCGATCGGATCATTGGGGGGACACGTGCCACCCCACCTCCCCCACTGGCTCCGCCAGTGAGGGTATGTGTTTCGTTGGCATTGATGTCCAATATTTTTCTCCATGTCAAGGTTCTCAAAATCCCTCCACTCGCGTCCAGCCAACAGTATGAAGAGGGGGGACATCACAGTCAGTCGATTGCAGGTCGCGTGTGGTGGGGCACAGTTTTGGTACTCCCACATGCTCCGAGACATCTGGCCATAAGTAGGGCAAAAGACAGAGGGAATATTTTGAGTTCCTTCTCGTGGAGGCCCTTCTGTCAGCATTAGCATGAGCGAGCAATTGCAGGGCCGCGCCTTTACCTCCACGATGCTCCTCGGATCAAGGGAGGCGCTCGCTGACGTGTTGTTGCGGGCTGGGCGCCCTGCTTCCGCTGTCTTGGCAGGAGCTGTGCGGGGTGAAGCTGGCCAATCAGGTCAGCCTTCTGGAGAGCGGCTGCTCCCTCCTCTCCTGCTACCCCTTCCCTGTGGGCGAATGTCGCTACACGCGCCTTGGCGGCCTCCAGAAGCTCAAGGTAAATGACACGGGCTCACGTGGCCCCTCCCCTGGCGGAGCCGACTCAGACCTTATCCCAATCCTAGCCCTCAACCCCTGATGTTCTAAACTCGGCGATGATCCTGCTCCTCGTTCCCACCAATGCTTCGCTTTTGCTCAAAACTTATTTTCCTGCGAGGGTCGATTCAGCCGGTTATTCCTCATTATTCCATTAAATTACCTCTTTGTGGGAATATGTTGTGACATGATGGCCATTATGCAAAAATAAAATAAAATTTTTGTTGACTAATCCGGTTTTTCTCCGCACCGCAGGTTCCGCTGGCCTTCACGGTGTCGGTCCAGTACAAGATGCGAGGGCACGGCATGCGGGAGCTCAGTGAGCGCATCGAGCTTGGCTTCCCGCTCATCTCCTACCTGTACCAACGCGACGCGCTCGACAGGCAGTGCGCCGCTGTGGCCGCCGCAGCGCCGCCCGTCCCCACGGACCCCGCCCGTGTCCAGACCGTCCTCAGTCTGGGCAGCATCCCCGATGGCCGGAGTGGCGATCGGGCTTCGGCGCGCCCCCCTCCCCGGCGACATCCCGCGCCTGCCGTCAACGGCTATGGGCCACCACCTCGTGCTTCCGCCGATGCCAGCACCGACGCCAGCACTGGCGCCGGCGCAGCCGCTGTGGCTGGTCACCCACACGTTCAGCGCCACTTGCCCTTCCTCACCGACCAATCGTACGATTTCCTGCATGGGGCCTGGTCAGAGAATGGCTTTGGGATGGATGTACCGGATAGGTTCGTGCAATATGTGACTGGTGGTGGTGGCGGCGTGCCGGAGGAGGATGAAGAGGCGGATGATGACACGCTGAAAGCTATACAGTTGAGTTTGTTACAAATGTAAAGTTCAGGGTGGAGCTATGGAGCACCTTGCCTGCCTCATTGTCGCTTTGCTCCACCCGTCAGCTGCAGTATGTATGTTGAACTTTTTTCACACCATATGTAGCCAATCGTGCTAATCGGAGTTGCAGTTGTCCGGGCGAAGGGAGCTCTGTCTCGGACCCTGCATGGAAATTAATGCAACGGGGCGCTGGGTGACCTGATCGGAGGAGTCGGTGATTAGCTCGTGTTTTAGCGATGAGCCAAAGAGGATGAGGAACTTGTTTCGAATGCCAGGCTCCCACCCAACGTATAACTGGAATCGTGTTTGTAATTGGTGTAATAATGTTACGGTTTGTGTGTCTGTTTGCCCCCGGTTAAGGCAACGGCGCTGGGAATGCATCGATCGTTGTCGTCTATAGTTTTATGAAGTCTAGCAACGAGCTGAAAAGACACACTATTTAAAGCATAATACGAGATACTAATTTTTTTCCATGTTGGTATATAAATAACCATTATTTAACGTACTTGGATGTGCATAGAAAAATATTTTGGTAATTATTGTTCACGAACATGAACACACTTTTTTGTCAATGCAATGCTGGTGAGGGCTTCCCCCATACCACGTGGGTCTTGGGAGTTATTTGACCATACTTCACCACACCGGTCAACACGGGTTGATGAAAGTGGGGAGCAGAGGGAGCTGCACTGCCCTCTGCTGCCCGCAACGTGCGTTATGCATCGTTGCTTAGCTTCAGAGATCTGAGCAGATGGGGCGCATTGAATGCCTGCTTTTGTGATCGGCTTTCTCACTGTTATTATTTAAATAGGGTTAAACATTGGCAGACTTAAGACAGTTGGGAAGGTACTGCAGAGCTGCTAAAAAGAACAAATGTTAATTCTGCATCACACCCTTCTCATGGTGGTGACAGCTCTGCGTGGTTATCTTTTACAAATGTTTTTTAACCTTCAGATTTTTCGTCACTTGCATTCCTGTTAACTGTAAATTTTATTTCACGCTTGTCTGAACGTCGGATTAATTTATTTTATTCGTTTTGCTGCTTAACCTTTACTTTTGTAATATAACGGTGCTTCCAAGTGGCACCTTTGCCGTTGAGGAGATACAATACGATTGTGATAACGATTATGAGGATGACAATGAAATGCTGCATTAACTTATGTTTCAGGTTTTAAGTTTCAAGTTGTTTTTGTTTAACCACGTGAGAACTCAGAAACCCAAGACCAGTCTCATTTGCAAGAGTGGCCTGGGTCACCATCATAACAAAAGCAAAACAAACATTAAAGTACAGCAATGAATCTTCTTGGTTCTTTCGGTAAAGTTACGTAGAAGGGAAATAATAAAATAATAAAAATAAAACATAAAATACAATTCTCACGACGTTTCGGCCACAACGCAAGCAGCCGTCGCCTCAGGTGAAGAACAGGTCTGTTGGAAAGACAGCGTCTGAATGACAGGTGAATAACAGGTCTGTCTTTCCGACAGACCTGTTCTTCACCTGAGGACGGCTGCTTGCGTTGTGGCCGAAACGTCGTGAGAATTGTATTTTATTGTTTTATTTTTATTATTTTATTATTTCCCTTCTACGTGACTTTACCGAAAGAACCAAGAAGACGAATCCCTGCAGTCACGAAAGCTTTAAATCGAAATTTACAGCAATGAAGTAAACAAATCAAAACAAAAACACCACTGCGTCACAATGCATCATGTGAGTCCATTTGCGGGTCTAATTCGCCAGCGACAGATTGCAGATTGGAGTAGGTAGCATGTGACTAGATGGCATCGCGAGAGGTTTTCTGAATATCGCGTGTCTGGCATTGAAATGTATTCTCAGTCGCCGACTCGGACAGACTTGGTTTAAATTAGTCCCTGGTCCAACTTCACCTCTCTCCGTCTCCTCCATATGCTGCGGAGCGGGTAGCAGCGGGGGGTTGACACAGTCAGCGATGTCTAACCGGGGTACTCGTCGCTTAGCCACATGCGTGCGCGCAAGCCGGATCCATCTCGCAAACTGGAAAGAACACAGGCAGTTGTGACGGAGACGGACGCCGATTATAATCTAGCAAAGTTAATAACTGGTGGATCACTGGGGAATGATCCATTCTCAGTCTCCAGACTTGGCAGAGAGCCGTTATGACTTGTGGGAGAGACCCACCCACCGGTCAATGAGGTGATTGTAAGGGGGGCCAGCACAGCAAGCAGGTATTTGACCATGTTAGATTTGTAACACATTCCTGCGGAGGGAGCTGGTAGGAACGTTGGGTTGCTCGGTCAATGGCCAGGGTCAACAGCGGCGTGGTGTATTCCGCAAATATGCCCGACTGTGAGGGTGGGCACAAGCCGGCGTGAGAAGGTTAAACGTTGAGTTTTATAAGGGCACCATGGGGTGACCAGCCTCTCCCCACCCAGCCACTCCCCACCCAGCCCCACCCCTCCAATTTTTGGATGCACGACGGACTGGTGGAACCAGGTGGTTCCTACCAATAATATCTTCTCAGCTGTGGCTACTTTGTGTGCGTAGACACATGCAAAGTGTCTTAAATACTAACTCATCATCATCAGGGCCCTCCTGTAAATGAATTGTGAAGACTCGATGAGCCAAAGTGGTTTATTATCGAATTAAGTGCATTTTCACTACACAGCGTTGTCTGGCTTCCTTGTTTCTATGTTTTATTTTGAATACTGATCACAGGGACTGTAGTTAATTTAACATTCCACAGTTAAGGCCTGGTTGTGTTGTCTTTTATACTGCTTTTTAAAATAATTTTACTGGGATTTTTTTTAAAAATAAAGTACATTTTGGGAAATCGTTGTGAGCGTTGTGGTATAGTTTTTATAAAGGGTGCAACGTTTATAGATATCCGCTTTTTAATGACCCTCTTACTCTCGTCTCAATGGCTGACTGAACGTTGTAAAAGTAATAGCTTCACATCTCACAGAGGATAGCGTTAAAATATGTAATAAGTTAGTGGGGTATCTACAAACGGATCCCCTTGTACAGAATGTATCCGTATATGTGTTGCATCAACGGTTTTTTTTATCCGAAGGCACAGGATTTTAAATTAGATGAATACGTGAAAATCTCTGGATGGAATGATTCACCCCCTATGCGCTCAGCATTTGTAATTGCCATGATTTAGGGTCATTGTGTGATTCAAGTATTTTTTTGCATTGCGGTGAATAGTAGTACCTCTAGTGGCTGCAGGGGTAAAGTGAACCCATAACATACCAATGAATTGAAGAGTATTCATTATTACACCACGTGGTTCTATGCATGTATCGCCAGGTTAAGAATGTATGTGAGGTGACATCTAAATTCAAAAGAAAGCTTGGCTTTAAAGCTCTGATATGCAGCTATAAACGAATGCACCACGTACGTTGCTCGTGCATTCTACATGGGCTCACGCTACCACTGCAATTGCAGCAAAAACTCTTGTATTGGTACTGAGCCACATGACTATATCGATGTAGAATCCGTCCATATGGAGTTTCTTTCCGCTGCATGGGCCCATGGCAGGCCCTGTCCGTCCGTCACCTGAGACTCTTGGCTGGTCCTTGTAATGCACATTTATTTTTAAGTCTGCAAAAACTCTGCTGTCTGCATTTGCTGGCAATATCAGGTTGCGAACCATAACTAGGCTATGTTTTTATTCATCATTGTTTTCTTACTCAATTAAATGTTGAAGTTAGACTTAGTTCAATGTAGAGGGGGCAGTACACTGTGCGAGGCAGCTGATGATACCTTCACCAAGTTTGGATCTCTTGTGGTGGGATAAATTGTGGGTAGCCTTAACTCTTCCACATTCTCCTCTGCAGGTAAAGACACGTCGCCTGGAGTGGGCTGAGCGTCATGTTAAAGGCTTAAGTTTAAATGAAAAAATATAATGCAGTATTGCCGAATTACACCAATGTTATCCCATCCATGAATTCTCAAAGCATACATCTTGCCACATTTGGAATTCACACTGGCTTTTTACGGGAAAAAACCCATCTCGTATTACAGGCTAAAGATTCCAACAATGGGCCTTCTTTAAAGAGCACAGAAATACCGACATAAGTTGGGATTGTAGAACTTTTACAGAAAATTAAATGGAAGTTCTGAGTGCGCACAGGAACAGAATTTCCGTGAAGAAATAACAGAGAGGGCAACTCGGTACATAATATCATAAGGCTGTTTCAGAAGCACATTTTAGAAGCGTCCAAGGGCCAAAATACAGCACAGTAGCTCTACTAAATCACGTCAATGACAACCCAGCATCTTAATTTTGATTTATCTAACGCGTAGGCATTTGCCAAGCGGGATATGGACAGTGGAGCGGTTGTGGGATGGTGGTAGTGGGCATATGGCGATTCAGCAAGCAGCCTCAACATTCAACCCCGAGGGCTCACTCGGTCGCATTTTTTTGTAACTCCCAAAAACATTGCGGAACTGTGTTCTGTACCACATTATCCTGTGTATTCAAGACGGCACAGGGTTGGCAACAGTTCATTGTGCATGCCAAAGCGGGCGAGTGAGACTGGCCATTCGCTCTGCCCGAAGACTGCGAACTCACAATCGGCAATTAACAGGGAGACTTTACAACGTAGGCGACACATTGCTCGCTCAATCACCGCCACTCACTCTTGGGCTAACCTACACAGCATGGACGTGCGGTCAGGAGAGGCAGGGGAGGCAGAGCCTCACCTGTGATACTCCAATGAAAATAGCTGTTACAAAAAGTAACAAAACATTTAATTAATATAAAAAATTTCCACTGATCTCTGTTATAAATGTAATTTCTGTACGATTCCAATCATTTTAATAGTCAAAATCGCCAAATTTGCGGAGCTCCGTTGCGAATACATGAAGAGACGAGAGGTGAGGCAGCGACGAGCTCAGCCTCCCCTGATTGCGCAACCCCTCAGTAACTGGATGGAGCGTGGGCAATAAGCGCGTGCCTGTTACTATCTCAGTCTGTCACCAATGTAATGTTTGTAGACCCCTTCATTTCATGTCCTCGCCTTCCATACTCCAGGTAACTTATTTCACGTATGTGTATAAAGATTTTTAGGCTCCCTGGTCTCGTCATGAAACTTCAATGAAAACGCACCAGGGGAGGCAGCTATCACATCTGCCTCACTGAGGGGGCGTGTTGGATTTCGACATCGGTAATATTCAATGTTTAGTGCCCATATTTGCGCTTACAATGTCCGCTCACTCTTTCTCGAGGAGTGGAGCGGTGGAGGGGATTGCCAGAATGGTTATTTGTTTATCGCCATGACCGCTCGCCAGATATAATTAATAAAATTAGCGAGTGACGTCACACTGAGCACCGCCCCCCTAATGAATAATCATGAGTGGATGACATGACGCCACAGTGAGCACGGGTGGGTGACGTCACGCTGAGCACCGCCCCCCTGATGAATAATCATGAGAGGATGACATGACGCCACAGTGAGCACGGGTGGGTGACGTTACACTGAGCAACGCCCCCCTAATGAATAATTATGAGTGGATGACATGACGCCACAATGAGCACGGGTGGGTGACGTCACTCCAAATGGGGAGGAGTCTCCTCCCTCCTCACCGAGAACTTAACCCTCATTGTGAGCGACCACGCACGCGAACACGTGACATACACGTGCGCACAGTAGCCTCGCGAATACATATTCTGATTCTGAAAAGGGTGAGCGCCCTGTAGAATTTTCCTGCTTTTTGAACCCCGGCCCCATGCTCCTCTTGACTTGTGGACGCCTGTGCAGTTGCACTGCCTGCACCACCCCGATAGCTACTCCCCTGTGCACACGCCACACATGTGCGCACCTTCTCAATCGCACGTCGCAGCACTTACAGAAAAGTGCGGAACCTAAGTTCTCGTTGAAGCATGCTTTTTGACCCTGATATGACGTCGCATACCTTAACGCGTCAGTACTTTGTAGATAAGAGTTGGTGGATCACGTCGATTTATCAGTCTTAGAAACCCGTTGGGCTGCTGCGAGGTGGCCAGGAGATTGCAGTACAGAAAATAGGTTGTGAACCCATGTATGTGCACCTTTAACCAAACTTTCTTTTATATTGCCTGGGGCCCCGTGATTTCGATAATGCTATTGCTGATAAAGTCTGTTAATCCAGCAGTGTTTAACAAACCTGATTCAACTAATGAGACCCCGAAGGTTGAAACCGGTCCAGAATTTGCTTCTTTAACTAAGTTTGCTTGGTGTTGTTGCTCTGGAAGGCCAACACTGGACAACACGTATTGTTTTATGTGTGGACATTGTTCTGTTTATATATGCGCAGGCCTTTCACAATTATTTCCTCATGTGCATGGGTTTTCTGCTGGTGTTCTGGTTTTCCTTTAGTACCTTTGCATGCAAATCACTTTTAAATGGCATTGGACAACCATGCCAGTACAGGGCTCTCCTAAATTGTCTTTGACGATTTAGGCTTTAATGAATAATAAATTATTGTATTGTTGGCCCTGATTCAAGGCTGTAAACCTGTCCCTTGGTTTTCAGTTTCAAGACAGAGCCTATAATAATTCTTTCTTTGGTCTGTGGTCATTCCGGAATTACTATGGAATGTCTCACTCGTTTGAAAGTTACAGTTTACATGCAATTCCACTTGCAATTTGCGCAGGTTAGCTGACACGTGCTATGGATTTAACCATGGCGACCAGGTAGTTATTTTGAGTGAAAAGGAAGGCATGCAGTATATACTTTTAAGCCCTCTGTTAGTCATATTATTTGCTGTTGTTTGACTTGCATCCCACTGGGATTTTTGCACACAGCGTTGGTGTACGGTGTTTTTTTTTGCTGTCTTTTCTTGGATTTTCTGTTTGCACTTAGTCACATATTCACTTTAAGATGTTTTTTTGTTCATGTTTTTGTTTTTTGTTTGTTGCGGTTGCACCCGATTCAAGAGCTGAATGGCTCACAGGGCTATACCTAATAAATGAACTTGAACTTGAAGCCAGAACCCTCGTAACGCTGTTGAGACGTGGAAGGAAAACGACGTCAGGATGAACACGGGATATAATCATATTCTTGGTTCTTTCGGTAAAGTCACGGAAGGGAAATAATAAAATAATATTATTGTTTATTATATTTTATTGTTTTATATATGTTTTGTTTCCCTTCTCCGTGACTTTACCGAAAGAACCAAGAATATGAATCCCTGCAGTCACGAAAAGCTTTAAATCAAAAGGGATATAATCGTTAAATAAAACCAGTCTGTTACCCGCCTTACAAACCGCACACGCACAGATACAATTAATATTGCGTCACTGCCTCCTCTTGGCTTGAATATTTCACATTTACTGCAACAACACACCCGGTCCTTGGACGGGCTACAGGCGAGTGTTGTGCATAGTTTAGTTTTTTGTATTTATTAGTTTAATCTCCCACCGCCACCACGTGACCTGACGAGCCGCGCGCGCTCAATGCGCATGCGCAGTACGCCAGCGCGGGAACCCAGCCCTCGTGCCGCCATCTTGTTTCTCTCACTGTACCCAACGATACAGTAATAGTGTGCACTGTACCGCCACATCACGTGATCTCTATAACGAGGGGGGGGGGGGTACTGTAATCTTTTAACTAATTAGGTGCTTAATTATATTCAACAAATGTTGAACGCGTGTGCGATTTAGTAAATGTGAAAGCGAGCATTTGAAGGGCCTGTAGCATGAAAAGGTGCATAAATCGTTACAGCGAACATGCCTGAACCTCAACAGTGAAATACACGATTCACAGCTTTTAAAACATTAATTTGTTGCGATTAATGTTGGTTAACTTTTGCAATAACTGACGTTATGTACGATGTATATTTACAACACTGCTTGTATAATGCAGTACTGCATATATACATACTTTAGAGGGGGGGGGGGGATTTGTATAAAAAATACAACTTGAAAATAGAATAGTCAAATAAATACGAATTAAGATAATTTAAATAGAGAGTACAATTCGGCAATACAGCACTCGCATAAACGAAAGGTAACTTCATAATTCCCAAATCGAATCGTTATAAAGCAAGCGAGGATCGGGGTGCGGGGGGGCAGCTCAGAGGCTACGACGCGAGGATGGAGGCCCCACGGCGCGCGCGGGGCATGCCGGGAGGCGGGCGGGGCATGCCGGGAGGTGGGTCACGTGGTGCTGCCACGGTCGGCATTGTTGTACCCCACAGACACACACAAAAAAAGAGGCCCACCCCGAGCCAAGACTCAGGCGTCGACAGCGACACACACACGCCGCGCTTCCCTTCCGCGATGCTTTCTCATCGTTCGTAAAGCGCACGAGGGACACAGAGAGAGTGAGAGGGGGAGAGACACAGAGAGAGAGAGCGGGGGAGAGACACACAGGGAGGGCGAGAGACACAGAGGGGGGAGCTGCTCCCCGAGGCTGCGGGCCGCGCGTCTCCCTGCGAGGTGGGGGGGAGCGGGGCCGCCTCCTTCATGGCTGCCCAGCCGACAGGTCGGGTGGCTCACACAGAGAGAAGCGCCTCCTCGCACGCACAACAACAACAACACAACAACAACAACAACGCGGTCTGACGTCTGCTACATCGTACGGGGACTCTTATGGTCGTGTGTGGATGGTTCGTACGTCTTGGACGTACGCACACGCGTGCGTGATGCACTCGGACACGTGTACATGTTCGACTTTGTATCGGGTGCGACTTTAATGTAGTGCCGTTTGTTGCTGGCCGCTTGACGTTTTGGGGCTTTGTGGGTGTGCGGCGCAGTCGTTTTCTAATTAAATCGCGCAAATCTACTGTACACCGTGTACTGTATGTACGGTACAGTGCTGTGTACACATACTGTACTGTATACACACTGTACTGTATATACACACTGTACTGTATACACTCTACTGAATGCACATACACAGGTGCACTTAATCATGTATATGCTGTACATTAATACACCGAATAACGCTGTTTACTGTATACACATGTACTGTATACACGTATACAGTACACGTGTTGCATACTCTACATGCGCATATTGTATATCACACGTACAGTATACACAAGATACAAAGTCATATTTAATCCTATACCTACACACCTACTGTGTATACACTACATTGAAGACCGACTCGACTGCATCACATCAAAGGGGTACACATTCAATACACTACACACCCCAGGAGTCGCCAACAAAAATAACGAGCCGTGTTTTTTCTTTATTCACTAAAAAAACCCCTCACTATTTCAAGAGTCGCAATGCATGTTAAGACGAGACGGTCCTTAATAATTAACCTCACGAGGAATGTACTCTTGTATCGATGACTTCACCTGGTTTTTACCTTTCATGTACAGGTAGTGGGGTGTATTGTATTCAACACCCATCTCAATGGATATTAAACCATTGAGATGGATATTAAATGATTAAATGCAGAACTCAAACAATAAAGTGGTGCACTCCCCGTGTGCCACCTCGATCAACACGTGCATGCTGACTCTTCAGCTCCATACACCCGACTAAATACAACCTAATGATACATCACTACAGACATCTACTAAATACTACACGTCTCGCACATCCAATACACAACCTTTGTTCTACATCTGTTGAGAACATTACCATCACAATACACGCAGGGACTCACTGCCACAGACTCGCATTATTTTGCAATTGTATTACACCACCACCTAGTTCCAATTCAACCACTTCTTCTGACTCATTGGCTTCGTCTCTCCCACTGAATCCACATTTTACTCTCTCACACTCTCCACACACTACTCTTGTATTGCACCGATTCAACACTCGACCCGAATACTGCCCTTTAGCTCAACACATCGACTGTCCTCCTGTCTGCATATCACGAATTTTTGGTGCACAGTACGACTTATCTCACTCACACGTGTTACGTCTTGGTTTCTACACCACCTTATGCTTTCTCACACTCTTGTTGAGATGCGGCCATTGTATGGGCAATGTCATTGATATTGACATTGCTTTGTCCGATTAATAGAATGGTAAGTGGGGGGGGGGGGGGTTATTTATGATAGGCTGTTCACATTTTTGGCCCGGCAGAGTCCAGCCAGTGTGTCAAGTGTCAGTGCCTTAACTGACAGACACTGTTACAGAAATCAAACTAGATTGTATTCATATGTACCAATTTATTGTGTTTTGTGCCAAGTTGTGACGTGTCTGCACTCCACAATGAAGGGCATTTATGTTCTCATTGCATAACGCATGGGAAGGAATGGCGCATGAATAATGGGGTGGTGGTGGTGGTGATACTGATGGTTAGTGCTGCTGTTTGATGGCAGAGCCATCCCAATGCAAAGTGAAGCCCTGTATAGGTAACGGGCAGAGCCATGCGAAGAAAGACGTGGTTGACAAACAGTACATGAAGAAAGACTCGACGGATACACACGGGGAGATAGACGCAGACATTGACAATTCACAGCCAATGACAATCATGGGCAGACTCAGTGGGATGCAGACGTTTTTGTTTTGACTTCCAAGGATGAAAGGGCATTGTGCATGTGTATTTGTTACCCGGGTGTAACGCCAGCATTGGTTGGTGATCAGTGCTGCTGGTGCTATTGCAGACTATCAACCGAGCGTTTTCATGAACTGTGGAGTTTGACCTGTGCTCACAGGCACAGGAGGACATCACCGGCCTATGTGTCCGTCACATATGTCACTCGGTGCGACATGAACAGCTGCTTTATGCCAATGGTAAAACCAGGGTACATTATACATTTAGCATCGCCGCATGTTCTCATGGTTGGGAGCAGTCAAGACGGAATCTTCAGCAGAAGTCAGTGGGGGAGGGGGGGGGGGTGACATCTTTTTGCCTGAGGGTGGTTGTGGTCCTGTGCCCCCTATAAGCTGCTGCTGCTGTGGGTGACCGGGCGTGGCAAAAATGTCACGTTGTGTGTGTACAGAAGAAACGTTACATACTTTAGTCATTCATCCAGGCAGGACTCTTCGGAAATAATCTCGAGGCCTCCCCGGATAAATAAATGCCATTGTTATTGCTTTCAGTGCCTCACAGGAAAACAATGTAAGTGTGTACTAAAAGTCTTTATTTGATCTCAACTGATGCAAGTTTGTGGGGGGTTTTTTCGCTTTCGGAGCATTCAACGCCGGTCCCTTGCACAGGATGTCGGTACGCACACTCTGAGATACACAGTAGAAATGCCATTTTTGTTGCATAACTGAGTGTTGTAAGTGATTGGCATCACATACCATCCTTGCCAGACGTCATCTTCCTTGCCACCTGCGCATATCAGGCAGCCTTTAAATTGCTTAGCGAGATATGCAGTTCTCTCAAAGGAAGGGGGGGGGAAACACTTTAACATTTCTGCTGTGTTGGCGATCGTACGTTCGAGTTTACACAGCACAGGACTTGCCTCTGTTTCCTCATTGCTGATGTTGACTACGCCACGTTTTAGGCTGAGCAGACTTATAGGGGAGCCCGAGGCTGCGTTAAGATCCCAGTTGCTGCTGCTGCCGCCGGCTGTGCTTGTCAAGGGAAATCGAAGCAAGTCGTATATATTGTGCTGTACACTGCTGCTACACACACGTGGACACTGTTTAACATGTACACAAGCATACACACATAGAGGCCCTATCAGTCACCTATGCAGACACAGCCTGACGTGTACACCGCCCATTCAGTCCTGGCCCGACGTCACGTGGCACATTGTGTATACACATTGGGACAAATAGCTGCAATGTGCGTGCACACCGATCCACGTGTACACAGTGAAGCGTGCCAAACGCCCAAAAACACCTTGCACTCGCGTACACGTAGACACGTGAACACACAATATGCCCTAAGCTACCCACACGTATTGTCGCGTGTGCACGCGCACACACGCGTGTTAAAGGCGAGGTTTTTTTTATTCTCTTCTTCTCCCCAAGCTCCACCAAGACGTGTGGCGCAGGCAAAAGGCGATTGTCGGTCTCTCTCCTCCTCCTCCCTTCACCCCCCTCCCCGTGGCATGCGAGAGTAGTAATGGCCGCTTGCCGCGGTGTTAGCTCGGCCGCATTGTGAGCCGTGGCAGTGGCAGCAGCAGCAGTGGTGGCAGCAGAGGCCATGTTGGTGGTGGTGTTGTTGTTGTTGTTGCCGTGGCAGGCAGAGAGGGCATCGCGACACGAGAGGGCCCAGGCGTGATGCTGGCCCCCGCGGCTTGACTCCCTTAGGAGCAAATACATGCAGGTACTGGCGCTGTGATTATTCATATTAGTTCGCTGGTATTGTACATTTTTTTGGTATCATTACCGCAGGGTTTCCACTCTCTCCTCTCCCCCCCACCCCCCGTTTTAATGTAGGGAATGTTTTGTTGTTGGTGTTTGGCAACCCGTAGGATTGAAAATGGCTGTGTGGCTTTTTTGGTTGATATCTTGGTGGGCCATTTTAAACATTCTTGCCGTGTTGTATTTGATAAGCACTCACTGCGATTGCTACTGCATTCCAGGGTGTCAGCTCGTGTTGGCTGTGTGTGTTGACCTTGCTTAGGGAGCATTCCTTGCGTTTGTGTGTTTCGGCGAAAATAATTGTTGAGATTGCATATCAGAGCAAAAGTGGTGTGTGTGTGTATGTGTACCTGCTCGTATTGTGCTTTTTCTGTCATAAGCACGAGTTCTGAGATGAATACTAAAATGAACTTGATGTGTTTGAATAGCATTTCGTGTGTGGCCTCTGATGACGAAAGCACATTCAGTGTGTGTGCACCCTATTAGAATTACAAATTATCTGCTTGCATGCCAATGTGAACCTCATGTGTATGTCAGCAACATTCATTATCATGACTGCACACTAATGCAACACTGGTTTATGTCAAATTCGTACGTTCTCAGGATTGCTTACTAAAGAAAACCCACAAACCCTGTTTGTGTCTGCAGTGAGCTCGATTAATCTCGGCAGCTCATTTCAATATGCGAATTCTGCAGTGTTTTTAATGTGTGTGACATCATCTTTGCATTCACGTTGTGCAGAAATATAAAATGCACAGCCCTGTAAGAGAGGCAGGAAGGGCTGTGCAGGCCTGTGGTCGTGCCACATCAAGAATGCAGAATGGTGGTGTGCTTTTTTTTTGTGGCTGGAAGCATGGAGGGCGAGTGGGGGTTGGTGCTTTGGTGTGTGTGTGACCTGTGTGTACGTGTGGAGAGTGATAGTGTAGTGGTTCCCGTGGATTGCACACTGCGATCCTGACCACCTGGGCTCTGTTATCAAGCGGCGCACGTCATCATCATTGGTAAATGGTATCTGAACCCATCCTGGCTTGCCCATAGGTTATCCCAATCTTAAATTGAGAACCTGGTGTAGTGTGTTAACAATCAGCAATAGGGAGGTAAAGTCAATAAGGGTATATGGTCTGATCACACCACCACCACCTCATTTACCTTGACGTCCTTAGTGGATGATTGGTCATAGTGTTTGCGTCATTTGTATCACCTGCCCCACTGGTCTATAAGACTAAACTGGGATCTTTGTATGTGTACAGTCGGGCATGACATCGGTGCACTGTTGCGATCATCAAATACTCGTTGACAGTTCAGCATCACAGTCAGCAGCAGACACAAACGGCAGGGTCGTCTATCTTGGCAGATGAATTGGGTGACGTGGCAACTACATAAATCGTGACGATGCATTTTTAGCCGATGCTATTATTTGAAAGAGGGGTAAAAAAAATATTGGGGCCTTTTACCAACTTCGTACTTGAATTGTACATAAGCGAATTTGAACAGATGTCTTGTTGATTTATAAGGAGATCCCGTTGTTCAGCTCTTGCTGCAGTATATAATTAATTGCGTCTTATTATTATTAGCGAATGGCTGTGTGAAAGAAAAAATCATTAAGAGGTTGGGACCGGATTAACGGCTCGTGCAGTGTTGAAGCTCCCCAACCTTTGAGGCCTGTCATGCACACGTCGGCATGAGCATGCAGTCTGCTCGTGTGCATCGGTAGTTTAGTGTTCGATAATTACCGATACGTTATGTATTTATTTCGATCAATGTAAACTGCACACATTCACATTTTACTCATCGTAGCAGTGTACGGGACACGGGGTATATTCATGTTGATTCCAGGATACACATTACAAACCTGTTGTATTTGAAGAATAGTTCCTAAATGGATGGATGAACTGAATGAACGTGATGTGTAATCAGGTAAGAGACCCATCGACACTTGCACCTCTTTCGTAAGGGAGACAGCTCTGCGGAATTATTTTCCCACCGGAAGAAACGTACGGAAGAAGCATGTACGTGGAGTTACATTGAAAAAATATAAAACAGATTGAATGGGTCGCAGTGTAAAAGGTCAGGAAGCAGTGTGTGTGTGAAGTGGGTAAATACACGCGTTATCAAATGCAGCATTTTACTATGTATATGTGTACATTTTTTTCGACAACGTGATTTCAAAGGCAGTGGAGGATGTGTGCCGGCCATTTTAACATGGCAAGTTTTGACATGAAGAGAGGAGGGGGAAGTGAGCGGCAGGAAGGGGGTCCACGATGACCACTTGGCACGTTCCAATGGTCTCTACCAACTCATACCGACGACGGCGGGGTGGCACGTTGCGTTTGCGTCCAGGCGTGTGCATTGCAAACAGATTGTCATTATTTTGCTTTGTGCGTATTTGAATGCTGATCTTATTACGAGAGAGCGTTGATTATTTTACCAGAGTCGGTTAAATATCGATTTAAAGCTTTCGTGACTGCAGGGATATTCTACGTGACTTTACCGAAAGAATCAAAAATATTTAACCAGAGGTTTAAAAAATAATAATGTACAATTTTCCGAATCATTACGTTGTTTCTTGTTCACACATTTTGCCTGGACAGGTTGCTGTAACTGCAAATGGATTTTCTCTTTCCAGCTGTTGATATGCATTGTGTAAGGCATGTGCTGTATATAACAACATACGTGTAAAAGTATTTGCTTACTGGAGTAACGCATTATTTTAATATAATAATATATTGACATGATTAAGTAAATTGATGCTATTTTTCATATTAGAGGTTTTTGGGTTAGATCGCGAAAATGTAAATGTGTCGTTAAACCCGCCACCAATTATTAAGGTTTTTCATGTAAACAAAACATGCCAATTTGTTACTAGTACAGCACACCGATGTGTTGGAGAGTAAACCCACAACATTTGCAATTTCTAGTGCACAACATTTACAATTGTAAATGTAGTGGCCTTACTCTCCAACACATCGGTGTGCTGTACTAGTAACGAATTGTCATTTTTTGTTTACGTACTAATTGGCTGCGTCGGGTGGTGGCGGGTTTAACGACACATTTGTATTTACGCGATGTAACCTGAAAAATCTCATGGATAATATTGGTTGTGAAAGCCTACGTGGTTAAACTGATGTTATATTTACCTGGTAAATTTATTTTCACGTGGTAGAAATTTTTCGAGCCAGTTTTTAGCACCCCATTGATTTTGTGTAAGTTGGTTTTAAAAAGACAAGTGTGCGTGGTTTTTTGTAGGAAATCTAAATTTTATAATTCTACTGTGGAAAATAGTATTCTGTCCTGAATTTCACAATGACATTTCACGGAAACAGTTATGCGCATGGTTAACGAAGAAGAGCTGTGGTTATTGCGAAACAAATTCATTCATACAGTGGTACCCACTCTATTGCGTACATATGTTCGTGATCATCGATGCCCGTAAAAAATGCGTTTGGCATACTTCGCCGCGAAACATTTACCTGTAATTGCGGAAACAATTTCTCGTCTTTATGGTAGCATTTACCACTCAGGAACTTTGGAAAGACGTTTTTAACACGATATTTGTGTTCCTTGGAAATCTTTAAATTGATGGTGAAACTATTTTAGTACAAACTGTATTCTTAACGTGTACACACAAACACACTTATTTTCCCGGAGCCCAGCAGAAACCTGATACTGCCTGTTTTGAGCTGAAAGGTTAATTGTTTTGGACAAGAAGGTTGTATGGACAGCTACAGAAAATACAATGTACAGAGTAGTATTTGTGCACTTTTCATTTTGTAATGGTACTTTAAAAACATAATAATGTAAGGAGTTTTTGAGGACAGTGTTCGTGTCCTGTAGTTTCTAAGAAGCGTCATGGTAATGTTTTATAAATTTTGTGCTTCTTGCATTCCACACATAGAATTGTGCTCGTTATAATCTATTCTTTTCAATTCACGCAAATGTTATTCATGCTAATTGTCAGAGGTGACATCCGTGACATTGGCTGTGTTGACCTTTTGACCTTGACTTCAATGGTGTGAGCAAATAAGACACTATAAAAAAGACAGATAGAAAAATCAGACAGACTATATTCGAGATGGACATTACAAATAAAACCATACAGACATTACAATTCATCACATTTTTAGAAAAGGCCCATTGTCACATGCTTTATTGAGTATAATATCAAGGTGTGTCCTACTCATTGAAACATTTGAAAATGTATTTTCTCTGTGCAGGCTTTCTCTAAACTGATCACCATGGGTGACATGAAAACGCCAGACTTCGATGATCTGCTCGCAGCCTTTGATATCCCGGACATCGATGCGAAGGAAGCCATACAATCCGGGGGTGGAGAGGAGGGGGAGGGTGCGGGGGGCCTGAGGCCTGGCGGCTGCGATGAGACCGGCGAGGGCGCCGCCCAGTCGGCGCTGTGTGCCGACGGTGGCGCCGTGAGCGTTATTGTGCGGCACACGCGCAGCATCGACGCTCCCTTTGAGCATACGCTACCCACCAAGGAGGGCCCCCAGCTGGAGCACGTCACCGTGCAGAATGGCTTCGCTGTCGGGGGCTCGGGCGGCGCTGGCGGCAACGGCGGCGGCGGCAACGGCGGCGTCGCCGGAAATGGCGGCGGGGGTGGTGGTGGAGCCGCGTCCGCCTCCGGTCTTGGTCTTGGCTTCGGAAATCAGGAGCCGACTTTCAAGGCCAGCGGTGCGCCCAAGGGTGGCTCGGAACGGTATGGCAGTGCGCAGCAGAAAGCCGAGGCGTTGAGGAGCGAGGAGAATGAAATGAAGGAGTCGAGCTTCTGCCAGTTCAGCCCGATCTCGAGCGTTGAGGAGGGCGAGATTGAGGATGACGATGAGGAAGAGGAGGAGGAGGACAGCGTCAAGGCCGTGGCCGACCCGGCGCCCATGCAGAGGCGTTCGTCGGAGAGCTGCAGCTTCCTCGTGGACCGGCTGCTAGGCCTACACAGCGCGACGGACACCTACAGCGGGAACCTCCCCGCCGGGGTGAGGAGACCGAGCAGAGAGGAAAAATTTCCACAGTTCTCTGGCGCAAGCGGCGGTACCGACCGTGGTGTTGCCGGCAGGGCGAAACCTGATGCCAAGAAGGAGAAGCGTGATGCCAGAGGATTTGGCGAGCAGAGCAAAGGTGGCACGGAAGGCAAGCAGTATAGGCCCGGGGATGCGCACAAAGCAACAGACGCGCGGCATAAACACTCGGAGAAGGCACACAAGGCGTCGGACAGCACGTACAAGTCTGAGGTGGCACCGAAATCCACGGCGACGCCGTTCAAACCACCGGAAGGGGGACAAAAGCCTCAGCCTGAGAGCGAGCACAAGCAAGAGAAAGAGGTGAAGGCGGTGGGGGGAGTGAGATTCCCACGAGCGGACGAGGCCAAGCCCGCCGTTGGCGGCAGAGCTTACAAACCGGCGGACGGCACGCTCAAGGCGCTGGACTGCAGCAGCAAGGGCACGGATGTGGAACACGCGTCCTGGGATGGCGAGTTCAAGGAAGATGACCCTGAAGAAATGGCGCTGGAGGACAGTAAGAAGCATCTGGAGGGAGAGCTGAAGGCTCTGGATGACCTGGATGAACAAATGCTGTTGGAAGAATCAAATAAGCAGTTTAGCGAGGGGAAGAGCGAGGAGTCTCCGCATTCGGACGAGCCACCATCGGACGAAGAGCACAAGGAAAAGGAGGATGTGGCCAAAAAGGAGCCAGATACGGGGGCTGCATCTGACACAGGGGACGAAGCTAAAGAGCCCAAGAACGAGGAGGGGAAGTTGGGGCCCGCGCTGGAGACGAGTGCTTCTCGTCAGCTTGCGAAAGCGGCAGGAGGTGGCACGAAGCTGTCATCTTGCATTGAGGCCATCGCTGCCCTCAATGCGAAGAAAGCTGTTGCTGTGGAAACAATCCCGAACGAGACGGTCACCAAGGAGACGCAAGAAAGCGAATCCGCGGAGCCCGCAGGAGTCGCAAAGGAGCCGGTGCCCAGCGAGAGCCCCAGCCTGGGTGACAAGCCACCCCAAAGCCCCCTGGAGGTCGTGAGGAAGGCGTCCGTCAAAATGCCTGACAGCCCGAGGAGCGTGTCGAGTGAGACCAGCAGCAAGGGGTCCCCGGCACCGTCCTCCCTGTCAGGTTGCGGGGGTTCGCCTCCCGCCATCCCGAAGGTACGAATTCGCACCATCAAGACGTCGTCGGGCGAGATCACGCGGATGGTGACGCGCGTGATGCCGGCCGTGGACGCGGAGGGCATCGCCAGGCGGACGCCGGACGCTTCTCCGGGCGGGGCGTCGTCTCTCAACGGTGCCAGTGCACCGTCACCTGGTGGGGTGCCTCTGGGTAGCCCTGCCGGCACCTCACCGCAGCAAGCAGCGGCGGCGCCAGCGAAGAAGGCGGCGCAGGCGGCGCTAAGTGCTGCAGCCGCAATCGCTGCTGCCGCTGGCTCGACCGCTGCTTCTGCCGGAGCGCTGGGATCCAGCGTAAAGGGCAATAACCCATCGCAGGTTATCAACATCAAGTTTGGGGACAATACCACAATGAAGGCCACAGTCCTCTCGCCGACGACGGGTTCTACAGCCTCTGTGCAGGCTGCCAGCCACGCCATCTTGAAGGTAATTCACTGTGTATGTTTTGCAGTGCCATGCAATTAATACAATTTGTGTTTGAACTTAAGTGACGTGTTGATTGCACGTTTTTGGATTTGTAGGATTGCACAATCCACTGGTCTGTGGGGTGGCAAAGAGATGTATCGGTATACTGAGTAGGTTTGTGAGCTTTGTAGACCATTGAGTGTCACACTTTCGTATGCTTGGTGGGTTACCTCCAGGTGGTTTGGTGGTGTTGTGCTACATGTACACCACTCCTTCAAATAGTTATTGGTTACGTAACCTAATGCAGGACCCTTTTGAAAATTAGTTTTGTGTCTTGGTGAAACTTCCGATGATAAATAAATGACCTTGTTTTTCTTCGTTTGCATAGTAATTTTTCCTTTTATTTTCTTCAGGTTATGATTTATGTGGTGACCGCTGGTAATATTGTTCATTTGTACCTCGGCCCTTTTGCAGGCTGCCAATGTAGTAAAACAGCAGCAGCAGCAGCAGCAAGCAACGGGCACCATGGTCGTGTCTGCTCAGACAGTCGTCGGCACCAAGATTCTGCCCAAAGCCGTCCAGCTGGCCAGCCTCAACCTGATCCCGCAGACCGCCGCGCTCGCGCCGGTGGGCATCGCTCCAACCTCGGCCACGTCGGCGGTGACCTTCGTGACCCAGGCCATCACCTCGGTCCCCGCCGTGGTGACTTCAGTAGCCCCGTCGGTGTCATCCGTCGTTCTGGCCAAGGACACGCACGTGCAGACGGCATCGCACGTGGGCTTTGGCCGCCCCGCCGGGCTCCAGGGCCAGCCTTTGCTGCGCAAAGTGGTGGCTGCAGCCGGACAGACTGGCGGGGCACAGAGCTCCGTGGTGGAGGCCTTCAACCGCCTTCTCAACGGCGCCAACCCCGTGCCGCTCTACACGCCCAACCTGACCCCTCCAGCGACGGCCGGGCTCGCCATCCCGACGAGCGGCTACCGCTGCCCCGAGTGCGGTGACTCGTTCTCGCTGGAGGCGAGCCTGTTTCGGCACTACGCCCGCCGCAGCCTGCGCATCGAGGTGACGTGCAACCACTGCTCGCGCGGCCTCGTCTTCTACAACAAGTGCAGCCTTCTGTCGCACGCGCGCCAGCACAAGGAGCGCGGCGTGGTCATGCAGTGCTCGCACCTCGTCATGAGGCCGCTGCCCCTCGACCAGTTGAGCGTACCGGGCCCGGAGCTCACCACCGTGGCGCCGGGCTCCGGCCCGTCGTCCGGCTTGCCCGACCCGCCCACGGGAGCCGCCGGGGCCGGTGGTGCAGCGAACTCACAAAGCCAGAGTGCCCTGGGTACGTGGGGCGCGGGTTGTCCATGATCTCGCGTGTGTGTTTGTGCATCGTTTAAATGCGCGTTGCTATTCGTAGCACGGTATTTTAAGAATGCAAATATGGTCCTATTTATCGGTCACATATTTCAATGCAGGAGCCCCCTGAAATAATTTTGAGACTCGGTGAAGCTTTCCACCGATAACTTTAACCATTTTTATGAAGGCCTTCCGATGCGACGTGATGTCACCAATCATGTTCTGCACCTGAGCGGATGTCATCGGTGCATTATCTGCTTTTAAATTTATTTCCATCACATTCTCGTCCATCGGCCATCTTCCAAGTTTGGGATGTGTCCATCCCAACACCACTAAGCTCTTTTATTTTTTAGTTGTGTTTATTCCCGGTTAACTCCAAGCACCCATATCTCCGTACGTTTGTGTGCACCTGTTAGTTCTAGTTCCATTTTCATTGTCCCCATGTGTTGGATCCATATACAGTCGACTTCTGAAAACATAACATCTATGAAAATATCTTCAGGTACATTTGTATGCTTTTTATAATTGTTAAGTTTTGTTTCCCAAAAGCAACCAAATTTCCTCTCTTCCTCTAATTTCCTCATTTCATTGGATTCATCATTTGATCCCCACCCCCGCATTCAATTACTGTGATTGCATTTAGATGCTATATAAATCCAAGTCCTGCAGTAGTTGGTCAATTACTTGTTACAACAGTCGAGAGCCAACATTTGCAATTTTTAGTAAAAAAAAGATGTCGCCGTTGGCGTTATTCTTCGTGTTGTGGCTGATGTCTACAAGTACAGTTCTGGGAGAGTGGGATGAACGTTTATAGTTTACCGACATTTTGCGTAGAGTATCGAATTTGATGTAATACAACATAAACCCTAATGCTTCTCAAATCCGAATTACCTCCAATTCCAGTGCATTCGTATGTTTTTAACGCTGTCGTGAAATTTTCAGTCCGGTACACTTGAACTCGCACGTATGTAAACTACTGTACCCTCTTCTGGTTCGTGTGGTTTCTTCATTAAACCTAATTCCTTTCTCATACACCATGAACAAATTGCCAGAAAAAAATTTCACGCAATATTTTATGTTATGCGTATTTGCTCGCTTCGTTAGTTCGGTGAATCCGTACTGACCACCGCAGTCAACCCCCCCCAACCCCAGTGCTCCCCGTGATGGTGACCGACACCACAGCGTGCATGGGAGGCCTTCAGCAGTCGATTTAAAGTATATTTTTGTCATTATTATAATGTTTTTGTCAGGCGGTGTGATCAGCGGCTCGGATGGCCCGAGCCCCTCAGCCGCCCTTCCCCTGCAGGAGGATCCCATGCGCCTGACACGCTACGGCTCGCGCTGCCTCGAGTGCTCGCGCCAGTTTGTGGACGGCCCGTCGCTCGCGAAGCACTTCCAGCAGCAGGACGACGCGGCCACCCAGGTGGGTTCCTAAAAAAATTATATTGGGTGGAAAAAAGAAGTATCTCTATTGTGACTTTACTAAAGGTGTGTACGTTCGTTGTGTTCATTTAACAAATTTAATTTTGATGCGTTGAAAGATACAAAAAAAACCTCCCGTGACAAATTTCATCCGTTCCCCAGTGAGTCTATAAGCTGATCCGGAGCCATATTATGGAGCCAGTGGAGGCAAAGCGAGTATTGGGGGAGATGTGTTCTCACTTGGGTGTGTGTGAGAAGTCTGGCACTATACCGCCTCCCGCTGGCCACTCGCGGATAGGCAATTATGGTTCGGATTTTCGAAGGTTGTAGATTTTGACTCTCCTGTATTAAAAACTCAAATTGAGTTTGATCATAGGTAACTCATAAAGCCATCCGAATTGTAATAAATGTCAATCCCTGCAGGATACAATAGTGACTCAACAGATATATTGCCCCTCGCACGCAATTGTGTGACCTTCTAGGATGTGTAGTGGCATCGCGGGATGTCACTGTACAGTGCCGGCCCTAGAGAGGCACGGCGTGCGATGTAGCAACATCGCGGATACCACGTGGTGTGGGTGTAGTACCTGCCCTAGAGGGGCTCGGTCAGCGCTGAATTATAGCGCTGGGTGGCACCACGCTTGGCGTTCAGTACCAGCCCTATAGGATAGGTTGTGGGAGTGCCCGGCCGTAGGAATGTGGTTACTAAAGGCCATGGCACTCTGGTTGACCCGAGAGGGGCCCCAAGTGGGGGCTAGGGGTGGTCACGTGGTCGGGGTCCAGATCCTGCTCGAGGATTCTGGAAGGTGGTCGTGGCGAAGGGCAGAGCCAGCCACGCCAGAGAATATAAGCCGGGTCCCCCAGAGGGATCGGCGTTGTTGTTCATCCTGAAGAAACCTTAGTCTATGCTCTACGTTCTCCGAGTCTCCAACACGTGGACCTGGATCCGGCTGTGGTCCCAGTCCATAGTAGCGAGTTACGTTGTTATTAGTAGTTAGCCTTGTGGTCACCAGCATAGGTTGTTATTCTCTTAAGGGGCAGTTACCCCATGTGTTGGTGTTAAATAAATGTGTTCCCTCCAAGAGTACATCTGCGACTCACTACAGATGTAACCAGACCAATGCTAAGAATATTTACCAACAAGTTTTAGTGAAATTGTTGATGCTCGATCATCAGTCAGATAGAGGAGACAAACAAAAATGATATTTTTAAGCATTACAAACATGTTGCGAATCCAAGTCAGGATTATCATTCCTTCTCGTCTGTTAGAGAATTTGTGGAAAACACTTGCTTCTCATCCACTTCCTAGCCAGGTTCAACCTTGCTTAGTGTCTGAGATCTGACGGAATTTTGTGCATTTCGGGTGATTTGGTTGGCAGGACCGTCGCTCTTGTTTGTTTACGTTTTGCTGTGCCGAATGTTGACGCTCGTGGCTCTGTCCGTGCAGACGTGCCAGGTGTGCCAGATGTTGCTGCCCAACAAGTGCAGCTTCGCGGCACACTCGCGCATCCACCAGCACAAGTCGCCATACACCTGCCCCGAGTGTGGCGCCGTGTGCCGCTCATCGCACTTCCAGTCGCACATTAAGGACATCTGCCTGCACTACACGCGCAAGGTCGGATACAGGTGAGGTCTCTGCCTGAGTCCACATTTGCACGGCCGCCTTCTGTTCCCTTGTTTGATGGTGCCGTTCTCCGTGTTTTCTTTTTTTGGTAATTGCTTGTGGCCTGCGAAACAAAAAAAGATGTGCTCTCCCACATTGAAGCAAAATAACAGAGGAGTGTCGATGAATTTGTGGATTTTGTTTTCATTATACTCGACATGCATCAATAACTCTGCCCTGGGTAATTATTTTGGCACTTTGTAGAGTTATCTAATAGTTCTCCAACCGGTTCACAAATCACTCATCAGCCTCAAGCCGGGAATCAAACACGAGTTTCCGAGTTATAGCGCAGTGCGCAAACCACTGTACCGCCCCTCAGCCTAATAAACATGATTTATTACTCTCAACCTTCTTACGGAGGCCAAGGCTGTTTTGGGATTATCAGTGTGCCTTGTTCATGCATGCCTTGTTCATGCATGCCTTGTTCATGCATGCATTGCCTTTACAAACCTCGAATACCTATTGGCGCATTTTTTTAGGCAAATCAGGGAATGTTTTTAAATAACTAAAAAATCCAAGAATCTTTGATGCTGCATTTTGGCAGCTATACTTATAAAAACAGGACGCGCCAATGAATAGACGATCTCGCTGGAATATGTCTTCACTTTCCGTATGGCACGGGATCTTTGTCTTTGCTGTCGTGCTCACACACGTCAGGTGCGTGCACTGCGGGCTGATCTTTGCCGAGCTGCCCGCCCTGAAGACGCACATCCAGAGCACGCACTGTGAGGTCTTCTATAAGTGCCCGCTGTGCCCCATGGCGTTCAAGTCGGCACCGAGCACCCACTCGCACGCCTACACGCAGCACCCGGGGGTCAAGGTCGGCGACTCGAAGTGAGTGACACGCTTTTTAAGCACACAATTAATAATCGGAGTAATACAATTATAATGATGATAATACTTAATTGGCATGCAATAATGCATCGAAAGTTTATTGAAATGTATAATTTCTTTTAAATTCGTGTGTGTTGTAGAATTCCAAGCTTGCATCTCTCCATGCTTCTTTGCACACTGTTTGGCATTTGCTCCATTTCTTTTGTCAGTTTCCAGGTTTCTGGTTCACATGTCTTTAGCAACCTTTAATCGATTCCTGCAGTCACGAAAGCTTCAAATCAAGATTGAATCACCTCTACGGGGAGGGATTTCACTCTTCTGTTAGAACGTTTAACAGACTGCGAGACAAGAAAGCTCTGCATCAGCAGCAGACCATGCTTTCCCACCTGATGACGGACGCTTGTGTTGCGCCCGAAACGTCATGATTTATTTTATTTTATACCTACGTGACTTTACCGAAAGAACCAAAGAGTAACCTTTAATCGGTTGCTTGTATTTCGCGGGAGAGCGGTATATCCCATCCCCGTGCCTGAGTCCTCTCCTCTCGTGTGTGCGCTCCCACACAGGATTATCTACAAGTGCTCCATGTGCGACACAGTGTTCACGCAGCAGACGCTGCTGTGCAGCCACTTCGATACGCACGTCGCCAAGCAGAAGGTGTCCGTGTTCAAGTGCCCCGACTGCGCTCTGCTCTACGCGCACAAGCAGCTCATGCTCGACCATGTTAAGGTCTGGCTGGCGCTGTTCCGTCCGTTGTATTCTAAGATTCTTCAGAAGAAACGCAATTGAACCCTCCTTTTGGCCCTGGTAAACTGCAGGAGATAATCATGTGCCTACGTGCTCTTGCCGTCATGACTTGAAAGGGGGTTGGGAGTATGTATGTAAGTATGTTGAACTTCTTTCGCAACGTATGTAGCCAGCCGTGCTCATCAGAGGTGTTGGAACAGCACAATCCGGAGCATTTCCCCCCCTCAGTGTTGATATCTTACACCGTGCTGGGTGATCATTTTAGGCCGAGTCGACTACAGGGAGGGGATGTCCATGCCAGCTTCAGATATCACTATCCCCCCGAAGGAGTGTGTGCATGATCAGCAATTGAACACTGAGATGGCAGTGCAGCATGTGTAACTATGTTGCTACTCGCTGCATGCACACGCACACAAAATATATTTTGCTTGCTCTTACGCAGCCTGCACATTCACGATGTATACACATCCTGACTACTGCACACAAACGTATACCTGACATGCTGATATATTTGAATATTACAATTCTTAGTCAGTCCACTGGTGGATGAGAGCCTCCGATTGGTGTATGGGTCATGAAGGTTATTTGGCCATACGTCACCACGCTGATTTGTGCTAGTTGGTAAAGTTGTGAGCATAGACGTGTGGGCATAGATGTACAATACAACATCACCTTTTGCTGAAGTACCCTCTGTTGTCTACCACACAGCCCCACAGTTAGTCTAAAGCCTACCTTATATATTTTTTCGATATCTCTGTAATTGTACTTTGATCAGTCTAGGAATAATAACCTGACTAAGTTGATTTGCGCTGCAGGGAGTTTACGATTTGGCATTGATGTGTCTTTGTGCAATGTTGTATATTTCTCACGTGACATGGCTGTTTTAGTTTTGATATCTGTTAGCTTTGTTGCAGTACTTTGTTTTGTTTTTACATGTTTTCATTTTGGTGACCCTGGTCACGCTTGCAGTAAGACTTATCGTGGTCTCTCGGTCTCAAGCTGGTTCAACAAATGACCTTGAATGTGAAACTTGACACGATGTAACACTCGCCATTTATGATGGTCGCCTATTCCAGGCGCCATCAGCGCTCAACCCTGCTAAGCTGTTGTATTTAACATCATAAATGAAAATAAGAAACAACTGCCACTATCTTTACTGCATCTCGCAAAGTTATCAAATGGAATACCGATTGATCGTGATACCCGCCCCCCACGCCCGCACCCCCCCTCCACTGCAGAGTTCCCACGGGAAGTTGAAGAGCTCGGAGGGGCCCCCCAACCTGCCTGGTGTGCAGGCACCCACGGGACCGAGCCAGAGCTCGGCAAAATCCAACGGCGCCAGCGACCAGAACACCAAGGTGAGGCCTCTTCCCCCCTCACCTCTCGCTGTTGTTGGAGCAGCTTGCGCGAGAGGGTAAAGTCTTAACGCCTCGCCTCAACTGTTGCCAGTGAACTCTCGTGAGCGGATTATTAGAGTGGCATATCAGCCATGCTTGCGAGAATATTACATTTATTGACAAGTGCGGATTTAATTATCCTGATGGTCACTAACTCGGTGCCATTTTACAAAATATCAAGAACTTAGGAAATTCAGGCCCTGTTGTATGCCCCCCCCCCCCCCCCCCCACGTCTCCTCTGAAAGCCGGGTCGACAGGCCGGTGTGAACGGCTCCAGCAGCCGCAAGCGTGTCCCCACCTCGGAGAAGGCGGGCAGCGGAGGCACCGGCGGGAGTAGCAGCCGCAGGCCGGCAAGCGGGCGCCGCCTGCGGCTGAAGAACTCGGGCTGGACCTGCTCCGAGTGCCAGGAGCACTTCTCGGAGCGCGAGGTCTACGTGAGCCACGTGAAGCGCGTCCATGGAAAGGTGAGCTGCTGACACTGCTGTCGCGACACGCTTTTTCGGCGAACGCTGCGAAGTAAAACAATTTCCGTAAAAATTTAACTCGGGCACTGAGCATTCATCAGAGTTGGTTACGTATGGTGCAAAAGAAGTTCAATATATATACATGTAGTTAATCTGTTGGCGATTATGAGGGGGCACATTCAGATTTGTCGCTCGTGCCGTGCATGCGATGCAAGTCCCGTGGCTTGATTTTCATACAAGCTGAATTTTTATTGCGGATATACACAAGGGAGATGGATTTTTAGATTTCCCACCGATTTCTAATGTCTTGCATATTTGTAGAGACCTCATTATGCAACGTTGATTGGTGTAAGCAAATCACGTGGGCAATATTGGACAAAGTGGGACCAGGAGAGTTCAAAAATGTAATAAGTACATTGCGGTTGGTGGGAGATAAATAGATGTTTTGAAATATGTAATTATCTCTAGAATTTCTCCCTATTATTTTAGTGGGCTATCTATAATCATATGACTGGATATATTCTAAGTAAATTATAAGTTTACGGCACTTTACGCAAGAGCAGAACAACAGTCGGTGTTCAGTTCAAGAACGTTTTAAGCCGACAGCGCTAGCGCCGAGCAGCAATTTGCTGTTTTGATATGGGATTTAGTACTTTATAGATGTAGTGTTTTTCTGCGTTCAGCCGATAAAGAAGTACCCTTGCCGGCAGTGCGACCGCTCCTTCAGCTCCTCGCACAGCCTGCGGCGCCACATCCGCATCAACCACGAGGGCATCCGCAAGGTGTACACCTGCTGGTGAGTACATGCACTTGCACATGCACTCGCACAAGCGTCACCTATTGGAGAGAGCGCATACACCTCTACACACACACATGCACTTGTGTGCACTCGCACACGCTAACACCACCAATTGGAGAGAGATCACATGCATATGGGCACACACACACACGTACGTGTATGTGCATGCACACTTATGTATGCGGGTGCGTACACACACTACCCAGTGGAGAACTCGCTTGCGTGCACGTGAAGCTCACGGGCGACTTACCAGGCATGTGACGATGCATCAATACATTTGTTGAAATCGATCCTTACAATCGTGGAACATGCACCAAATCGTGTGTGTACAAATCGATTACCTTTGATTCATGCAAATTATAATCACATTCTGGTATCTGGGCCTTTTGGGCTGTTGGGGCATGACCATTTCATTCACCAATATTTTTCCATAATCTCAAGAGGTTTTTGGGTTAGATCGCGTAACTATATAAATGTGTCGTTAAAACACGCCACCACCCGACACAGCCAACTAGTAAAGGTAGGCATGCATTTGAATAATATTATCTGATTATTCGATTCCACGGAGTACTAAGACGGTAGCTATCCGAAGGGTTAAAGTTAATTTGATTTCTTTCAATTTCGATAGATTATCTAATTAGTCTTGGCCAGTAGAAGCTAGTTTTGCACAAAACTTCAACATTATCAAAATCTATATTTTTTTACAGTGGTCTTTTAACTTATCCCTGTTATGATTGCATTGCATGCACTTTATACCTTTTAGGTAAATGGAGCTAACACAACTGTACCAACGAGACACGACAAAGGAAAACGCAAGTGCCAACGAGATGGTCGATTCTTTCATTGATCCCAAATTGTGACAAATTAACATCGCTGTAGGGGTGGGGGTGGGAAATTATTACTTTGCCATGAGCTACCCTGGTGGTGGTGGCGTTGTCCCTGCACCTGCAACCCTTCCGACGTTCTCCCTTCCCGTGGCGAGCGCAGGTACTGCGAGGACGCAAAGCGCACGTTCACTAAGCGCTTCATGCTGGAGAACCACATCCGCTTGATGCACGGCATCAAGGACCCCGACTTCTCCCAGATGCCGGGCATGAGCGCCGGCAGCGACGAGGCGGAGAACACCAGCCCGGAGGTGGGTACCCGTCTGACCGTGTACTCTGGTGTCCCTCCGTGGGCTCGTCCCTGCCTCTACCCCTCCCCTCTCGTATCACCGAATCGCCAGCTCCACATCTGTTCTCCCACATTAAATTGTGTTGCGTCGTCTTCCTTTGATTTACATTTAACCGCCCCCCCACCCACCCAGGCTGGGAACAAGCGGCGGGGTAGCGGCGACGAGGGCCGCGTGCCAGAGGCCCGCGCCCAGGCCATCACGCGGCCCGTCAAGCGCCTGCGCGTGGGCGGCGCTGGCGGGGCGAGCGGCCCCGAGGCCGGTGGGCCCGACCGGCCATACATGTGCGCCAAGTGCGAGTTCACGACGGAGAAGCGCGAGGAGTTCCAACGCCACATCCCGCAGCACCGCACCGACGGCATTGCGTGGCAGTGCAGCGAGTGTGGCCTCTGCTTCACATCGCAACCGTCGCTCAACCGCCACCTCTACATCGTGCACCGCATGCGTGCCAGGTACACGGAGCCCCAGGGTGGCTGGAGAGGGGGCGGGCAATGGGGCGTTCATTCATCGAATTAAAATGTATTCGTACACTTGCGATGTATGCTTCGATATTTGCCTATAAGGATTGGTTAATTATAGTTTATGCAAAATACATGCAGATGATATATTACGTTCGTGCTAATGAAACAAAGCAGTACGAATGAGACTGAAAAGAATCGACACTTGAATTGAACTGTCATTTCAAAGTTTAGTAACATTTAATGTATTCTAAATGTTAGACCCAATATGTGCTTTTTTGTACATCTCATTGCGTTAATACAATCCCCGTTGTATTTCGTACGACAGCCCCATAGAGACCGACTCGTCTGACCGCGGTGGGGATGGAGGTGACGGTGCCAGTGCTGGCGGCACCGGGGAGTCGCTGAGCGGCGGGGCCGGCGGGGGTAGTGGCGGTGGTGGCGGCGGCGGCGTCCCGGAAAACGGTGCCGACCAGCCTGGGGGCACGCAGCAGCCGTCCCACCACCACCCCGCGGCCGAGCACGGCACGGGCGCCACCGGCTGCACCGTCTGCGGCAAGACCTTCGACAGCGAGGCGGCGCTCAACACGCACCTGCGCACGCACGGCATGGCCTTCATCAAGGCCAAGAGGGCCGGTGCCACCGACAAGTGAATGCGGCACGAGCGCGGAAGGGGGGGGTGGTAGGCGACAGGGGCGGGTGGCCGGGGCCGCTCTCGTTCGGTCGCAGATCGGAAGCTCAAGGTGCACGCAATCCTCGCTTGACGGCGTTCGTCACGTGGGCTGTAGGGTGTCATCTTGGCCACCGGACAGCAACCGCTTACCAAGCACCAGTTTGTCCACTTGTGCATAAACAAATGGTGTTGTAAGGTGTTGTTCCTCCCTGTTAAAGGACAGTGCTGTGATCTATATTCTTGAGTAAAGCATCCATTGGGACACACAAAAGGGAATCGAGCACAATAGCAGGTGAGGAGCACAACGCACTGCTGGAAGTGGCCTTGCTCTGCATGCCAGACTGAAAGCGCACTTGAGAGGCGGTAGTGCGGCCTTGGGAGCGGCAACGGGGGAGTGCGGCGCAGGGAAGCCAGGCTCGGTGGCCGTCACCTCTGCTCACGGTGGATGTTCACACGGGAAGCTGTCATGAAAAGGGACAGCGGTGTTATTTAAGTGACTGCCGTTCACCAGAGATCTGCTCCGTTATACATTTCAAAAAAAAAATAACGACTCTGCCAACGTTTGTTTATGTCCAGAGGGTGCAAATTGAGCATGTGAAGTCTAACCACAACTTCGTACAACAGCTCTGCGGGTGCACATTTAATGTGTTTTAATACGACAACGGTGCACAGCACGCGCACGTCGACACAGGTCCTTGCACAGGGTGAACTCTTCCCTTTGGGGTGGCACACGTTAACTTGACCAAAGCTACGACCGGGGTGGGGGGTGGGCGGTGTTGCCCTGCCTTGCGGGAGAACTGAAGTGGCCGGTTGCCTGCCATGCTGTCCTGGCAGAGTGTTGTTGTTCAGTGTCTTTGCCACCCACTTTGGTCCTTAGGTCGGCGTCGCGTTCGTTGAAACCGCTGTGGCTTGTTCGTGGAGCATTCCGTACGCGGGCGAACAGCAACACATTACACATTTTACTTTGTAATGCTGCCAAATCTTACGAAACTATCTTTTTGGATGGATTTTTGTAAATAAGTGTTCTACTTTTATGTGTAATATATATGGATTTTTCCAAGTACAGTATAATAAGGTTTTAAACCTGCTTTTTAGAATGGGGCACACGCTCCCCGAGAATCTGTTCCTCCGATTGCCCCGTTAAAATTGGAAATCAAGAGAATTAATGTTTGTAAAATAGTGCGCACATGAAAATGTGAATCTTTGTTGGAACAATTTTCATTTTCCACATGACTTGGTGATATCGCAGTGTTTTAACATCGCCATGAAATCTAACATTTTAGGGTGGGACGTAAAATTATGGTTTTCCCCACATCAATGAATAGCCGACAGTTATTACAGATATCTGCGTACGGTTTGTCTAAATTCTTTTGTATTTCGGAACGTTAGCCGTGTAAATGCTGTTGCTTGTGACGCAGACGATGGTGTGCGATTGCGGTGTGCACGCCACACGCGCACAACGCCGCCCGCGTACACGCGCGGCGAGGTTAACGGACACCGGGCGATTGACGGTGGCGTAGGCTGGCGCTTGGTGGTCAGACGTTTTTAGAGAAATCGCGCGAGGTTTCTGCAGGACCAGTCTTGCAGAGAGGCGTGTCTATATCTGTACTTTATTACATTTTACATTTCTGTAATTCTTATTGTTTTGTTTTTCATCAAACAAAATCGGTGGCTTTTTAAAAAAAAAAGACGTTAGTCACTTGAATAGCTATATATATACGTTGCTTTTGAGCTGCTCATTTGTAACAGTTCTTACGCTCAACATTAGTAAAAAAACATTTTATGTTACACTTATGTTATTTAGCTAAATGTAAGCATTACAATAAAAATCTGTATAGTTCACCGGTGGCCCACGAGTAGTTTTTGTCGACTTGGCTGCGAGCGGGTGGGCGGCCGGGGTACTCGGACTCTCAGAAAAACTGGATTGGTGCTCATCATTCAATGCATTCACTCTTTTAATACAAATGTGACATTCAGCAGACGCGTGAACATTTGCATTACCTTAAATGTTGTGCCGATTGTCGGTGCGCATGGTCACACCGAGTGCGGGCACGGAGTATTCCACCGCGCTGGACCGAGGGATTTGAAACCGCGCGTGTGAATCAGCGGCGTGCAAATCAGGGAAGAGGTGGGGGGGTTGCAGTTTTGAGTTTCATGCGTTTACATTTTTGTTCTTGCCTCCTCGCGAGTGAGGTTGTTTGTTTGGATGTGTAGTCACCTATTTACACACTAGATTCAATCACATTCAGGCCACCACCATTCTCACATCATTCCTTAATGGGCATTGATTGGGGAGAATCTGGTCCAATTTTCAGCTCTCAGCCGATGGTGCAAATAGCACGAACATTTCAGTGCAGTCTTCAATCTCTGGTGGCGTCCCAAACGGGAACTTGTCGACCCCAAAGCAATCGCGATTGGCCGAGTTGATTCCCGATTTGGATTTCAACTCTGAACCTCGTAACACCACACTGCTGCCTCTTTACAGAGTAAACATATACAACGTGTTACTGGTAGGAACCTCTCCTGGTTACACCAGCCCACAGGGGATTGTGTCAGTCGTGCAGGGAGGGGCTGGGAGGGGACAGTGGGGCTGAGTGGGGAGGGTGGTGCTGGGTGGGGAGGGTGGGGCTGGGAGGGGTGAGGAGGGTGGGGCTGGGAGGGGAGGGTGAGGAGGGTGGGGCTGGGAGGGGAGGGTGAGGAGGGTGGGGCTGGGAGGGTGGGGAGGCGCTGGGTGGGGAGGGTGGGGCTGGGAGGGGCTGGGTGGGGGGTGGGACTGGGTGGGGTGGGGCTGGGTGGGGAGGGTGGGGCTGGGTGGGGAGGGTGGGGCTGGGTGGGAAGGGGCTGCTCACCCCGTGGTGCCCTTATAAAACTCAACGTTTAACCTACTCACACCGGCTTGTGCCCGCCCTCAGTCGGGCATATTTGCAGAATACACCACGCCGCCGTTGACCCTGGCCATTGACCGAGCAACCCAACGTGTTCCTACCAGCTCCCTCCGCAGGAATGTGTTTAAAGATGTGGTGAGGTTCAACCAGCACATGTGTTTCAAAGGGCGTTGTTGGGTAGATGGTGCAACTTGCTTGTAGTTTTGATAGGTGATGTTTTCACCATACTTGACCATCAGTTTTCTTGCTGGATAAAGGTTGGGTTGTAACTGCCGGTTAGTCCATGAGATAGAAATGTAAATATAAAACTGCTCTCTTCATAAACCGAGGCCTTGCATTACTATAACTCATTGGCCACTGTGTAATTTGTCTTGCATTAGGTATTGATGTTAACTAATGGTAGAGGTAATTAATAGTGACATTTAAAAAAAAGTTACAAACAAACCATATCATGCACTTTAACTTTATTTCTCATGTGTTTTTTTTACATTATGCTTGTTGCTTAGTTTTTCGATTCATTGAAAGGTCATTTTTAGTTCCACGGTCTTATTACGTCCGCGTCGCATTTCAGAGCATGCGTTCGTATCGGTCGTACGCAAATAATACAGGTTTCCTCCGAAAGAGAAATTCATATCTATCCACTTGTTGTGAATTTCCACGCACCAGGAACCACTTACAAAGGGACTGGACAGACACACATTTGTAAATACAAACAGGACATTGCAGTGCAGTCTTCATCCTGAGTCGGTTTGTCATGCGGATGGCACGAGGTGCAGCAAAACATTGTCTGCAGCCACTAATATTCTACGGTAAAAAATAAACTCCAGGGTACACGGTCCATGGTGACACTGGGCATCGCAGCGAATTCCTCCCGAGTGCAACGTTTTTTTGTAAAAAAAGGAAAAGTTTTTTCATTCAATTTTTTTTCAATTAAACTTTAACCAATCGATAGAAAACGTTCCCCGTGGCTGTGGTGGCTTGCGTCCCTTGCTTGTGCTGGCTCAAAAAAACTTCTTTGCCGCGGCGTCTCTGTGGTTCCTGCACATGAAGAGAGTCGAGTGGTCACAACCTGACAAAACGACTTGGTGACGCCGCAGTCATCACAAAGGAAGGCCGCACTCGAGACTGCATGAAACACCTTCAGGAAACATTTTTCCCAAGCTTGAGCCAAAGTTAAGGCTGGTTTCTCGGATTAGCATGGTTGGCTACCTAAGGTGCGAAAGGTCAACAACATACAAAGTGCAAGGATTTTAAGTTATAAAAAAAAATCGGTTAAGTTGTTTTATGCCATTGGCCATAGCTTAAATATGCGTGTACAATGAGGTATGTATCGCTTTGATATTAGATGCTAATTCTTCCTGTTTCATGTGTGACCAAAAAAACAGAACTACGCTCTTAAGGTAAGATGATGGATTTTTTTCTAATTCCAACTTTCATTTTACATCTTTGCCTGTGAATTTTTAGATTTTAGTTTTCACATTTACATTTTCAGACCGAGTCCCCATTGTATAAACACTAAACATGAGAGGAGGAGTCCTGTCTCCCTGGTTCTTGAAAAGATGAGGCAACATTACAAAGACAAAGATTCCCCATATAGCCTTAGACTGTCGGGGCAAGTGCTGTTAGCGAGCACCTATAAAGGCCGGCACTGCACGCGAGGGGGTAGGTGGCCAATACGCTTGGCCGCCTTTTGTCTCCCTCGCAGCGATGCTTGCACATCGCACCAGGTACTCATTTGAGGCCGAGTCAACCTTGGGGAGGCCCAGGACCGGTTCAGATAATCGTCACTTGGTGTTCGCCACGAACGGGAATCGAACTCGGGTCACCAGGTTTGTAGCACAGCGTAACGCTGACCGCTCCCCACGTGCCCCCAGGTCTCTCTGGCAGTACATCCTGTCAAGATTGTGCAGGCAACGCACTTCCTCTCCCATCAACACGTCAAGTACACCCTTGGCAAGCATCGTTGTACCCCGTGTGCCGTGCTGTTTTCCCTGCAGCTGTAACGAATCGTATGGTATGCCAGCTTTTTGGCCACGCTCTCTGCATATCTTACAAGCTAGACTTTCCCACATCCTCTTGTGTCCTGGACCCTCAGACCCCAAAATCCGGAACTCACACACACGTCTACCAAAGAGCGGGCGAGGTTGCAGGTGCGCGTCCTCACTTGTACGCGAGGAAGCTAAGGATGACGATCGTCTGCAGCGCCAGGAAGAGCAGGAAGATTGCAGGGGGCAGGCACGTGGGTGGGGGGGGCACCTCCGGGCAGCGCATGGGCTGCTCCTGCGATCGCGCGAACGCACGCACACGGGGTAAACAGGTATGTTGAACTTCTTTCGCACCGTGCGTAGCCAACCGTGATAAACATGTACACGTACAACTGCCGTGTGAAGCGCCTCGTAGCCTGGGAACCGGTGACGTACGATGGGCATTGTCATCCGCGGCGACTTTCAAATCGAAAAGGTTATCTCGGGCTGCACAGCAGCTATTGGATTCGACATTCTTGATTGTCAGCGTTCCAATTAAAGGCCCCCTGACCATTGCTATTGTCATTGTTACATCGTTTAGCCGATTGCACAAATGGGCCAAACAAAGTAGTGGCGCTTTAAACCACCGGCGCAGGAAGATGAACTCGCCGCTAGGCAACGTGGCTGTCACTACAAACTTGGGACTGCAGAGCTTGGGCAATCGCTGGCGCCGTCTCGCCGCCTGGCTGCTGCCTTCCAGCTCGTGTCACTCGGTGATTGTGAGAGATGCAGTCTGCATTGACGATGACGACGATGCTATCACTTCTATTGATATGTTCGTGCCAAACTGGACGGAAGCGAGCGGGGAGACGCTGACCACGGGCCGCTGAGCCAGGCTGCCGACGTCTCGCTTGACAAGCTCCAGTGTGTCGCGGATGTGGGTGAAGTGGTGCGTGCTGTCGTAAGGGTTGTCCCTGCCCACGGCGGCTGCGTCTCGCGCCGTGCCTGCGTGCGCCGACACCTCCTCCACCGCACCCCTGTACACACACACGCACGCACGCACACGCACACACGCACACACGCACACACGCACACACACGAGCAGTTGTGTGCGTGTGCGGTGGGCTAGGAACCCGGCGACCAGAGTTCGATTCCGGCACACGACCAACGTCAATGACAGATGTGTTAACTGCTTCTATGTCTCCCATAGGTTGACTCAGCCTTAAATTAGTCCATGGTGTACTTTTTGTGAAAATATCATCACAGGGGAGGCAAAGGTGGTCGGATGTGGTGCTAGTTAGACTACGTCCTTATGTTGTCCTTCATAGGTGTTTGCTACACCTACGCATATCAGTGTGTGTGCACGTGCTATGTTCATGTTGGTGCGTGTGCATTTTCATTTGTTTACATGTATGCACTGTTAGTAAATATATATACGTTGGTATTTGTGTTTAAGCGTGTGTGTATCCTTGTTTATGTCGCAACATAACCACGAGTGTCGTGGAGAATATAAATAACGAAATGACAGTCTATCTCCTCTCCACGTAAAAAAAAAGCCCTTGCACGACTGCACAAATAAACTGGATGGGATCGAAAATCGACGCCGGTGTAGAGTTTTCTCGTCTTGAAACAATGCGGCCAAAATTGTCATCTCTGGCGAGGAGGTAATGTGGTGAACGACGGCGAGCGCTGGCCCGGCAACCGACGGCGTACCGGAGGTGCGAGAGCTGCAGCAGCAGCTCCTGCTGGTGCCTCTGCAGCTCCTCCAGGGCCTGCCCTCCCAGCGGCTGCCACGGGGGGAGAGACAGGGGGAAGGGGAGAAGGATCATCATCGCTCACCGTTATAATCGTCGATCAATCAACTCGCGAAGACAACAGATCTTTTAGGGGCAAGTGCTGCGAGCGAGTAGCACTTATGAAGGCCGGCACGGCACAACAGGGCGTTGGTCCCGGCTACCTGTGTCCCCATTGGCGACGTTTACACACTGCACCAGGTACTCATTGAGGCCGAGTCGACCTAGGGGAGGCCCAAGACCGCTTCAGATAATCGTCACCGGTGTTGGGTCGTCGGGTTCGTCGCGCAGCGCGCTCATCACTGCGCCACCGCTCCAATCAACCCAAGCACGCATGGGCGCACACACACACTGGTGACTATGCAGAGCAAACGCCAAGGACAGGGAACGCAATTTGAAATTACTGTCAACTCAGAGCTAAACAATGTGACTGCATGTCTTCAATTTGAACACACACACAGGGCACGTCTCTGTGTGTGGGTAACAAAATAAGCAAGCGGACATTGTGTCTCCTTCAAATATCCATATCTCCACGCAAAAACACAAGAAGGGTACGCGGTGGGCTGGGGCAGGCCCTGCTGCTCGATGGGAGGACGGCAGCCAACGGAGCGATGAGATCGGTTCTCGTGCAGGTGCTCGGTGGATTGTTACGCGGCAGGATCGCGAGAGATGGCGACGGCTCGGGGAGGCCTTCATCCAGCAGTGAATGGATCATGGCTGACAATTGAGAGCTATAGGGCATGGCGGCGGCGGTGTTGGTGGTTGCGGTGAAGCAGCAGTGTTGCCGTTTGCATCGGCAGTGGCGGCGGTGGCAGTGGCGCGGTAGCTGCTTGCCTGACTGACCTCCCCGGGCCGGCCGGTGGTCGTGTGGGCCAGGAGGTCCACTTGGCGCTGCTGCTCCTCCAGCACGAGCCCCAGGCTGCGGCCCAGCTGCTTGATCTCCATATGGACCTTGTTCTGACCCTCGAGCAATTGCTGCAGGCTGCGCTCGATGTCGACATAGACTCCCGCGGTCGCTCCTGGGCAGGGCGAGAGGTCGCCACGGATTCACACAGCTGACATTTTGACGCAAGAATCTTGGGCCATCTCGTAGCCCAATCCTATAACACCTGGTGTATTGCGCAAGCAATCTATCCCACATCTAGGTACGAACATGGCTCAACTCCCGTTTAGCTTTGCGATCCGACGGGTTCGGGAGCAGTTGGCGTGATTTTGTCGCTTTTACTCTGTGCAGTATCCCAAGTCTTAATCCCCAAGACCAGGGCTTAAATTTCTCACCGAATGTGCCCTGCGTCACCGCGAACAATACCCTGAAGTAGCCAAAGTCGTCGTGAAAGGTATACCGGATGTGGTGTGCCGGGTAGCCGAAATATTTTCCGGGTTGCTGACCCGGACAGGCCCAGCTAAAACGAAGCCCTGCACGAAGTGTGAGCGATTGACCATTACCTCCCTCCCTCTGCTCATCGGCGGCCTCAAGCGGGGCCCACTCCACCTCCTTGGCCTCTGTCGCCTCCTGGGCCCCCGCATTGACAGCCCCCTCGGGCCCGGCTGCCTGTGCGGCCTCCTGGAGCGTCTGTCCCTCAGCGACCGGCACGGGAACCACCGGCGGCTACGAACGCACGGAGAAATGGCGTAAGCACGTGTACTTGTGCTTGTGCGTGTGTTTGTGCTTGTGTGTGTGTGTGTGCTTGTGCGTGTGTTTGTGCGTGTGCTTGTGTGTGTGCTTGTGCTTGTGTGTGTGCGCTTGTGGGTGTGCGTGTGCTTGTGCTTGTGTGTGTGCGCTTGTGCGTGTGCGTGTGTTTGTGCGTGTGCTTGTGTGTCGTGCCGGCCTTCATGGGCGCTCGCTAACAGCACCTGCCCCAACAGTCTGCTCAGGCTGTACGGGGGATCTTCGTTTCTTTTGTGTGCGGCACGTGGAGCGTGCACGCAACTAACATCGTGCAGCATCGCGCAAAAGCAACACGGGAACCACAACATCACGTGTGACACACACACTAACCATACGTCGTGCACAGGGGACATATCGACTGCATGTGGCTCGCCCCAAACCACACACACCATGTAGACACACACAATGTACACACACACATACACAGGTAACACAATGCAATTCGCATGGCACCCACACAAAGGTAACGACCCATAAACACACCACACACAACGTAACACAAACTACACACAGCCGACACACCAACCACACTCAACATATACATGCACTACTCACAGACAGCACAAAAACTACACACAACTCACGCACGAACAACACACACATCGTATAACTCACACACACACCACGCACGAGCGACACGGGACATTTGTGAGCCCAGTAGATGCGACCACGCTGCATACACTTACACCTCACCACCACCTCCTCTCACCACCACCACCACTGCCTATCACCACCATTGCCACTCACCTCCTCCTGGCCAGGCTCCACCAGGCTGTACAGCTGCCACGACAGAACGTCGTGATCATCTGTGACGGAACAATCACGGGACACCGTTATCATCACAATCATCATCGTCATTACCGTCATCATCAATAAAGCCATCATCATCATCATGAGCCTGTCAGCAGGTGAGTCTTTGCGCTTGTAATCTGATGAGCCTTTGAATCTGTTACCTTTTGAGTAATTTAATGTACTAGTTGATGAGCGTGCGAGTTGATGAGCTGGTAAGCCTGTGAGATGGTGAGCATCTGAGATGGTAAGCCTGCGTGTTGTAAGTTGTATTGTACCGGCCAAACCCCCAGTTGCCGCGGAAATGCCGAAGTATCCTTGCGGAGGCAGAACCACGTTGTGCACAGCCACGCACGGCTCATAGTCCTCGGTGCTGGGCGTGAGTCCAGAGTTCACCATCACCTGCACACACCCCACCACAGCACACCAGGCGTCACACACACACACATGCACATTGCAGACACCATACAACCACGCCACACACAACACGCAACACCACACACGCAACACGTACACCACACACACAACACGTAACACCACACATACAATATGTAACACCACACGTGCAACACGTAACACCCCACACGCACCACGTACACCACACACCACACACGCACCACGTACACCCCAGCATTCAATGTCACTTTTGTTTTGTTTAACCGGGTGAGAACTAAAAGAGACCAGGAGAGAGGAGTCGCACTTGTGCTCAAGAGTGAACCCTGGGGTCACCAAGATGACAAAAGCACAGAAAGACAAAGTGCAGCGCCCTCGGCGTGCAGACTCACCGTGAGCGCGCTCCGGTAGTAGGAGACCTTGACGCGGACAGGGTACGGCTTGTTGCGGAAATCCTGGACGCAGTTTCCCTGCGCCTGCGTGATGCCGTCCCTGGGTGGTGATCGCGGAGGAGCAAGGGGAGCGAGTGGAGACACGTGACAATTGGGGGGGATCTTCCGCACCACCCCGCCTGCCGAGCAAATTATCCTGCACCCACCCCCCCCTGCCCCGAACTGACAAATCCTATATAAAAAACGAATTATTGTCTCATATTTATCGTCACATTTGCATTGTTTAGAATTTCTCTAGAATTTTTCTCTGCTGTGCAGTTTGTAGGGTGTTGTTCAACCCCAGTAGCACGCGGTTTAATGAACACATCACGAGAGTAAATGCACACCACCTCCAGCTACACCCTTTGTACAGACCACTCACTCGCATACACACAGCCGATACAGCCTCTTCACACACACACACCTAACACCCATCCAAACACACCACCTGGCAACACACGGCCGATATCGCCTCCTGCATAGCCTCCTTTACACCCCGCACGCTCCCTCCCACGGGCACTCACGTCTGGTGGTTGTAGTTCTGGGTGCCGTCGTTCACCAGCGCCAGCACCATCGGGTTGTTCCTCTATGGTCGCCAACGAGACAAGCGGTGAGGCACGTTACTCACGATCGTCAAAGTGCGCACACAGAGTTAGCAGCGTTCGAGGGCACGGGCAGACGGTGAGACTTTTTAAAATTATATATTATTTATTTTACCAGGAAAGGCCCACTGAGCTCTAGAGCTCTTTTTCAGAAACGGCCTGGCCACAACTGATAACTCAACGAAGTGGCTTATCACGTGCAAATGTATAGCAGTAAAATCCTCTAAACGCATGTTTCTAAATGTGGAGGGAAAAACCGGAGAAAGATCCACGCGACCACGGGGAGAACATGCAAACTCCAAATGTACATGTATCAAGGTTGGGTTTGAACCCACGACCTCCTGTATACCTCGCCGTGAGTATAACATTTAAATAATCATGGATCAAGTTTCAAGATGATTTTGTTAAACCAGGTGAGAACTCATGAAAGCAGCATAGGAGTCTCATTTGCAAGAGTGATCAAGGTGAATGAGTATGTGATTGAGTGGGTGAATGTGCGTGTGTGGGTGAGTGCCTGTGAGAGTAAGTTAATACACTGTGGTTCAAAGTTAAAATGAGGACATGTGGAGATGGAGACATGGGGGTAGAGATTTATAATTATCATTAAGAACCTGAGGGGTTGGTGAGATGAGGTTATGGTAATGGCACAGGGAGATCGTGGAAAGTGGGACAAATGAAGATAGAGATGCATGGCAAATGTGGGACAAAGTTCAACTTAGCATCAGACAAAGGACACTATGTATGTCTGTATGTTGAACTTCTTTCGCACCGTACGTAGCCAACCTTGCTAATCGGAGGTGCGGGGGAAGATAGAAGTACAGAGAGACATTGAGTGACAGTGAGCTGGGAACACAGAATTAGACTTTGAACTTCGTGAGATGCACACGAGAAGACAGTGGGACGCTAGGACATGGGGACACAAGAGATGAGAAGTGACAGGGGGGGGGGGAGACTGTGAGCCAGGTGATGGGGGGAGAGGGGAACACGAGAAGAGGGTCGACACAAACTCCTGGGCTTCTCCGTGTCCTCGGGCCTCACCATGCCGTCATTGTCGAAGGAGTCGAGGAAGACGCCCAGCCCATTCCAGCGGTCGGCGGCGCCAAACACAGGTCCCTCGGAGCCCTGATTCGCCGTGTACCACAGGGCCTGCGCGGAGGAGAGATGGGGGGGGCACCCGGATGGATGGGGAGAGACGACGGGTTGTCAGAAATAGCGTCGAGATCTAGAACGCCGGTGAGCGAGGTAGCCAGGTGACTCGTTATGTCAGAGTTGCAGAAACTGAGCCAGCGCCGCTGACACCCAGGGTTCAAACCCCAGGTTTCAGCCACCCAGGGTTCAAACCCCAGGTTTCAGCCACCCAGGGTTCAAACCCCAGGTGTCAGCTACCCAGGGTTCAAACCCCAGGTTTCAGCCACCCAGGGTTCAAACCCCAGGTGTCAGCCACCCAGGGTTCAAACCCCAGGTGTCAGCCACCCAGGGTTCAAACCCCAGGTGTCAGCCACCCAAGGCGACATCGCGCTCTCAAGTGAAGAAGCGCGCCGACGGTCTTCGCCCAGCCGCCGATTATCGCAGTAAAAAGAAACCCCATCTTATTTCATTTGGTGTTTCAAACAAACGAAAACAAAAATTTCCAGCTCTGAGAAGCCAAAAATGTTGGTTTAATGTGTCAAGCGATGAACGCTGTGAGCAGAGCATGAGTGAGCGCCATCTAGCGGTGGATGAGGGACCCGCGTGAGCGATGAATGCACAACGGCGTTCTTCATTGCGAGACATGCGGGTCACTGGCAGCCCCTGGTGGCCTTTCGTGCGGCCCCCCACAAAGAGTGACAACACCCCACCCCCACACCCCCATCGTTGTGCTGTCAAACCCAATGGTTTGAAATGTGTGGCGGCCCTCACACTGGTATGTGTCTTATCAGCGGAAGTGGCCCACCCTCTGAAAAATCAGTGAAGAAGACTGCAGTACAAACACGACTCGGGTAGCACTGCCGGACGACGCGTGGCACAACCCAAACACGCGTCGGAGAGCCACGCAGCACCAGCGAGAAAAACTGCGCAGCGACATCGAACCGACTCCATTCTCTCCGGCCTGCTCCCGTCCCACGATGTGAGCAGAGGTCGGCGCTGTCGGCGCGGCAGAGAGCAGAACCTGAAGTGGGACGTTGTGTCATCTCGCAGCTGCTAAGGCACGGGAGAGGTGCGGCCTGGGATTGCGAGCGATCGTCTTCTTCCGTACGGCGGGGAGTCCATCGGCACCGATAATATTTATATGTTCACCGAAGGTCCACTCCGTACTAAACTATTATTTAGTTTTTATTATTTTTAATTTAATTGTATTTTTATTCACATTTTTCTATCTACGTGACTTTCCCGAAAGAACCAAAGAATATGAATTCCTGCAGTCACGAAAGTTTAAAGTCAAAAATTTAAACAAAATTTTATTTTACCAGGGAAGGCCCACTGAGCTATAGAGCTATTTTTCAGAATGACCTGGCCACAAATGATAGCTCAAAGAAGTGGCTTTTGATGTGGAAATTTATAGCAGTAAAATATTCTAAATGCATGTTTCTAAAATGTGGAGGGAAAAACAGGAGGACATGGATAAAAATCCAGGCGACCATGGGGGAGAGAGACACGCAAACGCCAAATATACAAACGGGAAGGTTAGGATCAAACGCACGACCTCCTGAATACCAGGCGAGGTAGGCAACATCCCGCCACTTGTTCACCAAGTGAACGACAAAGGACCCTTCGGTCACTCCGGCAGAGTGACCGTAAAACGACGGCGGTGTTGTGGAAAAAAATCGGCGTCCTCCGGATCACGTGGTGCCAACTCTGAGGAATGATCTCATCAGTCAACACGCACTTTAAGCGGCCTTGACTTAATGCAGAGGTTAAAGCCTCAACACCCTTCACCCCTCCCCAAAGGTGTCTCTCTGTTCAAGGGTAAGAACATGCTGGTGCATGGACTTACTCCATGCGGCTGTGCTTGAGACTCGTTGATTGTGCCTGAGGATGACGGTGGTGATGTTTAGCGTTTCTGAATATAAGGGGTGAGGGGTCTAAACGTTTATACCTGTTATACAGGTCACTAAACCACAATGACACGGATGTTGGTGGCTTGGCAAGCACTTTTGCACCTCACACAAGAAAGCAATGATCCTCGTGTAACAACATGCAGTTATATGTGACCTTAAGACTACTGGAATAGAACAAAAGAGACGAAAATAATTGTTATTCGCGATTTAGACCGTGAACCCAAATCGTTACAAAGTGATCGATTCACGAGCATCTAAAGGCAGCCGTGAGTTTTAAAGTGATGCCAAAGCATCTTCACCCGTGTCAAATTGTAAATTGGTAAAACACAATTCTCAACGTATATTTAATTTCAGATACACGTAACACTGCATGACAAAAGCTTCATGTATGTGCCAAATCGATCTTGTTTTTTTTACCGAAATGATTTGCCCCCTCCAAAATGTGCCCCTCTGGGTATCCCCCCCCCCACCTCCCAACCCCCTTCCCTCCCGCTCACGGCCGGTGAGCCGCGTGCGCGAGCGAGCCGGTGCCACCGCTCACCATCCCGTCGGCACCGACGGCGCCGGTCCCCGTGACGCGCAGCGTGACCTCCACCTCCCAGTGCGGCAGTGCCACGGGGTTGCGGGTCCACACAGAGCCGTGCTGCTCCCGAAGCGATGGCGCCAGGCGAGCCTGCTCCGAGGTGACCAAGGCGTCTGCGCGGACGGACACGCGAAGAAAAACGAAACGTCTCCAATTAAGGACAATTTATTTTGTCTATATTTCACTTCTTCTACAGTTTTTCCTTTGAATTTTGTATTTAAATAAGACATGTGCTGGGACATCCTCAGACAGAACAAGTTGCCTTCAAGATTTCTGGTGGCACGATTTGTGGATCGTGACGAGATCATCCAACACTCCCAACCCGGTGGGTTCAGCAGTGGTCAGATGGCAAGTACAACAAATTGGATTGTAATTATCCATTTGCGTAAATTCCTTGAGGGTTTTCCCCTTGCACTGTATACATAGGTATTCGTCAGATATTCCAATACGCCAATAACAAAATAAGACTGGCCAAACATCTCAATGCAGGGCTCTCTTGAAAAAGGGGTCTTGAGACTCACTGAGGCTGGCAATGCAGCAGCAACAATACATCGTGATAAACACATCAGCAACTCAAACCAACGAGTCAACTTGCTTGACCGAGCGCTGGCTTGGGTGGTGCTCAATCATTTGTGTTGGGAACCCTGATCCAATGAAGGACATTCCACATTCTTATGGCAGGGCTCGGTCTCTGTCGACTTTCCACAAATTGGTATCCACTTTAGCAGCCCACCATCATATCGATGATGGTGAAGACGTTAACAGGACTACGTGCAAACACAGTAACTGCACTCTGGCCACGTGATGTACAGCATGTAAAGTAACACTTTATTTATTATCTCAAAAGCACTTTCAAGCGGTGGCTCAGCCAAAGTCTAAACTCGAGCTGTCAAACCCGGCCACGTGGAGGGAGGGAGGGGAGGGAGGGGGTGGTCTCCCACATCTTCTGTCATTGGTAGCCCTGACCCGCTCATGTAAATTCCACGTTCCCATGACAGGTGGCAAGTAGGTCCTATTTTAGCAATCCACTGCTGGATGGAGGCCCTTCCTCCCACCCCCACGCCACTACAGGGTCATTGGGGAGGGGGCTTGGGGATTGTGATCACACTTCCACCCCAACGCTGGTGAATGTGCTGAAGCGTGTGGGTGGTGAAGCCTTGGTGGGGGGGGGGGGGGCACAAACGTCGGAACATAAGTACAGCACAAGGGAATGGTGGCGTCGTGGAAGCACGCCGCGGATTTGGCCAGAGAGGGCTTTGTGGAGAGGCTCCATGTGGCCGTGCCCGAGTGACGTGGCAGGCGAGTCCACGGCTCGGCTTTGATGACCTTTGACAAATCTCACGCCTTGATTGATTCCACGACGATTCAACAACGACTACAGCAATAACTTTAAAACAAACACATTTACAACTTGCGTAGTAGAGAGTTCGGCTTCTAGTAAACAAATTACGCGTAAAAGTCGTGGTTGCAGAGCAAAGTTGATTGATACAACCCATCATCATTAAAGTAATTCCTCCGTGGGCGATAAATGTATCACTTTGAGAACCAATCTGCGACAGACAACGGTCCATATTTGCACGCAACAGCGTTAACTTGAACACAAGAATATGAACACAACATGTTACACATTTTATCGGCACTCAGATGCGACGACAATGCAATGGGATAATCAATAGTAACAGGTCGAGACGAAGATGATGATTATTGATGACCCTCCTGCTGCCCATGTTGCTATTGATGATGCAGCTGCTGCTGTCTGTTGATGATTGATTGAATGACCCCGATGATGATGATGACGACAACCCATTGTTATTATTGATTATGCTGCTGCTGCTGATGAGACTTGTACTGCTGATGTTGATTCTGCTACTGATGACCACGAATGCCACTGTTACTGCCGATGGTCTTGCCGCTGATGGTGCTGCAGATGATGGGGTGATGCGGCTACTGCTGCTGACGATCACGGTGCTGATGATGATGATACTGCTGCTGATGATGATGCTGCTATTGATGATGGTTGTGTTGTTGCTGCTGTTGGCTGCTGCTGCTGATGCTGCTAGTGGTGGTGGTGGTGATAATGGTGATGATGACGGCGATGATGATGGTGATGATGATGGTGGTGATGATGGCGATGATGGTGATGATGATGATGCTGCTGCTGGTGGTGATGATGCTGGTGATGATCACGGTGCTGCTGATGATGCCGGTGATGATGCTGGTGATGATGATGGTGATGATGCTGCTGCTGATGATGGTGATGATGATGATGATGCTGCTGCTGCTGATGGTGATGATGCTGGTGATGATGCTGATGATGATGCTGCTGATGATGGTGATGATGATGGTGATGATGATGGTGCTGATGATGATGATGGTGCTGATGATGGTGATGCTCAGCTCACTTCCAAGCAGGAGCCACGACCTCGCCATCACCCCGTCCTCGTGGTCGAGTCCCGGTCCAGAGAAGCTGAGATGAGGCTCGGGCCGCCTCGTCGGGCCGAGCTCCGTGGGTGACGAGGAGGCGACATCCACGAGGAGGATGGTGGCGATGATGACGATGATGGTGGTGGTGACAGTGGTGATGTTGGGGATGACGGAGAGCAGACGTGGCGACGATGATGATGATGCTGACGACGGCGATGATGTGGTGGTGGTGGAGCGATGGGGGTCCGGGTCACGAACGTGCAGCACCATGATGGGTAGTGGTGGTGGTGGTGCTAGTGGTGGTGGTTAGTGTGTGGTGGTGGTGGTTAGTGTGTGGTGGTGGTGATTAGTGTGTGGTGGTTGTCGCGGGAGTGGTGATGGCTGCTGCTGCTGCTGCTGCCGCCGATGATAACCGGAGCCGCCGCTGTTAGTGTTGTGGTGATGACGGTAGCGGTGTGGTGGTGGCGGTGGTGATGGTGGTGGTGTTACAATGGGCCGCTCTGGCTGGTGGTGGTGGTCGCGAGATGCTGCTGCTGATGATGATGATTATAACGGCAATGAGACGCCCACAGCACCGCTACGGCGACGTTGGTGGTGGTTGTTGATGTGGTTGCTGTGATTGCTGTGGTTGAGCTGGTATCGCGATACCGACTGCACTTCGCTCCCGGCCTCGCAACCCGTTAAGTGGAGCTTGGACCCGGCCGGTGACGACGGTGACGGCGGTGGAGGTGGTGACGATGGTGGCGGTGGCGGCGCAGACGAGGGGCGCAGCGACCTCCAGAGGAGGCAGGCGGCACTGCAGGAGCTGTGAAGATGTTCACGGCAGAGGAAAGAGTGGAAGACACGGGGCCAATTGTCAAGTTACACCGGGAGATGGACACTGGAGATAGACACTGGAGATGGACACTGGAGATGGACACTGGAGATGGACATGGGAGAGGAGATACACACCTGGAGGGTCGATCATCTTCCGCGACGCGCCTGTATGCGCTGCATGCTGAACTTCTTTCGCACCGTGCGTAGCCAACCTCGCTAATCGGAGGAGCGCATCTGGAAATTCAGCGTTGCTAACACAGTCGAAGCGGCTTAACCAGGCGAGGTGCACATGGTCATCACCACCATCACCACCATCATCATCAACATCATCATCACCATCACCACCATCACCACCATCCCCAATCATCACCGTCCCCACCATCATAATCACCACCATCACCACCATCACCACCATCCCCAATCATCACCGTCCCCACCATCATCATCACCATCATCATCACCATCACCACCATCCACAATTACCACCATCCCCACCATCATCACCATCACCACCATCCCCAATCATCACCGTCCCCACCATCACCACCATCACCACCATCACCACCATCCCCAATCATCACCGTCCCCATCATCATCACCATCATCACCACCATCCCCACCATCATCACCATCATCATCACCATCACCACCACTATCCCCAATCATCACCGTCCCCACCATCATCACCATCATCACCACCATCCCCACCATCATCACCATCCCCACCATCATCACCATCATCACCACCATCACCACCATCCCCAATCATCACCGTCACCACCATCATCACCATCATCACCACAATGAAGCCACGCGAATCACGCTCAGCAGAGGGAAAACGACCACGAGCTCTCAGCGTGGAGAGAAGGGGAGGTCTCTAGATAATCATCATTGGGATCTCTCATCGATTGATGATTTTGGCATCGACTCCAAAGGATGCATTTGAACGGTGAGCTCTGTGCCGGCAACGGGGTGGAGTGGCGATGCGGTGGTGAGCGCATTGCCGCAATGGACCTGGACACCTTGGATTCCCGGCCACGGCCAACATCAGCGAGTGGCGAGCGATATCTGAACCTGTTCTGGGCCTCCCAGGCCTTTCATGAGCCCACACTGACCAGCGTGGTGAAGTATGGTCAAACAACCCCCAAATACAACCGAAAGGCGTGTAAAAGCCTTCATCCAGTAGTGGATTGATAAAGGGCTGTACTGGACATATGTGAAAACAGAGCTTCATAGATCATCGGATTCCTCCAGTATAAAATACATATTCTGATTCTAATATATATTTGAAAAATGCTATTTTTGCTTGCTTCGAATTACATTGGCAGAAAGAGTAGCAACGTGGATGTGAGAACGCACGCGGCTCATGCCATTTAAACTGTTAACTAAAGTCGGTGTGGCGTGGACAGGACTTTTCACGGCTAGGAGGATCGAGAATCATCATAATACTCATAATAATAATACTCATAATTAGGGAGAGGCGGCCAAGGAATGGAACGCGTCCGAGAGTGCAACCACCGTGGAGGAGGAGACGGAGCGACGAAATTAGTTCATGTGCAAGGTTGCTGTGTGGGTTCGCTAGAGCGCAGGATGGTGACAGGCAGATGCGTCTTGGAGACGCCTTCATTCAGCAGTGGATTGAGCATGACTGCTGCCGATGATTATTTTATACGATTTAAATCATCGGCATGTAGGAGCCGTTAATAATTCGCGCTGCTGCCTGTGGGTGTATTTGTGCCACGTATGCATCGGAGACGGTGGTGGGAGGGGGTAGGGGGAGGGAGGCGGCGTGTGGGGGGATTGGAGTTGGGGGGGAGAAATCTCAGCGCAGAGCCTCACTCACTCCGTGGGTGTCTCACGGCACCAACTCACACACGCGCCTCTCACGAGCCTCTCACGGGCGGCGGATTTGCTGCCCTTCAGTCTTTGATGCGGCTATGAAAGCGTCACTCGCCACTTTGGCGCAAGATATTTAAACGTAGGGCGCGTACGTCAAAAAAGACAATATTTTCGGTCAATAACACTGCGAGAAAACACATCTATATACAATGTGTATATATATTGTTTACCCTTTTAAAGTCGCGGTGTTATTGACGACCGTGTTGAGTGTGTTGTTTGTGAACCACTGCCAACGCAGCAGCAGCAGCATCTAATAATTTGTGTTATTTTTTTCTTCTTAAAAAAACGCGTCGGGGAAGGTTTTGCGGGCATCAACTGCTTTGGATAATTCCGTGGCATTTTCACTTCCCCACAGCAAAGCGACTTCGAACTCCCCATGGTCCTTTTCACACCACCACCGCTGCTCTCACACCACCACTCATCAATTTCACACCTCCGGCTAAGCTCGACTCAGGCATTTATTTATATTCTTTCCAACGTGACAAGTCTGCATTACCGTCATCACTCATCACGAACGAGTCTGCTCTACAGTTACTGAAATGTGTACACTTCTTTGTGGGGTTGATGTTTTCCTGCTACCGTATTCTCCAGATAATAAGACGCACTTTTTTGTATTTAGAGAAAAAGTTGGGAGAGCGTGCGTCTAATACTCCGATATGTTGTGTGTGTTAGAGACCACATTCGTATCGCTTGATTGGCACAGGGAACAAGTTTGCGGTGCGTCTTACAATCCGGAAAATACAGTACGGGTTCAACATTTTCCGTGCGTCTCGCCTCGGTAATTTGGGGTTTCGGTTTTTTAAATTTCCGTATTTGTCTTTGTAACCAGAGTCCCCTTGAAATAGCGACTCGATCTTAAACGGATGTTCATAACCCCACATCTTTGTATGTTGTTGTTTTGTTCTCCAGCAATGTTCTATCCACTGCTGAATGAAGTTGTCGCCATCCCATGACAATAATTCTCGCTCCTACACTCGAGCTCATTTCACCACTCCATCTCCACGGTGGTCGTCCCCACAGGCACGTTCCTTCCTTCGGTTGCCGCTGTCAGCGGCCCTTCCCCTCTGGCCACCATCCCTTCTCAACAACACGTCCGACCCAAGGACACTCATCTGAAGCGACTCTGCACTCCCTCGCTTGGCAGTTCACCCCAGACGCACGTGCTGCTGCTCTCTTTGGTCTCGCATTGTGATCCCAAGCGATATGAAGAGGTCTACATCACACGAGAAGAACATCTTGCATCTGATGCAACAAGGGATCCATACGGTATGAGACGAGGGATCGATCGTGTGTTTAATGAGACGTGGGTTCTGTATTGTGCATGAAATCGGGCTCAGTTGAATCTTGGCCAGGTATATAAACACGGCATTAAAACAACACTTACTACGAATCACTGTTTCCTTTTGAAGGGTGCAGGCAAGAAGCTAGCCATGTTGGCAATGATTCAATATTCTTAGGCCCCTATGGTGCTCAAAGACTGGGATTATGTGTGAAATCAGAGGACGGTAGACTAAAACATGTGGAGATAGTTCTTTGGTTTTTTCGGTAAAGTCACGTATAAAAATAAAATAATAAATTAAATAATAGCATACGACGTTTCGATTGCAACACAAGCAATCATCATCAGGTATAATAAAATAGCGACATAGAATATAACCAGAAAACTATAGACAGACATATAAGCAGACAGATATCACCAAGATACATAGAGAGAGCAACCCAGGTCCAGAGAGAGGTGATCGTCTCTGTGGGGTGGCCTTAAATAGACAGAGGGGGGCGGAGGCAGAGAGAGGGAGGGGGTAGGGAAAACATTTACATGTCAATGAGTACGAAGGGAGGGGAGTAAGGTAAGCAGGCTTAGAGGGAGACAGAACACACTAAATTAAATAACCTAGCAAAGTATCGAAATGTTATGTAAAACGACACAGAGAGTCGGTCAACACACAATTAACGCATTGCCTGGTCGATTACGTATTTCAAAGATTGCTAAGTTAGAATTTAAGTGTGAAAATTCCAAAGAAAGACAAAACATAAAAAAGAGGAACGGAGACACACAGACAGAGCAGAACCTAAGAACGATACAAAACGAGTGTAGACAGAGAAAATTACACTAAATATACAGGCAGAGAGAGAGAACAAGAAACCCAGAGAGAGAGAAAAAGGTAAACTTGGAACTTCCCCGTAGAAGTGGTTCAATCTTAATTTTGGAGCTTTCGTGACTGCAGGAATTATTCTTTGGTTTTTTCGGTAAAGTCACGTATAAAAATAAAATAATAAATTAAATAATAGCATACGACGTTTCGATTGCAACACAAGCAATCATCATCAGGTATAATAAAATAGCGACATAGAATATAACCAGAAAACTATAGACAGACATATAAGCAGACAGATATCACCAAGATACATAGAGAGAGCAACCCAGGTCCAGAGAGAGGTGATCGTCTCTGTGGGGTGGCCTTAAATAGACAGAGGGGGGCGGAGGCAGAGAGAGGGAGGCGGTAGGGAAAACATTTACATGTCAATGAGTACGAAGGGAGGGGAGTAAGGTAAGCAGGCTTAGAGGGAGACAGAACACACTAAATTAAATAACCTAGCAAAGTATCGAAATGTTATGTAAAACGACACAGAGAGTCGGTCAACACACAATTAACGCATTGCCTGGTCGATTACGTATTTCAAAGATTGCTAAGTTAGAATTTAAGTGTGAAAATTCCCTCTAAGCCTGCTTACCTTACTCCCCTCCCTTCGTACTCATTGACATGTAAATGTTTTCCCTACCCCCTCCCTCTCTCTGCCTCCGCCCCCCTCTGTCTATTTAAGGCCACCCCACAGAGACGATCACCTCTCTCTGGACCTGGGTTGCTCTCTCTATGTATCTTGGTGATATCTGTCTGCTTATATGTCTGTCTATAGTTTTCTGGTTATATTCTATGTCGCTATTTTATTATACCTGATGATGATTGCTTGTGTTGCAATCGAAACGTCGTATGCTATTATTTAATTTATTATTTTATTTTTATACGTGACTTTACCGAAAAAACCAAAGAATAATTCCTGCAGTCACGAAAGCTCCAAAATTAAGATGTGGAGATAGATAACGCATTCTGCTAATCATTGATTTTAGGACTCGGCAAACAAGACAGTGCGGTGACACTTATGTCCTTCTTGATAACAAAATAACCTCAGAAAAAGTTTATCTTACAAACCCAACTGTAAAATGTACTCCCTCGAACTATCCACAGTCATAAAAATTGAAACGTCTTCAAGTCTGAAGGTAAAAGTCTCTCGGCCGTCACCAGAGCATGAGTGAGACTTTGGATTAATAACAAGGTGCCATGGTGTAAAAGGCTGCCGTAGCAGACTTGCCATCCAGAGGCAGCCGGTTTGATTCTATCTCCGGGCGCGGCGATTGAAACAATAGCACAAGTTTATTACATATTCTTGGTTCTTTCGGTAAAGTCACGTAGAAGGGAAATAATAAAATAATATAAATATGAAACAATACAAATTCTCACGACGTTTCGCCTGCAACACAAGCAATCATCATCAGGTGTGAAATCCACAGCAAGAAAACTTGAAAAGAGTGGCGGCTTTTCTTGCTGTGGATTTTACACCTAATGATGATTGCTTGTGTTGCAGTCGAAACGTCGTGAGAATTTAGATTTTTTTATTGTTTTATATTAATGTTATTTTATTATTTCCCTTCTACGTGACTTTACCGAAAGAACCAAGAATAGGAATCCCTGCAGTCACGAAAGCTTTAAATCAAAATTAAAGTTTATTACATTCCTCGCCTGTCACACCACCGCCTCTGACCACCCTGAAATATAAATAGGTACACGCATAGTCGATCGATCGGCAGGTCGATTACGGTGGCGTAAAGTGTGGGTAACGACAAAACCATCGATGAAATGGGCTCTTCCAGAGCTCCCCTTGAGCGCGGTGGCCCTTCCGTCAGCAGCGGCTGCAGCAGAACACTGCAGGGCTGCGCCTGGACCTCGCAAACGAGCACTGCAAAACACGCGTGTACTGTATAATAACACTTTGATTTTATTTAAAATTAGAGCTTTTACATTGATTTAACCCCATCACCTCCCGATGGATTATATTTTGGAGTAGGTACAAAAACAACTTGCCGGCTATGTAAGGGGTAGACCCGTGAATCGACAAAGTCACGTAAGCAAAAATATTTAGATTTAAAATCTGCATCCACGCGTAACAAATTTAGCTCGGCAATAGCATAGCGACTGTTGCCCGAAGTTTATCGAATGACCAGGTGATAAGGACATGGCTTCATCAACGAGCCAATCACGGACGACCGTGACATCCCCAAGATGGGTAGTCGGTTGAATACGTGGGTTTTCACGACTAATAGTCTTCACAATTCTGGATAGTCGCCTGATGAGGCTGGTTGTAATCACCAGAGAAACGTCGTACCCGAATTGTAAATGTTGTGGGTTTACTCTCCAACACCCCGGTGTGCTGTACTAGTAACTAATTAGCACGTTTTGCTTACGTGACAAACCTTGCTAAGTGGTTGTCTCGGGTGGTGGCGGGTTTAACGACACATTTATATTTACGCGATCTCACCCAAAGAAAACCCTTTATTATGGATACCAAGAAGGAGCTGTCCAAAAAGTGATGCTACAGGAAGTCATATCCCACCAGCTGATACCTCTAGAGTCCAGAGTTTGGTTATATGTACCTGACACATCCTCCGTCTCTTTGCATACTCATGTAAGAATCACCAAAAATATATTGTATCTATGTCGATCTTCTTTTGCACCGTACGTAGCCAAACGTGCTAGTCGGAGGTGCGGGGAAGGACAACAACATTTTTATTCCGAATGGCTTTGAGTTCTTTTTTCCGAGCCAACTTTTGTTACTGGACATGAACTTTACCATCGTCATTATGGTTCGTGCACTCTTTCAATTTCTTACTTTTGCTCCTATTGCTCTTTTCCATTTGCTTCATTGCTGTACCGAGTTTTTTTCATGTTTTTGCTTTTGTGAGTTTGCTTACCCAGGCCACTCTTGCAAATTAAGACTCTCTCCCTCTCTCGAGCTCTCACCCCGCTTCAACAAATACACACTCGAGACTTGAGAGTACTCGCCGACGCGACGGGATGGTGGCGGCGATCGGAGTGAATCGTTGGATAAACCGGCGGCGCGACAACCTCAGGCGAAAAATCGCTCGGGCTGAGAAGAAATCGCGATGTGTGGACGGATCTGTTGCAGCTCCAGAAACTCTGCAAAACCCCGACACGACCCAAGGTCTGGCTCGTGCTGCGGCTCTCGCGTGTGTGCTGCTGACGATGGTCAAGCGAGCAATGCCACACAGGGTCACGGACGAAGCTGGCTGATGGTGGGGGCACCAGAAAAACCTCATGGCCCCCCCTCCCCCCCGCCATGGCCACACTGCCACTCCACCTCTCCCGCCACCTAGGGTTGCCACCTCTGGGGAGGAAAAAAAAAAACCTAGACATACCATGGCAATACGAATATTTCACAGTGCCAGAAGAGGGGAAAACTACACACAAATTCATTGCCTCAAATGCCATATGATTATTATAATAACCGAAATCTTTAAGTAACGTCCCAGGAAGACTCGCAGAGTTCCCAAAAACAACTACCTGAAAATAAGACAGATTCTGTGAAAACCGGGACAGGTGGCAACTCTACCCTGATCTAAACCCCCCGCCACCCCCCCGCGCCCCCACCCCTTTACCCCCACGGACTCGGAACCCCCCGCGGGCGCCACTCTCAGCACTTCTGCAGGTCGTCGCGGATCTTCTCGTGCTGCAGGATTCGCCGCAGGTCGCGGAAGCTGGGACGACACGCTGGATCCACGTGCCAGCACGCGCTCATGGCGCTGCTCACAGTGCTGGGGCACAGCTCAGGGGGGTCCATGCGGTAGCCATCCTCCACGTATTCCACCACATCCTTTAAGGGCTGCAGCAACGGGGGTCAAGAGGTCACGAGGTGGAGGGGGAGGGGCGGTAGGGAGGTCAGCGAGGAAACACGAGGTTAGGGTGCAACGTAGATAACAGCATTTGCATCACATCTGTGTGTATGTAGAACTTCTTTCCAACCGTACCTAGCCAACCGTGCTAGTCGGAGGTGTGGCTACACGTGACTGCATCTCAAGACGCTGTTCAAAAATTGGAGGAATTGTTGTTTTGTAGACAGGGAGATATTGGTCACTGTGCGAGTCGATGGGTGTCTGTATAAGTTTATGGGTCTCTGTGTTTATGGGTATATGCGTGCATCTGTGGGTCTCTGGGTGCATCTGTGTGTCTCTGTGTGCGTCTATGGGTCTGTGCGAGTCTATTGGTCTCTGTGTCCGTCTATGAGTCTCTGCGTGCGTCTATGGGTCTGTGTGCGAGTCAAGGGTCGGTGTGCGTAGTAGGTGAGTTGGTGAGTGATGGTGGCGCTGGTGAATATCCTGCCGCTCGCTCACCACGCGGGGGTAGGGAACGCGGCCGAAGGAGTAGATTTCCCAGAGGAGGATTCCAAAACTCCACACGTCTGACTTGGTGGAAAATTCCTGCATCCACGCACAAATGCGAATCATCGTAATCATCGTTTGTAATTTCCTCTGAAGAAAAAAAAAAAACCCACCGTCACGTGTACTTGATCATACAATACAAGACAATTTGCTTTGGTATGTTGCTCATGCAGAGCATCCCAAGTCCCTCTATAATAAGTAGCGTAAAAGAAACTCAATAATCGTTCACCCCAATCAATCCGGCTCAAACATGAGCCAACTCAAATGCGCGTGTTAATTTGGTTTATGCGAGACTTGGGGACTCTGGCTTCGGTGGTGGGGAGTTAATGATGACGTCACCCTGCTGCTGCTCTATTTAAGACCGGGAGCCAGAGCAGAGCCTCACCATTCTGGCGAATTGCCCGATGATGCTGGATGCAATTACCAGAGAAACGTCGTACTTAAATTGTAAATGTTGTGGTTTCACGCTTCAACACACCGGTGGGCTAAAGCAGTGAACTATTTGTCTTTAGTCAACGTGACACTTTTTTACTGATTGGCCGTGTCGGGTGGTGGAGGGTTACGATACATGTATAAATAACGCGATCTAAACCCAAAAATGTTGATTATGAATAATATTGGTCGCGAAAGCCTCCCACGTGTTAAACTGACTAACAACTCTCAAAGCCCTCCCTCGCCACGGCTGATCTGAGACGACCGCCAGGAACCGCCCAGAGCTCATCGTGAGCCAATCTCAAGATGCGAACACTCGGAACACCACGTTACAGCGATTCCTGGAAACACGAAGGCCCACGTGCCATGAAGAGGCCATGCGAGTACAGTAGCAAGCCACGTTTAATAAATAACGCCTGACTTTCAACGACATTTCAACACTTCATTCAAATGGCACTGCCTCTAAAAGGGGAACGCATTTAACAGGTGACGTTTTGGGGGGGGGCGATAGTTCTCCTCCGTGTGTGATGAAACATAGCAGAGAGAGAGGCCCAAGAGATTGAGTGAATAATAGTTGGAGACTGCACGATACACCATATACATCGCTTACACACGGCACCCCGTACACGTCGCGATACCCTCTGCACCATGTGCGCCGTGGCGCCATGCGTGGATGTAGCAGGAAGTGAGTGCAGCGAGCGAGAGGACGAACCACCTCCGCTCCACGCCGGCGGCGCTCGCACTGCCGATGCGAGCGACCAGCAGAGGGCGACAGGCGCTTACGCGTCCGGCAGTGCGGACGGGAAGGGTTCAAAGCGCCCCTGGCAGTCGGGGCAGGGGTGACATCAACTCTCTTCCTTATCAAGATGACCTATCGGGTTGCGTACTTCCTCAGACTGTCATTTGTACTGGAGCCTGCCATAGGAATGTGGAATTTCCCACCGCTGGTTCGGGGCCACGATTGGAGATGAGCCAAGTGGCACCCCGGTGGCCCAACTGAACAGGGAGACGCTTTGACCTTTGACTCGAACAATGTGTAGCTCTTAAAAAAATGTACCCGTAAAAACAAAGTTTTTCACTATAAATCCTTTATATGCGTGGCATCGGTTTAATTTTATTATTCATTTCTGTTTTTCTTGAGTAAGCAAGCAAGCAAGTGAAGTTAATATAAAGGATTTAAAAATGAAAGATCACCTCTTGACATGCCCCGTATATTCCCGAGGGCACTAGTGTTGACCCGTTTTACCACTTTCAAGAACCTGGCGGCTTCAATGTAACTGCTCTATAAATAGTCTCTATTGTACAGCGTGGGGGCAGGGATTTCATGCCATGTGGTTAGTCAACATTTGCGTCATCATGAAACGGGCGGCTAGAATCCTCTCGTCCTCTGGCTTCAGATGGCTGCCACCTATGGGTCAAATGATTGTCTGCCACCATTAAGCAATTGTTAATTTAATATTAAACATTTTTTCCCTAAACAGTGTAAAATTTTGGAAAAAAATTTTCACGAAAATTAATTGTCACGCACAACGAGTCTGTGTGCAAAATGTCAGCTCGATTGGATCACGGGAAGTGGGTTAAAAAACGACCGAAAGATTTGCACGGTCATAAGCAAGCAAGCAAGCACTCAAGCACGCAAGAAAGCAAGTGAACCTAATATAAAGGATTTAAAAACGTCGTCCGGTGTTCATTTTGGTGCAACTGGAGGCCTCTTCACGGACGCAATTACGCCGGCACCGTGAAGATGAAACGTTACTGAGGCAATGAAAAATGGGGAAGGGTTAAGTGCCACAGCTGGGGTTAGTGCTAGGGCTCAGACTAAAGCTGGGGTCCGATTGGCTGATGTGGTTAGAATCATGGCTAGTGTCTTGTCGGCCATTTAGGTTAGACTTAATGCTCTGGTCTGTTTGATGTGCTGAATCCACTGCCCATAACAATCTGGCCCTCCTTTCAATGACCATCCATGTACACCCTTGTCACAGCTTGCTCGCTCCCCCCGACGCTGCCCCCAACACAAACACACGCGGCTACAGACGCTGCCCACGTGACTGGGCCGCGAGTCCCGGCTACATCACGAGCGAAAGATCGAGACAGCGAGGGAGACGGTAGTCAAGACAGCGAGGGAGACGGTAGTCAAGACAGCGAGGGAGTGAGCGCGCGGGCAAGCAAGAGGTGCCGTGGCGGCGGCGGCGGCGGGCTACCCACGTGCTTGCGCAGTGCCTCCGGCGACGTCCACTTGACAGGCAGCTTCTTGGTCATGCTGCCCTTGCCCCGCTCCCCCGCCAGGCCGAAGTCGGCCACCTTGGCGGTCATGTCCTCCGAGATGAGGACGTTACGGGCCGCCAGGTCGCGGTGCACGAAGTTCTGCTCCTCCAGGTAGTCCATTCCCTCGCACACGTGACTGCATGCACACGCACGCACGCACACACACGCACGCACACGTCAACACGTGCAATCCAGCACGCAAATGCGCACACACGTGTACGTGCACGAGCTCGCACGTGCATTTATACATAAGCACAAGCACACTCCCGCCCACACTGGGATGTGCGCACGCACACAAACGCACAGACGCGTGCATGCACGCACACGTATACGCACGCGTGTCGTCACACAGAAACGTGCATACATCCGTATGTACGCTCAGACTGTTGGGCCAAGTGAGCAATGAGACCTCCATTGAATTGATGATGATCATACTTCGATTTAAAGCTTTCGTGACTGCAGGGATTCGTGACTTTACCGAAAGAACCAAGAAAATCATCATACTATATTATACAAAAAACTTTTGCTGGCTGGCTGGCTGATGCGCATGCAAGTGCATAGTCGTGACGTCACCACGCACATCTGCGTGATAACATCACCCGTGCAAATGCGAGGGCAGTGCTAGTGATGATTAAGAATCAATATGGTTCGGAACGATGCTGATGACGACGACAACAATGATGATGATGATGTGTCAGGACTTACAGGGCAAACGTGATCTGCTCCACCTTGGTAATCCCCGCGCGACCCCGTGACCTCAGGTAGTTGATGAGGCTGCCCTGTGAGGGGAGGGGGCAGGTGACGGCTCAGACGCAAACTCCCTCCGCTCACAGACGAAGCCGAAACTTCCAAGAAATACGTTTTCATTTTCAAACCAGACACGTAGCGTCGGAGAAGGGGTGGGGCTAATCTTCACTTGATGACACACAAGCTGTCTCGAGTAGTTGGTGGGTTTGGGTGGGGGGGGGGAGGTGGTCAAAATATAGAAATGAGACCGCTAAGCGATGGGCAATGCAGCTTTTTAATGAGCCCAGAAGAGTTCAACCCGAGTCAAGACTCTCTTTCAGAAGGGACCCGATAGTTTTTTTTTTCCACGCGAGTGACTCGTTCTATTGTTCTAGTTTGGACCAGGGCACCGGCACACAATGTCCAACTCTTTTTTCGAATGACATCGCAGGATCCATAAAGTTCTCTCTGAAGTGGACGGCGTGTAGCTCATGGTTTGTACACCCGCCGGTGTCAACCGGGAAGGCGTGCCGGGATCGAAACCAGGAGCGGCGAACACGCCATGGCTCAATCCAAGTCATACTGGGGGGGGGGGGGGGGGGGGGGGGGGGGGGGCAGCTGGAGCGGAATGCACGATGGACAAAATCAGATGGTAAAATCGTCGCCTTTGCCGAGTTCCTTTCACACGGACCTGCATCGTGTGCCCACAGAGGTTTTTGTGCGGCGGCCCTTCAAGCAAGGTGACACCGCGCGTCTGTACGAAATATCCGCGTGAATTGCTACGATCTATTCTTTAATCTCGCCATTAGATTACGTCCCGTGGGCCGGAGGAGTCAGTTTAACACGGATGCTTTCGCGAGCAATATTATCCATAAGAGGTGTTTTGGTTAGATCGCGTAAATATAAATGTGTCGTTAGACCCGCCACCACCCGACACAGCGAATTTGTATTGTAAATGTATTTACAAAAAAGTGTCATTGTTATAATGGGATTATACTCTCCAACACACCGGTGTGCTGTACTAGTGACGAATTGGGACGTTCTGTTTACGGGACAAACCTTACTAGTTGCCTGTGTCGGGTGGTGGCGGGCTTAACGATGCATTTATATTTACGCGGTATAACCCACAGACACCTCTGTTGTGGATTATTAAGCGACGTTGTTTGTCTGCCGTTAAGCGGCGTCGTCCCGCGTGCCAAGAGGACGATGAGGGCAGCCGCTCCGTGCGGACCGAGGCGGCGTTTGCCAGAGCGAAGTGGAACAGATCTCTTTTCTTTTTGCTACGTTTCGCGCCCACGTGATGCAACCAAAAAAAGGACAGAGAGAGAAAAAAATGAAGAGGCCACGCCGGAGTGTCGAGTCGGCACCGGTGAAGACCCCCCCCCCACCCCCGGGGTTTGTGCATTCCAGATTCCAGCCAACCGCCTGTGATCAAACCGGATCTTCCAGTGTGGGGAGTCGATGGAACGCTCAGCCGCGACTTCACGCACACACAAAATACCCCCCACCATTGACTATTGTGGCGTTTCGCATAATAATATCGCTGCAATGGCAGTTCTGAAAAATAAAAACGTGCGTTACACACGTGTGTGTTTGTGTGCAATCCGGGTTCGATTCCCACTCGCGTTCAAAACCAGGGACGATTATCTAAACCGGTCCTAGGCCTCCTCAAGGTCAACTCAGCCTCTTTGTCATCGTTGTGCCGTGAGCAGGAGTGATGGGTGCAGGGAGCGGTAGTGTAGCTGTTAGCGCGCTGCACTGCGAACCCGGTGGCTCGAGGTGGAATCGCCGGGCACACGGGCAGGGGGGGGGGTGGTATTTTGGGTGAGTGGAGCCGGGCGACCTCTCTACCACCGCTTCGCCTCCGAACTCTGTGATGCTGCCATCTCGTTAGCGTCATCGTAGCCGTGGCCTCCCCGTGGGCCTCCCCGCGGCCCTCACCTTGGCCATGTACTCGGTGACGATGTAGAGGACCTCGCCCATCGCCGCGCCCAGCAGATTCACCAAGTGGCGGTGGCGGAGCTTCCTGGTGGGTTTGGGGACAGAGTGGGCGATCGACTTTTGGTTAGAGCGAAGGGACATGGTCCGGGGATAGGGTTAGGAGGTAGGGTCGTAGACTTAAGGATAACGTTAGGGTCAGTGATAGCATTGGTGACGGATACAGCACGAATAACAAGTAAAAAACTCAACACATTCGTCAACAACACTGTGGCCTTTAAAAGCAAAAAGTATGATAGTGTGCGACGTTTCAGGCAATGGCTATGAGTCACAGCAAAAAGGCAGGCCATCGAGGATGAGTGGATAGCAGTTTTAGAGTCGATAAGATGTTTCTAAACCAGGGTAAGATATAGGGTCAGGCTTTGTGGTTAGGGATTGTGTTGGGATTGTGTTGGGGTTGTGGGTTGTGCTCGGGGTTGTGTTAGGGTTCGAGGTTGTGTTTGGGTTAGGGGTTAGGCTTTGGGTTTAAGGGTTGTGTTAGGGTTTGGGGTTAGGGTTTGTATTAGGGGTTGTCAGGGTTAGGAGTTGTGTCAGGGTTAGGAGTTGTGCTAGGGGCTAGGATTAGGTTTTGGGGTCAGGGTTTTTGTCGGGTTTTCCCTCGCCATGATGGTTATCTCGCACATGAACTCACGTCACGATGGTGATCTCGGACATGAACTCACGTCATGATGGTGATCTTGCACATGAACTCACGTCATGATGGTGATCTTGCACATGAACTCACGTCATGATGGTGATCTCGGACATGAACTCACGTCATGATGGTGATCTTGCACATGAACTCACGTCATGATGGTGATCTTGCACATGAACTCACGTCATGATGGTGATCTTGCACATGAACTCACGTCATGATGATGATCTCAGACATGAACTCACGTCATGATGGTGATCTCGGACATGAACTCACGTCGTGATGGTGATCTCAGACATGAACTCACGTCATGACGGTGATCTCGGACATGAACTCACGTCATGATGGTGATCTCGGACGTGAACTCACGTCGTGATGGTGATCTCAGACATGAACTCACGTCGTGATGGTGATCTCAGACATGAACTCACGTCATGATGGTGATCTTGCACATGAACTCACGTCACGATGGTGATCTCGGACATGAACTCACGTCATGATGGTGATCTTGCACATGAACTCACGTCATGATGGTGATCTTGCACATGAACTCACGTCATGATGGTGATCTCGGACATGAACTCACGTCATGATGGTGATCTTGCACATGAACTCACGTCATGATGGTGATCTTGCACATGAACTCACGTCATGATGGTGATCTCAGACATGAACTCACGTCATGATGGTGATCTCGGACATGAACTCACGTCGTGATGGTGATCTCAGACATGAACTCACGTCATGACGGTGATCTCGGACATGAACTCACGTCATGATGGTGATCTCGGACGTGAACTCACGTCGTGATGGTGATCTCAGACATGAACTCACGTCGTGATGGTGATCTCAGACATGAACTCACGTCATGATGGTGATCTTGCACATGAACTCACGTCATGATGGTGATCTCGGACGTGAACTCACGTCATGATGGTGATCTCGGACATGAACTCACGTCATGATGGTGATCTTGCACATGAACTCACGTCGTGATGGTGATCTTGCACATGAACTCACGTCATGATGGTGATCTCAGACATGAACTCACGTCATGATGGTGATCTCGGACATGAACTCACGTCATGATGGTGATCTCGGACATGAACTCACGTCATGATGGTGGTCTTGGACATGAACTCACGTCATGATGGTGATCTCGGACATGAACTCACGTCATGATGGTGATCTTGCACATGAACTCACGTCATGATGGTGATCTTGCACATGAACTCATGTCGTGATGGTGATCTCGGACATGAACTCACGTCATGATGGTGATCTCGGACATGAACTCACGTCATGATGGTGATCTCAGACATGAACTCACGTCATGATGGTGATCTCAGACATGAACTCACGTCATGATGGTGATCTCGGACATGAACTCACGTCATGATGGTGATCTCGGACATGAACTCACGTCATGATGGTGATCTTGCACATGAACTCACGTCGTGATGGTGATCTCGGACATGAACTCACGTCGTGATGGTGATCTCGGACATGAACTCACGTAATGATGGTGATCTCGGACGTAAACTCACGTCATGATGGTGATCTCGGACATGAACTCACGTCATGATGGTGATCTTGCACATGAACTCACGTCATGATGGTGATCTTGCACATGAACTCACGTCATGATGGTGATCTCAGACATGAACTCACGTCATGATGGTGATCTCGGACATGAACTCACGTCGTGATGGTGATCTCAGACATGAACTCACGTCATGATGGTGATCTCGGACTTGAACTCACGTCATGATGGTGATCTCAGACATGAACTCACGTCATGAGGGTGATCTTGCACATGAACTCACGTCATGATGGTGATCTCAGACATGAACTCACGTCATGATGGTGATCTCGGACATGAACTCACGTCATGATGGTGATCTCGGACATGAACTCACGTCATGATGGTGATCTCGGACATGAACTCACGTCGTGATGGTGATCTCAGACATGAACTCACGTCATGATGGTGATCTCGGACTTGAACTCACGTCATGATGGTGATCTCAGACATGAACTCACGTCATGAGGGTGATCTTGCACATGAACTCACGTCATGATGGTGATCTCAGACATGAACTCACGTCATGATGGTGATCTCGGACATGAACTCACGTCATGATGGTGATCTCGGACATGAACTCACGTCGTGATGGTGATCTCAGACATGAACTCACGTCATGATGGTGATCTCGGACTTGAACTCACGTCATGATGGTGATCTCAGACATGAACTCACGTCATGAGGGTGATCTTGCACATGAACTCACGTCATGATGGTGATCTCAGACATGAACTCACGTCATGATGGTGATCTTGCACATGAACTCACGTCATGATGGTGATCTCGGACATGAACTCCTGCAACGTCGACGACTCCATGTGGAGGGACTTGACGGCGACGGCAGTGCCCTTGTACTGGGCCAGGTACACGTCTACGGGACAAAGACAAAGATCCCCCGCGTAGCCTTAACAGCCTCTGTTGTGGCAAGTGCTGTTAGCGAGTAGCACCTATGAAGGCCAGCACCACGCCCGGCCACAATGTTTTAACACATCAGACTAGGTACTCAATTGAGGCCGAGTCGACCTAGGAGAGGCCCAGGACCGGTTCAGGTGCAACTGAAGATTACCCCCCACCCACCACCCCTGCCCCTATGCAGCAGCCGGCACCCCCTTGCCACAAACCCCGATAGAGGCTGTGACGACTCCCGGCTCCGGGTGACCTTCACTCACCTCCAAACTCGCCACTCCCAATCACCTCGCCGAGCTTCAGTTCGTTCATATTTATGACCCGGCCACCTGAGCACAAGCAAATACAAAGACGCCTTGTATAGTCAAGACAGGGGTTTGGGGAAAGTGCCGTTAGCAAACACCAAAGACACACCAATACCACCATTCAACACTAAGTGATGGTGACGTCACCACGGCACCTGTGCCAGGCCAGGTGCGCTTTGAGGCACCTTGGAAAACAGAGACACGCACACAGGCACAAGTATGTGAGCGAAGCAGAAAGTAATTCCTGCTCACCTCCGATCAGCGCGAAAGAAGTTCAACATGCAGTACATGCATGGGTGGGTCAATTAGACAGATAATGAGCGCGTGTGAGAGTGTCCAAGTTTCATAGTTCACGAGTGAGCATGCGAGCGAGTTCGTGGGCGAGGGAGCTTGCAGAAGGAGCTGGAGTGACACTCACAGTTCAAGAACTCCTGCTCCTTCATCGCCAGCGCCGTGCTGGTGAGGCGCGGGTAGGTGAGGCGCGTACACAGCCCGTTGGCGTCGGTCCAGTAGTACTAGCGCACGGACACAACGAAGACAAAGAACCCCCAGGTAGCCTTCAACAGACCGTTGGGGCAAGTGCTGGGTGGGTGGCCAGCACCATGTCCGGCCACCTTTGTCTCCCCATTGCTGATGTTTACAAACCACACGAGCAGCTACAAATTTAAAGCTAAGTTGCCCTGGCTAAAGTTGACCTGGCTTTGAGAAACAATCAAACTCCGGCCGCCGAGTTCAATAGCGCAGGGTACCAATCACTGCGCCACCACTCCCAACACGCATGGACACACACACTTTTCCTCGGGCATAGCTGATCTGCGCCCACCGGCTGTTTTGCCGAACCGGCTAGGCAGGCAAGGGGGTATTTATTTTATGAGCGAGGTAGGGAATGGGTCAGGGATTTTCCACGTGCTTGGCCAGGCTGCCAGGTAGATTATTAGGACCCGAGAGGTTGATACGCAGGTAGACAAGTCAGGAGGGAGTAGGGAGGAAGTAGGGAGCCAGATATGTACGCTCATAGAAATTTGGATATGCAGGCAGGTGGACGAGTCTGCAGGCATGCATATTGGTCGGTGTATAGGTGGAGAGGCAGGTAAAGCAGAAGGTATGCAGGTAGGTATGTGTCCATTGTAGGTAAGTACTTAGGCAGACAGGTAGGTAAGTCTTTAGGCATGCAAGTGCGTATGTATACATGTAGGTTGGTAGGCAGGTAGGCAAGTCATTAGGTTTGCAAGTGGGTATGTGGGTGAGCGGGGAGGGGGCCTACGTCGATGAGCTTGGGCAGGCTTTCGAAGTCAACGCCGGGATCCACGGAGAACTGCCCGTGATGGCAGGCCACGTGGTAGTGCTCGACGCGGCTGCCGCAGCTCACGCACAGCGTGTAGTCGCCCGGGTAGTTGGTGGACTCCCGCACCAGGAAGAGGCCGTCCGAGCGTGGCATCAGCAGCTGCTCCGCCTCCTCCCGCGAGATCTTCCCGTGGAACCAACTGGAGATGGCGGCAGAAAGGGAGTGGGGGGGGGGGCACACCGAGGGGAGGGGGGCACAGAGGGCACGGGACAGACCCAGATGTGTTTTTTTCATTATCGTCGTCGTCGTCGTCGTTCATGTCGGAGCTGTGTACAGCTCAGTGGGCCTTGCCCGAAGAAATAAAAAAGTAGTTGAGTTTGGTCAGAGCGCTTTTAGAAACCTGAACCCAGGTCACGAAAAATACGTCTAAATTATTATAGAATGTCACCTGGAATGTGCCTCGAGATGGAACGTCTCATTTGGAAGGGAGTCCGGGGTGCTGACTGACGCGCGCATTGTTAACGTGCAGGAACGCGTGTGCACGCACAGGCATGTGTGCACGTGCATGAATGCGTGCACACGTATCCCACATCGGGGGTGTATTCGGTGCCAATTTAGGGTGGTGGTCTTACTCTGGGCTCACTGACCACGGTGAGTGGCACAGGCCATCACCAAGATTCCCCGGCGTGCCAACAATGTAGGACAAACACGCACGGTACAGGGAGCAGTAAAGCAGGGTGCAGGAAGGAGTGGTGGGGGGTGCAGGGAGGTCTTTGAGGGGGGGGGGGGGCTACGTGGAGGTGCGAGGGGGGTGCAGTGTGCACGCACAGCATGGAGTCCATCTTCTCCCTGGGTGGGGGGCCGACCCCCTTCGGCTGCTGCGATGCGAGGAGGAGGAGGAGGTGGGGAGGCCTTCACGCCCAGCAGCGACCTCGGCAGCGCAGGGGTGGGGGGTCTCAGAGAGGAGGAGCGGGGGGGTGCAGCCGGAATTGGAGGGTGCACGGAAGAGGGGGTGATGCAGGAAGGAGTGCGGGAGGGGGGCGGGGTGCACGCACGGCATGGAGTTCATCTTATCGCCGGTCGGGGGGGCGCCCCCCCTCGTTTGCTGCTGCATGTAGGTGATGGGGATGAGGCCTTCACGCCCGGTCGCGTCCTTCGCAAGAAACCACTGCTTACTCTGTGGGGGGGCGGGGGGAGGCACCGGGGGGGTGGGGGGGACCCGGGAGGAGGGAGACAGTCAGAGGTGTCGTCATCATCGTCCTCGTCATCTATAAGTCAGCTAATATTCATACTCGAATATTCATCCTAAATCTAAAAAAACTGAAAATTCATGAAGAATGCGTCGTCATCACCGATTAAACAACATCATCGCCATATATATCACCGTTCATTACGACTGTCATCATCAACACCTTCACACCATCGTCTTCGCTATTTTCATTTACACCCGCGTTTACTACCATCGCGATAATCCTCATCATTGGCACCAACGCCCTCAATGTTGTAATTGCCGCCAATATCATTACAATAATACAATTACTGTGACCATCATCATCATCACCTTTCCACACGTACAGCTCGAAGTCGAACGCAACCAAAACCGACAACACGCGACAGGGCACAGCATTCAGAGGATCCGCTAGAGGCCCCACCAAATTCATGTGCAGCACCCGAAGAAAGCGCTGACGCGCGAGGGGACAGCACCGCAATTCGCGTCTCCGCGGCGGGCACGCCTACGTTGGAGGGCCTCACGTTGGAGGGCCGCACGATGGTGAGGCGGTCGCCCTTCGCGAAGGGCAGGTCCTTCTTCTTCTCCCCGTTGAAGCTGAAGCGCGCCACGCACACCGACCCGGGCTCCCAGCCGTGACCGTTGGCCTTCGCGGACGCCTGGGTGGCCGCGGGGACAGCCTGCGGGACACGGACGCGCGCCGCCACCACGTGTTTGTTAGAACAACGTGTTCAGCAGAGGCGTGATGGTGAAGAGTAAAGGCGTGATGGTGAAGAGAAAAGGCGCGTGGCGCTGAGATTTGCTCGCTCACGCCACTGCGGGCAGAAGGGCCTTCACTGGAGGACGTTCCAGACAGCCCCTTTAAGGCGTGGTGTTTTCTTAGTCTTACTCTTCCACGCGGGCCAGACGTCTCGACGAGGTGGGACGTACCCCAACGCTTTCTCTCACCTATCTATCCTACTGGGTGCATTGAAAGCTGCGGTAGGGCAGGGGCGGTGGTGGGGGGGGAGGGTTATTCAAGAAACTAGCATCGTCGTTTCAACTCTAGTGCCAGGAGATGGCATCGAATTGGAAACATCAGCATTGCAGTTCGCGCAGCGTGATAACTGTTACACAGCAGCAACATCCTCTATAATTTAGCTGTGGCCAAGAAAGCCTCACTTGAGTGTCGAGACTCAATTTAATCGAGTCTCACGATTATGATCTGGCATTTAAACGCATGTCCCACCACCACCATCGTCATCAGCTTTGTGAACCAAGTCATCCTTGCGATTGAGATGCATCCTGATCTCTGGGGTTCTCACCTTGGCTAAACAAAATTAACTTCAAGAAATGTGATGATCATCGAGTATCGATATCTCGCCTCCCATGCGGAATATCGCGAGGCTCCACACTATGTTGTCCTACGAGGAAGGATGGTCCTTGCCGAAGGAATGTGGAATTTCCACCACTGGAAATTCCACAATCGAATTCCAGCCAATGGGAGATGAGCACCACCACCACGCTCTTTTTAAGCTTCCCGAAAAACGTGGAAACGCACTTCAACTTTAGTGGACACACACACACTCACTGGCACGGGTATACCGACTCGCAAATGTCAACTTTCTAACATATTACAGCCAAAACGCAAAGTGTCACCTGGCAGTGATCTTCACCATCGGCGGCCCAGTGTTTGGAAATTCCACATTCCTATGCTGGGGAGTGGTTCATCCCTAGGACGACTGTTGGCGCTCCGACGCGGTGGCGCCGCTAATTTTCTACACTGGAGTGACGATGGTGATGGTGAAGGTGGTGGTGAAGGTGGTGGTGAAGATGGCGATGACGGTGGTGATGATGATCGGTTTGACGGCTTGGCTAATGTAAAAACACGTCAAGCCCCTGTGTGCAGACCAACCTGCCGTGAGCATACATTCGCAGAATTCCGGTCCGCGTCTCCACATACGAACACGTATTTACTTTAGTCGGGACCCGTATCATCCGCTCGCATTGGTTTAAGCGAGTGAACTCTGGACCGGTCAAAAACCTGTCCAAAAACCTGCCCAAAAACCTGCCCAAAAACCAGTCCAGAGTGTGCTTGCCACAAAGTAAACAGCCGTCTCCAAGGCCAATAGACCAACAGACTTGTACATATTCGTATTGTACACGTTCGTATGTCTACGTGGATGCAGCACGTATCCAAATTTGCCAAACTACAAAATGACTGAATTGGCTCTGTGCAGTCATCCATCCCCTACGTGCAGCAGACGAATCATGCCCCAGGCCAGTCTCGCACACAAGGCTCGCCCTGGTCTCTAGAGGACTCTCACCTTGGTTAAACAAAACACATCTTGCTCCACGGCCATCTCCTCTCGCGCAAGCAACATCGTGACGGGTTGGAAGTTTCACAGATCACTTGTGGAGTTAAGAGGTCATAAATGACCCAGCTCAGCACCCACGTTAATGATAACAAGGTCACGTGTATCATTAACAGGGGCTTTACCAGGTGGGCGGTGGGGGCGTACCGCACTATGTACCCAGGAGACCCGAGTTCTAGTGCCTGGCGAGTGGAATCTGAAGCGGTTTTCACCACCACGACTTCCCTCCAAGCACCCCTTTCACTAAGCACCCCTTTCACTAAACACGCACGCGCCCAGCGTGGTGAAGTACGGTCACACCATCCGTATGACCGACGAGGCGTGAGGGAGGCCTTCAAGCAGCAGTAGACTTTACAAAGGGATGTCATTATTATAATTTTAAAACGCGTACAGAGGTCCAGTAAGTCGACCCTGCACCGCACGTGAACAACCACGTGCTACGACAGGGCATCAACCTTCGGCGGGGCTGATGAAACGATCACCACAGGGTGACTCCGCACCGAGACATTGGACTCTGCACCACATTCACCGGATCATGGCTTAGCAACGTTTCAGAGTCGCAGTCATCGTGCACTGTATCGAGAGCCCGTGCGGCGGGGTTGCATTCTTGGTTAAACCGGCGGGGTAATTTTAGCAACATTTCCGGCCAACTTCAGCTCCTAAAAACAAAAAAAACTTCAACAAAATGTGGAACTGAACTTCGCTCTTGAACACCTCTCGCCCCCTGCCCAGTGATGCCACCTTGGCTGGCTACACCACAAAGACAAAGGTGCCCCGTATAGCCTTTAAGGAGGTGATGGTGGTGGTGACCAGCACTGTGCCCGGCCGCCTTTGTCTCCCGAGTGGCGATGTTTTAACACGTCGCACCGAGTACTCATTTATAACGTCTGAGTCGACCTAGTCCGAGGGCTCGGGTCTGGCTCAGGTAATCGTCACTGGTGGTGGTTGCCCGTGAGCGGTAATCGAACTCGGGTGGCGCGATCCGCAGCGCAGTGCGCTAACCGCTGCACCACCGCTCCCCATGGCAGGTACCTTCACCCCTGGCTTCTGGTCGTGGTCACCCCCCAGTGTTGTTCAGCGCAAGACGGATTATTACCACAAACAAAAGTCCCATTTCGCCGTCTGATTTGTCGGGGGCAAGTGCTGTTAGCGAGCACCTATTAAGTCCGGAAATCACGAAACACACGATGTGCGCCCGGCCGACTTTGTCTTTCTCCAACGACTGCACTGTACTTCCTTTTTTGGCCGAGTTGACCTCGAGGAGGCTCGATCCCGCTCTGGCTACCGCATACCGGAGGCACTGTACAAGCAGGAATTCGGGAAGCCGGCGCTTGCAGACCGCACAGGTAAAAGCGCACCCGATAGCCTTGACAGACTCGTGGGGGCAAGTGCTGTTCGCGAGTAGCAGCTGTAAAGGTCAACACGGCACGCGAGGGGGTGGTGTGGCCAGTACCATGCCCGGCCGCCTTTGTCTCCACACACACACGCGCGTCAATCATCGGCTTGCTATGCCAGGTGAACAATACGACAGCCAATCATCAAATATGAAACGGCCGATACGTAAATGAGAGAACAGTGCTCACGAGCCCGTGTTAGACACACACCAACTCCCGACTCCCAGGCTGCTAGCCAGGTGAGCGGGCGAGAGTGAGCGCAGGTGAGTTGGGGGAGCAGGTGCGGAAGTGAGGTGGTAAGCGAGGTGAGAGAAGAGTGAGCTGGAGAGAGTCAACAGGTGAGAGGTTCGTATTCGAGTGCCTAAGTGGACGAGTGGGTGAGCAGGTTGCAGTGAACAGGTGAGAAGGTAGACAGGTGAGAAGGTAGCTCGCTAGGTAGGTGAGATGGATGAGGTAGGTGAGAAGGCAGATAGAATAAAAGGTGAGAGGGTGAGCAGGTGAGTAGAGGAGGCCGATCTTACCGCGTTCACGCGATTTACCTGCGCAGCGCGACACAAGCAGAACAGGTGAGTCGAGTAGAGATCCAGGAAGTAGAGTTACCTCACCCTCCCCCTACTCCCTCCTCACCCCATCACTCCCTCCTCCTCACCCCTCCGCCTCCCGCACCCACACCCACGCGTTCCCTGTCTCTTACGACACCGGGTGATGAAGCCGTCTTTATTTAGGCCGGCAGCCGTGGAAGGTGCAGGCGACTGCAGCTGTGTGCGGGCCTATCGCCGTGGATTCTGCTGTAGTGCTACTCATCAGGATAATCGTCGTCTTCGTCGTCGTCAGCCATGCTCTAGCCACTGCTGGGTGACGGGAGGTCTCCCCGTGACGTCACAATCTCTGCCTACTGGACACGGGCCGAGTTGTATCCCAGAATCTGTATTTATCCTGGAAGGAATCCAATGAGCTATGAAGCTCTGTGTTCACAGATGTCCAGTAAGTCGCAGATGTCCAGGAGGGAATCTCCCTCCATCCCCCCCGGTGGACGGCATCTGGACCGCGTTCCCTCCCACATTTGGCGGCCATCGCCCCTTGTCGCCATGACGCGTTCTACCCGAGTCAACTTCTCCGGACAGCCTCAATCTGTGCTCCATGTGTTCCTCAATCTGTCCTTCCTCATGATCATAATCGCCATCATCAGATGTTCGTTACTGGTTTACTAAACACATACTTTTTTTGCTCATATCAGAAGTGGTGGATTGATGAAAGGGTGGTAAATAATTTGCATTTTTTTTCCTTCACAAACGTTTGGCACCAAAAATAACGTCCGAGTATTTGACGGAATGCTGAACTTGCAATCCAGAGGTCGCCGATCCGGTTCTTTCTCCCGGGGCGCCACTTAACTCCCCTCATCCTGCCACACCCCCACCTCTGTCCACCCGGCAGTGTCAATGTTCACTGCAGTATGTCGAAGGGCAGGTCACGTGTGGTGGGCTAAAGTGTGGGTACTCGCACACCTTACGAGACGTCTGGCCACGGCGTGTTAAGCCAAGCGTCGGCAAAAATATATTTCAGCAGAATTTCTTTATAACTCCCTTGAGTGCAGTAGTAGGGCCTTCTGCCAGCAGTAGCGTGAGCCAGCAGTTGCAGGGCTGCGCATTTGCCTGTTGTACGTGATTCATATTCCCCCGCGATGGGCAGCGAGCAGTTGCGTAAGACAATTGCACGATTTCCTCGTGGTCTTTCATCTCCATCGCCTACACCCACTGCAGGTGGACGATGAAGTTGCTTTATGCAAACCGGCCGTGAGACCTTTGTCCCTTAATGATCTTTTCGCTTGGAGGGTTAAATAAAGGCGTGGGTGTCACCGCGTGCTCGCCACAATCTGTGTCCACGCCTCACACCTGAACGAGCTGCCCACATCCTCAACGTAACCATCCTCCACTCCTCCCCCTGTCTCGGACTCCACTGTTGGATGAATACCTTCCGGATCCGCCACCGCCGCCACCCCTCGCGAGCCTGTGATGTAATATTAATCCACCTGGCACCGACACGCACCAGCTGATCTCATCGCTCCGTCTCCTCGCTGGAGGTGCTCTCGGATGCGTTCCATACCCCACCGCCCCGCGCCCACCGTCAAAACCGAACCCCAGCCTCTAAACCAAACAAAACTACGTTTCATGTGACCAGGTAAGGCCCACTGAGATATACAGCTTCCTCTCTACACCCCCCACTGCCCCCCCCCCCACAACGCCCCCACCCCCTTTCACCCCCGTCGTGCAGAAACGCGCCCCTCTGCACCTTTAGCCGCGATCACGTGGTCTCAACTTCGTGCACCTGGGCGCTATCGGCCGATGTGGCCCAGGGTTCCCCAAGTCCAGTCCTCGCGACCACCCATCGGCACGCTCCCTCTGTCCGCGTCTAACAATTCACTCCTCCTCCTCCCCCCGTTCAAATTCAAATCGAGAGCCGTTCCTCGCTGCACGCGCCGATGATTGTTAAACACGTCCCGAGGTAACTAACGCAGCAGCACCTGGCACACGCGTAGACACCCACACTGAGATGTCGGTCTCAATTTGAAATCTGGCCATCTCTGTGGAGAGAATCGATTCAAATGAATACCAATGACCCCTCCCCCCACTTCCCATCATTGGCGTGCCCCCCGCCCCCTCACATAGCAATGCCCCCACCCCCATCATTGACGTGCCCCCCGCCCCCTCACATAGCAATGCCCCCTTCCATCAGTGACGTTCACCTGCCCAGTGCCAGATGAAGCTAGTGCGGGGCCCGTAACATGGTGTTATAAAGGGGCCCTAAATAAAAAAATTCAAGTAAATTTTAAAACGCAATTTTTTTCATTTGCTATACAGCCAGATAACACGACAAATCGCTAACCTTAAACACCCCATCGTTCATAAAAGTTGAAGGCGGTATAGTACTAGAGTAATAGAGCAAGTGCAGAATCACTGAACCGGAATTGATAGCTTGAAAGCATTTAGCGCGGGGCCCTTGAAAGTGCGGGGCCCGTAGCATTTGTAGCAACTCATGCTACGAGGATCATCCGGCACTGCACCTGCCCCCCACAATCAGAGGCAGCCCCTCGAGGTGGCTGCAGGACGCCATCGCGGACAGGGTGACGTCGCTGGCTCTCTCGTGCCGTCACCTCGTGGAATAGAACAATTGTAATTGTCCACGACCCGAAGCGTCGCCATCGCCTCCGTTCTTCCTACTGCGAGGTCCGCGCTCTTGTTGCTGCGCGGTCGCAAAGCAAATCCGCGGGCCAGAGTCCGGACAATTATTCGCGTGGATCGCCGTCGTCGGAAGTTCTACAGCTTACAATAGAGCGGGCACGGTCTGGTCTCACCGACTGACACCGCTCACGGGGTGGTTTACATCATGGGACCTCCCTTGCCAGTATCAAAATATAAGAATAGATTTGACCCTTTCTGGCAATAAAACACCACAACAGAAACCTCTTGCAAGGAATCGTGTCTGCATTAACCACATAGACTCGTGGTGACCATGCAAGCAAAAGACATGCTCTGGTAGTATATGTTGATGCATTGTCTTTGAAACTGATTGGCCCACAACAGAGACAGCTTTCTTTAGAGCTTAGTCTCAAACAGAGTTAGGACAGAGGACGCCAAAAGGTTTACCCTGAGGGTGTGGGGAGTGGCACTCTCCCCCACCGCCACCCACTAACCAGCCACCTTCCTCACAAATACCAAAGACTAAGCACGTGCGTCAATAGCTCTGCCCTGAAATATTTGACAAAATAAATATACTCAATAGGCGACGTTTCGGGCAATGGGCCTCTTTCACAATAGGTGGTGAACCCTGTTTACTCCGGAAGCCGTGACTATTCCCATCCTCATCACAGACCTCCTCCCCGCCCCGCTTCTCCCGCTGCGAGTCCCCGTGTCCTCCTCCTCGTCCTCCTGCTCCTCCTCCTCCTCACCTCGTCCTTCCTGATTGAGCTGACGGCTCCGGGTTTAGCCATGGCGGCGGCGGCGGCGAACCGGCTCGGGTCAGATGAGGTCAAGGCAGGTCACGTGAGTTGGGTGCTCGGGTTCACCCTTCCGGCCTGTATCTGCAAAACAAATGAGCACAGAGGCCAGGGGATCGCTAAGTCACTCGAGATGGATGCGTGAAATGCATAATCGTCGTCGTCATCAGAGGCCGTCATATCTCCACCGCTGGATGAAGGGCTTCCCCAGCCGGCGCCATCTCTCACGGCGTTGCCATGCCACAAGCCACACATCCGCAGTGGGTGTCCCTCGTGGGTCGTCTTCCCCCCCCTCTCCTTGGGCTGCCGCTCCGCCTTTAGTCTCGACCACTGGCCATCATCATCATCATCATCCACTCATTCATTCATTGGAACGGCGTGTGCTGCACAAGGCCGTTCATATTACAGTGCGCAACTTTGAATCCGCCAATGTGATTCAATGTTTAATTCACTTATCCTCAACGGCCGATGTGCGGTCACCAGTGTTCACGTACCGATGTTTACGTATTGCCCTAATCTTGTATAAGATTTTATGACCGTATTGATTTAACGTCGCAGCTCACTTTGCTTGTCCTCCGGGTCTCCCTCTTTCTGGCAAGGGACGTCTGTCTCAATGTGGTCTCGTCGCGTTACAAAAGTTGTCACCCTGCTGATGATCATCAATTCACAGATACCTGCGGGCCACTCACAAGCCACCGAGGACTCTGCTACCAAGCCACTCTGAATGGCGTTGTGTCCTCGGTGAAAGCCAAAGGGAATTCTTGCTCAAATGAGCAATGGGGATGGTGTTCAATTCTCGTTTAAAATCCTGAGACAGTGTTGGAAATTCCACGTTCCTACGGCGGAGTGGCGCGTCTGTGCATATGACTACAAGTGTCGACTTCCTCACGAAGTGTGCGATATCAAGGACAGCACGACGAGTGTTCACGTGTTTCAGAGGGTGCGTGTGCGAGCGTGTTTGTGTGCGAGCGTGTTTGTGTGCGAGCGTGTTTGTGTGCGAGACACTGCGGAAGAGAATGGGTGGGTTCGTGTGGGCGTGAGCGCGCGTGAAGGCGTCGTGAGTGTATGTTGGTGGGTTAAGGTGGCGAAGTGGTTAGCGCATTACGCTACGAACCCGGCGATCCAAATTCTGAGCTACGGGAAAAAATCATTGACGAGCGAAATATGAAGCGGTCCTGGGCCTTGCCTTAAAAAAACAAAAGATATAACGCTTTTCAAATACGTCGGCCCATTTAACTTCCAGGCCAATGTTTGCCAGAGTGGAATCTGGATCGGCAGGCAAAATGTGATCCGGATTCACGTTTCCGAGTGTCGTCAACATATAATCTGGTCCGTGCGGGTTGGCAAAGTCCGTGCAACTGATGGGATGTGCAAACATCATACTTTGATGGTTGTACTGATGCATTACGTGGAGGGACAGATACATGCGAAGGAGGAGGCGAATTTAATGTTCGCTTATTGTATTATTTAAGAGAGTCCAGCGATCAGTTGCAAGACATCACTCGCCACTGACGTTTCAGACAAAGCAACGCGCTAATCGCTGCGCCACCGCTCCTCACTTCTTACAGACGTAAGTCATAGCTAACATCGCTTCCTCACCGTGCAGGGCAGGGTTAGGAATTTAAAACCAGTAGTGCTGCATGCACAAAATAAACAAAAGCCAGGAGGAGAATGATTCCAGGTGCGTTACAAATCACGGCATTCCACAAGGTAAACACACGAGTGTGAGGATGCAATGAGCAGGCGCGTCAAGATTACCGTGGCACGCGCACAAGGGCATTGTGTCACCAGGATCCAGGACCGATGTTTGCCAGGAACACACTTAAGGCCGAGTCAACCCAGGGGAGGGGCCCAGCATATGAAGCTCTGATTAAGTTTGCCACTGATGGGGTAGCTTTTGCTGGGATCCAAACCCAGGTTGCTGCTGGTTCCGGTAAACGACACTCAAATATCACTCGTTTCGCTTTACAGGGGAAATTGTTAGACACTGCACACACACACACGAGCACACACCCATAATCACGGTCGCACACAGTCACACTATCACACACACACACTCGTAGTTACAATCATGCAGTGGTAATCAGTTAGGCGTAGAGACCATCACGCAGTCGTATTCAAGAGCACACATGCACACACTGCAGTGTACGGTACTCACGCAGTCACAGACAAGACAAAGATGCACCCGTGGAGCCTTAACAGACTGTAGGGGCAAGTGCTGTTAGCGAGCACCTATGAAGGCCGGCACGGCACACGAGGGGGTGGGTGGCCAACACCACGTCCGACCGCCTTTGTCTCCCTAGCGGCGATGTTTACACACCGCACCAGGTACTCATTTGAGGCCGAGTCGACCTAGGGGAGGCCCAGGACCGGTTCAGATAATCGTCACCGGTGTTGGCCGTGAGCGGGAATCGAACCCGGATCGCGGGGTTCATAGCGCAGCGCGCTAACCGCTCCACCACCGCTCCACCACCGCTCCCCCCACATACAGACACACATACAGACACGGTCACGTGCTCACAGTCTCACACACACAAGGACAGCCACTGCAACCACAACGCCCATCTCGCCTCACCTCTCGGAGGGACGCTTCGAGCCACTCCCCGTTGCTTAAATCATCACACGTCCCGACATCCCTCTGCGCCTCTCATTCTCTCCCCCGCCTGCTCCGTCTCTCCGGCCGCCTTTGTCTTTCCGCACTCTCCCTCATCGGATCTCTCGCGTCGAGGCTGGATATTGGAGTCGCTTTAAATCCAATTGTCGCCTCCCCCCCCGCACCCCAAGTTATTTCGAGCCGGCGAGGGAAGGTATACAGGGGTTGGTGGATTGCGTTCAGAACGGAAGGAACTCGGTTTACGTGAACATTTGAGGTGGGAGGGGGGGATTGGTGGGAGGGGTGTGGAACCATAGGCCTGCAAACACGAGGTCCTCACATGAGCAACTCACTTGCCTTTCGCCGTGCACTCTGTCTTACACGTGTACACCTCCACTGTGAAGAGCACCCACAGAGTGCCTGCGTGTGTGTGTGTGTGCACACTGCATTAACACGGATCAATGTCACAATTTCCGTGTCGCTACTAAATTCGTGGCGGTGCAGGGTGACTAATAACCAGGGCCCAGAGAGAGAGACGTCGACTGGATGTGGTGTGGCCGCTGCAGACATTTATACAAACATCAGTGACGAGTAATATCTGAATCTGGTGTGGGCCTCCCCTAGGCCGACTCAGCCCTGAAACCGGTAACGGAGGGCTTGGTGAAACAAAGGCGGCGTGGTTCTGCCCCCCACACCCCCTCGTGCGCCGTGCCGGCCTTCATCGGTGCTACTTGCTAACAGCACTTGCCCCAACAGTCTGTTGAGGCTATACGGGGGATATTTGCCTTTGAAGTTGCAGGGAACAGCTGCTACTGTTGCTCGAGAAGGTCCAGTGCAAGGAGCGAATGCCGGATCGCAGCGGGAGGCCGTGGCGCGTTGTGGCATCAACCCAACTGCACAGCGCGCCCCTGTCGTCACGCTTGCGTTCCTGATTAAAGTTCGCGAGCGGGCGATGTGAGATTGATAAGGAACAGGTAAAGCAGCATTGCCTCAGCGATAAGGGGTTGCCGGGTGTCCAGGAAAGCCCCGGCAGGCCACAGAAGATGCGGGCTGCGATACGTGGCACGCATTCAGCTCGAGGTTCATACGGACAATGTTTTTACATTTCACGTTTGATTGTGAACCACGAATGATTACAACGGACATGAGACGGAGGTGTCGTCGTGATTGTATATCAAGTAGGCCTTTCTCGGCCAATTTGAAGTAGTTTGGTTTGGCGGGACCTCCACGATCTAAGCCAAAAGAAACGACGACTCGGAGATGTGGGGAGGATGAGCAAAGAGAGGTGAAGGGGAGGGGGGTGTCGTGAGACGAGGGAGAAGATGTAGCCAAGCGAACAGAGGCGTAGCGAGATTCACACGAGAGATGTAGACCGGAGAGAGAGATTCACTCGTGTTCCATGTTAATTTTATTTCAATTTTAGCTGATATTTGGTGCATAAATAGCATGTTTTTTTGTCCATTTTATTCGAGGCAACTTGAGCCACTCCGGGGGCCCTTGTCGTTTTGCGCCGTTTGCCGATGCCATGGGCCACAATTGGTCCGGTTGAGAATGTCAACTACAGAGGAGTGCAGCGAGTTTATGTTAAGTGCAAGGCGTTTTTTTTTTGCTGACAAATTATTTCCCACCGCCACCCAATTGAAACGGGATCGGGACTCGAACCGCAAAAACCATCGAGGAAAATAAATTCTACGGACTCGGCAAATTTTAATTCCCCCTCCCACCCCCATCCCCTCCCCCCCACCTCTCTGTGGTGAAACAACAAGATGCAATGTCCATGCCACTTTACAGGCGCAGCCGACAGAGAGATAACGTGACGCTCGTGTCGATTTCATCCAAATCTATGACTTTTATTTATTTCAACGACAACGTTCGAGTGGCGACATGGGGAGAGAGTGTGAATACGGCGTCTCAAATGCACGCGGCCGACCGAGATACAGGGGGGTGTGAGTTGTTACCACTTATTAGTAAGTATGTATTAGTAAGTATGTATTAGTAATTATGTATTAGTAAGTGGTGTCACTGCCACGAGGAGATAGACGGTGTCGCTTTGCGGCGGTAAACAACAGACAGCTGTCACTGTCCACGCGCTCCTTGCAACTCTCCTGTTCCGCGATTGTTTTACGGAGCAAAATGCCACGCCAATGTGTATGTCGAGTTTGTGTAATCTTGATTTGAAGCTTTCGTGACTGCAGGCATCCATACTCTCGGGTTCTTTCGGTAGTCACGTGGGTAGAAAAAATAATAAAAGGAAACACGACGTTTCGGTCGCAACACAAGCGTCCGTCTTCAGGTGAGAAAAATGATCTGCTGTTGTGGCTTTATAGTGGCACGGGAGCGGGGGGGGGGGGGAGTTTGGCTGTATGAGTTCACAGGGGAGAGGAGGGAGTTTGTGAAGTGGAGGGACGGGTGGAGCTGGAGGAATTAGAAAGTAAATGGATTTTAATTAGTAATCGGACAACAATACACACGGGTGGGCGAGTGAAAATCACAGCAGTTCAAACACAATCCTTCTAATGATTTCTCAATCTGAATCCATCTTCTCGATTAAAGTTGTGTCTGTGTTTGTATATCTGGATGGCTTCGTGAACAAATCTCTGATGGTGGCCCGAGGGTTTGCAGAGCACCTTGGTCTCGGAGAAAACAATGTCACGTGTGCCCACAGCGTTGAAACAATGATCCGCCACCGCCGATGAGTTGGTTCTGCCGTGTTTCAAATCCGCTTTGTGTTCGCGAACCCGGTCTGAGACGCGTCGCTTCGTGTCACCAATGTAACTGCTGCTGCAGACACAACTCGGATTATAGACACCAGGACATTGCATGTCCAGAATCGCATCCTTCACCGATGGGGTCAAATCACGGATTCTGTGTACTGTTTTGAACCGAACTTAGAACTTGTGTTTGTTCAAGATTTTGGCAATCCTTTTGGTGACCCCTGCTATGTATGGTAAGGGGATGGTTTTGATTGAGTCCTCAGATGGTTGTCGATGCAGCTTTGCGGATTGTGCGGTCAGAATATCCATTCCTCCTGAGAACTTGGCATACGTGTTCAAGCTCACTGGTTCGGTGGTGCTGGTCGGAAATGCAACGAGTTTGTTTGTATACGTATATGTTCGAGGATTCAAGGATTATTTTCGTGAACGAGTTACACGGATAAGATAACAGTTGTAAAATGTCGGCGTAATTGTGTATTAACCCTCGTTACTCTTCTGTATTCGTCAATACTCTACCTCTTCAGTGTCACTGTATGCATCATCATCATCATCGCCATTAGTATTAAAGGTCTCAAGTACTTCTTCTTCCGCCCTTTCAAGTCACCGCAATAATTATGTTACACGGAAAACTGAGCACGCTGCTGATGCTGCTGCAGTGTGTGACCGATGGTGATTATTAAATGCACTCGCTGACGATTAAACGCGCCTGACAAATGTTAATTATTATTGCATTATGACGGTGAGGATTACGATGATGGTGATGATTACTGTGATGGTGACAACGATAATTATGGCAATGTGGATGATGGTGATGCTGGTGATGATGATGGCGATGACGTCTCAGTGAACGGCTCTCCTCGCAGACGATGTCGGCGCGTTCCGTGAGGCAGACTGTGACTTGTCGCTCGTGATAACGACGACAACAACAAAATCACAAGTCTTCCACGCGGCCCGGCCCAGCGCAGCTCCGTCTCTGGGGGAGGGGTGGGACAGCAAGTTACGGTGACCTTGGGGGCGCGGGGGGGGGGGGGTGACCTGGGTGGCGGGGTGACCTGGGGGGGGGGGGTGACATGGGGAATTTGGGGGGTTGGAACCGCAAGGTGACGGGGGGTGAGAGGGGGGGGTGAGAGGGGGGGGGGTGAGAGGGGGGTGAGAGGGGGGGGTGAGCGGGGGGGGGGTGAGAGGGGGGGGGGCGAGTTTCTGTGTCGAGGGCCACAGGAGAACTTTCGGCAACAGCACCAAGTCGCCACGAAGTGGCTGTGACGTCACCACGCGCGTGCCAGCCTAAGTGTACATTGAGGCCGTCACGTGAAGTGTCGTCGAAGGCTCGCTCCTGGCTTGAGACCAAGGGACAGACCCCCAGGATCCAGGTGTTATAGGTTGACCGACCCGACGGAGATGCCTGGCAGATGCACCACCTGTGCCCCATCCCCATCACTGCACCACCTGGCGGCCGAATTCATTGTATCCGCCCGGCGCTCCGCTCGCTGTTGCGAGCGCCGCTCCTCCGCCCTCCGTTGTTGCTGGCGGACGACTGCCTCCAATTAACGCAGCCTCCAACACACCACAACCACCACCACAACCACCACCACCCACGTACCTTATACACTACTACATCCCTTCGAGGTCGGCGGCAGAACGGGTAAACAACATCGTGGAACGCCAACACGAGTCGTCTCATCTACTTGCGCCTGCCACAGGAACGTGGAATACGGGGCTCGTACCATCAACAGACGACGCGTGAAGTTCTCGTCCTGGTAGTAGTACGTGGGCTGATGGGAGGCGTGCCACGGGATGGAGGGAGGGGGTTGGAGTGGGTGAACACCCTAGGTCATTTAGACCCAGAGTCCTTGAAGGGGGGATAGGAGGGAGAGGGGGTGGTGACAGCCCCCCCCCCCTTTCACCCCCCCCTTTCACCCCCCCCCCCAATTCCGCCTCCAACGTGGCCCCCAGACATCACCCAAGGCCAAACCTCGAGCCAAAGCCTAAAAATACACGGAGAGAGGGCAGCGATGACGCGTCAAGCGTCACGCCCTTGTGTTTATTTTGAGATGACAGCTCTGCTCATGTATGTATTCATGTATGTATTTAATCATGTATGTATTCATGTATTTATTCATGTATGTATGTTCTCATGTATGCGTACGTGTGTATTTTGTCATCACAGATGGTGAACGGTGGCACAGCGGTTAGCACGCCACGAGCAATAACAGGGGTGAATAATTTGAGCCGGTCCTGGGCCTCCCCTAGGTCGACTCGGTGTTAAATGTTGGTGTGTGGTGGCGTTGTGTAGATATCAGCAATGGGGAGACAAAGGCGGCCGGGCGTGTTGCTGCCCACACAACAGCCTTTATAGGTGCTATACTCGTTAGCAGCACTTGTCCCAACAGTCTGTTCACGGTATATTCATGGCACCTTTTCACCCCGAGCTCTAAATGCTCTGTCTTTGGACTGCTCGCCTTTTGGCGTTCTCCGACACTGGTGAGACTAGGCCATAAAGAAGGCCGTCTCGTGTAGGCCAATCAGTTTCAAAGACAATTCCAAATAGTATCAGAGCGTGGCATCGGAGACACTCGGGCGCAGGGCATCCGCGTGAACATTGGAGACACCAACCGGTGCTGCTGTTTACCTACAACACCGGGTGCTTCGTTAAGGCTAAGTTAACCTGGGGGAGCGGGCAGGACAAGTTCGAATATTACGCGCCACTGATGTTAGCCGTGGCCGGGTAATACAACTGTGGTTGCTGGGGTTGGTAGCACAGTGCACTGACCGCCACCACACCGCTCCTACAGACACACAGAGACGCGCACTCTCACACCCACGTGTGCCGAGATGTACACACAGCACCAGGTACTACTCATCTCAGGCCGAGTATAACCAAGGAAGATCCAGAACAGGTTCAGATACCGTTTGCCGTTAACCCATTTCTCACTTCCAATGTCTCCACTTCACCGCCCTCCTTCCACCGACCCGGGTGTTGGAGCGCATTTGGAAACCGTAGGCGAGTGGTCATCATAACGGTGCGCGGCACGAGGCAGGCGAGGCACGGGCGAACGCACCTGGAGGTGGGGGAGGCAGCGAAAGGGGGGGGATGCACACAGAACCTGAATTCCAGATGCACCTAGCCAGGCACAGACAAGGTCCTGGGGGGGATACCGGGCGAGCAGTGGACGTTCTTGTACCTAGCCGGGCACGCACACACACCCGGGCAGAAATATGCACACACAAGACAAAGATCTCCCGTGTAGCCGTATTGATTAGAGGGGCAAGTGCGGTGCACGATAGCCTATTAAGTTGGGACATCACGCGAGAGTGCGATATGACCAGCAACACGCCCCACCGCCTTTTATCTTCGCAGTGCCGTTCCAAATACTTTAATTTGTTTTTGCACGCGGGTCAGGCATTGAACCTAGGTGGCCGGGGTCTGAGCGAGCAATGCGAGTGGGAGGACCAGCTGAATCTCGTGGAATTGCACGTGGGAGACAGAGCCGTGACAATTTGCCGCTTCCTACAGCAGCACTCAGCTCGCCAATCAGTGCGGAGCAGAGACCGAATTCAATTTGTGGATTTATTCTCCTCTGCAGAGCTGCATTATCAAAGCGATAATAGGCAGACAACCACGGGAAAAAGCACCGCCACCGCAACCACTACCACCATTATCACCACCACCACCACCATCATCATCACCGCCGCCGCCACAACCACCACCGCCATTACCACCAATACCACCGCCACCATTACCACCAATACCACCACGGCCACCACCACCAGTAACCACCACTACTGCCACAACAATAATCACACGGCCGTTTCACAGTCATGTGGACGGGAGCTGTCCATGCACAAAGTGGTACTCAATTTATTGGCCTCCGGTAGAGGGAATGATTGAGGATGAATGTTGGGGTGATGACGGACATATGATGAAGACGATGATTGTACGACTGCTGCCGATAGATTGTAGTTGATATGCTCGTCATGGTTCTCGGAGTATTTACATTGTTCTCATAGAGATGGATCCGTTAAGAATGATTAGAGTATTTACATTGTTCTCATAGAGATGGATCCGTTAAGAATGATTAGAGTATTTATACTTGAACGCTGAAGCCGATGTTAATATACTTTTTCTGCTGTTATTCATATGCCAACGATGACATTTCTATCATCCTGGATATTTTAAGATGACGATGATAGATTACTAAGGATGGTGATGATGATGATGACGACGAGATTGTAAGAGCTGTGTTGAAGGACTTGTCATCCAGATACCGATTGCACCTTACTGTCGCACCAACTGCATTGACCGCGATTACCTCTTCACCTCGATGGGCTGAAAACTCTGGTATTTGTTTCAGGAAGGGCGGTAACCACAGCGCCCCCCCTCCCGGCTCACACCGGCCCCCACCCCTCAGTTCTGGTCAGTTCCCGGGGCTGCAGGCGACTGCTGTGGAAACGTGACCGCGCGCACCGTGAATACAGTCCCTTTGAAATGGAAACGTGCGCAAAAACATCGTCGTCATCACATATCGGAAGCCGCGCAGGAGTTTGAGTCTAGACAGCGCTTGGATTGGGCAACCGCCATGCGCCATGAGGTCGCTACCGGCTGCCGACACATTTGGCACACAAATAATATTGCGATCGATTGACCGGAGTGGTGAAGTATGGTTAATATAAACGCCGACATCCAGCAGAGAATTGACAAAACCCTGGGTGCGCATGTACACCGGCTACTGTACCGTAGCCCTCACACAGTTGTTAGTTTACAATGTTACGAACACTCACCCAGCATTTACCGACGAGTCTTAATGAAGGTGAAGCCGTGAAGCGTTTTCCATTCTTCTCCTTTGAATGGCTCGAGCTGCCAATGTTGCGAGGCGGTGTGTGTAGAACGCCTGCGGTGGGATCGTCATGTCAACTGGGATGATGTCATGTCGTCACCTGGGCATGCCAAGTAACGACCACTCCGCTGATGTTACCTGGGATGATGTCATGTCGTCACCTGGGATCGTCATGTCATGGTCACTCCACTGATGTCACCTGGGCATCGTGATGTCGTCACCTGGGCATTACAAGTCATGGTCACTCCACTGATGTCGCCTGGGCATTCCCAGAATGCTGAGGATTCCCGTTCCACATTGCCAATCAACAGGCATACACTTTAGCGCGGGTGTATTTTCATTCACCAGCATCTTGTCTAAGTTCCTCACTTTATCATCCCACCGTGGTCGATAACAAATTAGTATAACAACAACAACCGCCATTCGTCACTAAGTGGCGGTGACGTCACCACGATGCTTGTGCCAGGCCATGTGCACCTTGAGGTCAAGTGAAGTGTCGAACGCCCGCTGGCAGGAGGTCACGGGGCAGATCCAGGTGCCACGGGTCGACTGACTGAGATGACCGAGATGGCTGGCTGATGCACCACCTGTGCCCAAATTAGTACACACGCACACACACTGGCCGTGTATCAATGCACGGGCCGAGTTTATCGTTCCACCTCTTCGGTGGGTCGTTTATTTTATTTGTTTTTTTTCTAGAAAGATAAATGTGTAAACGTGTGAACAAGCAAACGATGCATGTACGTAGCACGTACACGTTGCGGGCTTCGATGGTTCCGTTCCTTGCTTTGTCTCCCTCGCGCCGCCAGGCCACGCGGTCAATTCCAACAGAACGCGACCCTGCAGGTGCGCGGGGCAGGTGGCATGGAGGGACGCAGGAGAGGAGGGGGGTGGAGCAGAGACACGGAGCCAAAGGGCTCAGAGTGGAAACCTCAACTCCGGTGGTGATGGGATTGCGAACTTGTGTGTGCGTGCTGTATGTTGAACTTATTTCGCACCGCACCTCGCCAACGGTGCTAAATCAGAGGCGCGGGGAAGGAAAACTAAACTTGATCTCCTACACGTCTCCCCCCCCGCGCGCGCTACCCCCTCTCTCGACATTGATTACACCCAGAAGACTGCCACTATCGTCTCATTCTTCATCCGGCTCTCACCATCGCCTAGTGGTGACCAGGTAGCGCACACGGATCATAGTTGGCGCGTTACAGTACTCAGAAATCGGCACGGCACCGCTGACAACCAGGGTTCGAGTCCTGGGTTACAGCCACCGCCCGTGGCGAGTCCGGGGTCCGTTCTAGGGGAGCAAGTCGAGCCGACGGCCTCGCGCAGATCACCAAATGACCTCTTGCACCCACTCGAAACCGTCGCCTCGATGGTTCTCCGTCGCCGCCTTCGAGTCGGCGTGGCCGCGACGGCCGCGCCGAGTGAGGGAGCGCTTGGCGACATGAAGGCGTCGGATAACGGGCAAAGTGACACCAGAAGCAATGAGATGATTGTAATAATCATGCTTGGCGAGTCGTAAGACTCCTATTCAGGAAGGTCCTGCTGTTGCTACATTGTTTTAAATATTCTACGATGGTTTTCAGTCCCGATTAATTGTGAGTGTTATTTACGTACGGGAGGAGGAAATGGGATCACCCGGAGGAAAGCCGAACGCCTTTGCACGACTGGGGGCGACACCGCTCTGTCCCCCGTACAGATGGCACCATATGGAGATGCGTGCCCTCCCCCCTCCGAGGGCGCGTCCTCGCACACCGCGGGGTGCGCTGCTCGCTGCTCGCTCCACCATTTCCGCTTGCGAACGCTTTCGTCTCGCCAGACCTGACGCCGATTCCGACAATTGGTCTATAAAGTGGGAAATATAATTAATAATTTACATACTAATCACATGTATAGTAAGGCCAATATAAAAAAAAAAATCATAATCAGCAATCCAGTCATATGGTCTGCTGAGCAACGGCTCCCACCTCTTCCTCTCTCTCCCCACTCCATCTACACCTGCCCGTCACGAGCCAGGATCAACCCACTTCTGGACGAAAGCCAGCCCCAAGTCGTCGCCGTCTGTCTCTGGCCTGCCGAGCAACAACAATCCCATCTAGCACCTGCACACGAGCCGATTTCGCGGCTCCATCTCCACAGCCGCTTCTCCCGTCTGCCCTGCTCGACGCTTCCTCAGCCGAGCAAATCGAGAACATTTTAATTTTTCGTCTGAAGCGACAGCGAACGCGCGCACAAAAGCCACCCTCCTCTGCCGCTCGCGCGCGACAGTGGCGGGCACGCGCTTTGTTAGCGAGCACCTATTAAAAGGGCGGAACGAGACAAGGTTGGGTGCAGGGGGAGCGGCGGTTGGGCGGTCAGCGCCAAGGCAGGCGCGGTCGCCTTTGTCTCCCCGGTTATTGTGTTGGCAAGGACAATGAATGAGCGGCAGGTGGTGGTGTTTGGGACACGAGTTGACCCATGGGAGATTCGGGTCGTGTGCTTGGAGTCGAGTAGCCACTCGGGAGTGCGCGTGTTTGTGCGTGCGCGCGCGTGTGTGTGTTCAAAGTGCACCTAGCATGGCACAAGCGCCGTGGTGACGTCACCGCCACTTGGTGGCGACGGGCGCTTCTTGTGGATGTCTTCTTGTGCGCGTGTGGGGTGGGGGAGCGGTGGCGCAGCGGTTGGCGCTACGCCGCGCTTCGAACCCGGCGACAACACGAGTTCGATTCCCACTCGCGGCCAACACCAGTGACGATTATTTGAACCGGTCCTGGGCATCTCCTAGGTCGACTCAGCCTGCAAAACGAGTACCTGATGCAGTGTGTAAGCATCAGCACTGGGAAGACAAAGGCGGCCGGGTGTGGTGTTGGCCACCCACCCCCTCGTGTGCCACAGTGCCGGCCTTCATTAGGTGCTCACTAACAGCACTTGCTCTAACAGCCTGTGTAGACTATACTGGGGAATCTTTGTCTGTGTGTAGTGCATTTACGCGTTATATTCGAATGTTTTATTTGCCCTTTTTCTTTTTTAATCCATCGCCCTCTGCTGCGCAAACGTGGCAGGAGCATCCTGAAGAGAGAGTCGTGAGACTCGGCGAGTCTCTCCTGGGCAAGACGAAGCGTAATCATCGGACTACCACTCGTAACAACAAACATCATCTATACCCTGAGCGTCCTGGCTGGCTGCTGGCTGGTCTCCTCACCACCGCTGCAACACCAGCTCTGGTGTTGCTGTTCGTGGCTGCGGGGCCCATGCCAACGAAACTAGCCAGGTAACTGGCTAGGCGGGATTTATGAAGGCACTGAATAATAGGTAGCAACACTGAAGGCGGTTAAGAGAAACGAATACAGCAAAACCGACAATTAATTTCACATTTCTCCAACTTTTAACATGTGCGCTCCTATTAAGGTAATTATTTCTCCAGAATTTTGTTAAAATGCTAAGCAATGCAAGACAAATCTCGCGATACATCGTTGCATATTATTATTATTACGTAACAAAATCAGATTCTCATTCGTGCTCCGAGTAACAGGAGGATTGTGAGAGAGCGTGGTGGTGACGTCATCTGTCTATTATTTACCGTTGCAGAACAACAACGGCGGCCTCTCTATTCGTAACAAAAAATAACAAATAAGCACACGCGTGTACATTCACACACACACACACACACCTGGACATGCACGCTCACGCACAGGTAAGTCACCGCGAGACGTAGCACAAGGAGGCACGCGCCTTGAGACGAACAGCCCCGTCACGCGAACAGCCCCGTCACGCGTTGTCAACAATCGTTGTAACCACATCGGACGCACGACCCTGACTATACAAAGGTAAAGTTCGCCCGTGTAGCCTCGTGCACTATTTGGGCCAAGTGCGTTGAGCGAGCGCCTATTGAGGCCGGAACGGAATAAAAAATCAGGGGTGGGTTGGCCAACACCACGCCGTCTTTGTCTCCCCAGCGCTGATGTTTACACACCGCACGGGCACTCATTTAGGGCCGAGTCGACCTAGGGGAAGCTCAGGGCAGGTTAATGTATTAGTCAGCGATGTTGACTGTGTGCGGGAATCGAACTCGGATCTCTGGGTTTATCGTGCAGTGCGCTAACCACCATCCCACCGCTCCCCCTCACCCCCACACTTATACAGACACGCATACGGTTATACACGCAACACACACGTGAACACGCTTTAGGCGCCATCAAGCTCACCTGCGGGGAAGCCTTGAAACGGGTGAACAGGCGAGTAGCTGGGCTGGTGAGCAGGTGGGAGGTAAGCTGCCGAGCAGCTGCGCTGGTAAGCAGGTGAACAGACGAGCAGTTGGATAGGCGAGCTGGTATGCAGGTGAAGTTGTGGTCATGCAATGAAGCTATTGAATAGGTTAGCTGGTGAGCAGGTGGGGAGGTGAGGTGGGTAAGCAGCTGCGCTGGTAAACAGGTGAGTAGGTGAACAGGTGACCAGGTGGGTAGGTGAGGTGGTACGCAGCTGCGCTGGTGAAGAGGTGAGTAGGTGAGCTGCCCCGCGCGCCACGTGGTAACTCCACGTGAAATCCACAAGGAGCGCGCTGGGGAAAACGCGGCCTTTATTGCCACGCGGGGTCTGAGGGAGGAGCCACGTCCTGATTGACAGGTGTGTGGGGGGGGGGGGGCTCGATGGGGGAGGTGGAGGAGGGGGGGATACGAGAGTGAAATCATCCGACCACCGAATCAACCCTGAATGCGGGACCGACCTCATCGGATCTCAGAGGCTAAGCACGGCCTGATTGCCGCTTGGAGTGGAGACTGATCTGGAGTGCCAGGTGTTACGGGCTCGAGATGGCAGCATGGCTACGGGGTTGTCGACTCAGTGTGTGCGGAGCTTTGAATGCTGTCCCCCTCGATGCGTGCGGTGTTCCCCGGGTCCCCTGGTTCACCTTCCCACACAGCACGCCGGACTCTCACTGATGAATAACACAAAACAACAAGAATGATTTTCACAACTTCATAATTATCCCTGAAACGTCGACACTTTAGGCCACAGTGTTATTGATGAATGTGTTGAGTGGTTTTTGTGTTTGTGGTGATTGTCGTGGTGGTTGTGATGGTGGTGATAATTGTGAAAAGTGATGTGCGTAGTCATTAACGCACTGCCCTATGTTTCCAGTTACCTTAGTTGAATTGCTAACCATGGCTATATAGTGCTGAACCAGTTCAGAGCCTCCCCTAGGTCTGCTCAGCCTATTAGCACGGTTGGCTACGTACGGTGTGAAAGAAGTTCAACATATAAAAATACAGAACCTGTACGACTATAACCTTACGCAGACAGCCATGTACCTTGTATATAGCTACTTGGCATGGAACAACGAATCGATGCATTGATTTAAGCACACGCTTGAGATCCAATCGATGTTGAACACGAGATATTTAATCGGCAAATCGACGCATCCTTCCACCGCTACCCCTCCAGTGCCATGGCGTTTGTAAAGTCCTCGAGCGGCACCGGGGCCACGTCGCTGGAGTGAACCTAACAGTGACTAATTCTAGATTTGAAGCTTTCGTGACTGCAAGGATTCATATTCTTAGGTTTTTTCGGTAAAGTTACGTAGGTAAAAAAATAAAATTAATACATTAAAATAAACATAAACGTCGTGATTTTTATTTTATTTTGATTTAACTTTTATTAATTTTATTTAAAAAATTTTACCTACGTGATTTTACCGAAAAAAACCTAAGAATACCTAACAGTGACACTGGCGACTTTGTTTGTAAGCGAGGAAGAACAATCGTGCCTACGCACGGATTATGCAACCATGTCCAACACACCGTTTGTTTTATGGGATACCATTTTAGCCAGCATCAAAGTATAAAAAAATAAGAATAGGTTTGATCCTTTTCTGGAAATACAACAGGAGGTGTTAAGATGTTCAAGCACCAAATAGACACCTTTTGCGAGGAGTCAAATTAACCACACACACAGTACTTGCGATGAACATGTAAACACACATGCTCTGACAATATATGCAAAATATATTTATTTGGCGTTCCAAAGTCTTAACACCTGTTCCATTCACCAAAAAAGGCAAAACCTTTTCTTATTTTTCAAACCGTTTGTTCTCAGAAGCAATCATTTAATCAACAGAACGGAAGCCGACGGGTATCGATAAGAGCATAACGCGTATTTATATTTTCAAAGTTTCGTGAATTAAAACGCTTCGATGAACGTGGCCGGATTTCTCAAGCAGCAAGTCCCTGATATCAGCCCAAAGTTATGCTCAAGTTTCCTTCCTATCGGAGATCATCTCGTGCGGACGGACGCAAAGAGATGCTCGTGATTAACCGCGCTTCAGCGGGTCGTCGGTTCGCAAAGCATAAAGCACAGCTCCGTTCTGCGGTGACGTGAACGTAAACTAAACGTGCCAACCAAGCAAATATCAGCGCCTGACCAAGCAAGCGAACTCTGGAGCGGGTTCGATCTCCTGGGTTTCATCGGCAGAGTGTGAGCCTCTTGCCAAAACAAAGCGTTCACATCGCCACCCAACGCCGGAACCACGATTCGTGACGCTTCTCGGCTCGCATCATCGTCATAATCATCAACTCCCTCTCTCCATCATCATCATCCATCATCATCTCCCATCATCATCCATCATCATCTCCCCCATCATCATCATCATCTCCCTCCATCATTATCACACCCGTCCATCATCATAATCGTCCACTCTTCCTCCCCCATCATCATCATCATCATCCTCTTTATCGTCGTCATCATCGGTATCATACTCTTCAACATCTTCACAACCACCCTCCCTTCTCCACCATTACCAAGGTGGGCGTACCAAGGTAGGCGTATCATCGGTCGTGCGGCGTGTGTGGGGGGGGGGGTGTGAGGGGGGGTGTGTGTGAGGGGGGTGTGTGGGAGGGGGTGTGTGGGAGGGGGTGTGTGGAAGGGGGTGTATGGGGGGGGTGTGTGCGCGAGGTGAGGGAGCCAGTGGCACCCTCACATTAACAGAGGTAACGCTGGGGGGCGCGGGGTAAATTGCGAGTTTTATCCGCTAATGTTGGGGGGCGCGCGGCTCCACCCGGGCCCTCCCTCCCTCCCTGTCTGTCTGTCTGTCTTCATTACGGAGCCTCCTTCCAGGCGCCTGCGCCGCGAGAGCGCGGGGGCCTCGCTCGCGACTTGCTGATTGCGGCGATGATGAGGATGATGATGATGGTGGTGGTGGTTATGTGTTGCTGATGATGACGGTGATGATGTTGCTGGTGGTGAAAATGATGTTGGGAGCAGTCGTGTAGGGGCGAGCGCGCTGCGCTCCGCACTTCACGACCCGAGTTCGATTATCGCTCACGGCCAACACCAGTGGCGATTATCTGAACCAGTCCTGGACCTCCTCTAGGTGGACTCAACCTCAAATGAGTACCTGGTGCGCTGTGTAAAAACATCGCCACTGGGGAAACAAAGGCGGCCGGGCGTGGTCCTGGCCACCCGCCCCCCCTCGTGTGCAGTGCCGGCCTTCACAGGTGCTGCTACTCGCTAACAGCACTTGCGCTAACAGTCTGTTAAGGCTATACGGGGGATCTTTGTCTTTGGTGATAATGATGATACTGCTGCGTATGATGTTGGTTATGCTGCATTTTCTGCTGCTGATAATTTATGATGATACCGAATTTGATGATTGATGATGATGATACCAAAGATGATGATGATACTGTTGCTGCTCGCATATGTCGGTGGTGATGATGATGCGACTGCTGCTGGTGTTGGTGGTGTTGCTGTTATCATTGTTGCTGTTGATGTTACAGTTGTAATTATGTATCCAGAAGAGACGAATACATTGATCAATGGAACGATCTTTACTCCACTGCTGCTGCTGCTGCTGAAAATGACGCAAACGATAATTACAGAGGTGATGAACAAGCTCCTTCGGATGATGGTGATGATGATTAGCATAGCGATGTTGATTATGATGATGATCATTATCATCATCATCGCGCGATCCTATCTCACTCCACCACGGGCCCCTAATTGATGAGACGGCACCACCACCAGGAGGGGAAGGGAGGGTAGAAGGGAGATGTGGCGGGAGTAGGGAGGGGGCGGGAGGGGGTCAAGTGACTGCTCCTGTCACTCAGTTTTGGCCTGCGAACGCGCGAACACGTGCACACGAGCGCACAAAAGACGAAGAGCCCCCCCACGCCCCCCCCCCCGTGTAGCCTTCAGCAGACTATTGCGGCAAGTCCTGTGAGCCAACGCCTATGATTGACAGAACGTCACACGAGGAGATGGAGTGGCCAATTTCGATGCCCGGCCGTCTTTTTCTCTCCAGTTCTGATGGACTCATTTAGGACCGAGTCGACCTCGGGGAGGTCTAGGATCGGTTCAAATATTCGCCGATGTTCGATTTCAATAACAGCGCGCCAACCACGACAACGACACGTACACAAAGACAAAGACCCCCCGTATAGCCTTAACAGACTGTAGGGGCAAGTGCTGTTAGCGCGCGCACACACACACACATGGAAGGGAGATAACCGTGCGCGCGTGCACATACACACACGCGCCTACACCCACACACGCGCACTTACATAATACACACACACACTCCTCTCTCTCGCATCTCTTTGTTTATATCTTCTTCCTCTCTCTCTCTCTTCATCTGCCTCCTCTCTTTACTCCATCTCGCTACTCTTCATTTAATATATCTCCACCCTCTCTTTAATTTGTCTTTCTTTCTCATTCTCTCTCTTTTCCGTGTATCCTTTTATTCCCCCCCCCCCATCTCTCCCCTGACTCACCCCTCTGTCTCTCTCTCCCCCCCTCTCCCCTCTCTGTTTCCCCCCCTCTCTCCCCTCCCTGTCTCTCCCCCCCCTCTCTCCCCTCTCTCTGCTCGGAGATGATGGTACTGCGGGAGCGCGTTGCCCCGGAGACGCGAGGAGGAGGAGGAGGACGCGTGTGCACGTGGGTGCACGCACTCGCGTTTCCAGGGAGAGGAGAGTGCGTGTGCCTCAACGACACAAGAGACAAAGACCCCCGTATAGCTTCGACAGACTGAAGGGGCAAGTGCTGTTATCGACAAGCACCTTTGGAGGCCGACTCGGCGCACGAGAGTGGTGGTGTGGCCGCAGTTCTCTCCCCAGCGCTGATGTTTTACGCACCACACCAGGTGTTCGTTTGAGGCTGAGTCGACTTAGAGGAGGTTCAAGACCGGTTAAAATATTCGCCACTGTTATTTGTTGTGAGGGATGAACGGAACTCGGGTTACCGGGTCCGCAGCGCAGTGCACTCGCACTGTGCCACCACCACACACATATACATACAAAGATCCCCATGTAGCCTTTTAGCAGACTGTTGGGGCAAATGCTGTTAGCGAGCACCTATGAAGGCCGACACGACACACGAGGGGTGGGTGGCATACTGACACACACAGCGCTTTGGAGGAGAGGGTTGGTGGATCACACCGAGATTTATACGAAACTCCCAATCCCGCTTGGCTGCGAGGTGGCCACGAGATGCCAACACAGCACAATGGGTCTGTGAGCCCGCCTGTACGGACCTTGTAATTACCAACACGCTGTTTCGGCATCGGCGCATCCACACAACATCATGGATGCATGCCGGGTCCAAGCAAGAACATCTGCTGGACTACAAAGTGACGGAACAGCGAATGCCGGCCCATGTTCCTTGACACCAGGACCTACCGTGGAGCTGATCTGCTCACTGACCATCGACTTGTAAGATAAGCCTGCCATTCTTCCACTCCGGTGGTGGGTGTATACCCAGGACCCCATTCACACCCATAGTGGCATGGTCTCAGCTAGCTGATGAAAGTTTTACATGCGTGAATTCCATCATTGCTTGCGACTGGGGTTGGCATCGTCCCCCACTCCTCCTGATGTCGAGGGGAAATGGGCAAGGTTTAAGACTGTGGCTCATGCAGCTGCAATGGCTGCTTTGGGTACATGGTCCAGACCTCCTTAGAGACCCTGGCTGACAGAGAAGATGTTCAGGCTGGCTGAGAAAAATCGACAAGTGGTCGCGGGTTGCTGAGGAGATGGAGTCTGCCTCAATGGCCCGCGATCACAAATCGCTCTTTAATTCCATAAACAAGTAACCTGCAGCGCCACACCTATTACCATCATTAGTCGAAATAACGGTGATCCAATCTCCGATCCCCAGGAACAGGTTTGCAGATTTGCTGAGCATTCCTGTGAGGTCCTGGGGGAGAAGAAATCCCTCAGGCTGGAAAACATCGTGGGACAAAGTAGGGATAATCCTGCTGAGGCTGCGGTGCCTCAAATATTGGAAGAAGAAGTCACCCCCTGTGAGTGGCTGGCTGAGGTGCCATCTGTTGAGGAAGTACTGAAGGCGATCCAGAGCCTGAGATCAGGAAAGGCTCCGGGCAGAGATGATCTCCCAAACGAAATACTGAGGGAGGGTGGCGTTTATGCACAGACTGCCCGACGTGACATCATAACAACAGTCTGGACCACTGGACGGGTTCCACAGGATTGGAAGGATGCCCTGGTGTTCCCCCTCTGTAAGAAAGGGGACCGCACAGACTGTAACAACTACAGGGGCATCTCACTCCTCAATGTGCCGGGAAAGGTCCTGGCAAGGATTATTCAACATCGCCTTGCTAGGCACGCTGAGGAGAGGCTTGCGGAGCCCCAATGCGGTTTCAGGAAAGGGCGGTCCTGTACAGATGCCATATTTTCTGTCCGTCTGCTACAGCAGAGGTGTAGGGAATTCCAATAAGACCTACATCTCTGCTTTATTGACCTGGTCAAGGCGTATGATACTATCAGTAGGTCTGGGCTATGGGTTGTTCTTCGTGCTTTTGGAGTACCTGACCCGCTGCTCACCATCATTAAGGACCTTCATAATGGTGAGCGGGCCCGGGTAAAACTACGTGGCCGGGAGTCGGAGCCATTCCCTGTTCACTTTGGGGTGGGACAGGGATGTCCTCTGGCTCCCACATTATTTAACATCTATTTCGACCACGTAGTTCGTGAAGCCTTCAATAGCTGTACCGGATGAATTTCCATCTGGTACAGATACAATGGTAGGCTGATCAATGCCCGGGTGTGGTCAAGGGATCGCTCCCTATTGCTCAACCATGTTATGTATGCCGATGATCTGGTAATTGCTGCTCACTCAGAGGAGGAGTTGGAGGCGCTGCTGGTGAACCTGGAGCGTGCCACTAAGAGATGGGGACTTACCATCAGCCCCACCAAAACTAAGCACCTGCATGGGTATTTTGTACCATCGGACACTCCACCCCCACAAATCCCAATTGATGATAGGGCAGTTGTGGAGAGGGTGGAGAGTTTCCCATTCCTGGGAAGTGTGCTCATGACCGGCTCCGGTTTGACAGCAGCAGTCTCACTCCAAATTAGTCGAGCGGCAATATCTTATCATCGGTTGCGTAACGCTGTGTGGAAGCTACCTGGTCTGTCGCTCCGCACGAAGCTTCAGGTCTTCTCGACCACAGTCAATCCCTCCCTTCTCTACGCTTGCGAAACGTGGACCCCCCTAATGAAACATTTTCGCCAGTTAGAAACATTTAGGCTGGCCTGCCTACGATCCATCCTAGGTTTAACCGGGCTGGATTGTGTGAGGAGCTCACATATCCTTGAAAGATCTAGACAAAGTCCCATCGGTGAGCTCCTCCGGCAGGCAAGGCTGCGTTGGCTGGGTCATGTAGCCCGCATGCCCAGCCACCGCATGCCTAAACAGCGTTTGTTCGGCAGGATCGAGAGGACTAAATGGGCGCGGCACGGGCTAGAGAAGAGATGGAGTGATGTGGTACAGGAGGATGTGGAGCTGAGTGGACTTGCCGATGACTGGTACCAATGGTGTCAAGATCGGCCTCTGTGAAGGAGGCTCGTGAAGGACGCTACTGGGTAGTTGGAGGTAGTCGCCCTCCAACAACAACGGAGGGCGGAGAAGCGACGCTCACAACAACGAGCGGAGCGCCGGGTGGCTTAAGCACAGCAAGTTGGCACAGTAGGGGGCACAGGTGGTGCATCAACCAGTCATCTCGGTCATCTCAGTCAGTCGACCCGTGGAGCCTGGGTCTGTCCCGTGACATCCTGCCAGCGGGCGTTCGACACTTCACGTGGCCTCAACGTGAACATAGCCTGGCACAAGCGTCGTGGTCATGTCACTGCCACTTAGTGGCGAATGGCGGTTGTTGTTGTTGTACGGACCTCGGAATGCTCTGCCGTCGTGTGCGCGGTTCCCCGGCGTAAGAGAGAATTTGCCAACCATCCTCGCGTATCAGGACCCTCCCGAAAAAGGGTCTTGAGACTCAGTGAGCTCCTCTGGGTAAACAAAAAAAACCTCTTCCTCTCCTCTACCTTGGCAGGTAGGGGGGGGAGGGGAGATGTCGGAAGGGAGGGGGGCGGTGTGGTTTGATTGTCATCCCAGGACCCCGAGTCAATTGCAGGGCACGAGTTGGCAGCCTTGATACGTCACGCGGGCACGCGGTGTTTATTTAAACGATGGGATTCTGTGAGATACTATATCGCAATAACATGCATACTAATGACACTCCCATCTTAGCCAAGGAAGGAGAACGTGTACGGCTCGTGCCTCTTACTGCAAGAGACGCCGGTTGGCCGGTGCCCGGCGGTGGCGGCTCGGCCGCACGCGCCTGCCCGTCCCCCAGCACTGTGGAGGCAGCAGCGAGGCTTGGTGGATCACCGCACTCAGTTCTGTGAAACTCCCCACGCGTGGACGTTGAGAAGGGGCCACCATACCCTGGCTCGCCAGCAGAAGGCGGTAGGGCTGGTGTACGAATCGCCATCTGTCTCCATCTGTACGGTGATGGAGAGCGTTGTTGCCTCCTCGCCTGCGTGGGATTTTCTCTGGGCGCTGCGGTTTCCACCCACGTGAATAATGAACACACAATTCATCATTGATGTCAAAACAGTCTTAAAATAAAAACCCAATGCGGCGGCAGGACCCTCTTGGACAAGAGCCATACGACTCAGTGCGGCTCCCCTGGATACATTTTTTTAATTAAAGTTACTTTTAGTGGAAACAAACTGAGAATACTCTCCACGAATACAAAAATCCATCTGCACAGATGGGTTAAAGAACCCGCCTTTCCAAGGCCACCTCGCACGCGGCCCAGCAGGTTTGGGAGGTTCGCAAATCTTTGGGTGATCCACCAACCCTTACATGAATAGCGCTGGATCACAGGAATGTGCTACCACCCCATTGCCACCACCATTACCACCACCACCCACGCCACCACCCTCGTTATCACCACCCCCATCACCACAACCCCCCCACTACGCAGAAAGTGGCGTTGCGCGCGTGTTTGGCGTTCTGAGAAGTGCGGGGGGGGGGGGGCGGGGGGGGGTCTGGCACACGGCGTCCCGTGCCGTCTCCCTCTCTTGAGTGGCCGTCCACCTCGTGCGCCTCTCCGCGCGGAGTTGGTAACTCTCCTGTCTCCTCTCTCTCTCTCCTGTCTCTCTCCTGTCTCTCTCTCTCTCCTGTCTCTCTCCTGTCTCTCTCTCCTCTCTCTCCTGTCTCTCTCTCCTCGCTCGCTCGCTCGCTCTCTCCTTGCTCTGCATCGGTTCCCTCTTCCCAGGGCGAATCGGTATTGTGGACAAACATTCACAACGCCGAACAGGTACCGGCAAATCACTCAATTGGGATCACACACAGCAGCGGCAGCAGCAGCAGCTGGGAACACTTGGCAGGACCCTCGTGAAAAATAATCGTGAGATTCAGTGAGGGTAAACAACAACAATAACAACAACAAGGCGCGAGCGAGTGGTGAGGCACACACACAGAGGCCTTGAGCCGCGCCACGCCGAGCCAGCCCTGGCTCAGATTCACGGCGCCGCGCGACCTCGGCAATCGGCCAGTGACCCTGAGGGGCAGTGCCGAGACAAGGGCACAGAGCACTGCACACGCGTGGTGTGTGTGCATAGCGCGTGGTGTGGTGTACATCACACGTGTGATGTGATGGGGCCGGTACCGTTCGCGAGTAGCACCTATAAAGGCCGCCACGACATCACGCCTTTGGCGATGTTTTCTCATCGCACCAAGTACTCATTTGAGGCCGAATCGATCTAGGGGAAGGGGGCGGGAGAGCGAGGACCGGTTCAGTTAATCGTCACTGGTGCTGGCCGCAAGCGGGAATCGAACTCGGGTCGCCGGGTTCGTAGCGCAGCACAGCGCTAACCACTGCACCACCGCTCCCCCCATACATTGTACACGCGCGCACATTATAGTCCACGTGATTATTGTTATGTTATTAGTGTTATTGTTCTGTTGTTAGTATTATTGCTCTGTCGTTAGTATTATTGTTCTGTTGTTAGTATTATTGTTCTGTTGTTAGTATTATTGTTCTGTTGTTAGTATTATTGTTCTGTTATTAGTATTATTGTTCTGTTGTTAGTATTATTGTTCTGTTATTAGTGTTATTGTTCTGTTATTAGTATTATTGTTCTGTTGTTAGTATTATTGTTCTGTTGTTAGTATTATTGTTCTGTTATTAGTGTTATTGTTCTGTTATTAGTATTATTGTTACGCTTGTTTAGCCAGGAAAGTCTCACCGAGTCCTATGGCTATACTGGACACGTACCAGGAGGGTCCTGCCAAGCGTTCGCAGGACGAGCGGGAGACGATTGCGTTGTCTGAATAATTATCGGTGTTAATTTTCCAACTTTTGCCCAATTTGGACGCACACAATGGCCTGCTCTTGCGAACCACGTCACGGGATCGTCAACGGCGCGTAGTATTTTTTTCACGGTTCATACACCCGCCGCAGTATTCACCAGGGCGGTCGCTGGATTCGAACCGTGAACCTCCTCAACAACAAGCGGCGGCGAACGCGTTAGCGCTGGTGCCCATTCACCACCAAAGTTGACATCCTGCTCACAGTGTAGCCCTGAGCCAGGGGCCGACATTAGACATTTCTATGGCGAGGACGAGTCTGTCCTGCGTGGAACAGTAGATCAAATGGCCTCTACTGGGGAGGGGGCTCTAATAAACGCCCCTTCCGCTAGCAGTGGCTTCTGGAAGAGCAGGCAATGGCAGGGCTGCGCCCTTGCCCGATTGTCCTCTCGCAGAGCCCGAGGTGCCGCCGATTTGTGGCGATGGGACGCGGAACAGTTTTTGAATGAGGGTGGAGGCGGAGACGTCAGCTTTCGACTGCGAAGTCCTGGGACTCCAATTTGACTAATTGGGGAGCAGGGGAAGGGGGGGGATTTGGGGGTAGGGGGGGAATTAACTCTATTGACGGGAGGTTCGCGCAATTACTCACGATCTTGGAAAGCAAAATGAGAGACGCGCGGGGGAGTTGACGAGGCGCGAGGGGGTGGGGGGGGGGACTGCTGCTGCGGATACACAACGTACACAATGCAGCGTGCGACTGTGTACTTTGCGTACGTTGTGTACGTGTGCACATTGTGTACGTTAAATCTTGACTTAAAGCTTTCGTGACTGCAGGAATTCATCGTCTTGGGTCTTTCGGTAGATAGGGCAACTACGACGTTTCGAGCGACTTTATTGAAATACCCAATAAAATTGTGCACGTTGTGTAAATATGTACATTGTTTAAGCGTGTACACTCTCTGCTTTGTGTAAATGTGTATATTGTGTAAGCGCGTGATGGTGTACTTTGTGTGCGTTGCGTAAGCGTGAGCATATACACATTTACATATACACTTTTACACAACGTACACAATCACACACTGCATACACTTACACAATGCACGCGCTTGTACAACGTACACAAAGTACACAATCACATAGCGTACACACAGACAATATACACAATTACCCAATGCACATACTTACAAAACGTACACGCTTACATACACACACAATGTACATAATTACAATGTTGGTGTGTATAGCCGAGTTGGCGCGCGTGTGAATGAGAGGGCAGTTGCAGACGACGCACACACAGCGACAGTGGGTTTGTTAATGCCTGTGGGTGTCTGTGGGTGCCTGTGGGTGTATGTGGGTGCCTGTGGGTGCCTGTGGGTGTCTGTGTGAGAGTCAGTGGGTCGCCGCTATGGGGTCTCTGAGTCTCTATGTGAGCCTATGGGTATGTGGGTCTCTGTGTGATTCTATGGGTCTCTGTGTGATTCTATGGGTCTCTGTGTGAGTCTATGGGTCTTTGTGTGATTCTATGGGTCTCTGTGCGAGTCTATGGGTCTCTGTGTGATTCTATGGGTCTCTGTGTGAGTCTATGGGTCTCTCTGTGAGTTTATGGGTCGCTGTGCGAATCTCTGGGTCTCTATGTGAGTCTATGGGTCTCTATGTGAGTCTATGGGTCTTTGGGTCTCGATGTGAGTCTCCGGGTCACTGTGAACATCTATGAGTCTCTATGTGAGTCTGTTGTTTCCTGTGTGAGTCTTTGGCTCTCTGTGTGAGTCTTTGGGTCTTTGTGTGAGTCTATGGGTCTCTGGCTTGCTATGTGAGTCTATGAATCTGTGGGCCTCAGTGTGAGTTTATGCGTCTATGTGTGAGTGTATGGGTCTCGCAGCGCACTGCGCTACAAAAAAAAAACACACACGACCTGATTTACATTTCTGTTCACGGCCAAATATCTGAACCGGGAATCGAACCACCACACTACCGCTCCCCACGTACACACAGGTACACGCACACACGTGTACTCTCAGACACACACGCGTGCGCCACGCGCCACGGCAAGCGACAGGCGCCGTGATTGCTCCAAACGCGCAGTCCGTGCATTACGCGCGACCCGGGCCCTAATGGCAGCGGCGCACTCTCCTCCTCCTCCTCCTCCTCCTCCCTCGAGTGTCCTCGCAAAACGCGCGCGCCCGTCCCACTCCAACAAGCACTCTCCCGTCTCAGCGCTCGGTCTCCCTCTCCCCTCTCCTCCCACTCCCCTCTCCTCTCTTGGCGTTCTATCAGCGCGCGCGTTCTCTCTCTCTCTCTCTCCACCCTCTCATGTACCCTCTCCATCCTCTCCTCTTAGTGTTCTCTCTCTCCACTCTTCTGTACCATCTCCTCTCTCTCTCTTTCCTGCATCCTATCCTCTCTCTCTCCACTCTTCTGTACCCTCTCCACCCTCTCCTCTCAGCGTTCTCTCTACCCCTGTCTCTCCACTCTCCTGTACCATCTCCTGTCAGCGTTCTATCTCTCCCCTGTCCTCCATCCTTTACTCTCTCTACCCTCTCCTCCTCACTGTGCTCTCTCTCTCGGCCCCCCCTCTCTCTCTCTCGTCACTCTCCTCTCTCCCCTCCTCCCAGCGAGTTCTAGAAGAGCAACAGTGAGAAACAAGCCGGCACAGCTTGGCGATAGAGGAGGATGATGATGACTATTAAAATGATGAGCGGGAGGAGGAGTGGGAGAAGGGACCGGAGTGGAATGAGGAGGATAGATGACGAGGAGCGGGGGAAGAGGAGGGGTAGGAGGATGAAGTTGTAGTGTAGGGGGGGGGGGGTGAAGAGGATGATGAGGGGGAGGAGGAGGAGAGGGGGAGGGAGGATGGAGCGGTCCGAACGACCTCCATAATCGAGGACTTTCGTGAGGGCTCCCACGTGCAGCCTCGCATCCCTCGCAGCCTCCACTCATCATCAGCAGCAACAGCAGCGTCAGCAGCTGCATCATCGTCAGCCGCTGCAGCAGCATTGTCATTATCGTCTGCCTCGCATAACGAGGGCTGCCCAGAGAAACACTCTCCCTCCTCTCCCTCTACTCACCGAGCACTCTCCCTTCACTTTCCCCGTCTCCTCTTCCACATCTCCCCATCCCACAACAACAACAGCAGCAGCAGCAACATTCAACCCGTGGCTTTCCACGTACAGGGCCCGTGCATCATCATCGTCATCAGCAGCCATGAGCAATCCACTGCTGGACGAATGCCTGCACCGGGCGATCGTCGCTCACAACGTCTCACGGTGATGTTATGGAAACATCAGCCGAGTGGTGGTAGCAGTCTACGAGCTGATTCCATCGCTCCGTCTCTGCCGTGGACGTTCGCTCGGGCGCCTTTGCATGTTTTTTGGGCTGCCACTCCGTTACGAGTGTCGCCTATCGACCACCACCTCCTGCAATCACCATCATCATCATCACCACCACCATCATCATCACCACCACCATCATCATCACCACCACCACCACCACCACCATCATCATCACCATCATCATCATCACCACCATTATCATCATCATCATCACCACCACCATCGTCATCATCACCATCACCATCACCATCATCACCACCATCATCATCACCACCACCACCACCACCACCATCATCATCACCATCATCATCACCACCACCATCATCATCATCACCACCATCATCATCATCATCATCACCACCATCATCATCATCACCACCATCATCATCATCACCACCACCATCATCACCACCACCATCATCATCATCATCATCACCACCACCACCACCACCACCATCATCATCATCACCACCATCATCATCATCATCACCATCATCATCATCATCACCACCATTATCATCATCACCACCATCATCATCATCATCATCACCACCATCATCATTACCATCATCATCATCACCATCATCATCATCACCATCATCATCATCACCACCACCATCATCATCATCACCACCACCATCATCATCATCATCATCACCACCACCATCATCATCATCACCACCACCACCATCACCATCATCACCACCACCATCATCATCACCACCATCATCATTATCATCATCACCACCACCATCGTCATCATCACCATCACCACGACCATCATCACCACCATCATCATCATCATCACCACCACCACCACCATCATCATCATCCACCACCACCACCACCATCACCACCACCACCATCATCACCACCACTGCCACCATCATCATCACCACCATCATCACCACCACCACCATCATCACCACCACCACCATCATCATCACCACCATCATCATCATCACCACCATCATCATCACCACCACCACCACCATCATCACCACCACTACCACCATCATCATCACCACCATCATCACCACCACTACCACCATTATCACCACCACTACCACCATCATCATCACCACCATCATCATCACCACCATCATCATCATCATCACCACCACCACCACCATCATCACCACCACTACCACCATCATCATCACCGCCATCATCACCACCACTACCACCATCATCATCACCACCACCACCATCATCACCACCACTGCCACCATCATCATCACCACCACCACCACCATCATCACCACCACCATCATCATCCCACCATCATCATCATCACCACCACCATCATCATCACCACCACCACCATCATCACCACCACTACCACCATCATCATCACCACCATCATCACCACCACCACCACCACCATCATCATCATCACCACCATCACCACCACCACCACCATCATCACCACCACCACCATGATCATCACCACCACTACCACCATCATCATCACCATCATCATCACCACCATCAGCATCATCACTACCACCACCATCATCATCACCACCACCACCATCATCATCATCACCACCACCACCGTCATCGTCCCGTCGAGCCACGTGTCTCTGCCGGTGCAAGGACTGACTCGACCACCGTCATGGACACGTGGAGTTGTCACCGCTGGCTCAGGGTCGACAATAGAGATGAGCGCCGCACTATATTCGTTGGGAGGCAGGAGACACTCTGGTGGACGTCTGGGGACGTTACGCACGCCGCGTGACTGCGCACTGCTGGGACGACACATGGGGCATGCGTTTTTATGTGTTTACATTAAAATTCTCATCAGGCCCCATTGCGTAAAGCCCAGTTTCCCACTCGATTTATCCACTCCATCTCGCTGTGTGCGTCTCTCTATTCACGTGTGATAAAAAAGGCCGCTGACCGAAACGTCGCTCATCATATAATTGTTCCTTTTTAAGGCCACACACAGAGTGTTGTTATTGGCGAATGTGTTGAGGTTTTTGTGTGCTTGTGCACCACTGCCAACAGCAGCAGCATCGCCAACTAATTAGGAATTTGATAGGGGAAGGAACTTTGAGATTCGTGAAAGAACATGCAACAGTGTTGTTGTTGTTGCAACGCCTCAACCCGACTGAGAATACACAACACACACACCCACTCACGACAAAGACAAAAAACCCCCGTATAGCTATGTAAAATATTAGTGAGTGCATCTGAACTAACGCTCGGAGGGTACACTCAATGGAGTGGTGTGGACAGGTCCCAGCCCGACCGCCTTTGTCTCACGAGTTGCGAAACTTACACACCGCACAGGGCACTCATTTGAGGCTGAGCCTACTTATGGGGAGGCCCAGGACCGGTTCATATATTCGCCACCGGTGTTGGTCGTGAGCGGGCGATGGAACTCGGGCCCGCCGGCTTAGTCGCGCTGCGCTCTCGCCACGCGGCGATCAGCCCCCCAGCACCCACACGCACGTGGACAGCGACACCAAGCGGCGCGCGGCACAGTCTCTGACACGACTCACGGACACGCGCTCGAAATCTGGGAAGAGGGTGGTGTGGGGTGGGGGGCGTTCGTGTAGAGATATTTTATGCTAATTACAATGGGGGAGAGGGGGGGGGGGCTGTGGGGTTGCGGGGGCCAGCGGGCGGGGATGGGGGAGGGGGCTGTGGGTTGGCCACTTTCCGACGCAGTGATTATAGACGGAGCCACAAAAACTCGAAAAAAAAGTAACGAACCCAGCGCCTCGCTAATGCACGGAGCTGGCGGCGGGGGACGCGGGGTGGGGTGGGGGGATGGAGGTGGGGAGCATAAGAGGGGGGGGGAAGGGGGGTCGTTAATTGAAGCAATTCAAAGGGTTCCTCTCCTGTTCACGCACCCCGCCCCCGCGAGGGTGAGGAGTTGGGGGGCGGTTAGGGGTTCGGGGGTGATGGTTAGGGCTAGGGGATAGGGACGGGGGTGGGGGCGGGGTTCGTCGCGTTAGAGCGCGGGATGGGGATACGTAGAGTGCACGGAGTGAGTGGCGCGCCTGAGATGCAGCGCTCTGGAGGCGTGGGTCGGTGGATCACGCAGAGATCGGCGAAGCTCCCCAAACGCGCTGAGACTCAATGAGGTTTCCCCTAATACTGATCATAATCATACTGATCATAATTATTATGATCAGTATTTCGAATCAGTATTCGATGTATTTTTACATTCAATCTCCAGTAATATGCCCGATAAACACGCCGTTACAATCCGCGTATTACACCTTTGCATCGATTACTCGATGGCGCGTGCTTTGAGAACGCAAGAACCGATCCCTACGGACGTATGACCCCGTCGTCACGTCGATTCGTCGGCACGCCAGGGAGGCCGCAGGCCGCGCCCAGCAGTGTTCGTGTGCCCGCGGCGCCGATGCCCAGCCACGTCCGAGACGTCTCTCGGAGACCTAAACTCGGAGCCTCGGCTCTCGGCCAACATCAGCAGAGTGCGCGGCGGACGGACGGACAGAGGGACGAGTGGACAGACGCACGGACAGAGGGAGAGGGTAAACGGTCGGAATGACGGAGAGAGATGGACGGGCATATTGGATGGACACAACGGACGGACAGATGGAAGAGATCTAAAGGCGAACTCGGACGGATGGATGGACGGACAAAGGGGCAGACAGAGAGAGGCTGGAAACGGACGGACAGACAACAGTGGCGGACGTGCAGATATACAAAGGGAATCCCAGAAGGACAGAGATAGTTTGGGTCGGGGGCGGCGTGATCTAAGCTACAGACTGCAGAAGTAAGCTTGTCTGGGGCAGGTGGTGGTGAGTTGCATGCGTACAGGTCGCATACCCCCCCCCCCGTACACAACCACCCCTCCCCCCACCGAGCCCCCCCCCCTTCACCCACCTCATCAAGCACCGCCGGCCACTTCCTCGCATCAGCATGAATAATGAAGGCGGGGACGCGACCAGCGCTGACGCGATCGATGCGTGGATGAGGCGGACGCGCCATTACCGAGCGCATCAACAATCGTGGCCGCCTCGAGATGCTTGTGGTCAGGCGCGGTGCCGACTCGGGCCGAGAGGCTCGGCTAATGGAGCGCGGGTTGGCGCGGGTTCGGGTCGCGTGGCACAAGCCGAAGGACTCGAGGGGGGGTACCGGGAAAGGCACGGGGCTCATTCGCGCAGCATGGATTCATTTTTACAAACCGAATATTTGGCGGCTCGCTGATAGGATAGAGCGCGTGGTGGCACAAGACACGTAGCCGCGCAGAGAGGTATACTGGATGTGATGTGCCGGGCGGCTGCGGAAACATTTTGCGGGTCGCTAGTCTGTGCCACGTGACTAGTAGCCGCGGTCGTAGCGAGAAGGGGTATACTGGATGTGGGCTGCCGAGTGAAGCCACACAGGCCCGGCCGAAATGATGCCCTGGCTCACGCACTGCCCACACTTATTTAGGCAGGAAAGCGTCCCTGCTTTATTGGTGACGTCTGACCGATTGCTTAAGCCATGAGAGTTTGTTGGGAGGCAATCGGAGAGACCCCACGAGGAGAGAGACACCCAGCGCTGTCGTATCCTGGCCACACCTCGCAGGTCCACCGCCTACTGCACCTGGCAAGCCCTGGTTGGCGGGCACCCATCCAAGCACGAACCAGGCTCAAGCCTGCTTGAAGTCGGGCGAATTAGGTTGAATTTGTCGCAGGAAATCAATGACATTTAATAAAATAATTGAACACTAAAGAGTCCCTTGCCACTTTTCAAAAGGTATTTTTGTTTCTCTACAAAATGTTTATCCAGATGGTGCTATCAGCGTTACGCAGAAGGATGAAGCATCCTCTCAGTTCTGTCGCAGAGCGGATCATCCCTTCGTGTTTAGAGAACGGCCCGCGGAAGCGGATATCACAGAGCTATTGTTTAAACGTAAAATAACGCTCTAGCCCGACCAGTAAATGAGCTCTCATGACCATTAAAAAAAATCGACACATTTGTCCAAAAGGAAAACCGTGGATAGCGTTCGACCCTGGATAGTTGCCACTTGGCGTTGAGTCTGCGAGTGACTCTTTCCGCCACGAGGGGGCGATAGCAGCTCGGCGAACGCGCCTCACTCGGAGACTCGCGTGGGTCTGGCGCCCTTTCGCCTGTACGTCGGTACAGGTGCGTATGTTGAACTTCTTTCGCACCGTACGTAGCCGACCGTGCAAATCGGAGGTTTCGCATCTCATCCGCGACACAAAGCTCAACGCTGTCCTCAATCACACCGTGGCCGTAAACGAAAAAAAAAACACAACAGGCGACGTTTCGGACATAGAGAGGCCAGAAAGGTAGGGCTAGAATTCTCGATGGGTTATGAATAAGGGCCGCTGCCTGAAACGTCGCCTACCTCACTGGCCCATGAACATGCTACGGAGAAGGGCCGTGTCTCAAACGTTGCCTATTTTATTTATAAACGTATACTCAACTAGTTTTTATTCAATAAACTATTTCTTATATTAGCTTGTAGGGCCCACTGAGCTTGATAGCTCTTTTTCAAAAGCGACCTGGCCTATTACAAATGCTAGCCCAGTGGAGGGGCTTATCATCATGCGGACATTTATAGCAGCCAAATACTCTAAACGCACGTTCTAAATGTGGAGGGAACAAACGGAGAAAAATCCGCGCAAACACGCAGAGAGAGAGAGACGCAAACTCCAAATACACAGCAGCAGGCGTCAGGGTCGGGATCGAAGCCACGACCTCCTGCATACCAGGCGAGGGAGTGAACATCTCGCAACCACGGCACCCGTTACTAATACAACTCCTAAAGGAGGGAACACGCCCGAGAGGACAGCCACCCCGAAGATGAAGCGATGAGCTCAGCTCACCATCGCAGGAGCGAGATGAATTGTTGCATCACGACGTGGTGAGGAACGGCCTTCATCCAGCAGTGGATAATAGATGGCAGCTGACGTGACGGATGAGGACACTGTGGCAGGACAGGACACTGTCCATTAACTCGAACTGCTGACTTTCCATTAAGTGTTGGTACCAATTTTATCTACCCCCAGAGGGGTGACGATGCAAACCACTCAATAAGGAATTGGCCAAATATGTCAAAGCAGTAAGCCCTCCTCGACAGTTACTGGACCGGCTGGTTGTGCGCGTGTGTGGTGGGGTAAAGTGTGGGTACTCCCACCCATTGCAGGACGTCCGGCGAGCGTGGAAGATGAGGCCACGTCCCTGTAGTGGGATCACCAGGGCTCCCCAAGGTGGAGCCCCTTCCGCTAGCAGTGGCGTGAGCGAGCAATTGCAGGGCGGCGCCTTTAACCTCGCTAAAAGTCTCGAGACTCAGCGAGGCTTCCCTCTATAAATACGACTTTAGTCGTCGCAGCCCCCTTTGGTTAATTGATGGCTTTTCGATGGATGTTTTAATGGAGTTCTCTTTCGTTTTTACGATCAATGTAAGTCCATGCGGCAGGAGTGAGATGATGGATTGTGGCCGCCGCAGTAGCCCGAGTGATGGGTGCGACAGCGGCAAGGAAAACGTCCTCAGCCAGCAGTGGATAGACCATGGCTCGCGATGCTGATGCAGTTTGTTGCGCAGTTTTATGTTTCGTGCATCGCCCACGCCCTCTCAAGAGGAATACCACGTCGTTTATAAGCAGCAAAGTCTGGGACAAGCGCGACTCGTCATACACGTCGGTCCAGAAAGTGCAAATGTTACTTAATCGAATTCGTCTGTTTTAGTATTATATTATACAATGGTAATTCCGTTAATAATAATAAAAAAATGCATATATCCATAATAGAGGTGTATTGGGTGAGATCGCGCACATATAAATGTGTCGTTAAACCAGCCACCACCCGACACAGCCGATTAGTAAGGTTTGCCAAGTAACCAAAGCATGCCAATTAGTTACTAGTTCAGCACACCCGTGTGTTGGAGAGTAAACCCACATTTACAATTCGAGTACACATACATTTTAACAGACCATGATCTCGTCAAATCCTGCATGAATGTCTCCGCTGTCTCGCTCTTGGGGCTGATTGACCATACATCACCACGCTGGTCACTGCTGGTTGGCGAAGGAGGGAGCCCAAGACCGGTTCAGATATCACTCGTCGCTGATGCGAGCCCTGACCGAGAATCTAACTCAGGTGACCATGGCTCACGGAGCAATGCACTAACCGCCACGCCACTCTTCTCTCCGCACGGCACCACGATCAAAACAACATCAATGGCTATTCAAAGCGTCCTTCTGGCGGCGCTGGGCCAATGGTGAAAATTCCACATTACTATGGCGAGGTCCGTTCCTTAGCCAGGACGCACGTCAACAGTTAACACGCGCCACTGATGTCGGCCGTGGACCGGGATTGAACTCAGGCTCCGGGGTTCACAACGCGCAATGAACCACTGCGCCACCGCTCCATACTTATTTCATTATTTACATCTCCCAGCATCTCTCTCTCTCTGCACACACAGCACCTCACTCTACACACACACACAGTATCTCACTCTACACACACAGCATCTCACTCGACACACACACACAGCATCACACTCTACACACACACACCATCTCACTCTACACACACACACAGATTCTCACTCTACACACACACACAGCACCTCACTCTACACACACACAGCACCTCACTCTACACACACACACACAGCATCTCACTCTACACACACACACAGATTCTCACTCTACACACACACACACCATCTCACTCTACACACACACACAGATTCTCACTCTACACACACACACAGCACCTCACTCTACACACACACAGCACCTCACTCTACACACACAGCATCTCACTCTACACACACACACAGCATCACACTCTACACACACACACAGCATATCACTCTACACACACAGCACCTCACTCTACACACACACACAGCATCACACTCTACACACACACACAGCATCTCACTCTACACACACAGCATCTCACTCTACACACACACACAGCATCACACTCTACACACACACACACAGCACCTCACTCTACACACACACAGCACCTCACTCTACACACACACACAGCACCTCACACTACACACACACAGCATCACACTCTACACACACACACAACAGCTCACTCTACACACACACACAGCACCTCACTCTACACACACACACAGCATCTCACTCTACACACACACACAACACCTCACTCTACACACACACACAGCACCTCACTCTACACACACACACACACAGCACCTCACTCTACACACACACACAGCACCTCACTCTACACACACACACAGCACCTCACTCTACACACACACACAGCATCTCACTCTACACACACACAGCACCTCACTCTACACACACACAGCACCTCACTCTACACACACACACAGCATCTCACTCTACACACACACACACACAGCACCTCACTCTACACACACACACAGCATCTCACTCTACACACACACACACAGCATCACACTCTACACACACACACAGCATCTCACTCTACACACACACAGCATCTCACTCTACACACACACACAGCACCTCACTCCACACACACACAGCATCTCACTCTACACACACACACAGCATCTCACTCTACACACACACACAGCATATCACTCTACACACACACACAGCATCTCACTATACACACACACAGCACCTCACTCTACACACACACACAGCATCTCACTCTACACACACACACACAGCATCTCACTCTACACACACAGCCTCTCACTCTACACACACACAGCATCTCACTCTACACACACACACAGCATCTCACTCTACACACACACAGCATCACACTCTACACACACACACAGCATCTCACTCTACACACACACACAGCATCTCACTCTACACACACACAGCATCTCACTCTACACACACACACAGCATCTCACTCTACACACACACACAGCATCTCACTCTACACACACACACAGCATCTCACTCTACACACACACAGCATCACACTCTACACACACACAGCATCTCACTCTATACACACACACAGCATCTCACTCTACACACACACACAGCATCTCACTCGACACACACACACACACAGCATCACACTCTACACACACACACCATCTCACTCTACACACACACACAGATTCTCACTCTACACACACACACAGCACCTCACTCTACACACACACAGCACCTCACTCTACACACACACACACAGCATCTTACTCTACACACACACACAGATTCTCACTCTACACACACACACACCATCTCACTCTACACACACACACAGATTCTCACTCTACACACACACACAGCACCTCACTCTACACACACACAGCACCTCACTCTACACACACAGCATCTCACTCTACACACACACACAGCATCACACTCTACACACACACACAGCATATCACTCTACACACACACAGCACCTGTATCACTCTACACACACACACAGCATCACACTCTACACACACACACAGCATCTCACTCTACACACACAGCATCTCACTCTACACACACACACAGCATCACACTCTCCACACACACACACAGCACCTCACTCTACACACACACAGCACCTCACTCTACACACACACAGCACCTCACACTACACACACACAGCATCACACTCTACACACACACACAACATCTCACTCTACACACACACACAGCACTGTATCACTCTACACACACACAGCACCTCACTCTACACACACACACAGCATCACACTCTACACACACACACAGCATCTCACTCTACACACACAGCATCTCACTCTACACACACACACAGCATCTCACTCTACACACACACACAACACCTCACTCTACACACACACACAGCACCTCACTCTACACACACACACAGCACCTCACTCTACACACACACACAGCACCTCACTCTACACACACACACAACACCTCACTCTACACACACACACAGCACCTCACTCTACACACACACACAGCACCTCACTCTACACACACACACAGCCTCTCTCTCTACACACACACAGCACCTGTCATCACTCTACACACACACAGCACCTCACTCTACACACACACAGCATCTCACTCTACACACACACACACACAGCACCTCACTCTACACACACACACAGCATCTCACTCTACACACACACACACAGCATCACACTCTACACACACACACAGCATCTCACTCTACACACACACAGCATCTCACTCTACACACACACACAGCACCTCACTCCACACACACACAGCATCTCACTCTACACACACACACACAGCATCTCACTCTACACACACACACACAGCATATCACTCTACACACACACACAGCATCTCACTATACACACACACAGCACCTCACTCTACACACACACACAGCATCTCACTCTACACACACACACAGCATCTCACTCTACACACACACAGCATCTCACTCTACACACACACACAGCATCTCACTCTACACACACACACAGCATCTCACTCTACACACACACAGCATCACACTCTACACACACACACAGCATCTCACTCTACACACACACACAGCATCTCACTCTACACACACACAGCATCTCACTCTACACACACACACAGCATCTCACTCTACACACACACACACAGCATCTCACTCTACACACACACACAGCATCTCACTCTACACAGACACAGCATCACACTCTACACACACACAGCATCTCACTCTATACACACACACAGCATCTCACTCTACACACACACACAGCATCTCACTCTACACACACACAGCATCTCACTCTACACACACACACAGCATCTCACTCTACACACACACACAGCATCTCACTCTACACACACACACAGCATCTCACTCTACACACACACAGCATCTCACTCTACACACACACACACACAGCATCTCACTCTACACACACAGCACCTCACTCTACACACACACACAGCACCTCACTCTACACACACACACAGCACCTCACTCTACACACACACACAGCATCTCACTCTACACACACACACAGCATCACAATCTACACACACACACACAGCACCTCACTCTACACACACACACAGCATCACACTCTACACACACACACAGCACCTCACTCTACACACACACAGCATCTCACTCTACACACACACACACACACAGCATCTCACTCTACACACACACACACAGCACCTCACTCTACACACACACACAGCATCTCACTCTACACACACACAGCACCTCACTCTACACACACACAGCACCTCACTCTACACACACACACAGCATCTCACTCTACACACACACACACAGCATCTCACTCTACACACACACACAGCATCTCACTCTACACACACACAGCACCTCACTTTACACACACACACAGCACCTCACTCTACACACACACACACACAGCATCTCACTCTACACACACACACAGCACCTCACTCTACACACACACACAGCATCTCACTCTACACACACACACAGCACCTCACTCTACACACACACAGCACCTCACTCTGCACACACACACACAGCACCTCACTCTGCACACACACACAGCACCTCACTCTACACACACACAGCACCTCACTCTACACACACACACACAGCATCTCAATCTACACACACAGCATCTCACTCTACACACACACACAGCACCTCACTCTACACACACACACACAGCATCTCACTCTACACACACAGCATCTCACTCTACACACACACACACATCACCTCACTCTACACACACACAGCACCTCACTCTACACACACACACACAGCATCTCACTCTACACACACACAGCATCTCACTCTACACACACACACACATCACCTCTCTCTACACACACACAGCACCTCACTCTACACACACACATAGCACCTCACTCTACACACACACACAGCACCTCACTCTACACACACACACAGCACCTCTCTCTACACACACACACCATCTCACTCTACACACACAGCATCTCACTCTACACACACACACAGCACCTCACTCTACACACACACACAGCATCTCACTCTACACACACACACAGCATCTCACTATACACACACACACAGCAACTCACTCTACACACACACACATCATCTCTCACACTCGGCATCTCTTACCATAATCTCGTAGCCAACATCTTGCACTCGAAGCGCATACCCCAGATCTTCCACCGACCCAGCATATCCCACCCATCGCCATCATCATCACCACCACCACACCCACCACTGCCCCTAACCTCACCCATCACCACCCCAGCCACCCCTCCCCCCACACCCGCCCCCTACTCTCCCCTCTGCCCGCGGAGCCTCTGGCGTCTCTGATCAGAGCGAGGAGCAGGAGTCACGGACCGGGAGATCGCAAAGCCCCGCGCCCTTGGGGCACCAAAGAACCACGAAGAGCCCCTCGGGCGCAGAGAGCCCCTGAAACGCTCACGTCGGGGTCTCAGCCGAGGGACCCCCCTCACTCGCACCCCGCCCCCCCCCAACGCACCTGCTGTGCTGCACTGGGGATGAAGGGGGCAGCGCCTTGTACCCCCTCGTTTCGCTGACGGCCGCGCAGAGAGAGATCGTTCATTTGTAGTCGACGAAGCCGGGAAACTGGGTTTGATTCTGGATCTGGGTTTGAGATTAAAGTGTGAATCTGGGCCTGGGTTTAGAGCCAGGGTTAGGGTTTAGGGGTCTGGGCTCAGATTATCTAGGTCCAGTTCAAGTCTAGGTCTAATCTATATCTTGGGTTCGGGTTACGAATTAAGGATCGAGGCTGGATTGGAGTCTATTTATTCGAGCCAGGGCTATCGGCTCTGATATTAGTACTCTCGGTTCTGGGCTCGGCATCATCTCGGTATAAGACGTGGGAGGCAGGGTCATTAGTCTGGGTCTGAGTCACAGCCCACAGATCTTCGCTTCGAGACGGGGGGGGGGGGGGGGCTGCGTTCAAGGCAGAGAAGTCCGACTCCGCTCCAGCCCTCTCATCCCCCGCCAACTGCGAGCGCGCCATGGAACGACCCCAAACGCGGAGCCACTCGCCGCTCCTCCGCCTCTGGCTGCTCGCCTGCTGCTGCTGCTCCCTCCTCCTCGTCGGGGCCGCATCCCCCCCGCGGGGTTCCGCGCCAGGTCCCTTCGCTGGGAGCTGCCCCCGACTCTGCCGCTGCGACCCCGGCTCCATCTCCTGCACGGAGCCCGGCGCCATCACCGCGGTGCGACAGCTCGCGGATGCGTGGCGAGCAGTGGATGGAGATGCTGATCATGACGACGACGACGACGATGAGTACGATGGGGATGGGGGCGAAGAGGACCACTATGGCGAGAAGGAGGAGATGGAACGGGAGCAAGAGCGCTGGCGTCACGCAGACAACATCACGCGCATGTAAGAACCGGGCCGGAACGCGGACTCATTCCCGCAAAATGTTACGGCGCACGTGGGAGCACGGCGATAACTGTTCGCTAATGCGGCCGCTCACGTTGATTTACCCCCGTTGTGGGCCTCCTCTAGGTCGGCTCAGTGGTAAATTAATTTGGCTGCGCGGTGCGGTATTGTCCGGGAGAGACAAAGGCGGCCCGGGTGTGCCTCTTGGCCCCGTAAATCCTCGTTATCATGAGCCTGCTTGACGCGAGTCATCACGTTCGCGCTCGGTGTAAATTATCTCCCAGCGAGAGAGCACGTGCATTGTGATCACCATGTGGGTTGCATGCATTGATTTCAATTACTTCTCTGTAAATCCACTGTTGTACCGTACTTTCTATGCTTCGACGTCTATGCTCCCCCGCATTCACCGACCCGCACTGACCAGCCTGGCAAAGTATGGTCAAGTAACCCCCACGACCTACAACGGGTCGGGGAATTCGTGTCCAGAAGTGGATGTTACCCACAAAAAGCGAGGGCCGCCTTTGCCTCCCCTAGCGCTAACGTTCACACATCGCATCAGTTACCAATTTAAGGTTGAGTGGATCTAGGGGAGGCACGAGTAACTCGGACAGGCAGGGAATCGAACTCAGGTGCGTGGTAACGCAATGTGTCGCGTGCCGTACCCGCCTTGAATAGGAGCTCGCTAACTGGACCTACAGTCTATAACGGCGTTGAGTATTTGTATGGGGAGCAGTGGCGCAGTGATTAGCGCGCCGCTGGTGTAATGATATTGTATTGGTGCAATGGGTTTTGTGAGTGTTATGCAAGAGTTACAACTCAACATGCCGATGCCGTGACCAGTCGACTGTTGACTCTCGATGGGCAACTCAAAGTCAATTTCCTGTTCAAATGCGCATTGATGCGGGGCTCATCTCGGCCCGAAGCGAGTGGTGTAAAGTCCACACTGGTTTGGCGGTGGGTGGAGGCGGGGTGAGTATATTCACAGGACAACCACGACTGAATTTCACCCACGAAGTGGTACCTATTTTATCGACCCCCAGAGGAATAAGCGGTGCTTGAGCCTACATTGTTCCACGCAAACATTGTCTGTTGGTGAAGTATGTCGGGTTTTGACTGATGGGATGCGATAAATCTGCGGGTCGGGGCTGATGGGTAGAGGCGTCCGCCTGTCTTCCATCGTTACGCAAATGTCGATGTACATTGGCGGATGTCGATGGATTCCAAAGACAAAGATCCCCCGTATAGCCTGAGCAGACTGTTGGGGCAAGCGCCGTTAGCGAGCACCAATGAAGGCCGACACGACACACGAGGAGGTGGGTGGCCAATACCAGGACACGTTCAAATAATCGTCACTGGTGTTTTTGGCCATGAGCGAGAATCGAACTCGGGTCGCCAGGTCCGTCACGCATCGCGCGAAACCGCTGCACCACCGCTCCCCACCGGACCCCGTGCCGCCGTGCTACTCACACGTGCACACGAGGCCGTGGGGGTCCCGTCCATCGGCCTCTCGGCGGCGTTTACGCGGGGCAAACTCGGGACCGGTTTCGACCTTCTAGGTCTCATCAGCAATCGTCTATTCCCCTGCCACGACTAACAGCAGTGGCGAGCGCTCTATCTAAAGTTCTCCTGGCACTCACCCGAAGTCGACCCGGTCTAAACTGAATGGTCTCCTCTGCGCTCTTGGTGCTGTTGCTGCTGCTGCTCTTCTCGTTCAGAATAATCCACAACCAGACGGAGTTGGGAGAGCTGGCGGAGGGAGACCTGGGCGGGTTCCCTCACCTGCGGGAGCTGTGAGTGAGCGCGCAGACCCGGGGATTCACTCGCGAACACACGGGCGGACACAGACACACAGAGCTGAGCTTTCTACGGGGACACACTCACACACACACATAAACACGAGGACAAATACCCCCACATGTAGCCTTACAACAGACTGCTAAGCGCTCTCGGCGAATACCTATGAAGGACGGCAAAGCACACGAGATAGTGGGTGATCAACAGCACGCCCGGTCGCCTTTGTCTCTCCAGTACTGATGTGTATACACCGCATCAGATACTCATTTAAGGCTGAGTCGACTAAGAGGAGGATCAGGACTCGAACTCGGGACGCCGGATTCGTAGCACAGCACGCTACCCACTGCACTACCGTTCCCCATAGACACACCGGCACACATACGCATATATAGACACACACACACATAGATGCATACATTTTATACACACACACAGAGATACACACATTGTATACATACACACACGACGCTCTGTATGACTCTCTGTGTGACACACATTTTATACATACACACACACATAGATACACACATTTTATACACACACACACAGATACACACATTTCATACACACACCCACACATGGCATTATTTCAACGAGGTGTGTCTGGAAATCCGACCCAGGAAAATACTGTGCCACTCGGCACACCACATCCATTACTCATCTCGCCACGTTTCTCGCGAGTCAAGTGGCGTGCAACGTACTCCAGCCTACCACACATCAGTCACGGCTGGATAGAGAGAGACACGTGGAGTATCTTGTACAAGGAGGGATAGAGAGGGACACGTGGGTGTCTTGTACACGGAGGGATAGAGAGGGACACGTGGAGTATCTTGTACACGGAGGGATAGAGATGGACACGTGGAGTATCTTGTACACGGAGGGATAGAGAGGGACACGTGGGTATGTTGTACACGGAGGGATAGAGAGGGACACGTGGGTGTCTTGTACACGGAGGGATAGAGAGGGACACGTGGGTATGTTGTACACGGAGGGATAGAGAGGGACACGTGGGTATGTTGTACACGGAGGGATAGAGAGGGACACGTGGGTGTCTTGTACACGGAGGGATAGAGAGGGACACGTGGAGTATCTTGTACACGGAGGGATAGAGATGGACACGTGGAGTATCTTGTACACGGAGGGATAGAGAGGGACACGTGGGTATGTTGTACACGGAGGGATAGAGAGGGACACGTGGGTGTCTTGTACACGGAGGGATAGAGAGGTACACGTGGGTATGTTGTACACGGCCTATATCTGTAAGGGCTGTGTAGAGCTCTGTCGATGTGGAGGCCGTTCCGCCAATAACGGCGTTAGAAATTGCAGGGCTGCGCCTTTGCCTTGTCTACACAGATCGTGGGCGATACGTAGGCTACACATTTATTGCGCGCACATGACGTTCGTACACTCTATATGAAGACGGAGATCTCCCGTGCAGACTTAACAGACTGCTGGGGCAAGTGTGGCGAGCACCTATGAAGACCGCGGCACGGCACACGAGGGGTTGGGTGGCCAAGCACTACGGCCCGGCCGCCTTTGTCGCCCTAGCGGCGATCTTTACTAAACACGGCACCAGGCACTCACTTCCGGCTGAGTCGACCTAGGGGAGGCCCAGCACCGGTTCAGATGAACGCCACTGGTGTCATCTTCTTGGTTCGTTCGGTAAAGTCACGTAGAAGGGAAATAATAAAATAATAAAAATAAAACAAAAAACATTCGGCCACAACGCAAGCAGCCGTCCTCAGGTGAAGAACAGGTCTGTCGGAAAGACAGCGTCTGAATGACACACCACCAAGCTTGGCAGCGTATATAAGTCACTGGTGTCGGTGGCCGTGAGCGGGAATCGAACTCTCGCGAACCGCGACGCGCACAGAGAGACACCCACGAGGCGAGAGGAGCACGCCACGCCGCTCACAACGCAACCAACACGGACTCGACTCGAACGCGCACAGCCAACCCCTCGGGAACTCACGGAAGTCTCTCGTAAGCGGAGAGAGTCGCGCAGTCGCAGAGAAGTCACACGGTGCACGCATCTCAACAACAATGATGATAATTATACAAAACAATCAAACATGACTCGAACTGTTCGGTTAATTTGGTCAAATTGGCGAGACAACAGCGATGGAGTTGATAATAATTTTTTACCTTTTTATCTGGCAACAAAACTGACACCTTTTTTTACAAGGAGTCATGTTTGCATTAACCACAATACCTGCGATCATAATGCAAACAAAAAAACATAACTCTGATAAGGTATGCAATGTCCTTGAAGTTGATTGGTCCACACCCGAGACAGCTTTCTTTAGAGCCTAGTATCACATGGTGTTGGACCAGATGACGCCAAAAGGCGCAGCGATGGAGTTGTCGAGATGCAGGAGACCGCCGTGGATCTCCGCTCGTTGTTCGGCACCGCCGCTTCCTCCGGCGGAAATCGATTCCGTTACTAACCTATAAACTACTTTTATCGTTTCATTTTCTCAGGTCGGGCCAATGAGCTTCATCGGTCTTTTTCAGAAGCGACCTGGTTATCACCAGTGATAGGCCAACGAAGTGGCTTGTCACGTGGACATTTGCTGCAGCCAGATAGTCGAAGCGCGTGTTTCTAAATGCCGAGGGCCCTGAGATAAATTCACGCGACCACGGGGAGAGACACGCAGACTCCAAATATACAGCAGCAGGAATCGATCCTACGACCTCCTGTATACCAGGCGAGGTAGTTAACATCTCCTAGCCACCGTGATGATGAGAGAGACACGCAGACTCCAAATATACAGCAGCAGCAGGCGTCAGGGTCGGAATCGAACCCCCGACCTCCTGTACACCAGGCGAGGCAGTTAACATCTCCTAGCCACCGTGATGATGATGAGAGAGACACACAGACTCCAAATACACAGCAGCAGCAGGCGTCAGGGTCGGAATCGAACACCCCGACCTCCTGTATACCAGGCGAGGCAGTTAACATCTCCTAGCCACCGTGATGATGATGAGAGAGACACGCAGACTCCAAATACACAGCAGCAGCAGGCGTCAGGGTCGGAATCGAACCCCCGACCTCCTGTATACCAGGCGAGGCAGTTAACATCTCCTAGCCACCGTGATGATGAGAGAGACACGCAAACTCTCTGAGTGACTCTCTGTGTGACTCTCTGAGTGACTCTCTGTGTGACTCTCTGAGTGACTCTCTGAGTGACTCTCTGAGTGACTTTCTGTGTGACTCTCTGAGTGACTCTCTGAGTGACTCTCTGAGTGACTTTCTGTGTGACTCTCTGAGTGACTCTCTGAGTGACTCTCTGTGTGACTCTCTGAGTGACTCTCTGATTGACTCTCTGAGTGACTCTCTGTGCGACTCTCTGTGTGACTCTCTGAGTGACTCTCTGAGTGACTCTCTGTGTGACTCTCTGAGTGACTCTCTGTTTGACTCTCTGAGTGACTCTCTGATTGACTCTCTGAGTGACTCTCTGAGTGACTCTCTGTGTGACTCTTTGAGTGACTCTCTGAGTGACTCTCTGTGCGACTCTCTGTGTGAATCTCTGTGTGACTCTCTGAGTGACTCTCTGTGTGACTCTCTGTGTGACTCTCTGTGTGACTCTCTATGTGACTCTCTGAGTGACTCTCTCTGTGACTCTCTGTGTGACTCTCTGAGTGACTCTCTGAGTGACTCTCTGTGTGACTCTCTGTATGACTCTCTGTGTGACTCTTTGAGTGACTCTCTGTGTGACTCTCTGTGTGACTCTCTGAGTGACTCTCTGAGTGACTCTCTGTGTGACTCTCTGAGTGACTCTCTGAGTGACTCTCTGAGTGACTGTCTGTGTGACTCTCTGTGTGACTCTCTGTGTGACTCTGTTTGACTCTCTGAGTGACTCTCTGTGTGACTCTCTGTTTGACTCTCTGTGTGACTCTCTGTGTGATTCTCTGTGTGACTCTCTGTTTGACTCTCTGTGTGACTCTCTGTGTGACTCTCTGTTTGACTCTCTGAGTGACTCTCTGTGTGACTCTCTGTGTGACTCTCTGAGTGACTCTCTGTGTGACTCTCTGAGTGATTTTCTGTGTGACTCTCTGAGTGACTCACTGAGTGACTCTCTGAGTGACTCTCTGTGTGACTCTCTGTGTGACTCTCTGAGTGACTCTCTGTGTGACTCTCTGTGTGACTTTCTGTGTGACTCTCTGTGTGACTTTTTGTGTGACTCTCTGTGTGACTTTTTGTGTGACTCTCTGTGTGACTCTCTGAGTGACTCTCTGTGTGACTCTCTGTGTGACTCTCTGAGTGACTCTCTGTTTGACTCTCTGTGTGACTCTCTGTTTGACTCTCTGAGTGACTCTCTGTGTGACTCTCTGTTTGACTCTCTGAGTGGCTCTCTGTGTGACTCTCTGTGTGACTCTCTGTGTGACTCTCTGTGTGACTTTCTGTGTGACTCTCTGTGTGACTTTTTGTGTGACTCTCTGTGTGACTCTCTGAGTGACTCTCTGTGTGACTCTCTGAGTGACTCTCTGAGTGACTCTCTGTTTGACTCTCTGTGTGACTCTCTGTTTGATTCTCTGTGTGACTCTCTGTGTGACTCTTTGTGTGACTCTCTGAGTGACTCTCTGTGTGACTCTCTGAGTGACTTTCTGTGTGACTCTCTGAGTGACTCTCTGAGTGACTCTCTGAGTGACTCTCTGTTTGACTCTCTGTGTGACTCTCTGTGTGACTCTCTGTTTGACTCTCTGAGTGACTCTTTGTTTGACTCTCTGTGTGACTCTCTGTGTGACTCTCTGTTTGACTCTCTGTGTGACTATCTGTGTGACTCTCTGAGTGACTCTCTGTGTGACTCTCTGTGTGACTCTCTGTGTGACTCTCTGACTCTCTGACTCTCTCGGAACATGCCAGTCTCCGACTCCGTTTAAATCGTTGAGTCGCTTGACGCTCACTCGATGGCTGCCTCTGTGATCCTATGACTGAGTCTCTCTCTCCTCGAATACGTCCACGACTCTCCCCCTCTCTCTCTCTGTGGCTATCTCCGCTCCCCGTCAGATCCATCGTGGCTTCAGGACTGCGCTCCGTCTCCCCAAGAGCGTTCCAACTCAACACGGAGCTACAGAGCATGTGAGACTCATCCTACACTAACAGTAACCATAACACTAACACTGGTCCTCACACTTACACTCACCATAACACTGATCATATCACTAACACTGATCATAACACTGACCATAACACCGACCCTAACCCTAACACTGAACCGAACTCTAACACTGACCATAATCCCAGCCATAAAATGAACGCAAACTGCCCAGTAGCGTCCTGCAAGATGTTGGCCATTAGCGGGATTCGTTAGGAACTAGGAAGTGTGCTAACCACTGCACTACCGCTCCCCACAACACACACAACCGCCGTGACGTTACCACGGCGCTCGTGCCAGGCTAGGTGCTACCCTGAGGCCACGCCAAGTGTCGAAGGCTCGCGGGCAGGATATCACGGGGCAGACCCATGTGACATGGGTGGACGGGATTAGCTGGCAGATGCACCACCTGCGCTCCCCACAATATACACAAGTGCTGTTAGCGAGCCACTATGAAGGCCGGCACGGCACACGAGGGATAGGTGGCAAGCACCACGCCTGACACACTCACACACATTGACGCACAAAGACACACACACACCCACACACATGTCCGCGTGTGTGCGCGCACTCGCCCCTGATCTCCCTGAGGGTATAAATCGTCTCTTGCGTCTCTCTCCCGCAGAGATGTCTCCGCCAACAACCTGAGCTCCTTGCCCTGGGCTGCCCTGCGCGGCCTCCACCTCTCCCGCCTGTGAGTTCAGTCCCGGGACTTGGCACCACAAAGACACAAAAACCCACAACACCCGAGCAGCCTTTCTATCGGAGTATTGGGGACAAGCGCTGTCAACGAGCCCCTCTGACGGGCCGGCACGGCAACACGAGGCGGTGGGTGGCCAGCACCACGCCTCTTGTCTCCCCAACGCTGATGTTTAAACACCGTGCCGGCTACTCATTCAACTCTGTTCATGTTGTGTTGTGCATCATGAGTACGTGTACTCTTGTGTGTGCGTGTGTCTCAGTGCGTGCCTCCGCGCGCGCACGTGTGTGTGCGCGCGTGTGTGGAGAGCGGTGACAGCAGTGGCTTTACACTGAGTTCGACTCCCGGTCACGGCTAACATCAGTGGCGAGTGAAATTTGAGCCGGTGTATGGACACGTATGTGTACGCGTGTGTGTGTACACGTCGCGTGTGAGCAATGACTTAACACTGCAGTTAATCTTTATGGAGGGCTGCCCTCCACGCACCAGGGCGCGAACATTTCCTACTCGACAGGCAGATTCATCAACTCCAGTCCGGCCCAGCACGGAATGCGTCTGAAACTTGCGCCGGACGCTCCATCCCATCACCCCAACAATGACCCCCCACTCACCCCCCCCTCTCTCTCTCTTACCACTCGTGTCAGACCCCCCACAATCTTGACCTCCCCCACCCCCCTAAATCACCCCCCCCCCCGAAAATCATACACACATGCGATAGAATCGTTACAATAACAAATATTGTACAGCCCATCGTGGGATCTTTTTAGCCGGTATCAAAGTAAGAAAAACAAGAAAAGGTTTTACCCTTTCTGGCAATAAAACCGGAGGTGTTAAGATGTTAAAACACCAACTAGAAACCTTTTTGCAAGGAATCAAATATTGTCAGAACATGTTTGTTTGCATGTTCACCACGAGCACGTGTGGTTAATGCAGACTTGATTCCTCGATAATTTGTGTCTAGCTGGTGTTTGAACATCTTAACACCTCCTGTGGTATTGCCAGAAGTGGTTAAACCAATTCTCATTTTTCATATTGTACAGCCCATTGTCAAACCGCTGTTGGATGAAGACCGACTTCCGTGTTGGCTGTAGGCGGTCGATCGACCATACTTCACCACGACGGGCAGTGCGGGTAACTGGCGGCTTTGGTCTGTGCTCCGGTAGCCGTGATTTAACGCAACAAGACAGGACCCGCTCACGGAACGCTCGCCACTGATGTTAGCCGTCGCCGGGAGTCGAACTCGCAGTTGCGCCAAATCTCTTACCGTAGATTTAGCTCGTGTCCCTGCTAAATATTCTTGATATCGCTCATCTCCAATCTTCACATTATATCTCGAACTAATGATAAACTCTCCTCCCTTGTGTCTCTGATATATATATATATATTTCGCCCGTCTTATATCTCTTGAAGATCACAAGATGGCACGATGGGTAACGCCGTAGCCGCCACCACCACCACCTCGCCCACGCGTTCTCTCCTCCGCCAGATTCCGTCGCTGCTGCACCGCATAGAGACACGAGACCACCACGGTCTGCCCTGACAGCCTCCCCTCGCCATCCTGGCCTCAGGCCTTCTCTTCCCCCTGCCCGCCGGACTCGTACGGGTCCCGCCTAGCTGAGCCGCACGCCATCTGAAGCACGCACCTGCCGTGTCCCCTCCCGTGTCCCTCTCACCTATCTGCCCCCCGTAATCCTACCCCGCCCCTCTCCCTACCGGGATCAGAGCGGTGAGAGGGAACCCGCTGGTGGCCTGCTCCTGTCAGATGTCGTGGCTCCGCGCCATGGCGGGGCTGGCCCTGCTCCCCCACGGCGGGGAGTCCCACTCCCATTGCGGGGAGGAAGAAGCGGCGGCAGCAGCAGCAGCGGGAGGAGGAGGTGGTGGTGCAGGGAATTCCAGCCGGGAGTCCGTGAGCCCCTCCAGGGAGCTGTGCGGTACGTGCCCTGCCTTGATCCACTCAGTACGCTCCAGGGCGCCCCCCCTCCCCCACACTTCATAGGTGCTACTCGCTAACAGCACTTGGCCCAACATTCTGCAAAGGCTATACGGGGGATCTTTGTCTTTGTTTACGGGCGCGTGCAGCGTCTAACGCAGCTCGATTTGTCTCTTAACGAGGGAGTTGTCTGGGCACCGTGGCGAGGCCGTCTCGAGGACCGGGGTTCGGGACACCGCTGCACTACGGAGCTGTCCGGGGTTGAGCTCCGGAAAATATATGGGGGGGGGTTTGGGGGTTGGGGTGGGGGGTTGGGGTTGGGGTGGGGGGCCCGAACAATCTTCAATGATTCATCAATCCCCTTCCTCCGGCCGGGTGGCGCAGCGGCAGAGCAAGCGGCTCGCAATCGGTGGGCTGCGAGTTCAGATAAATCATCCCTCTGCAGGCGGTAAAACAAGTACAACTTTGTGGTTGGGAAGTCATCAATAGTTGTCCTGCGGAGCCACTCGGAATTTCCGCCAATCCCCCGACGTTCATTGGAGCGGCAGACAACAACGTCCGCCACGACTCCCCTGCACGCCACTGCGCCCTGGCGCACCGTGCGAGCGTCGCTGCCCCCGCTGTCTCGTGCAGGCCAGGAGGAGCCCTCCTCCGTGGAGCTGCGCTGGGCTGGAGGCGGCGCGCCGAGGGAGGGCGAGGAGGCCGAGCTCACGTGCACCTCCCGTGGGCGCCCCTCCCCCATCCTCACCTGGGACCAGTCGGCGCTGAGCACTCACGTACGCGTGCGTGTGTGTGTGACCGGGAGCCCAGGGTGCATCTAGCTAGGCACAGCAAGCATGAGGGCGAGGCTTAGGGCCAGGGTTAGAGCCGGGTTGTATATAGTTCGGGCCAGGTTAGTGCTAGGTTTATGAGTAAGGGTAGGGCTGGGTTTACAATCAAGGTGGTATTTATTGTAAGGGTCGGGGTAGAGGCTCGTGACAGGGCGCGGTTCGTGATGAAGGCGAGTGAGTGCCAGGTCTGTTCATGGCTTGGGCTATTGTTAGAGGTAAGGAATAGGTTTATATTGGAGTGATTATTGCCATTGTTATGTACGTTCGTTGAACTTCCTTCGCACCGTCCGTAGCCAACCGTGCTAATCGGCGGTGCGGAGGAAGGACAGAAAACGAAACACAAAAAACTGTACGAAAGAAATGAGTTTTCAATCTGGATGATTTAAAAGTACATAGCGCCAGTGGCCTCCTAATATCGGAAGGAAGAGCGTTCCAGACGGCCGCAGGAGCGGCCATCATAGCTATGGTTAGAACTAGCGTTAGAGTTAGGACTAGGTTAGAGTTAGGCCTAGGTTTACAGCTGTGATTAGGGCTAGGCTTGGGGTTTGGCTGAGTTAGTCTCATCTTCTTTGGGTCTTTCGGTAAAGTCATGTAGATAGAAACATAATAAGTTAGAAAACTAATGAGTTAGTCTCGCATGAATTCAAGAGACCGATCTCACCTTGTCATAATTTATACCCCAGACATTCGGGATCTCTGGACTGGGCAAAATCCTCTCCACCTCCTCCTCCACTACCTCGTCCTCCTCGTACACCATCTCCAGAACCTCATCGGAGAACTCCTCCACCTCCACGCTCCTCCTGCTCAACGTCTCCGCCGAGCAGGACGGAGCGGTGGTCACGTGCGTGGCCTATAACCCCTTCGGAGAGAGGAACGCCTCGGTTCGACTCCGCGTCCTGTGTGAGTGGCCTACGGCACGTGCGCATCAGCTGCACAGGACGGCTCGAGGAGACGTTTCCCTTGGTTCCCCTTTAGATTTTGGGCGCAGTGGTAACACTCGCGCCTCACAGCAAGAGGTGCCTGGGTTTGATTACCGACCCGGGTGCCTTTCTGCGTGTTCTCCCCCTGTTCTACACACACACTTTACTAATACACGAACAATGTTGACAACCACTATAAAACACGCAATACATTCAACATAAACACTGTTAAATACACACACTCGTGGTACAGGACTCAATAAACAAAGCCAAAGGTCCCCTGTATAGCCTGTAATAGACTGTCGGGGCAAGTGCTGTTAGCGAGTAGCTCCGATGAAGGCCGGCACGGCACGCGAGGGGGTGGGTGGCCAGCACCACGCAATATAACACACACACAAAACATATTTGTGAAACACAAACACGATGCATGGTGACGTTGGGCAGACGAGGCATTGAACGCGGATTTTTTCTTTCTCCAAAAAACATCGATGGTACATTGGGGGTGGGGGCTCTCCCAGCCCACTCAACCCCCTCCCTCCCCACGCCTTCATTAACTTGATTGCGAGCGATAATTCGATGAAGGAGGCAGCTTGAAGATCTGTTCCCATTGATCACGAGACGTCGAGTGTGCGGGGCGTGGTGGAGATGCGGTCTATCGCTCACCACACCACCACCGCAACAACAACCACCACCACAACCAATATGAATTCCACCACGTGGCGATGACGTCACCACGGCGCTCGTGCCAGGCTAGGTGCACTTTGAGGCCACGAGAAGTGTCAAAGGCTCGCTCGCAGGAAGTCACGGGACAGACCCAGGAGCCGTGGGTTGACTCCCCGGTTTGATGTTTAACCACGAATTAAATGTATGAATGTATGGATGTTGAACTCATTTTGCACCGTAAAAAGCCAACGGTGCTAATCGGAGGTGCGGTGGAAGGACAACAAACAAACACACGCAAAAAGCAGCTCTCAATATCAAACCAATATAGTCCAACCAATACCACCAACAACCACCATTAACAATCTACCACAATCAAAGACAAAGATCCCCCGTATAGGCTGCAACAGACGGTTGGGGCAAGTGCTGCGAGCGAGCACCAATGAAGGCCGGCACGGCACACGAAGGGGTGGGTGGCCAACACCACGCCCGGCCGCCTTTGTCTCCCCATTGGCGATGTTTACACACCGCACTAGCTACTCATTTGAGGCTGAGTCGATCTAGGCTGCAGGTAATTATCGTCACCGGTGTCGCTGGCGAGCGAGCGGGAATCGAACCCCCCCGGGTCGCCAAGTTCCGTAGCGGAGCGCGCTAACCGCTACGCCACCGCTCCCCCCCGCCCCCCGCAGTCCCCCCGTCGATCGTGTCGATGGAGGACCCCGAGCGGCACCACCACTGGTGCGTGCCGTTCGTGGCGCGCGGCAACCCGTGGCCCAGCCTCGCGTGGAGCAAGAACGGCGAGCCGCTGGCCGAGTCACCGCTCGTCTTCACGCGCCTCCTGGGCCGCGCGGGGGCCTCGCGGCGGCCCGGCTGCCTCCACCTGGACGCGGCGACGCACGTGGACAACGGCAACTACACGCTGAGGGTCAGCAGCGAGCTGGGCTGGGACGAGCGCACCGTCGCCTGCCACTTCCAGGATCGACCCCACGGGATAGGTGATCGCCGAGCGAGCGGGCGGGCGGGCGGACGTGTGACCGCGTGGTTGTTGTTGTTATGGTTGTTGTTGTTGTGGTTGTTGTTTCGAAGTTCGTTGAGGTCGCAGTGCCGGCAAACCAAAATAGGAGCCGTTTGTTTTTTCGAATTTGGTGAAACAGAAAAAAATTTGATATTTGAAGATCCGTACAATGCAGTGTGGTGACCACAAGACGGTGGTTCCTGATTAAATAAATAAATAACGCCACGAAGGAGTCCTTGAAGAAGATGAAAAGGCGCGTGCGGCTCCGGGACTGGAGGTTGCCGAGCCCTCGTTGAGATTTCGAGGGTCAATCACCTTAATCACCACTATCATCATCACCACCACCAACAACAACAACATCAAGCGCCATTCGCCACTAAGTGGCGGTGACGTCACCACGACGCCTATGCCAGGCTAGGTGCACGTTGAGGCCACGTGAAGTGTCGAACGCCCACCGGCAGGATGTCACGGGGCAGACCCGGCAGGTGCCACGGGTCGACTGAGTGAGATGAATGGACGATGCACCACCTATACCCCCTACTGTGCCAACTTCATCATCACCACCACCACCCCCATCATCAACATCATCGCCACCACCATCGTCGTTATCGTCATCACCATCATCGCTAAGAAACCCTTCATCGCTCTGCCTCCCGCAGGTCCTGAGGAAGACGAGCACTTCTACGATCCTTACCCAGGTGGGTGCCCGCTCACCCCCCTACCCCCCCATTCTTTAGGGTCATACTCTTTGGGGTCATGCCCTGTAGGGTCACGCTCTTCCCAACAAAGTGCAAGAATCTGACGTGGGGCAGCGAGCTGGGCTGGGTCGTTGGTTGCGCTGCACAAGCACGAAAGCCAAACAACAACGTTTATCAATAAGATTGTATGGCCTTAAAATAAATGAAACATATTTACGATAGGCGACGTTTCGGGCAATGGCCCTTCTTCATGGCACATGAATAGAGAGGCCCTCACCCTACCTCTGTCCAAAACGTCGCCCATTATTCACATTTCCCCGTTCAGACCAAACACACGCGTTGCTATCGACAAACAAGCTGAGCTTTTTTTTTGAGACGAAAGTTTTTCCGCCCCTTTTAAAAAATTTGTTTAGAGGCCTAAATCCAAAGAGTGGCCTCCCATATTGTCCTGGTACACTCCTGGACACGACCTGGTAGACTCCACCTGGCACACAGCTCGAATCGATCGCGCTGGAACTGCATCGCCACTCTCCACTCCTTCTAGAAGTGAACCAGCGTCATGGATTTGCATCGCTCACTCGCCGCGTGACTAAACTATGACTCTTGCCTCTTTTTACTTCACAAGGTAAGGCCGACTGAGCTATACAGCTGATTTTCAGAAGCGACCTGGCTATCACAAATGACAGTTCAACGAGGTGCCTCGTCGTGTGGAAATGTATAGCAGCCAAAAGACTCGAAATGCACATTGATTTTGAATGCGGAAGGAAAAAGCGGAAGACCTGGAGAAAAAATCCACGCGACCACAGGGAGAACATGCAAAATTCAAATATACAACAGGCGTCATGGTTAGAATAGAACCATCGACCTCCTGTATATCGGGCGAGGTATGTTCACATCTCACCACCGTGACTTGCCAGCGACGAGACGCACCAGGCGCCTCACATGCTGCACGACATGTCTGGGTGCGGACTCGAACTCTGACCCTGCCTCCGCAGAGGGCCCCGACGGCAACAGCACGGGACCCCCGGCGGTGACGGGGCGTGTGGTCGACAGCGTGGCGGTGAGTCCGTCTCACGTTTGGCAAATTTTCACGCTGGTGTTGGCACACAATGGCCTCAGCTATGATGCACTGTAGAGATACTCGTTTGACTGGGTTAATGAGATGTTTGAAAGATGGAATCCTGCTGGGCCATCAATCATCATTTTGATCATCATCGTAATTATGTTTCAATCTTGATCATCATCATCATCATCATTTGTGGGAAGTTACTCGCAGTTACACTGATCCCTGTCATGCGAATGTGGAATTTCCACCACTGTGTCCAGGCCAGCAAAACACATGGACACCGCCCACACTCATTAAAGCAGGAATTGTGTTCATTGATCCGAGACATTCATTTTATTCTGATCTCCACCCCCTTCTGTCTCGCTACCTCCTCCTGCTGCTGTTCCTCCTCCCCTGATGCCACCGATACCCACTGGACCCCTTGTGGATTCCTATCCACGGATCTCTACCCCTTACCCCTGTTTCTTACCCCTGTCCCTACCCCTGTCTCTAACCCTATCCCTGTCTCTAACCCTACCCCTGTCTCTAACCCTACCCTCGTCTCTAACCCTACCCCCGTCTTTAACCCTACCCCTGGATTTCTATCACTGGATCTCTACCCCTGCATGTCTACCCCTACCTCTACCCCTGGACTCATACCCCTGCCCGGGACCCCAGGCGTACGTGGCGGTCGGGGTGGCGGCGTTTGCGTGCGCGATGCTCACTCTGCTCTGCGTCTTCAGCAGCAAATACGCTCGGCGCTCCAAGTTCAACATGCAGGGTGAGTGGTCACGCGGCGCGCGGGTTGAGCTAAATTGCCTCCGTCACCACCTGCATCCACCCTCCTGCCATCACCATCACCCACCGTAACCCACCATCACCACCACCCACCATCACCATCACCACCCATCACCATCACCCACCATCACCATCACCACCCATCACCACCCATCACCATCACCACCCATCACCATCACCACCCATCACCACCCATCACCACCCATCACCATCACCACCATCACCATCACCATCCATCACCATCACCACCCATCACCACCCATCACCACCCATCACCCATCACCACCCATCACCATCACCACCCATCACCACCCATCACCATCACCACCATCACCATCACCACCCATCACCATCACCACCCATCACCACCCATCACCACCCATCACCCATCACCATCACCACCCATCACCACCCATCACCACCCATCACCATCACCACCCATCACCACCCATCACCACCCATCACCATCACCACCATCACCATCACCATCCATCACCATCACCACCCATCACCACCCATCACCATCACCACCATCACCATCACCATCCATCACCACCCATCACCATCACCACCCATCACCATCACCCACCATCACCACCCATCACCAACACCACCCATCACCATCACCAACACCATCCATCACCACCCATCACCAACACCACCCATCACCATCACCCACCATCACCACCCATCACCATCACCACCCATCACCATCACCCACCATCACCACCCATCACCAACACCACCCATCACCATCACCCACCTCACCACCATCCCAACACCACCATCACCTCACCCACCATCACCACCCATCACCATCACCACCCATCACCATCACCCACCCTCACCACCCATCACCATCCCCACCCATTCACCATCACCACCATCACCACCCATCACCAACACCACCCATCACCATCACCACCATCACCCACCATCACCATCACCACCCATCACCATCACCCCACCATCACCACCCATCACCAACACCACCCATCACCATCACCCACCATCACCATCACCAACACCACCCATCACCATCACCACACCACCCATCACCATCACCCCCCATCACCATCACCACACCATCACACCCATCACCAACACCACCCATCACCATCACCCACCATCACCACCCATCACCAACACCACCCATCACCATCACCACACCCCATCACCCCATCACCACCCATCACCAACACCACCCATCACCATCACCACCTCACCCATCCCCAACACCCACCCATCACCATCACACCCATCACCATCACCCACCATCACCACCCATCACCATCACCACCCATCACCATCACCCACCATCACCACCCATCACCATCACCACCCATCACCATCACCCACCATCACCACCCATCACCAACACCACCCATCACCATCACCCACCATCACCATCCATCACCACCATCACCAACACCACCCATCACCAACACCACCCATCACCATCACCCACCATCACCACCCATCACCATCCATCACCATCACCACCCATCACCATCACCACCCATCACCATCACCCACCATCACCACCCATCACCGTCACCACCCATCACCACCCATCACCATCACCCACCATCACCACCCATCACCATCACCCACCATCACCACCCATCACCATCACCCACCATCACCATCCATCACCAACACCACCCATCACCATCACCACCCATCACCATCCATCACCAACACCACCCATCACCATCACCACCCATCACCATCACCACCCATCACCATCACCCACCATCACCACCCATCACCATCACCACCCATCACCATCACCCACCATCACCATCCATCACCAACACCACCCATCACCATCACCACCCATCACCATCACCACCCATCACCATCACCCACCATCACCACCCATCACCATCCATCACCAACACCACCCATCACCATCACCCACCATCACCACCCATCACCATCCATCACCAACACCACCCATCACCATCACCCACCATCACCCACCATCACCACCCATCACCATCACCACCCATCACCATCACCACCCATCACCATCACCCACCATCACCACCCATCACCATCCATCACCATCACCACCCATCACCATCACCCACCATCACCACCCATCACCATCCATCACCATCACCACCCATCACCATCACCCACCATCACCACCCATCACCATCCATCACCAACACCACCCATCACCATCACCCACCATCACCACCCATCACCATCCATCACCATCACCACCCATCACCATCACCCACCATCACCACCCATCACCATCCATCACCAACACCACCCATCACCATCACCCACCATCACCACCCATCACCATCCATCACCATCACCACCCATCACCATCACCCACCATCACCACCCATCACCATCCATCACCATCACCACCCATCACCATCACCCACCATCACCATCACCCACCATCACCACCCATCACCATCACCACCCATCACCATCACCACCCATCACCATCACCCACCATCACCACCCATCACCATCACCACCCATCACCATCACCCACCATCACCACCCATCACCATCACCACCCATCACCATCACCCACCATCACCACTCATCAACATCACCCACCATTATAATCATCATCACCCACGGCATCTCCGTGTCTCACAGCTTTTATCGCTAAATATTATGTTGGGTGGGGGGTGGAGTGAGATAGAGGATGCGGGGGGGGGGGCGTGGAGAAAGCCGTGCGCCCCCGTCCATCTGTCCAGTGCCTCTCCCTTGACCCCTGGCTGTGACCCCCACCAATCCTCCCTCCCTCCCTCCCTAGGGACGGCCCCGAGGTATGAACTATGGTTTTGATAACAATAGATCTGCGCGATGATGCCGCGTGCGTCCAATCACGCGTGTGCGTTATTGATTACTCTGAGATTTATGTAAATGATATGCGGGGTGGGGGGGGCAAAGCATTGCCAACGAGATTTACAAAAGCAAAAAAAATCGATTCGTGGATCAAAACACCGCGGCCGTGATTTTGTTCTCTCAGCGCAGTTGCTGATCACGGGCCCCAGTCGGCCCAAAGCGGCGAGAGGTCGCCAACAACATATCTCTCGTGGCGACGTTGTCATGGATAGGAGAAGCAGAGAGAGAGATGTGAGGTGACGTGCAGTGCGGCGAGTGGGTGGGTAAATGAGTGGGTAGGTGGGTTAGTGACCTACAGTGTGGTGGTTGAACACCGTGTGGTGAATGAGATGACACAATCCGTCCCTGGCAGGCACAGTCCTCAGCACGGGTGGTGGAGGAGGAATCAACGAGCGGCGCTTATACGGGAACAGTAACCATGGTAGTGGATCTGGGTTTGATCTTCCATCTGGATTTCATGGTAGCAGTAGCGATAGAAGAGTGATATGGAGGCGCTTGATTGCCGACGAGCGAGTGACCAGAGTGAATTCGTGAGCGCTGGATCATCGGTCGGCCTGGCCGCTCCGCGCTCAGCGAATTGTGACGATTCTCCGACTCTCTGGAGCCGGGGAGGGCGAGTTGGTGGTGCCGTAGTGGTGAGATGTTAACTACCTCGTCTGGTATGCAGGAGGTCGTGGGTTCGATCCCGACCATGACGCCTGTATATTTGGAGTTTGCATGTCTCTTTCTCCCCGTGGTCGTGTGGATTTTTCTCTGGGTCCTCCGGTTTTTTATCCCTCCACATTTAGAAACACGCATTTAGAGTATTTGGCTGCTATAAATGTCCACGCGATAAGCCACTTCGTTGAGCTCTCGTTAGTGATAGCCAGGTCGCTTCTGAAAAAAAGCTACATAGCTCAGTGGGCTAAATTTCGATTTAAAGCTTTCGTGACTGCAGGGATTCATCTTCTTGGTTCTTTCGGTAAAGTCACGTCGAAGGGAAGTAATAAAATAATAAAAATAAACATAATAAAATAATTATCACGACGTTTGTGGCCGAAACGTCGTGAGAATTATTTTATTATGTTATATTTTTATTATTTTATTACTTCCCTTCGACGTGACTTTACCGAAAGAACCAAGAAGAAGAAGCTCAGTGGGCCTTACCTGGAAAAATAGAAAATAATGTTTAGTTTAGTTTAACTGTCTCTCTTCCAGCGGTGTGGTGTGTGATTTGTCGGTCGTGATTTCCGGTTTAGCCGAGTGGCAGAATGGTTGGCACCGCTGATGTCAAGCGAGATTTCCCGTGGTCTCTCAGGGACACCCGCTCACCCTGCCGTCCGTGGCGCGGTGTCATTAGTCCGGACCGAATGTCAAAATTAATCTCCCGCGACTCGGAACCCCTCGAGCGATCGAGCAGCCGCTGACAGTTTAAGAAGGGCCAAACTCCCCAAACGTCTCCCAGGAATTAATATTCGGTCTGAGCGGCATTTCCCCTTAATCAAAATATCACCGTGAAGAAAGGAAAAAAAATACATAAAACCCAGCGGCGCTATCCATCAAATGAATAAAATCCATTCTCATCCCGTACGTCCCTAACGCAGCAACCGCAGCGTTAGCGACCCGGGAAATGGCTCTCCGTGATTATGCCCCAAGTGGTCCATCGGAAAAACCTTCGCCTACTTAACCAGAGGTGGAGGCGCGACGCTGCAATGTCTCGCCCACCTCGCTGCTGGCGGAAGACCCTCCCAACTTAACAGAACTCTGGAGAGTCGTTCTCCAGCGTATTTGGTCTACTTTTTCTTCAACGCTGTACGTCTTGCAAGAGATAGAAGTTACGCGCACTTTACCCCACACACCTGCCGACCGGCCAACTGACCTACTCCTTTAACGCGGCTGGGTAGACGGAAGCGTTGGTGGGGAGTGGGGTGGGGGTGGTTGTAGGGGGTGACCAAACACGCGCCCGTGTTTCGGCTGCCACGACCGGGAGATGGAGTCCGCCGTTAGACCACCTCTGTGGCGGCCTCGGCCAATGCGGACCACCAAACTCTGCGCTCGTTCCGTTTGGCTTCCCCCCTTCCCCCTCCGCCGGGTTTCGTCGAATGCTGGCGCAGCGGCGGCTCGGGAATGAGTGGCGGCTCCCCCCCCCCCCCCCGGTGGGATTGCCGTCGCTTGGCTTGCGGAGGGCGAAGTGGGCCAGCGAGAGAGCGAGTGCGTTGGGGGAGCAGCGAGGTAGCGAGGGAGCGAGTGCGTTGGGGGAGCAGCGAGAGAGCGAGTGCGTTGGGGGAGCAGCGAGGGAGCGAGTGCGTTGGGGGAGACGCGAGGGAGCGAGTGCATTGGGGGAGCAGCGAGGGAGCGAGTGCGTTGGGGGAGCAGCGAGGGAGCGAGTGCGTTGGGGGAACAGCAAGGGAGCGAGTAAGTTGGGGGAGACGCGAGGGAGCGAGTGCGTTGGGGGAGCAGCGAAGGAGCGAGTGCGTTGGGGGAGCAGCGAAGGAGCGAGTGCGTTGGGGGAGCAGCGAAGGAGCGAGTGCGTTGGGGGAGCAGCGAAGGAGCGAGTGCGTTGGGGGAGCAGCGAATGAGCGAGTGCGTTGGGGGAGCAGCGAGAGAGCGAGTGTGTTGGGGGAGCAGCGAGAGAGCGAGTGCGTTGGGGGAGCAGCGAGAGAGCGAGTGCGTTGGGGGAGCAACGAGAGAGCGAGTGCGTTGGGGGAGCAGCGAGAGAGCGAGGGAGCGAGTGCGTTGGGGGAGCAGCGAGAGAGCGAGTGCGTTGGGGGAGCAGCGAAGGAGCGAGTGCGTTGGGGGAGCAGCGAGGGAGCGAGTGCGTTGGGGGAGCAGCGAGGGAGCGAGTGCGTTGGGGGAGCAGCGAGAGAGCGAGTGCGTTGGGGGAGCAGCGAGGGAGCGAGTGCGTTGGGGGAGCAGCGAGAGAGCGAGTGCGTTGGGGGAGCAGCGAGGGAGCGAGTGCGTTGGGGGAGCAGCGAGAGAGCGAGTGCGTTGGGGGAGCAGCGAGAGAGCAAGTGCGTTGGGGGAGCAGCGAGAGAGCGAGTGCGTTGGGGGAGCAGCGAGGGAGCGAGTGCGTTGGGGGAGCAGCGAGAGAGCGAGTGCGTTGGGGGAGCAGCGAGGGAGCGAGTGCGTTGGGGGAGCAGCGAGAGAGCGAGTGCGTTGGGGGAGCAGCGAGAGAGCGAGTGCGTTGGGGGAGCAGCGAGGGAGTGAGTGCGTTGGGGGAGACGCGAGGGAGCGAGTGCGTTGGGGGAGCAGCGAGGGAGCGAGTAAGTTGGGGGAGACGCGAGGGAGCGAGGGAGCGAGTGTGTTGGGGGAGACGCGAGAGAGCGAGGGAGCGAGTGCGTTGGGGGAGCAGCGAGGGAGCGAGTGCGTTGGGGGAGCAGCGAGGGAGCGAAGGGAGCGAGTGCGTTGGGGGAGCAGCGAGGGAGCGAGTAAGTTGGGGGAGACGCGAGGGAGCGAGGGAGCGAGTGCGTTGGGGGAGACGCGAGAGAGCGAGTGCGTTGGGGGAGCAGCGAGGGAGCGAGAGAGCGAGTGCGTTGGGGGAGACGCGAGGGAGCGAGTGCGTTGGGGGAGACGCGAGAGAGCGAGTGCGTTGGGGGAGCAGCGAGGGAGCGAGTGCGTTGGGGGAGACGCGAGGGAGCGAGTGCGTTGGGGGAGACGCGAGAGAGCGAAGGGAGCGAGTGCGTTGGGGTAGACGCGAGGGAGCGAAGGGAGCGAGTGCGTTGGGGGAGACGCGAGGGAGCGAGAGAGCGAGTGCGTTGGGGGAGACGCGAGTGAACGCGCGAATCTTTCGTTTCACACACCGCAAGCAAAGCTCTTCAAGGCGCCGTCCTGGAGCCCAAATTACCCGGCCCGGGAGCCCGCATCAGCGTCGGCAGCGGCTCTCGTCTAAAGTAAAGACGCACGGGACCGGATTAAATTAATTATGGATAATATTCCCATAATGCTTCTTGAGTTTCCGCTGATGGCGATGAAACGCGAGCTCGGCGGGAGCCAAGTTGAGTCGTAATTTCTGCTGTGGACGTCGATGATGATGATGATGATGTTTGTCGTCCGTCATTACCGCTTGCTCGTTGTGAGAATGCTCGATGCGCCTGTTGCTGTTGTTGTTGTGGTGGTGGTGATGGTGATCGCTGTATCTGAGGCAGTTATTTTTTGTTGGCTGCAGTTATTCCTTTGTGCGTTGCAGCAGTTTCGATTTCAGACTCCACGTTGTTGTACAGCGCGGGATCGTAGAATGTATTTTTTTTTTAAAATATGTATTTATTAATTTGTGATATTGGTTGTTTTGTTGTATCTGGCTGTGGGGGAGATCACCTTGTTGTTTGTGAGGGAACTAAGGGTCGCATCGTTATTTCACGAAACCAGTCAAAATGCTCACCTCCCTGCTCAACCCAACAAAGGGGACGGACGCCAGCGGTCCTGAGCCATTGGTGGAAAGTCCACATTCCTATGACAGGGAGCAGTCCAAGCATCATGATTCCCACTGTTGACTTTGTGCGAAGTGGCACTCGCTTCATCAAAACTGCCCGCCAGTTAGCACACTGGGGGAATCCGTCAGGGGGGGGGGGGGGTGGCTGAGTGAGGAGGGGCTGAGTGGGGGGGGCGACTGAGTGGGGGGGCAGCTGAGTTGAGGGGCGGCTGAGTGGGGGGGGTGGGCGACTGAGTGAGGGGGGGCTGAGTGGGGGGGGGCTGAGTGGGGGGGGCTGAGTGGGGGGCGGCTGAGTGGGGAGTGGCTGGGTGGGGGGGCTGAGTGGGGGGGGGGGCGACTGAGTAGGGGGATTGCTGAGTGGGGGGTGGCTGGGTGGGGGGTCTGAGTAGGGGGATGGCTGAGTGGGGGGCGGCTGAGTGAGGGGCGTGGGGCTCCACCCCACGCCGGCAGTTCCGCTCCGCGCCGCGTGTCGCGTGCGACTCCTCGAACGCCGGCTCTGGCGGCCAAAATAAATAATAATTCTCTTACAAATAAATAAATCAATTCCGCTTTAGTTACCAAAACACTGACGCGCGTCTATCACAAAGCATTTACTTAAAATAAATCTGTGCGTTTTTTTTTTTACGGTGGAAGAGAGCGAGCGAGCGGGGGAGCGAGTCGAAAGATGATGGACGTTGCGCACCGCCACCCGGCGTATCGGGCGAAGCGAGCTAAAGACTTTTTGAATTGTTTTGATCCGGGGCCAAACAATTTTCTCTCTCTCCTGGATCGAGGAGTGGGGGGGGGGGGACAAAATCCATCGCTGCGCCAATTTCGGCCCCTCCGCTGGCAGCCGCTCGCGCCGGGGATGGGGATCGTTCTCGCGGTGACGGGGCAATTAAGCGCCGTCACCGAAACGACTCGGCGATTTACTCGAGCCATTAGAGGCGCGTAAATGAACGAGCGGTTCTGGCGCGCCTGCCCGCCCGCCCGCGAATTGCGAGCGAAGGTCGCCAATGACCTCCGCACGGGGCGGTTCGTTACGTTCGTTCGTCTTTTAGTCTCGGCTCCGGTTCGAGTGGCGTCCTTCGTTGGACCGGGTAATGTGACACGTTAGTATGACACGTTCGGCGAATATTAACTGATTTCATAATCATCATCAATTCTATGGCATCGCGAAGATAAGTCATCGATTCGTGAGACGTCAACCGGTGGCTGTTCTGTGTTGAAAAGTGTCTCCTGCCATAGGAATGTGGAGTTTCCACTGTTGGCTCAGGGTTGGCCATTAGAGGGGAGTGCCGTCCCACGCGCGTTTCAGTAGGGAGACACTCTTTCTTTAGGATTAAAAAAAACATGTTTTGAAGGGAGGGCAGCAGAAATGATATTCGCACAAAAGTTTAACTTTTTGACGTTTGACGGCTTAGTTTCGAGCAATCGTGACTCTCGGGGTTCGGTGCGTAGCTACAAGATACGAGCCGTCAGCGTGCGTTTGGCCAGTGGTTGGCTGGCCCTTTAAACCGACGGACATCAGCGCAGAGTGTCTCTAATGGAGATTTCATGGCTGTGATGGGGTCCAGCCGTGCGGGGTGGGGTCCAGAACATCCTCCAGCAGCAGACGGGGGGCAGACAATCTCCCGTGGGCCCTAACCTTGGCGCTAATGCTGCCCATAGTGCTAACCCCGACCCGAACCCCGAGCTCTAGCCCCATCCATAGCTCTCTAACCCATTCCCTAACCTCTTACTCTAACCCGAATGCTTGTTTTAACCCTAAGCAAAATGCGCACCCTCGCTAGAGCCCATCTGCTAGCCTTAACTTGTAATGCTAACCCTAACCATTAACCCGAACTCAAAAAGCAGTTTTCAGAACATTCTTTAGAACAGTTTTTTTGTTGTGTGTTGTCCTTCCCCCGCAACTCCAATTAGCACGGTTGGCTACGTACGGTGCGAAATAAGTTCAACGTATGTAAATACATACAACCGAGACTCTAATCTAAATGCAAACCCTAACAGTAACCCTGACCCCTGACCCCCAACCCGTAACTCTGTCGCTGGCCGGGAGGCAGTGCGGGGAGGCGCTCCCAGATTCAGCCGATCGCTCGATGGACCGACGGATCGCGCTGTGGCCTCCATTTAGGGCCGGGGGACCTCGATTCAGCGCCTTCGACGGAGGCAGCGTCTCTCGCGAGCGAGACCCGGGCCAAGTTGGTTCTCGACGGCAATCGGCAGGTCGAAGAGCAGCGTCGTTTTCCCCGCAAGTGTCAGAGACGGCGAGCCAGCGTGGCTGAGAGCCTAGGTTCCATTCCAGGCTTCCGCCACCTGTGATAAACAGCAGCTGCGTGCGTCGTTAGTTGATGGTCTCAGCCTGGTCACCATCATCAAATTCAGTTGAGGCTTTTCACCTTTTTCCCGGCACATTGCGGCTGGGAGGGCTGGAGAGTTTCTAAAGCCTTTGTGCCCCGTGATTGGCATGCGGCGAACATTTCCTTTACTCGTGCATATTTACACAACTCGGCAAATTGCTCCGTGATGGCGGCAGTGGTGGTAATGGTGGTGGTAACGTTGGTGGTGGTGGTAGCGGTGGTGGTGGTGGCGGCAACTTCCGGACTCGCAATCAGTGGGCGGACGTCTCCTCTTTGGCGTCGCGACGTGACTCCCGACAGCGGCACAATGGGGATGTTATTCCGGAGGTAAATAATCACGGACATTGAAAAACTCGAGAGAGGAAAATGAACACGACACGTTGCTCAACAAACCTGCAGCCGTCGTGGAGTCGCGCGAGGAGGCGACTGGGTGTGGACAGGCCGGGGGGGTCGTTGCCGAGCGGGCGGCGTGGCGGGAAGACGACGGCGGTTGTGGCCGACGGGCCGAGGGTGTGGAGGCAGCTGTGGGCCGCGGGAGGGAGGGTGGGGGGTGGGCACGCGGTTGACGGCTAAATGGAGAGCGGAGCGAGTTAAATCAATCACCACCAATTTCCCGAGAAGGATGGCGACGGGACGCCGGGCGCGCGCGTGCCGTGCCGTGCCGCCCGTTAGCCGATAGGTATTTGCGAGCGGTCGATCATTAACGCGACCCCGCGGCCCCCCGTTTCGAACGCCCCCCCCACCCCCGCATCGTGTAACGCGGCGCTCTGCTCCGGTGACGCTAAATTTGCTCTGACTTTAATCCCTAATGAAACGGCTAATTGCATTTGCCAAGTCGCGCCCAAAGTGATTGGCTTTCGGCAAAGTGGCTGCGAATTAATAGGGTAGGGTTTTTTTCTTTCGAGTGAAGCCGGACGCACGGATGGACACTCGGACAGACGCACGCTCGTATTCACGGACGCACGCACGGACAAACGGACGGGAGGCACAATTGTTGGTGCGCGTGGCCCTGACATCTGACGGGGGGGAGGGGGGGCTTGGCTCTGAAGTGGAAATTTAATTTCAGGAATTCTATCCGTCTCATCAATTGGAGAGTTTCATCGATAGAGCGGCTTTTATTTAACAAAGAGTCGAATGAAAAGGCCATGAAGAAGAAAAGAGGGTAACAAAAATATATACACTGGCAGCAAAGGTAAAAGCTCTTTAGCTCGGCTGAAGATTCTGAGGTTTTATTTTATTTTCGACGTGAACACGTGCGCGCGTGACCTAAGCAGCTGGAGTCTGGGCCAACTCTTCTCCCCCTGCCAAGGATCAACCCCCCACCCCTTCTACCGCCCCCCAAACCCTACCGACCCCCCCCCCTTTCCATACATGACCCGGCTGCCACGTGTGAGACATCAGGCGGAACCAAACACTCAGTACAGGGGTTCAAGGGTCCAGGGGTCCATGGGTCTCTCCGAGTCTTACAGCTCCCTGCAGGATCCCGGAGGTTACAACCGTTACAGCTACTGCCTGCCATGGCTATTAATTTGCAAGGACCAGTAATTGTCATGGCAACTCTCTGCCAAGGCTGCGGGTTGCCATGGCCATTAACTGCCTTCTTCTTCCTCTCTCTGGCGTTGTTCCCACTCACGTGGGGTCGGTGTTCCCCTCTCTCCAACCACTCCTGTCCTCGACCATCATCATCACCATCATCATCTTCCAAGGAGGGGGGGGGGGCGGTCCATCACATAATTTAAGGGGGTCCCATCATTTAAAGATATGTAGATATGGCCCTACATTCATATTTTCAATAAAAAATAAACATTAAATGTATTTTCGATGGCAACTATCAATAAAATACGACATTTCAGCCTCACTGTCCCTCCATTGGACCCCCACCGTTGGCAGCGGTGGCTCCTGACTCTGTCGTTGGAAGCGCCATGGCTCCCAACTGCCACGGCTCCCAACTTCCACAGCCCCCAATTGCCACGGCCCCCAACTGTCACGGCCCCCAATTGCCAAGGCCCTCAACTGCCACGGCCCCCAACTGCCACGGCCCCCAACTGCCACGGCCTCCAACTGCCACGGCCTCCAACTGTCACGGCTCTCAACTGCCACGACACCCAACTGCCAGGGCACCCAACTGCCACGGCCCACAACTACCACGGCCCTCAACTGCCACGGCCCACAACTACCACGGCCCCCAACTGCCACGGCACCCAACTGCCACGGCCCTCAACTGCCACGGCCCACAACTACCACGGCCCCCAACTGCCACGGCCCCCAAATGGAATGACCGCCAACTGCCAAGACCACCAACTGCCTCGGTCCACAACTCCACGGCCCCCAACTGCCACGGCCCCCAACTGCAATGGCCCCCAACTGTCCAGACCTCAACTGCCACGGCCCCCAACTGCCACGGCCCCCAATTGCCAAGGTCCCCAACTGCCACGGCCCCCAAATGCCACGACTCCCAACTGCCAAGGTCCCAAACTGCAAAAGTCCCAAACTGCCACGGCCCCCAAATGCCACGGCCCCAAATGCCACGGCTCACAACTGCCACGGCTTTCAATCTGCCATGGCTCCAGACCTCGACATTGGCATTTAGCTCCTGAACATTGCCACACGCAAGACGACGAAGCACCACAGAGTGGAACAAACGCGGACGTCCAGAAATAAACCTTTCCAAACCACGGCACGCCGCATCCATTACAAACCTCTCGCTTTGCACTGTACCCTACGACGAGTAAAGCGCACCTACTCCAGTCTTACCGGCAATCTAGGCTCAACGTCGAGTGACAAAGGAAAACCTCGGTCCCACCTTTTGGAAGGTTCCTCATTTCCTAGTTGGAACGATTCCCTGAAATGAACGGCGACGCGGGAGACGTTCTCGAAGGCTCGGGCGTTCGCTCGCTCGCTGTCGTTCGCTCGGCAGAGAGGAGACGCGTGCATTATTTATGAACCGAGAGGCTCCGTGCAATTTGCAGCCCCGAGCGTGCGAGTTAATAAATGGCTCCGATAGGTGTTGGCTAAATCCACAGCCGGCAGCTTCAAACGGCGAGACGAGTAATTTAAGGGCTCAAACCATTTAGCGGCGTGCGTTTTAATGGGAAAATCTCTACTGGGTGGGGGAAGGAGAGAGGAGAGAGAGAGAGCGAGTGAGAGTGGAGGGAGAGTAATTGCCATCGAGGGAGAGAGCTGCGGGGAAAAAAAACGTAACAAGGAAACGAGAGTGGCTCTGGCCCTCCTAATTATCGACAATAATTACCCGACACGAGCGCGCTATCGACCGCGTGACTCCACCGCTCGCTCAGCTGCCACGCGCGCCAACGCGAGCCTGAAACTCGCTCTCAGGGTGGATACCGAGGTGCCTCGAAGGGAGGCAGTACAGCAAGAAGGTTGCTGACCGGCTGCACGTGTTTCACCGGATCTCTGCGGTTAAACGAAGGGTGAGCCTGGACAGTACTCGGATGGGTGACCGCCAGGCATAACATGTGTTGTATGCTACGTGGTGGGCAGCAAATGATAGTGGAGTAAAATATGTTGCTGTACTGTATCCCTATGCTCCCGTGGATACGCTGCGCACATCACCTATCCGCACCAACCAGCGTGGTGAAGTATGGTCAAATAACCCCCACGGCCCGTATGGCGCGGAGAGGCCCTCATCCTGCAGTGGATTGACAAAGGGGCTGTACACGTACTGCCACGTGCACACTCACTTCCGTGGCCAGGACCACGCAACTCAGTTTCAAAATGAACCAACACTCACCGCCCCGCATTCGCTGATGAGTCTTAATCGGGATGAAGCCCTGACCAATCCCCCTCCCTGGCACTTTCCATTCTACCTTCGGCAAAAATAATCCCTCCTCTTCCCTCCGATCTAACGGTGCGTAACATCTTCACTCTTACACAAACGTATTCATTTGGCAACGTTGATACTGCTGCTGCTTCCGTTGCGTTGGCAGTGGTGCACGAACACCACCACCACCAACAACTCCACACATCCGTCGTGTGCGTGTGTGTGGCATTAAAGGGAAAAATATACAACAGGCGACTTTTTGGCCAGTGGCTCTTGTTCTCGACGTGCTCTGAAGAAGGGCCATTGCCAGAAACGTCGCCCTCATTAAATGTTTTTTCTTCTTCTTTAAGGCCGCAGTGTTATTGGCAAAGCTGTTGGGTAAAAAATAATGTTTACACTGCGTCTCGAGTCACATTGAGAGAGGCGCGGTCACGTCGAGACCAATCGCAAGTTGGACTCGTCTTGAATTGTGGCTATAGATCATATCTACGGCTGACTCTCCACAAATGAGTAGTTATTTCATCGACAACTGAGAGATGGTGATGATGATCGTGATGATCATAATGCCCTGAGGTGACCTCCGACCAAGATTTGAACTCGCAACATATCCAACTGCGTGTTTTGTGCTCTAACCGCCGCATCACACAGCGGGATAATGTCGTCGTCATTACGAAAATTACATTTGGGATAAATACGTGTTCCGGGTGACTCAGAGGTCAGATATGCTACTTTAGGTGGCCCAGGTCTAACTTACAAATGAGGCGCTATTTAAAAAAAAAACACACACAAGGATGAACAATCATGCAGACGCATGATGGATTCTGTCATGCCTCCCACCGCGCGTTTGTTTCCGGGGAACAATGAATGAGCGATAATAGAATTTCGTTCGGAGCCGCGCAACGAGATTGCATGACACGGGGTCAATAATTTTAGCGCTGGTTTTATTTTATTCTTCTCCCAAGTTTGGGCCAACGCTCTGATCAGTGTGGCTGGATTTCTCCCTCGGGTGACTCCGTGGCGACAAACGCGACTCTGCTAAACTTTCATTCGCATTTGACCATCTTTACCATTCTCTCTGGTTCTTTCGGTAATGTAAAGTAGATAGAAAATAATAATAACATAAACACGACGTCATCAGGTGACGCTTGTGTTGCGACCGAAGCGTCGTGTTTCTTTTATTATTCTTTCTACCTACGTGACTTTACCGAAAGAACCAGAGAGAATGGTTTCCTGCAGTCACGAAAGCTTCAAATCGAGATCTTTACCATTGCTGCTGTCGCTCCACGCCCCAGACATGGATTCAACTTGTCCAGGTAGAGACAGACAAACATGCGGACCCAACGCGTCGACGACGCTTGTCGGCGGGGGAGCTCTCCTGGAAGAGAGCGAGTCGAGCGGCGATCGAAGGGGGCGAGCGTGCGCCGCGAGGGGGAAGCGAAGGAGGTCACCGCGCCCTCCGCGGGGCGATCGATGGCACGTGGGGACGCCACCACGCCTCGGCGGGCCCCCTTCCGGATTACCACCGCGAACGTCGCCCCTCTTGTTCGCCTTCTTTTTAAAATTATTTGAGATTTTTTTTTTTGTATTATGTCGGGGAAGCTTGTCCTGCCGTTGTTGCACTTAGCCCGACCATCGGTCCCTTATTGCTTGGACGAGTTTCTGTCTCCCGCTTGGAGCTGGAGGTCCCCCCCCAACCCCTCCCCCTGTCCCCCCCCCACCCCTCCCCCGGCCCCCACCCCTCCTCCCACCCCGCCTTTCTCCGTCCGGTTGTTCTGGAGTCAAGGAGAATGGTGGCTGGGTTCACAGACACGCACGCGCGTGTCTGTGTGTGCCCCTGTGTGAGCGTGGAGGGAGCGGTGCTGTAGCGGTTCGCGACCCCAGTTCCATTGGCGCTCACGGCCACCAACACCATTGACGATTATCTGAATCGGTCCTGTGCCTCCCCTAGGTCGACTCAGCCTCACAAATAAACACGAGGTATGGTGTGTAAACCTAAGCACGGGGGGAGACAAAGGCGGCCTTGAGTGGTGTTGGCCACCCACCCCCTCATGTGCCGTGCCGGTTTTCATAGGTACTTGCTAACAGCACTTGCCCCATTAGTCTGTAAAGGCGACACGGGGGGTCTTTGTATGGGTACAGTACACATACTTTAGCGACGTTTAATTCAATGCTCGGACGCAGTTAACAAGCAGCGGCGAGTGACATCTGACCCGATTGTGGGCGTCCCCTAGGTCAACTCGGTCTTAAAAACGTAACCCAGGCACAGGTTGTGTGGCCAACACCAACGCGGGCGTCATGGCGAGCGTGGCCCTCTTACCAACCCCACGAGCTCTTGCGATGGCGGCCTTGATGGGCTGCCCGCTGAACCGGTTTCCTTGCGCCGGACTCGTTTTGAGTTCCAACTGAACGGAGCGGAGGGATAAGCAAGTGGAGGTGGTGGGGTGTGGGAGGGGGGGCAGATTTGTTCCAAGAAGTGTCTTGCGTTTCTGTCGACCGGCTCCCCTATTCTCCTCCCCCCCCAAATTTTCACGAGATGTCATCTGCGCAAATAAATAACCTCCACTTCAGCACATTCCTGCCGCCGGGGCTCGTTACGGAGCCGCCGGCTCCTCGGATCAACTCGCGCGACTTCATCCGCACGGCCGCGTGGGGCTCGGCGGAGCGCTTCGGGGTGGGTGGGAGGGTGGCGGCCGGCCCTGATGGAATATTTATTTTTAAAACACGGAATTCATGGAGCCCAAGTGCTCGCTTCGTTGATTTCCGTGCCTCTTTCCAACCGGTTTTATTCCGACAGCGCGATTCGGCGCCACGAGGTGAAGCGTTCCCATGGGGACTGTCGCAGCGAGCCGGTGGGGGGGGGGGCACAACTCCCCCCCCCACCCTCGCGTTAGGAGTACTGCTCGCGGAAGCGGCTATCATGGAACAACTTCTGGAGGTTCCTTGAAGGGACCTCGTTTTCATCGATTGGCGGCGGGTGCTGCGCCGTCGCGCGAAAGGGTGCTGATACTTCGGCCCGTGAAGAAAATAGACGAAAGCGATCTGGTGCACTTGACGACGACATGAGAGATTGCTGCCAGAGAGATGTGGCACGACTTGGCACAAGACAGAGAGGAAAGTGGAAACAAATGACGAAATGTGCAGTGGACACCTATGGGATATCTGCCCATGGATCGTGATGAAGATGACGTACCGTCGGGCGTCGCGCACTCCCCGTGACAGAGAAACGTTCATCATGTCGGAAGCAGCAGCAGCTGCAGCAGCAGTCAAACCGATATTTTTATTCTGTGACCTGGACCTTTGCCAAATTAATTGAGAATTAAAATGCATTACGATTGTTACATTTTTTGTGTAGCAACTCGCTCGCTACACTTGACCTTAATCAGGGGCGGCTGAAACTTGTGGGTTTTTTTTCTGGCTGTCACGATTATTCTGTGATTATGATGGGTCTTCTCATCGTTTGCAAGTCTGAGTTTTGGCGGCTGAGACCCAGCTTCAAACCCAGGGTCTCAGCTGTGCGGGCCGCGCGTCTCTTACCCCTGAGCTGATTTAATTATCGCAGAGCAACGCGACTCCACCCACGTTGTAATTCTTGACCGAAGGCTACAGCCCTGATTGGTTGACACATTGTGTGCCCAGGCAAAGCAGCCGCTGCATGATTCTATTAAACGAGTGTCCGTATCTTTGAAGTGTTAGAAACGGCCGTCCGTAATGGTATAACCGCACGTCTAGCAAAGATAAATTATTCATAATCAACGTTTTTGGGTTTAGATCGCGTTTATTTATAAATGTGTCGTAACCCTCCACCACCCGACACGGCCAATCAGTAAAAATGTGTCACGTTGACAAAGACAAATAGTTCACTGCTTTAGCCCACCGGTGTGTTGAAGCCACAACATTTACAATTTGAGTACGACGTTTCGCTGGTAATTGCAACCAGCGTCATCGGGCAATTCGCCATTCTGGCAATTACCAGCGAAACGTCGTACTCAAATTGTAAATGTTGTGGCTTCAACACACCGGTGGGCTAAAGCAGTGAACTATTTGTCTTTGTCAACGTGACACATTTTTACTGATTGGCCGTGTCGGGTGGTGGAGGGTTACGACACATTTATAAATAAACGCGATCTAAACCCAAAAACGTTGATTATGAATAACATTGGTCGCGAAAGCCTACGTGTTAAACAAAGAGAAATTAGTTTGACCGAGAGCCCTGGGCTGATCGACGAGTAGCTGATGGCCCAGCTAAACTCAGCACCTCTGCTTTTTGTTTAAAGTTGTTCACCCAGGAAAGTCTCACCGAGTCTCAAGACTGTTTTTCTCCATGGCCTACCCTCCTTTGAATGACGTCACGGGATCTTTAACGTTCATTGTGGAGCGGCACGGCGCGTGCTTTATGGTGAATACGCGGCGGTATTCACCAGGGCTGCCTGCCGCAATCAGAGACCGAACCTCTACAACGAGCGGCAAACCCTTAAAAGTTAACCTCTAGAATAAAATGTCGGTTTCCTCTCCTTCATTATATTTGCAATCCGCGAATGTTTCCCGTGCCTCGACGAACCGACGGCGGTGTTGTTGACGTGGCTACTGTGGTTGTTGTTGTTGTTGACGTTGTTGTGGCTGTTGTTGTGGCTGATGCAGGCGGCTGTAAGATGCTCTCTGACGAAGACTCGGCAAGTCCCCTCCACCACCCTCCTCCTCCGCACGCCGCCACCCACCCCCCTTCGCAGGTGAGGGCACGCCCGTCCGGCCACACGGGGCGGCGGCCACACCACACCACCGGCTAACTTTGCCGATCGCCGGATCCACTGAGCGATGCCCAATCCAAGTATCACACCCAGGGTTGAACCGAACAGAGGCTCCGCCACACCAGGTTCGACCACACCGTAGGTCCTGGCCACACTGAGCAGTGACCTCACCGACGAATGGCCAAACTGTTGTCACAGCCACGTGGAAGGCAGGCCACACCGATATCCAGCCACGGCAAAAACACGCTGCATCCTGGGCCACAGCGAGTGTGCTGGAGAGGCCGAGGCATGGCCCCACCAAAGCGCCAAGCCTGTCAACCGCAACCACAGAACCCTGCGGTCAGCAGTGACCTCCTCACCCACATCCTCACCTCAACGCTCACCTCAGCGACCCCTCGTTTACCAAGCCGCACTCTCCTGACCCCTCAGCGTGACCCCGCGCCCCGCCGACCACGTGCTCCGTTGACCACCTCACCCGGGAGCCGCCGTCGATACGAAACGAGAGCCCCGTTCCGATGGGCCGTGCGGAGTTGTCGCCAATTCCAGCATGATGTGATGTGGGTTCGTGGAGCGAGCGAGTAAGTGTGACCGCATCTCTTTAGATGGCGTCTTAATTGTTTCGAGGAGGTGGGGGCGGTGGTGATGCAGGGGGGCGGAAGGGAGTGAATGTTCACACCGCGGAGGAGATGGTGGTGAGGCCCACTTCACGTTGACGCTACTCGTACGTGTGTGTGTGTGTATGTCTGCGTGTGTGTGTATGTCTGCGTGTGTGTGTATGTCTGTGTGTGTATGTCTGCGTGTGTATGTGTGTGTACGTGTGTGTGTATGTCTGCGTGTGTGTGTATGTCTGTGTGTGTATGTCTGCGTGTGTATACGTGTGTGTGTACGTGTGTGTGTATGTCTGCGTGTGTGTGTATGTCTGTGTGTGTGTACCTTTGTGTGTGTGTATGTGTGTGTATGTCTGCGTGTGTGTGTATGGCTGTGTGTGTGTACGTTTGTGTGTGTGTATGTCTTCGTGTGTATGTGTGTGTGGGTATGTCTGTGTGTGTGTGTGTGGGTATGTCTGTGTGTGTGTGGGTATGTCTGTGTGTGTGTGGGGAGCGGTGGCATTGCGATTAGCGCGCTGCTCTACGAACCCGGCGACACGAGTTCGATTTCCGCTCACGGCCAACACCAGTGACGATTATCTGAACCGGTTCTGGGCCTTCCCTAGGTCGACTCAGCCTCAAATGAGTACCTGGTGCGGTGTGTAAACATTGTCACTGCGGAGACAAAGGCGGCCGGGCGTGGTGCTGGCCAACCGCCCCTTCGTGTGCCGTGCCGGCCTTCAATAAGTGCTCGCGAACAGCACTTGGCCCAACAGTCTCTTGAAGGCTATACGGAGGATCTTTGCCTTGTGTCTGTGTCTGCGCGCGCCAGGCCGTGATGTCGCGCTCGCTCTCCCTGGACGGGGCGTCGGACGCGGTGGTGATCGGCATGACGCGGATTCCCGTCATCGAGAACCCCCAGTACTTCCGCCAGACCGACCCCCTCCTCAAGGCCAGCGACACCTGTGAGAGCTCCCTCCCTCCCCACCTCCCTCACCACCATCACCACCACAACCACCACCACCACCACAACCACCGCCACGTCCCCGTGCCCCCGGCACCGCTCGCTCTAGCATGCTGGCCGTGTCCACGTCTCTTCTCTATCGCTGCCACCACTCAGCCCGACCCACGTGACCAAGCAGTCTGACCGGCGGTCGTGGCAAGAGAGAGCTTATCGCAGTGTCCGTACAACACGCTGGACTTCTTTCGCACCGTACATAGCCAACCGTGCCAATCGGAGGGGCGGTGGTTGGTTTGCTGAGCGAATTTAAAACCGGGAAGGGGGGGGGTCAGAGGGTCAAGCACATAGAAGGAAACTGGGGGGCATGTCCCCCCCATTGCTTGCCCAGCTTCCCCATGGAATCGTCGTCGCTAGGTGCAGGGGTGGGGGCAGAGACCCCCCCCCCCACTCCCCCCCCCCCCCCACCAGACTCTGCTGCATAGCCACGGGAGAGCACGGAGCCTCTGGGAGATGCAATTATCAACTTTTATTAACGAGAGCCAGGACCATTTCATTACTTTGCTACGCCAACATAAACAACGCTGATAAAAATACTCCACGCGGCCGTCACCCCCCCCTACCCTCCCCACCAACCAGCCACCCGACGCGCTCTCCGCACTCTGAGTTGCTGATGTACCCTGCGGCAAGACGCGAGAGACGAAAAATGAAATATTCATGGCGTCAGTGGCGAGCGATCGTGCGGGGTGACTTCTCGACAAAAACAGCAACAAACAACGACCACAACTATGACTAACAGCGGCTGGCGTTAAACAAAAAAAAAACCGAACAATCAAAGCCAAAGGTTTTCAGTGTCCTGTCAGCGCCGTTAATTTGCGAGCGCCTATTGAGGCTGGCACCGGCATGGGAGCGAAGTGGCGAGGCCAGAGTCGTGCCCGACCACCCTCGTCGCGCCAGCGCCGATGTTTTCCCACGCACGCGTGTGCGGTATAAAGACAAAGATCCCCCCCCCCCGATATAGCCTATGCAGGCTGTGCGGGCAAGTGCTATAAGCGAGCCCCAACACAGGCCAGCACGGCGCACGAGGCGGACGGTGTTGTCCAACGCCACGCCCGGCTGGCCGGCCGCCTTTGTCTCCCCAGTGGTGTTGTTTACAACGCACGAGGTACTCGTTTAAAGCTGAGTCGACCTAAGGGGAGATCCCGGACCGGTTCAGATATTCGGGTTCATAGTGCAGCACGCAAACCACGACACGACCGCTCTCCCCATGCTTACACGTACACGTGCACAAACGCGCACGCACGCATGTGAGCCAATTTCGTAATTGCAAGCGTGGCGAATCCTCGGTGGGACCAGGCGGGTGGGTGGGCCACGTTGCCAAGCTCGCAAACACGGAAACACGCACGGTTCGAATGTCACGGATCTACCCGGGAAGGCCTCGCCTGAGTCTCGAGGTTTGTTGTCAGGAGGGTCTTGCTCCGCCGGGATGGCTTTCGCTATTTTTGATTTCGATGTCTGCTAACCGGAGAAGTTGGTTTCGATTTTGCGATGAAAATTCGGACGGCAGTAACCGTTCGCGCACGCGTGAATCGAGCCGTGCACGAGCACGTGCGCCATGAAGAAGGCCCATTGCCCGAAACGTCGCTGATTATAGACGTTCCCTTTTTAAGGCCACACACAGTGTTCTAGACATGGAACGCGTTGATCTCTGTTATGTTTGTCTTAGCTTGCGCGGCACCACTGCCAACGCAGTGCGTCACCGAGCGTATTGTTGACATCCTCGCTGCCTCCTCCCGACACGTGCCACGTCCCCCCCCCCGTGCCCACCCCCACCCCTGTACCCCCTCCTCTCCTGCCCCCCCCCCCTCCGTGTCCCCCCACCGCAGTCGTGCAGCACATCACGCGGAGGGACATCGTGCTGAAGAGCGAGCTGGGGGAGGGAGCCTTCGGGAAAGTCTTCCTGGCCGAGTGCTTCAACCTGAGCGCTGAGAAGGAGAGCATCCTGGTGGCCGTCAAGGTGCCGCGGCACGAACACCGCGCCAACACGATCACCCCGCCAACACGCACACCGCGCCAACACGCACACCGCGCCAACACGAACACCGTGCCAAAGCGTTACGCCTACCGTTGGAGTGAAATCCCATCGCAACAGGACAAAGGCTCACGGGCTGCCAGCAAACAAATAGATTTGGCAATACAAGACGCAGATCCCCCCCGTATAGCCTTTAACAGACTGTTCGGGGATAAGTGCTGTTTGCGAGCGCCTCTGAAGGCCGACACGGCGCACGATTGCCAGCATCACGCCCGGCCGCCCTCGTGTCTCCGCCGCGCTCCGTCTTTGTTTCACTGCTGCCCGTTGGGATGGCCACATTATTCTCAACCCTTTTGAGTCGGTGGCCGAAATCACCCCAACAAACCGTGCGAGCGCCGTTAACGCATCATCATCATCATCGCCGCCGTCGGCCGTGCCCCATCCACGATCCGACAGTGGCCTGCAGACTCTGCACTCCCTCTGGCACAGCGAGGAGCGGGCGGGCGAGCGAGCGGGCGAGCTCCACGGTTTCGTTTCCGTAACGATCCGCAACCGGCCACCGTTCGGCCTCTCTCTGACGGCGGAACGGCGGCGCAGGTGTTACGTTTTCCCTCGGATCCTTCCCGAAGGCCCTGCCCCCTGGTGCCGCGAGGAAGTGGCGGAAACTTTCCACAGCGTTCTGCGTCCGAACCGTTTCGGGCTGTGCCCCAAGAATTTTGTTTTGTTTTTGTGACCGCTCTTTTTATTCGAAGAAAAATTGTGGAACGAGGCAATTACACTTTGCGGCTGGCCGGGAGACAGCGGCACGCTCCCAGAGCAACGGCGGCAACGATGCGAAGTGGAATCGGACAAATGTGGCAATGTAGGCCCGAGAGAGAGATACTCGAGACTTGAGGCTCGGTGAGGCTTTGCAGGATAAATAAATCACGTTATTATTGTTCTGAAGGCAGCTGGGGACGGCCCCGGTCCCACGTTGAGCCGCGTCGGGTTGTTGTTGTGCCGTTACCCGCGCGCTCCCCCCACCCACCAGCCACGGTCTGCCGAGACGAGCCGAGAGATTTCTCGCGACGATGCCGCCGCTGCCGTAATGAATTGCAGACCTTGAACTCGGCTCGCTGCGACTTGAGCTCGCCGCTCCGACCCGACGTTTTATTTAAAAAAAAACCCTAAAAATGCTTCTCCCAAAAATATAAATATATTAACTTTTTCAAAAAAAGTTTTTTTGTTACACTCCCCCTCGTTACTTTGTACTTCCATTATTTCTCCTTCGATTTGTGCCGCGCGTCGTGACGACCCGAAGCAGAAGCGACTCCAAAAATGGAGACGTCACGCGCCGGCGTTCGAGCGCGGGGTCTCGCGCGCGACGGCGCTGTCCCTGTGCCCCGATGGCCATTAGCGACTCACCTCACCCTGCCTCGCATGGCCACCGTGGTCACCCTGCTCCTGCTCGTCCGTGTCTACCAGTCCACCAGTCGTCCGTGTCTACCAGTCCACCAGTCGTCCGTGTCTACCAGTCGTCCGTGTCCACCAGTCGTCCGTGTCTATCAGTCCACCAGTCTCCCGTGCGACTCGCCTTGACCAGAGCAACTGGACAGCCCTCTTAACACGTGATAAGTGCTCGCTAACAGCACTTGCCACGAGAGTCTGTTGAAGGCAAACACGGAGGGATCTTTCTCTTTGTTGCATCGCTAGAGATGGTCGTTGATTTAAAAATCCTTTATCCAGCAGTGGATTGATCCTGACATTGATGATGATGACGATAACGATGACGACAATGATGATGACGATCACGAACATTATGGCGACGATGACAATGGTGACGATGATAATGACGAAATTAATGACGACAATGATGATTATAACGACGACGATAACGAAAAGGATGGCGGCGCCGCCGACGAGGAGGATGACGAGGGTGCGTGTGTGTGTGCGAGCAGACCCTGAAGGACGGCAGCGACGCGGCGAGGAAGGACTTCCAGCGCGAGGCGGAGCTGCTGACGAACCTGCGGCACGAGCACATCGTGCGCTTCCACGGCGTGTGCGTGGACGGGGAGCCGCTCGGCATGGTGTTCGAGTACATGCGCCACGGAGACCTCAACAAGTTCCTCAGGCGAGCCGCGCCATGCGCTGCCGCGCCGCCCGGCGCTCGACGACATCTTGCACTCAACAACACCCTGTGCTCAACAACACCCTCACTCAACACCCTGTATTCAACGACACCCTGCGTGGCTGACGATCGTGATGATGTTTGGTTGTGACTGTGATGGTGATGATGTTGATGCTGATGATGAAGACAACAACGCTGCTGCTGCTGATGATCATTATACTGAAGCTGATCATGATGATCGTGATGATGATCGTGATGATGATCGTGATGATGACCGTGACGATGACCGCGACGATAACCGTGATGACGCAGGGCTCATGGGCCGGACGCCGCGTTCCTGTCGGAGCGGGCGGGCGAGCGCCTCTCCCCGGGCCAGATGCTGCACCTGGGTCGCCAGGTGGCGGCCGGCGTGGCCTACCTGGCGTCGCAGCACTTCGTGCACCGCGACCTCGCCACGCGCAACTGCCTCGTCGGCGAGTGCCTGCTCGTCAAGATCGGAGACTTTGGCATGTCCCGCGACGTCTACAGCACCGACTACTACCGAGTACGACCCCCGCCCATCGTTGCCATCATTGTCATCGTCGTCAGGTTCATCATCAGCATCGTCATCGTCATGATAATCATCGTCATCAAGATTGTCATCATCAGGATCGTCGTCATCATCGTCATTGTCATCCTTGTCATCATCGTCATTGTCATCAGGATTATCATCATCGTTGTTGTTGTTGTTGTCATGGTCAATATTGTCAAATTATTAGTCATCATTGTCATGATGATCAATGTCATCGCTATTGTAATCTTAAACGCCATCATTGTCATCGTAATCCCTACAAGAAGTACAACCACATTGGAAGCATTTAACTCTCATGGTGCAATGTTGAGGCTTGTCTCCTGCCATGGGAATGTAGAATTTCCACCACTCGCTTTTGAGTGCTTATCTCACCGGGCGCCCGTGCAGTCTTGCGCGAGCGGGTCGTCACTTTCATTGCGATTTGATTTGTCAAGAGGAGGTCATCCTTTGGCAGTCGGGGTCACGGGGTCGCGACCCCTCACTTGACGCTAATGCTTCTTCGACGAGCGAGAGAAAAATACAAAAGTAAATCAATAAGAGGGAGAACATCACCACCACCAACAACAAAAAACAACAACAGCAACGACGACATCAACAACAACAACACCAACAACACGAACAACGCCAGCAACACCACCAACAATAACAACAAAAGACTCGTAATAGGCACAGTGGCCTGGTAATAATAATAATAAGCCTCACCGAATCCCAAGACTCCATTTCAAAGAGGGTGTTGCCCTCTTTGGGATATTTTGCCATGATTTCCAATAGTGGTGAGAATCGCCTCATGAACGAATCTCTCATGATAGCCAGATGGCTTGCAGAGAACCTCTGTCTTGGAGAAGTCAATGTCATGTGAGCCCACTGAATTGTAACAGTGATCTGCCACGGCGCCCAGCTTATATATATATGCTCCAAGCTCGTGTGCTGTTTCATTCAGACTCTGTCGCCTCGACGGACCTGGTTTTCACCTGAGGACGGCTGCTTGCGTTGTGGCCGAAACGTCGTGAGAATTATTTTATTGTTTTTTATTTTATTATTTTCTTACTTCCCTTCTACGTGACTTTACCGAAAGAACCAAGAAGATGAGTTCAAGTTCCCACTCACAGTCAACACCGGTGACGAATATCTGAACCAGTTTGGGTGCTGTGTCTCGGTCATCATCAGCACTGGGGAGACAGTGGTGGTGGTGTTAGCCACACCATCTCCTTGTAGTTGTTCGCTCGCAACACTTGCCTCCACAGGCTACACGGGGGATCTTTGTCTTTGTGTGTGGGATGGAGATGTGGGAGTGGGGGGTGGGGACGGCGGCAGGTGCCAAAGTGGCTCTTCAGTCCCCACGGTGCAGACTCGCTGATGGCCAGATCTGTTCACTTAGCAGGCGGGTGGCACGGAGGTCGAGCGCCGTGCCGGCACGGACAGAATCCGGGGTTCCAATCCGGCCTTCAGCCGCTGCCCGTCCATCGTGCGCGCGTAGCGCGTGTGCGCGAGCCGTCGTGCTGTACCCCCGGGTTCACGTGACACGCGCGTGTGCACGTGGGGCACAGGTCGGGGGCCACACGATGCTGCCCATTCGTTGGATGCCCCCCGAGAGCATCATGTACCGCAAGTTCACGACAGAGAGCGACGTGTGGAGCCTCGGGGTCGTGCTCTGGGAGATCTTCACTTTCGGCAAGCAGCCCTGGTACCAGCTCTCCAACAACGAGGTGAGCGTGTGGGCGGAGAGTGAGAGAAAGAGTGTGAGAGAGAGTGTGAGAGAGAGAGTGTGAGAGAGAGAGTGTGAGAGAGAGAGTGTGAGAGAGAGAGTGTGAGAGTGAGAGAGTGAGAGAGAGAGTGTGAGAGAGAGAGAGAGAGTGTGAGAGAGAGTGTGAGAGAGAGTGTGAGAGAGAGAGAGTGTGAGAGAGAGAGTGTGAGAGAGAGAGTGTGAGAGAGAGAGTGTGAGAGAGAGAGTGTGAGAGAGAGAGTGTGAGAGTGAGAGAGTGAGAGAGAGAGTGTGAGAGAGAGTGTGAGAGAGAGAGAGTGTGAGAGAGAGTGTGAGAGAGAGAGTGTGAGAGAGAGAGAGTGTGAGAGAGAGAGTGTGAGAGAGAGAGTGTGAGAGAGAGAGTGTGAGAGAGTGGTGCATCTGCCAGTCATCTCAGTCAGGCAACCCATCGCACCTGGGTCTGTCCCGTGACCTGTCAACAGCCAGCCTTCCGCACTTCACGTGACGGACTCAAATTGCACTTCGCCTGGCACAGGCGCCGTGGTGACGTCACCGCCACTTCCCGGCGCCGCTGCAGCCGAGGGGGGGGGGGGGTTTACAGCAACGAGATGAGAGCAGTTCGTGTGCAGGAGCACGAGGGGTTGTCGAGTGCGAGGGATGGCGACGCCTTTGGCGCATCCGTCACCCATCCACGGATAGCGCGTGGCCACGTGGTGATGACGACGACGATGCAATCTTAGCCGGGGATGGGGGCGGGGGGGTGATTCGAACCCAGCGCCGTTCGCACGTTCAAGATAATCGCTCGGTACCCAGTCAATCCCTTCGGCTACTGCCCCCCGCGCCCCCCGCTCCCCTCTCCACGCAGGTGGTGGAGTGCATCACCCAGGGCCGCGTGCTGGAGCGCCCTCGCACCTGCCCCACGCTCGTCTACGAGCTCATGCTGGGCTGCTGGCGCCGCGAGCCGCAGCAGCGGCTCAAGATCGGGGCCATCGAGGAGCAGCTGTTGGCGCTCGCCAAGTCGTCGCCGCCATACGTGCACGTAATCGCGTGAGGGACGGCCACGCCATCGCTCGCTTGGGGAGTGTCACCTGTGGGGGGGGGGGTGGGGGTCGGGCGACGTGGTCTCGCTTTTGGAGACCACGTGGTGCGTCGCTCTTGTGTGACGTCACCTGGGTCGCCTGGGGGTCGGGTGACACCTTGCATGAAAGATCGCTCGGGGCATCGCCTCAGCCGCCGCATGGGTCATCGCGTGAGACACCGTGCGATGGGACGGGCGATGGCTCACGCGAGAGATCGCCTGGTCATCGCTCGCGATGTCACCTGGCTACTTACCTGTGACATCACTGGGGACATCGTCTAGGGCAGGTGATTTATCTCTAGAGACATCATCGTCTGGGGTTTCACTTCAGCCATCGCCTGGGTCATCACCTGCTGCATCACCAGGGAGAGGTGATGAGTTCTCACTACGAGAAATTATTTGGTCATCGCGTCAATTACTTGTGACATCACCAGGGTCATTCGCCAGTGGGGACCTCGTGGAAGGGTCGAGAGAGTGACGGCTGATGTGTGGAGGTCCCGAGAGGATTAGAGTGGGATCGTGTGATGGTGGTGATGAAGGTGATGAAGGTGATGATGATGCCGATGATGTTTGAAACCACTACCCCGGGACACACACTGCACTTGCTCTATACCCTAAAGTATTACCGTAGCTAATTCCAGTCGTCGTGGTGGTGGTAGTAATTCTCGTGTGCTCGCCACCGGTGTATCAACTTGCGAAGTCTCGGCGGGCCGGAGGATATTTATTATTTATTTACTTACATACCAACACGAGAACAACGCTGCTACTGATCAGAAATGCCTCTGATCTGCACGCTGACGAATCGCTTCATCGCTGCACCTGCGAGCACACAAACCTCACCGTGGCGACGCATCGTGAGCGCACACCTCATCCAGCGAATCTCACGCGCGGTGAGAAACGCGAGGCAAGTCTCCGTCGGCCGACGTCGGCTTCGTGCCGTGGCGCTCTGCACCTCGGCTCCGCTCTTTGTGTATCGCAACTCCACTCCTCGCGACCGGCCACGGTCCACACGTTAACGCGTCATCTTAATATAAATATATACACACAGTATGCCGTATTAGCGTTCCAAAGACAAACTATTACATCTATTCAAATACTTTACCAGGTAAGGCCCACTGAGCAATATAGCTCCTTTCTCAGAAGCGACTTGGCTATCACAAATGAAAGCGCCACGAAGTGGCTCATCGTCGTGTGGACATTTACAGCAGCCGAATACTCTTAAAGGCACGTTTCTCAGTGTGCAGGGGAAAATCCACAATGTGCGCCTTTACACGCCGCACGCACCTGATGATTGGTATACAACACCAACAAGTCGGAGATCGTGCGAGACAGACGGGGGGGCGGGGGCGGTGACGTGGTCTCGTGGCGGTGGCGCCGTTCGCCGCTCGCTGCAGAGGTGTCACGGTTTGAATCGGGTTGGCCGCCCTGGTTAATACTGCGTTGTATCAGAACGCACAACGATACTACGCCCCATCTACTGCTTATCCCTTGAGGTCATTCGCAGGAGTTAGGCCATTGTGATGTCCGGTGTCATTGTGATGTCCGGTGTCAGGGTCCAAATTCGCCCAATTCTAAAATGAATCCGCACATGACTCAATCTGGACCGTGCGTATCGATCAATCGGCCGCTACTAGCAGCAGACGAATCGCCTCGCTCGCGCTTGCAAACGAGACTCCTATCTTGGTCTCTTGAGATCTCACCTGGTCCAACAAAACCAACGTGTCTGCACGTGTGCGTCACACTGTAACGTAACGCAATCGCGCGTGCGTACGTGGCACGTGCGTACCCATCATCAGGCGCGTGCAGCGTGTACAGAAGTTGAATAAAACAATATATGTACTTGGTCGACACGGTGTGGGTCGCGAGAACTTAATTTTTGTTTGAGAAGGCCTCTAGCTGTGGAGCATCAATGGGTGTAATGATCTTCATTGAGCGGCCTGCAGGGACGCGTACACACACACACGCGTGCGCGCATATATAAATATTACACACGAGTATAAATAAGTGTAAATTATAACCAGACGTATCAATCGCTTCCTTCACAGATGAATGTTTAACGCTTCGTGTGAGTGAGTAAATTGTAATGATCATAGTCTCGAGACGAACACTGACAATCGTATGGGGGGGGGGGGGAGGGGGGGGGGGGGCTTACCTGTTGGAGTTACCTCGCTGTGGGCGTGTAACCCACCCGCTCTGTACAAACTGAGATTCTCAAAACGACGATTTGAATTGTTCGGCTCAGCCTTAACGAAGCACGCACTGCGGCAAATAGAGCATCCTCGTTATCACTGGATCCATCAGATCGCCACTCGTTAATCAGAAATGGCATCGTCGTCGTTATAATCAATGTCGTCACCATCAACATAATCATCTATCGGTGATCTTGATCATAACTCATCATCATCATCATCCAATCGTCATCATCCATCGATTAGCGCTGTAGGTACCATCATCATAACCTTCCATCGCAACATTGTCTTCGTCATCACCATGATCCTATTCCATTGATTGTTTTCATCCACAATCATCCTCGCTCATCATCAATAATCGTAGTCAACATTATTAATCAATTATGATCATCATAATCATCTTCTCAATCATCCATCACCAAGATCATCGTCATGATTATTATAGTTATCATCCACCAATCGTGTTATAATCAATTCAATAATCATCGTAGTCATCGTCATCATCATCGACATCAATCCAGCTTCATCATTATAGTCATCATTCATAAATCAAAATCTTAATAAATCACCACCATCATGGTAATCACCGCCACGTACGCCACGCTGTGTGCACTCTGATCATCCAGAGTCCCTCTGTGAGCGGACAGTCGCTCACGACCCCTCACCCCTCCCCTACCTCACCCCTCCTCCCTCACCCCTCCTCCCTCACCCCTCCCCTTCCTCACCCTGCCCCTCCCTCACCCCTCCTCCCTCACCCCTCCTCCCTCACCCCTCCCCTTCCTCACCCTTCCCCTCCCTCACCCCTCCCCTACCTCACCCCTCCTCCCTCACCCCTCCCCTACCCCACCCCTCCCCTACCTCACCCCTCCCCTACCTCACCCCTCCCCTACCTCACCCCTCCCCTCCCTCACCCTTCCTCCCTCACCCCTCCCCTACCCCACCCCTCCCCTACCTCACCCCTCCCCTACCTCACCCCTCCCCTCCCTCACCCCTCCCCTTCCTCACCCCTCCCCTACCTCACCCCTCCTCACTCACCCCTCCTCCCCGACCCCCTCCCCCTCCTCACTCACCCCTCCTCACTCACCCCTCCCCTACCTCACCCCTCCTCCCTCACCCCTCCCCTACCTCACCCCTCCCCTCCCTCACCCTTCCTCCCTCACCCCTCCCCTACCCCACCCCTCCCCTACCTCACCCCTCCCCTACCTCACCCCTCCCCTCCCTCACCCCTCCCCTTCCTCACCCCTCCCCTACCTCACCCCTCCTCACTCACCCCTCCTCCCCCACCCCCTCCCCCTCCTCACTCACCCCTCCTCCCCCACCCCCTCCCCCTCCTCACTCACCCCTCCTCCCCCACCCCCTCCCCGTGTCGCTACCCCAAGCACAAGTGACCGCGGCTCCTCGGCGCGTGTCTGTACAGCACTCGTGTACTTACATGTATGTATCATGTATGTACTTATGTGTATGGTGTATGTACTCATATGACGTACGTATGACGCGCGTGTCATCGTCGTGTGCCTGCGAAACGCCAAATAAAATCATCGTGAACGCTGCTTCGCTGGGTGCTGTGGTTTATTGTTTTGAGAGAAACAAAAAATGTGGATTATCCAGTGTGCTTCAACATTTTTTAAAACACTTATATGGTGCTATCGTTTTTAATGGGAAAATAACGGATAATACACGGTAACGTGATAACAAATGTCACGTTAACAGCTTCAAAAAGTCAAAGAATCTCCCACTTGTTCGCCGTCGTTGTCAACACGTGGCCTGGAATCTTCTCCAGGTGGTCTCCAGAGCCCGGAAGCGGCACATGCCTCGTGGCGTCGTTGCAAATTCTCGGAAGTGTTCACATGTTTTTGAAGCACCCCGCACTTCCACTCGCTTACCCATGGGAGCCTCGCTGAGTCTCACGACTCGCTCTCAGGAGGGTCGTGCCCATTGCGTCCGCGCCGTCGCGGGTGAGGATCGCTGCGTACAGGACCATGGCGGGGATACTTTTGCGGAGGTGGGGCACATTTGGACCGCAGTGGTAGGTGGTGGGTGGGTGGGGGGGCTGCTACTCTTGCGATCAACGTCACGAGATCTTGAACGTCTCCCGTGAAGCAGGCGGCGCGTCAGTGTCACGATGTGTCAAACCGTGAGCACGCGTGATTATATCAGGTGTTAGAATCGCGTTGAGTTATTTTCTTACTCGCGTTTGGCTCTGCGCAGCGCCCTTGTGATCTCTGGGCGATACGCGCTTGAGAAGTGAAAGTTATTAAATTATTGCTCTTTTTTAGAATCGAACCGCGAACCTCCCCAACCAGAAGCGGCGAAGGCGCTGTGATTGATATCGTCTGTTTGTCTGCTGCTGCTGATAATAATGATGATGATGAAGTGTCTTCAAATAACTCCCACGACCAACACGGCTCGTGGAGGCCCTCGTCCAGAAGCGGATGAGCAAAGGGTCGTCAATTATCGTAACATGTTCGCTGCAAAGGTAAAGGTGGAGCCCCAACGGCGGAGCCAGGATTTTCAGGTAGGGGGGGCAACCCCTCCAGCAATGAAGAATGATATAGGAGTTGTTAGTAAGTGAGGACTTATTAGTAAGTAAGGAGTTGTTAGTGAGTAAGGAGTTGTTAGTAAGGACTTGTTAGTAAGTAAGGAGTTGATAGTTGTTTTTTTACCCTTCTATCTGGCAACTAAACTGATACCTTTTTACAAGGAGTCATGTTTGCATAAACCGCAATACCTGCAGTCATAATACAAACAAAAGACATAACTCTGATAATATGCACTGTCCTTGAAGTTGATTGGTCCACACCCGAGACAGCTTTCCTTAGAGCCTAGTATCACATGGGTTGGACCAGATGACGCCAAAAAACGCAGATAGAAGGGTAAAAACTAATTATCATATTTTTACTGGCAAATGAGGTTCCCATAGTGTAAGTAAGGAGTTGTTATGAGTAAGGAGTTGTTAGTAAGTAAGGAGTTGTTAGTGAGTAAGGAGTTGTTAGTAAGGACTTGCTAGTAAGTAAGGACTTGTCCCTTGCTTTTTATTAAACGCGTGTGCGGCGATGGCGCAGCCATCGATCAAGGGTCGAATTCGAACCGCGTCGTGTGATCGGCATCGCGCTCGCTGAAGGTGAATGCCTTCAGGGAAGACGCGGACTGGATATAACCGCTTTGTCGTGACTTATTGCCAATTATGGACTCAGACTATTGTCCAATCATCTAATAGAGTCCCTGGCACGTAATAATATGCTACACAGTGGCAATGGGGGTCGCAAAATGCCGATTTATTACTAATAAACCCCAATGATCCGATCGAAATTAGGGATTTCGATCGGATCATTGGGGGAGCACGTGCCACCCCCAGCCCTGCAATGTCCTGCTCACGCCGCTGCTGACGGAAGGGCCTCCACGGGAACCTTCACCTTGAGAGCGTGAACGGCACGTGTGGCCTCCTCCTCCTGCACGCTGGCCAGACGGGCTGGAAGAGAGTATACCCCACCGCACGCGACCTGCCCATCGACTCACCCTGGTGTTACTCATTCATATCGCTCGCTGGCTGCACAGAAGCCGTGGGGCGGCGGTGGGGGGGGGGGTTGAATTAATTTGCACCATTATATTAACTGGCGGGCCGGGAGATGGAACCGGCGACCCCTGCATTGTGCTGACCACTGCATCACCGTCGGCACCGCCCCCCTGGCTAATGCCGGCACAGAATCGGGGCTCGCTGATGGAGAGGTGGAGGTGGGAGGCGGAGACGCGGGCGGACATGTCCGCAGTAATGGGGAACGGAGTCGTTGTTGTGGCGCATGATGTGGTTGCTGTTGTTGTGCATGATGTGGTTGTTGCTGTTGTTGTTGATGCGGTTGTCGTCGTTGTTGTTGTTGTTGTGACAGCTCATTTGAGCTTATTAGAGCAGATCAATGAGCGTTTCCCATTACCGCGACTTGCAATGCAACCCCCACAGCACACGCGCCACCCCCCTCTGTGTGTGTGCGCGTGTGTGTGTGTGCGCGTGTTAGGAGGGGAGAGAGAGAGAGAGACAGAGTTGAGAAGAAGGGATGGAAGGGAAGCTGGGCGCGGGGAGAGAGAAGAGAGAGCGGGCGGGGGAGATGTTAAGAAGAAGGAGGAAGAGAGAACGAGAGGGGCAAGAGAGAGGTCAGACAGAGAGAGAGGGGGAAAAGGAGAGTGAAGGGAGAGTGAAAGAGTAAAAGGAGACTAGGTGGGAGCGAGGGAGGGAGGAGACGAGATACAGAGAGAGGCGAGAGTAAATAGATAGTGAAATAAGTGAGAACCAAGTTGCTGTACTGCACTGAACCGGCCCCACGTTGCTGGTGGAAAGCTCCTGTTTATTCACCACACAGGCCCTGGCATGTGATGTCCTTCCCCAGCACCTCCGATGAGCAGGGATGGCTACGTACGGTGCGAAAGAAGTTCAACGTACGCGCACGCACACAAACATTCGCTTAACTGGCCACGCGCTTGCTGCTGACGTTAGCCGCGTCCGGGGTTCGAACTCAGCGGGTTTGCAAACACTTCTCAGCAACATCAACAACGGCGACATAATGTCAATCTGACTTGTGAAGCTCACGAGTGAGATTACGATCTTAATGATGATTGCTGCTCCCTCAACCGCCACCCCCCACCCACCCACAACCCCCGCACCTCCGAAACGATTTCCTCCACGCGGAACTCGACAGATATCATCTCTACCCTAATGTTTCCTCTCGGGCGATGCAACGAAAAAAAACATTGTCCTGTTAAAAGGTAACAGTTAAATATTACCCATTCCCAAAAGCCCTTAACCCGACAGGGGCTTTACTTGGAGTGAAGTTCTGACACCCCCCCCCCCCACCGTGATTGGCAGCCGAGCCCGAGCCAGCCATCCCACGTTAATGCCTTCAATCGATTATCAATTTGCCTCGGCTGGAAAAAAAGGGTCCTCCCGCGTGACAGCGCCCAGCGGCCCACGCGAGATGTCTTTTGTCTTGTGCAGTAAAGGAGACGGGTGGGAGACAATGGGGGTTATCTGCGGTAGCCGGGCCGTGGGTGGCATCGCAGTTTATTAAAAACAGTTTTTTTTTTAATCAAAGGCTGGCTTCATTAAATCCAGCGCGGATTACGAGTGGAGTCGCGAAACACCGAATATTCCGCAAATGAATTTCTGAGTTTCAATTAACGGGGTTTCATGGATATATTTGGACTCTGTGTTGGCATCAACAGTCGCACCGTCTCGTCGGATCTCAAAAAGCCCAGCAGGGGTCTGCGCCTGGGCAGTGGCTGTCAGGGTAACCAACCCCAGGACACAGGCATGGACAGCAAAGTGCAGTAGAATCAATTGTTATACTGCACGTCTAGGCTCCCACGTCCCATGCTCCCCGCCTTCACCAATTCGCACTGGCCAGGTATGGCCAAATAACCCCCGCGACCCCCACGGGGATGGGAGCACCTTCATCCAGCAGTGGATTGATAAAAGGACTGAACATTCACACGTGCACGGCATCACAGACATGATCGCTGCGTCCACACGGGTACACATAGGCACGTCCCAAGACAAAGATCCGCTGTATAGCCGAACATAGACTGGTAGGCAAGTGCTAATTCAGGACTGTGCAGTTCGTCACAACACACGAGCGCGTGGTATGGCTGGAACAAGTCCGGCCGCCTTTGTCTCCCCATTGCTGCCCCCATTTGAACTGAACGACGGATCTGAGAAGGAAGCTCCCTTGGCGCCTGGGTGGAGCATGGATAAGAGAGAACGCGTGAGTGAGTGTGAGTGAGTGTTAGCGAGTGAGCCGTCGACACTTCACGTGGCCTCAAAGTGCACCTGGCCTGGCACGGGCGCGATGGTGACGTCACCGTCACTGAGTGGCGAATGGCGAGGGTATTGTTTGTGAGTGTTCGCGAGTGACAGGGGTGCGGTGTGATTAGCGCACTGCACTACGAACCCAGTGAGCCGAGGAATCCAATTCCGCTCACAACCAATAAGATTGGGTAATTATTTAACAAGTGCTGGCCCTCCCCTACGTCGACTCGGCGTTAAATGCGTGCCTGGTGAGGAGTTTAAACCAACAAGCACTGAGGAGACAAAGGCGGCCGGGTGTGGTTTTGGTCACTCACGCCCACAGCACTTGCCCCGCAGTATGTTAAAGGCTACACGGGGGGGGGGGGGCGGATTTTTGTATTTTGTGTGTGATCTATTGTAATGTGCTTATTCTCGACCCGTATTATCATTCTCCTCCTCCATGTTTTGTTACTTTGCCAGATGTAGCTTCACTTTCCCATTCATTGTGCAATCGGCATAAAAGCAAATCACTGCGATCGTGCCCTATCGCAAAATATGATGTTTGTTCAGTCGCGTGGTTGGCACGGGCCCAGCTACAAGGCATGAAATTGGGGCCTCCCTGTCCATTGTTCCATCCTCTCCATAGCCCCCTGCCCCCCCATTGGGCCCTTCCGACCCAATGCGTCCCGGATGCAGTCGCACTGCCCGCGCACTCGAAAGCGACGCCAACTGAACTCAGATTTCACGTGGCCCGCTCACGGCCAACGTCAGTGGCTATTGGCATCTAAGACGGGTGCTCGCTAACAGCATTTGAATGAAAGACCTCTAAAGTATATTCGCGGGATCTCTGTCTTGTGTGTGTGTGTACAATGTGTCCGTAGAGTTCACGAGGTATATTAATGTTGAGACATGGGAGGGAGACAGCTGCCATCCGCATCCTCACAAACATTGGGCACAAGTGTTGTCTGCGTGTATGTGGCTCGTGTGAGTTCGATTCCCGCTCGTGGCCAACACCAGTGACGATTATCTGAACCGGTCTTGAGTTTGCGTTTGGTCAACTCGGGCACAAATGAGTATTTGGCGCGGTGCATAAACATCGCCATTGGGGAGACAAAGGCGGTCGGGCGGAATTCTGGCCACCCAGCCCCTCGTGTGCCATGCCGGCTTTCATCGGTGCTGCTGGCTAACAGCACTTGCCCCAACAGTCCCTTAAGGCTATACGGGGGGGGGGGGCTTTGTCTTTGTGCATCTGTCGCTTTCAACCCACGCACATGGGGTCCGCTGACGACGCGAGTTCCAGACCCACGCTCTGGTTGTGACTTCAAAGAAGATGCGTCTCGAATGCCCAAATGCGCCGTGGTCGAATGCCCAAATGCCCCGTGCCCCACAATGCCCCACAGTCTGTCAAACATCGACCCCCCCCCGCCCCCCAGCGCCCCCTGTCACCCGGGCCGTGCCCATCAATCCTCGCCGCGCTCAATAATTCACGAGGCTCTCTCTCTCCCAATCAGCGCCCGGTCATTAGCAGATTACACAGGGCGAGTGCTTCCCACAAACCATCACTCCGCGTGACACCATCGCCAACACTCAGCGTGACATCACGGCACCATCACTCTCCACGTGACGTCACGGCACCATCACTCTCCACGTGATGTCACGAGCGCCATCACTTTGTGACACCCCAACACCACTCGCGATAGTAGTAGCCCCATCACCAATCACAACCATCGCAACCAACACCACCACTCGCTGCATTACCAACGCTAATCACAACCATCGCTTTCGCTACCAACAACACCACCACCAACACCACCAACAACACCACCACTCACAAACTCACACCAACTACAGCTGTCATCCTAATTCATTCGTGATGCTTTTTTGGGATCAGATCGTACAACGTATGTCGTACACCCTCCTCCACCCGACCCAGTCAATTAAATAAAGTTCACACGCGATTAACACAAGCCGCCGATGTATTGCGGCTTCAGCAGCACCCGCGGCACATCGGAGAGCGACCCACACGCATTTCACGGCGACGTGCCGACGCTCCGCCGGTATCAGCAACCAGCAGCAGCAGCAATCAGGGAGTTGCCAGAATCGTGAACACGTGTCGGGTGGAGGAGGATGCACGACGCACATTCTACATGCGCATTCTGATCAAAGTATGTGCGTGTGTACTGTGGGGCTTGAACTTCTTTAGCAACCGAGCTAATCGGAGGTGCGGTGGAAGAGGAGGTGAATCATAGCGGTCGGCACAATCCGACGTGTTCAAGTCAACGATCGTCATTTGCCACTATGACGTCACCACCGCGCTCGTGCCAGGCTAGGTGCACCTTGAGGCCACACCACCGGAGGAGACCCCGCGACTCGTCACTTGCTGGCGATGCCGCTGGGTCTGCGGGCCGCTAATTAAGTTAATGGGCGAGCGGAGTGAATTGGAGGCCGCGCGCGTCTCTGCGCCGTAAATTAGGCCCTGCCTGATGCACGCGGGGATTTATTCTCGCTCTCTCCGAGCCCGGAGCACCTCACCCCCTGCGTGCTCGCACGCTGCACACACAGAGACAAAGATGCCCCCGATAGCCTTGACAGACTGTTGGGGCAAGCGCTGTCAGCAAGTAGCACCTATGAAGGCCGGAACGGCACACGAAGGGGGGGGGGGGGGGTGGTCAGCACCACGCCCTGCCGTCTTTGTTTTACCAGTGACGATGTTTACACATCGCACCAGTTACTTATTTGAGGCTGAGTCGACCTAAGGGATGCACAGGATCGATACAGATAATCGTCACTGGCGTTGGTCGTGACCGGGAATCGAACCCGGGTCGTAGCACAGCGCGCTAACCACTACATTTAACGCCACCTACACACAAACATACACACACTCATACAAATACTCCGCTCACCCTACACACACAGCTTGACACGCATGGCGTTGGCCAGACATCCCAATGGAGAGGGACCCTCAAGCCTCAAGACCCATTGGAGGCTTCCCCGGTTGAATAAAGGACAACCTCACCACCACCATCATCATTATGAATACTTTGCCTCGGTAATGAGCGATGGCAAGTCTTATTTAATCTTGCAGCGTGGCTCTGTACAATTACGCGGCTTCCTAGCCGTGCGCGCCACGGCCATTACGAACCGGCTGCTATTAAACGACAGCGGCGCGTAATGAGCGTGGCGTGGACGGCCTCTGTGCTGCTGCTGCTGCGTTGAGCGGTGGTCTCGTCAGGGTAACGGAGGGCCCGTGCCAATAGCATCTGGCAAACCTAGCAGAGTGTTTTTTAAACAACCCTTGATCTATGCCGATGAGACCCAGAAAATCGAAACTTGGTCCAAAGCTGATCAGCTGATGAACGTCGCTTGTTTAATTCATGTTTGGGGATAGCATGAACTTCTGTTTGGATGATTAAACTCGACGCAGCAGCCGAACCACTCATCCAACTCCTGGCCTCACTCCGTCGCAGGCTGCCAATCCAGAGCCGAACTGCACCAACCTGCTCGAACTCACCGCTCCCACTCGCACAACATCCTGGGCTATGGCCGGTGGGGTTGATGGATCACGCAGAGATCAGAGTAGGACTCGAGTCTGTCTCACAACCCCACTAAACAGTACGCCATCGCTCCACTTGCCTGCCTAAATAATAATAATAATATTGATTGCCATTGTGATCATTTTCGTGAGCCATGATCAACACACTGCGGCTTCCTGCGATGTAACGATCCACCCGGCACTTGCACGCGAGCTGATTCCATCGTTCCGTCTCCGCGATGGACGTCTCTTTTTGTTACGATCAGAGGAAACAAGAAGATGTTCGGTGTAGTCGGCACTTTGCTTCGTTCATCATTTCGTTTTTTTAATGCTTTGCTTTATGTGCCCCCATCCCCTTTTTAAATTAAAGATTTCACAAAAGACTTCACGCTCTGCTCTCCTCCTTCTTACCCCTTCCCTCTCTCTCGACCCCCTCTCTCTACCCCCTCTCTCTACCCCTTCTCTCTCTCTACCCCCTCTCTCTATAACCCCTCTCTCTCTACCCCCTCTCTCTCTACCCCCTCTCTCTCTACCCCCTCTCTCTACCCCCCCTCTCTCTCTCTACTCCATGTCTATGTTCCCCCTGCTGTCGGGCGTGTGCTCTCCCTCCCTGCCCCCCTCCCTCCCTGCCCCCCTCCCTGCCTCTCCCTCCCTGCCTCTCCCTCCCTGCCTCTCCCTGCCATGGTCGCCACTCCGTCGTTAGTCTCGACCACGGCGATCGTCTCGTCTCGCTACGAGACGATGGGCTAAGGTCGAAAATGGATGAATAAATCAAGGTCCATTATTAACCACTCGGCAGCCTACACGCACCGCCCCCACCCCCTCTGACCCCCCCTCCCCCCGCCCCCTCCTGCAATTCTTGATCGGCTCCAGTTGCTCGTGAAAAGGAAAAAAAACCGCCCCCCACCACCACCACCCACTCCAGGATCCAGCGTCAAACGGCACGAGTCAAAATATTGACGAGCGCGGCACAGAGGAGGAGGAGGTCCGTAGACTCTGCATGTCCCTCCCCTCCCTCCCTCCTGCTCCCATCCCCGCCTCCCCCTCCCTTCTGTCCCCCCCTAGAGACCGGCGCAGTCTGCCCCTCCTGTCTTCTGAAGAAGAAGAAGGAGGCAACACGGCGTGCCCCCCCCACCCGCGTCCCCCTCGCTCCCCATGCCCCCTAAAGCCATTAGCGATGCCCCCTCTGTTCCCTACCCCCTCCCCCGCTCTTCTGCCCCCCCTCCCCAGTGCCCCGCCCCTCAGCAGACGCGTGCATCGGAGATGAGAATCATTGAGTGACGCGGCCACAGATGCAGCAGCAGCAGCAACACACACACACGCATCATCATCAGCAGCAGCAACACACACACGCATCATCATCATCAGCAGCAACACACACACGCATCATCATCAGCAGCAGCAACAAATACACACACACGCATCATCATCATGATCAGCAGCAGCAGCAACAACACACACGCATCAGCATCAGCAGCAACAACACACACGTATGATCATCATCAGCAGCAACAACACACACGCATGATCATCATCAGCAGCAACAACACACACACACGCATCATCTTCATTATCAGCAGCAGCAACACACACACGCATCATCATCATTGTCATCAGCAGCAGCAACAACACACACACACGCATCATCATTATCAGCAGCAACAACACACACACACGCATCATCATCATTATCAGCAGCAACAACACACACACACGCATCATCATCATCATCAGCAGCAACACACACACACGCATCATCATCATCATCAGCAGCAACACACACACGCATCATCATCATCGTTATCAGCAGCAGCAACACACACACGCATCATCATCATCATCAGCAACACACACACACACGCATCATCATCATCATCGTTATCAGCAGCAGCAAGCAGCATGGCGCAGTGGTAACAACTCGTGCCACACAGCAAGAAGGGCCTGGGTTTGATGCCCGACTCGGGCGTCTCCCTGCGTGAAGTCTGTATGGTTCCCTCCCAGCCTTCCTCCCCATGAGTTTCCTCCGGGTTCTCCGGTTTCACGCGATAGTTTAGAACATTGTTTTTTTTTAAACTGGTATTGGCCAAAAAAACATCCCATTATTGAGAAATTGGCTGCAAATGTACTCAGCTGGGATCACGCACAGCATCAACATCGGCCCCCTGCCGCGAGCACGTGGCAGCACCCTCCTGAAGAAGAGTCTTGAGACTGAGTGTGACCTTCCTGGGTAAACAATCGGAATAGTAATAAACTATTTTAACTAGGAATAAAAAATAGTCAACAGCCGCCATCATCATCGTTCACGACATTGTCAAACTCACCATCATCATTCACAACCACTACCATCATCATCGTTCACAACATCACCATCATAATCCTCACCATCATCACCATCATCATTGACAATCACTACCACCAGCACCATCATCATCGTTCACAACATCACCATCATAATCCTTGCCATCATCATCGTTCACGACATTGTCAAACTCACCATCATCACCATCATCATTATTAACAACCACTACCATCATCATCGTTCACAACATCATAATCCTCACCATCATCACCATCATTAATAACAACCACTACCACCAGCACCATCATCATCGTCTTCACCACAACAACCACCTCGATCAGCACCTTCATTGACATCGACCTCACTCGCCTGCGCCGTTCTGAGGTCTTCTCTTTGTAGGTGCAACGGGACAACCGCATTTGCAGTGGTGCACAAACATAAATAACGTTTCGGGCAATAACCCTTATTCATTGAGCATTAACTTCTGTGCCATGACTGGTAGCGTCACCTATTGTTGATTGCGTTTACTCTTTAGGCCACGGTGCTATTGACGAATGTGTTGAGTTATTTATTTATGAGTACGCAGGCAGCAGGTTGACAGGTGGTCGGGCAGGCAGCTGTCGCGTATTGCCAGGCGAGAGCCCATTGAGGCGCTCCCACCACCACTAAGCAGCCAATTAACTAACGACCGTTTCAAATAATCGTCACTGATGTTTGGCCGTGAGCGGAAATCAAACTCGAGTCGCCGAGTTCGCAGCGCGCCAAGCACTGCACCACCGCTCCCCACGAAACAAACACCCCCCTACATAGCCTTAACGGACTGTTGGGACAAGTGCTGTTAGCGAGTACTACCTATGAAGGCCGGCACGGTACGCAAGGCCAACACCACGCTCGACCGCCTTTGTCTCACCAGGTACTTGTTTGAGGCTGAGTCGACCTAGAAGATAATATAATCGAAACTGGTGTTGCCCGTGAGCGGGAATGTCAACTCGGGTGGCCAGGTTCGTAGAGCAGCGCGCTAACCGCAGCACCACCGCTCCCCACCACACAGACCAATACACACACCAAACACTTACACATTCAATGACTCTATTCCTCTCTAAGCCTTTGAGCGCCCTCAATCCCTCGCTATTGATCAGGGCCAAATCCCGCCCGCAGCCGCCTCTATTCCTGGGAGCTGGGTTCGACACCGGGGTCACGGTGGGGCCCCCGAGGGTCAAACGCCGCCGCGGGGAAAGGGATTTAGTCCGCGCGAGCGGCGAATCCCCGCAGCTTATAGGGTCAGAGTTGGGATGGGGTTAGGGTCAGGGTTATGGCCAAGTTGCTGCCGCCTCTGTTGATCTCACTTGTGGCACCACGCGTGGATCCACAGTTGATAGAACGTGAGTCATTGTGGTTCCCACTAGTATTAGGCTTAGAGCTATAGGGTTACAGTTGTTATAGGGTCAGGGATAGGGTCAAGTGGCCAGTTCTGTGTTGGTCGCACACGTGGTCCCAAGCGTGGTTCGGCAGTGGTCCACAGTTGATCCAGCACGCGTGCTTGGTATGGGGGGTCCGAGCAGGTAGCCGGTGCCCCAGTTCGTGTGGAGGTGGTCACCTGTGCCGTGAGATCATTGGCGGTCCGTGGCTCCAGGTGGAGCACGCTGGGATTTTTTTTTGCAATCGCTCCATCTCCGCAGGCGGACGGACTCTCCTGTGCGCGTTCCCTCCCGTGGTGAGTCTCAACCCCCCCCCCCCCCCCCACGGCCGTCGTCCGGCACAGCGAGGTGTCCTGTCCACGCTCCACTTACCTGGGTGAAGCTCATCGGGCTCGGGTCACCAGGTTCATTGCGCAGTGCGCTAACCACTGTGCCGCCGCTCCGCCGCTCTTCCGTCATAGGGCAGTGATAGTGATGAAACAAACTCAACACGGGTTGTCAATATGACTGTGGCCTTCAAAGGGGAAAACAAATACATATAATAGGTGACGTTTCCGGCGATTCTGCTTTTTCATAGAACACAATGGGTGGGCCATATAATAGGTGACGTTTCGGGGAATGGCCCTTTTAGATAGCGCAAAGAAGGCCATTGCCTGAAACGCCACCAAATATATATTTGTTTCCTTTTAAGGCCACAGAGTTGTTGACGAATGCGCTGAGTCGGTGTTGTTCGACGTTCTTGTGCACCACTGCCAACGCAACAACAACAGCAACAGCAGAACCGAATCGCGTGACGGTGACAAAGGTGGTGCGTGTGGATCCCAGTTCACAATCCGCCGGTGCCGGAGCGTGGTGATGGTGCCCTCTGGTGTCCTATCTTGGGATCTCCGCGTATCCTTGGTCTTCCCAGCGCTGATGTGAACACGCTGAATTTTTTAAAACTAAATCGTACGCATGTACGTTGAACTTCTTTCGCACCGTACGTAGCCGACCGTGCTAATCGCAGGTGCGGGGAAGGGACAACAAACTAAACACAAAAATCATGTTTTAAAGGAAATGAGTTTTCAATCGAAATGATTTAAAAGTGCATCGCTCCAAGTCGCTTCCTGATATCGGAAGGAAGAGCGTTCCAGACGGCCGCAGAAACGCATCTGAAAGCGCGCGGTCGGCCTAGCGGAGAGGCCGAGGACTGGTTGAGATCTCACGCGCTGCTGATGTCCCCCGTGGATGGGACTCGAACCCAGGTGGCTGGGGTCGTCAGCGGAGCGCGTGCCACAGACACACAACCGCCTCGCGTTGTCAACAGCGGCGAAGAGATTGTAACCCCTCGCGACTGTGTGGATTGTTACTATTAAGGGGCGCGATTCGATTCAAGAATGAAGTATTTATTTTACACATTGTGGTGAATTTAGTGGCGTCTAGTGGCTGATGGGGTCACTTGATCTTACTGCGTTCAACTCGTAGGCTTCCGCGACCAACGAAACAGGTCGGCTTTTCCACAAATCTGGCTGTCGCTTGATGAAGCTAGTTGTAATTACTGACAAAACGTCGTAACTCAAGATTGTAAATGGTGTGGCTTGGCTCTCCAACACACCGGTTAGTGCTGTACTAGTGACGAATTGGCCATGTTCTGTTTACGTGACAACTCTTACTAATTGGTTGTGTCGGGTGGTGGCGGGTTTAACGACACATTTATATATTTACGCGATCTAACCCAAAAAAACCTCTTATGGATTCAACATACATTTAGAAAAATATAGATAACTAGCTTTACTACCCGGCTTCGCCCGGGACTTGGATTATTGTCTTGGATTCATTTCATATTACTTCATATTTCACTAGGAAAACCCTGACCAAAAAATTGATGCTTGCAAGAAAGAAAAAATTCGAATCAAATCAATTAACAAAATGGGATGTTTTTCACTGAAAGAAATTAAACCTTAACCCACTTATACGCAAGGTCGATTTAGGCAACTCGATGAAGGGAATGACGTGGCGAGCTGAAAATAGTCGAGTACCCTTAGAAATCCCAGACAGCGTGAAGCTGTGCACATTTCATGACGTCAGAGCTCAGCGTTCGAGAGTTTTTGCTGCTTCACACAAACAGATGCATTTTCTGCTTTATATTGAAGAGCGAGCTGAAATTAGTCGCGTTGACTTAGGAAATCGAGACGGCTACGCCGCGCATTTGTGCGGGATACACGGCCTACGCGGAGGGTTTGGGGGGGGGGGTGCGTGACGTCAGTAGGCACACTGCGTGACGCTTCCGCATGCGGGTGATATCACAGATGTGACGTCACCGCTCACTTGCCGTGCAAAATATATTCATTATTGCGCCCCCCCCACCCAAAAAATTTTTTAAAGTATATTTTTATACTTTTTTCATTGTGTACAGTCTGGAAGCTACCCACATGCCAAATGTCAAGTTTGTTGCATGTCGGGAAGTATGCTAAACATTTCGAACAGGACACACATATTCACAAATTTCCCTTTTATGTATATAGATTATTATTATTACTGACGAGTCAGCATCGGTCACGTGGCTCGGAAGTTAAACAGTGGTTGTACGATCGTTCTCCGCCACATGAATGTGGAGTTTCCACCACCGGCTCTGCAGGGCTGCAAGCAGGAGATGATCTGAGCCGGAACTCGCTTCGACTTTCTGCATCGTGCCCATCGCTACAGCACACCACTCAGAACAGAACCACACGGACACGAACAGGAGTTTCATTTGTCCGCACTGACGTTCTTTAGCTCAAGGAGACAGAACAGAGACGCGACTCAGTGAGAGAGGCCGCGCCCAACACCACCACCGCGGCCCCGCGTCTCCCCGCTAACCCCGGGGTCCAACCCTTGCCCACACTTCGGAGGGCATGGGACCTGTGCTCGGGTTCGAACCGATCACCCCGCAGTTGTCGCTCGTCTGGGTTCCGTGCGGCCGCACGCGAATGTCCCGCAACACGCCACGCCGGACGGCCACCGACATCACCGTCGTCGTCATCATCACCACCGTCAGCCAAGGTCTATCCACTGCTGCATGAAGGCCTCTCCAAGTCACCCGCCATCCTCCACGGTCACCGCGAGGCAACGATTCCGCTTGGCGCACGCAGCGCGCGAGCCGAGTCCATCGCCACCGCTCCGTCTCCGCGTTGGACGTCCCCTCTTGGGCCGCTCTCCCTCCCCTGGACTTCCACCGAGTGGCTCGTCTCGCGCACCGGCCACCGAGTCATCGGAGCCACGACGTGTGCTGCCCCAGCCCTGACCGGCACGTGGTAGCAAACAGAATGCTCGACTCTGCACTCAAAGAGTCCTCGACATTTCTCGTGCAGGATGAGGTGGGGGGGGGGGGGGGTTCTGACCATCAGCGAGTGTTCATTTCGCGAGTCGTGGGCAGGCGCTCGGAAAAATAAAAAATTCTTCCGTACGAAAGAAAGAGGCCGATCAGAGTTCCGCAACTGCGAGCCTTCGAGCAACCTACTTGCTGCACCGTCTCCCCCGTGCAGGCACCACCGCATCGGCCCGATCCGCGCGGGCGAGTCCCCGTCTCTGCGAGATCCACCAACCCCCCCGCTCCACCCACATGTTTTGCCGAATTACGCCACCACCCCGTCGCGGCGGCGGAACCGATCGTCCTTCGAAGTAATCATACAACTCGTGGCCGAGCAGTCGTGGCCACGTCTCACGGTGACGACGGTGACGACGATGACGACGATGACGATGATGACGACGATGAGGATGCGGTGGCTTCAGTAACCGCCCAACTGCTCGCCCGCCACCACGGCCGAGCGCACGAACCACCGTCACCACCACCCTCGCCCATCCCCTCCGTGGTCAACCGCCGAGGCGCGGACGACTCATGGGAGAGGAGAGAGAGGGGAGAGTTTCGTCGATCGGTCGATTGCGTTGGCTTCGCCGCTTCCCACCGACGCCAGCGTCTGTGACGCTGCGGAGACTTCGACGGAGAGAATGTTCACGCGGCTCCCCGCGTGCACGCGGCTCCCCGCGTGCACGCCACGGCTTTTGCGCGGTGGTGGTGTCGCTGTTGTTGTTGGTGTCGTTGTTGTTGTTGGTGTCGTTGTTGTTCTGTGAGTTGAGGAAGGCAGCTGGTGCTGAACGGAGAGCGTCGCACTCTCCTCCCCTCCTTCTCCCCCTCCTTCGAATTGTTCTGCCCCTCTTCCTTATCATCCTCCCTCTTCGTCTTCCTCCTCCTCACGGCGACAGGGATGGACGGGATGAGGAGGCAGCCCACGGCACCGATAAACAGCGGCAACTTAAAACTGCCCCTGCAAATTCACGGCAGCAAAATCCGACAGGTGGCAAGTGAGTTAGACGCGTGCGTCGCAGGGTTACTGTCGCGCGCTGTGCCCTCGCCTGTTTACCAGGGGCGTCCGTTCAGCACAACCGCGTCTCAAGGTGCCTCGTCTCACCGCAGTGAAGATGGGAGGGGGGGGGGGGGGCTCACGGAGGAGCCCACTGACTCTGCCGACAGCTTAGAGAAGAGGCGAAGAGTCAGGTCTGGAGCCTCATCGTGAACTTTGTCGACCAATTACTTGGCTCGTTCTGGCTCTGATTTATCGGCCGATACCACACAGTGATTATTCTTTCTCGTGGGGGGAGATGGAGGGGGTGGGTTGGGGGGGGCGCGGAGTGGGGGGGGGGAGATAATCCCAGAATACACGGTGGGGGGGGGGGGGAGACAGCAGAGAATGAGCGACCTCTACCGCAGGGCGAACGAGAGAATCAAACGGCCGTCACCTCCAGCTGCTGAGTGTGATGACGCTTCGACGCCGCCGCCGAGGAGGAGGTGGTGAGACGAGGCTCCTTGTCCAGGGTGGCCGTCTGTGGGTGCGCGTGGACGGGCAGCAGGTCGTAGTGGCCGGGTATGTGGCTGTTCTTGGGGAGGTCGTACAAGCCGTGCTCCACCTGCTGCTGATGCTGCTGACGCCGTAGCAACTGAGCGTGGCGGTGGTGCTGCTGCTGCTGCTGTGGGTGGTGTTGGTGGTGGTGGCGGCGGTGGTGCAGCTGTGCCGGCGCGCTTGTGCCGCCGCCGCCGTGCACCACGCTCACCGTGGGTTCTGCGGAGGAGAGAGGCAGCGACGGCGCGGTTCGCATGATGGGGGGGGGGGGGGGGCTGTGCAGTTGCACCGCCTGTACACTCGATAGCTACGTTGCCACTGCCCTTCTCATCCACAACTCTCCTCTCATCTACGCACTCCCCAACATTCATCTCTCTCCAGCGAGCACTCCCCACTCTTATTTATTACAATAAATACAATTATTAATTTAATTATTCATCAAAGCAACGGTGATTAATGAGGAGACCGAAACACTTGGAGAATCCCCACGCGTGAAATGGGGCAACCCTCTGTGGCGATGAGTATCGCTGCTGTACTGCCTTCTCCTGGCCTAGCCAGGGCATGGCACCTCCTCTACGCCCACCCACGGCAAGGGGTCTTCATCGCCCGTCCGTGCGGTGATCCACCAACCCTCGCCGCTGCTGCCTCCTGCACCGTGGGCGGACTGCAGGCAGCCACGTGCAGCAGCGCAGCCACCGCAGCCGCCGCGGCTCGGCCCCTGCTGTCTCCCCGCCACCCCCACACTCATCACACCCGCGCAGTGCTTGCCGCAAATGAGCCACAATGACTCGCTGATCTCGTCACGGGGCACGAAACATCATCACGCGGACTCTGGCCACCCTCGCAGCAGCAGCAGGCAGCGGCTTTTGGCTGCTCAGCCATCGAACAAAAACGGCGGTCACCGCTTCTACGGCCGTCTGGAACGCTCTTCCTTCCGACATACGAATGCCACTGGAGCTGTGCACTTTAAAATCATCATCGAGACGTAACACTCATTTCTCTAGCACCGATGTTTGTGTTCAGTGTGCTGTCCTTCCCCCGCACCTCAGATTAGCACGGGTTGGCGACGTACGGCGCGAAAGAAGTTCAACACACCTCCTGTCCACACACACACACATACCACAAAAGATCCCCCGTATAGCCTTAACAGACTGTAGGGGCAAGTGCTGTTAGCGAGCACCTATGAAGGCCGCAACGGTACACGAGGGGGTGGGTGGCCAGCACCACGCCCGACCGCCTTTGTCTCCCCAGTGGCGATGTTTACACACCGTACCAGGTACTCATTTAAGGCTGAGTCGACCTAGGGGAGGCCCAGAACCGGTTCAGATAATTGTCACTGGTATTGGCCGTGAACGGGAATCGAGCCCGGGTCGTTGGGTTCACAGCGCAGCGCGCTGACCGCTACACCACCGCTCACCCCTCACCCCTCACCCATCTCGTAGACGTTCCTGGTGCTGCCGGGGGCGGCGTGGGCGGCGAGGCCGTGCGCCGGCGAGCAGACGATCTCCGCGTACGTCGACTCCCGCGGCCCCCCCGGCCCCCCCGGCGCCCCCGGCGCCTTCATCTCCACGTAGCCCGCCGCCTCGGAGCCCCGGGGGGGCGACACGGGCCCCCCCCCAGCCGGCGGGGGTGGCGACCTCGCGGGCGCGGGAGAAGCGGGGAGCGCGGGGGTCTCCCGGATCGTGGCGTAGGGGCTCTCGCTGCCCACCGAGCCAGAGCTGCCCCTGCTGCCCTTGCTGTACTCTGCACAGATGCATTCGAGGAGGCACGGGTCGAGAGAGACAGTGCCGCTGGGTGAATGTACGAGCTGGTGCCCGGCGCGGCGCGCGCCGTTTTGTAACATTTTGAAATTTGCACCACTTTGGCCAATCCAACGCTGGGATGAAGGTCGCCCCGTGTCACGATGGTCACGCGGCTTGACCATACTTCACCACGCCGGTCAACGCAGGGACGGGTCACATATCAATCGCCACTGATGTCAGCCGCGGCCGCCGATGGAAATCTCCAACTGAGGTCGGCGCGTTCGTAGCGCAGTGCGCCAACCACTGCGCCACCACTCCACCCATGATCGATTTCCACCACAGGCGGGAGGCGCACGGGACCTGTGCCGCAGGGCCACGAGAGACGGCGACGTGGGGAGGCATTCACCCAGCAGTGGATAGAGCACGGCTACTGCTGCTAATGATAACCATAACCGAACGTTCACTGCAGACTCATATAACAAACGAGATGAGTCAAACAGGACACAATTATACCACACTATGCTTATAATAATGTATTGATTCTTATGTCCATGTGATACGAAGAAGGGCCATTGCCCGAAACGTCACCGATACATTAATCGTAATGCCACACGGTCTTTTTGACGAATGTGTTGAGTTGTTGTTGTCAATGTATTTGCTACCTGTGCTCGTGTACCACTGCCAGCATGGCAGCAGCAGCAGCACGGAGCGTGCCCGCCTCGCATGAGGAGCCGTGCCGCTCGCTGTCAAGCGCCATGACCTCGCCAACTTCGCCTGTGCTCAGGCGAAGTTGGCGGCGTACAGAACGAGGAAAAAGATGCTGGAAGGTGATACTGACGGCTGCTCTGTGCTTCCAGTGTTCAGGGGCCTGCTTAAGGCGCGGCTCCGGCTGGAGCACGCACACCACACACATGCCGGTGATGTACGCGTCTTCTTCGAACGCTGGCGAGCTGGAAAAGCCCTCTGTACCAGCGTGGACGGCACCCTCGTGTTCACCTTCTGAAGCGCTCGCTCGTCACCGTGGCGTACGCGATCACCACCACCACGTGACTTTTCTTTTGTGTTGTGCGCGCTGCATTTAGCGCCACCGCGCGTGGATTCGTAGCGTTTATTTTCATTTGTTTACTGGGGACTTTGTGTATTTCATATCGGAATCGCCTCCAGTGCTGTTGCTGCTGGCGGCAATAAAAGTTGTTTAAAAAGTCAAAAAGTTTGTCTCGCTGTTCCCGGGTTTAAACCCGCGGCTTGCGAGTGAAGGGCGGCAATGCAGTTGTGGAGGGGGTGGGGGTGAGAAGGGTGGGAGGGGGGTAGCCGCGTACCTTTGTGCGACTTGCAGGTGTTATAGGCTCTCTCCACGCCACTGGCGCCTGCGGAGGCACGGGACAGGCGGTCGGCCATTGAACCCAGGGACACACAGCGCTTCTCCTCGCCTGCTCCACTTTGGAACTCCCTCCCATCATCATATTCAGCCATAATCAATCCACTGCTAGAAGAAGGCCTGCCCCCCCCCCACCCCTCCCAAAGCTGTCGCCGTCTCCCACGATCCTCTCACGTACCCAGCTGGTAGGGGTTGCTGGATCGCTTCCAGAGCACGGGCAGAGTGGCACTGCCCTCCGCGCAGCGCGCCGCCAGCTTCTCCCGCTCCAGGTTCTTCATCGCGGGGACGCGGGCATTGTTGGGCTGGTACACAAAGACAAAGATCCCCCGTGTGGCCTTAAACTGTCAGGGCAAGTGCTGTTGGCGAGTCGTACTTATGAAGGCCAAAACGGCGCCCGAGGGCGTGGGTGGCCAACACCACGCCCAGCCGCGGCGTTTAACACACATTGCACCAGGCACTCATTTGAGGCCGAGTCGACCTAGAGGAGACCCAGGACCCGGTAAAAAAACCCATCTCCCACATGTATTGGCCGTGAGCGGGAATCGAACTCTGGTGGCCGGGGTGGCAGTGCAGTGCTCGCCGCACCCTCCCCGTGCAGCGCAGCTCCAAGTTGTTGTTAGCGATGCCCTGCGCACTGTGGCCCTGGCTCAGGGTCTGGTAGCCTGGGTTCACGTACAGGCTGTGGCAGCCGCACTGCACCGGGTGTTCTGTCTCAGCACAAACAACAACAAACAACAACCAACAGCAACAACAACAACACGGGTTATTCACGCGTGCAGGCGCACTCATATCGGCCAACCACTCTCTATGCGTCGTGAAGAGTTCGGGCGCCACTCAACATTCAAGCATTTAATTAATGATCATTGTCACGTCTCCCGGCTATATTCAGTTGCCCGTTAAACTGAAGGTCCTGTCGGTTTAAAAATAATCCCTTGGTATTTACCGGGTGCTCAAAGGAGTTGAGACATACGTTACGGTGAATGCACGTAGAGTCGTGGTCGTGGAGGCATAGACGTTAAGAAGAAGAGGAGGGAGGGGTTGGTTCATGAGTTAGTAGGCGAGTGAGGAGGTGAGTGGGTGGGAAGGTGAGTAGGTGAGTGAGTGGGTGAGTGAGTGGGTAGGTGAGTAGGTGAGGAGTAGAGCGCCACTCACCTCCGATTAGAACAGTTGGTTACGTACGGTGCAAAAAAATGTCCACATACACACACAAAGTCGTAGAAGATGCAGAGACGCAGAGAGAGAGGAGGGGTGGATATTGAGCCTCCAGAGAGGATAATGAGATCGAAGGGAGGGTGTCTTGCCAATAAACTGAGGCTTTCCTTAACCGTGTGCATATTGAGTGGCATCCAAGTGAAGGTCTAAATTCAGAAACGTCGCCTATTATGTACTAATTTTCTGTTATTGATGAATGCGTTGAGTTTTGTTTGTTTGTTATTTTGTTATCTGTGCCTGTTGCACCGCTGCCAACGCAACAACAACAGCATCACGTAGTCCGGATATTAAAATCTCTACCACGGGAGGGAGCTCTCAGGCTTGGCGTGAACGCGACAGCGTCCGCGGCAAAAAAAAAACCTAAAATCGATTTCACCACTCGGGCGCGTGCGGTTAGAGGAGTCACCGTGCATCGGTTGACATTGATCGTCCCAGCTCACGGTACGTGCCATCGAACTGCGTGTGTTAGCCACCAACGTGCTCATTAGCACGTACGTGCGTCTGTGCATGCGCGTAAAGATCCACCCATGAATTCGCCGCGTGTGCGCGCCTGTAGCTCTCCCTCTCTCCCTGTGTCCGCGCGTGCACGTCTCTCCGCACGTGCACGTGTCTCGGCGCGCGTGCACGTGTCTCTGCGTATCTCCCTGCGCGTGCACATTTCGTGTATTCTTTCCTCTCTCGCTGCGCGTGCACGCATTCGTATCTCTGCCCGCATATGTATGTCTGTCACTCTGTGCGCGCGCGCATGCACGTGCGTGTGTGCGTCTCTCTCGTTCTCTGCGCGCGCGTGTACGTGCGTGTGTGTGTGCGTCTCTCTCGTTCTCTGCGCGCGCGTGCACGTGCCTGCGTGCGCGCACTCCGACGCCACGGAGCGCGCCGCGCCGGCGCTGAACGAGGCCGCGGCCGCCGCCGCCCCGGCTCCCGGTTCGCGCCGCCCGCCGCGGGCGAGGCCGCGCAGCCGCCGCCGCCTCCGCCGGTAGAACACCGCGAGCAGCAGCAGCGCCAGTAGCAGCAAGAGCAGCAGCAGCAGCACCAGCACCACCCCGACCACGGCCCCCAGCGACTCCCCGCCCGCTGCCTCCTCGGGCGGCCCGCCCGCCCCGGCCGATGGGGCCAAGGCCGGGGAGGGCGGCAGTCCCACGGGCACGAGGGGAACGAGGGCACCAAATCCCTCCACTCCCATCCCCATGCCCCCTGAAGCGCGCCACCCCCAAGGGGAGTCGAGGAGAGACACACACGCGCGCACGTGGAGAGAAGACAATGATTAAAGTGATTACAATCAGTCAAAGTCGAGTTTAAGTGTTGCATGAACATTATCACTGGTGCTGAGACAATGGTGGGAATTCCACATTCCTATGGCGGGGACCAGTCTCTCCGCACGACGACCACTGTTGGGTGCCCAGGAAGTCATGATGATGATCATTGCATTGACACTAGTGGGATGATGACGATGATGACCATGATGGTGATTTTGATAATAGTGATGATTGTTAATCACCATGTGGCCACGTGGTCATTATGATGATAATGAAGGTGATGATTGTGATTACGACGATGATGATGGTCATTATTATAATAGTCAGAATGCTGGTGGCCATGGTGATTGTGATGATGAAAATGCTGCTGCTGGTGGTGATGATGATGTTAGAGACTAGCTGGGTAACCTCACCCTGACCGGGACTTAAACTGGGACGTCCCCACTTGTGGGGTGAGCTCTGGGCTCACTGCCACGCGCGTGGACACGAAACGCTCCGAAGCGGTCGCTGCTCGTCGTCTCATTGTGTGCAATTATCTTTTTGTTTTACATCGTGGAGCAAATGTATCGTGCTTTATTGGGCAGGCTGCAATTCGTGCCAATATAGTTTGCACATTAATTTAACTCGCACGTTTCCTTTTTTTGTTAAACCGCTCATCAAACTAAATGAGCCTGGTGAGCAGTGCAGCGTGGTGTGCGTGTTGGTGTGATTGTCTTTGTGTGGTGTGTTTGTGCGTGCGGTTGCGTGTGTGTGTCGGTACGACTGTGTGTGCCACGTGGCTTTGTGTGCATGGACACGCTTGTGTGCGTCGGTGCCGTTGTGCTGGTTGGCGTGGCCGTGCGTGCTCGCGAACGCCACTTGCTCCGACAGTCTGATGAGGCTACACGGGGGATCTTTGTCTGTGTTTCTGTGTGTGCGCGTGTCCACACGTGTCCACGCGTTTGGTATCGTAGCGTGAAGCAATGCCATCAATTAGCAATGCTGCGCTCCCATTGGTCCGCGCAGGAATGCAGGGCCATTTACTGTGCAGGCGAAATGCGTTCAAAAAGGCCCATTAGTGGTCGCATTTCTCTTAATTAAAGAGGCGCACTCGCCCCGGCCGTTAATATACCACCAGGATGGATTCAGACAGACGATCAGCACATTAACTCGTGGATTTTACGACGATAATGAGCCAAGAATGTCAGTGCGTCCCGCGCGTGACGTCACTCCACGTCGGCCAGCCCCCCTCATTAATAATCATGAACAGGTTACGTCCCGATTTAAAGCTTTCGTAACTGCAGGGATTCATATTATTTGGGTCTCCGTAACGCTATTAAGACAGAAGTAAAAAGGACATCATGATGAACCATGGATTATAACCTTTAAATGAAATAGGTCTGTGTCACCGCGCCCTTCCAAATTGCACACGAATTGATGCAATGAATATCACGTCGCGGTCTGCTTTTCGCTTGCAAGTTTCAGATTTACTGAAATGCACTCGTCCTTTGACGGGCAAAAGGCGAGTGCCTTCACTAATGTTCCAAACGCCGGTGACTCGTTGAATTCCAGTGAGCTCATGATCCGATAGTGCCTGGCACTCCAACCTTCCCTACCAACACTAATGCAAGACTGCCTCTCTCTCTCTGTGAAGAGCAGTATATCCTGATGATGGCCAGTGGGCCGAATCGTTAATATATATAAAAAAACATTATCACTGACAATTTTAATATATATAACAACTCTGTTGTTGGTTCTAATTAACCTGCAACCTCGTGTATATGTCTATCTATGTATGTGTGTAACTGTGTGTGTATGAGTGTTGCGAGGAGCGGTGGTGCAGCGGTTAGCGCATTGCTCAACACCAATGACGATTATCTGAACCGTTTCTGGGCCTTTCCTCGGTTGACTTAGCCTCCAATGAATATTTGATGCGGTGTGTAAACATCGCCACTCGGGAGACAAAGGCGGCCGGGCGTGGTCCTGTCCACCCACCCCCTTCGCGTGCCGTGCCGCCCTTCGTAGGTTGCTGCTCGCTAACAGCACTTGCCCCAAAATCCTGCTCAGGCTTTACGGGGGATCTTTGTCTTTGTATGTGCGTGTCCGTCAAGTATATATGCGTTTGTATGTGTGAGTGGGGTGTCTGTATGGGGTTGTCGTGTGTATTTGCGCGTGTGTCTTTGTATGTGTAAGTAAGTATTGTATGTTTGTATGCATGTGTGTGTGTAGCTGTGTATCTTACTGCTGACACAGCCCTGCACCGGGTGGCACATCTGATATGAGAAGCAATCACAGCGGAACTGGCACTGAGGACCATAGTGGCTGGGCTGACACGCTGATGTCAGGGAAGGGGCAAGTGGTGTGTGAGTGAGTGTGTGAGAGGGTGAGTGAGTGTGAGGGTGAGTGAGTGAGTGAATGTGTGTTTGAGAGGGTGAGTGAGTGGGTGAGAGGGTGTGTGAGAGGGTGAGTGAGAGGGTGAGTGAGAGGGTGAGTGAGTGTGTGAGAGTGTGAGGGAGTGTATGAAAGGGCGAGTGTATGAGGGGGTGAATTTGCGAGAGGGTGAGTGAGTGGGTGAGTGGATGAGTCCATCAGAAAACACAATAACAAAAACACAAACACGCACACAAATTATGCTAATATAATGAAAATGCAAATTCAACTAATTAGGGTGGCGAGATGTGCATGGGCGCTTACATATTTACAGTTCACAGGCAAAAATAATATCAACAGTAAAAACATCAACAAAATCAACATTTCCAGGCTTCGAAAAAAAAACGAGCAAAAATATAACCGTGTCATTTTACACGCGCTACTGAAATAAGCTCGCAGATGGCGACTAAAGCGGGTAAATAAAGCAGAAATCACGACGGGGACTGGCACACGGAGACAACGAGACGGGCCCCATTCAGCACTGCGCGTGGCAATGTCCGCACAACAACAATAACAACACACTTCGTCTCACTCCACTCCCCTCCACGCACTCTCCTGCCTCTCCCCTCTCGTCTCACTCTACTCCCCTCCACGCACTCTCCTACCTCTCCCCTCTCGTCTCACTCCCCTCCACGCACTCTCCTGCCTCTCATCTCACTCTACTCCCCTCCACGCACTCTCCTACCTCTCCCCTCTCGTCTCACTCTACTCCCCTCCACGCACTCTTCTACCTTTCCCCTCTCATCTCACTCTACTTCCCTCCACTCACTCTCCTACCTCTCCCCTCTCGTCTCACTCTACTCCCCTCCACGCACTCTCCTACCTCTCCCCTCTCATCTCACTCTACTCCCCTCCACGCACTCTCCTACCTCTCCCCTCTCGTCTCACTCCACTCCCCTCTACGCGCTCTCCTGCCTCTCCCCTCTCGTCTCACTCCACTCCCCTCCACGCACACTCTTACCTTCTCTTCCTTGCCGTCTCATCCACCATTCACTTTTCACAAAGATGCGTTTTAAGTGCTTAACATTTAGACCGTATGTTACCCTGCCTTACAGGGCAGGTGCCCACGTGAATTCCCATCACTCGTGTGCGTGAACCTCTAGAGAAGAAAACAAGTGAATGTGTCGATTGAGTCTCAACACATTTGTCGGTGTTGTAAATTCTCTCCGCTCCCGGCACATCACGTGAGCTTCTCCAGTTATGTAAGTGTTTGCATGAAAGTACTTTCACGTGTGCAAGGGGGGGGGGCGTCTGGGGTGCCGATTGACACGCGCACGGCGAACGAACCGCTGATACGCGTGTAAAATCTACACCCTGTGCAGAATCCATACGGTGAGCATCACACGCAGTCAAAGCGCGAACGTAAACGCGCAAACACACGAATAATTAAGTGGCGTTCACCGAGCCGTTCACGGAGGATGTCCTCTCGAGCCGTGACGGGTTTGCCGACGCTGTTCGAGCGAGTTTTAATTGGGGATGTGACGAGTTGAGAGTGGTGCCGCGTGCGTTCCTGTGTCTGGGAGGTCGCCCTGCGTCTGCGTCTGTGCGGGTCTCCACTCGGTGGGGGGGGGGGGGGGGGCAGCTATGGCTTTGGGGCCAGAGAGAGCGGAGTGGTCTTTGTTGTTGTGGTTGTTGTGGTTGTTGAGGTTGGCGTGAAACGATGGTTGTTTAGATAAGTTAAGGGAAGGGACCATGAACGAGATTGTTTTAATTGAATTGTTTTAAATTAAAATTCTTATTTTACATAGCATATAGTCGCGTGTCCCTTAATCGTGATTCTTAAATGTTATATAAGCGCACAACTTTAACTATCTGTGATGAACGCTGCACTTTCCGTCGTTTTCATGCAGAGGGCGCTGCAAACCCACGCGCCCCCTGCATGAACGACGGAGGCGCAGGGACAGACGTTCGATCACGTTGGAATCGATCTGCAGACGGCGGTCTTCTCGCACGGCCAGCAGCTCTGTGTCGCCTTATTGCGTGAATGCGTCGTTCGCGTGCAATTATTTTAAACAACCCCTAATTCTTAAATCTGTTCCTGTTAGTTGTAATGTCCCGTAAGTAACACTGAGTCTGTGCTGGGTGAAAAGCAGTGGAGCTCAATAAAACAAATGGGGAGTTTGAATGTTTACATCGTGCAAGTCACTCAAGATGCACAGCAGAGCCAACCTGATACCAGCACCACGTGCCATCCGCGGATCTCATATCGTCACTAATCGGTTGGGTGTGGGGTGACCTATCATCATTCCACTGCTTGTGTTTGCTTCTGTTCGCGATGTAAACGTGGCCCTGAACGCAATGAGCAGTGCAGAGCAGAGCAGAGCGCGTTACCGGAGTCACAACTCATCCCCGTCCAGCCGCTGGCGCAGTAGCAGGCCCCGCTCACGGGGTCACACGTGCTGTTGTTGGTGCAGCCACACGCCAGCTGGCATCGCAGGCCGTACGAGCCCTGGGGACACGCTGTGTGCACACAACGCAAATGCAAAGATACCCTCTCCCACCTTCCGTGTAGCCTTGAGCACACTGTTGGGGCAAGTGATGTTAGCGAGCACCGGTTGAAGGCTCGCACCGCACAACGAGGTAGTGGGGTCGTCCCCACTGCCGATGCTTTTTTAACACAGCGCAGCTTGGCTTTCAGTTAAGGCAGAGTCGACCTAGGAGGGGCCCGGATACGGTTTTCTGATATTATTCGTCGCTGACGTTAACCATAGCGAGGAATCGAACCCGGGTCGCGGGTTCGTAGCGCGCCGCGTTAACCACTGCCCCACCGCTCCCCCGTACACACACAGCCGCACAAGGCCGAACACAGGACTCGTACAGACACCGTGGATGACCGCCCCCCCCCCGCCCCACGGTCCTGCGACAAATACGCGTCTCGCTCCTCCGTCTCGCTCCTCCGTCTCGCTCCCACGTCTCGCTCCTACGCCTCGCTCCCACGTCTCGCTCCCACGTCTCGCTCCTACGCCTCGCTCCCACGTCTCGCTCCCACGTCTCGCTCCTACGCCTCGCTCCCACGTCTCGCTCCCACGTCTCGCTCCCACGCCTCGCTCCCACGTCTCGCTCCCACGTCTCGCTCCCACGTCTCGTTCCTACGTCTCGCTCCTACGTCTCGCTCCCACGTCTCGCTCCCACGTCTCGCTCCCACGTCTCGCTCCCACGCCTCGCTCCCACGCATCGCTCCTACGTCTCGCTCCCACGTCTCGCTCCCACGTCTCGCTCCTACGCCTCGCTCCCACGTCTCGCTCCCACGTCTCGCTCCCACGCCTCGCTCCCACGTCTCGCTCCCACGTCTCGCTCCCACGCCTCGCTCCCACGCCTCGCTCCCACGTCTCGTTCCTACGTCTCGCTCCTACGTCTCGCTCCCACGTCTCGCTCCCACGTCTCGCTCCTACGTCTCGCTCCCACGTCTCGCTCCCACGTCTCGCTCCTACGTCTCGCTCCTACGTCTCGCTCCTCCGTCTCGCTCCTACGCACGGACGTGATCATCCGCACCCTCCTTCGGCCGCTATTCCGTCACGGGTCTTCCTCGTAGGGGAGCGTCCTACCCAAGAGCGCCGACGTCGCATCGCGGTCAACACCGACGCGTCGCCTGATTTGTTGTCGTTTCCCGATCCGTTTGCTCCTATTTATGTTTCTCGCAATAATTCAAAGCACGCGTCTCTACACGCTTCTCTGGGCACTTTTCAGCCTTTGTTCCATTTCCTTTGTGAGTGTCCCGCGTTCCTGATCCATGCGTCAGAGCGGAGCTGACAGTTTGCATTGATCGCAAACTTCTTCGGGCATATCAGCACGCCGCTTTTCGTTATCAAGTTTTAGTCGTTTGTTGATTTTTTTCTCTTTTCAAAACTTCTCCGTCTCGCTCTCGTTTGCCACGATTTCATCAGCGCCACACACATTCTGCAGACACTGCCCGCGGCCAATATTTTCTCAAGTAGTTTTTTTAGTTTTACGCAAGTAAACATCCCTACGTCGGGTCAACGTCTGCGTGTGGTTGGAACCGTTGAGCAAACGTTTTTCCAACCAACGCTCCACGTTTTCCGGGTAAGACATTCAGTTGGAACATCTCGTTTGCTATGCTGTCTAGGGTGTCAAGTCACACAACACACAGTCAGCAAAAAGCTGCGTCACTACAACAGTTCATTTTGTGGAGCAACATAATTTCAAGCGTTTTGATTTGATTCTATTATTATTTCTATTATTGTATTATTATATATTTTTACCTACGTGACTTTACAAAAAAAACCTAAGAGTATTATTTCAAGCGATTTAATTGCACTTATATTTTATATGGAGCCCGCAGACTTTTGGGACAAGTGCTGTTAGCGAGCACCTATTAAGGTTACGACAGAGTGGTGTGGTCAGGACCACGCAGGGCAATGTTTGTCGAGCTTCTTTCGCACCGTACGTAGCCAACCGCACTCATCAGAGGGGCGGATGAAAGCTCCCCAACGCAGATATTTTCCTTACCGCACCGGCTACTCATTTATGGCCGAGTCGACCTAGGAGAATGGCTCTTAACCTTGGGGTGCACGCATCCCCTGGAGGTGCGAGATGCCTTTCTCGTGGAGGAGGAGGAGGGGGTACGATACATGGCCAGATCATTTAGAAGGTAAATAATCGAAACACCAATCAAGCACTGGCCACTTTGTTTCCTCAAACCGATGTTTGTATTCACGCGATAAGTTGTTGTTGTGTTACGACTGAGAACCAAAGCGGCGCAAGGCTGCAACGAAAGGCGAAGCAGCACTGACCTAGAGGAACCCCACAACCGGTTCACATCCACCGCTCGCCACTGACGTTCAGCCGCCGATGCCGAATCCCGGCGACGTGCTCGCCACGCCGCTCGACCCCGACACGCGGCGTCCCCCCCTGCCCCCCCTGCCCTCCCTGCCCCCCTGCCCCCCTGCCCCCCTGCCCCCTGCCCTTCCCCCTGCCCCCCCCTGCCCCCCGCCGGCCTCAACAGGCGCCCGCGGACCGGCGCCACCTACCGAGTTGGCAGCGCGCGCCCGTGAAGCCCGCGGGGCACGAGCAGCGCCCCGTCGCCGACTCGCAGTCGGCGCCGTTCTCGCACGCGCAGCGCTCCGCGCAGCCAGCGCCGAAGAGGCCGACCGGGCAGCCTGGGCAGCGGGGGCAGTGGGAAGGGTGGGGGGGGGGGCGAGGATAATCCTTCTACGTATGTATGCACGTTGAACTTCTTTCGCACCGTACGTAGCCACGCGTACTGATCGGTGGCACGTGGGCCACTCTGATAGATGACGATGATGATCGCGATGGGTGTGCAGGGCGGGCAGCGGTGCCGTGCATTGTGCACCGCGCGGCGAACCCCGCGAACCGAATTCAATTCGCGGGCACGACTCGCGTCAGTGACGCGGGCCGTGATATTTGAACCGTTCCCGGGGTCTCCTTTAGGTCAACCTCTGCGGGAGGTTGGACAGGGTGAAATCGTTACACCTTTAATGAACAGCGGCGCGTCCGTGTCATGCAATGCGCTGTGAACCCCATGTCCCGAGTTCGATTCCAACTCACAAACAACACCTGGAGCGATGTCTAAACCCATCAGCACTCGGGGAGACAAAGGCGGCCGGGTGTGGGGTACGGGCACACCACCCCTTTGTGTGTACCGTGCCGGCATTCATATAAGTTGCTACAGTACTCGCCAACAGCACTTGCCCGAAGCAGTCTGTGAGGCTATACGGGAGATCTTTATCTGTGTGTGTACGTGTGTGTGTACGTGTGTGTGTACGTGTGTGTGTGTCTATGTGTGTGTGTACGTGTTTGTGTACGTGCGTGTACGTGTGTGTGTGTACGTGTGTGTGTGTACGTGTGTGCGTGTGTACGTGTGTGTGCGTGTGTGTGTGTGTACGTGTGTGTGTGTACGTGTGTACGTGTGTGTGAGCGCGCGGTCCGTACGCCGCGTGCAGTGCGCTCCCATCCACCCGGCTGAGCACGTGCAGCCCCCGTCGCGCGCGCTGCACCCCGCGCCGTTGTGGCAGCTGCACGTGTGCAGGCAATTGGCCCCCCACAGGCCCGGCGGGCAGGCTGCACACACACAAAGACAAAGGACCCCCGTATAGCGTTAACAGGCTGTTGGGGCAAGTCCTATGAAGGCTGGCACGGCCGCGCGAGGGTAAACGTTGCAGTTAGAACCAAGCCCCGCCGCCTTTGTCTCCCCCAGCGCTGACGTTTACCACACCACGCCAGGTCGTCGTTTAAGGTTGAGTTAACCTTGAAGATGTTTAAATATTCGCCCCCTGGTATTGGTCGTGAGCGGAAATCGGACTCGGGTTTGTCGTGCAGTGCGCTGACCACTGCACTACCGCTCCCACAACAGGCCGCACGGATACACGCACACACACACGCATGTGCATGGGGGTGGAGCGGTGGGACAGCGGTTAGCGCGCACTGCACTAGGCACCCAGCGTCGCGTGACCGCTGCGTGGCGACAAGACGCCTCCTCCTCCTCACCCTGCGAGCAGTCGCGGCCGAGCCACCCCGGCGTACAGTGACACGTGCCGTCCACGTGGCTGCAGGAGCTGTTGTTGGCACAGGTACACACCTCTCGGCACCCGCGCCCGTACCTGCCTGGGGGGCACGCTGGGGGGTCGAGAGGGCGGGGGGGGTTAATCCAGGGGTAGGCAACACGCGGCTCTTTGAGGACCTTGAAATATTGAGGTTTTGTTTGACCGAATTCGAATGATAAATGGCTTTCATCTTCTTGGTTCTTTCGGTAAAGTCACGTAGAAGGGAAATAATAAAATAATAAAAATAAATGGCTTTCTTTGTTATTTTGGGTTGGTGGCCCCTGGGTTAATCAAATGATCAAGCTCAATACAATCAGGCCTTAAAAGGATGAAATATATAATGGGCAACGTTTCAGGAAATGGACCTTTTGCATAGCAGTCTAATGTATTTGTTTAACCCGCTGAGAAGTCGAGCGACCAGGGCGTCGTTTGTAGGATTTCACGAGCAATATGATGATTCTAAATGAGGGAAGTCTCGTTTGCAAGCGTGACCCGGGTTACCAACATGGTGAAGGATGCTATCGTAATAACATTAATAATGTGTCGTTTTATTCGTATTTAACGGCGTCGTTCATGCAAATTGCATCTTAACATGCTGCAGAACATGCAACGCGCACAGCTTTTGCACAGAGGCTCGGGGAAAAGCAGAGGCACGATTCGGAAGCCGCCAGAACCGGCGCCAACGATTGCCAAAGCTCTGTGGTCCTTTATTTGGATGTTTGGCCAATTCCATTCACGAGTGTTTTACGCAAGTGGCAGGCCATGGGGAGGACCCCGAGACAACCCACGAGGCTCAAAGCCGAGGGCGGGTTAACCTCTATTCTTACCGAGAGCCTGTGCGATGGAAACAAAACACGATGATCTATTCGGTTAATCGACGAGTAATCGACGAGTTTGTGCGTTGGGCGCACCCTGGTCGCAGAGCTGCCCCGTGAACCCGGGCAGGCAGCGGCACTCCCCCGTCACGTGGTGGCACGGCCCGTTGCCGTGTAGACACTGGGGGCACGCCTGGGCACAGCCGAGGCCGAAGGTGCCTGGAGGGCACACTGTGCGGGGGGGGGGGGGGGGGGGGGTCCGGGGTAGGCACGATGATGAGGATGATGATCAGTCGTTACAATGATGATTATGATCGTGATGATAAGATGGTCATGATTCGGAACGACAGTCAATAATTGATGATCGTTATTTGCTGTCCTTCCCATCGCACCTCCCGGTTAGCGCGGTTGGCTACGTACGGTGCGAAAGAAGTTCAACGTGCATACATAGTGATGAATGTGATCATTAAAATAGGCTTAATACATATTTGTAAATCACAGGTATACCTACTTGCTCTCTCGTCTGATTACATGGCACTACCTACCGAGTCTCATGCCTACCTGCCTGCCTACCTGGGTACCAAGCTACGGTGGGGGCGGGGTGGTGCGAGGGGCGGAGCAGGGGGGAGGAGTGGCTCATCCAGCAGTGGAGTGGCAAAATATCTCTAAATATGCGTGGCTGTGTTATAAGAGCTGCTCTGAGTGGGGATTGTTTTGGACTGCAAGACGAGGCCAGCGTCATTCCACGTGGCCCCGTGTAGTAATGTCCCGTAATCCATCACAGACTTCACTTGATATTAATGCAGTGCGGGCCGATTGCTCATGTAATGATAATAGCATTTACGCGAGCTTTAGTGGAAAACAAAACAACATTAATCCTATGCAGGTTATTAAAATCCATCTCGCCCGTGTGAGGACGGCACGCACTCGATGCCGCGGTGCACGCGCGCGTGCGCGTCTGTGACGAGGGGCTGCGGACGTGTGCGTTCCATATATCCGGTGATGACATTTGATGATATGTTAATGATCAACAACGGCAACGATAGCAATTCACAGCTCCCTTGTCAACCCAATGATGGATGAACGCCTTCTTCCAACACTGTACCACTTACGGGGGGAGGGGGTTGTTTGACCATACTTCACCACGCTGGTCAGTGCGGGTTGGCGAAGGGCGGAGGAGGCCCAGGGCCGGTTGTTCAGACATCACTCGCCACTGGTGATGGTAGTCGTGGTTCGGGAATCGAACTCAGATGACCGGGTTCGTGGCTTGATGCGTTAACTAACTATCGAAATATTTTTATTTCACTAGGTAAGGCCCACGGAGCTATGACGCTCTTTTTCAGAAGCGACCTTGTCACAAATGATCGCTCAACCAAGTGGCTTATCAATGTGGACATTTATTGCAGCCAAATTATATCAACGCGGGTTTTGAGTATTGCAGCGTTAACCGCTGCACAACCGCTCCCCGTTTTTTAAAATCATAAACGTAAATTCATAATTTCAGATATTAATGATGAATCAAAATATCTAATTTTAAAACATAATGAACGCAAAGTGTTGCCATTTTGTTTGTGCAACTTGTTTAAGTTGAAATATGAAATATTTTTAAGATATGTGCGTCTGATTCAAACTCCAATACAGTAATTTCAAAGTCCATGTCATTTATAAAAATGCAATTTACGATACGAGGTTACGTTTAAGCGTATTGGCCTGCCGAGTGGCTTAACGCAGCGTGTCTAATTTTCAACAAATATAATTAAACCAAAAATGCATTTGCTGAGTCGGCGAAGGCTGCGGAACACATCGATAACGCAATCTCACACTTAACAGCGGGGAAATTAATTCATTGAGACGCAGCGGCCACAACCGCATCAACCGCCCTCCGTGGTGAGCGACGCGGGGTGCGATGCGGGTTTGGTGTTACTGACGTGGCGCCTGGAGTGGCATGGGGTCGCGTCGTGTGACGTTGCATGGGGCGCCGTGGTCTGGCGGCGTGCGTGGTGTGCCGTGGTGTGCCGTGGTGTGCCGTGGTGTGCCGTGGTGTGCTGTGGTGTGCCGTAGTGTTCCGTGGTGTGCCGTGGTGTGCCGTGGTGTGCCGTGCTGTGGTGTGCCGTGGTGTGCTGTGCCGTGCTGTGGTGTGCCGTAGTGTGCCGTAGTGTGCCGTGGTGTGCTGTGCCGTGCTGTGGTGTGCCGTGGTGTGCCGTAGTGTGCCGTGGTGTGCCGTGGTGTGCTGTGGTGTGCCGTGGTGTGACGCGGCGCAGCGTTTTCCCGGCCACCTCTCTGGCACGTCGTGCCCCTGTATCCCGCCGCACACTCGCACGCGCCGTCCGCGGGGCGGCAGGAGGCGCCGTTGTGGCATCCGCACGTGCGCGAGCAGTTGGGCCCCCAGCGGCCCGGGGCGCAGGCGCTGTCACAGCGCGCCCCTACGGGAGGGCACGGGCGCACACCGCACACACAAAGCAAAGATGCCCCATATAGCGTCAACAGACTGCTGGGACAAGTGCTGTTAGCGAGCACCTGTCTCCCGAGTGGCGTCGTTTAAACACCGCACCGGGTGCTCATTTGACGCTGAGTCGACCTAGGGGAGGCCCAGGACCGGTTCAGACATTTGTCACCGATGTTGGTCGTGAGCGGGAATCGAACTCGATTCGCCGGGTTCGTAGTGCGGCACGTTAGCTGCTACGCCACCGCACAGAGACACACACACAGCGCATCAACAAAACAAGAAAGACATGCCCCGTTTTGCCGCATTGAATTATGCAACGCGCAGAGCACCAAGCCGCCAGTTAAGAGGTTGACCTTTCCAGATGCTCAACTCCCAGCGACAGAGCCAAATCCAAAAAAGCCAAACTACCTCCACCACAGAGCTCAACGCGGGTAAATTGCATTGACCAGCGTGGTGAAGTATGGTCGCACGAGCACTCATGCTTGACACGGCGTGGGTTAAGAAAGATCTCGATTACTAAAAAAACCCGTTATATTATTCAAATACTAGCAATACTAATCTCATCATTAGCAGCCTTGATCTGTTATTGTTTAAACACACGGACAACAAAATCTGCCTTTTTGCAGGAGTGCCCGATGGAATGTTGCAGAACTGTGAGAGATGGCGACAGCTTGGAGATTAATGTTATCCAGCAGTGGATAATACACGGCTGATCCTGATTATGACGATTCAGATCCACCAGGCCTCCGTGCGAAAGCAGCGGTAATAATAATAATGATGACAACCCAACGACAACAAGTGGGGCGCTTTGCTCATGGCGGGCTGAGAAAATACGAGCGAGGGTTGAATCAATCCGCCGCCTCCTCCCTCCCGCCCTCCACCGCCCCCCAGAGCTCTCCTCCTCTTCCTCCTCCTTCTCCAACTGCCGTCACCCCCCCCCCCATCTCTCTGGGGGCTCCACTACCGCCTGACCGCGACAAAAAAATTCCGACTTAACAATCCAACTCTTCCTGTAACCTGGCAACTTTACACCGCGACCGCGGGCTGGCCAGCCAGCCATCATCACCCGTGGACATGGAGAGGCGATTAGTATTCTGAGATTCAAGCGCCTCCAGGTTTTAAGGGTGCACAGAGGGAGAAACTTTCATTTTGTGCGTGCGCGTTTGTAGGAGGATGAACACAGCCGATTTAAAAAAAAAACTAATCGCAGTCTGTGCCGAGTGCATCTCCCAACAGTTATTTTCGGGTTGTGCCGTGGGCTGGTTCGCGGCCACGATGTACCGACGTTTCTGGCGCTGCGAGCTTCTACGGGAACTGACGTCCAGCGGCGTCTTCGCAATGCACGACAAATGACACCGTGAAGCGTCGTCGTGGAGAATGTTAATGACAAAATAACTGTCGCTCACCCCACCCACCCCTATCGGTCTGTCCATGCACACACAAAGCATTCAAAGGATATTTTCTGTACGGTTTTGTGTTGAACGAGGAACCATTTACCTTCAGGACGGGAAATCGCCCATAAACGTCCGGCAGTTCAACAGAATTGATTTAAGCAAGCCTGGCCCTGCTGATGAGAGATACTGAAGATTGAAAACGGTCTCAGAGTTGTGCTTATATTGAGCCGCTGCTGCTGATGAGATTGCTCTCCAAGACGGTCCGCACGACACGGATGAACACGTGGCACAACACGAGAACGCACATCCCGTGTAGGTACAGGGCATGGGGCACCTGCGTTACCGGGACACTAACTTTGAGCTTGATGCTCGATTCATGAAAAAAAAAAATTTAAAAGTTGCCATGCCATTAGAGCGCTGTAATGATGATGTAGTTATCATCATCCTCCGTGGTCACTCCACTGCTGGATGAAGGCCTCCCCTAGCGGTCGCCAAACCGCACGGTCACGAGTTGCACTGAACGCAGTGGTAACCCTCGGCACTGAACAATTGCTTCTGCGGTTGTCAGGACTTGACGTGAGATTGTTCGAGTTGTGTATGTGCCTGTTACGAGTCGTGTCTCCTCGTGAACCCGGCGTGGAACACGAGTAAAGAGAGCATGGGGGGCATGGGGGGCATGGGGGGCATGGGGGGCATGGGGGGCATGGGGGGCATGGCTATCCTCCTCCAGGGAGTTGTCGACCTCGCTCTCTCCGGCGGAGCGACGGGATTTGGTGAGGAGCGACGCGGGCTGACGGGGTCGGCGTGTGACAGGGGGAGATAATTAGAGACGCGGCGAGACGCGTGTCGCTTCTGCTGCCACTTGGACGAGAGGAACAAAAAATAAAAATAAAACGCGGGCGGCGGAGCGAGACAGAGTGGACGCCGAAGCAGAGGGGGGGGGGGGGGCGACGCGGCGGGTCGAGGGTGGACGGACGGACGGCGATGCAGGTGGGAGAGACGGAGGAGGGATGGGACAAAGAGATTCAGCAGAAGGATGGACGTAGCTCTGGGCAGAAGAGCAGACGGCTCGATAGATGGATGGACAGGTGGACGAACAGATAAGTGGACAAATGGACAGAGATGAAGGCTGGACAGAGCGTAAGGGCGGACAGATGAGACAAATGAGTGAAAGTACAAATGGACGAGTGTAACGGTAGATGGGTACGTGGAGTGACAGAGGATAGGGTGAACGGACTGACGAAAAAGAGAAAGAGAGGGGGAGAGAGAGGGAGAGCACATAAAGCAAAACAATGAAAAAAAAAACAAATGATGAACCAAGCAAAGTGCCGACTAAACCGGGCATCTTCTTGTTTCCTCTGATCGTAAAAAAAAAGAACGGACGGACATGCGGACGGCACGAACCGGTCCATCCGTTGTGGCAAGGCAGCGCCCCGTGACGCGGTCGCACTGCTCCGCGTGGCCGCAGTCGCAGAGCTCTCGGCAGCCGCGTCCGAACGAGCCGGGCTACTCGCAGCAAACCACACACACACAAAGAGACAAAGATCCCCCGTATAGCCTCAACTTGACTGCTGGGGGCAAGTGCTTTGATGAAGGCCGGCACGGCAAACGAGGGGGTGGGTGGCCAACACCGCACCTTGCGGCCCCAGTCCTGATGTTTACGCATTTCAGGCTGAGTCGACCTAGGGTAGGCCTAGGACCGGTTCAGATAATCGTCACTGGTGTTGATCACCGGGTTCGTAGCGCAGAGCGCTAACCGATACACTATCGCTCCCCAAAGACAAAGATCCCCCGTTTAGCCTCAACAAACTATTGGGGCAAGTGCTGTTAGCGTCGAATCTACCCCCCCCCCACGCACATATTACATATCAGCCTTACACATTAACATACATACACACTCCCTCTCTCACACACGTGCATGCACTCTCTCTCTCTCTCCACCTCTCTCTCGCCCTCACCTGACACGCGAGCTCGCACGCCTCCCCCCTCCACCCTGGGGGGCACGCGCAGTCCCCCGACGCGGGGTCGCAGCCCGCGGGGGGGCGGCAGCGGCACGAGCGGTTGCAGCCGAGGCCCCAGCTGCCCGGGGCGCACGGCAGCGAGCAGTCGGGGCCGTGCCATCCTGAGCACCACCAACAGCGGGGAAGACTCCAATCACACGGACGTCCGGTGCTCACGACTCGGGCTGCCCGAGCCTTGACCCGGACAGTCACGGGGAGTGGCATCTTTGTGTTCGCGGCTGGCAGGAATTGATCTGTACCGACCTCCGTGATGAACGGGATCGCAGAACACTGCACGGTTTTGATAGCCTCGTCTAAAGTGGACAAGGTGGCTATCCTACCCCCCACGGGAGTAGGATAGCCAAGTAGCACGGTTGGCTACGTACGGTGCGAAAGAAGTTCAACGTACAGTGACATACACGGCCCGGCTGTCCGTGATTACGAGAAGTTGGAAGCGTACTCTTTGTTTTTTTCGGTAAAGTCACGTAGGTAAAACAATCAATAAAATAAAATAAATGAAAACAACTAAATTAAATCACGACGTTTAGGAGGCAACACACGCTTCCTTCATCAGGTGTAAAAAAGGGCACAGCAAAATAGCAAAATAACAGAGCTACAGTTATTTTGCTGTGCCCTTTTTTATGAAGGAAGCTTGTGTTGCCTCCGAAACGTCGTGATTTAATTTAGTTGTTTTCATTTATTTTATTTTATTGATTGTTTTACCTACGTGACTTTACCGAAAAAAACAAAGAGTATGAATCCTTGCAGTCACGAAAGCTTCAAATCTAGATTAAGTGGGAAGCGGTTGGGCAGTGGTTAGCGCACTGCGCTACAAACCCGGCGACCCAAGTTCCATTCCCACTCACCATCAATAACAGTTGCAGAATTATTGAACTGCTCCCGCATCTCCCATAGATCTACTCAGCCTAAAATGACGACCTGGTGCCATGTGTAAACATCATCGCTGGGAAGTCAAAAGCGGCAGGTTCTCCCAGGTGCTGCTCGCTAACAGCACCTGGCCCAGCAGTCCGTGAAGGCCATACGGGGGGTCTTTGTCTTTGCTGTGTGTCGACAGCGGTTCCGAGTGCGCCTGCACTGAATCGCAACGCTGCTGAGATTGTGCGCTCCCAGAAGGCCACGGGGCCGATGGGGTTGTGTAAAAAAAAGTACTTTTGTCGAGGTAGCGGCTCGCGGGGGAGATGTATTGTCTGCTTATCCGTGTTGATATCTCCCAAAGTTCACCGAATTCGTCGCTAATTAAAGTTGAAACTTTGAACCCGGTAACTTTTTTTATTCCCACAACCGATGTGTCCGCCTCCGTCTGGACCGCCCCTCACCCTAACCCAACCCCGCCTCACTTTCAAAACTCAAACTAAAAAACACTTTTCATGATAACAACAACAACGATAATGACGCGACAAGAACGCTTTCATGGACCTTAATTAAATCCACACACACGCGCACGGCGATAACATCGGCAAAGAGCATGTGTCCAACACTCTCTCCGTGCCAAATCAACGACCCTTCGCACTTCACGATTCGTCAGCGGGCCTCGCCACTTCACCGTTTCGACAAAACACAAAAATCGCCAGCAGCTGGAAGTCGTCTCACGCCGCACAATTAGGCGAATTCCGCGCCGCGCGAGAAACGTAAACAAAGAAGCGTGGTGCTTTTGTTTGCGTCTCCATCTCACAAAGGGGACTTCTGCATCATGAAAACAGAGAACAGGCTGCTCCATCGGACCGGCCTTACACGGGCAGGAGAGCATGCGTCTGTGTGTCTGTGCGGGGAGCACCTGGGTCTGTCCCGTGACCTCCTGCCAGCGGGCGTTCGACGTTTCACGTGGCCTTAACGTGCACATAGCCTGCCACAAGTGCCGTGGTGACGTCACCACCACTTAGTGGCGAAAGACGATTGTTGTTGTTGTTGCGGGGAGCGGTGGCGCAGCGGTTAACGCACTGCGCTACGAACACGGCCACCCGAGTTCAATTTTCGCTCATATCCATCGCCAGTGACAATCTGTCTTAACCGGTCGTGGGCTTCCCCTAGATATACTCAGCCTCAAATTAGTGCCTGATGCAGTGTGTAAACATCAACACTGGCTCTGCCCCCCCCCCCCAATCGTGTCCCGTGCTGGCTTTCATAGGGTGCTCGCGAAACGCACTTGCACCCCAACATTCTGTTCAGCCTACACGGGGGAGCATGGCTGATGTCACGCGAGAACGTCTACACCGGGGCAGACAAAGGGCGGTCCGGATCACGCGCCTGTGGTGGAGGCGGCCACTCCAAGCACCCCCATCCATCACCCGTGCCGCCCGTGGCGGCCTCGATGCCGCCGCTCGCTCGCTCCCTCGTAACGCGTTTTGAGCGCTGGGCGCGCGGTGTCTTCCAGGCTACACGGGAAGGAGAGAGATCTTGGGGAAATGTGCGTTGCGAGCTTGGGGTGGTTTTGTGTTTTAAATAAGGAACAAGACGTTACTGTTCATTGTCGAACCGTTTGCTTATACATCGCTGTTATTATTAGTGTTACTACTACTCCTACTTGAGGAGGTGAGGTCAGGACACGGAGCAAAAGACTTAAAGATGTGGAACCAATTAAGGTGGGACTCTTTCTTGCACTCGGTCAAACCGGCCGGGGGTAAAGGCGGCTGCTGAGCGGGGCGTTTCATTAGAGGAGGAGGAGGCCAGATAAAGAAAACGCGGAACAGAAAGCCAGCCCGGTGGCGGAGGGAGGGGAGAGGGGGAGAGGGGGGGAGGGGAAATAATGCGCGCGTTATTTATTTATTTACGCATTTAATTCACCTGCCCGGTGACCGTGGGCCGGCAGTGCGGAATCAGCGTGCGAGACGGGTGGCGACAGGTCGCGTGCGCTCTCGATAATAAACTGGGGGCCCGGGTCATTACCCCGCGTCGCTCCGCGCCAGCGCCGACCTCGGCGTTATTAAACGGGCGACCTTTTAGCGGCGACGGGAAATCATAATAATAATAATGTATTAGGTTGGCATTACAGGTAGCGCGCGTGGCTTGTGTACTTGTGTCAGCTCGCGGAGGGGTTTTGTTTGTCCGCGTTGGGGACGCGATTACACGCAGCAACAACAATAACAACAACAAAATTCGGGGTAGCGAGTTCGTGGTTTCAGTCCGGTCACCAATGACTTACTTAGAGACCCATACACTCATACAGAAGCCTACCTACATACTCACACAGAGACTCATACACTCATACAGAAGCCTACCTACATACTCACACAGAGACCCACAGACTAATATACAGATCTACATACCCACACAGAGACCCACAGACTAACACAGAGTGAATTGTGAATACTCTAACTTAGTTCATGGTCTCAGCCTGGTTACTCATTGCGCAAAAATCACTATGAGTTTGATTTTGCTCTGAAGTCGTCTGAATTCCAGCTCTGGGAATGTAAACGTCGAGATTGACTGTCACGTGCGCTTCTGTGACAGCACGAGTGTCAGAGTGCTGCCCCCACTGGGTGGATCAGAGGGCACGTGAAGGATCTCAGAGGGAGCTCTGTGATATCCGCTTCTGCGGGCCCTTCTCGACGAGAGAGTTCCACACGGACGCCGATATCGCGCTCGCGATGCAATTGGGGGGGAAATATTTTCTTTGAAAAATGTAGGTGACTTCAGAGGTATAGTCAGTGCATCGTTCCTCTACGCAACGTGTTGGTCGATAATTATAACAACTGCGATGATGACGAAGACAATGATGATGATGGTGATGACGAGAATGGCAACGATGGCAGCGAAGATGAACATCATGATGTCACCGGATGGGAATTTCTCGTCTTATGACATCGGTGATGTGGATGTGACAGCACGATCTGAGCGAAGTGCTGCTGTGATGTGTATACATATGTTTAACAAGTTAAATCCTCTTGCAAAACTTGCGATGGGAAATTGTTAAAGTCGAGTGGCAGACAGGAGGAAGGAGAGGCGACGCGTATTTGGGGGTAAAGAAGCAGACTCAGTGTAATCATCTGTCACTGCAACCCGTGTAGACACTGCTGTGAAACTGTTTAGCGTTTAAATAACGGGGGGGGCGGGGCTGGTCGTGGTGGTGGAGGGTGGTGGTGGTGGGGGTGGTGGTGGTGTGGGTGGTGGTGGTGGTGGTGTGGGTGGTGGTGGTGGGGGTGGTGGTGTTGGTGGGAGTGGTGGTGGTGTGGGTGGTAGTGGTAGTGTGGGTGGTAGTGGTGGTGTGGGTGGTAGTGGTGGTGTGGGTGGTGTGGGTGGTGGTGGTAGTGGGAGTGGTGGTGGGGGTGGTGGGGGGGGGGGTGGCGGTGGAGGCGGTGGTGGGGGGCGGTGGTGGTAATGGTGGTGGGGGTGGTGGTGATGGTGGGGGTGGTGGTGGTGTGGGTGGTGGTGGGGGTGGTGGGGGTGGTGGTGAGGGTGGTGGTGGGGGTGGTGGTGGGGGTGGTTGGGGTTGGGGCTGGTGGTGGTTAGGGGTGGTGGTAGTGGGGGTGGTGGTGAGGGTGGTGGTGGGGGTGGTGGTGGTGGTAGTAGTGGGGCTGGTGGTGGTTAGTGGTGGTGGTGGTGGTGGGGGTGGTGGTGGTTATTCGATTTAACGAACAACGTCATCGGATTAAATGGAGAACTTTGCTCGGTGAAGAGCGATTCAGGGGAAATGAAACAAACTGGGCCGATTTGGGTTCCCGCTCTAAATCGTGATTTTTTCATTCGCTCCATTCTAAAATCACTCCCTGGTTGTTGTTTTGTTTGTGCGTGTGTCTGATTGTTTGCGTGTGTCTGATTGTTTGTGTGTGTGTCTGATTATTTGTGTGTGTGTCTGATAAAGGCTCGCATATTCAGCTTCAGCTGCCTCTAATCACTCATCATCATGTGGATGAATCCTAACGCGTTCGGATGCTGCCAAATTGGGTTATTGTGGCTGAGCCGCGAGTCCCGTTCTGCCGCGAATGATTACGAACAGCGACCGAATGGGGGAGCAAGAAGTGCGAAATGGATGAGGGATGATTGGGAAGGGGCAGGGAAGCTGGGAGGTGGAGTGGGGATTACATGGGCGAGGAGGGGAATCGGCGGGTGGTGAGTGGGGAGCGGAAAAGATTGAATAGGTCCGGATTGGGAGAGAAGTTGACCTGATGGTCGAGTTTCAGGGCAGGTGGGATTAGAGGGGAATGGATGAGGGGACAATGGGAGGAGAGAGGAATAGAAAGGAGTGGAGCGGTGAGCAGGGAGTAGAGGAGATGGCGAGGTGACGGGAGGAGAGTCCAGGAGAAGAGGGGAGACGAGGGGAGGGAAGACGGTGGCGAGCAGCAGTAAGAGCACGGCACAGGAGAGGGAGCAAGATGATGGAGGAGGTGGGATGCGAGGAGAGGGGAGAGCACGCAGAGAAATGAGAGGTCACCGAGACAGGGGAGAGGGGACGCGAGGCAGGAAGGCGAGGGAGTGGGGAGTTGGGGGAGGGGGTGGGTGTGTGGGGGGAGAGGGGAGGGGCTGCCCGTACCCGCCAGGCACGAGCAGCTCCCGTCCAGGGGGCTGCAGCTGGCGCCGTTGAGGCAGGCGCAGGGGGCCGAGCAGTTCGTGCCGAACGTGCCGAGTGGGCACGGCGTGGAGCAGTCGGGGCCCTGCCCACACACGGGGAGGGGGGGGGGGCGAGTGAGACCCCCACCATAAACACGACCAGAAACAACAGCAAACACCGCCACGAAATCCACGACCAAGGTCACCCAAGGCACCATCACCACTGACTAACAACGACCAAGATAACCCTACCATCGACAAGCATTGTTATCACAATGCCTACAGCGATAACCATTACAAGCACCGACACAGCAACCACTCAGACCAACAACAACAACAACCTCCATCACCACCACGATCACGCCAACCAACATTAACCACCGTCAGAACCACGACTATCCTCACCACCACCACCGCAATGACAACCATCATGCACCATCACCACCACCACGCTAACCTACTCAACAATTTGGTGACCCCCTCCCGCCCCCACGAGAGGAACTCACGGCGAGTCCCGGCGGGCAGGAGCAGGCGCCGGTCTCGTGGTGGCAGCGCGCGGCCCCGTGGCACGCGCACGGCTGCGCGCAGCCCTCGCCGAAGAGCGGCGCGGCGCAGGCGGCGTCGCAGCGCGCGCCCCTCCAGCCACGCAGGCACGCGCACTCGCCCGACACGGGGTGGCAACTGGGGGGGGGGGGGGAATCAGCATCGTCATTATCGTCACCGTCGTCATCAAAGACATCATCGTCGTCGTCAACGTCGTCGTCATCATCGTTATAGTCATCATCAGTGTCGTCATCGTCATCATCATCGTCGTCACCGTCGTCATCATCATCGTCATCATCAGTGTCATCGTCATCATCGTCATCACCGTCGTCATCATCATCAGTGTCATCATCATCAGTGTCATCATCATCATCAGTGTCATCATCAGTGTCATCATCATAGTCATCATCATCAGTGTCATCATCATAGTCATCATCATCGTCGTCACCGTCGTCATTATCGGCATAGTTATCATCATCGTCAGGAGTGGTAGATCTTGACCATCATTATTGTGATCATCACTGTCAAGCGAAGTCAACATCAGTTTGTGTAACCAGGGTCGCCGTGGTGGCGAGATGTTAACTACATCGTCTGGTATACAGGAGGCCGTGGGTTCGATCCCGACCGTGGCGCCTTGTTGTATATTTGGAATTTCCATGATCTCGTGGATATTTCTGCTGGTCCTCTGCTTTTTCCTTCCATATTTTGAATCCACGTGCGTTTAGAGTATTTGTCTGCTATACATGTCCTCGTGATAAGCCATTTCATTGGGCTATCATTGGGAGTCAGGTCGCTTCTGCAAAATATATACAGATATAGCTCAGTGGGCATTACCTGGTAAAAAATAAAACATAGTTTAATCGTTTTAGTTTATAGATAACTCAAGAGAAGAGGATAGAATATAATTTGCAAGCGTGACCTAGGTCACTTTTGTGACGAAATTAAATACAATATCACATGCAAAACAGCTGCATTGCACGAGGATTTGAAAATATTGCACAAACATAAATCAACGTGAAGTCACAGCGAAATATTAAATTCCCTGCAGCGCGAATTGGCTCGGGGCAGATTAACCTCCAGATTGAACACAGCACAAATTACGGAACTAAAGCGACAGAAACATTAAACATTCAGCAGATATCGGGGGCGACTACTGTACTAATATTAACAAACAGGGATATGAGTGAAGTGCAATTACAAGTGAAGCTATCATCAATCAGTGTCATGATCTTATATGACTTCATTATCATTGCCATCGCCATGACCATAATCGTTCACGCCATCGCCATCATCGCCGTCATCATCATCATAACCATTGTTATTATAATCAACGTGATTTTCAGAATTGATATCATCATCATTGTCATCATGGTTATCATCATTGTCATGAATGTCATCGTCTTCAACATCACCCGAGTCATTATCATCGTTGTAGTCATGATCACCATCGCATCATAAGCATCAAACGTTGCTTTGTTTGTGACGAATTCATAAAACATGGAGAAAACATCCCCACACCGCGGCGTACCCCTCAACCACCGCTGTTCACGGCGGTGGTGGTGGTGGTGATGGCAATGATGGCAGTGATGGTGGTGGTGATGCTGTAATGGTAGATGGGAGTGTAGGGTGGTGGTTGTTCTGGTGAGATTGATAGTCGTGGTGATTGTCGGTGAGGGTGTGCCGTGCCGGCTTTCATGGGTGCTCGCTCACAGCACTTGCCCCAACAGCCTGGTAAGGCTACACGGGGTATCTTTGTACTTCGGTGGTGGGGTGATAGTGGTGCTGTTTGTGGCGCTAATGACGGTGATGGTTCTGTTGGTGGCCATGGCGGCGAATGTGGTCGTCAGTGGTGATGGTGGCGATGCTAATGATGATTGCGTTCACCACGGCGATGGTCGTGGCGATGGCGGTGATGGCAACCGATGGGCTAGGACTGCGCGGAGGCACAGAGAGGATAATGTGGATGTAGCGCCGGATTACGGGGGATCAGTAGCAATGGTGGAGGGGGGGGGGAGTAGTTTGAGAGGAAATAGTGTAGAGATGATGGGCGACCCTGGCTGGGAGAGGAAGGATCGACAGGGGTTAGGCCACCGTGAGAAGATAATCAGAGGGAGAAGCCACTCTGACAACTGCACGTGTCACGCGACCTTTGCGATATCCCCGCAAAGCCGCCCCCCGCGATGTGCGAGGGAGGTGGGGGGGCAAATACGGATCCAATTTTATTAAAAAAAACATCCGTGCGATGTTCTCCCTTGACAAACTCGCTAAATGGCAAGAGAAGCCAAATCATCGTTCAAGGACTCCCCCGTGCCCAATTGAACAATTGGTAGCGTTGGACCACCTTTTTTTTAAATTGTGCGTGGAAATTCCACGTTCGTGTGACGTGGACGGGCCATCCGTAGGCCATCACGAAGAGGGGCTGTTAAGCTGGTCTGTCACACAGTCGTGCTGCAGACTCACCGGGCTGATGATGACAAAGACGATCACGATGATGAAGAGAATTGAGCTTACCCGATTATGAAGACAAACTGGCTAATATATATACCTACCCAACTCATTCCTATGCTGCTCCCGTTGTCTGGAACTCCCTTCCCCCAGTCATCGGTGCTGTGGAGGCCCTGCCCCGTGTCAAGTCCAGTCTGCCTAGGAGGCGGTCTGCCTCCCTCTCTAGCGTAACTCTAGAGTCACAATTACACGCGATATACATCCACATTGTAGGTGCTCTTGTGCCTAAGCACCCTCGTACCGCCTACCTATGCAGCGCCTACTCGGCAATGAAACACGACGATGAATTGTGCTGACGACGGTGGTTAGCGCTGTGCACTCTGGAGCTGGCAACCCGAGTTCGATTCCCGGCCACGGCTGTCATCAGTGGCGAGTGGTATCTGAAATGCTTCTAGCACCCCCAAACATTCACCAACCCGCACTGACCAGCCTGGGGAAGTATGGTCACACCATTCACCCACGACCGACACGGCGTGCGGATGCTTTCATCCAGCAGTGGATTCACAAAGCACTATCAAGGGTTTCAATGATGACGGCGATGATGGCGATGATGGCGGCGATCGTGGTGGTAAGAAATGACGAGGATGTGAATTCCTGAGCCTCCACAATCTCAAGGATGATACATTCCGGCGAAGACAAATTGTAATTAACAAACCGCCCATCTCATTTCCACCCAAGCGTGAAAATCGGCATCGTCCCCCATCACCCCCGCCCCCTCTCCAACACGCACATCCGCCCCCTCTTTGTCTCTCCCCCCCCCTCCCCCTCCCCGTACATCCACCGCCACCCCCAACTTCGTGCACGCACGGGCTCATGTCTCTCACCCTCTCAACCTTCTGCCCCTCCCCTCCCGCACCCCCCACAACCGACTTTGCCCTTGCCCCCCCACATCCCCATCCCACACTCCCAGGATGGCGGCTCCCATCGCTATCTCTCATTACGCAGCAAAAAATATCAAATCCCACCAATTAATGTGCTAATAGCGAGGCTTATCCACCGGTCTCACTCTCGCCTCCCCCTCGGCTACCCCCCCCCCCCCGTCAAAGCGTGGAGCCGGGGGAGGGTGAAAAGGGGGTGGGGGAGTGTCAGGTGATGAGTCATTCACATTCACGCGCCGCTTCATTCCTTCATCCTTCTCCTCCATCCATCAATTTGTTTCGCTAATTTATTCATCTGCGACTTCGAACCTTCGTTCCTTCATTCGTCCGCTAATGAACGAAGGAATGCGTTCATCATTCGTAAGGCGCCTTTCCGGCTGGCGTTGGCCGAGGCGGTGCAAGGGACGTTGCCACGACAGGTTCCACCTCGTAGAGACGGAGCAAAGAGATCGGTTCGCGAGTGAGAAGATGGAACGTCGCAGCGCTGCACCGTGACGGATGAGGTTGCGTCATCCAGCGGTGGGGAGATCACAGCTGAAGACCACGATTCATAATTTACAGACCTTTGATAATCCCCTGCTGGATGAAGCCCGCCTCCACCACACCATGATGGGGGGGGGGGGTGTTTGACCATACTTCACCACTCTGGTCAGTGCGGGTTGGTGGAGACGCTGCGGGATTGGGAGGCAGGCTGGGTTCAGATATCTCGCGCCACTCATGCGAGCCGTGGCCCGAATGAAGTTCATTCGCTCCAGCAGGCAAGAGACCCGGATGAGTCTCCGCAGCAGGATGGACTTGGGACGGCGGTCTGCTACTAATGCAGGTCACGGGGTTCATGGCGCAGTGCACTAACCACTGCGCCACCACTCCCCCCCCCCCCCCCCCAATATGCTGTAATACGAATGTAAAATTATAGTCCTACTCAGGAATCCCGTCTGTAGACGTGGGGACATTTGTAAAATATTCATTAACCTGGCGCTCTTTTACAAAACGCGACTTTGATCGAAACCTTTATGGATGTTTCCTTCTGCTCAGTGGCAGGATAACCCCCCCCCCCCGCCGCCACTCCGCCACGTGACGGAGCCTAATTAATCCGCTGGCCACGGTGAAATGCCCAGCATCTGCACGGCCACGCGACGACTCGTTCTTATTTAATATTCAGCAGCGCGTCGAGAATTACCTGCCGCCACCGCCTCCAGCCTCGCGAGCCGAGGGGGAGATGAGTAGGAGAAACAAACCCCAAAGCTGACCGTGAGAAAATTACCCAACAATTTGCACAGCTCATGACAGCTGCGGTGGCTTGGTCGTGTTTCCAAACGTGAGCCTCAACTCAAAAATTGCTCTAACCCCACACAGTCTAAAGATTCGAAACCATAGTTCTGACACTAACCATGGAGGTTTCCACCCCACATCCAGCCCTCACACGAACCCCTAAACCCCACTCCCAACCCTCACACGAACCCTTAAACCCCATCTCTAACCCTAACACGGACCCCTAAACCCCATCTCTAGCCCTCACACGAGCCCCTAAACCCCATCTCCAACCCTCACACGAACCCTTAAACCCCATCTCTAACCCTAACACGGACCCCTAAACCCCATCTCTAGCCCTAACACGAACCCATAAACCCCACCCCCAACCCTCACACGAACCCCTAAAACCCATCTCCAACCCTCACACGAACCCCTAAACCCCACCCCCAACCCTCACACGACCCCTAAACCCCACCCAAACCCTCACACGAACCCCTAAACCCCACCTCCAGCCCTAACACGAACCCCTTAACCGCACCTCCAACCCTAACACGAACCCCTAAACCCCGCCCCAACCCTAATACGAACTCCTAAACCCCACCTCCAACCCTAATATGAAATCCTAAACCCCACCTCCAACCCTAACACGAACCCCTAAACCCCACCTCCAGCCCTAATACGAACCCCTAAACCCCACCTCCAGCCCTAACACGGACCCCTAAACCCCACCTCCAACCCTCACACGAACCCCTAAACCCCACCTCCAACCCTCACACGAACCCCTAAACCCCACCCCCAACCCTAACACGAACCCCTAAACCCCACCTCCAACCCTAACACGAACCCCTAAACCCCACCCCCAACCCTAACACGAACCCCTAAACCCCACCTCCAACCCTAACACGAACCCCTAAACCCCACCTCCAACCCTCACACGAACCCCTAAACCCCACCCCCAACCCTAACACGGACCCCTAAACCCCACCTCCAACCCTCACACGAACCCCTAAACCCCACCCCAACCCTAACACGAACCCCTAAACCCCACCTCCAGCCCTAACACGAACCCCTAAACCCCACCCCAACCCTAACACGAACGCCTAAACCCCACCCCCAACCCTAACATGAACCCCTAAACCCCAACCCTCACACGAACCCCTAAACCCCACCTCCAACCCTAACACGAACCCCTAAACCCCACCTCCAACCCTAACACGAACCCCTAAACCCCACCTCCAGCCCAAACACGAACCCCTAAACCCCACCTCCAGCCCTAACACGAACCCCTAAACCCCACCTCCACCCCTAACACGAACTCCTAAACCGCACCTCCAACCCTAACACGAACCCCTAAACCCCACCTCCAGCCCTAACACGAACCCCTAAACCCCACCTCCAGCCCTAACACGAACCCCTAAACCCCACCTCCAGCCCTAACACGAACCCCTAAACCCCACCTCCAGCGCTAACACGAACCCCTAAACCCCACCTCCAACCCTAACACGAACCCCTAAACCCCACCCCAACCCTAACACGAACCCCTAAACCCCACCTCCAGCCCTAACACGAACCCCTAAACCCCACCTCCAGCCCTAACACGAACCCCTAAACCCCACCTCCAACCCTAACACGAACCCCTAAACCCCACCTCCACCCCTAACACGAACCCCTAAACCCCACCCCAACCCCAACACGAACCCCTAAACCCCACCCCCAACCCTAACACGAACCCCTAAACCCCACCCCAACCCTAACACGAATTTCTAAACCCCACCCCCAACCCTAACACGAACCCATAAACCCCACCCCCAACCCTAACACGAACCCCTAAACCCCACCCCAACCCTAACACGAACCCCTAACCCCACCCCAACCCTAACACGAACCCCTAAACCCCCCCCCAACCCTCACACGAACCCCTAAACCCCACCTCCAGCCCTAACACGAACCCCTAAACCCCACCTCCAACCCTAACACGAACCCCTAAACCCCACCTCCAGCCCTAACACGAACCCCTAAACCCCACCTCCAGCCCTAACACGAACCCCTAAACCCCACCTCCACCCCTAACACGAACCCCTAAACCCCACCTCCACCCCTAACACGAACCCCTAAACCCCACCTCCACCCCTAACACGAACCCCTAAACCCCACCTCCAACCCTAACACGAACCCCTAAACCCCACCTCCAACCCTCACACGAACCCCTAAACCCCACCCCCAACCCTAACACGGACCCCTAAACCCCACCTCCAACCCTAACACGAACTCCTAAACCCCACCTCCAACCCTCACACGAACCCCTAAACCCCACCCCAACCCTAACACGAACCCCTAAACCCCACCTCCAACCCTCACACGAACCCCTAAACCCCACCTCCAGCCCTAACACGAACGCCTAAACCCCACCCCAACCCTAACACGAACCCCTAAACCCCACCTCCAACCCTCACACGAACCCCTAAACCCCACCTCCAGCCCTAACACGAACCCCTAAACCCCACCCCAACCCTAACACGAACGCCTAAACCCCACCCCCAACCCTAACATGAACCCCTAAACCCCAACCCTCACACGAACCCCTAAACCCCACCTCCAACCCTAACACGAACCCCTAAACCCCACCTCCAACCCTAACACGAACCCCTAAACCCCACCTCCAGCCCAAACACGAACCCCTAAACCCCACCTCCAGCCCTAACACGAACCCCTAAACCCCACCTCCACCCCTAACACGAACTCCTAAACCGCACCTCCAACCCTAACACGAACCCCTAAACCCCACCTCCAGCCCTAACACGAACCCCTAAACCCCACCTCCAGCCCTAACACGAACCCCTAAACCCCACCTCCAGCCCTAACACGAACCCCTAAACCCCACCTCCAGCGCTAACACGAACCCCTAAACCCCACCTCCAACCCTAACACGAACCCCTAAACCCCACCCCAAACCTAACACGAATTCCTAAACCCCACCTCCAACCCTAACACGAACCCCTAAACCCCACCCCAACCCTAACACGAACCCCTAAACCCCACCTCCAGCCCTAACACGAACCCCTAAACCCCACCTCCAGCCCTAACACGAACCCCTAAACCCCACCTCCAACCCTAACACGAACCCCTAAACCCCACCTCCACCCCTAACACGAACCCCTAAACCCCACCCCAACCCTAACACGAACCCCTAAACCCCACCCCCAACCCTAACACGAACCCCTAAACCCCACCCCAACCCTAACACGAATTTCTAAACCCCACCCCCAACCCTAACACGAACCCATAAACCCCACCCCAACCCTAACACGAACCCCTAAACCCCACCCCAACCCTAACACGAACCCCTAAACCCCACCTCCAGCCCTAACACGAACCCCTAAACCCCACCTCCAGCCCTAACACGAACCCCTAAACCCCACCTCCACCCCTAACACGAACCCCTAAACCCCACCTCCACCCCTAACACGAACCCCTAAACCCCACCCCCAACCCTAACACGAACCCCTAAACCCCACCCCAACCCTAACACGAATTTCTAAACCCCACCCCCAACCCTAACACGAACCCATAAACCCCACCTCCAACCCTAACACGAACCCCTAAACCCCACCCCAACCCTAACACGAACCCATAAACCCCACCCCCAACCCTCACACGAACCCCTAAACCCCACCCCCAACCCTCACACGAACCCCTAAACCCCACCTCCAACCCTAACACGAACCCCTAAACCCCATCTCTAGCCCTAACACGAACCCCTAAACTCCACCTCTAGCCCTAACACGAACCCCTAAACACCACCTCCAACACTAACACGAACCCCTAAACCCCATCTCTAGCCCTTACACGAACCCCTAAACTCCACCTCTAGCCCTAACACGAACCCCTAAACTCCACCTCTAGCCCTAACACGAACTCCTAAACCCCACCTCTAGCCCTAACACGAACCCCTAAACCCTACCCCCAACCCTAACACGAACCCCTAAACCCCACTTCCAGCCCTAACACGAACCCCTAAACCCCACCTCCAGCCCTAACACGAACCCCTAAACCCCACCTCCAGCCCTAACACGAACCCCTAAACCCCACCCCCAACCCTAACACGAACCCCTAAACCCCACCTCCAGCCCTAACACGAACCCCTACCTCTAGTGGTAGTCCAGTGGTGAGCGCACTGCACGCTGCCCAGCGACCCGAATCCCGATTCCCTCTCAGCCTTAAATGAGTACCTGCTGCGGTGTGAAAACATCTGCATTGGGGAGACAAAGGCGGCCGGGCGTGAGTGGTAGTGGCCGTATTATCGTCACCTCCCGCCCTCCCCCCGTGCCGGTTTTTCAAAGGTTATTCGCTATGTGCACTTGCCCCGACTGCCGGCGTAAGCTACACGGGCATCTGTATTCGTGCGTGCGTAATGTGGGAGGCAGGGAGGGGGGGGGGCAGGGTGGTGAAGTTAGAATATTTTTTTTTCTTCCCAGCGCCACGAGCAAAGTAAATTAAACCCACATCAACTTTACAGCCACGAGCTTTTACGAGGAATTACAGCTGCTAACGGTGACAGCAGTGAGACACACGCACACACACTCACTCACTCTCACACACACACAACAACAACAACAACCGCCATTCGCCACTAAGTGGCGGTGACGTCACCACGATGCTTGTGCCAGGCCAAGTGCACCTTGAGGCCACGTGAAGTGTCGAAAGCCCGCTGGCAGGAGGTCACGGGGCAGACCCAGGTGCCACTGGTCGACTGACCGAGATGACCGAGATGACTGGCTGATGCACCACCTGTGCCCCCTACTGTGCCAACTTGCTGTGCTTTAGCCACCCGGCGCTCCGCTCGTTGTTGTGAGCGTCGCTCCTCCGCCCTCCGTTGTTGTTGGAGGGCGACTGCCTCCAACTGCCCAGTAGCGTCCTTCACGAGCCTCCTCCACTGAGGCCGATCTTGACACCGCTGGTACCAGTCATCGGCAAGTCCACTCAGCTCCACGTCCTCCTGTACCACATCACTCCATCTCTTCTCCAGCCCGTGCCGCGCCCGTCTAGCCCCCTCGATCCGGCCGAACAAAAGCTGTTTAGGCATGCGGTGGCTGGGCATGCGGGCTACATGACCCAGCCAACGCAGCCTTGCCTGCCGGAGGAGCTCACTGATGGGACTTTGCCCAGATCTTTCAAGGATTTGTGAGCTCCTCACACAATCCAGCCTGGTTAAACCCAGGATGGATCGTAGGCAGGCCAGCCTAAATGTTTCCAACCGGCGAAGATGCTCCACCAGGGGGGTCCACGTCTCGCAAGCGTAGAGAAGGGAGGGAATGACCGTGGCCGAGAAGACCTGAAGCTTCGTGCGGAGCGACAGACCAGGTAGCTTCCACACAGCGTTACGCAACCGATGAAAAGATATTGCCGCTCGACTGATTCGGAGTGAGACCTCTGCTGATAGACTGGAGCCGGTCATAAGCACACTGCCCAGGTATGGGAAACTCTCCACTCTCTCCACAACTGCCCCATCACCAATTGGGAGTTGTGGGGGTGGAGTGTCCGATGGTACAAAATACCCAGGCAGGTGCTTGGTTTTGGTGGGGCTGATGGTAAGGCCCCACCTCTTAGTGGCACGCTCCAGTCTCAGCAGCAGCGCCTCCAACTCCTCTTCTGAATGAGCAGCTATTACCAAATCATCGGCATACATAACGTGGTTGACCAATAGGGAGCCATCCCTTGATCGCACCCGGGCGTCGATCAGCCTCCCATTATATCTGTACCAAACGGAAATTCCCCCGGTACAGCTATTGAAGGCTTCACGAACTACGCGGTCAAAATAGATGTTAAATAATGTGGGAGCCAGAGGACATCCCTGTCGCACCCCAAGGTGTACAGGGAAAGGCTCCGACTCCCGGCCACGTAGTTTTACCCGGGCCCGCTCACCATCATGAAGGTCCTTAATGATCGTGAGCAGAGGGTCAGGGACTCCGAAAGCACGAAGAACAACCCAGAGTCCAGTCCTACTGATGGTATCATAGGCCTTGACCAGGTCAATAAAGCAGAGATGTAGGTCTTTTTGGAATTCCCTACACCTCTGCTGTAGCAGACGGACAGAAAATATGGCATCTGTGCAGGACCGCCCTTTCCTGAAACCGCATTGGGGCTCCGCAAGCCCCTCCTCAGCGTGCCTAGCAAGGCGATGTTGAATAATCCTTGCCAGGACCTTACCCGGCACACTGAGGAGTGAGATGCCCCTGTAGTTGTTACAGTCTGTGCGGTCCCCCTTCTTAAAGAGGGGGACCACCAGGGCATCCTTCCAGTCCTGCGGAACCCGTCCAGTGGTCCAGACTGTTGTTATGATGTCATATAGGGCAGTCTGTGCACAAACGCCACCCTCCCTCAGCATTTCGCTTGGGAGATCATCTCTGCCCGGTGCCTTCCCTGGTCTCAGACTCCGGATCGCCCTCAGTACTTCCTCAACAGCTGGAACCTCAGCCAGCCACTCACAGGGGGTGACCTCTTCCAATATTTGAGGCACCGCAGCCTCAGCAGGGTTATCCCCACTTTGTGCCATGATGTTTTCCTGGCTGAGAGAATTTCCCTCCCCCAGGACCTCACAGAAATGCTCAGCAAATCTGCAAACCTGTTCCTGGGGGTCGGAGATTGGATCACCGTTTTTTCCTCTAATGATGGTAATAGGTGTGGCGCTGCAGGTTACTTTTTTGATGGAGTTAAATAGTGATTTGTGATCACGGGCCACTGAGGCAGACTCCATCTCCTCAGCAACCCGCGACCACCACCCATCCTTACAACGCCTTACGGCTCTCCGAACTTCCGAGCGAAGGCTGCGGTAAACCTCCTCATTCTCTGACGTGGGATGCTGTAGGCGATGAGAGTGGGCCTGTCGCTTTTTCTCAATTAACCTGAACACCTCCTCTGTCAGCCAGGGTTTCTGGGGAGGTCTGGACCGCGTACCCAAAGCAGCCATTGCAGCTGCATGAGTCACAGTCCTAAACCTCGCCCATTTACCCTCGACATCAGGTGGAGTGGGGGACGATGCCAACCCCAGCTGCAAGCGATGATGAAATTCTCGCTTGCAACTTTCATCAGCTAACTGAGACCAGGCCACTTTTGGTTGGAATGGGATCCTGGGTGTACACCCACCACCGGAGTGGAAGAAAGGCAGGCGCATCTTACAGATGACTAGTCGATGGTCAGAGGACAGATCAGCTCCACGGTAGGTCCTGGTGTCAAGGACATGGGTTCGCATCCGCTGGTCCGTCACTATGTAGTCCAGCAGATGTTCTTGCTTGGACCCGGCATGTATCCATGATGTTGTGTGGATGCGCCGATGCCGGAAGAGCGTGTTGGTAATTACAAGCCCATGGGCTGCACAAAAATCTAGCAGCCTCCTACCGTTATTATTGAGCTGATCTGGCCCATGCCTTCCAATCACTCCAGACCAGGTGTCAGCATCATGACCAACTCGGGCATTGAAGTCACCCAACAAGATGACTCTGTCCCGAGTGGCCACTTTAGCCAGCACCTGTGACAGGAGGTCATAGAAAGCGTCTGACTCATCGGCTTTGCTTGCATCCCTCCACGGATGTTCGTCTTCGGTGGGGGCATAAGTAACCACGACCACCACTCCTCGCCTCTGGTTGATGGGAAGGCGAGCCCAAAGTATCCTGGGGCTTACAGCTTCCCACACCTCACCGCCACGCTCCCACGCCCCCTTCATTCTTTTGTTCAGAAGAAGAGCCACACCCTGTTGTTTGGCAGTCTCCTGCCCCGAGTAGAGGACTGTCCACCCCTCATGGTGGCAGGAGCCAGAACCGGTCCACCGGACCTCCTGAATGCCACAGAGATCCAGGCGGTACCGGTCCAGCTCCCGACAGAGGAGTGGCAGCCTCTCCTCCGCAGTGAGCGTTCGAACATTCCACGTGGCCATCCGCAATGGTTTTTTGTTGTTTCTGGAGGAGCCCCGAGGGTGAAAATTCAATCTCCTGGCTCCGCCAAATGGGGTTTGGCCAGGAGACGTCATAAAAGCCTGACCCCCCGGGGCCTCCGGCACAAGCTTATTTGTTACAGATTTATGTTTAATTCGTGGTTTAGTGGTAATGAATTGAAGGTGGAGGGGTTACCAGCCCCTCACACCCGTCCAGAGCCCCCGTTTAGCCACTGTGGTGGTCACAGACGCCATGAGGGGAGAGGCTAATGGGCATTGGCCCTCCCCCCACAGCACTGCCCACGACAGTGTTGCCCGTCCGGCACCGCGAGGAGGTAGGAGGTTGTTTTGCCGGACCACACACACACACACTCTCACACACACACACACACTCTCACACACTCACTCACTCTCACACACACACACACACTCTCACACACACACACACACTCTCACACACACACACACACTCTCACACACACACACACACTCTCACACACACACACACACACTCTCACACACACACACACACTCTCACACACTCACTCACTCTCACACACACACACGACAAAGAGGAGGGGGAGACGGGAAGAGGAATCGAAGATGTATTATACTTATGCCAGACGGCAGGAAATTCCGCTAACGGGACGTTTCGAAATTCCACAAACATTAATTTCTTCCCCTTTTCTGGTGCCGGGGGCGGGGAAGGGAGCTCTGGAAAATGAAGTTGTCATATTTCACATGAGAAGCCATTCCGTGTCAATTACATTGATAAATATTCACACGCAGCCAGCCCTGCTCGGAGCAGGGCACGGCGCCCCACCCGTCACCATCAGCCATGATCAATCCGCTGCTGGATGGAGGCCTCCATGAACCGCTGCCACGTCCTGCGGTCCAGCGGCGCAACGAGGCACGGACTAGCACCTGGCCCCCATGCACACGAGCCGATGATGAAGATGATGATGATGCCGATGATGCTGATCAGGATTGCGTTGTTATCGCTGAATATGTCCTCCCTAAGCCACCGCCGCATCTCGCGATCCTGCGACGCAACAATCCACCCCGCCGCACCTCCACCGAACACGCGTCCATCGCTCCGTCTACAGTTGCGGACTCGGTTAACTCAGCGACTGCCGCTCCGTTAGTATTCTGTCGACTCCGTGGGTGGGGGGGGGGGTGTGGGCGGGCTGGGGGCGGGGTGGTTTATGTTGGGCGGGCAGCGCACCGCCTCCCACCCCTATCATCTCCGTGCGGGACCAGATGTTTTATTCATTAAGAGCGAAAACTATCGTGACCTATCTGTGCGGCGACGCTCATCCCCAGCCGGAATACTGTCCGCATGAATGTGCGAATCCATATTCCACGCGCCGAGTTCGCCCACGACATTACATTTTCAGCGCAGAGACTCGGTGCGCGTGCGTGCGCGTGCGTGCGCGTGCGTGCGTGCATCGGCGTTCGTGTGAATGATGATTGGCAACCCGAGTTCATTTGCACATTCACGGCCAATAATGGCGCCGAATATTGGAACCGATCCTGGGCCTAACATAGGTCGACACCGGCCTTGCAATTGAGTAATCCCGCTGCGGAGTGTAAACGTCAGCATGAGAGAGACAAAGGCGGCCGGTGGTTATGCTGGTCACCCACCCGCTCGTGTAACGTGCCGGATTCCATAGGTGCTCGCCAACAGCACTTGCCCCAACAGCCTGTTAAGGTTATACGGGCAATCTTTGTCTTTGTACGTGTCTCCTGTGCTCGTGCATGCTTGTGCGCGTACGTGTGTGTGTGTGTGCCCACGTGTGTGTGCAATATTAAATTGATGGGGTTTTTTTTTTGGAACACATTAACCCGGAATTATTTGGAACCTCCGCCGCTCTTAACACAGTGTATTATGGTAATAATGCTAAGAGCGCGGGCCAGGAAGATTTAGCGTCTCGCAGCCACGGCCCTTAAAGCACCCGGGTTCTGCCCGCGCACACGCACGCACGCGTGCGTTTCCTGGCGAGCTAATCATCTCTCTGGCTGCAAATAATCATCGCACGACGACTATTACATTTTCGTTTGAAGATATGCCTCGAGTTTCCTGGCTGGCTGGCTGCTTGCTGGGCTCCTGTCAACCTTTTTGTTCGCTGGCTGCGGGCCGTGACTACCGAACCTAAAAGGAATTTTCCGTGTAACAAATAAACAATGAATTGTTCCGAAGACGTAATAGTAATAACAATAGATACAGCGGCATCGGAGAGGTGGGATAACGAACACAAAAAGACTGACCAATGTGTGCTCCTATCAAGGCAACTCTTCCGCCATACAATTATTTAAGCATTATAGAATATAAACATAATAATCTAATTTTATAAGCACCCCTCGGTAGAGGGGTCCTCCTAGGGCTCCCCCCAAACGTGGTGGTGGAGGCCTTGCTGCCAGCAGTGGCTTTGAGCGAGCAACTGCAGTCCTGCGCCTTTATCTTTGCTTCTGCAATTAAATAACAATAACAGTGATGATGATGATCATGTTAAGCTATTATTCAAAACAAGACTCGAGGCAATCAAATTCACACGCACATTGTGTGAATGAGTCAAATACCCCCGGCGGGGACAACCCCCCCGCGTCCTCCCCCAACCCGCAGAACAGAGGGGGTAGCGGGAGGGGAACGAGGCGGAGGGGGTGGGGAGTCGGCATAAAGGGGGTACGGGAGGGCAAGTGATAGTCCCAGTTTGTATCCCCGGAGCGCGTGACCTGATTAAGAGCCATTGCTGTGGGGCAGTCGGGGGGGGGGGGGGGGATGACGCACGGCGTCACGCGGGGACAATCGCGTGGCCATTCAATCATCGCGCTCGAGTCTCTCCCTACCCCTAACGCTAATCCACTCATCCACAACTCGAACAATGCGCCGCTCAATTCGGCTGAGAGCTCGCTTACTTCTGCCGGGACTCAGCGAAAGGGGTGCGCGGTGGGAGGGGACGCGGTGTGGTCACGAGGTGGCCAGAGACAGCGAGTGGCTCTGTCGTGGTAGTGGTGGTGCTGGTGTTGACAGTGGTGGTGGTGGTGGTTGTGGTGTTGGTGGTGGTGGATTATTTCGCGATGAGGATGAGTTGAGATCCGAGTGTTTTACCCGACATTTTCAGTGCAACACAATGTCCTGATATGGGCGATGGGAAGTGAATTACACGATTCACTCCCTGCGAGTGAATACGCAGGTGAGTAGAAAGATGAGCGCACCGGTGAGTCCATGCGTGAGTGACTAATGTAACGTTGGCGAGATGTTAACTACCTTGTCTGATATACAGGAGGGCGTGGGTTCGATCCCCGACCCTGACGCCTGTGTATGTGGAGTTTGCGGGTCTCTCTCTCCCCGTAGTCGCGTGGATTTTTCTCCGGGTCCTCCGGTTTTTCCCTCCACATTTAAAATCAACATCCCGCGTTCAGAGTATTTGGCTGCTATACATTTCCACGTGACAAGCCACTTCGTTAAGCAATCATGTTGTGGCCAGGTCGCTTCTGAAAAAAAGCTACATAACTCAATGGTCCTTACCTGGTAAAAAAAAAAAATTTTATTGTTTAGTTTAGTAACTGCACAGGTGGATGCATAAGCGAGTGCACAGGTGTACCCCCCCATTCCCCCACTTCCCCTACCCCCATGCCCCCACCACTCACCTGGCCGTGTGGTCGGGGTCGCAGGGGCACGGCTGCTCGCAGTTGGGGCCGTAGAGCCCTGGGGGGCAGAGGCGGTGCTCACAGCGGGCCCCGCCGAAGCCCGACTCGCAGAGGCACGCGCCGCTCACGTGGAAGCAGCGTGCGCCGTTGTCGCAGTCGCACGGCAAGGCACAGTCCTGGCCGTGCCTGCCCAGGGGGCACGCGTCCTGGCACCTTGGTGGTGTGGGGGGGGGAGTTGGGGGGAGGGGCAAGTCGGGAGAGTGGGGAGGGGGGCGTAGGCATCATCATCATCATCGCTTTCATGGAACGATCTCCCAGACTCACAGAATATGCAGTCAGGTCACTTCTGTCCGAAGCTGAGAAGAGGAGCGAGCAGCAGTCTCCCTTGCTGGGATTGTCCCCAGGAAAGGTGAGGTTTCAAATATATTCCATCAACTTCAATAATCAACCATGATCAATCTACTGCTGGATGATGGCTTCATCAAAGCCGTCGCCATCTCTCGCGGTCATGCCTGGGATTCCCCCCTCCCCTCCCCCACCCGGTGCGTCCCCTCCTCCAACTCGCGACGTCCATCTCGACCGGGGGCCACCAACCCCTCCTCCTCCTCCTCCCAGCGAAGGCGACAAGTGACACCCTGGTCGAGACGAGGGAGTTCGCGCGAACTCCGCTGAATGTCCGAGTGTTGGGAATTTAAACAAACTGACGATCGTCAGTGGTTGGACGTGACTCGAATCCCCTGCCTCCCTTGCCCTCCATCCCCCCGCCAATGCCACCACCCCCACACCCCCCACACACGCGCACTACTCCCCCCCGCCCCCTTCCCAACGCCTCCCAAATTAAAAGGCAAAAAACACGAACGTGAAATGACTGCTACTGTTGCAGATGCGGATTAGAAGAACGGTATTTATTCCGATCATTATCCTAAATTCTTTTTTTTTAAATACACAAAGAAGGGTGTGAAAATGACTCACTAATATCGAAAGTGCAATTAAAAATGTACGCATTTTACTTTATAGATATAAATAAATGCAGACCCCCCCCCCCCCCCCCATGCTCAGTCAGCATACCCTGTGGAGCAGCAATAAGTTCCAAATTTCGGTCGAGAATTTGACTCATCACCATCATTTAAAAGGGGAACCACGTAACTCATTTAAGGCTGAGTCGACCTGGGGGGTCCTCCCCCAGGTCGACTCAGGACCAGTTCAAATATTTGCCACCGTTATTGGTCGTGAGCGAAGAATCGAACGCGGGTGGCCGGGTTCGCAGCGCAGTGCGTCTAACCACTGCACCACCACTCCCCACACATTAACACACACGCAAAGACAAAATCAAAGATCCCCAGTATATCCTCAACAGACTCTTTTTTTTGCTAAGTGCTGTTAGCGATCACATTTAAAAGCCGGCAGGACGCACGAGGAGGTGGGTGGCCGGCACTACAAAAGACAAAGATCCCCCGTATAGCATTAACACACTGTTGGGGCAAGTGCTGCTAGCGAGCAGCGCCTATGAGGGCCGGAATGGCACACGAGTGGGTGGTCAGCACCACGCGCAGCCTCCTTTGTCTCCCCAGTGGCGATGTTTACTGCACACCGCACCAGGTATTCACTTGAGGCTAGACAAGCACACGCTCGCACATTGTCTACGCACTCACGTGATCTCTGAACGCAATTAATAAGCGAGTGCGCATGTGCGCTCTGCTCACGCGGCGAGCAGAGGAAGGTCAATGTGGCCTGAATACCAAACAACACCACGAGGTCCGCCACACGTGCGCGCAGTGAAGCTCACGCGCGCGTGCACGCACAACGACAGAGATCACCCACATAGCCTTCACAGACTGTTGGGGCAAGGGCTGCTGGCGAGCCCCGGATAAGGCCGGCACGGCACACGTGGGGGTGGATTTAGAAGGAGGGGTGGGGGGTCAGCACCACGCCCGGCCCCGCATTTTGTCTCCCCATTGCGAATGAACTCGAGTCGCCGGGTTCGTAGGGCAGTGCGCTCACCACTGCACCACCGCTCCAAATATTTACAGATACACACACGCACGCCGCTCATACACACACGCACACGCACGCCGCTCACACACGCACGCTGCTCACACACACACGCACGTTGCTCATGCACACACACACGCACACCGCTCATACACACACACACGCACACCGCTCATGCACACACACACGCACACCGCTCATACACACACATACGCACACCGCTCATACACACACGCACACTTACGCTGCTCATACACACACAGGCAACATCTGGGTGCCCCGACCTGATGGACGGTCCGCTTTGCACGAAAGCGACTGTTCGATTTCAACGAAAGGCGCCCTCCAACACCCCCCCGCCCCCCCCCCCACGTGTAATTAAATCGCCCACCCCCATCTCGTCACTTGCGCGTCTCTGTCTCAGACAAAATGCCAAGTAAAACATAAAACATTCGCTCACGCCATCTGAAGAGCAAATTAATTAATGGCATCTGCCCTTCGCTCGTCACGTGGTGCGGCAGTGAGGGCATCACTGGCACGACGGGCCTCGTGTGGTTGATGAAAGGACGCAAATTGACCTCAAACGCACAGGCACACACAGCTACACTCATACCCCTACACACACACACCTACACACACGTGGAGCACACACGAGACAAACAATACCGTCCTATCGCCTTCAACATACTTTTGGAGAAAGTGCTGTTTGCGAGCACCTATGAAGACCGGCTCTATGTAGACATCACACCAGGTACCCATTTGAGGCTGAGTCGACCTAGAGGATCGCCTAGGACTGGTTCAGATAATCGCCACCGGTTTCGCGCGTGAGCGGGAATCGAACTCTGTTCGGCGGATCCGTGGCTCAGCGCGCTACCCGCTGCGCCACCGCCCCCCGTACTCACACGCGCTCAGTGACGCGCGCGCACGGCCTCGAGAGAGCGTGGCGAGAGATGGCGGGGGGGGGGGCCTGTGGGGGGAGCGGGGGGGGGGATCTGGGTGGGGGGGTGGCTTAGAGGGGAGGGAGAAGGGAGGGTGGCCTTGCCAGATACAGCAGATGGTGGTGGTGGTGCTGGTGGAGTGGTTGTGGTCGTGGTGGTGTTTGTTGTTGTGATGCGGTGGAGGAGCGGGGTTCGCGCTCGATGCTCCCAACCCGGCGACCTGAGTTTAGTTGATGGTCATGCACAGCACGGAGCAATCGCCACTCGATCAGCGGGGAAGTTATTTACAAACGTACGCGGACCTTTGTACGAGTACCGTACTCTGTGCAATGCGAAAAAAAAACATCAACAGAGAGACAAAGGTGGCCGGGCGTGTTTCTGGCCCCACCACCCCATCCAGCACTTCCCACAACAGCCTGGTTGGACGCCGCACCGGGGCTGTCTTTGTGCGCGTGCGAGTGAGTACCTTGAGCTGGTGTACCCCGGCGGGCACGTGCACCTCCCCGTCACGTGGTCGCACTGCGCGCCGTTGTGACAGCGGCACCGCTCGGCGCAGTTGTCCCCGAAGCGGCCCGGGGGACACGGAACGGCGCACGCGGCCCCCTGGAGGGGGCGGGGGGCACGGGGGGGGGGGGGTCACCGGGAAGAAAAGGAGGATTGTAGTGACCGGAAGGGAATCAGGAAATAGGAAAGAGATCGGGGGGCTATGAGATTCGGAGTCAAGGTGATCAGATAAGGAGATCAGGAAACTAGGATTCAAAATTCCCTTTGGGATCAGAAGATGAAGAGACGATGGGACCCGGATAGACCAGGAGAAAACGAGGAGCTCGAATCAGGAAATCAGAAGATAAGGAGACCAGATCAGGAGGCCAGACCATGAGGTGATCGGAAGACCGAACTATCGGGGTGGCCAGGAGAGACGATATTCGGGAGATCAGAAGCTGTGTGAAGAAGACCGTGAGATGAGCGAATGAGAACGGGTAAGTCAGGAGATGAGAGACAGTGTCCGCCTCCTCGACTCGCTTTGCTCCTCTTGACAACAACTTGGAAGTGACACCAATCAATACAAAAATATTTTTACAAAAAATCTGATTTGATGAAAAAAATTTTACTTTTAACAAGATAACCGAAATTTTGTCTGATCGGCTGAAAAGTGAGAGAGAGAGATACATCCTGATGAAGGGCAAGAGGAGAGACACAGCGAGGAGGAGGCGGCGGGAGGAGAGATACATTTCGAGAGGGGTCGAGAGTTGAGAGAGGAGCGAACGAGAGAAAGGAGAGGCAAAAACGAGAGACGCAGAGGGGAGAGGGGGGGGGGGGGATAGAAAGTGGAGAGAGGAAGAGATGCGAAGAGGTGGAAATCGAGGGCAGGAGAGAGATGAAGAGTCGACGCAGGAGCGAGACGGAGAGAGAGCGGAGAGGAAAAAGAAGGAGGCACGCGGAGAGACGAGGAAAGACACAACGGAGAGAGAATGAGATGGATGGATGGAGAGTTGAGAGGAAATAAAATGGGAGAGACGGAGAGAGCAGGAGAACGAGAGACGCGACACGGAGATCACAATGCAGGGTCGCTCACGCGCACGCGATCCATCACGGCCTCTCAATCAATCACGCGCGCGCATCCTCTCGCTCCTCTCCCGCGCCGCGTCAACAGTTTATGAGTTTTATTTTCTAGAGGCCTCACCATAAGAGGGTGGGGGGTGGCACATTTCTCTGCATTAAACGCAACTGTCCCCTTTATTTGAAAGAGTAAACGTTTTTGCTTGACTCTTTCCCGAGGCGGGGAAGGATATTTTCATCATTCTCCCCAGCGGAGCATGGCTGAGGGTACAGAGGGAGAGAGAGACAGGGGAGAAGGCACTTGTACCGAAATGAGATCGTGGCCGCTGTGTGGTGGGGGGGGGGGCAGCAGACGCCACGTGCGGATGCAGCTGCTGGCTGCGTTTGCTGCGACGCATGATCGGATGCTACCTTCATCCAGCAGTGGATTGAACAGGACCGCATCTGCTGCGGCTGATGATGATGATGATCGGAAAAGAGTTGCATGGAATTGCTCACCAGAGTGATACAACTGGGTTCCTGACCGTAACTCTAAAATGTATAGTTGTTATCATTAACAGGCACTCAAGCGCATGTATGTACGTTGAACTTCTTTCACACCGTACGTAGCTAGCCGCGCTAGTCGGAGGACACGAAACTGAACACAAAATGCGGTTCTGAAGAAATTAGTTATCAAAGAAGCCACGGGACACACGCCCCTGCACGTGTAGCTACAAGAGAAGAGCTGGTTCTAGTGTTGGGGTTAGATATTTTTCGCCAGTGAATTCTGCTCCACACGTGTCATTGACAAAACCACGAGTGTCTATGACTACTGCCTTGTTGATGCAAATTCGACACGCGGATGGAGTCGAGGTGACACGCGAGGTGTAGAGATGATGGTGATGTCTGGTGGAGGTGTGCAAATGATGGTGATGATGTCTGCTAGACATATACACATGCTATTCGAGATGATCGATGATGATATATGGTGGAGCTGTAGATATCATGGTCCAATGATGGTGTGGAGATGATGACTTCTGGTGGTAGTGTAGAAATGGTGATGATGATGATGTTTGGTGGACGTACAGAGCTGACACAGAGATGGCGATGGATGGTGATGACGAGATCTGATGGAGATGATTTGTAAGTCTGGTGGATTGTAGAGCTGACGGCGCGGGTGGATGTAATCCGGTGGAGGTCTCGCGGTGATGGAGATGTTGGGTGAAGGTATCACGATTACCCTCATATCCAGTGAGTATCTAGAGTGAGTGGTGATATCTGGTAGACGTATCGAGTTCGTCATGATGACGACGACGATGATGGCACCTGCTGGTGCCGTGTGAGTGATGGGTGGCGATGATGATGGTGTCTGCTGGTGCCGTATGGATGATCGGTGGCAATGATGATGGTGCCTGCTGGTGCCGTATGGATGATGGGTGGCGATGATGATGATGATGGTGGTTGCTGGTGCCGTATGGATGATGGGTGGCGATGATGATGTTGCTGCTGCTGTTGCTGTCCCGTGGAGGATGTGAACGAGCCACGGGGGCGTCCTCACCGTCCACCCCGGCGCACAGACGCACGGTCCCGCCGCGCCCTGAGGGCACGAGCCTCCGTTCTGGCACGGGCACCGCGCCTCCTCCACGCAGACGCCCCCTGTGCATCGCTCGTCGCAGCTGCACGCGCCACGGGCCAGCCACGGGGAGGTGGGGGGGGGGCAGGGAGAGTTGAGGGAGAGGTGGTGGGGGGATGGAACATGATGTGAGGAATGGGGAAGTGAGGTTTTAATTATAGATTTGAAGCTTTTGTGACCGCAAGTATTCATATTCTTAGGTTTTTTTCGGTAAAGTCACGTAGGTAAAAAATCAAAATAAATAAAAGTAAAATAAAAATAAAATAAAAATCACGACGTTTCGGAGGCAACACAAGCTTCCGTCTTCAGGTGGAACCGTCACAGCACGCTTGCTGTAATTATTTTACTTTAATTTTACTTTTATTAATTTAGATTTTTTACCTACGTGAATTTACCGAAAAAACCTAAGAATAAAAAAGTGAGGTTTTATTGTCGCGTATGATGCCAGCAACTTGGTTCAAGATCTCGACGCCAGTGTCGAGCTCACAATGCTGCTGCTGCTGACCTCGACGAGAGAGCTTCAGCAGAGAGAGAGAGAGTTCGTGTCACTTTGATTTTCCTCCTCCGTTGAAAGTTCACAGACTACTACAGTGGGTTTACTCTACGGTCCATGGGAGTCATTTGCAAGAGTGACCTTGGGCATTCGTCTGTCAGTAGGTGGGCGATCATTGCTGCTGCTGCTGTGTGTGAGTATCATCCCATTTGAGTAATTTGCGGGTAATTTTGGAATGTTATAGGGGTCGGTGTACCCACACTTTACCCCACCAAGCACGACTCTGCCCATGGACGAACTGTGGTGGGGTAGTAGCGGGGAGAGGGTGGAGGGCAGGGATTGAATAAACTTGCGCCGGGAAATCGAACCGGCGACCAGCTGATGATGGTGGCCGTTATTTACGTCTCCACGTGGAAACCATTCAACCAATCACGCTCGCCTCGGGGCGCCGCGCTATCGCCTGCGGGTGGCGGGCAGGGCGGTCCATAGGGGGGATGCAGGGCCCGGGGCAATTCACACCGGAAGTATTACATCTGACGTACCGTCCAAACGCCCCCCCCCCTGAGCGAGGGGCCCGGGGCAATCTCCCCGATTCGTCGTACCCTAGGGACGGCTCTGGTGGCGGAGTGGCGCTTTCCCTGAATCCTTCAAAGCCACCCCGCTCCAATTTGATATCGGATCAACGCCCACCCATCCGCCTCATGCTCGCGGGGGGTCTCCCACCCGCTCCCAAGAGATGGGAAACGCCATGAGGCTTAAAGCGACCCCCCACCCCACGTCCCGTCGCGAGCTATGGACGGTGAAAGCAAAGAGCTGACAGCAGCGAGAGAGGCAGAGAGAGGCAGAGAGAATGGTCGCGTGACGGCCCAGCCGCAATTCCTGCCGTCACGGCATCCATGTCGACATAGACCTGACCCAGCGATTCCAAAACTCCGGTCCTAAACAAGCATGTCTACGTTATGAGCCAATTCAAACTAAGACTGAGATTTCAGTGTGCGCGCGCGCGTTCACGTGTTCCGCGTGACGCAGACAGCGTCAATGGCATTGCGTGTCACGCGGGCTGTGTTTAACAATCATGGGGCGCGTGCAGCGTGGAGCGTGGAGCGTGGAGCGTGGAAAGCGTTAATTCGTTGTAGAATGGGAAGGGAATTGGTAAGCGATGAGAGGCGCAGCGTGATGGTGGGTGGCGATGACTGTGGTTTGCGAAACCGTGACCCAACTTGGATAATTGCAGCTCTGAGACGAACAGAGAAGCATATAAGCAAACGACGCGTCACTCCACGTGGTCAATATATCAAGGTACGTCTTACACATTCCATCAGCCGCACGGCCTTCTGGGAGTGCACCATTTCAGCAGAATTCATTCAAAAGCAACGAGCGAAACCCTGGACCGGTTTTCGGCATGCAGTGTCTCATCAGCAAAGTGAGGCGTAAATGAAACCAACGACCTGCCGATCTGCATCTGGCTGTCGCCTGATGAAGTTAGTTGTAAATACTGGCGAAACGTCGAACTCAGATTGTAAATGTTGTGGTTTGGCTCTCCAACACACCGGTTAGCGCTGTACTCGTGACGAATTGACCACGTTCTGTTTACGTGACAACCCTTACTATTTGGCTGTGTCGGGTGGTGGCGGGCTTTAACGGCACATTTATACATTTACGCGATCTAACCCCAACCACCTCTGTTATGGAGGAATTAAGCGGGTGATCGTGCGAAGAGCGACAGTTCTCTCTTACGGCAGGGCGTGCGGGAATGTGATGGCATCATAACGTGGTCCCTCGGATGGCATCTCAGATGGCATCATCAAGACGGCATCACAAAGTGGCTACTCAGATGGCTTCTCAAAAGAATGACGACGACGATGGTAAACCATAGCCGTTCTTCATCCACCGATGGGATGATTAACACGATGGCACAATTGGGAAGAGCAACCGTGCGAAGAAGAGACGGCAAACATAAAAATAAACGAACGAACGATTGATTCATGTTCCACCGTCGAGTCAATTGTAAGCGACGATTCCTCACAGCGGCGCGGTGAACCCAGGCTGGCACACGCACTGTCCCGTGGCAGGGTGGCACGTGGCCCCGTTGTGACAGCGGCACGGCACGAGGCAGCTCGGTCCGTACGTCCCCGGGGGGCACGGCTCCCCGCACTGGGCTCCCCGGAAGCCGGGGGCGCAGTCGCAGACCCCCGTCAAGGGGTTACACCGAGCCCCGTTCAGACACTGACAGCGGTGGGTGCAGTGGGGACCCCAGCGGTCGCTGGGGCAGCCTGGGGGGGGAGGGGAGGGGGGCGGGGGAGCAGGGCGTGATCCGGCTCACGGCCAACACCAGCGACGATTATCTGAACCGGTCCTGGGCCTCCCCTAGGTCGACTCAGCCTCAAATGAGTCGTCGATACGGTTGCGTGAACATCGCTACTGGGGAGACAAAGGCGGCCCGGGCGTGGTGACGGCCACCCACCCCCGTGCCGGCCTTCATAGGTGCTGCTCGCTAACAGCACTTGCCCCAACAGTCTGCTGAGGCTATACGGGGGATCTTTATCTTTGTCTCTATGCATGCACGTACCGTATGTCCAAAAACTAAGTGGGGATGGGGGGAGGGAGGGAAGAAGGGGGGGGAGATGGTTCTGTGGAATGGGGGTCAAGGTGAGTTTGCGACGGCGGGCGGGGGGGGGGGGCAGGAGGTGGGGGAACGAGGGAGAGGGGGGGGCGGTTCTTTGAAATGGGGGTCGAAAGGGGGGTCAAGGTGGGTGGCGGCGGCGTTGGAGAAGGAGAGGTGGGTGGGGGGCTGTGAATGAGAAGGGGGGGGGTGATGGGGGGGGGGGGAATCGGGGACACGGGGAGGCGAGCTCATCACGTGCCCGTCACGTGGCGGTTAATCCGCACGGGGGACACCGGCTCACAGTCTGCGGGGTCATGAGGTCAAATCTCAGTCGGGGATCAACTCAGTCCATCATCATCATTCTTCATCACCCAACATGATCCCCATCATCATCGTCATCGTCGCCATCAACATATTACAATTCGTCACCATAATCGACATCATCATCACCGTCTCCGCCATCATCGTCGTCATACACAACGTTATCAGGATCACTATCAACACCATCACCACCGTCAAACAATCAGTGATGCTTTCCTGAATGAATAACCTCGCAATATAATGTGAAGTTAATTATTAATTCTCGTATTAATGCATTAATATTAAATTGCCGAGACATGTCAATGCCGATCAGGATCAAGACGGCATTGTGGCCAAAGCCGTTGATGCTTCCACCACGACAACAAACACCACCACCACTCCACCACCACCACCACCACCACCACTCCACCACCAGACACCACCACCACCACTCCACCATACCAGACACCACCACAACTCCACCACCACCAGACGTAAACAGCAGAAACGAGCACCACTCCACCACCAGACACCACCACCACCACTCCACCACCACCAGACACCACCACCAGACACCACCACCACTCCACCACCACAACTCCACCACCACCGGACACCACCACCACTCCACCACCACAACTCGCTGCTACCACCACCAGACACCACCACCACCACTCCACCACCACAACTCCACCACCACCAGACACCACCACCACCACTCCACCACCACCAGACACCACCACCAGACACCACCACCACTCCACCGCCACAACTCCACCACCACCAGACACCACCACCACTAGACACCACCACCACTCCACCACCACAACTCGCTGCTACCACCACAACTCGCTGCTACCACCACCACCACTACACCACCACACACCACCACCACACTCTCGCTGCTACTGGGTTCTTCCCTCCCCCAGGCTCCGTGAGCAGCGGCTGCAAATGAACGACCTCCAAGGTCCTCTTGTAAACTAACCCAGAGACTCGGGCGTGTGTGTGTGTGTGCGTTCTGGATACAATAGAGCATGCGGTGGCGCTACTAAGAGCGACACGTGAGCACTCGCGTGGTCCCTGCGTGCCAGGCTTGGTACATGCAAGATGACGTCGGCGGCAAGAAAACCCTGGGCAATCGGCGGAGCAACCAAATCGCTCTTGAAATCATCGCGCGCGCAACTCACTCGCCTGCAGATGCTTTGTCCACATCGGAGCAAACAAAGTGGAAATGCAATGCTACATTCAGAATTGTGACGGCCAATCACAGCTGCGCAAACGGGCAAGCACGTGGCGATGGAGGCCGCCGTTACAAATCGTCGAGCAGATCAATTATTGAAAGTCGAGTCTGTTGTCTCTGACCGTGAGCAGCAACCGATTGCGCAACTCCTCGCAACTGGTTGCAAGAAACGTCCACGTATAAGCGACCCAGGTGCAGGCAGCCAATGCGTGCAACCGGATCGCTGGAGTATGGACCCTGCTTCATGGCGGGCGTCTGCGGGTTTCAGTTCGTTGTGCAGTCCAAGCCCTGAGCAAAAATGGAGGCTCACTTAAGAGCATGGTTTTGCATCTCGTCGTGGTCGTTGTTATTCTGGTTAATGGCGATGTGCCAATATAGTTTATCCACTGGGATCCAGCGAGAGGGCTCTTCCGTCTCGAGGCATTCTCAGCATCGCATCTCTTTGTAGCGACAGCCCACTGAGCCTATAAATTACCCGGGCACTATTATTTATTTTACATCTTCCTTTGACAGCCGCTTTAGGTGGGATCAACGTTGGGAGGGAGGAGAAGGGGTGGGTAAAGAGGGGGTTGGGGGGAGTGAAAGGGGTGGGGAGGAGGGGAGGATAGATGGGGGGCGTGGGGGAGATCTCTGGCGGACGATATTCAGGGACGAGTCCTCTATTCTCTCAGAGACCCCTCTCTCCTCCCTTTCCTTCCCCTGCTCCCAGCTAAAGCGTCGGTGTCTCTGCGTCGGTGTCTCTGCGGAGGGGAGAGGTGGTGAACCACCCTGGCGAATCCGTACAGCCGAGTTCGATTCGCGGCCACGGCTAACACCGTGCGCGGCGGAGTGGTTTCAAACCCCGGGTCCTTTGCCTCCCCCCCCCCCTAGGGCGACTCAACCTAAACGTGATTACAGTACTGGGGAGACAAAGGCGGCCGTGTGTGCGTGCAAGTTGAGCACGCACCGCTGGAGCAGTCGGCCCCTCCCCAGCCGGGCTCGCACAGGCACGCGTCCGGTGCCACGCACGTCCCGTGCACGCACTCGCCTCGGCACAGCGCTGCGGAGGGGGGGGGGGTGCAGGGGGGGGCAGTGGGAGGGTGAACGCGGGGGAGGCGGCGGGAGGAGGGTGGGTGGAGTGTATGTGGCAAGGCGTGAGGGTGTGTGTCAGAGTGTGTGGCAGTTGTGTAGAGTGAGGTGTGTGTGTGAAGGTGTAGTAAGTGTAAGTAAGTGATGTTGTTTGTTTGGGGGGTGGCCGTGTTGGTGATGTAGTGTGTGCGGGGGGGGGGGCAGAACGCACAACGCGGTTTATCACGCGGAGAAGCAACATAACAACAACAACAACCATCGCTTTTCTCGTGCCTACACACAACGCGTACACGCAGCGCATGCACGAGGCTGCTGGAAACCTTCATTACACATTTTTAACAGTCGTAATATTTTTGCAAACTAAATATCCACGTTTCTCTTTGCATCCATGCCAGGTAGGTAACGTTCCATGGACGTGGCCCAGGCTCAAGGACTACCCCTCCGGCCTCAGCGGCCACGCGTGACCTTGAAAGACGACCCGGCAAACCCACAGCATCGGTCAAGGAGCCATCCTACTGCCACGACTAAGCGCGTGCCGCTGTCTTCAGCCCTGCTGACAGGCGGCAGGTCGGCAGGGTCGGCGTGGCAGGTAGGATTGTGAGGGTCTAGGTATGGTGGGTGGGTAGGAAGTGGCATTTGTCTAGATTCGCTTGGTATTCTCTCCAGTTCGTTCCCATTGTGCTCTAGGCATCATGTCACGAGACGGTGAATCTTTTCGGGGATATCACCGTGAGTAGTCCCGTACGTCTCCGCATTTGACATATATCGTTGTATAATATTGAAGACCATCACGATGCTTATTATGACAATGGTTATCAGGATGATGATGATGGCTATGATGACAATGATCAGGATTATGAAGATGATGAAGACGATGATGACAATGATTACCGTGACGATGACTGATAACACTGGTCTGCAGCCAAAATGCTTCCGAAATAAATGTCGTCCAACTTTACTCATTCTGGGTCACTGAATGATTGGCTATAGTTTTCAAGATATATTACGGGGTCAGTATATACGACCCAGTAACATATCTACGACCCTTGACTTGGGAATGGCGGAGGATAAGTGAGTTTTAAAGAGAAGAGATCTCAATGTAAATTAGAAATGACCAAAATACATCTTTGACTGGATCTATGAATACATCTATGACTGGTTTGGACAGTACTTGCTTTTTGAGCAAAACAATGAATGATGGAATCTGAACCTGTTATTGCATCATACATGATATAATTTGCATCATGCTATTCCATGAAGACATGGATGATGCAATCATAACGAGGCTTACATCCTTCTGCTGAAAAAAATTGCCCTATATCAGCTCTAGAAATCATACAGCGTCGTGCTCTCTTATTTGTCAGTGTATTAGTTTGCAAAGGGGACGCATTTATGTTTAGCCAAAGTGAGCAGAGATGCCTTGTTCTTGTGTGAACAAAGCAGATAACTTCTGCTATGTTTGTGGTGAAGTTACTTTTGCATCACAAAAGCGCAGTATAACCACTATGGTTAAGAAAGCCTATCACCTTTATTTTGGCTGCAAAATTGGAGATCAGGACAAGATGTGGGCCCCACACATATGCTGCAACACTTGTGCAACAAATCTTCGCCAGTGGTTGAACAGGAAAAGGAAATCGATGCCTTTTGCAGTGCCAATGATTTGGAGAGAGCCAACAGATCATATTATCAATTGTTACTTCTGCATGGCGCCTCCAGTTGGGAGAGGTGTGTCAAAGAATAAACAGTGGACTGTGCATTATCCAAACATCCATCAGCTATTCGCCCAGTACCCCACTGAGAAGGACTGCCGGTTCCTGATGCACCAGAATCATTCTCACTTGAATCAGACGAGGGAGAGGATGAAACTTCTGGTCCTGAACCATCAAGGTCACATGACCCAGATTTTGTCCCATCTTCCTCCTCTGAACCACACCTCATAACACAAGGTGAACTGCAAGACCTTGTCAGGGATTTGGAACTACCCAAGAGTAAGGCAGAGCTGTTGGGCTCCAGACTGCAGCAGTGGAATCTCCGGGCAGGTGATGTTTGGGTTTCCATGTTCCATGCCCGTCAAAAGGATATTGTTCCATTCTTCTTTATGGAAGGTGATCTTGTAGCCTGCAACAACATCGATGGTATGATAGCAGCCCTCAACAGCGTTCATGATCCAGATGAGTGGAGACTGTTCATTGATTCATCGAAGATGAGTCTTAAAGCTGATTGCTGCATAATAGCAATGTTTTGCCATCAATTCAATTTGGTCATGTAGTCCATATGAAGGAAACCTATAGTAACATTAAACATCTTTTGAGGTGCATAAACTATGACCAACATGAGTGGCAGCTTTGTGGCGACTTGAAGGTCGTTGCTCTCTTGCTTGGTCTGCAGACTGGACACACAAAGTACTGCTGCTGCTTTATCTGCGAATGGGATAGTCGTGCGAGAGATTCTCACTACATCAAGATAGATTGTCCACTCCGACAGTCATTGGAGCCTGGGAGGAAAAGTGTTCAGCATCCACCACTTGTTGAATCAAGGAAGATGTTGTTACCACCCATACACATCAAGCTGGGTCTGATGAAGAACTTTGTCTAAGCCATGGACACAACACAAGCAGCTTTCAAGTACCTCCGTGGAAATTTTCCAAGGTTAAGTGAAGCTAAGATAAAGGAAGGTGTCTTTGTTGGTCCTCAGATTCGGGAACTTCTTCGAGATGATGCATTTGTAGCGACATTAGGGATGTCACTGTATGGTGCCGGCCCGGGAGGGCAGTGGCGTGCGATGTTCTGACGTCGCGGACAGCACCACGTAGCTTGCTGTGTGATGCCGGCTTCAGCATAGCACGGCGTGCGATGCACCGTCATCGCGTACACCCCGTAGGAGGGTGGAGTACCATCCCTAGCGGGGCTTGGTGAGCACTGGGATAGCGCGGGCACCACGCATGGCGTGTAGTGCGGGCTCCCACAAGGGGGAGTGGGAGAGTGTCAGCCCAGGGACAGGGTTGCCCCGGGCCATGGCACTCTGGTTGACCCCGTAGACACGTGATCTGGAGTATCCACAGAGAAGGCCCCAGGTGGGGGGGCTAGGAGGTGATCACGTGTCCGGGGAGAGCTCGCGAGGGGGATCGAGAGGGGCCTAACACGCTCGAGAAGGCGGGCAGGGCTGAGGGCGGAGCCAGCCCCGACCCGGGAGGATATAAGGTGGGTCCCTGAGAGGGACCGGGGTCGCTGCATTCTACAAGCTGGAAGCTCCACGTCTACAAGCTGGAAGCTCCACGTCTACAAGCTGGAAGCTCTACGTCCCACGAGGCATCAACACGTGGCCGGGGACCCGAGTGATGGTCCGACCCTTCGTAGCTGTAACTCTTACGTATAGTGTAGTTAGCTGGGTGGTCACTACCCCAGGCTGTATCTGATAAAGGGGCAGTTACCCCTTTGTATGTACGTGTTACAATGAATATGTTGCCTCTGAAGAATAACGTCTGCGACACAGTTGGAATCACTACACATTTGACAGTAAACTGTGTGGCAAGGAAAGACTTCCAGCTGGTGGCAACACATTTTCTCGGAAACAACAAGGCAGACAACTACAGGGAGTTGGTGGAAAACCTCAAGGCAAACAAAAGCCTTGGTAGCAACATGTCACTAAAGATATTTTTTTGCAATCTCATCTAGATTTTTTTCCCACCGAACTGCAGTGAGCGAAGAGCATAGCGAGTGATTTCACCAGGACATTGCAACAATGGAAAAACGCTATCAGGGCAAATGGAGCCCATCAATGCTTGCAGACTATTGCTGGACAGTGACAAGAGATGATCCATTTAATGAATACAAGAGACAAGCCAAGAAGCGCAAAGTAGACACTGAATAAGGACTAAACTATGTACTGAAAAAAACATAATAGTGTTTTGCCTTTTGCTTCATAATACATTTTACTTATATAACATTTTTGATGATTTTAAAGTGTTACATGAACAGGACAGGTAACATGTTATCGTGTAAAGAAACCATAACACATGAAAAACCTAGGTTTACAATTTATGAGTAAAACTATCTGTCGACACAATATACATAGACGTAAAATGTAAGAAATTCAATATCTTTGGAACAGTAGCCAATCGGCTGTTTTAATTGTCATATTTGAATTCAGCACATCACAATCCATAGTAAACAGCACATTTAATCTCTGAAGCAGACAACGTCTAAACAAATTGTAGACCAGTGTGATTAAGTCGAGGATAATTACGACAAATGATCACTTGCAATTGCTTTTGACATTCTTATCTGTTTACATATTGGTACGATAGTCACCCTACGTATGTTTAATGTCTCTGTAACTCGCAATTGTGCTATGATCCGTCTAAAAAAGAATCTGCCCGAGTCGATGCACGCTGCAGGGAATTTAACATCCATCTTTAATCTAACGTTGATTTATGTTCTATTTCTCATGTCGACGGGCTTGTTTCGCGTGTGTGTGCTGATTTGTCACGTGCCTCATTGCTGTCCCTTATTTTATTGGGTTTTCTTTTGCTTTGTGCCACATTGGTGACCCGGGTCACTGGTGCACAAACGAGAACCGGCCTCACTCTCCTGAGTTCTCCGTCGTTGCACGAAATCGACTTGAACCTTGAACTCCGCGTGTCAGAGAACGACTGCGGCAGAGATTCTTCTCAGAAATGTCCCCGTCCCCCCAATAAAATAAAAATTCAAACAACCTTCATGATTGACACAGTAGGGGGCGCACTTACCCACACACTGCTATGAGATTGGCACATGACAGTCAGTCTGACATTGGCTAGGTACAAACGCAATATGAATACGATGGTTCCCAGCCCGATGGTACCGGGCTGGTACCTTCAACTTGCAACTCTTGAGAGCCACATTAAAGTCGTGGACCACGGAGAAAACGCGCCACGCATACGAGGAGGTTAACGTTCTACACATTTCCTACACATTTGCAATTGTACTCCACGTGGCATTCGCAGGCAGCCTTCACATGAGTGCGGCTGAACAACCTCAACACCTGCTGAGCTTCTGAGCGAGATCGGACGCGGGGTCGGAGTCTCAGCACGCGAACGAGCGGTCACGCGGCACCCGACTCAAACCCCGGCGACGAGGACTCAAACTCGGGAGTGTTTGGCTCTGCGGTTGTGGCAACGTATGGGCAGCTTCGCCCCCTGCTCCCTCACTCCCTCGCCCTCCTAGCACCATCACCAGCAGCCAAAACCCACGCTGATCCCTTCCTCAGTCGCGTCTCTCAATATTAACTCTCTCCACACAGCCTCATTAATATTGTAATTACAGCGGTCATTACCAAGCGGGGAGCTGCCACGGGCTGCTGACCTTGCGAGAGACTCTGTGCGTGGTCACTAGGGGAGGGGAGGGGGGGCATTCGCGTGCCGAGATGCTCCGCATTCACTCGCACCTCGGCGGATTCAGCAAAATCGCGATTCACGCAGTCACGGGTTCCACACTGCTCGCAATGCGTGGTGCGTCGCGGAGGCCCGCGGGCATATGTCCTGTGACGAGTGGATGATTGTGGTGCTCATTTGAGACTGAGTCGACCTAGGGGAGGTCCAGCTATTCGTCAGCGGTGTTGGGTGGCCTTGAGCGGGAATTTAAACTCGGGTCGCGGGGTTCGTAGCGCAGCGCGACAATCACAACGCCGCCGTTCCGCACACAACAACAACAACCGCCATTCGCCACTAAGTAGCGGTGACGTCACCACGACGCTTGTGCCAGGCTATGTGCACATTGAGGCCACGTGAAGTGTCGAACGCCCGCTGGTAGGAGGTCACGGGGCAGACCCAGGTGCCACACACACATACCCTGACACACACACACACACACACCTTGACACACACACACACCTTGACACACACCCTAACATACCCTGACACACGCACACACGAACCCTAACACACCCTGACAGACACACCCTGACACACACACACCCTAACACACCCTGACACACACACGCACACTAACACACCCTGACACACACACGCACCCTAACACACACACACACTCTGACACACACACACCCTAACAAACCCTGACACACACACACACACCATAAGACGCGCGCCGTCGCGTGACACCTCGAGGCAAATCAGCCCGCGCCTTCTTCCCGAGATGAACCCTCACGAGTGCAGCAGCAGTAGTAGCAGCAGCAGCAGCGGCGGCGGCGGCAGCGGCGGCGGCGGCGGCAGCGGCGGCAGCGGCAGCCCCGACTCGCGACAGAAACCACAGCCCCCCCCCCCCCCCCCACGATTATGCCATCCTACCCCCCCCCCTACTCTACCCCCCCCCCTACTCTACCCCCCCCACCACCACCGATTCCACACACCCCCCCCCGCTCCAAACAAAAGCAACCTTCTGCTTCAGCTGGCACCATCACACAAATAAACAACATCCCCTACCCCAATATCACACCCCATCACCACCACCGCCGCCGCCGCTCTGCTTGTTTCCCTGGCAACAGACAATTCTTGGTGTCTCGGGATGACCCGGGGTTCTGGGCTGAGCAGTGAACCACCGGGGGGCTCGCAACCTGCGTCCCCCGTGTCGGCACCCGGGAACAATGGGAGACGAGGCAGCAGCGGCAGCGGCAGCAGCGGCGGCGACATTGCTGGGAGACAAAGGCGGCGCACGTGGGGGGCGTGGAGATGAGGATGAGGAGGGGGGGGGTCACGTTTGTTTCTATCTTCACCATGCCTCGATGTTGGTCATTGATCCCTCTGCTATGATGGAGGAGGGTCATGACCCAAAACGTCATCTAAAGTTACGATATTGTTCATTTGCGGTCATATATGGTCGCGTGTTAACTGTGCGCGTGGAGCGTTGATCATGGTGTGTGCGTGTGTGTGCGTGTGCGTGTGTGCGCGCGTGCATGTGTGTGCGCGTGTGCATGTGTGCGCGTGCGTGCGTGTGTGAACGTTTGATGCTGACACCGCTGATCACGCTCCGGATAATAATACGACTGATGCTGATGAGGTGCTGATGATGCGCATGATCACAATGTCGATGGCATTGTATGCGAGAGTATTATTGATATGAACATAATGATCAAAGTGACACTCGAATCGCTCACATTACAAAGGCTCGTGCTAACGAGTTGCTGACGGTTTGAACAATCACTGAGATCCATGATGACGATGATGACAATGCGGGTGCCTGGTTTTTTTTCTCTCCCCGGAGACAATCATATTCCAAGTTGACTCCGTCGTGAGCATCAGCGCGCCGATTGCATTTGTGTGGTATTGTCGCCATCGGCGGCACGGTGAGTCACTCGCATACCCAGCAAGCAAACGCAGTCGCCAGAGAGAGGGAGAAAGAGAGAGCCCGTCCGAGAGTAATTGAGCAAAATGTGCAAATACATCACCCCCCACGGCGGCCACTTAGCCCGCATCAACTATCAAGACCTCCTCCTGTTAGCGAGCACCTGTTCGGTGCGCCCCAATGCACAAGTGGCTCGTGTGTGACTGTGTTGTGACTGTGTGTGTGTGACTGTATGTGTAACTGTGTGTGTGTGACTGTATGTGTGTGTGACTGTGTGTGGGGAGCGGTAGTGCAGCGGTTAGCGCGCTGCGCTATGAACCCGGAGACACGGGTTCGATTCCCGCTCACGGCCAACACCAGTGAAGATTATCTGAACCGGTCCTGGGCCTCCCCTAGGTCGACTCAGCCTGAAATGAGTACCTGGTGCGGTGTGTAAACATCGCCACTGGGGAGACAAAGGCGGTCGGGCGTGGTGCTGGCCACCCACCCCCTCGTGTACCGTTCCGGCCTTCATAGGTGCTCGCTAACAGCACTTGCCCCTACAGTCTGTTAAGGCTATACGGGGGATCTTTGTGTGTGAGTGTGTGTTGTGAGTGTGTGTTGTGAGTGTGTGTGTGTGTGTGTGTGTGTGTGACTGTGTGTGTGACTGTGTGTGTGACGGTGTGTGTGACTGTGTTGTGAGAGTGTGTGTGAGAGTGTGTGTGAGAGTGTGGTGTGAGAGTGTGTGTGAGAGTGTCTGTGAGAGTGTGTGTGACTGTGTTTTGTGTCTGTGTGTCTGTGTGTGACTGTGTGTGACTGTGTTTTGTGTCTGTGTGTGACTGTGTGTGACTGTGTTTGTGTCTGTGTGTGACTGTGTGTGTACTGTGTGTGACTGTGTGTGATTTTGTGGGGGAGCGGTGGCGCAGCGGGTTCGTGCACGACGCTACGAACCCGGCCACCCGAGTTTGATTCCCGCTCACGGCCAATACCAGTGACGGTAACCTGAAGCGGTCCTGGGCCTCTCTTAGGTCGACTCGGCCTCAAATTAATACTTGGTGCCGAGTGTAATCATCGCGACTAGGGAGACAAAGGCGGCCGTGCGTGGTGCTGGTCACCCACCCCCTAGTTTGCCGTGCCGACTTTCATAGGTGCTCGCGAACAGCACTTGCCCCAACAGCAGCCAGCTATGGCTGCACGGGGGGAGCTTTGTCTTTTGTGCGAGTGTGTTGTTTGTGTTGTTGTTTGTGTTGTTGTTTTTGTTGTTGTTGTTGTTGCGTGTTGTTGTTTGTGTTGTTGTTTGTGTTGTTGTTGTTTGTGTTGTTGTTTGTGTTGTTGTTTGTGTTGTTGTTGTTGTTGCTGCGTGTCCCTGCTGAGCCTTACGGACGCATCCGTCGGCGCTCTCGTCGTGTCCGGGGCAGCACTGCGCGCGCCTGCGGTACATGGTGCGCACTCCGCGGCGGTAGGCGGTGCGGTAGCTGACCCTGGCGCAGCAAACGCACGGACGCACACACACGTACACACACACGTACACACACACGCGTACACACACACACGTACACACACACACGTACACACACACACACACGTACACACACACCACACTACACACACACACACGTAACACCACACACATGTACACACACACACGTACACACACACACGAACAACACACACACTGTAAACACCACACACATGTACACACACAAACGTACACACACACGTACACACACACGTACACGTACACCCACGTACACACACATGAACACACAGACACATACACACACTCGTACACACACACGTATACACACACGTACACACACACGAACACACAGACACGTACACACACACACAAACACACAGACACGTACACACGTACACACACACACAAATTCAAGGATCACTTAAGTTGTCATACAATGTTTGCCCGAGTGCTGTTAATGTAGCCCCTATTTTAATTTCAGCCCACACACGGGGGGGAGGTGTAGCAAGCAAAGTGCTGGTGTGTAAAATCCACGCCAGCCACTCGATCTAGAGGCACTGCCACCACTGCTGCTGAAACGTGGTTACGCAACACAATACACACATCGACAGTGCAGCCCACATCGTGTTAGAACACACACACATGCGAATGAACACACACACACATGCGAATGAAACACACACATGCGAATGAACACACACATGCGAATGAACACACACACACATGCGAATGAACACACACACAAACTACAGACAACGGCAGAACTCTCCGCAACATAGCGACTCACAACCACGCCCGACCGCCTTTGTCTCCCTATTGGCGATGTTTACACACCGCATCAGCTACTAATTTGAGGCCGAGTCGACCTAGGAGAGGCCCAGGACCTGTTCAGATAATCGTCATTGGTGCTGGTGGCCTTGAACGGGAATCTAAATCGGCTCGCCGAGTTCGTAGCGCAGCGTAGCGCCAACCGCTGCGCCACCGCTCCCCACACACGCGGGCTCACACGCACAGAGACACACGTGGGCTCACGCGCGAGCCACGGGCGCGCAGAGCATGGGCAGCAGGAGCTGTGAAGGGCGCGATTGGCGAGTGTCACGGCGTGGCTGCCCCCCCCCCACCCACTGTGTGACTCTCACTGCACACGAACGCGCGCGTGAACAGAGGCAGGAGGGCACACAGCAACACGGAGGTGTGTCTGCGAAGGCACGGACAAAGAAAGACCTTCCGCGGACACACACACAAAGACAAAGATCCCCCGTGTAGGCTTTAACAGATTGTTGGAGGCAAGTGATGTTAGCGAGCACCTATGAAGACCGCAACGGAACACGATGGGGTGGGTGGTCAGCACCACGCCAGGCCGCCTTTGTCTTCCCTGTGGCGATGCTTTACACACCGCACCAGGTACTAATTTAAGGCTGAGTCGACCTAGGGGAGGTCGCCCAGAACCCGCGCGCAGCCGCTCAGAACAGAAGGGCGGTCCTCTGAGCAGATGACCCCCGCACACGACACGGATCAGCCCCCCGGCCGCCCCTCTTCGCTGAAATTCCCCAAGCGAGCTCGGACCGCGTGGATGAGCGGAGGAAACCTCCCGAGGAGAGGCAGAAACCCCCCCACTCAAGCGTGGAGCTATCGCCGCCACAAAGTCCACACACAGCGGCCAGAACCCCTCCACTCACTTGGTGTGTCCTGCCAATCATCTGGCTAGGGTCTCGCAGCCTGCGGGGGGGCTTGTGAGTTTGAGCAGAGACGATGGTGTCACCAACGTGAACAACACCATCAACGTTATGCAACCCAGACCACAAACCCATTGAGACTGAACGTTTTTTAGGCGATATCTGTGGAGACAAATACGGTAAAGGGGTATTATTTATTCTATTCTTGGCATTCTCTACAATGATGCGTTATGATTATTCTGCGTCACGTGCTGTTGAGTCGTGCGTCGAACGAGGAGCCACACCGAACCGAGAGGTCCCTTGCCTACGAACATCTGGGCAGTTCACCAGCATTGACTCAAGCAAAGCCCGACTCTGCTGCTGATGAGACGCTGAATGTCGAACTGGCGCCGAGTTTGCTTTTATGAAACCAATGCTGCTGATAAAGCTGCCCTCCCGACGGATGCGATGTTCTATGTGGAGTGACGAATGCGGGCAGGAGTTATTTTACTCACTAACATCTGCGCAGCGACGCTCAACGATTGTTCCGCGTTGCGTGCGTTTGGTTTCAAAGGGGACCTGACATTCACTCGGTACATTCACAACGACTCATTCGTCCCGGAAAGCCACCGGGAGAAAACCCACGCGCGCGAGGGGGCAACCCTCTATCCCCGTAGAGATGGAAAGAAAAAGGCGACCGAGTCAACTTGCTGTGCCTACTTCTCCTGGCGAGCCCAGGGTTTGATGGCGCCTCTTCGGCAGTTTCACAACATCCGTGTGTGATCGACAAACCCTCGTTTCTGCCTCCATAGCAGTGGAGTGAGTGCGGGCAAGCCGCGTATCATCGCATGCACAATGGACCCGGAATCATCCACCTCGTAATAAAACCAAACATCCCCACGACTAATAATACATAGACGAGAAAATTAAACGCGAAACTACAATTCCAATTATATAAAATTTTCGCGGTGGCACTGGATGTAATTTAAAAGCATTTACGTTTCACGGGGATCAAACAAAGTCGTCGAAACGTTCCCGCTCATACCAAGCCAGGAGACTCAATTCCTATAGGCTTCTCGTTCATTGCAGGAATTTGAATGTGGAGTTAATAAAGCGGAGCCTCTACTCGCCTAAGCCTCAAATTCAAACGCCGGACGAGCGGATCTCTCCATCGTCGTCATCATCATCATCGCTGCGTTCAGCCAGGGTCGATCCACTGCTGAATGAAGGCCTCCCTCCCCAAGCCGCCACCACAAGCCATGATCCCGGCGATCCAACAACAATCGATCCACCCAGCACGTGCACACAAACTAATTTCATCGCTCCATCTCTACCATGAAACGAATCATCTTCTTGGTTCTTTCGGTAAAGTCACGTAGAAGGGAAGTAATAAAATAATAAAAAGAAGATGAATCCCTGCAGTCACGAAAGCTTTAAATCGAAACATGAAACGAATGTTTATCGGACGACGCGAATAGTACATGGGTAAGAAGTAGTGTTGATCAAATGTAATTGATAATAATGATAATGTATATATTAACGTAGCACATTAATGGGCAGTCGCCTGGTTGGGGAATAACAAAATAATATAACATCTCTACGAGACCCTTTTGACCATCTCAATACCCGCATTCTTGTCGGAAAGTGGAAAGCCTGTATATATATATTTAACGAATAATACATAATTAAGATGGCGATTATGTAAATCCCTGGGTGGTCCGCCAACCCCCTTGACTACAAAAGCGTGGGCTCGTTATGGCTCGCGAAGCGTGCTTTAAGAGCGGCGGCTGTAAATATAATGAATGTGGTGGCGCTCCGCGCTCGGGAGAGGCGCTAATTTGGGCCCCGCAATTGCGCGATAATCAATGCCCATTGTGAGCACTCGCGGAGGCGGCACGAGACACGGCATCGACTCCTCCAGCATCGACGACTCTTCCCACCACCACCACCACCCAATCGCCCGTGTTGTTCCATCGATTGTGAATGTGTGGAGCGTGCTTGCGGGCGTGTGACGGACAGAGGTGTGTGTGTGTGTTGGAGTGTTTTATTTTGTTTGTGTGAGATAGAGAAAGGGGAGCGATGGCGTGTAGTGGTTCTGTCACTGCGCTATGAACCCGGCGGCCCGAGTTCAATGCAGGCTCGCGACCAACAACAATCGCGAGTATTTTAACTCGTCCTGGGCCTCCATTAGGTCGACTCAGCCTTAAACGAATACCTGGTACGGTGTGTGAAACATACACATTGGGGAGACGAAGGCTACCCAACCCCCTGGTGTGCCGTGCGGGCCTTCATAGGTGCACGCTCACAGCACTTGCCCCAACAGTCTGTTCGAGGCTATATATGGGGGAGATTATGATATTGATGCATAGGCGGTATTTTATATGGACAGGTAGCTGTGGGGGGGGGGGGGTGTAACGGGGCGGGGGGGGCACACCAACGTTAAATGGTGGAGGAGCTAGCCCCCACCCCCCACGGGGTCACGTGGGCGCACACACCTGTGTCTCGTGCACTTGAACCAGTTTAGGATGTCTGTGCAGCGCGTGTAGTACACCTGGTCGTAGGGGTGCGCGTACGACTCCTGCACAGTCAGGGCGTAGCTGCAACAACAACAACAAATAACATCCACAACAACAATAATATTAGCAACAGCACGAACATTGGCGTCATTATCTTCAAACACAAGAACATCATTATCATCAACTGATCCATCATTACCCTTGACAGTACCACCACCAACAACAACGACAGCCACCACCAACGTCAACGAGAGAGTGGGGAGAGAGAGCGAGAGAGTGAACGTGCGAGGGAGAGTTGTGGAGAGAGCGGGAGAGAGAAAGAGAGAGGCAGCCCCCCCTCCCCCCCCCGTGATCCGAGCCCAGGAATCGAGGGGGGCTCTGCTGGTGACGCGTGGAGCTCCGGGCGGCGAGGAGGGGAAGAAAAGAGGAGAAGCGATTTCGCCCTCCCATAAATTTTAGCGCAATTAATTAGCCGTGGCTTCTTCTCTGGCGGCGAGTTCGTCAATCGGTCTCGTCAATTACCGAGGCACTTGCCCCACAACCCCCCCCCCCCACACAGCGCTGATTGCCCCTCCCCCACACCCACCACCGTCCATTCACCACACGCCCCCGCACTCCCTCTTCCTTCGACAACCACGTGCTCTCGCCCACTGACGTCACCCTCCAGTCAACCCCCCCCACTCCCCAAAGACAAAGTTCCCCCGTATAGCCTGAGCATTCTGTAGGGGCAAGTGCTGTTAGCGAGTAGCACCCATGAAGGCCGGCACGGCACACGAGGGGGTTGGTGGCGAGCACCACGCTCGGCCGCCGTTGTCTCCCGAGTGGTTATGTTTACACACCGCACTGGGTGCTCATTTGAGGCTGAGTCGACCTAGGGGAGCTCCAGGACCGGCTGACATAATCGAACTCGGGTCGCCGGACTCGTACGCAGCGTAGCGCTAACCGCTGCACCACCGCTCCCCATTTATCTCTCTTATTCCCCCATTCATACCTCTTCATATCATCATCCTCCTCCTACACCACACCAGCCTCTTCCTCCTCCTAACCCCCCCCCCCCCATTCGAACCTCTCCGATCGGCCAGGTGGGTTCAGCGGTGGAAGTTATCGGCTCGCAGCAATCGGGAGGCTGCGAGTTCAGATCCTGGTCGGAGGGGGTCCACTCAGTCCATCATCCCTCTGGGGGCCGAACAGATGAGAAGCATTCTGCGAGGGAGCCAACTTTACTGGCTCGCGGCTGCACTCGAAGAAAACGGCATTCTCGATGCTCATTAGAGCAGGAGATTGCCTGGACGTCGTACTTCCCTCTACCGCCCTCATCTTTACACCGCCACCTCTCTCTTCCCTCATCCTGCTTCTCCGGCTTCATTCACCGCCACTCTCCCCTCTCTTCATCCCTCCTCCTCCTCCTCCCCTTCTCCGGCTCGTTACACCGCTAACCCTCATCCGCCCCCACCTCATCCTCCTTACACCACCGCCACCCTCCTCCCCCTGCTCCTTACACCTACTCCGTCTCATCCTCCTCCGCGTCTCTGACATGAGTGTTCTCGAGAGGACGCGATGTGATTCTCGGCAGGGAGATCGCGGTCACGACTGTCGATACTTTTCATTTATTTACTGCCTGCCGATCGCGCCCTTCGCTCGCTGCCAATAAGCTTGGAGAGTTTTGTGTTTCGTGACTTTTGATCGATGGACGTTGGGGGGAGGCGTTCGTCCAGCAGTGGATTTCCCCAAAGGTGCTGTCTGTGCATCTGCATGCAGCCGCGTGTACGCCAAATATTATCAGTGCCAGACTTCAGCTTTTCTCGCCCCCTCTTGAACATTCGCTAACATTTGCATAATTCACCCATGACCGGCCCCAATTCATTAAACACGACGGCGCATATGCGCATTAGAATATTTAGAGCGCGTGTGAACCAGTTTACAAACATTTTATCCAACACCGCCCTCGTGTTCTCACGGCACTGGAAGTTAGTTTGCACGTTTCGCGATTACATCTCCTTAACAAAACAAAATCAGCGGTGGGACTTAGACATTTCTCTCGGAGCTGTTTCACGCAACTTGGCTGCTTGCAGCCGAAGCCAAGAAGCTGGTAATTTCTTTCCACATTACAAACAGTCGGCGCACTGGCAAAACGAGCATTGGCTCCGGTATTTTTGGTGGAGCAACTTAAGCGTGAACGTTTGCACGTTGAACTTCGTTTGCACCGCACGTAGCCAACCGCGCGAGTCGGGAGGTTCGCGGGGTAATGTCTTCGAGTGGCGTTCGGGACTATCGACTGAGTGAGTGGCAGCCAGGGAACCCGGGAAGATGCGCGCGTGGCCGCACGCGCATCGCGGAGATGGAGTGTTGAATTCGCGGGATCGTGAGAGATGGTGACGGTTTATAGGGAGGCCTTCGTCCAGCGGTGAATAGATCGTGGCTGCTGACAGCGATGACTTGCGGGTTTTCCCACCAACACAACTCACCAGAGCCAAGGCGTTTTGCACCACGCATTTGGTGGAACAATGCACACCCATTTGTCTTCCCACCAACAAATTGTTGGAAGCTGTCTTGGGTGGGGGGAACCACAACCCCCTACAACCGCCCCCCCCCCCCAATATATTATCAACAGAAATAAATCTCTGTAAACCATCATTACTGTCCACACGAGGATGTGACACAAGATTAAACATTGCAGCACCACCGCAGAGAAGTTCACATTGCATGTGACGCGATACCCTTTCCAAAGAGCCTATTCCATCCGAATAGATGTTTATGTTTTGCTGCAGCTGGCATTATTACTAAACATTACTTTTTTAATAATTCACATTTTGCAAACCTGCTCCACTCTCTCACCGCCTCGCTCTTCCCCGTATCCCCAGGATCCTCCCCGCTGGTACCCCCTCCCCCTTCCCCCTCCCTACACCCCAACCAGCCTCTTTGAGGAGGTAAACAGTGAAGCATAAATAAAGTCAAGTGAATAAAAGACTGCGGACGGAGGGACCAGACTTCAAATGAGAATTTTAGGCTCCGGCAATAAAATATGGCCCCGTGAACACGGGGTGAGATGAAAAGTCACTGCTCACACTCAGCCAGCACCCCACCCCTCAACCCCGAGCGAGCGTCACCTCGAGCCCCGAGCGGGGATCTCGGTCTATTACCATAATTTGCTCAAACAACAGCGGTGTTGGCGATAGAGCGACACTCTCCCTCCCCTCTCTCTCTCTCTGCCGTCTCGCCGCTGCAGCCTCTCCGTGGACCGAGGGGGCCGGCGCCCAAACAAGGCAAGCTGAGCACTACGGTCAAGCAAGTGAGCCTCCGCGCCGACGCCGCCTTTGTGGTTTACATCGAATTGAATGACCTCGAAATGTGGTCGCATGTTAACGCGTCACTCCGCACCCCCCCCCCCTCCCGTCAGCAGCTCCGTTTTTTGTAAATCCTCTGACATTTCTCAGGCAGAAATGACGGACGAGGCTAACGCCGGAGTGGCGGCCAAAGGATGGAACGCGCTCCAGTTCGCCGTGGTCCAATGGGCAGGCTGGACGACCAGGTCTGCTGGCGTGCGGGAGCTACAGTGATTGTTCAATCACCGGACCGCAGAGATATGGTGACGACTTAAGGGGCAAGGACTTTCATCCAGCAGTGGAGAGATCATTGCGTATGATGACAATGATGGTGATAGTTATTGAAGTAATACAAGAGTAATGCTATTCGTTGGCTGTGGTTCAGAAAAAAAATTTGAATAAATAAACGGAGGCAGAATCCTTGGAGGATTTGGCAGTCGGTGCGGGTGATCCTGAGGTTGATCTAGGGTTGAAGAAGGATTCCGTAAAGGATTGGGTCACAGGCAGAGGAGAGGATCAGGCGCTTCAGCCTGGACTTGAACATGGACTGGACTTAGGGACAGGGGTCTGTGAACGCAGCAGCCACAGCGGCGTCAGATCCACGTGTCGACCTGACAGCCGACTCCACCCACGAGTCTCTGGACTCGTGATCGGGAGGATCCTGCCACGTTGGGATGTTTGTCAGATTCCATTCTCGAGCGTTTTTCTTTTTGCCTTCATCTGGGAGGAAAGTGAATAACCCGGAGAAAATCCCACGGCCCATACGCGGATTGGGCTGATCAATGCTCAAAGCTCCGCACAGACAGATTCAAGAATCAAGCTTCGATACGGACTCCCATCATCTGACCACCTCGCAGCCCCAGCCTATAACACCTAGCATTCTCAGGCAGCCCCCCCCCCCCCCGATCCAAGCACCAACACGCAAAGATCCGCACGGACGGGTTCACGAACCCACTCGCCGTCAACGGCCGCCATCCCTCCCCAGGCCACTCGCGGGCCCGCGAGAACGAGTGCGAGGGGCGCACGGATCTCGTGGCCCGCCCACGAAGCCGAGCGACGCCGGGGCCGCCGGGCACGCGGTCGTAAACTCGCCGCGATTCATTCGATGAAAGCGACGTCGCCCGCGAGAAGGGGCCGTTAAGAACGGAATTAATTCCCCATAAACTAATTAAGCCATCAATGTGCAAATGCGGCGCGTGGGCTGCGTGCACTACACACATACTGCGTGTGTGCACTACACACGCAGTATGTGTGTAGTGCACACATACTGCGTGTGTGTTGTACACACATACTGCGTGTGTGTAGTACACACATACTGCGTGTGTGTTCTACACACATACTGCGTGTGTGTAGTACACACATACTGCGTGTGTGTAGTGCACACATACTGCGTGTGTGTTGTACACACATACTGCGTGTGTGTAGTACACACATACTGCGTGTGTGTGTGCTACACACATACTGTGTGTGTGTACTACACACATACTGCGTGTGTGTAGTGCACACATACTGCGTGTGTGTTGTACACACATACTGTGTGTGTGTACTACACACATACTGCGTGTGTGCACTACACACATACTGCGTGTGTGCACTACACACATACTGTGTGTGTGCACTACACACATACTGTGTGTGTGCACTACACACATACTGTGTGTGTGTACTACACACATACTGCGTGTGTGCACTACACACATACTGTGTGTGTGCACTACACACATACTGTGTGTGTGCACTACACACATACTGTGTGTGTGCACTACACACATACTGTGTGTGTGCACTACACACATACTGCGTGTGTGCACTACACACATACTGTGTGTGTGCACTACACACATACTGCGTGTGTGCACTACACACAGTATGTGTTGTACACACATACTGCGTGTGTGCACTACACACATACTGCGTGTGTGCACTACACACATACTGCGTGTGTGCACTACACACATACTGCGTGTGTGCACTACACACATACTGCGTGTGTGTTGTACACACATACTGCGTGTGTGCACTACACACATACTGCGTGTGTGCACTACACACATACTGCGTGTGTGCACTACACACATACTGCGTGTGTGTACTACACACATACTGTGTGTGTGCACTACACACATACTGCGTGTGTGCACTACACACATACTGCGTGTGTGCACTACACACATACTGTGTGTGTGCACTACACACATACTGCGTGTGTGTTGTACACACATACTGCGTGTGTGCACTACACACATACTGCGTGTGTGCAGTACACACATACTGCGTGTGTGCACTACACACATACTGCGTGTGTGCACTACACACATACTGCGTGTGTGCACTACACACATACTGCGTGTGTGCACTACACACATACTGCGTGTGTGCACTACACACATACTGCGTGTGTGCACTACACACATACTGCGTGTGTGCACTACACACATACTGCGTGTGTGCACTACACACATACTGCGTGTGTGCACTACACACATACTGCGTGTGTGCACTACACACATACTGCGTGTGTGCACTACACACATACTGCGTGTGTGCACTACACACATACTGCGTGTGTGCACTACACACATACTGCGTGTGTGCACTACACACATACTGCGTGTGTGCACTACACACATACTGCGTGTGTGCACTACCACATACTGCGTGTGTGCACTACACACATACTGCGTGTGTGCACTACACACATACTGCGTGTGTGCACTACACACATACTGCGTGTGTGCACTACACACATACTGCGTGTGTGCACTACACACATACTGCGTGTGTGCACTACACACATACTGCGTGTGTGCACTACACACATACTGCGTGTGTGCACTACACACATACTGCGTGTGTGCACTACACACATACTGCGTGTGTGCACTACACACATACTGCGTGTGTGCACTACACACATACTGCGTGTGTGCACTACACACATACTGCGTGTGTGTACTACACACATACTGCGTGTGTGCACTACACACATACTGCGTGTGTGCACTACACACATACTGCGTGTGTGCACTACACACATACTGTCGTGTGTGCACTACACACATACTGGTGTGTGCACACACACATACTGCGTGTGTGCACTACACACATACTGCGTGTGTGCACTACACACATACTGCGTGTGTGCACTACACACATACTGCGTGTGTGCACTACACACATACTGCGTGTGTGCACTACACACATACTGCGTGTGTGCACTACACACATACTGCGTGTGTGCACTACACACATACTGCGTGTGTGCACACACACATACTGCGTGTGTGCACACACACATACTGCGTGTGTGCACTACACACATACTGCGTGTGTGCACTACACACATACTGCGTGTGTGCACTACACACATACTGCGTGTGTGCACTACACACATACTGCGTGTGTGCACTACACACATACTGCGTGTGTGCACTACACACATACTGTGTGTGTGCACTACACACATACTGTGTGTGTGCACTACACACATACTGTGTGTGTGCACTACACACATACTGCGTGTGTGCACTACACACATACTGCGTGTGTGCACTACACACATACTGCGTGTGTGCACTACACACATACTGCGTGTGTGCACTACACACATACTGTGTGTGTGCACTACACACATACTGCGTGTGTGTGTGCACTACACACATACTGCGTGTGTGCACTACACACATACTGCGTGTGTGCACTACACACATACTGCGTGTGTGTTCTACACACATACTGCGTGTGTGTTCTACACACATACTGCGTGTGTGCGCTACACACATACTGCGTGTGTGTTCTACACACATACTGTGTGTGTGCACTACACACATACTGCGTGTGTGTTCTACACACATACTGCGTGTGTGCACTACACACATACTGCGTGTGTGTGTGCACTACACACATACTGCGTGTGTGCACTACACACATACTGCGTGTGTGTGTGCACTACACACATACTGCGTGTGTGCACTACACACATACTGCGTGTGTGCACTACACACATACTGCGTGTGTGCACTACACACATACTGCGTGTGTGCACTACACACATACTGCGTGTGTGCACTACACACATACTGCGTGTGTGCACTACACACATACTGCGTGTGTGCACTACACACATACTGCGTGTGTGTAGTACACACATACTGTGTGTGTGCACTACACACATACTGTGTGTGTGCACTACACACATACTGCGTGTGTGCACTACACACATACTGCGTGTGTGTAGTACACACATACTGTGTGTGTGCACTACACACATACTGTGTGTGTGCACTACACACATACTGCGTGTGTGCACTACACACATACTGCGTGTGTGCACTACACACATACTGCGTGTGTGTAGTACACACATACTGTGTGTGTGTACTACACACATACTGTGTGTGTGCACTACACACATACTGTGTGTGTGCACTACACACATACTGTGTGTGTGCACTACACACATACTGTGTGTGTGCACTACACACATACTGCGTGTGTGCACTACACACATACTGCGTGTGTGTACTACACACATACTGTGTGTGTGTACTACACACATACTGTGTGTGTGTACTACACACATACTGCGTGTGTGCACTACACACATACTGCGTGTGTGCACTACACACATACTGTGTGTGTGTACTACACACATACTGTGTGTGTGCACTACACACATACTGTGTGTGTGCACTACACACATACTGCGTGTGTGCACTACACACATACTGCGTGTGTGTGTGTGTGCACTACACACATACTGCGTGTGTGCTACACACATACTGCGTGTGTGCGCTACACACGCAGTATGTGTGTAGTACACACATACTGCGTGTGTGTTGTACACACATACTGCGTGTATGTGCTACACACATACTGCGTGTGTGCGCTACACACGCAGTATGTGTGTAGTACACACATACTGCGTGTGTGTTGTACACACATACTGCGTGTGTGCACTACACACATACTGCGTGTGTGTGTGTGTGCTACACACATACTGCGTGCGTGTAGTACACACACGCACGCCAGGCCCTGGCTCGCCAAGTGGACTAATCGCCATCGGTTTCCCATCTGTACGGGGCCAGAGTGTGCAGCTTGCCCCCAATGCAAGCCGCGCTGCTCCGGTTTTCCTGTCACGTGTGTAGCAGTGCTAATAAACACTCACCACGGATCTGCCGTGTAAAATAGTGGGGCAACTGGCTAAACGGGTCCATCATCCGTGTAACAAATCAAATGAACTCATGAATTGGCTGAACACACGTCTTAACTAAAACGTCCTAACGCAGTAGGAGGACCCGTCTAAAAGGAGCCATACGACTCGGTGTGGCTCTCCTGGATACATAAATAAAGGTTCGTGAATTTCGAATGGTGTGGTGGGGGGGGGGGAGTGGGGGGGTGAAGTGGGGGAGGTGGGGGGGGGAAGTGGGGGGAGGTGGGGGGGGGGGGAGGTGGGGGGGGGAGTGGGGGGAGCGTGACCATGGACAGAACCCCACCACCCCGCTCGCCCTCGCTCGTGGTCTAACCGCAGCTTTCGGTGAGCCGCAGTGATCGGAGTGTGTCCGGGTGTTTTGAAAAAAAAAAACCTGTCCTTATCATCATTACCATCAATCGCAGCCAATCATCAACATCTATATATGTTAGTTACAATCATCATCACCATCGTCGCTTTACAGAAACGGGTGGGAAACTGGGGAGAGAAAGAGACGCAGGCAGAGGAGAAGAGGTGGCTTCTTGAGCCTGGATATTGATCAGGGCCAGGGGGTCGACAGCACGGTGGGCTGGAGGCGGTGGAGCTCCAGACACTGAGCGGGCAGCAGAGGGGGATGAGCGGCGTGAGTGGCAGCCGGGCCAAGGAAACAGCAGATGCGGGAAATGTCGCGCAGGCGGAGGAGGTGTGGAATCCTGCAGAGCTGAGATGCGTGGGGAGAAAACGAAGTCTTAAGAGGGCTCAATGAGAAAAGGTCTTACCAACTTTTCACAAAGCGCACTGCACTCCGCGATGAATTCATCAATTTAGCAAAAAAAAAAAATCCAGTCGCGATTGACATTCCTGTTAAACCTGGACCGGACATTTTACCCTCACCACCAACCGAGACCCCCACCCCACCCACCCCCTGCGCCCCGCCCCCACTCCCCGCGCCTTCTGACCTCTCCCAGTGGCTGCACACGTTGGGGTCTTCAGGGTCCAGGCTCCACGTGGTTCGCGCGAGGCTCACGATGCCGAACAACAGCAGCAGCAGCAGCGGCGGTGGCGGCTGCAGGACGCGGAGACGCGGCATGGCGAGCTGGCAACGAGACAGAGAGAGACAGAGTGAGACAGAGAGTGAGACAGAGAGTGAGCTCGAGTTGCAGGGTCACGTCGCGTAATTAGGAGAGCCGGGGTAGAGTCGTATTTACAAGAGTGACCTCACAACGCTCTGGGGTCAATGCGCGACCTTACGGGGTTACCCACACATGTGACCTGGCGATATTCGTTACCATGCAGGGACATTCACGACACGCTGTCGAACGCGACCTTCCGCGAACGTACATGGCCTTCGAGGAAGAGTCATGATCTTGCAGAAACGTACAAAGATCCCCCGTATAGCCTGAAAGAGACTTTTGGAGCAAGTGCTGTTAGCAAGCACCTCTGAAGGTCGGCACGGCACACGACGGGGTGGGTGGCTAAAACCTCGCCAGGCCGCCTTTGTCTTCCCAGTGGTGAGAACCCCTTCTCCCCGCTCTCCCCATCCCCCTCTCTAAACAGCGAGGGGGGCTCTCGTGCCTACCTTGAATTTGGTTTTCATAGCTGACCCAGAGCGTGTTGGTGACCACCACATGAACAACGACTCTACCCCCCCCCCTTGGTGACCACCACATGAACACCCACTCTACCCCCCCCCCCCCCTGTGAGCAGCATCCCTCCCTACAGCCCCCTCTATCCTCACCTGCCAAATTCAACAATACACCAATTGAATAATTAATCCCACATCTTCCCCTTTCTCCCCAATGCTCATGACTTAATTCCCCATCTTACCTGCACCCTCCCCCACATCCTCCCTCCCTTGTGTGTGCGTATGTTAAACCTCTTTCACACTGCACGCAGCCAACCGTGCCAAAAGCAGGTCCCTTCTAACCTCCGAACCCACCGTCTGCTCCCCCAAATAATTGCGCCTCGTCTCCTAGCTCGTCGGTGCCCCCCCCTCCTGCCCCCCTCCCTCTCCCGTCGCGGCTAATGACCCCCGCGCGAGTTATCTCTCCACTCGAGTCGGATAAGCGCCCGCCGCGCGTCGCACCCGTCACACTGAAGGCGAATTAAACGGCGTGGCTGTGTGCAGCTGCCAGAGAATGATGAGGAGATGGTCAATGAACGCGCACAGACCCCCCCTCCCCATCCCGCTCCCACACCAGCCTCGCCACAAACCATGGGCGAATATGGACCCTTGGGGCAATGCTCGTCTTGCACAATGATGGCAGCAGCAGCAACAATGTGTTCTTCGGGAACTCCGTGCCAATGTCGAGGTCTGCTGCTCGCCAGAGGGCTTCAGTGGCGAGAGAGAGAGAGTTCGTGTGATGTTGCTGTTCCGTTGAAAGAGCGCAGACTACAGCGGCCCGTACTTTGTGTTGCATGGCCACCCTCCCCCGACTGTGGCTTGTCTGGTGTCTGTATGCGCATCTGCGAGTCTCTCTCGAGCTCTACGTTGTCTCTATGGGGTTACGATATGCTCCATAGTTTGGGTTTCAGGACCACAAGCTCACCAACCGTGGGTTGTCTTTAATCTCCCATTCATGAAGTTGGAGCAATTACTCAAGCATAGTGAACCGAAGACCCCCGGCATAGCCTGAGAAGACTTTTGGGGAAAGTGTTGTTAACGAGCAGCACTTATGTGGGCCTGCACCGCACACGAGAGCGTTGATGGTCAGCACCACGCCCGGCCGTCTTTGTCTTCCGAGTGGCGATGGTCACACATCGCACCAGACACTCATTTGAGGCTGCGACGACCTAGGGGAGGTCCCGAGAACCGGTTCAGATAATCGTCACTGGCGTTGGCCGTGAGCGCGGATCAAACGCTGGTCCGCTCCACTCCCCGACACACACACACACAAACACTCACACGACCTCATGAATACAATCCCTTGAATGACATTATATAACCATGTGTAACAAAACAATATTATTATTTTATTCCTGGGTAGTAAGTCTTATTTCTTCTTTGCTTATGCCCCAAAAGTACAGAAAGTGGTTATTATTCTCCACAAACTTTGCTTTTGTGACCAGGACAATGATATTTTGAAATTGACCTATTTTCAAAGATAAAACGTGGTGTGCATTTGTGTTTTTCGTTCACGTAAAGTTCTGGTCACAAAAGCAAAGTTTGTGTGTAATAATAGCCATTTTCTATGCTTTTGAGGCATAAGCAATTAGAAAATAACACTTACTACCCAGGAACAAAAATCGTTCTACATCGTGAATTATTATTAAGTATTATAATTGACTATCGACAATCCTTCATCCAGCAGTGGATTGACCACGAGTGACGATGATGGTGGAGATGAGCAACACCCTCCCCCCACCCATTATTGGCTGGGGGGGGGCCGGGGGAGTTAAGTGAAGGTGGGGGGCAGGGTGGGGGGCAGGGTGGGGGGCAGGGTGGGGTGGTGGAGGGGAGGGGGCGGGGGAGGTTAGGCCTTCTTTCGAACAGCAAAGATTCAACATTTCAAGGCTAATTGCGTTGCTCAAGTCAGAGAAAGAGAGACGTCAGAATGAGTGGTCTCAAATCTCACAACAGCGGCGCAATTAGATCATTATGTTGTGTACGTAGACGCGCGCGCGCACATATACACATGAAATACAGATTTTTGATTCTGAATTAGAGGGTGCGTGCGTTCTTACACCACACAAACATCGCGTAATCACCACACACACTCAATTATAGAGCGAGTGTGTGTGTGTGATTAAACACACACACACGCTCATATTTAATTATCGCGTGTGTAAATTTAAACAATCATACGCACACGTAAATATATAGTGCATTAGCTTACACACATTCAACACACGTATGTAAACTATTATCTGGATTATAAGACACCGCATAGAGTAAGACGCTCCTCCTAAACGTGTGTACGGTTGTCAATAAGTTATGCAAATTTTGTTTTATATACAGCAATAAAAACAAAGATCCCCGTATAGCTTTACCAGACTGTTGGGGCAAGTGCTGTTAGAGAGCACCTATGCAGATCGATACGGCACACGAGGGGGTGGGTGGCCAGCACCACGCCCGGCCGCCTTTGTCTCCCCCAGTGGCGATGTTTTATGCACCGCACCAGGTACTAATTTGAGGCTGAGTCGACCTAGGGGAGGCCAAGGACCGGTTCAGATAACCGTCACTGATGTTGGCCGCGAGCGGGAATCGAACTCGGATAGCCAGTTTCGTAGTGAAGCGCTCTAACCGCTACACTACTGCTCTCCGTTTATATCCAGCACACACACACACCAGAGTAATAGACACATCACAATCTTCGCTTTGACATGCCGGGGGAGAGAGTGCGTCTCATATGCAGAGAATGCGGTAATAAGCATACACACAATTCTGTAGGGTATACACACAGTAATTCTTAACATGCATGCACATACAATGCTTAAATGCACAGACTCACCCGTCAATAACTACGTGTGCGGAGAGCGGTGGCTTAGTGGTTAGCGCACTGCGTTATGAACCAACAGAAGTAGCGAAACATTTTAAACCGCTTCTGGGTCTCCCTTACGTCGACTCAGCCTTAAATGAGTATGTGGTGTGGGTGTGTAAACATGAGCACTAGGGAGACAAAGGCGGCCGGGCGTGGTGTTGACAATCACAGTCCATTGTGCGCCGTGCCGGCCTTCATTAGGTGGCTTGCTAACAGCACTTGCCCCAACAGAGTATTTAATGCTATGCGGGAGATCTTTGTCTTTGTACTTAAAACACCGCTGATCAGCTTTGGTATTGGTGAAGAGGGGAAGCCCGGATATGACTTGCCACTGGTGTTAGCCGTGGCTGAAATCGAAGTCAAGTGGCCAGGGTTCATTGCGCAGTGCGCTAACTGCTGCACCACCGCTCCACCACACATGACCTTTACACACACACGTGTGTGTCCTTTACTTATACGCGCGTGAGAGCCTATTATGGCAAGAGGCTCGCGTGCAGGGATGAGGCTGGACGCGCACGTGTTGTGAATTGTGGTGGTTGTTGTTGTTGTTTTTGTTGGGGTGATGCTGCGTGTGTGTGTGTGAGTTGTTGTGGTAGTAGTGGCGGTGGTGACTTTTCCCGGATGCCCGCAGTTATCTTTGGGCAGCAGAAACCCGGGGCGTCTGGAGGCGGATATTGAGTGAGGGGCGGTGGGGGCTAGAGGAGGGGGGGGGGGGGGTGGAGGGAGAACAGAGGGGGGGATCGCTCAGAGCAAAACCCGCCGACGATAAAATCGCGATGTGAGCCGCATGCCGAGGACGCGAGGGGGGAGACTCGGACGGCGAGAGTGAGAGTCAGGGAGAGATAAGGAGAGCGGGAGAGAGGCGCAGACGAAGGAAGAGAGGGGGGAGTGGGCGGAGAGCCGCTGGCTTCTGTGCGGAAGATAGCGTGGGGGGGGGGGTCAAAGGAAGAAGAGAAAGGTGGTGGGGGTGGTGAAGGGGAGGGAGGGTGATAGAGTGAGGGGCGAGATGGTGGAAGAAGCGAGAGGCAGCTGTTGGTGACGCGGGGAGAGATGAAAGGGGGAGAGCGGTGAGTGAGGGGAGATGAACGCAGCGAGATAGTTGGCAATGCAGGAGAGAGATAAGCGAGTGCACGGGGGAGAGTGGTGAGCGCGTGATGACCCGGGTGAGCGAAGCGAGATGGTGGCAGAGAAAACGATCGCTGGTGGTGATTGGGAGAGAGGTGATGGACTTGGCAGAGGCGGAGAGAGAGAGAGTTAACGAAGTGAGTGGGAGAGGCGAGCGTGGTGGAGAGGAGGGTAGATGTAGAGAGAGAGAAAGTTGGACTCGCACTGTGCGGGTAACCCCCACATTTTCCAGGACCTTCCTGAACAATGTCGCTCAGACGCAGCGAGGCTTCTCTGACAGAATGCGTGCAACACATCGCGTGACCGGCACGCTCACCATATCCAGTAGACATTTCGCTGTTGCAGGCCGTGCCTGCTAGCCATCACGTGTCCCCTATCTCCAGTTCTATACCAGTGGCCCGGAAAGCATTTAGAGAGAAATTAAATCCGCGAGGCAAAAGCAGATCGTGTGTTTATTTATGAAATAAAATAAAACTAAATAGCTAATGTGTGTGTGTGTTTAAGCCTTCTTCATTGACAGTTTAAACCCACCCACCGTTGCCCCCACCACCCCACCCGCCCGTGATGGCCATCTCGCACCCCAAACTCCCACCCCTCTTCCGTAGTCGAGACGCGCCGAGGAGACGGCGGAGACTAACGGCGCTTCTCCCGTCACCACGGAGGACCGGGTCAGATTAACCTCGACGTGGCGGAACACGCGGGCTGACACCGCGTGAATTATGCACGGCGCTCGTTCAATATTTCAGGCGCTGCCTCGGGGCGCGACGACGACTTCTGCGAATGTCGGAGCGGAAGACGTTCGCGACCTCGACTCGGCTATCGCCACCCTCGCCCGCTTGCTCACTACCCCGCTCGCTCGCTCGCTCGCTTCGTCTCTTTGCCACGCAGTCACTCGCTCGCTCACTCACTCGCTCGCCCGCCCCGCTCGCGAATTCGCTCGATTGTTCACTCACTCGCCGACTCACTCCGTCACTCACTCACTCATTCTCTCGTTCGCTCGCTCACTCATTCGCTCGTTCGCTCGCTCACGGCGCTCGCCTCAAGACCCGTGAGACGCACGCGTTAAGTTGATCTCGCAAAGTGAAATCAGCAGACTGCACAGAATTCCCGTGAGGATCCACGCGGTCCTGGCGGCGCTGAGGGTGCGGGTGTTGAATGTTTCTCCCCACAACCTATCGGTCTGATTTTGTGGGCGAAATTGTGACCGCGTCACCATCATCATTACCATCATCATCGCCAAGAAGGGAGCGAATTAAATAGCCAAGGTGATTACGATGATGATGTAGATCAGTGGTTCGTCTTCTTCTTCTTCACCTGGGGTGCACGCACGCACTGGGGGTGCGAGATGCCCATTCTGGCGGTGCGAGACAATGTCAGATTTGTTTGAGAAAGTAAATAATCGAAAGACAAATTAAGCACGGGCTCGTAAGTCAAACTACTTTGTTTAATGAAACCGATGTATTTTTTAACATCATATATAGTTACGATTTAGAACCAAAGGGGATGCAAGGCTGTCGTCAAGGTTAAGAACCACTGATGAAGATGATGATCTTTCGATTATGATGTTGTGTTTTAAAGTTGATTATTGAGTATGTAAATATCTGATGACGACGACGACAATGATGATGATGACGAAGTGTTTCAATAGGAACATAAATCGCAATCATCACTCCCAGCGGGGACACGTGGCAGGACCCTCATGAGACTCATTGAGCCATTCCTTGGTCAACAGACAACATAAATATAACTAAAATAATTAATGAAGTGTCGTGTTTCGATTATGCTGATGTCGTGCTGTGCTATGATGTCGTTGTGTTTTGATGATGGTGATGTGTCGATGATGATGATGACGACGATGAAGTGTTGTGTTTAAACATCAACAACATCAACAACATCAACAACAACATCAACAACATCAACAACATCAACAACATCAACAACATCAACAACATCAGCACGTAGAACAATAGCACCACTGACCTTTACCCAGGAAAGACTCGGTCTCAAGACGATGTGTTCACGAGGGTCATACTTCAGATGTTTACCTCTTTACCGATCACTGTTCACCATGAATATCAATCTTGTAACACCAACATTAATTATAATGCCATTTCATCTTCCATGCCAATGTCGCCGTTACATTGCAGGAGGGTGATAGACGTCAGCGGCTTGCGGAGGGCTTTATCAGCAGCGGATAGATCACGGCGCATGATGATCATGATGATGTTACTGATCCACTAAATCTCAATTCGCATCTTCAGGAGGGTCCTGCATCGGTAGGCGAGGTCAATGCACTATTAATACTATGGTCATTGTTTGTCATCATATTACTGTTTCAACAACAACAACAGTATTGATTGCACCGTAATTCATTCAGGAAAGCATCACTCGCTCTCGAGAAGGAATATCGTGGCTGTCATGCATTGGGGATGTTTGGCTATTACCCATCACTGGACGTCACGTTCTGAATAATAACGATGATTACCACCACCACTACCACCACCACCAACAACAACAACAGCAGCAGCCGCCACTCGCCACTCAGTGGCGGCGACATCACCACGGCGCTCGTGCCAGGCCATGTGCATGTTGAGGCCACGTGAAGTGACGAAGGGCTCGCTGACAGGAGGTCACGGGACAGATCCAGCTGCCATGGGTTGACTGACTGAGATGACTGGCAGATGCGCCACCTTATGCCCCCTGCTGTGCCACCACAACCACCACTGCAACCACCACTGCAACCTCGCGATAACGCGCAAAGACAAAGACCCCCGTATAGCCTTAACTGACTGTCGGGCAAGTGCTGTTAGCGAGCACCTATGAAGACCGGCACGGCACACGACGGGGTGGGTGGCCAGCACCACGCTCGACCGCCTTTGCCTTCCCAGTGGCGATGTTTACACACCGCGCCAGGTACTCAGTTGAGACTGAGTCGACCTAGGGGATGCCTAGGACCAGTTCAGATAATCATTACTGGTGTTGGCCTGTGCAGCGGGAATCTTGGGTCGCCGGGTTCGTAGCACAGCGCGCTAACCGCTACACCACCACTTCCCCCCACACACACATCCACACCTGTTGTTGTTGTTGTTGCTGTTGTTGTTGTAGAATCAAGTGAAGAATCCCTGTGGACCCCCTGTGGCTCTCACTCCGTGGGCTGTGTAGGGGGGGGGAGCAGGGGAGGGGTGGAAGTCTCCAGTCATCGACGCGGCGTCTCAACTGCTGTCTGTGATGCTGGCGCGGAGCTCCGCAGGACAAATTGAAACATTTTCTCGGAAAATGATGCGGTGGAGTTCTTGTGGAGAGACCCCCCGCCCCCCCCTCCCCCCCCGTTCGTTTTGTTTGTTGTGTTGAGTTTCGTTGTTTTTTTTTCTAAATATTTCCCATCGTGTTGTTTCACAAAGCGTGCGTTTCACTCCGTAAACGGATGGGGATAATCGCATTACAGCTGTCGTCGTGTTTGATGCGTTCCAGCAACGCGCGCCTAACCCCTGGCGCCTGTACCGTAAAGCGTTGCAAATCAACCACCATCCAATATACCAGCAGCAGCAGCAGCAGCGCACGCGTGTGGTGCGTTCTCCGTGACCGTGCCGGTCCCTCACAGAACACGTGCGCGTGCGTGTGCGTGTTTGTGCGTGCGTGTGTGTGCAAATGAGTACCTGGTGCAGTGTGTAAACATCGCCACTGGGGAGACAAAGGCCGGCGGGCGTGGTGTTGGCCACACACCACCTCGTTTGCCTGTGCCAACCTTCACAGGTGCTGCTCGTTAACAGCACTTTCCCAAACAGTCTGGTAAGGCTAAACGGGGGGTCTTTGTCTTTGTGTGTGCAAACGCCGTATTCATTATATAAACGCTCATATGTGTGTCTACGCGTTTGTTGTAGTGGGGAGCGGTGGTGTAGTGGTTAGCGCGCTGTGCTACGAACCCGGCGAACCGAGTTCGATTGCCACGCACACACGCACACGCGCACACGCACATACGCACACACAAACACACAAACACACACACACACACGCACACACACGAACACGCACACACACGCACACACACACGCGCGCACACACACGCGCACACACGCACGCACACACGCACGCACGCACGCACACGCGCACACCCACACGCACACGCACACACGCACACAAAGATCCCCCGTATAGCCTTAACAGACTGTAGGGGCAAGTGCTGTTAGCGAGCACCTATGAAGGCCGGAACGGTACACGAGGGGGGTGGGTGGCCAGCACCACGCCCGACCGCCTTTGTCTCCCTAGCGGCGATGTTTACACACCGCACCAGGTACTCATTTGAGGCTGAGTCGACCTAGGGGAGGCCCAGGACCGGTTCAGATAATCGTCACTGGTGTTTGCCTTGAGCGGGAATCGAACCCGGGTCGCCAAGTTCGTAGTGCAGCGCGCTAACCGCTACACTACACACGCGCACACAAACACACGCGCACACACCCACACACACGCACACACAAACACACGCGCACACACGCACGTGTTTCCAAACACTAGCAGACCACGGTATTGGTCCAGAGCCGCTGGGGGTGCAGAGCTCAGCGCAGCGTCGAGTGGCTCCTCGTCTGCCCCCCCCCCCTCGATCCATCCTCCTCACGTGCGGCCCGCAGCCCTCACGCATCATCACTGCGCGTATATTATTGATACTCGTGCTACTACTATTATTATTATTGCACGTCTTATTCCCGGCTGTATTGATGCCGCATGTATTAATGCCGCATGTATTAATGCAGCATGTATTATATCCCTGCGCGCATAATTCCTGTGCCTATCGTTGTTGCACGTGTTATTTCACGCAGCCTGACTCACCACCGCGTGTGCATGCACGTGTCATTGTTGCATGCAATTGAGGTGCACGTATGTTTGCTACGTGCATGATTGCTGAGTTGCAGCAATGCTGCATGTATTTTTGCACATGCTATTGTTGTTAGTATTATTTTACTTTACTTACCAATCACTGCGTGACATGCATGCATGCATTATTACCGTACGTATACGTTCTGCATGTATTATCGTTGCGTGTATTCTTGCTGTATGTATTATTTCACGTCGCCATACTCATCAGAGCGTGCATGTACGATTGCATTTATTCATGCTCCGTGTAATAGCACTGCATGTACTGTTATTATCTGGCTTAGAACACGAAGCCTCTCTCGTTCTTGCTGGCACCTATTGTTATCACATTAATTCACATGTAACATTAATCGCTACTCTCCTTTGAGTAGGAAATCACTTACTCTATAACTTTACTCTGATCAGTAACAGTGGCGGTCCTAGGGAAATACTACCCCCCCCCCCGCACCTGTCATAGAAATGTGGAATTTCCACAACTGACTAAAATCCGCCAATGAACAGGATCCAAATTAGTATGACTTTAAACTGACTTTTAACCACCGCAGCCATTCGTTAGTTGCATCGGCAGTTGGCGACAGAATCAGCAAAGTCATCAGCATCATCAGCAAAGTAATCAGCATCATCAGTAGGAGCATCAGCAAAGTAATCAGCATCACCAGCAGTAGTAGCATCAGCAAAGTAATCAGCATCATCAGCAGTAGTAGCATCAGCAAAGTAATCAGCATCATCAGCAGTAGTAGCATCAGCAAAGTAATCAGAATCGTCAGCAGTAGTAGCATCAGCAAAGTAATCAGAATCATCAGCAGTAGTAGCATCAGCAAAGTAATCAGCATCATCAGCAGTAGTAGCATCAGCAAAGTAATCAGAATCGTCAGCAGCAGTAGCATCAGCAAAGTAATCAGCATCATCAGCAGTAGTAGCATCAGCAAAGTAATCAGCATCATCAGCAGTAGTAGCATCAGCAAAGTAATCAGCATCATCAGCAGTAGTAGCATCAGCAAAGTCATCGGCGGCATCAGCAGTAGTAGCATCAGCAAAGTAATCAGAATCGTCAGCAGCAGTAGCATCAGCAAAGTAATCAGCATCATCAGCAGTAGTAGCATCAGCAAAGTAATCATCATCATCAGCAGTAGTAGCATCAGCAAAGTCATCGGCGGCATCAGCAGTAGTAGCATCAGCAAAGTCATCAGCATCACCAGCAGTAGTAGCATCAGCAAAGGAATCAGCATCATCAGCAGTAGTAGCATCAGCAAAGTAATCAGCATCATCAGCAGTAGTAGCATCAGCAAAGTCATCGGCGGTATCAGCAGTAGTAGCATCAGCAAAGTCATCAGCATCACCAGCAGTAGTAGCATCAGCAAAGGAATCAGCATCATCAGCAGTAGTAGCATCAGCAAAGTCATCGGTGGCATCAGCAGCATCGCAAAGCCGAGTGCAATTCTCTGCATCGTTATTAACTGAGACAAAGGAGCGGTGGTGCAGTGGTTAGCGCACCGCGCTATAAAACCTGGTTACCTGAGTTCGATTCCTAACCATAATCGACGAAGCCTTAAATGAGGACTTGCTGTGCTGTGTAAGCACTAACATCTTACGCACGCGCCGGTCCCATCGCTCCATCTCCCCGGCCGGACGTTCCCGGGAACGCGTTCCACTACTTTGGCTGCCGTTCCGTCATTAGTCTCAACCATCATCCATCGCGGCTCCCCAGGCCCGCGCGCTCTCTTTGCCCGCCACTTGGAATGATGCCACTGACCTGCCACTGCACTCCGTCAATTACAAACACGACTCAAGGGTCTAGGCGCAGCCCTGCACTTGCCCGCTCACCCCACTGCCGCGGGAATTGCCTTCACCCAAAGCGTCTCTGGAGAAAGCCGATTTGGCGGCGGTATTTGGCCTATTTATTCCACGCTGGCCGATACGCCTTGCAAGACGCCTCTGAATTACACACCATACAATAGATATACACGTGTATTAGTTGTATACATTTCTTGAGACAATGCAACTCGCGATGTTTCTCTGGCATCAGTGTCTGCACGCGGCTGGCTCGTGTGGAATTTGATGTTGTGTGTGTGCGTGTTGTGTGTGTGTTGTGTGTGTGTGTTGTGTGTGTGTTGTGTTTTGTTTGTGTTTTTTGCGCACACGCCAGCATCATTTCCATTTGCGGTCCGAGCAAGGTCACGGTGGAGGTAGCAAGGGGGTGGTTGGGGGGGGGACTAATCACTCACAATTAATTCCGTTTGCTCGTCCCACGTCCCACCACCCCCCCCCCCCCCTGGGCCCTCGCTTTTCACGAGCGGTGCCGGGCTCGGACCCGAGGCCTCCACTGCCCGTGACACTCGTGACAAACACGCGCCGTCCCAGCCAGAGTCTCCGAGACTCGATCATCTCATTAATGATCTGCCACGGAGACCGCACTCATTCCGCTGAGTTTAGGGATTCTCTCTGGCATGGAGGGGGGAGAGGGGCAAAGGGCCGACAGGGCTAGGGGCTGGGAAGCGGGGGGGGGGGGAAGAGGGTGGGGGCAGATAGATGAGGTGGGGTGGTGGAGGGTAGGGAGGCAAGGGGGAACGATACTGAATGCACAGTCTACACTAAACACGGCTCAAGTGCCGGCAGATTGATGAATTGGAGCCGCTACTGCTTAGCTTTGCATATGGGGGGGGGGTGAGGGGGTGTGTTGTGTGTGTGAAGCGGCCTCAATAGGTGCTCGCTAACAGCACCGAACATACACAGGGGTCTCCGTCATGCGCGTGTCGCGTGAAACCAAGGCGGAGGTGTGTGCGCTGCTCGTCAGCGTCTGTTGAGGCCCGCGCGGTGCACGAGGAGGTTTTCAGTTTCAGTTTCATTTATTCGGTAGAGCCCTGTGAGCCATTCGGCTCTTGAATCGGGTGTAACCGCAACAAACAAAAATATGAACAAGAAACATCTTAAAGTGACTACGCGCAAACAGAAAAATCCAGGAAAAAACAGCAAAGTCTTCCAGAAAATTCTAGATTTGAATAAAAAGCACCGCATATCAATGATGTGTGCAAACATCCCAGTGGGATGCAAGGAGGTGGTGTGGCCACATGCCACTTGGCGCCGCGTTTTGTCTTAATACGGCCACACCAGGTACACATCTCAGACCGAGTCGACTTAGGAGAGGCCCAAGATCGGTTCTGAGATCACTCCCCGCTGATGTTAGCCGTGCCATGGAATCGAACTCAGGTTTGCATGGTTCGTAGCGCAGTGCAGCGACACGTGTTCTAATCTCCTATCTACACATCTAGACGGTGTGTCCTGGGAATGGATCTGCCCAACATCCTGATGGTCCTTAATGATCGTGAAAAGAGGGTCAGGGACCTTGAAGGGATGAAGAATAACCCAAATTCCCGGCCGCTAGATCGTATCGTAGGCCTTGATCAGGTCACTAAGCCAAAGATGTAGGTCCTGTGGAAATTCCCTACACCTCTGTTAGAGCAGACAAAGAATATTGTGGAGCCCCAACCACATTGGGGCTCCGCAAGCCTCTCGTCAGCGCGCTGCCTGGTGAGGGGCAATACTGAATAATCCTTTGCCAGGATCGTTGCCGGCCTCACACCGAGGAGGGAGATGCCCCGGTTCATTGTCACAATCAGTGCGTAGCCACTTCTCTAAAAGGGAGACGCACCGAGCCCATCCTTCCACACTTGGGGAACCCGTCCTGTGGTCCAGGCGGTTGCAACGATGTTATTTAAAGGCAGCCTGCACTCGATCTCCACCCTCACTCACTCACTCACCAACTCACTTGAAAGATCATCCCTCCCCGACGTCACAATACACAGAGTGCTCCACGTAGACTTACACGAAACAATCGCACCCACACACTGCATCTCCGATTAGCACGGTTAGCTACGTACGGTGCAAACGAAATTCAACAAACACGTGTACACAGCGAGGCCGGACGGACACGGTTAGATTTGACACAAGCCACGACGATTCACCCTTTCACCGAATTCGTCGGGAATTCGCCCGATATCGTTACATCTCGGGAGCAGAGCTTTGGAAAGGGGTATCATCCAGCAGTTTATTGACGACCGGGCTGTCTGTGTGTATACATACAAGATATAGATTTAGCTGTAATGTCGTTCGTGTTGGTGGTGGTTTGTCGGGGGAGAGTGGTCGGGCGGGCTGGAGGGAAAGGGTGGCTCGCCCTTACCACGTCTGCAAACACAAGAACTCTGCTCACGTCTTCCTGGATGAATGTCCCGACAGGACAGAGCGATCAACCATCCACGTAGGACCCCCCCCCCCACCCCGCCCGTCAACCCCCCAGCTCCGCCCCGCCCCCCTCCACCCCCCACACTCAAAGGAGGCCCACGGGCCTCCCTGGAAATTGGTAGAAACAGCGACGAGAAAATAAACCGCAGGCTGAATTCTTGCTTTCGCTCTCTCGCCGCGTCGTCTTCCACCCCCACCCCCCTCGTGCCTCGCAGCCTCACGGGTCGCGGGCAGATTTCAATCACGGCCGCGACGCGTGCGGTCCTCCCCTCCGCAGCGGGGGCGGGAGGCGAAGGCTGCTGCTCTGTCCATGGTTGCCCGTTCCATTTGCATCTCTGTGTGTGGGTTTATGTGTGTATGTGTGTGTGTATGTGTGTATGTGTGTATGTGTGTGTGGAGGAGGCTCGTGAAGGACGCTACTGGGCAGTTTTAGGCAGTCGCCCTCCAACAACAACGGAGGGCGGAGGAACGACGCTCACAACAACGAGCGGAGCGCCGGGTGGCTAAAGCACAGCAAGTTGGCACAGTAGGGGGCACAGGTGTTGCATCAGCCAGTCATCTCGGTCATCTCGGTCAGTCGACCCGTGGCACATGTGTCTGCCCCTTGACCTCCTGCCAGCGGGCGTTCGACACTTCACATGGCCTCAAGGTGCACATGGCCTGGCACAAGCGTCGTGGTGACATCATCGCCACTTAGTGGCGAATGGCGGTTGTTGTTGTATGTGTGTGTGTATGTGTGTGTATAACAACTACAGGGGCATCTCACTCCTCAGTGTGCCGGGAAAGGTCCTGGCAAGGATTATTCAACATCGCCTTGCCAGGCACGCTGAGGAGAGGCTTGCGGAGCCCCAATGCGGTTTCAGGAAAGGGCGGTCCTGCACAGATGCCATATTTTCTGTCCGTCTGCAACAGCAGAGGTGTAGGGAATTCCAACAAGACCTACATCTCTGCTTTATTGACCTGGTCAAGGCCTATGTCACCATCAGTAGACCTGGGCTCTGGGTTGTTCTTCGTGCTTTCGGAGTCCCTGACCCTCTGCTCACAATCATTAAGGACCTTCATGACCGTGAGCGGGCCCGGGTAAAACTACGTGGCCGGGAGTCAGAGCCTTTCCCTGTACACCTTGGGGTGCGACAGGGATGTCCTCTGGCTCCCACATTATTTAACATCTATTTTGACCACGTAGTTTGTGAAGCCTTCAATAGCTGTACCGGGGGAATTTCCATTTGGTACAGATATAATGGGAGGCTGATCGATGCCCGGGTGCGATCAAGGGATGGCTCCCTTCCTCTTCATATGCACATTCTTTTTGTTAAGGCGCTCTTCCACCTCCAACCCAGCTTATATATAAGCTCCTAGCTTGGTAGTGTCTCATTCTTCACCTGAAGACGGCTGCTTGCGTTGTAGCCGAAACGTCGTGAGAATTATTTTATTATGTTTTATTTTTATTATTTTATTACTTCCCTTCTACGTGACTTTACCGAAAGAACCAAGAGGATGGCTCCCTATTGGTCAACCGCGTTATGTATGCCGATGGTTTGGTAATAGCTGCTCATTCAGAGGAGGAGTTGGAGACGCTGCTGCTGAGACTGGAGCGTGCCACTAAGAGATGGGGCCTTACCATCAGCCCCACCAAAACTAAGCACCTGCCTGGGTATTTTGTACGATCGGATACTCGAAGTTCGATTCCCACTCACGGCCAACACCAGTGACGATTATCTGAACCGGTCCTGGGCCTCCCCTAGGTTGACTCAGCCTAAAACGAGTAGCTGGTGCGGTGTGTAAACATCGCCACTGGGGAGACAAAGGCGGCCGAGTTTAATGCTGGCCACCCACCCCCTCGTGTGCCGTTCCAGCCTTCACAGTGTGTTGAGGCTATACGGGGGATCTTTGTCTAATGTTATATAATACATACGCTACGATGTTAAGTAAGCGATACAAAGCAGTAATTATATTAAACAAATACCATTCATTACATGGTCAATCCACTAATGGATGAAGGCCTCCCCACGCCGTGTAGGTGTGGGGGTTCACCATATTTCACCACGCTGGTCAGTGCGGGTTTTGTTGAAATGGGAGGGAGGCAGTGGGGAGTGGAGGGAGCTGACAGCACGGGGGTGTCAGCGCTGAGTTCAACTCCCGGTCGGCATCTCGCAGGGAGATTCCCCATCGCGCGGTGTTCCCAACATTCCCAACTCCGCCTCCCGTGTGGCAGGACCACGCCGACCAAGCTCGCCCCCCGATTATTATATTAGTATTGTCTTAGTATTATCTTAGTATTATCTTCTTATTATCTTAGTATTATCTTAGTATATCTTAGCATGATCTTAGTATTATCTTAGTATTATCTTAGCATTATCTTAGCATTATCTTAGCATTATCTTAGTATTATCTTAGCATTATCTTAGTATTATCTTAGTATTATCTTAGTATTATCTTAGTATTATCTTAGCATTATCTTAGTATTATCTTAGCATTATCTTAGTATTATCTTAGCATTATCTTAGCATTATCTTAGTATTATCTTAGCATTATCTTAGTATTATCTTAGTATTATTTAGTATTATTTTAGTATTATCTTAGCATTATCTTAGCATTATCTTAGTATTATCTTAGTATTATCTTAGTATTATCTTAGCATTATCTTAGTATTATATTACTATTATATTACTATTATCTTAGTATTATCTTCCCGAGGCCACGTGAGACCGGCCGCGTGCAGCGCCCCGGTCTGCGGTGGCAGCGAAGCGCGCGCGCATCCCTCGAGTTGTGCCTCGAGTCGCACGCTGAGACACACCACCAGACAATTTGCCTCCTTCGCATATTTGTCCACATATCTAGTTAACATATATATATATTTCTCTAACACATCCCATCAGCCGCATCCCATCTCCTGGGAGTGCATGCCATCAACGGCGTGTGCTCCACGCAAACACACTCGGAACCGGTTTCAACGACGCCGCGTTTCGCATCGGCAGTCAGCCTCGCTCGATCCCACGCTGGTAAGCTGCCAGATGCTTCTAGTCACGGGGCCTCCCTCTCTGTGGAGTCGTTGTGCGTGGTTGAGACGAATGTCACCTGCGCACGATCTGACATCCGCCACCGCCTCCAGCTGATCGTTGCTCTCAGCAAAGACAAAGACCCCCCGTATAGCCTCCACGGAGTGTTGGGGCGAGTGCTGCTAGCGAGCGCCTTTGAAGGAACTCACAGCATCTACCCATCACAGTGCACGCACGACTCTCTCGCCCTGTATCTGGGTATTTCCTGAACCAGGTTGATCCCCAGAAACGTTGATATCTTTCACTCATATCGGTGAACGTGCATACCACCTTTTATCACTAATTTCATCACCAGCCACCATTTATCCACTGCTGGATGAAGGCGTCCCCTGGTCATCATCATACTCCTACACTCACACACACATCTACTCCTACACACTCACTCATCTACCCCTACACTGACAAACACACATACCCCGACACTCACACACACACATCTACCCCTACGCTCACACGCACTCCCCCTATACAACACAAATAACCCTGCACTCACACACCCACACACATCTACCCCTACACTACACACAACATACCCATACACTCACCAAAACACACACACACACATACCCCTACACTCAACAACAAACACAATCTCAACACATCCACACCCCACACACTACACACACACCACACGTACCCCAACAGTCACACACCCACACACACCCCTACACTAATACTAACGTGCCGCACACACGCACTCTCTGTATGTACACACACACACTTACTCTAAATTCACACAAACCCCAGCAGACACACTCAGGCTGGCTGCATGGGAACACCTTGACCCCATCTGTGACCGCTCGCCCCTCCAAATCCCCCTCTCAATCCGCGATGAAAAGCGAGTCCCAGTTGGTGCCCCTCTTCAGCCACCCACAAGGAGGCGGGGGAGGAGGGTTAGGGGGCACCATCCCCCCCCCCCCTCATGACGTTAACTCGTTAGAGGCAACCGAGTGGTGCACCCGTAAAGAGAAGTTTTGTCCAAATTAAAGATCGCGCGCCTAACGAGGAGTTAATGACGCCGGCTTGGACGGGGACGTCAGCACGCGAGGCGCGATTTGTTTTTGTTTTCATTCGCCGCTCTCCTCGCCTCTCTCCCAATTATTTCCTGATCCCAGGGGGGAAGGGGGGGTGAGGAGTTGTGGAGACGATCGTCAAGCCACCAAAGGCGCCACGCGTGGTCAGGAAAAGGAGCGCTTGATGAGAGAGGAGGTGCATTGAGTCGAGTTGATGGAGCCACTTTCGAAAAATATTTTGTTTATACAAAATGTATTTCCAATCGTTCTCTCGGCATCGTGTGTGTGTGATTGTGACATCATGACTGCAATCAGCACCACAAGAACAATAATTACCACCACAAGCGCATCCACCGCCACCACTGCAACTGTTAACACCTCCACCACAACTCACCAATTATGCACACAACCCTCACCGCAAACACCGCTGTGACCACCACTGTCATCGCTCGCCTTGCCGACATCTCGACTCAACAACAACAACCACCATTAACAGAAAAGCCGCTCACCAATTCTCAATACCACCATCACCAGCATCATCGTCATCACCAAAGACAAAAATCCTCCGTGCAGCCTTGACAGGTTTTTTTGGTGCAAGTGCCGTTAGCGAGTAGCACCTATGAAGGTCGGCACAATTAGCTCGCCAATTAGCTCGAGACCACCATCACCAGCACTCACCAACTCTCAACAACGCTGCCACTCACTACCACCACAACCACCACCCATCATCACCACCACCACACCAAAACCAATGCTGTCATCACAGCCACCGTCACAGCCGCGAGCGTCACCACCACTAGGGGCCCGCAACCGTCTCCTCTTTAACCACGCCAGCAAGGAGGCGACCGCTCATTTAAGGTCGAATCGACCTAGGGGACGCCCACACCATGCTCGAGACACCCAAATCCCACAGGTGTACGAGTCGTGAAATCCGCATCGCAGAAATATGCGGCAGCCACACACACACACAGCGCGCGAGAGAGAGAGAGAGAGGGGGGTGGCGCGCGTGTTTATCACGGCTGCCGCAGATGTCCAAAGCAGCGGCTGCGCGCTTGAGTGGCCACGGGCACGTGCCGCGAATGGTACGCGACGCGTTCACATGATCGCGTTTAGACGATCCCGGGGGGGCGACCTCCCAATCGCGAGCTATCGCGACCCCAATTCGTGATAGCTTCGTTCACGGGGTTTTGGAGGGCGGAGGGGGGGGGGGAGTTCGAGGGGAGGAAAGCAGAGGGGGGCGAGGTGGGGGGGGGGGGCAGCTCCCATCAGTTCCCGCACGCAGCTACCCCCCCCCCCCGCCTTGTGTTTTTGATTTCCACCACCTACAATCAACATCGAGTTGCCGCCCCGGGCCCTCGCTTCATTCTTCACGATCACCGCGTCACCAGGAGTGCGCCCAATCTCGCCACACTCGGGACCTTGGAGCAGGCCACGGCTACAGCGCCTCCTCGCCGGTCACACCAAGGTCATGGGGCGTCTCAGCGGCCTCGCCTCTCCACTGCTATGCAGATCCACCAAGCCTCACCAAACTCCTCCACACTCCTCCACACTCCACCAAACTCCATCACACTTCATCATACTCCACTAAACTCCATCACACTCCACCACACTCCACCAAACTCTACCACATTCCACCAAACTCCACCCTTATGGTTTTCCTAGCTGCGAGATCGATTAGGTCTACTTGCAAAACCGGTCCCGGTGGATGCAGCAGCAATATTTCTGCGCTAAATCTCGGAAGCTAAATGAGGGCTCTGACCCTGATTACTCCTGTGATGAGAACCCCCCTGAGAATAACCAGGCGTTGTCGGCTTGGGCCGCGATCTGGCTACAAGAAGAAAAAAGCACGTGCAGCATATTGATCATTGCATCCATCTGTGCAGAGCTTTGAAGAGGTTGCGACTCGTGCGTGTCACGGGGTTCATTCCGGAAGTGGTGGCATTCCTATTGACCAGAACGTTCCCAACGTAGCAGGGCCCTTCTGAAAATGAGCCTTTTAGAATTAATGAGGTTCTCATGGGTAAATAAAGGGCATTGTTAATTCATTATTATTAATACCAAATCATTATCAGCACGCGCGACCATCCCCGTTCCAATTAATCAACTCCAACCGCCAGCACGTGTCACCTGCAATTGGACAAAATGTTATCCTCCTCCCCCATACTACCCATCCCCTCGCCTCCCCCCCCTACTCCCTGCCCCTCCTCCTCCCCCTCGCCATCCTCATATTGATGCTGCGAGCTGCCACCCATTGAACTAAATTGAATGGAATTGGATGTGAGTGCAGCGGCGAACAATCCGCGCGCCGTGGTGTCCTGCAGAGACGCGAGGCAAAGCCTGATTAAGTCGTGCGGGCTTCAGCGGATACTTTTGGGGGAGGGGGGGCAGGGAGACAAAGAAGGTGGCAGGGGGGGGGGAAGAGGTCCTTTAAATTTGGTGGATTTAGAGTAAAAGCGGGGGTGTTGCAGATGGCACTGTGAAACTATGGGTGTGTAGGGGGGGGGCACAGTATTAATCATGCAAGACTCCTTTTCAGAAGGGGCAATTCTCTCAAATGCAGGATTCATTTTTCATGGAATATTTTGCTAAGCAACCCAACCTACCCCCCCCCCTCCTCCTCCAAGCCCGTCCAATCGCCCCCTGCGCCTACGTGAACCACCAACCCCTGCTCCCGAAGCGCTGGGTCACTGGCACGCTCCAGCGCGCCCGTTAATTGGAGGTCACTCACACAAAGAGGGATTGCGGCTTTTGAACCATTGGCTCAGAGATGTCACTTACATCGGTACCCCCCATGGTGGCGAATGCTTCCGACGATTTCCTTGAACAATATTACCTCCAAATGACAAAACTGTACGATAGCAATGTTCCCTGTAGTAGTTCTTTATAAAACAAAAACAAATAGTGTACCTGTAGTATTGGTTTTGAAAGAGAATATGGTTTCGTAATAAAGTAAAGCTCGCCATACGAAACGTCTACGGGGTATCGGAATCACACATGAAGTGTGCGTCTATGCAAACAGAAAATAAATACACAGTTGTCTTTGTGCCCGTCGTGGATATTGGCAGCATTTACCATCCTAGATGGTACTGACTTCTCTAGGACTCGCGGCGTTGAACGGCACTGATTTAAATGTCAACCTCAGTGGAATCTCAGGCAGGGTGAGTGGATGTCTACGCAGCGGTGGAGGAAGCGCCTACAGCTCTGCACTACTAATCCGGCCACCTGAGTTCGATTCTCGTCCGTGGGGCTCACGCCATTGGCGACGAGCGATATCCGGAACCGGTCCTGGACCTCGCTTAGGTCGACTCAGCCTTCACTGAGTAGCAAATACCTTGCGTAAACATCACCCATTACGACTAACCCGCACTGACCAGGAATGGTGAAGTATGGTCGAAATAACCCCGACGTGTAAATTAGTCATCACCAACCGTGGTCAATCCACTGCTGGATGAAGGCCTCCCCAAGCCGCCACCATCTTTCACGACCTTGCGACGGAACAATTCCACCCAGCGCATGCACTGATTCCATCGCTCCGTCTCTTTAGGTGGAACGTCATATCGGGCGCGTTCAAATTACCGTGGCTTATTCGTGAATTATTAAGTAGCAACAACAAAAGACACGCGACCAACGGGCACCGCGGTGGTCCTTCTTATACTTGGAGGGAGATTCGACCCAAGAATCTCAACGGCTCTTACCTTGGAGCTGCCCGCCTCGCCTGGGTTTGCTCGTGGCTGTATCAATGGCACGAGAAGTGTGGGCGCCACGGTAGCGAGATGTTAACGACCTCGCCTGGTATACAGGAGTTCGTGGGTTCGATCCCCAACCCTGACGCCTGCTGCCGTAAATTTGGAGTTTGCGTCTCTCTCCGTGGTCGCGTGGATTTTTCTCCGGGTCATCCGGTTTCGCCCTCCACATTTCGAATCAACATCACGCGTTTAGAGAGTTCGGCTGCTATAATTTCGCACGTGATAAGCCACTTTGTTCAGCTATCATTTGTTGCCCAGGTCCCTTCTTAAATAGAGCTAAATAGCTCAATGGGCCTTACCTGGTAGAATGAAAAAGCATAGTTTATTGTTGAGTTGAGATGTGACAGCACGCGGACTCTAATCACAGGCGCAGTTTTCTATCGAGGCTTTGCCCGACCGTGTGAGTCGAGGATATTCGCGGCGCATTAATAACCATCACGAAGAGCGCTGCGCGGATTTCTAGCAAGAAAAAACACCATTGGTAAAGAGCTCATCGTAAACAGGCGGGAGACCAATTACACACACGCGCGCGTTACACAAAAGACAAAGACCCCCCCCCCCCCCCCACGTATAGCCTTAACAGAGTTTTGGGGCAAGTGCTGTTAGCGAGTAGCGCCTATGAAGGCGCCTGGCAAGGCGCATGGGGGGGATTACAGGTGGTCAACACCACGCCCGGCCGCCTTAGTCTCTCCAGTGGCGATGTTTACACAGTACGCCAGGTACTCATTTGAGGCTGAGCCGACCTAGGGGAGGTCCAGGACCGGTTCAGATAATCGTCACTGGTGTTGGCCGTGAGCAGAAATCGAACACGGGTCTCCGGGTTCATAGTGCAGCGCGCTAACACTACACTACTGCTCCCCACTGATTCACACACACACAGAGACGCACACACTCGTACACACACACACACGAGCCCACTAACACACACTCACACGTGCACGTCGCATAAAGGAGAGCGGAGGCATTTTGAATAATGGTCATACGAAGCGATTTCTCTCGCCGCTTCACACAGCCCTGCGTGCTCATAACGAATAGGCCGATAAATAATGAAAGCCGCGCGCGATCCTGTGAGCGTACACACACACAGAGAGCTTCTCGCACAACAGCTACGAGATCTCCGTTTAGCCCTACTTGCAGATGGTGTGGCGAGTGCTGTAAGCGAGCACCTGTTAAGGCCAGAATTACGCATGAGAAAGGCAGTGTGGGTTGACACACAGACAAAGATCCCCCATGTAGCCTCGAACAGACTGTTGTTAGCGAGCACGAATTAAAGGCCGCAACGGCACACATGAGATGGTGGCGTGGCCAGTAACTACGCCCGGCCGCCTTTGTCTCCCCAGTGGTAATGTTTATCACACACGGCACCAGGTGCTCATTTGAGGCTGAGTCAACCTAGAAGAGGCCCAGGACCGGCTCAGATAATCGTCACTGGCGTTGGCCGTGAGCGGGAGTCGAACTCTGTTCGCCGGGCTCGTAGCGCAGCGCTACCGCTCCCCATATATAGACACACACACACGCTTGTACGCATAGAGCATACACACACACGTGCAAACACAACACAACGCGTACACACATGCATAGATGTAAACATATACACACATACAATACACGGAGTACATATTAAGGCAACCCGCAACTGCACACACGACACACAAATCCCCCCCACACACACATACAATCCTACGTACATAGGCACGTACGTTCACACTAACACAACTACGCGCATAATGACATACACACACGAACTTGTACACGTGCCTTCACAACACACACACACAACGACACGTACGTGCTATCTCTCACACAACACGCATGTACACACATTCACGTACATACAGGCACACCAAGACAAATATCCCCCATATAGCTTTAACAGACTGTTGGGGCAAGTGCTGTTCGCGAGCACTTATGAAGGCCAACAAATACACACATACACAAAGATGTCCCTCAAAGCCTGCATAAGCTGGGTGGGCAAGTGCTGTGTTAGCCAGCCCACGTCGATTGACGGGCAAGCCTGACACGTGGCGCGATTCCCCTCCAACTGCACGCGCGCGCCCACCGCGTCTCGCGAATGAACGAACGCCTGGCACTCACCCCTCACCCACGCTCACCCCACTCACCTCACCCCCAACCTTCCATCCACCCGCCCCCTACCAACACTCTACGCTCACCCGCGCGTCCTCCACCCATACGCGCGCGCGCCCGTGAATTGCGCTCACCTGGCGATGGGGGCCTCCGTCGTCTCCGCTCACCTCGTCCCGCTCACCTCGTCCCTCTCACCTCCTCCGTGAAGTTCGGACACCGCTTCAGGAGCCGCTTCGCGGAATTGAGTTCTTTGCACGCGATGGGCTCACGGTGTACTAATTGTCTTGATGATGACGACGACGACGATGATTATTAGTGGTCTGATTGCAGTAATTAAATAGCCGCTGAGAGAGCGCCTTTGGCAGGGAGACTCGGGCAGAGCACGGAGATTCGCTGTCTCACCTTGAATCACGTTAATGAACTATCGCAGCCTGTCAATCGATTCCGCCGTCCGTCGACTTGCCTCCATATACAGCCGCGTGTCTGTCTACTGAGACACACACACACATATATGTCCAGCGAGCAATCTCAATGTCGACCTGTCTATTCGAGCGGTCTGTCCCAGTTGTTGTTTTAGGTCTCTTCCCATACACCCCGTGTGCTTTTCTTTCTATCTACGTCGATGTACAATTTGTGGAAGTAACTGTCCATGCAAATATATGTTTGTCCACGTATCCATATATCTGGCCTTGTATGTGTATATGCATCTCGATAACTGGAAAATCATCTATATAGCTTTGTGTGTGTAGACATAACTATTGCTCTCTCTGTATGTCCATCTGTCTGTATATCCATCCATGTGTCTGTCTATTTGTCTATCTGTGTGTCTGGTTGTCTATCTGCGTGCCTGGTTGTCTATCTGCGTGCCTGGTTGTCTATCTGCGTGCCAGGTTGTCTATCTGTGTGTCTGGTTGTCTGTCTGGAATGCGATGGACACCCACGCTGAGAAGAGGAACCCTCATCATCAAACTGCACTTGGCGCTGCGCTCCTTCCGATGGCGCCGCGAGTGTAGGAACAGGCGGCGTGGAGAGAGCGGGGAGAGAGCGTGGGAGAGGAAATCAGAGCGATCGGGATAGCGAGAGAGAGACTGAGAGAGACTGAGAGAGCGACAGAGGAAGAATGATTAAGAGCAAGAGAGCGGGGGGCTAGAGAAGAGGGAGATGGAGAGAGCGGCAGGGAGAGACTGAGAGACGGCGAGAGAGAGTGCCGGGACGTGTTGCCACGGAGGTTGGGAGAGGGGTCGAGAATTGAGAGGGACCTGGGGGGAGGGGAGGGGAGAAGGAGACGAGGGGAGGGGGTGAGGGAGGCGGCGGAGGTGGGGGCGGAGATGTGAGCGCGAGGGTTAAGTGTGGGGACCTGGGAAGGGATCTGGGAGAAAGGAGGAGGAGGGGTGGGTGAATGAAGTGGGGGGTGGGGGTGGAGGGGGGATGAAGCGGATCAGGTCCACTGCCGCCCGTTGCTCGCTCGGATTCGCGTCACTGCCTCACGTCCAATCGACGGGGACGGGGAGCGTTGTGGGGGGCGGTGGGTGGGGGGGCAGATGTAGGAAGGGGGATAGCTTCGGGGGGGAGGGAGCAAGGAGGGGGAGGGGTGGCTGTGGGCTTGAGCGGCTCACTGCTCCGTCGCTCGTTCACCAAACCCACGTAACCCCGCGAATTTCAAGGGAAGTTCATCCCGCCCTCCCCCCCACACACACAGAGCCAGTCCCTCTTGCACATTCCTTCTCAAACCCTAACCTCGACCGCAATCCCTAACTCCACCAAGGCAATGTGGAATTTCCACCACTGATTCAGTGGCGCCGATGTAGACGAACGGCAGCAACAGGGAGACGCTTCATCCGTTGTTGATAAATCAATAATGGATTGACGACAAAGATAATACATGGCAGCGGATGCCAGCACAGCGATGGATTATTGTATATATCTGTGCGGAGCAAGCCACAAACACTGACAACGGTAACTGGCCAAACATCCCGATGTAGCAGGACCCTTCTGAAAATAAGTCTCCTTCTCTCATGCTGCTCTTCATCTAGCTCCATCTGCAGTCGTAGTACCGAAGTCTGACTCCCATAACGGGCAAGGACGGCACATGTGCCCCTGGGACCCCGTGTCGCTCAAGATGAGCAGCGAGCAATGAATCTGCGCGGCAGGGATGCCCCCGTGTGATCAATTCACATAAATAGACCCTACTCCACGCACTCTCCTGCCTCTCCCCTCTCATCTCACTCTACTCCCCTCCACGCACTCTCCTGCCTCTCCCCTCTCATCTCACTCTACTCCCCTCCACTGCACTCTCCTACCTCTTCCCTCTCATCTCACTCTACTCCCCTCCACACACTCTCCTGCCTCTCCCCTCTCATCTCACTCCACTCCCCTACACGCACTCTCCTACCTCTTCCCTCTCATCTCACTCTACTCCCCTCCACGCACTCTCCTACCTCTTCCCTCTCGTCTCACTCTACTCCCCTCCACGCACTCTCCTGCCTCTCCCCTCTCATCTCACTCCACTCCCCTCCACGCACTCTCCTACCTCTTCCCTCTCATCTCACTCTACTCCCCTCCACGCACTCTCCTACCTCTTCCCTCTCGTCTCACTCCACTCCCCTCCACGCACTCTCCTGCCTCTCCCCTCTCGTCTCACTCTATTCCCCTCCACGCACTCTCCTGCCTCTCCCCTCTCATCTCACTCTACTCCACTCCACGCTCTCTCCTACCTCTTCCCTCTCGTCTCACTCCACTCCCCTCCACGCACTCTCCTGCCTCTCCCCTCTCGTCTCACTCTACTCCCCTCCACGCTCTCTCCTGCCTCTCCCCTCTCGTCTCACTCTACTCCCCTCCACGCACTCTCCTGCCTCTCCCCTCTCGTCTCACTCTATTCCCCTCCACGCACTCTCCTGCCTCTCCCCTCTCGTCTCACTCTACTCCCCTCCACGCACTCTCCTACCTCTTCCCTCTCGTCTCACTCCACTCCCCTCCACGCACTCTCCTGCCTCTCCCCTCTCATCTCACTCTACTCCCCTCCACGCACTCTCCTACCTCTCCCCTCTCGTCTCACTCTACTCCCATCCACGTACTCTCCTACCTCTCCCCTCTCGTCTCACTCTACTCCCATCCACGCACTCTCCTACCTCTCCCATCTCATCACCTCCCCCCACAAACTCCCCCATCACCTCCCCCATCAGCGCCCCCATCGCCTACCCCATCACCTCCCCCATCAGCGCCCCCATCACCTCCCCCATCACCTCCCCCATCGCCTCCCCCATCACCGCCCCCATCGCCTCCCCCATCACCGCCCCCATCACCGCCCACATTACCTCTCACATCACCCCATCAGATTAAGCTTCACTCCCACCGAGCGAATCATCTCCGCCTTCCATTCATCTCCAAACCTTTTACGTAAAAAAAAATATGTTTTAGATTGCTTATCCTGGAACAGCTATGAATCATCATCATCATCACAATTTGTATTCCTATTTTGTATTTATAACAATCGCTCGTTTATTAAATTAAAAAAGCTTTCAGGCCGCAGAACGGCACACGACACCTACTTTTTCCCCATCTCATCTGCATTCAAGTTCGTGACGACGTCGCAGTATCGCCTTTGGAGAACTCCTCAGAATTAAAGGCGCTGGTTACACTGTGTAACAACACATTTTTTTGTTTCTGGCTAGGAAGTGTTATTTTGTAATTGCTTATGTCTCAAAAGTACAAAAAATTGCTATTATTCATCATTAGACCTCCTTTGCAATATCAAAATATAATAATAGGGGTTTCCCCCTTTTTTCTGGCAATAAAACTGAAACCTTTTTTACAAGGAACCATGTCTGCATTAACCACAATACTCGTGGTCAAAATGCAAACAAAAAACACACTGATAATTTATGCATTGTCCTTGAAACTGATTGGTCCACACCAGAGACAGATTTCTTTTGAGCCTCGTCTCAATTGGTGCTAGACCAGAGGACGCCAAAAGGCGTATAGCTCAAAGACAATACCACTATCAAAGTAATGAGGGCTCGGGGTAAGCATCTACATCATTAGACCTCCTTTTCCAGTACCAAAATATAATAATAGGGTTTTTCCCCTTTTTCTGGCAACAAAACTGAAACCTTTTTACAAGGAATCATGTCGAGGCTCAAAAGAAAGCTGTCTCTGGTGTGGACCAATCCGTTTCAAGGACAATGCATATATTAACAGTGCGTTTTTTGTTTGCATTTTGACCGCAAGTATTGTGGTTGTTGCAGACATGATCCCTCGTAAAAAGGTTTCAGTTTTGTTTCCAGAAAAAAGAGGAAACCCCTATTATTATGGCTATTATTCCCCACAAACTTTGCTTTTGTGACCAGGACAGTGATATTTAGAAATGTACCTATTTTCAATGAGAAAACGGGCGAATTTGTGTATTTTCGTTCACATAAGGTCAGAAAAAAACAACATATTAATCAATATTAACATGTATTTATACTAAAGTCATACAAAAATGACAACAAAAGATTTAGACACCAAGGCGCACTACCACAGGCGGGACTGGCCACAGCGGACCGAGTTCTCTGTGGGGAGGAACCACGTCAAGTGGGAGCCACTGGTGGACCCCCGGAAGGTGTTGATGCCACCACTACACATCAAATTGGGCCTTATGAAACAATTTGTCAGCGCTATAGATAAGGAGTCGGCAGCCTTCAAGTACCTTCAAGACTTCTTCCCTAAGCTTTCTGAGGCAAAGGTCAAAGCCGGTGGCTTCGTCGGACCACAGATAAAGAAGATCCTGGAGTGCAATGAATTCCCCAAGAAGCTCACTAGTAAGGAGAAAGCGGCTTGGGACAGCTTTGTCGCAGTGGCTCGTGGCTTCCTGGGCAATCACAAGGTCGACAACTACGTGGAGCTGGTTGAGACTCTGGTGAAGAACTACGGCACAATGGGCTGTAGGATGTCCCTCAAAGTCCATATCCTTGATGCTCATCTTGATAAATTCAAGGAGAACATGGGAGCGTACTCGGAGGAACAGGGTGAGCACTTCCACCAGGATATACTGGACTTTGAACGCCGCTACCAAGGATAGTATAACGAGAACATGATGGGAGACTACATTTGGGGGCTGATTCGTGAAAGTAATTTACAGTATATTCGTAAATCTTAAAAAACAACTCACTTTTAAATCCTTTGTAGTCATTTTTGTATTCCTTTAGTATAAATGCATGTTCATTTTGATTCACATGTTTTTTTTTCTGACTTTATTTGAAGTAAAAGACACAAATTCACCCATTTTGAAAATAGGTCAATTTCTAAATATCACTGTCCTGGTCGCAAAAGCAAAGTTTGTGGGGAATAATCGCCATTTTCTAGGCATAAGCAATTACGAAGTAACACTTACTACCCAGGAACAAAAAATGTGTTATATCGTGTTATCAAATACACGAAACAACCACCGCACGGCTGCTGCTGCCTGTTGTAAGTGAGGGGATGTCAGCGAAACATTTTAAACGAACAGACTGTTGGGGCAAGTGCTGTTAGCGAGGAGCAACTATGAAGGCCGACACGGTGCAAGGGAAGGTCGGTGGCCAACATCAAGCCAGGGCCGGTTCAAATAATTATCACTGATGTTGGCCGTGAGCGGAAATCGAACTCGGGTCGCCAGGTTCGTAGTGCAACGCGCTAACCGTGACGCTACCGCTCCCCATACATGTGTAGTGACACAGCTCTGACTGTTGTATAGCAGCTGCAACTGCAGGTGGCCACTTAGCGCACACGCCGTTGAGCATCTACACGGTGTGTGTGTGTGTGCCGGCAGGGCGGAGGAACTGGGGCAAGGGTCACGGCAGACTTCGTGGGGAAGCCCCTGGAACCCTCTGGTGGGTTCGAGAAGGGAGGCGTGGCTAGGGCGGAGCCAAGCGGTGCTGAGGGGAATAACAGCGGTGGAGAGCGGGGAGCTCCGGACTGTCGGTTCTGGGAGTGGACTCGTCTCGTCTCGTTGGCGTCGCTGCCGCCTTCATCGCTGCCGCCTTCGTCGCTGCCGCCTTGGCCCGATCATTGCGCGGCCGGACAGTGGTTGGGTGTCTTGGTCGACGCCGTCGGTGCAACGTGGACAGAGTCGTACGGCAGTGTGGTCGTGGGAGAGAAAGAGTGGGTGGGCCTGAGTTGGTGGCGTGAATACAACAATGAAAGGGGAGGACGGTTCCTCCAGCGACTACCTCGTCTCCCACTGAGTGTGTGCGCGACGCACGCCACCTGCACACACACAAGCCTCGAGGAGAAGGAAGAAGAGACCTACGACACTACACATACATACAGACACAAACATACACACCTTACCCCCATATAGTATTTTAACAGACTGTTGGGGCAAGTGGTGTTAGGGAGCTCCTATTAAGGCTCACATCAAGCACGAGGGGATGGGTGGCCAGCACCACGCACGGCCACCTTTGTCTCCCCAGCACTGATGTTTACACACCGCACCAGGTACTCATTGAACGCTGACAAGGCAAGACGAAGATCCCCCTCGTAGCCTTAACAAAGACAAAGATCCCCCATATAGCCTTAACAGACTGTAGGTGCAAGTGCTGTTAGCGAGCACCTATGAAGGCCGGAACGGCACACGAGGGGGTGGGTGGCCAGCACCACGCCCGACCGCCTTTGCCTTAACAGACACACACGCACACACGCACACACGCGGTCAATGCCGCATTAAGATAATTAAACATCGGCCGCAGAGGCTGTGTGCATGTGGTAACAACCCACGTGGGACAGAGATCGCTGACTCACGTTAAGATGTGTACGTATGCTACAGTATTTTGAACTTATTTCGCACCACTCGTGGCCAACCGTGCTAATCGGATGTGCGTGAGAACAACACACTACACACACACAGAGACGGCGCGCTTGTTGTGCCAGTCCTCTCCACGGCTGAAACGGTAATAATACATCGGCGTGTCTGTTCGTCACGTGACAACGTTATCAATTGGCTGTGTCGGGTGGATGATGGTGTACGACATGCACACAACCTGAATAATGAATCGGAATATTTGGTCGTGAAAGCCCACCACTTGTCAAACAAAACCACGTGATTTAAATTCATTGGCGTGCAGTCATTGGTGACAGTGGTGGAACCATAATCAACTCGTCACACCTGAGCACCCGATTTCGTCTCTAAGCGGCTTCAAACCAGGATTCCAACTCAGGTTCTCAGCAGTGCTGACCCAACGCTTCTGACCCAGCACGACCCGGCCACCCCCTGTGTATCTCGGTCCTCTGTCTCTGTTTTGCATTTCCCCCAATCTGACCCCGAATGTGCGCTCGCTCTCTCCGTTCACAGCGCGAGACGGAGAATCTAGTCGTGGATGTGTCGCGTGAGCAGCGCAAACATTCGCGTTCAGGATCGACCTGCGGAAGGAGACATCACAGAACAACTGTTGATATCCCTCCCAGTGACACCTGGTCCACAATGTGAAGAAACATAACTTTGCCACCCACTTCTGCCAGCGTCGTATGACAGCTAAAAAAAACTACTTTAAGAGCTGGAATTTAGCCACATTGAGGCAACCCAGATGCATGTATAGTGACGTATATTGGGCCACTACGGCGTTTAGCGCCAGCTACTGAGAGAAGGGTGCAACTGTGTATGTTAGAGCCTCTCTCTGGCACCAGAGCACGTATGGCATAGAAGGGGGCCCGAGGGGGCATGGTTCTGGAGACAGAGAGAGGGCAGTTGAGGACGTGACAGTCTGGGTGAACCCGAGAGGGCACGTGACCAGGACTGGATAATGAGGGGGGTCAAAAGGTGGCGAGAGGGACACGTGATGCATAGCCCAGAACCTTCTAGAAGGATTTAGAAGGGGGCGTGGCAGAGGGCGGAGCCAGGTCACGCTCAGGGACATAAAAGGGAGGTCCCGAGAGCCGATCGAGGCTGTCTGTTGGAATGGAGAATCAACGTGTTGCCTCCAAGTTCAAGGGCGTTCCTCCGTGGAACCCACTACACATGTATTGTAGAAATGTAATTTTGTTGTGCAGTCATTGGTGACCATCTGCCTGCATTTGTAGCCAGCAACTTTGCTGTGTCAACTCAGCGTCTCTAACCTCTGTGCCACCTGGACACTTCTTCTGTGTCTCGGTTCCTTTATTAAGAGTTTTGTTTTTTAACACTTTGAGACCCCTGGAGAAAGAGAACCGCCCCCCCCCCCTCTTACAGAGAAGCGCTATCTGCGCCACGTGCATGAGACGAAGCCAATGAAGGCGGGAGAGAGCAGCGCCCGCGGAAGTGGCTATCGCCCAACTACTTCCCAGAATCCTTCGAGTGACTTCTCGGCCACCACAATAGTAAGGTGATACCTGAGCCACCTGGCCAGGAGCCACGTCTACGTCTCCAAGTTTTTGTTTGACTGGAGACGCCAGCTAAAGGGAAGGGGAGGGGGGGGGGGGCGAAGGGCGGGGGGGTCAAAGGGGACGCAATTAGGGAAAGGCTCTGGATGCGTTTATCGGAGTCCCGGAGGCAATTACGGCACTCGCGCGCCGCTCGCTCTCTTAATTTATGTTTACTAATTAGAGGGTAAAACAAGTCGCTAGTGTGAGCGGACAAATTAATTACGTGTTACTCACCCCCCCCCCCCCCCGCCGCACCCCCCCCCCCCCGAATGAGCAATAGGTGACGCCGCTTTAACGAAGTGTAACAGTTTAAGCGGATGAGAACAAACATCGCCAACATTGACGACGAGGCTGATGGCATCGGTGCGCGACCACGAACCCGACTGATGATCGTGCCAAGCGCGACACTCGTGAAGAGCGGCGAGCCAAACGTGACAGCGTCGTTCGTGAGAGAGTGGCGTGACCAGCTCCACGCCCGGCCGCCTTGGTCTCCCAAGTGGCAATGGTTACTCACCGCACCGGGTGCTCAATTGAGGCTGAGTGGACCTCGGAGAGGTCCAGGATCGGTTCAGATAACCGTCACCCGTGTTCGTGACCGTGAAAGGAAGGCCCCGGTCGTTATGTTCGTAGCGCTACACAGCCCCACGCACCGCCGATGTTTACACATCGCACCAGTTGCTCATTTGAGGCTGAGTCGACTTAGGGAAGGACAAGGACCGGTTCAGGTAATCGTCACTGATGTTGGCCGTGAGCGGGAATCGAACTCTGTTCGTGGCGCAGCGCACTAACCGCTACACTACCGCTCCCCATATGGTCACACACACACACAGAGTCGCAGACACACACAATCACGCGCGGTCACGCCATCGCGCGCTATCTCTGAGCGCGTCTTAATGACTCGGCCTCGACGCGGTTGCGTGGCCGCCCGGGGCAAAGGCACCGCCGCTCGCGCACCCGCGGACCCATCGCCGAGACGCGGGGACGATCAAGCTCCGGATTGCCTCGTCGCCGCGTGTGTGTGCGCGCGCGTGGCGGTCAGCGCGTGCGGCAGCGACAACGTGATGGTTTGCGCACGGCGGAACGAACCCGGCGAACCGAGTTCGATTCCCGCTCAAAGCCAACGTCGGTGACGATTGTCTGAATCGGTTCGGGGCCTGGCCTAGGTTGACTCGGCCTCAAATGAGTACCTGGTGCGATGTGTCAGCATCGGCACTCGGGAGACGAAAGCCATTCCACCTCCTCGCGTGCCGGGTGCTCGCTCACAACACTTTCTCCACCAGTCTGTTGAAGGTTACACGGGGAATCGTTGTTGTGCTGCAGAGTAAACCCTGGGAGCGCATCTTATTCTCGCAGAGAACCTCATTTGTAAACAATCAGCGTTCGTTAAGTGCACGGGGTGCGCTCTCGTTTTCCGGGCTCTTGTGGGCTGCCTGCAGTAAGAGTTAGCGAGAAAATAAATACATGCACGCTCGGATATTAATAAATTACCCCGCTTCCCCCCCCCGATTGAACCACGACCCCCCCCCCTCTACACACCTTCACACCCCCCCCCCCCACACACAACAACCGCCATTCGCCACACCTCCCCCCCCACACACACACCCACACCCACACACCCCCCCCACACACAACACCCCCACACACCCCCACACACCCCCCCACACACCCCCCCCACACACACACCCCCACACCGCCCCCCCCCACACCGCCCCCCCCCACACATACACCCCCACACACCCCCACACACAACACACACACACCCCCACACTCCCCCCCCCACACACACACACACCCCCCCCACACACACCCCCCCCCCACACATACACCCCCACACACCCCCCCCACACACACCCCCACACACCCCCCCCCACACACACCCCCCCCCCCACACACACACCCCCCCCCCACACACACACCCCCCCCCACACACCCCCCCCCCCACATACACCCCCACACACCCCCCCCCACACACACACACACACCCCCACACACCCCCCCCCCACACACACACACACCCCCCCCCCACATACACCCCCACATGGACCGCGGAGTCGCTGTGCTTGGGGACCTGGATCCGCATTTCGAACTCTCCCCTTACCCCCTCCCTCTACCCCCCTACCCCTAACCCCCCCTCCCTCCTAGCCCTCCCCCTAACCCGGGGTCAGGACCCTTGCAGCCCAAACCTCTCCCTGGCGAGATGACCCGATGCCACGTTTCTGAATAATTCACTTGCGAGTTTTACTACAATTACCGCTATGTCTCTCCGTGATGCACACGGGGGAGCGGACACGCGCGCGCGTGTGTGTGTGCACCTGTTGTCCAAGTGTCAATGGTGCTGATATGTATACGGGGAGCGGTGGCGCAGTGGTTAGCACACTGCGATCAAGAACCCGGCGACCTGAATCCGATTCCCCTCACGACCTATTACAATGGCGCATATTTTAACAGGTTCTCGGCTTCCCCTGAGTCTACTTAGCCGTAAACGAGTACCTGGTGCGGTGTCTAAAAATCAGCACTGCGGAGACAAAGGCGGCTGGGTGGGGTGTTGACCACCGACTCGTGTGCCGTGCCGACCTTCACAATAGGTGCTCGCTCACAGCATTTGCTCCAGTTAGCCGTGAAAGGCTACACTGGGGATATTTGCCTTTTGTATATACATAGACCTCCACGTCAACAATAAGCAATTATTCAAATATCACCTCCTCACTACCACCACATTCATCATCATCAACGCTGTCATCGCCAATATCACCTGCGCACCACAATCTGCCCACCACAATCATCACCATCCTCAATCATCGTCAATCATCATCATTCCAAACATCACCTGCGCTGCACCACACCCATCGCCATCATCATCGTCACCAACATCATCTGTACTGGGTGGAATCCCATTCATTAACGCGTCCTGCGTTCACCTGGGAAGCCATCGGGCGAAGGCGTAAAGGCGTGGCGTGATTGCGGTTACGTTGGCGTGTGCATCAGCCACTTGTGGAGCTCGCGATGGATGAATGAATGGGTGGACAGGGATTCCGACTCGCGTCAGAAATCCTCTCGAATCCATCGACTCGCCGCGCACGTGATTCACAACCCACAGAGCTCGCTTCGTAACAACATCCGGCCTTGTCATCTTATTGGTTTACATCATCTCCCACATCATCTCCCACATCATCTCCCACCGGACCCCTACTCATCAATGGCACCCCAACCCCGCACCGCCCAACGGTCGCCTCAAGGCATGGACATTATTCACAACACTCGGTAACCCATACACGGGTAGAGAAAGAGGCACCGAATTCTCACCCCCCGCGCACAATATATATGGTAATAGCGGCGACAGCATCCGTCTATAGGCTGCGTCGCTCACAGCCGAGACTGAGTCACACAATGCACAAGTACGATTATGAATATTTCCTAAGGCCACCACCGTCGCTACCGCTACCACCGCCATCGCCCAAACACCGCCGTCATCAGCACGCCTGGCCTCTCTCCGCGCTCGTCAAATGAATTAGCGAGCTTCTCTCAGTCCCATAATAAGGTGGTCTGCGGAGCATGAAAGTGAAAAAAAATTCAGCGCGAGGCAGCTGGCTAATGGTAGCGCTGGTGACCACAGGGAGAGGGTGAATCATCATCGGGCGGGTTACGTTTGATCATCGTCCTCCTCCTCCTCATCATCATCATCAGTCTTGAGCAGCAACGGCAGTAGCAGCAGCATCGCCAGAAGGTGCAGCATCATCGCTGCCATCATCATCATTGCGATCATCACCACCAGCAGCGATATCACTATTACCACCATCATCAGCAGCATCACCGTCATCATCAATCACCATCACCACGATTGTCTCCATCTTCACCAGAGAGATTACCGAGAACAGAGTTTTGTCTGTTCACCACTGGCTTAAGGGATACTCATTTTGAGCCGTGGTCTATCCACTGTTGGACGAAGGCCTCGCCACACCATCCTTGTCCTCCTCATCTCCGTGCTCAGTGAGCGTTTCGCGGATCCCAGCTCCGGTCGCGACTAAGAGCCGCTGTTGTGCATCGCTCATTCAAGACACGCTTCGCACGTGCACGCACACACGCACGCACGCACGCACACACGCACAGCATCCCACGTTCGCTGGGCGTTTGGTTTTCTGGGTTGCTTCTCGTGGTATCTGAAGGGGCGCGCTGAAGCCTTGCCAGCACCACCGCCACTACCACAACCACCCTTGCCCTACAGAAAGTTAGCGGACGAGCATTGTATAGTCCGGAGAATACGGTAGCGGCTGGAGGAATCATTTGCTCGGCATTGGGCTTCGCCTGTGGTCGCGTTTCTTTCCCGGCAACACAGAGATGCGGGTCCCTGCACGCACCCTCACATCACAACACTATAACTCAAAACGGTAACTTCACGCAGAGTCTAAATGCAACCACATCTCAAGGCGACGTGTTAATGAGAAAATTAGGGATGGGGGAGGGAGGGGGCGTACAAGGGGGACCTTTGAAGAGAAAGGATAATTTGTTGTTATTTTTCTTGTTATTTTTGTGTCCAAATTAATGTGTTTATGCAGTCATTTAATGAGAATGTCAACTCGCTTCTCTTAAGCACCCGGTTTAATCACCGGCGGCTGAAACTCGGATTCGAACTTGGGTTCTTAGAGGTGCCGGGTCAACGCTTTGAGCTCTGGGTCACCTGTCCACAACCGCCATCTGCCTTTAGCTGCCCCCTTTTTTGCACGTGTGTGCCTGTGTACGTTGAACTTCTTTCGCACCGTACGTAGCCAACCGTGCTCATCGGAGGTGCACCGATGATACGTCCTTTAAGGACCACTCTTGCTGTTTCATCACACCACCACCACGACCACCACTACCACCACCACGACGAGCAGCTGGTTCAATATTATAATTGTTTTTTTACCCTTTTATCTGGCAACAAAACTGACACCTTTTTTACAAGGAGTCATGTTTGCATTGATCACAATACCTGCGGTCGGAATGCAAAAAAAAAAACAATTATATTTTGCTACTGGCAAAGGAGGTTCCAATGGTGCAACTGGTTCAAGTTTAATTTGTTTAACCAGGTGGGGAACTCGAGGGACCAGGATATAATCGCATTTGCAAGAGTGACATGGGTCACCCAAAATGCGCAAATTAAAAACAAATACAATAAATATTCTTTAGAACCAAAGAGTATGGATTCCTGCAGTCACGAAAGCTTCAAATCAAGATTAAATACAATAAAGGTATGTTGGCAATGAAGTGAAAACACGTCAGCCACGGATCTTGAAACATATATTCCACTTGACGCCAGTGCCCTTTGTGTTTGCGTGTATCAACACACTCATATATTTATCCAGACGCGCACACACAAAAACACACAAACACAGAGTCTCTCTCGTCGCTCGCGGTAACGCGCAATCGCGATGCATTGTGACGCTAATTTATGCCGGAGCGAGATTAAACACCAAGGAGCAGGAGGAGGAGGAGGAGATGGTGAATTAGTGATGAGCGGAGCCTCGGCTCGCTCGCTGATCGAGTCAACTCTCATCCTGTTCGCTCGCTTCACCGGAACGCGCGTGGCGCTCCCAGCGTGGGCTCAAGTCCGTCTCACGCGCGGGGCTCCGGGCCGCGTGAGTCGGCGGTGCGGCGAGTGGCTCGCAGTCGGAAGGTGGCGAGTTCAAACCCTGGTTGTTTGGCCGATCATCCTTCCGGGGTCATTTAAATGTTTGTACTACTTTGTAGGGATAGGAAGGCAAGAGTGCTTATCCTATGGATAAACTTAACCCCCCCCTCCTCCCCCCGGCATAGGAACGTGTGATGTCCACCACCGGTTCAGAAATGTAAACAGGAGACGAGTACCACCTCAATGCTCACTTGAACAAAGGTCCAATGTGACTTTTGATATTTGGACAATCGGTGACGGGAAGAGGGCAACCAAACCGGTGCCGCTCATGCGATGGGGGTCATTTGACCAAACCTGGCAGCGGTCAGCGCCGAGTTGAAGTGAACATGCGCGGCCCAATTGTTTGGAGACAAGAACAGTGGTGGAGCAATCGATATGGAGCTGTCCAGGGCCGAGCTACGGGGGGGTGTGGGGTGGGGGCGTGACCTCGAGTGTGCGCATCGCCCAGTCGCTACGCCGCACACAGCTGCACGCGACCACCGCCATGATTGTGTTAAATAACAACGACGACGAAGACGATAAGCCCCGCTGCTGCTGACGCAGCGCATTGCCACTGCTCTGTCACCATCGCCCTAATTGGTCTCAACGCCCAGAGACGCCGGGCTCACGGCGGGGATTCGGCGAGTAGAAAAGACTCCGTTTGAAGCCGTGGGTGGGAGCGGCGGGAGATGTGGGGTGGTGGGTGGGAGCGATGGGGGGGGGGAGAGGTGGGGTGGTGGGTGGGTGCGATAGGTGGGAGATGTAAGAGAGAGGTGGACGGGACGTGTGGGGGGGGGGGGGGGGGGGGAGAGAGGTGGTTCTCCGTAGAGAAGTGGCACGGGGAGGCTTGTGGGCCACTGAGGGGCTGTCAACTGGGAGAGGGCACGGCAGGGGCACTTTGACCTGTGAGCACAGTAAGAGCCGCGAGGGCGTCTCCGCTGCTCATTCTCCGCTCAAAGCAAATCGCCTGTGCAGCCAAACACCGCAGATTAAAAAAAACTACAGAAATTGAAAAGAAGCCCCTGGTAATGCGCCAGTGGGGTTAGAGGTTAGCGTTGGGATCAGTGGGTGGGATCGTATAATTGGCTGGTTGGCTACGGCCAGCGAGAGAGAGCTCGTAGCGATGGCTGATTGGCCAGGGTTATGGGCCCGGATGGTGTTCGTTTGCCGAGTGACCTCCGCTCACGAACTGCCCGCTCCTCGCTCCCCACTGCCCCGCATCCTCTTCCCGTGATGTCTTTGCCGCATTCCGTTGCCGGGAACTCGGCGCGCATCGCCACCGCGCCCCGGTGGAGCTGCGCCGCTCGGGGGGGGGGGGGAGCGGGAGGGCCACGTTAACATGATTACGATCACGGTAATGACCATTCGTGTTTATTTTGAGTCAATTTCCTCGTCCTCTATCTCTCCCGGCTTCGGAATCAATCGCCGACCCCCGCCCCTCCGCTGATCAATGTCTGCGTCGCCACTCCTCTGCCCTTCAACTCGCTCCACCAGCGAATAATTAGATTTTTTTTTTAATTCACGAATTAATTCCTCCCGGCCCGCGATCAATCCCTGAGTCGCTTTATGTCACTGTGGTGGTGCTAGGGAAATTAGGCGAGGCTGTTTGGGTTGTCCGGCCCTCCGCGTGGGACAAGGAGATCAGAGGAAGAGCGAGATGCCGCTTTGTAGGTGGGAAATTCCTCCGAGTCTTTAAGCCCCCCCCCCCACCCCCGGCGCGCCCCCCACTTCTCAAAATTCCGAGAAAGATTAAATTAAAAAGGCCATCAGGCACGTCCAACGCCACTGATTGTGAGTCGCCCTCTCCACGCGCCGAGAGTCACGACGGGCGTGGCTCTGCACTGCGCTCGCGTGCCGCGGCTGCTGCTGTTGTGTTTAGTGTCCTTGTCCCCGCACCTACGATCGTCGAGGTTGGCTACGTACGGTGCGAAAGAAGTTCAACGTATATACAAAGATCAAAGATCCTCCGCATAGCCTGAACAGACTGTTAAGGCAAGTGCTGTTCGCGAGTACCTATGAAGGCCGGCACGGCACACGAGGAGGTGGGTGGTCAGCACCACACCCGGCCGCCTTTGTCTCCCCAGTAGCGATGTTTACACACCGCACCAGGTACTCACTTGAGGCTGAGTCGACATAGGGGAGGCCCAGAACCGGTTCAAATAATCGTCACTGGCGTTTGGCCGTAAGCGGGAATCGAACCCAGGTCTCCTAGTTCGTAGCACAACGCGTTAACCGCTACACCACCACTCCCCACAACGTACGTCCATGATGCCACCACACGTCGCAATCACGCCCTTCCTTCTGCCAGATCCCACAACAGTCGGGCAGCGGGTACCGGACCCCCCCCCCCCCCCCCCCCAATATCTGCTCTGCCAATCTCGTCTCACTCGTGGAGTTAATGAGTGGATATGCCCCTCCCACTCCTCCTCCATCACCCCCTCAGTGGCCCTCATTTATTGCGTCCGAGAATCGCCACCGGAAGACGGGGAAGGAGATGGATGCCCGTTGAACTTCTTTCGCATCGTACGTAGCCAACCGTGCGTATCGGAGGTGCGGGGAGATACGAGGAATAAGACGTCAGCAACCTGCTGGTCCGGAGTTGAGAAGTCGGGAGGAGGCGGGGAGGAGACCACAGTAATGAGACGTTCCGGGACTAGATGATGTTATCGAGGCGGCGGGGGGGGGGGATGCAGGGATGAAATGTGAAAAAAATTAGGTTGGCTTCGGCGGAGTGAACGCGCGTGATATTTTGACTGCTCGATAAACAACAGCAACAAACAACAACAACAATATTCGAGGCTCTTGATGCTTGACGTTTGGTCGTTTATTGTAAAAGGCACCGGGCATGACCACTGCGCGGCTATGGATCAGAAAGCGCGTGTTCGCCTCATTTAAACTCCCTCCCTCCCCTCACTCCCCTCCCTCCCTCTCTCGCTCCCTCCTCCCCTCCCTCCCTCCCCTCCCTCCCTTCCCTCTCTCGCTCCCTCCCTCTCCTCCCTCCCTCCCTCTCCTCCCTCCCTTCAGATTTAACCAACACAATCCCCGTTAAAGCCTTTAAGGGCTCTTAGGATAAAACGGCTCACTGCTGGATGAAGACCTCCCCATGCCGTGCTAGTCACAGGGGGTTTGTTTCCCCCGGCTTCAAAAAGTTTTGCTGGCTGAGCTGGCTGGCGGGCGCACGGCCGGTTCGTGCATTGTGCTGACGTCACATCTCCCCCCCCGCATCCTCCACCCCGGCCCGTGTGTCCCGCATCAGTGCGCGGGCAGTGCTCGTTACCGCCCTCACCACTTTGTGTCGAATCACCTGGCCCCTGCCATAGGCGCGTTGAATCATCGTCATCACCGGCACAGGGCTCCAAGTCGGAGATGAGCGCCTAGCGACGCTCGTTTTTAGGCGGTAATCCACTTTGACTCTTGACATAAACACGCCACAGCGGTGCAATTGGGACACCAATTAGGGATAGGCTTGGGGGGTAGAGGCATTGGTGTTAGAGGTAGGGTCAGTGTTGTGACAGGGGCCGTGTTAGGGGTAGGGGCGGCGTTGCGGTCGGGGCAGAGTGAGAGTCATTGTTAGGGGGGTCCGTGTTGTCTGAGGGGTAGAGTCAGTTTTTGGGGGTAGGGGCAACGTTGTGGTCGGGGCAGTATTCGGGGTATAGGGTCAGTGTTGTGGGAAGTGTTCGGGGGTTAGAGGCAGCGTTGTGCCCGGAGCAATGCGTTAAGGGTTGGCGGGGATTGTGCTCGGATCAGGGCTGGCCGGTAGACGTAGCATCAGACAAACCCACATTTTTTTTTGTTCAACTATAAATTCCAACACAATCACTTTGGTGTCGCGTGGGCCCGGCTGTCCGGAGAGCCCGCGAGGGCTGCCGTCGTGCATCGGTGCCCTGCGGGTCACGCGCAACACGAACGATTCAGCAACCCCGACGCGTCCACTCCTGGGAGCGGATTGCATGAAACGCTGAGAGCTGGAAATGCTCCCGAGTTTACATCTCCGATCGGAGGGTGAGGAACACTCACCCCTCGACGTGCTTGATGCGACTGGCCACTCACCATGACTCAGATCGTCCGCGGCACGTGGTATCCCCAACCTGCCAGGGGTCCTCGCTTAGGTCGACTTAGCCTTAACGCGTATCATGCCCGGTGAAAACAGCAGACCCGGGGACACAAACAGAAGGGGCTGGGCGAGCGTGGCACTGCCCGCATCGCCACCTCCCCCACCTCGTGTGCCGTGCGGGCCTTAAGAGGTGCTCGCTAACATCGCTTGACCCCGCAGTCTGCAAACCTAAGCGAGGAGGGATGTATGTGTGCGCGTGAAATCCGGGGTAAACTGTGAGTATCTTTGCGACATTAAACAAATCTTAACCCCACCCCCAGCTCCACCTCACCTAGCATTTACTCATTCTTCTTCATCTCTCTCCCCGCCACTCCCCCGCCTACCCCCCGGTCTTTAGGATTATTAAACATCGCGTCGATATGCAAATGTGCACAAAACGATTCCCGCTAACGAGCCGCGCGCGGCACCAATTACCGGAGCGCGCACGCCGCCGAGTGCGGGGCGCGCGCCCACGTGGCAGGCCGCGGGGTTCCGGGCCGGGCCGGGTGGTCACGCGTGGCAAATTGCCGCGATGGTGGCAAAAGGTGGCATCGCTCCGAGGGCGATCGTCGAAGCGAATTGGGTGCCCGCGGGCTGCCCGACACGCGTGCGGCGGCACTAAGCAGGTGGTGTGCGTGTCGGGGTACTGCCACGTGGCAGGTGGCACGGAAGGTTTTGGCGAGGGGAGACGGGGGGGGTGGAGGAGGAGGGGGTGGATACGTCAGGACCCCCGACGGTACGCGGCAGGTGGCTCGTGGCAGGTGGCAGGGCGCGATGAGTCTTCAAGTGCCTCCTCCTTAAAGGTGACGTTTCCTTAGCGGCGGCCTTCAGTACACGGCTTCTCATTCACACCTGAGAGGTGGGGATCCCTTTCAAGGTACCGCCTCCCTAAATGTGCCCCTCTCCTCTTAGGTGACCCGCGCCTGCATTGGATGCTCCATGACAAAATATTCAAATGCGTTCTGCTCTTAAAAGAAACCCGACTTTTCGTAGAATGTGGCCCCTCTTAAAATGGGTTCCCGTGAGCAGCTCTTCGTCGGCGTTGGACCCTGAAACGTGCCCCACGGCTAAACAGAGACCCCTCTCGCTAAAGGCGCCCCTCTTACGGGTTCTTCAAACGAGCTTGAACAGAGGTTCATCCGTACCGGTATCCTTCTCCTGAAGGGACCTCCTAATTATATACACCGTCTCATGAAGTGCCCCCCACGTTTTATTGACTTCCGCCAGCAACTCTCTCGAGAGCTTTCCCTTGCACGTGCTCCCCCTCCGCATCAAAGGTCAGAAGCCAAAGTGATGATGTTGTTGTGATCAAATGAGCATTGAGGCATTGGTGCTCATCTCTAGTTTATAGCCCCCGAGCAAGTGGTGGGAATTCCACATGCCTATGGCGGGGACGACCTAGCCACGAATGAGTACTTATTTAATCGACCCAGAGGGACGATGTGCTGAGTTACCATTCCCTCCCACCCCCACAGCCAGGATTTGAACTCGCAGCCTTAAGAGTGCCCCCTCCTTCATTGGGTTCAGACTCGGAATCGTTATGCCGACTGGAGGAATCCGACGAGCGATGAAGCTCTTTTTCACAGATGTCCAGTCGGGCCACGGGGTCACCATCATCCTGCCGCATGGCACATCCCTCGAAAGCTGCTTCCCCTTAAAGGTACCCCGTGCTTAAACGTTTCATCTAACTAATGGTGCCACCTCTTTAATTGGGTTCCCTCGGAAGGTTCCTTCGCCGCCCCCCCCCCCCCCTTTAAATGGACCCGGATATCGAGAGGCGCGGGATTGATGCGCAGCGCGCGTGCCTCTGGGCCAGACTTCACACGGAGGAGCCGCGCACAGGGGTCTCGTCGGGGTCACCTGGGGTCAGACACTGCGAGTGGCTAATGATAGAAGCGCTAATGTCACGTCTGGGTCAATTATTGGATCCAAAAAACAAACTTCACAGACGAGACCAACCATAACAACAGCAACAACAACAATCGATACAGTAATGCGACGAAATAATATTTTTGAATCGAGCATGGAATCTACATCTGTAGAACATGAAAAAGCCAGTGGCATCTACATCTGCAGAACGTGAAGAACCAGTGGCATCAACATCTACAGAACACAAAGGACCAGTGGCATCCACATCTACAGGCGATTACACATCTTGTAAAGCCATTCCCCCGTCTTTAGTGTCCATGCCGTACAACACATTTGGACTTCCGGAAAGACCTCTGGAACCTAACTCATTTCGTAAGTAGAGGAGACCCTGTATTACCCAGTTGGAGTGGCGGCGTCTCTTGCTTCGGAAATACGCTATCCCTCATGCTGGACGCCTGCGTTGCGTGTCGAACCCATGGTACAACATCGCAATAGGCAGAGCAGGTGTGAGCGAGACACTCGGTGTAGATGGCGTAACGACGGGTTGAATTATAAATGCAATCATCAGGGTAAAGTCAATCATCCATTCATAAATAATAACACGCGCCACACTAAGCACTCGTATCATTTGCATAGATCAAAACAATCACTGGCGTCGTTTGTGGAGAGTGTAAATAACAGGAATTAGCAGGCGACGTGTGCGGCATGTGCAACCCGTCTCTCCGCGGAGAGGAGCCAGAGGGATTTCTCACAAATCCGCATCAACCGCCTTCTGGGAGTGCATCATTAACCCGCTCCAAGTCGCAGATCGAACCAGGTCCAGAGTTTGATTGTCTTGAAGTGAGGCTGCTGAACGCCGCACTCCCAGAAAGCCGTGCGGCTGATGGTTTGTCGAGGACATATTTACGATTTGGAGGCAAGCGTACGCAAAGGAGACATCTGTCTGCCGTTTGATTTTAGCAATTAAAAAGAAGTCGGCCGAACGTCCCATTGCAGGACCCTCCTGAAAAGGAGTCTCAGCGAGGCTTTCGTGAATTTGACAACACTCTGAATGTAATATTTGAATTGCAAGCGTCTCCCTGCTCCGACGTGGACTGTTCATCTTCGCTGGCGGTCCTGAGCCGGTGGTGGACGATCCCACGTCCCTGCGTCGGGTGTCAAGTCAACCGCGAGGACGACCAATTCGGGTGGCTTCGTACAACGCGGCTGTGTCGAGCCCTGCGGCGTCGTGGTCGCCAGCGTTGTCAAAGCGGCCTCTAGCGGCCTCTAGCGGCCGGGCGAGACCAGAACTCAGCGCTCCTCGGCGGCGGCGGTGGGAGGAAGGGGGTCCATTGATGTCATCGCTCAAAATCGATTCGAACGATCACAATTGCGCGCACCGGAGCGGCGCGCCTGCGAATCAATGATTTACTCTATGGTAATTGTATGCAAATTATCCTTGTAAAAGGCGAATGGAGAGAGGCAACGGACTTGGCATATAAGCCCCACGGAGACAGGATGTCCGCTGTCTCTACATGCAACAAAGATCTGTAACCACCCACCTGTCCATCCACCGATATGCCTATCTGTCAATGTGTCTATCTATTCACCTATTCACATTTTTTCGTCCAACCACGTGTCTATCTATCCACCAATCTATCAACCAACGTATCCGTCCATCCACCCCATCACGTTATGCATCCCCCCTCATCTATGTATCATTCTAGATAATGATCCATCACCCCTCCCCCTCTATACAACACACACACCCGTATAAATCCACGCTCCCCCCCCCCCCACTCTCTCTCTATCTCTGTGTCTATGCATCTCTACCCACGCGTGTGTGGAGACGGCCCCGTGTGACGACTGGGATCGCTGTGCTCGTGATGCTCCACGCGCGTTCGTGCGACCCACGACCTCCCCGAGAGCGGGGATGGAGTGAGGGGGGGTGGGGTGGGGAGGGAGGGGGTGGGGGCAGAGACGGCGGCTGGCTTGAGCGAGCAGCGTATCTCTTATGTATGGACGGGATGAGATTCAGTTGGCGACCGTCATCAGCATCAGCAGCAGAGATAACATAATTGGCAGCAGAATCATCGGTAGGATAACATCGGGCAATAGCATTAGGTACAGCAGCTGTAGGAGCAGCAGCATCATCGGCAGCTGCAGCACCATCGTCATAATCAGTAGCATCATGAGCGCAATCAGTATAATCAACAGCATCGGCAACATCATATTATCAGCAGCATCAAAAGTCATCATTAGCAGCAGCAGCATCAGAAGTCATCATTAGCAGCAGCAGCAACAACAGCATCACCAGCAGCCTCATAATAATCAAATCGGGCTTGTATGGCAAAGCAATAGGCGACTGAAAGTCTGCCTTCGAAACACTTATGGGGAGGTAGCGACGTTGGGACTGGATTGTGAGTAATTTACGACGTCGATGGTAGCTACGGCTGTGCGCCACGCGAAAGGGCATCCTATTTCGCGTGAGCTATGAGCCCGCAGCCGTGAGTGTCTGTCACATTGACGAATAATGCACGCGGCCGGCGACTGCTAATGAACGAGTATCGCTCTTCGCCAACACCAGCTGCGGGCAATAACCGAATGAGCATCGTGAACGGTGGAGTCGGTGATCCTGGAGGATCGTACAGGAGACGTATGGGTCAGATGGTTACGTGGCTGGATAGACTAATGGATAGACGGGCTGGATGGATATGGGAGGGATATGGGAGGGATAAATAAACAGTTGTATATGGACAGGCGAGTGTGGATACGTGTGTGAATGGATATATGTACGCGAATAGAGATGGATAGACAAATGGGTGGAAGTAAAGCGATAGGAGTGGTATTCACAGAAACATGGGTGATGTGTGAACTCAGAGATGAATGGAGACATTTGGGTGGCGATAGAGACGCGTCGACGGATGGACAAAGATGGATTGACAGATGTTCGCCCATTCAAATGCGCCCAACCGTATCAGTTCTCGGAAGTCAAGCAGGCTTGAGCCTGGCGAGTACTTGAATGGGTCTCCACCACCAGGGCTTGCCAGGTGCCGTAGGCGTGGCGCTGCGAGGAGTGTGGCCAGGTGGTCTCTCTCCTCGGACAACGGAGATGGGATTGCGCCAGCTTCCTTCCATGAGAAGCCAAACTCTCATTCATGGAGGGCCAAGCATCCCCAAGTAGCGGCAACCCTCCTGAACATCTCGATACGAGAAGCGTTTCGTCGTTTGAGCCAGAGGTGTGCCAAGGTGGGGCGGTGGCGCAGTGGTTAGGACCCTGCGCAATGAACCTGGGTCACTCGAATTCGATTTCCAGCCACGGCTAACATCGGGGGAAATCGATAACAGCACCGCTCCTTTATATGGGCGTGTGTAGTAAACATAGTGTTCATCAGCATGTGTGCAGTAGACGCAGTGTGTTTAGGAAACCTGCCGACAAAAGTGCACAACTCCATGGGTGTGTGCAGTGCGTCTGTGTACACAAGTATATTGGGGCGTTTCCGTAAACCTCGCTCAAAGCCCTCCCGTGGCGTCTCTTCGTTACCAGCCGCTGTGTCCTGCCTGATACCGACAGAGAATGCATATACATCTGTACCAGAGCCCGTCTCTCTCTCTCTCGTCTATTTCAAGTCAACAGGCATGGTTAATCCACTGCTCGATGAAGGCTCTCCCGTTGTCACCATCTCTCACGGTGCTGGCGATGCCGTCATCCATCTGTCTGGCACCAAAACGATTGCACCGCCGTCTCCGTGACGGCCACCGTCGCGGACGCAATCCGTCGTGCGGCTGCCAGTCCATCCCACCGTCACCCCCCGTGGCAATGTGTCCGACAAGCCCATTTACTTTTCTTTAACGGTCAATGTGTTTCATTTGTTTGTTCTATGATCCATGCGTCTGTTTTCTTTTGTTTTACCCCCGAAGTAATTCCCAGCACGCGTCTCGCCACGCTTCTCCGTGTTCTATTCAGTGCTCGTTCCGTTTTGTCAGCGGCCGTATTTCTGAAACGTGTCGCAGGACATTTTGCGCAGATGAAGCGTTTTTCATTTTGCCACATGGGAATATTGCCTTTTCATTACCAAACTGAAGAGCAAAAATGTTAATGGTGCTACAACTTAGAACCGTTTAAAAATTAAAATCTAATAATAGACCGAGACCGAATAAATTATAATTTGCTGCGCTGGGTTTTAGCGGAACGACGGGACGTAATAATACTGCCTCAGCAGCAGCCCTTGCTTTCCCACCTGATGACGGACGCTTGTGTTGCGCCCCAAACGTCGTGATTTATTTACATTTTATACCTACGTGACTTTACCGAAAGAATCAGAGTATGTAATAATACCCGTTTAATGTACGCGGGCTTCTCCGGACCCGGTAGATGGCGAGGGGGACACGTGCCATTCATGCTGCGAGGGGGAAGCCAACACGCGCCTTCGCTTGACCGACTCAAAAAAAAAATCACTAAAACAATTTTCCCTACAATTGTTGCAGCATAAATCATTCGACCCTATAGTTTTGCTGCAAAACTTCAAACGTTTTGGTGACGGTGCGGTTTTGGCAAGTAATTGTTTTCGTAACTTTCAAATTGTTCAGTGTCATTTTTGCCAGACCGGTGGGTGTGCGGTGAGGCCTGCAGCCCCCACCACTGGGTCAGAAACACAACCTTAGTCCCCCGAGTGAAGTTTAAAATCCGTTTATTATAATTATTACTCTTATTGTTTTTAGCATCATCAACTTTATTATAATTAAGATTACAGCAGACACCAGGAATTATCCTGAACTACTACAACATACTCGTCTGTATTAAGTTTTGACGTTACCATACGCATAATATTGTGATCGTTTTGTTACACACGTAATCAAGCATAACTTAAGACATCCGTAAAAAAAAAACCCCAACACAACTCTAAATAAATAGTGAAGCCAATATCGTACAAAAAATACTTCTTCACAAGATGCTTAGCGACGACGATGATAGAGATGACGATGTTGACGATGTTGACGATGATGAGGATGATACACCAATGTTGCTGGCTGCACTCTCAAAGCCGTAGCGAGCAGAGCGGCCACAGGGAGCCCCACGAGCCCCAGACCAGATGTTTCACTCGTCAGGACCACGCGAGGTCACATCACTTCAGCGCTTCCAATATCTCTGTGGTGGTCAATAATGGAGAATTACGTGATAACCACTTCAAACGAGCGGGATTATCAAGTAATCCCACTCGTATTAGCCTTGCCAACAACACAAATCGGTGTGACCAAAGTTCTGCTACCTTTAAGGTGGTACCAGTTTTGCTCTGGCCCGGGGACTAAGGTCTCGGTGACTTTGGTGGACCGCAAGGCAAGGTGTTGCACAGACACCAACTGATGTCTTTTTCTGGTTTTCCCAAAGCTTTGCTCATTATCTTCAAAGGTAACCTTGCCGGTTAAAGGCCGTCTCAGTCGACACGTCCGACAATGCACTGCGGTGGAATCTCACCTCCTCTGAACCTCCCTCGTCCCCACCGGTTGTGTTTTTTTCTTTAAACGCAAACGGCACTTGAAACAACTCTGCCGTTCTTACTGAAATCTGCAGATTGGTTTCGCGCACGCTGATGAGAGGGACCGGGTCCAGCAATTGCCAAGAGGAAAATAAGAGCAATTTGGAAAATGTTCCATTAAGTAACAGCAGAAACCATCTTCACACTGACACACAAACCGGGGGGGGGGCTCCTGTCAGCTGTCAACAGTGGGGGTGAGGTTACAAGGCAGTTGCCTAATAAACAACGAATCATGACTTACAAGGATCAATGAAATAGATGGCATAACTATGAAGGCAGTGCCACACCGTGCTCATTCCCAAAGCCACGGCGATGGCGAGTAGTGCTAAGCTGCGTAGAACTCGGAATCTCGTGAATCGACAAACGGAGGTTGGGGGGGGGGGGTGCCACAACGGAGGTGCCGAGAAATCTGAAGCCGCTGCCTGTGGCCCGAAACCCTCGGGGCACCACCGACCAGCGCCACACCATTCCCCAAAAACCCGCTTTCCCCCTTCCCCTCCCCCGTGTGAAGCTAACGATGCGTTTTAATGTTTACTCCAAGTGATCCGTTTACAGTTAGTATAAAAAATAAAAAAACACAATTTGCAGCTGCGTGTATTAAACAAAATTTTAAAACCGAATGTGACAATCAAGTAATGTGACAATGGAAACACGTCAATCTTGGTTTTAAAAACAAGTGCCTTTGAATCTCATGAATGAGCCCTACAACCCATGATGCCCTACCAGTGAAACTCCAACTTATGCCTGAAGAGAACCTCCACAAATGTATGCAGACACGTGCGCACACACACACACACACGGGTAAATGCACAAACGCACGTGGGTTAACGCACGCACACACATACACACTGCCACACACACACACACACGAGTCATCATCTGTGTCAAAGGTGAAGCGTGAATAGGGACACCCCCCCCGCCCTCCCGCACCCCCCCCCCCACGCACAACCTCTCCCGCACGCTCACGTACACATGCCGGCATGCTCCATTATTAATAAAGCGACGCTCTGGATAGCAGACGTGACAACCGCACGATAAAACACTCACGTTAATGCTGCATTCTCCGCAAATTCCACATCAAACAGAAATAATAACAACCACAAACGTCGACGGGATTTGATTGGCGGCGGCCGCGGCGGTGACAACGGGAGGAGACGGCCCCTAGCTCCGGTTCGCCAAGACAGCACCGCGCGCGGCACACGACCGAAGCGACGTCCGGCTAAAAACTACCCTAGGCTCCACGCGCACGGCAAGCAAGGCTGCCAACAAAGCTCTACGGAAACGCAAAGTGAGGATGGTCGGTCCTTCCGGGAGGCCCGACCGGTGGCCGGGGCAAAGACACACTGGAGAAAGAGAGAGAGCGGCTCACGCACGCGCGAGGTGGGGGGGGGGGAATTACACTCACGATTGGCCCTTGGAGAGAGGGGGGGGGGAGAGAGAGAAGGAGACTGAGAAGAGACGCAGAGAGAGAGGTAAGAGAAAAAGAGAGCGGGAGCAGGGGCCGAGCATTCAGAGGCTCTGGCAGCACTGGAAGCGGTTGGATTTGCCGTGCTCCGAGGTGGGGGGCACGGTGATGTCCACCACATTGTTGCTCGGGGAATCGTCATGGCCGGCCCGGTCCGAGATCTGCTTCTGAGAGACAATCCGGTAGATCTCTGTCGCAGCAAAAGCAGCCGCAGGGGAAACAACAGCACGAGCAGGTTAAAGTGCAACAGGGGCGAGTCCACATTTGTAAGTGTGACATTAGTCTAATTAACATAGTAATCCCACCCAGAATTAATTTGGATCTATGTTCATCGTTAGAAGACCAGAACCTATCAACTATCTGGGCATAATGTTATCAACATTCTGTATGTTGGGAACGACACCTGCTCTGAAATTCTAATGCATGTGGGGGGGGGCTTTGCATCGCGCGATGCTTATGGTCGTTGCACGGTTCATGACTTATGTCCTCATCCAGCAGTGGAGTGGCATATTGGTTGCACGCGTAAACGTTTTGAAATTATTGCACTTGGCTTGCTGGAAACTTCAAATACGTTTTTTATATAAATGAGAAAAGCTTCCTCCCCCATACTGCATGCCTTGTTCACTTTGCAAATGATTGCATTTGTCCTCAACAAAATATTCTCGATTAATGATCTCTTTCTTCATTATATACTGCCAACAAGGCCACAGCCTCCTTATAAGGAAATCCCTACCCAACACCATCTCAAAAGCAATGATGGCCCAAAAATTAGAAAGCAGCTTTCTCAAAAAATCTAATCAACCACCCTCAGGCTTTCGCAAGCCAAGTTCCTGCTTGGAAGTGAATTACACACACACACGCAAGCCGCACAACATTCTCCCACTCGATTAAACCCGCACTCTGCCTTCGACCGCCGACAACACAACCTTCTGCAGACCAATGAGCCCGCCTTCTAATAATGTGCAGACATCTTAAACAACACCAAACGAGCGCTTCTTCAATCGCCGTGTATGCAACGTCAAATACCCCAACACGTGCAACTTGCTTCCTCGGTCTCGCGCGTCTCTACAACACGCTACCTTCTCTCCCACCCCTTCACCAAACCACCAATGCATCCTATTTCAAATCTTGTTTCATCACAGAAAGACTCGCGGGAGCTCACACGATTGGAAGGACCAGCACAAGACAAATGGAGGCACACGGCTAAAACAGATGGACAATAAAGCAGCCTTCAAACATCGGGGCCATTGCCAAACACTATGAAGTGCTTTCATACAAACACAACATCCTCTCTTATGCCCCACACTTTTGATCTCTGCACACATTAGTGACAGATCAATTGGCCTTCACATACTCTCTGATCTAAGTACCTAAGGTTTGCCTACTACACCCCACGTGAACCCACTCCACGTGGCTTGATTAATTACCCTGCTTTTGCATCACCTTGCCCACACATCGCACCCCCACCACCTCCACCCCCTACCGCTCCCTCCTCCCACTTTTAAAGTAGGAAAAGCTAACAAACTCAAACATTGCTGTAATTGTGGGCTACTGTTAAAATAAGTGAGGTTTTGCAAGTGTCTACATATTAGTTATTTTATCATTCCACTTTACCCAGGAAAGCCTCAGCAAGTCTCAAGACTTCTCCAGAAGGGTCCTGCCAAGTGTTCCACAGTCGGGTGCGATGTGGCTGCTGCTCTGTAATCCCCAATGAGTAATTTGTAAGAAATTTTGCTTACCATCTACATTGTGCGCGATTTTTTTAGCAATGGGGGAAAAAACCCCCCAGAGAACCCAGAGGAAACCCATGCAGAAGAGGGTGAGAATAGAAAAACTACACACAGAAAGACACCCGAGTGAGAGATCGAACCCAGCGGCTTCCTGCTGTGAGGCACAAGTGTGACCACTGCGCTGCAACCCTGCCGCCTCCCCTTGTAATGCAATGATTCACCCCCCTCCACGATTCGACAAACCATCACCATTTAAAAGTCAATTAGTAGTCTCCCTGAAAGTGCATGCATAATCTGAAGTGGTCAAAATCTCAAGGACTGATGGTGGCGAGAATCAATAGAATGCAATAATCATTTAAACCTGTAACGTGCCGCACAGCATCCACTCGCTCTCAAGGGAGAGAACGACTCAAGAGGCACGAGGAACCACACACCAGCGGGGAAGGGAGCCAGGCGCAGAGCCGGTGCCAACAACTGTCCAAGCTCTGTGGTTCTCTATATATTAAGATGTTTCCGGCCAATTAATGAGTGTTCATAATTAGGAGGAAACGAGACCACGCGTAGGAAACCTACGCATGCGATGGGGCAACATTATCCGATACGGATGTAACAGGGGAGTCCACATTTTCTGGACTGCCTACTCCTGGCAATGCAGGGTACGGCACTTCAATGCGCATGGGAAGGGAGTTTCACAACATTTGTGCGATACACCAACCCCTGCACCCACATAGGTGGATTACAGGCGTGCGTAGCCACCACCGCCCAGTGTTTCACAATGTGTCGTGAAACTAAGAATCGATTTTCATCCACGAATCGTCGGATGTCTCCCAGTCATGTGTGCAAGAGACAAATGTTGAAGTAGCATCAACCACCAGATTGAAAAGCAACAGTCATTAGATGGGCTAAATTGAGTGGTACTAATTAGCAATCATTATTCTAGATGTTTAAGAAAACCAATTATTTAGGCAACTACAGCAGCTACTGCAAATATAATTAAATTGAATTATTATATTTGTGATTATTTGCTGCTTATTAAATTTCACTTTAGCTGTTTCACTTTGCAATTATTCATGTTATACCCACTGCAGTATGCTGCACGTCTTGTATATTTATCACATGGTACTCTAATTATGACACTGTTGTTCCTGCATGCACAATTTGTTCGTGCTAACATTTGTTTTTTGAAAAAATTCGAACTATTTAATTGCCCAAATCGCGCTTTCACAAAAACAAAATTTACTCAACGCCCCAATGCGGGACCAGTCGAGAAAAAACAAAAACTTGTTAATGCTTTCCTGGTGTAAAGGGCATTATTATTATTCACGATGATCATTGATTCCTGCACCACACGTTAGAACGGTAGATCGCGCCTCCTTTTTTCATTACCGATAGGTCTCGCTTGAACACAGAGACATCCATCGTCCCACCGGCCCCACACCTGGGTCTGCAGGACTTACATTTCAATTTGTCTACAAGATGGCTTACATTGGAGTTTGATTAGAATTTTAGACCTCTCAGCCCCCCCGCCCCCACCACCCTCCCGGTCGCTCACCCGCAAGGATGTTCTGAAAGGCGGCCTCGACATTCGTGGAGTCCAAAGCAGACGTCTCGATGAACGAAAGATTGTTCTTCTCTGTCGGGGCAGAAAAAACACGCAGATGCAGCACAGATCGTACGGCGAACTGCCATCTCTTCCACAAGGTCAGGGAGAATGGCGCGGCGAGTGTCTCGGCGTGCTCGCGCCCTCGCCGCCCACCGGGCAACAATCAATTCAGCAGTCCTCCTCCCCCACGGTTTTTTCCCTGTGGGTCGTAAAAGTTTGCGACGTCCCTGGCAATAGCAGCGTTCCATTGTGTGCGACAATGTGAAGATGCCACGGGCAACAGGTTTAATGCGCAAAACTCAACTATGTACCGTCGTGGAGGATAATGGTTAACAAATAAATTATAAACAGACTGCGTTTTGTCCGCTTTTGTAGTCCACCATCCTAGGTGCTTTCCAAACCAATATTTTCCAGCATTTGTCAAAGCAGCATATATGGTGGACCGCTTTTGACCGAGTCACATCAGGCCTATTAAAACTAATGCTGGATGTTTAACAGACTCTCCTGACGAGCTTGAAATAATTCAACCCGGTCCAGAGTTTCCCTCGTTTACAATTTCTGCGAAACACATGCGCGTCTCGAAGCCGTGTAGGGTGGTGAAGTAAAAAAGACAAAAATGCTCTGTCACACAAGAGAGCAAAGGATTTTTTTTATGTTCATTATTTGTTTAAAGCACGCCTCATTCCGCAAACAGCGGGTGATCGGCCGAAATTGCGGTCGTCTGCGCGTCCGCACGGCGCGTTGCTATGTGCAGCGTTAACGCATATAATCCAGGGCGCGCGTAGGGGGTGTGCGATTTGCGGCACCGTGGGGGCAACGCAAGGCAAACGGCGCTCTCTCTCTCACTCTCTGGCCGCGAGGTGTTCTCGCGTCTCAACGATCGAAGCGTCACGCCACTGGGAGTGGCGCGGCACCGAGTTACGATCGGGTTGTAAAACGCAACAACGCGTCACTGACGCGCGACATCGCAAGGGTTAGCGCGACCACCGACGAGCCCATTTGCGCAGACGTCCCCCCGACCCTCTCTCTCTGTCGTTCTATTCGTTACGGAGTATCCGTCACCTCGACGATGAAGCGACTCTGCTCCCCATGATTACTACAATGCTGGAGTAGGACACATCGCTAGAGGTGACGATGGCAGGTGGACGAGACTGGTGAAGGAATAGCAGCCCAAGGAAAGAAACGCAAGCAAGGCGCACAACCACCGTGGAGTAGAAGCGATGAAATCAGGTCACGTTCAGGAGGTGGACAGGTGCAGCACTGGGCTTTGATGAGTTGTGAAGGCATGGAGAGGCTTTATTCCAACAGTCGATAGACTGCCCTGCAACGATCTCGCAAGGTTTACACGCAGATAAAGACAAACCCTGCGTCTCACAGGTCCAAGTGTGCTCGTACCTCGATGCATGCAGGGCATGCATCGATCTTGAGCCAGTGGTGGAATTTCCACATTCCAATGGTAGGGTTCAGTGGTTCAGTCTATGTGCAATAGTTTGGGTTTATATAACGTCTAAATGCGATCACGTCTGCAGATGCTGCCCCAAGTGGGTGAAGTATCCGCCGCTTGACGGATTGAAGAGGTTTTTAAGAGCACAGAGCAATGACGATGACACCTTATAAAAATGCTAAGTAAAAATAAAACTATTACACATATCAATCTTCATGCCTGAAAATGTTGTGGCTTGGCTCTAACACACCAGTGTGCTGTACTAGTGACAAATTGGCAAGTTCTGTTTACGTGACGTGTTTAACGACACATTTATATATTTATGCGATCTAACCCAAAAAACCTCTATTATGGATGAAATACCATAACCCTACGCCAACGTCTGTTTAACACTTAGGTTCACATTCGTGGTTACGATGTTACAATGCAGAGCCGCGGTGTGCACCATCTGGGCCTCTAGTGATTCACACGCCTCGCGCTTCCGTGAATTGTCACCGTTCATGGTCGCGATCTTTTCCCTTTAAACTGTGAATGTAGCATCCCTCATGGCTGCTGCAGGTCACGTGACCCTAGTACAGACAATCCAGGTGGTGGTGGTGGCCATAAACTCCAGCAATCCGGCACCGTAGAGGCGAGGGTTGATGGATTCTCACACAAATGTTGCCAAACAGCACTGTGGGCGTTGAGGCGCCTGGCTCACCGGGAGAATACGATACAGCAAAGTGTGGACTAAAATGATCCGTTCCTTCTGCACAGGGAAAGAGTTTTGTCTCTGCGCAAGGTGGCCCCGGTTTCCCCCCACATGTATGAACTCGCACTAATTGGCTGGTAACATATTTATATATATAGAGAGAGCTGCAGAACTTGGGCAACTGTTTGCACAGGCTCACCACCTGCCTGCCTTTCCCCTTGTCTGTGGTTCCTCAGCAACTGTAAGATGCAATTTGCCTAAGCAAAGTAACAAATTCTTGCTGTGGTTTTCACACCTGATGATGATTGCTTGTGTTGCAATCGAAACGTCGTGAGAATTTAATTGTTTAATTTTTATTATTTTATTATTTCCCTTCTATGTGACTTCACCGAAAGAACCAAGAATATGAATCCCTGCAGTCACGAAAGCTTTAAATCAAAAGTTATACAAATTTCAACATCATGATTACAAGCACACACATTGAAAACATTGTATTCTCACGGCACAATTCGATGCGCGTTTCTTGACAGTAAGAATGTATTTTGACCAATCAATGTGTTGTTACATGCTATTAATCATTAAAATTGATTCTTGGGCTCATGACACGTGTATCATTTCCTGCATGAGAATCTATTTTTTATTGATTTTATGCAAATGATACACACGTGATATGCTCATTTTACATTTAGTTATGTAGAAGCCGGGTGAACAAGCGATTTCAAACGAGACGGCAAAAACAAAAACTAAGAGATCAATTCTTGAATGCAAATTTACGTGTACGTGGATGAAAGAAAATACACATCCTGGTAATGACATCACTCAAACTGTAAAATCAGTAAGTGGGCTTGGGCAAAGCACATTGCTGGGAGGCTCAATGGCAGAAGGCCAAAGACAAAGAAGGGGTGTCAGCCAAGGAACGAAATGTGCCCCAGAGGGTAACCACCGAGGAGATGGAGCAGTGAAATTAGCTGGTGTGCATGTGTTAGGTGGATTATTACATCACGGTATCGTGAAAGATGGCGGTTGCTTGGACAGGCCTTCATCCAGCAGTGGACTGACCAAGACTGATAAAAATGCTGATTATATGCAAATGTCACATGCCGCCCAGTGCACCTCTCACACACACTGGGGAAAGAGAGGCATCCAGTGGCGAGGGGGGGGTGGGGTCGGCGGTTAGGATCAGAGGGGGGCGCGGGTTGCATCGGGTGGGGTCATTACGGGGGAGGGGGGGGGTATTTGGAAGGCATTGGGGGGGCTGCCAGTTGCTCACCGGCGAAGGCGCGCGCTTCGTCGGTGGGCACGGCGCGCAGGTGCCGCAGGTCGCTCTTGTTGCCCACGAGCATGATGACGATGTTGCTGTCGGCGTGGTCACGCAGCTCCTTGAGCCAGCGCTCCACGTTCTCGTACGTCAGGTGCTTAGCGATGTCGTACACCAGTAGCGCGCCCACCGCCCCACGGTAGTAACTGCCGGCACAACGCAGCGGTGGATCGGTGGGGCGGTGGGGGGAGGGGTTAACAACAAGCGAGCAACGCAGCGGCATGTCCATCCCTCCCCGGCAGTAATTGGCGGGGTGAAGGGAGGAAACGTGGCAACGAGGGCGATGTTTCAACAGAGAGACGAAACACGCGGCGATGCAGAAACACAGAAATAAAGCAAAAGCAACACATGGCAATGCTATAGTGTTGCAAAACAAAGAGACTTGACAATACAACACAAAGCAATGCGACAACACTGCGACGATTTAATGCACCATGCAGCGACACTGGGCAATGCGATATGTGGCAACACAACGCACGGCAACATAACGCACGTCAAGGCAGCGACACAATGAGCACCAACGCAATATAAAGTAACGCGGCGACACAGGGCAATGGAACGCAAGAACTTGGCAACGCATCGCGGAAACCTGGCCACGTAGCATAGATCGTGGCAACGCAACACGGCAACGCATCACGCTCCAACGAAGCGCACTGCAACTAAATACACAGCAAAGCAATGCGCAGCAATGCAACCATGTAGCATTGAGGCAAAGCAATGCGGGAACAGCAATTCCACGCAGAACCCTGTCCTTGTTTTTCTGCATCACTTCTCGTCCTGGCAGCAAAGTTGTTTTTCACCTGCTTCCTGTAGCTTACTGCAGTGTAGCAAATGCACAATAATGGCAATTTGGATTTGATTGACAAATCAGTTTAGTTTTGTTTACAGTTGTGGTGCGCGATGGATCCAGTGGTGTCGATCTATAATTGCTTTTGTTAATCTATAATTGTTTGCATCGGTGCGTTTGTAATGTTGTGACTATAGAGGCGGAAAAGCTGTTAAAACGTACAACCAACATCGACATGTATCTACCATATGCATAGGAAATAACCGATTCTTCCACGCACATTTGGACACGTATCATGAGCCTAGAAATCGATTTAATTCATGAATCATTCCAACCCCACCATTTTTTTCTTTGCACTGTTGGCAAAGCTGTTATGGGAATGATCACTAAGCTAGAACACAGCATGGGCAGCCGATTAGAGCTAACGAGCTCATTAATTCAATCCTGCCAACGAGGCTAAAGCAGTCTGTTTCGTAATGTGAAGAAACCTGACCATGTGACCATGAGCTGCAAATTATGACTGGATAACTTAAAATAACTCCTTCCAGGATGGACAACACAGATTATAAACTCAGAGTATCCCTCTGATCGCTTGGCGGTGGGGGCTCATGCCCGCTGGCAGTACTTTGCCAAAAAATCCAAACTCTTATGGCAGGGGCCAGTCTTTCCATAATACAACCACAACATTGGGAAACTGAAAAACGGCAATTTGCAGCAGAAAAAATGCATCTGGCTTCTTAAAAACGTCTCAAAAGATGCAATTGCATTTTGACGCTAAATATATTTACATTGTTGCTGTAATGCAGCAGAGGTGTGCCTCCTAGTCTTCTGAATCCTGTGGCCGAAATAAGATGGACTGATGAATTACAACTCATACGTCCAAGATACATCCATCAAACCGCACATTCAAGAATCGATTATTTCCCAATCGTATATGTTGCATCTAAATGGTTTACACGATCCCCGAAGCAGCGATAAGCGACGTGAATTAACAATCCATTCTAAAATTTCAATCGTGACAATTCATTGAATCGCAACAGCGGCGAATCGTTACAAGCCTCACAAATTTGTCGTCTCGAGGCACCATCGGGATGCGAGCCCACTACAGACCGACGCTCGTCGTGACTTTTGGGGCGTGCGGAGAGGGCGACTCACGCGGAGGTGATGGCGCGGTAGCGCTCCTGCCCGGCCGTGTCCCAGATCTGCGCCTTGATGGTCTTGCCGTCCACCTGGATGCTGCGCGTGGCGAACTCCACGCCGATGGTGCTCTTGCTCTCCAGGTTGAACTCGTTGCGCGTGAAGCGCGACAGCAGATTACTCTTTCCCACGCCAGAGTCTCCAATCAGCACCACTGGGAAGAGGATGGCACACGAGGAAAGGTGAGGGCTTAGAGCAGAGCAGTGGAACCTACAGTCTGAGGGCCGGATATAGCCCGCGACTATTTCATACAGCTTTCAGCCACATAACCCGTAGTGGAACCAGTGAGGGCTTAGAGAAAACAGAATCCTCTCAATAGAACTGAGGGGGGTTTAAAGAGAAACTTGACCACGTACCGAAACCAGTGAGGTCTTAAGAGAGATGCAGAACACTATAATGGTACTGGTAAGAGTTTAGATGAACACTGGTGAGGGCTCAGAGGAACACAAAACCATACGTGAACTCTGGTGCGGATTTAGAGACACATCCAACACTTAATTCGGACCGGAGATGTTGGAGTGGTACAGAGCCATATAAGGACACTGTTGATGGTTATGAAATATACAGAGCTCAGAGCCAACGGCTATTCAAAATAGTACACAGCCAAAAACTGGGTGCAGTGAGGGCTTAAGGGAAGGTAAAACATAAATGTCAAGAGTGAGGAAACAGGCACACCCAAACCCCAGAACAAGGGATTTCTTTAGACACTCGCACAATGCAGCACCAGAATTGTGAGCACTTAAGAGACAAAACCATGAAGTAACATCCGTGAGGGTTTACCGAGCCACAAAAACCCAAAATAAGGTTGAGAAAAGCATCAGAAAGACATAACCATATGATATAGAACCAAAAACTTGACTGCTTCTTTTATCACATGGCACGTGAAATAGCAATTTGCCTTGGAAATGCACACAATGCATACAAACTTTCCTTTAAATAATACATTACATACAACCTGCTTTTAAATACATAATGACTTTCAATTGTGCAAGGTATTGGTATGGCTCCAGGTGTTACAGAATTTGCTTTGGGTGTGCCTTCTGTACAGTACAGACATGCCCAGGACCGGTCATGATCACATTCTCCATTGGTGCTAGCCTTTGCCGGGAATCAAACCCAGGTGGCTGGCTTCATAACGCAGCAAGCTGACCACCGTGCCACCCAGCACTCTTTGTGCCATTTCATTGTGTGGTAAAAGCTGTCCATCTTTCAATTACTCAGGGGGATGCCAATCCTGGGCTGTCTGCCTGTGGTTGGCGATGCCAGCCAATGCCATACGCGCTCGCGAGCCTGACAGATGTAATACGACATTGCATCAATCAGAGGTTGTGAAAGAATCGCAAAACACAATGCACTGAGCAACACGTCCAACCCCTCACTAACGGAGCACAAAAGTTAAACATTCAACGCATTCGTCAATAACACCATGTGGCCGTAAAAATAAAATGTATACAATAGGCGACGTTTCAGGCAATAGCCCTCCCTCACAAGAGGCCACAGATATGAAACTATTTAACCATTTTTATTTAACCAGGAAAGGCCCACTGAGCTATATAACTCTTTGTCAGAAGCGACCTGGCCACAAATGTTAGCTCAACAAAGTGGCTTATTACATGGAAATTTACAGCAGTCAAAATATTCTAAACGCATGTTTCTAAATGGGAAAAACCGGAGGACTCGGAGAAAAATCCACGCATCTACAGGGAGAACACGCACACTCCAAATATACATGTGTCAGGGTTGGGATTGAACCCACGACCTCCTGTATATCAGTCGAGGTAGTTAGCATCTCGCAACCATGGCACCCATCTTGCCACCGATATAGAGACTACCTCCGTCTTCGTGTGCTGTGAAGGGCTATTGTCCAATGCGTTACATATTATACAAAGTACTTATTTGAAGGGCAAAGTGTTATTGACAAATGTGTAGGATTTTTTGTTGTTTATGTTTGTGCAGTGTCACCAATACAGAACTTAATAATCATGTTTTGTTTTATGTTTGATTTATAATAAAATTCTAATTGCACTATCGCCGACATGCTGCCACTAGGCGAAGACATTTGAATTTAGAACAATCAGGACAACCTCTTATCGGGTAATTCACCACCCGGAGGCACGGAATGACCCTGTAAAATGCCCAAAATAACTGCATTTTAAGTGCAGAGGATGCCATCTGAATTCCAAGCAGGTACCACCACTAGACTCTTCAAGGTCTCTCATTAAAAAGAGATGTCCATCTCAACTGTGCTCTCACGTGGATAAATACACATCAAAGTCAGTGTCGCCACAATTAATATAGCAATGGGGCAGCTCTGTTGGCAGCGTTGGGCAAGCGCTTGAAGTTCCACATGCCCTTGGCAGGTACCAGGCTCTTTGTATGATCACCACTATTAACTCGCTTGCTGCAGTGGTTACGGATTTTATCAACCTCTGAAACGGGATGAAATAGTGAGTGTATGCTCACTGCTTTTTAAAGTCAGTGATTAAATCAGCTTGTTTGCAGGTGTTGCATGAATAGTTGTATCGTGAGACCACGCAACGTGGCAATTGTTTGGAAGGCCTTTGTCCAGCAAAGGGCAGATCATATACGATGATGTTCTATAGCAGAAAAATATGTTCCTATTTAAATAATACCCTTCATTTACTCATGATAGCCCGAGCCCCAACACTCTCGTTCAATAGGGTCCTCCTGCCATAGGATAATTGAGTATTTGGTACACGTGAGAACCCGTGCCTGTGAACAGCTGTTAGCTCTATTGCAGACTTGAGACCTTAGTCACACTTACATAGGAAAGAGATTTGCATTAAAACAAACATTTATACAACTAATAGAAAGTGAAACACGGAGTAGAGGCATTTCATTGACTTTGTGAAAGTGGGCTTGGCCAGGGGACACGTCGCGAGAAGAGACGATGGGTGGTGCAGGCAGCCAACAACAGGGGGAATACGCCCAAAAGGACACTACACTGCATAGATGGAGCAATGAAATATGCTGGTGTGCAGACGCTAGATGGATTGTTGCTTTGCATGACCGTGAGACATGGAGACGGCTTGAGATAGAATTCATCCAGCAGTGGACTGACTATGGGATGGTTCAAAGGTCAAAGTGTACTGTCCCTGCTTAAATCAGTGAGTGGTAAAAATGTATATTGCAGGGGCGAGTTCTTCCAAAGAACATTCGTTGACCACGACTTATCAACCCCAGAAAAACAAGCTGCTGCGATCAACATCACCTATTTGTGTAGTCACAGCTGTGTGATATTCTGTATTGTCACTGGGGGGGGGGGGGGGGGGGGTGAGTTACACCGGAAACAAACATTGGCCATGGTGCGCTAGTGATTTTAAAACCATTTCCTTGTCACATAAACACGGTTACACAAAAATACACGCGGTAAAGTTAAAGGAAAATGAAGCAGATTCGATTACGACCCGTGCTTTTCCCACAGAGACGGCTGGAAACCGGACAATCCTCGGGATCTTTAACGTCCATTTTGCAGGAAGCTTTGGAGAATTAACCCCTTACCGACGTGACATGAAGCTGTGGTCGCAATAATTGGGCAACCCTGACCCAGGCCCCTAGCCTCTTAATCCTAGATCCCAGAATCGCAGGCCACACCAAGTCCCCGACTGCTCGGATGCTGCTTTGTTTTGCAGACCCACAAAATAAAGACTTCCCTTGGCCTGGAGGACCTTGGTCCTTGGTGACCCCAGGATAGGGGGCCAATCTTCAGCCCCAAAGATCCCAAACCCCAGGAATTCGGCCTAAGAAACCCGGCTACTGTGCCCCTCTTTTCAAGGCGCATCACAGCCCTGCACCACTCCCCTTGGCTCTCATCACCACCCCCCATCTTTCATTGATCCCTTTAATATTTTATGGACGCCCCGTGTCTCTTTCCTTGATACTCTCTCGTCAAAACCCCCCTCTCTCTATCTTACCTCCCCTTCAATATCACAAGGGATCGCAGCCTCTTAAAAAGTCCCTTATTGTGGGTAACTCGAGCCCTCGCTGGAACCCAGTCTCGCAGAGAGCCTTGCCTTTCCTGGGTGCCCACTCGCCCAACAACAACGCCCCTCACTCTAATAGGCAGCCATCTGCTTCGTACGAAACACATTCTTCGGAGAGACCCCGATCCTAGGCACCGAGTCCCTCTCTTCAGAACCCCACCTTCTCTCGTGGAGACCCCCAACACCCTCACATCAGCACCAAGGGCCCGCACCTCCAAAGCCAATCCAGTCCTAGGCCCCCATAAATTTTCTTCCACGGTGGTCCCCGTCACCAGTGTCACTCTACCGCTGCTGCACCGAGCTCCCCGCGTCCTCTGCCACGCTGGCTCCCCAGTAACCCCCTCCGCGCCTCTCGCTATCCCCTTCGCCTGGGCGATCCCCGCACCTTTAAAGAGGTAGTCGTACTCGTCGTCCCTGGCTCCCATCTTGGCCGTCATGAGGCGGTGGTGCCGCAGTGTCCGTGACTGCTGCTGCGCGACTGCCCAGCCCCGCTGGTGGGCGTGGCCACGGGGGAGGGGGCGGAGGCGAATGAGGAAGAGGAGGGGCTCGTTAAACGTAGTGGGCGGGGCTTGTATGAATTGTGGGCGTGTTCGTCAGAGAAGGGCGGAGATAGCGAAGGAGAGGGGGCGTGCCAGTGGTCAAGAGGGCGTGGTCAGTTAAAAGTAGGCGGGGTCAGACGAGGAAACCAAAACACCACGGGACCCCCCGAGAGCGCTTAGCTCCGCCTCCAGGCCGCGCCCGACGTGACGTCACGGCCCCTCGTCGTCCGCCGAGAGAGGCGCCCGCCAATGGCGCGAGACGAGGACGGTGGCGCGCGCTGAGTGGCGGGAAAGGTGAGGGGGGGCCAGGGCGGGGGGCTGCTGTGAAGCCACGCCTACCATGATGACGTCAGCCTCCCCCCCCCGCGCATATAGTTACCGTGCCTCCCCCGCCCCACGTGCCCATTGTGCGTCACGTTCACTTCCGGTCCACGCCCTGAGTGACGTCAGACTGCAGCTTTTACATTCGAGATCAGGCGTCGTGCGAGATTGGCTCAGTTGCCCGAAACGTCGCCTCATGTACATTCGTTCCCCTTTCATGTCACGCGCACTACAGTGCTATTGACGAACCCGTTGAGGTTTGTTGTTGTTGTAAAGAGCGTTCGTAGCTTTCAAAGTACAAGCGCGACTGGGCGATGTGTCCACTTAAATACAAATCAACGGCGGTGCGATTCGTCCACCCACCGGCCTCCTGGCTTTCCCGATCAAGATTATCTCCAGATGTGGTTACATATCGATCGTGGGGAGCGCTGTGTCACGCTGACATGCCGCCACATAGCTACTGTCTGTGGGAACAGCATGGAGAGAGACCCTTTCACTGCTCTGAGTGGTGAAATGGCACATTGTCATGGCTCGGGCAAGTCCATCCATTTGGACAACCCACTTGATTTATGCCACTAAGTCAAGGCCGTAGCCATGGAGTCAACATTGGGGGGGGGGGGGGCAAATATTCCAGGGGGTCCCACCCCAAAAAAATATCTAAATTTGAAAACTCATTTCCTGCCTAAAATATTAAAAAATTCACTAACTTGGGATAGACTTTTTTATTTATTTTTTACAATAACTGTCTAATAGTGTATTGTATTACATTGCTCTGTTTTTTTACCTTTTCTTGTTTCATTGTATGTAATGGCAGAGATTAGGGATTTTTAACGTAGCAGGACCCTCCTGAAAAATGAGTCCAAAGACTCAGTGTGGCACTGCTGGATAGACAAAATAAGTAAACGCTCAATCGTATCACCGTGTTACACGTGTGTGTGAGTAGGGGGCGGGGGGAACCCCTCTCAACGCGTCAAGTGGTTCCGGTGCCGTTGTTTCCACCCGGACCGAGTTAAGGCGCGACACGAGCGGAAGCACGTGCGCGCGGGGCCGTGTTTACACGTGCGTCGAGCTGGAACCCGCGCACTGACAGGCTCCGTGCGTTCCGACTGCACCGTATGTTGAACTTCTTTCGCGCCGTACCTAGCCAAGCGTGCTAATCAGAGAACAACAACACAGCCATCAACAACACAGCCATCAACAACACAGCCATCAACAACACAGCACTTAACGTAGCCATTAACACGCACATCGAACACCGCGGTACAGTGTTGTTGCACAGCACATCCTACATGAGCGCGGCGCAGTCGTTGACACGGTCACCGACTTCGTGCTTGGACGCGGCGGGCCTCCACAGAACTCACGCGGCATTGCAGAACGAGCCGCGGTGTTAGAAGGGATCTTTCGGGCTCGCAATTGACATGCGGCGGCTGCAGAGCGGACTACGGGTCGTGACCCGAACGACCTGAAGCCGCTGGCACCTGATACCGTTACAACTCTTTAGACCTTGGGAAATGAGAATTTGAAACCTCAGATCTTGCATGTTGAGAACTCTGTATCAAAGACCCATGAACATGACGATCTCTGGGGCCGTCCATAAATGACGCCACGCGATTTTGGACGATTTTTGACCCCCTCCCGTCACGGCGTCAAAGTCAGACCCCCCCTCAAATATGACGTCACAGCTCTTCCCCCCCCCCCCCCCCAAGAAAAATAAAACATGCTTCACATCGCTTTAAACTATTGTCATTGTAGTGCGTATTTAATGTGGCGCTGCACTCTGATATAGTAGAAAACATTAAACAGTCTAAGTAGAACGTTTTGGCTATATTTAAAGTTGCGCATTTTGATGTGACGTCACATTTCTCAAACCCCCCCCCCCTCGTCACAAATGTCTGACCCCCCCACCCCAGGTGCGTGACGTCATTTATGGACGGCCCCGATGTATGACCTGGAACCGTGGCACCTGTGACCTCTGCTGCCTTGACACACTGGGGTCTGAGACCTTAGAACCTGAAGCCTCGGTGGGACCTGAGAACCTCAGACTTGGGCACGAGGAGAGACTATGCGGATCCTCACAGCCGCTCGGTCCGCGGGGCCCCGGGCCGCGTGGCTACTCCCCGCCGTGTCGCGCCGGCGGCTGGGAGCTCCCGGGCTCCTCACCGCTCCGTGCCGGCGCTGGGCGCGCTCACGGGCCGAGCGCACGATCGAGGCCACGATCGAGGCGGCGGAGGAGAAGAGCGAGCGGGACGAGACGCGGATGAACCCTCTCAACATCCAGATGCTGAGCAGGAATCTCCACGAGCAGATCTTCAAAGGCGTAGAGGTGCGTCCGTGCGATGCTGCTGGACTGGCAGCTGATGTAAAACTTAAGATGGTGAGGTGAACATCCAGACACCAGAACAACGAACAACACAAATATAAACGGGTCGGTGATGGGGCCATTACTAGTGGCTGATTGGCTTTGGTTAGGGTTAAGGTAGAGGCTAGTACTCGTGGTTGGCTAGTTATGGGAACAGCTATTACTAGTGGTTGATTGATTATGGTCAGTGTGAGATTTTTTTACTGTATTTATGTACTCGGGAAACCTCAATACACCTACAAAGTTAGGTATTATCCCCCCATATGCATGGTGTTTTCTCCAGGCACTTGTTTTCCCACGTTTGAAAAGCAAACGAACGAGGATTTGGCCAAATATATTGCCAGCTGAACCTTTTATAAACATAATCATGTGCAACTAAGACTGTTTAGGTAACTATTGGCATATTCTTAATGCACAAATACAACTTGCCAGGTTCATAATCACAACTGTCATACCACATATACATAGGCCAACATTTCAGGATAGATAATGGAAGAAAGACTTTAAAGTGCACAAATAAGCATGGAGATGTGCATGCTTGGAACTGCACTGAGACACGGATTAGAGGTCACATTCAAGCCAGAGACATCTACAGTTATTGACCACGTGCGGTTTCCTGTCCACCGACAGCACAGCCACCCCGAAGAGAGTGTGCAGCTCAGCAAGGCGCACCTAACCCAGCACGGTCTGTGGGGCCGTGACAGCGCCCTGCTGAAGGACGTCCACCTCCGCCTGCCTCCTCTGCTGGGCGACTCGGTGGACGGTCACTTCCGCGCCCTGGCCACGCGGCAGAGCCTGGGCTACGTGCGCGCGGCGTGCGGCCTCGTGGCGTGCTCGGCTCTGCCGGCTCTGCCGCGCGAGTGGCGCTACGAGGCCGGGTGGACGCGGTACGGCCCCGAAGGGCACGTCGAGGCCGTGCCCTTTCCCGACGAGCCGGGCCTCGTGTTCGACGTGGAGGTGTGCGTGACCGAGGGCCACTGCCCCACGCTGGCCGTCGCCTGTTCCCCCACCGCTTGGTTAGTGACGTGCCCAATGTGGAGGAGAGCGAGCGAGAGTGGAGCGACGTGTTGGTTAGGGGAAGACTCGGCGACACCTGTGCAACCATCACACCTATATGACCACAGCTGGGAAACCAAACCTGTACAACCACACCTCTGCCGCATCCACGCTTGTGCACCGCACCTGTGACACCACACCTGTACATCCGCACACAGGTACTCCTGGTGCAGCCGAAGGCTGGTGGAGCGCCGCTTCTCGTGGCCCCAGCAGCTCTCCCTGCAGGACCTCATCCCGATGGAGTCGGGCAGCGGAAGCCGCTCCTCTGCTTCCTCCTCGTCCACATCGTCGTCGTCCTCATCGCAAGGGGACTCAATCGAGCGACTCGTGGTGGGACACAACGTCAGCTTCGATCGCGCGCACGTGCGGGAGCAGTACCAGCTCGCGGTACGTGCCGTGGCGCCGTCGTGGAAGCCTCTCTACAGCCGCTTTTACTGCGTGTACGTGGGTGTGCTTAAATGCACATTTGTGGCAAATCGAATAAATGGGAGACACGTGCAGGGTAGAGGGCAGGTCAGCAAGATAGCCATTGGGAGTGGCACCCAGAGGCCATGGACCAAGAGGAAGACCTGAAGGCAACTGGTGACGATCATTCTGAAAGAGCGGTCATCAAAGGACGCGTCATCTGTGTAAGACCTAATTTCAGGATGGAATTGGAGGAGGGGGTGAGAAACCGCAGGATCGAGTAGAAGGCAGGAAGCATTGACTTCAAGGGCGTGGTGGTGGTGCTGGCATCAGTGGCATCGGGCACGATGACCGTTTATCAATTTAATTATTCGATATATATCACCTCGTCTCCGCCCACCGCTCCCCGGCAGACGACCCGGCTGCGGTTCCTCGACACCATGAGCCTGCACATGGCCATCTCGGGGCTCACGGGCTTCCAGCGCAGCCTGTGGATGGCGAGCCGGCACGGCAAGCGGCGCGGGTTGCAGGAGGTGCAGGAGCACATGGCGCGCACGCGGCAGAAGTTCGACGGCCCCGCGGTACGAAGCGGCGTTGGTCGCCTGCGGGTGGCGGCAGCACCGGGGTCATCATCACGTGAACGTGAATGCGCGCCACAGAAATGCATGCGGACGCACACACACACACAGAAAACACACACACAGAAAACACACACACAGAAAACACAAACATCCACCCCCCCCCGCCCAAAGCTGTTTGGGCAAGTGCTGTTAGCGAGTAGCACCTATGAAGGTCAGCATGGCGACACGAGGGGGTGGGCGGCCAGCCCCACGCTCAGTCGCCTTTGTCTCCCCAGTGCTGATGGTTACTCACCACACCAGTCATAATTTAAGGTTGAATCGACCAAGCGGAGGCCCATGAGTGGTTCAGATTTTCATCACCGATCTTGGACGTGAGCGGGAAGCAAACTCGGATCGCTGGAATCGTAGCGCAGTGAGCTAGCCACTGCACTACTGCTACCGACACACTCATACACTTCAACAAACTTAGAAACACACATAGACTTTGACAAGCACTGTTAGCGAGCACCTGTTAAGCCGCACACGGAAACTCTCAGAGTCTGATCTGACGAGTTTGGGTCATCCACAGGCTCTCGGACTAACGACACTACTGGCTGAACTATACGTTCGAACGTTCGCCCCGTTGTGGATAAACTGTGTTTACACCCGATGGCCTCTTGGTTGAGCGTGCACACCTGTTCACCTGTTGGGCCACATCGTGTGTTGCCACAACAGCACTGGAGGTTTGTAACAATTAACATCGGCTCGGTTGACTGCTCGCTTTTCCGCCTGCGCGATCACTCGCTCGACCGCGGACACGCTCGCCCGCCCGCCCGCCTGCTCCACCTCGCCCTCGCCTGGCGCGAGCAGATGGGCGCGTGGGACTGGGTGGACGTGTCCAGCATCAACAACCTGGTGGACGTGCACGGCCTCTACGTGGGGGGCCCGGCGCTGGAGAAGGAGGAGCGCGACGTCTTCGTCAAGGGCAGCATGGAGGACGTGCGCGGCAGCTTCCAGGTGAGCGCGGCAATGGAGGCGAGCGGCCGGGGCGAGGGGCGCTCGCAGACTGCGCTGCCGTCACGATGCAGTTTGGTTTTAAACAGTCTATAAATGTGGATTTTTGGCTGTTGTCTGCCTATGGCGCCTCGCTTCTAAATTAATGTTTCTCAATGGCATGTATCGTTGCATTTCTTCATCGATTCGAATTGTTTTACATGCGCTCGTGCGCAGGAGTGAGGTGGATTGCTGCATCGTGAGATCTTAATGGCGTAGCGACGTGGGGTAGCCTTCATCCAGCAGTGGATAGAACATGGATGATGATGTATACGATATGGGAATACCTTATTTAGGGTAATAGAGCGAATACAACTGTACAAACGAGACAAATGAACGAGCAACACCTCAAACGATGTGAAAAAAATGCATTGAATCAAACCAAAAATTTTAATTGTGCAAAATCATTCATGATAGTGGGGGGAACGAATGTTTAAATATGTATTATACAATTGTACAAGCATCCATTCGATATTACAAATGAACTCAACACATTCATCAGTAACACTGTGTGGCCCTAACAAGAAACAATAAAAAACAGGCGACATTTCGGTCAATGGCCCCTCTTCCATAACGCAATGGCTTTGATTATGCCGATCGTTTATGTCGTGTGGCGCCGCGGCAGGAGCTGATGTCGTACTGCGCGCGGGACGTGAAAGCCACGCACGAGGTGTTCTGCCAGCAGCTGCCGCTCTTCATGAAGAGGTGAGCACTCTTCGCGCGCGACTCCCGTGTGACCCCGCCGAGCGTTGAGCCCTTGCTCCGACTACCGGGGCTCTTCCCGTCCCCCTCTGCACAACAACAACATCAATGGCCGCCTTGTGATTCCCTCTCATGAGCGTTGGCCTCTCTTGGGCTGTGCTCAAGTGTAACTTGCATCGCATCTGCCTGTGAATGGTTTTCAGTGTTGAATTTGTTGAGGACAGAGATTGACAATTTTGGGTTTGTCCATTCGAGTTGATTTTCATTTTGGAATCCTTCACGTTCATTTTCCAGATTCTCTCTTTTAAAAAATCAGTATATTCATGTCTTTGCTGGCTGACAATTCTAATAGATACTTACACCTTTCTCATTCGTGACTCTTCTGCCAACTTTACCAATCGACCGATCATCTCTGAACCTTTGTACCTACGTTGGCATTAAAGTCACAATACAGGGTTGGAATGTGCTTACCTCACATTTAGAAGAATTCCCCCATCCATATCTTCTACTCCTTCACCATTGTGGCTCGTCACGGAGCATGTCTATGAGTTGTCTGTAACCCGCAGGGGTTCCAGAGCCGTCACGTACGCTGGGAATTTCTCTCCGATGTACTCTTGATAACTAAAAGCCGTACGTTTGATTCCCGGAGAGACTTGAGATAAAAAACATATTTTACCACTTTCCAGAAAGGTGGAATTCTTTTTCTCTCTCGCTTGACTGAAGGTCCCTACAATGTCCCCTGTGCCAACAACGGCAGGTGCCCCCACCCGGTGACGCTGGCCGGCATGCTGGAGATGGGTCAGTGCTACCTGCCCGTGAACCACAACTGGGAGCGCTACGTGAGCGAGTCGCACGACACCTACCAGGAGCTGCAGCGCGAGATGAAGCAGTCGCTCATGAGTCTGGCCAACGAGGCGTGCGGCCTGCTGCAGGGCGAGAGGTGGGGCGCGTTGCCGAGTTTTTTCGAACACGAGGAGATTAAGAGCCGGGCAGCTGCCTGATGACTCCGATAACTGATCACTCCAACGAGTATCGGTTCGATTGTCTGACTGTTTGGACATTGTGTAAATAGTTGGTGGGAGGGTGGTGTGGGAAGAAGTGTAACCTCTGTTCCCACGTGTGCCGCTGAATGGGATGTGGCTTGGTGATTTCGATGGTGTTGTCCGTGCCACGCTGGGCGTGGCTCCTAGGGGTTTCCTGCCTTCGGGAGGCAGGATGTAGGGGCGGCCACCAATATTAAAGGGGCCTGAGTAATAGATCCACATGAAGGTGGTCGAATACAATTTCTAGTCTGTTAACCAATTGACTAATTGTCCCAGCTCTAATAGCAAATAATGCTAGGCTGATAAGGAATTTGTGGTCATCCCCAAGGTACAAAGACGACCCGTGGTTCTGGGACCAGGACTGGTCGACACAGGAGTTCAAACTGAAGAAGGTGGCGGCTGGGAAGAAAAAAGATAAAACAGGCAAAGCTGCTGCGAAGAAAAGCGCGCAGGACCCTGCCGCCGGTGTCGATGCCGCCGCTGCTGCCACCGCTGCCGCCACCACGTCTGCGTCCGCGTGCGACGACGATGAAGGTGAGAGGCTCGGGGCTCGCTCCACGGGGCTGCTGTTCAGGCAGCACGATGTGAACTTTTCAGAGGGGCGACGGCGTGTTTGAGACGAAGGGATCGATGGTGAAGTATGTATGTTGAACTTCTTTCGCACCATACATAGCCAATTGTGCCAATCGGAGGTGGGGGGGGAGGACAAATGAAACAAAAAAAAGCAGTTCTAAAGAAGTGGGCGTGGGAAGGTCGCCAGGTGTATTACCGAGGCCCCATGGTGGCCGCTCTCTCACATTGTTCCCCTCGCCAGACCCGGGGCCGCCGAGCGAGGAGGAGGAGCAGGCCCCGCCGGCGGGGTCGCTCGCGCTGGAGAGGCTCAAGCAGCGGACGCTGCCGCTGCTCCCCAAGAGGCAGCAGTTCCTCCAAGGCCACCCCGCGTGAGCCCCCTCGTAGATCCGCACCGCTCACCAGCCACCGTACCACCACCGTGTGTAGAAAAGAAGAGTCAATTGTTCGCTCGAATTTTAATCCTAAATCGCTAAAATGTATCTAATCATCACGTGGGTGAACTGTTATACATGTACTACACATACACATCTCTCTGGCAAGAAGCCGGTAGTGAGAGACTTGGTTCATTACTGATAGTGGAACGTCCGCAGGCCGTGTATGAACACGTGTTCACACGCAATTGGCCCACGCCTGTGATCCAGTGCTTCGAAGGCAAGAGTTGGCGGATCGCATCAGCACTGGGTAGATGAAGGTGGCTGGGCACCGCGGTGGCCACACCACTACCTCTTTGTGCGCCGTGCCGGCCTTCTCAAGCACTCGCGGCACTTGACCCAAGAGTCTTCAAGGGTGACACGGACGGGCAATCTTCGTGTTTGTGCGTGCGGTCGGGTCAGGTGGTACCGCAAGCTCTGCCCGCCGCCCAGCGACCCCGAGTGGAGCCCTGGCCCCTCGCTGCTGAGCCTGCAAATGCGCCTCACGCCCAAGCTGCTGCGGCTCAGCTGGGATGGATTCCCGCTGCACCACACGACCCCGCACGGCTGGGGCTACCTGGTGCCCGGGCGAGGTGACCCGGGGGGGGACACGGGGAATGGGGAGGGCGGCGGAGACGGGGCACGGGAAGGAGTGGGCGAGGTGGGCGAGCTGGGCGAGGTGGGCGAGGCGGGCGGGGAAAGCGACGTGGCGGTGGCGTTCCCCAGCAGGTGGGCACGGGGGGGATGCGCCAAAACCTCCCACGAGGCAGCAGAACGCTGAGCCGATTAACCACAGTTAATCTGGGTTCCCAAGCGATGGTCTCAGCCCAGTCGCCAATGACTGCACAGTCACTGAGAGGATTATCAACTGTTAGAGCACAACATTTGATTTAATCAGCGAATCCAAGCATTGTTACAACCCTACTAATGAGACATAAAAGCACGATGTACAGAATAAACGGTTTGAACCGAGCCGTGACCCTGAACCCTAACGAGTGACCCAATTGCGGCAGAAGCTGCACATCAAGGGAAGGATGATGACTCGCAAAAGGGAATTTCTAGACAAATCTACGAATTGCATTGGGTGGGTATCATCTGTTTCCAGGCCGCATGCACGCACGCTCCCGTTCCCAGAGTTTCTCACCGTTTAAGGATTGTGCGGCGGATCGCCGCTCGCCTAACGTCCGTGCCGTGTGGTCGCCCACCCCCTGGGCTCCCCACTCCCGTCCCTCCCCAGGGCCGTCGGGGAGGTGTACCAGCGGCACTGCCGGCGGAAGGGCAAGGAGGCCCCGGCGGCACTGGACTTGGCGCTTGCCGACAAGTTCATGCTGAGGAACAGCGACGTGTGGAAGGAGGTAACGACGACGATGCTCGCGGAGCTCGGACGTGGGGGGGTGGGGCGAGGCGATGGCCAAGCCGGACTCAGATTCCGCGCGTTCCATCTCAGCTGCCGACCCTAATCATACCGGTCTGGGTTTGGGAGAACCTCACCACTTCGGAATGCACCTAGTCCAGCACGCATGTGGTAAACACCGCAAGTGAAAAGTGAACGATAGGGGAGATCAGGAACAGTCTGAATAGTGGCACAGTGGCTCTAACGCACTGCACTACAATCACAGTACCCGAGTTCGATTCCTGCCTGAGTCCATCCAAGACTGTCTCAATCTGAAATGAGCACCTGCTGCGCTGTGTGAACATCAGCTCGAAGGACACAAAGGTGGTCAGCCTCGTTGCTGGCCACAACACCGCAACACGTGCCATACACCACTCGTAATAGGTGCTCGCGAGTGGCACTTGACAGTCTGGCTTAATCCAGCTCCTTCGTCTTTGTTGCTGTGGTTGTGTCTCGTCAGGCGGAGGAGATGTGTCGCCTGGACCTCCTGGAAGGCAACGGTATCGATCCGCCGGCGAAGCCCACCGGCGCCAAACGCAAGAAAGGGGCGGCCAAGAAGGAGGGAAGCTCCACGGTAACGCGCCCATAAAGTACAGGTGCCGCATTTGTGGGACGCTTAACCGGAACACGTGGTGAGCTGGCGACGACGCCTGCTTCTACATGGCCACACCCACTCACTAGCCCCACCCACACAATGGAAGGCCTCCTCGCTGCTGCTCACATTGACCCCGCCCACTTATCTGCCAACCCCGCCCACTTCTCTGCCAACCCCGCCCACGACTGGGGTAGCCCCGCCAACCACTTGGTGTTGTGGGGCCCAACACTACCCATTCGCTGGTTTAGCCAGTATGTTTAGGTCTTCGTTATCATTCAATGATTCAGTCAGTAGAATCAATCGGTCAATCAGTGACCTTTATAACCAGATGACATCCCACACTAAGAGAGAGGTCTCTTTCATAAGGCAGAACTGTGGGCTAACACAAGAAGGCAAGTTTGTGAATCAAATTACAAACTTAAGTCGTCTCCATAAACACGTGCGCACCGCTTGTGCCTGCATCTTGGGGGTTCCAGGTGGGGACGTGCGACGCCGAGCCGGGCGACGTGGGCGAGGCGTGCTATCACTACGGCAACGGACCATTCAACGACGTTAACCTGCCCGGTTGCTGGTTCTTCCGTCTGCCGCACAAGGTGCGCTCGCCTATTCCCTCCGTCGCGTACGAACCGAGGCGCTAACGTTCAGACGAATACCACCGCTTCCGCCCCCACCCCCCACTCTGCCCGCCGTCGTGACAGCCGACCGACGAGAGGCGTTTTGCCGTGGGTCCCGCAGGACGGCAACGACAACAAAGTGGGCAGCCCCCTGGCCAAGGACTTCCTGAGCAAGATGGAGGACGGCACCCTGCAGGCGAGCGGCGGTGGAGCCGACGCCACGAGGGCGCTCGAGATCAACAAAATGATCTCCTTCTGGCGAAACGCTCAGAAACGCATCAGGTGCGGCCGGTGCTGATGTGGCGGCGGTGGCAGCGGCTCAAGATCGCTGCTGCCGCCACCTTCTCACGACGCCCCCAGTTGTGACGTTGCCGTGATCGGGAGCGGTGCGATTTAACCGGGACGCGCGGATGTTTTGTTCCGCAGCTCGCAGAAAGTTGTGTGGCTGAAGAAAAGCGAGCTTCCCAAGACAGTGAGCAGGTAATTATTGCGAGGTTGTGCGAGGTGTTCTCGCCACCAGTCGCAGCACACGCAATCTTCCTAAATGTCTCCACGTTAAAATGAGTATTGGGTGGAGGGCATCTCCATTGGTGGAACTGAACCAATGGAGGATATTCTACATTCTTATGACGAGTACTCGGATTTGCATACAGAGTGAGTGGGAGGTCTCCATCCCTACCTTAAAAGAGTTTAGAGACTTCCCATCCACTCTGTACAACAATCATTGTTCACTCCTAACAAAACATGAATTATTTTATCATCCCTGGATGAATGATGATGGGTTGAGTCATCAACCCTCGATGCAGCATTTGAACTCGGGACCTCCCGCCTGCACGGCGCACGCTCTCAAACCACTGGGCCACGCGGCCGGATCGCCACACCACATCCCCACCCCCCCCCTACCATGAATCCACCGTAAACCCAACGGACCGTGCCACTCTCTTGAGCCTTCTCACCCACCGTCGCGTGCTCTGTCGCTCGCCCTCTCGTCGTCTCACTCGCCCGGCCGCTTGCAGGCACTCGGACTTTGACGACGACGGGAAGTACGGCGCCATCCTGCCGCAGGTGGTGACGGCGGGGACGGTGACGCGCCGGGCTGTGGAGCCCACGTGGCTCACCGCCAGCAACGCGCGGGTACGGTTTGGGCACTCGCTAGCGGTCAAACGGCGACCCTGACTGACGAAGCTAGTGGATTAACAAAGGACTAATGAATAATAAAATATAATCAAAATATCAATGATACACATACAATAAGGACTTTTACAGCGTCTCGCAACCGGGTTGCACAAAGCCGTCTACATCGCGATCATTTTCGTTAGTAGTTCACAATCCACCTCCTACGATCTTGTGCTCGCCGTGTCTCGTCGACCGCGGTCGCCCCCTGCCCCACAGTCGCTCAATCCGTCCGTGAGTCCGTTGCTCGGGTGGTCGGTCGCTCGCCCGGTCAGTTCATCTGTGTTGTCCGATAACCGTCGTGTCCACACATGACAGGCGGACCGCGTGGGCAGCGAGCTCAAGGCTATGGTGCAGGCGCCGCCAGGGTACCATCTGGTGGGAGCCGACGTGGACTCGCAGGAGCTGTGGATCGCCTCCGTGCTGGGCGACGCGCAGATGGCCGGCATGCACGGTGGGGCCGGGGGCTCACGCGCGTGTGAGCTGGTGGACGGGCGCGTGGCGTGACGGCGTCGCTCGGTAGCAGCAGCTGCATCTATTCAGCTTTACTTGCCACATCTTGGCATCTAGAATGTAACAGATTGCTGATGAGATCTATATCTGTGAACTATACATTGCTGAATGGTGGCCTCTCCAAGCCACGGCCATCGCCCAGTCATGCCATGCCGCAATCCTTCTAGCTCCCGCACACAGACTGATCTCATCGCTCCATCTCGAGAGGATGCCCACCGTACAATAGTCACCCTATATACGTTTCTCTAGTTTTGTGCAGTGATCCTCCTGGAGGTCATCTGCTCGAGCTGATTTGCACTGAAGGGAGTTATGTTTGCAGTATTTTCAATTCCTCACGTAACAGTTGCTTTAGTTATTTGTTCTGCATATATATACATACAAAATGGTCCGAAAATTGATGTATGTTGAACCTCTTTTGCACCGTACGTAGACACCAGTGCTAATCGGAGGTGCGGGGGAAGGACAAAAAACTAAAGGCAAAAAGCTGTTCGAAAGAAATTTGTTTTCAATAGAGATAATTTAAAATTGCATAGCTCCAGTGTCTTCCTAATATCAGAACGAAGAGCATTCCAGACGGCCGCGGAAGCGGCCGTCTGGAATGCACATCTGGAAGCGCGCGATGCGGTGACCGTCTTTGTTCAATGGCCAGCCAAAATTCGCAGCGTACTACGAGAACGATGTTGAGAAGGGGGGAGGGTGGGGGGGTGCGATCGTCGTCACGGCTTGTGCTCGCGACGCGGCGGCGCAGGGTGCACGGCCTTCGGCTGGATGACGCTGCAGGGCCGCAAGAGCGACGGCACGGACCTGCACAGCAAGACGGCGTCCACCGTGGGCATCAGCCGCGAGCACGCCAAGGTCTTCAACTACGGCCGCATCTACGGCGCCGGGCAGCCCTTCGCCGAGCGCCTCCTCATGCAGTTCAACCACCGTCTCTCGCCGCAGCAGGCGGCCGAGAAGGCGCGCGCCATGTACGCCGCCACCAAGGGCGTCCGCCGGTAAGTGTGGTGGGCAGGCAGTGGGTGAGCGATGGATGGGCGGTGCGTCAGCCATGGGCTGGGCAGCAAGCAGTGAAGTCGCTACCTCCTGTAGCCTGCTCAGTTTTGTGCCTGTGATACAGCGTTTTGGAGCAAATGTTGGTAGATCGCACATATTTGTTAGATTCTCAAACGTGGTTGGGTTGCTAGGTGGGTGGTGGTTATGGGAAGCCCATGCCTACAATACCTGGTACATCACACTCCATCTTCCAATGAAGTACTCACCCAGATTGGTGGTAGGCAAACAGGTTGGACGATGAACAGCTCTCTCGACGGACGAACTAATAGCCTCGCGATGGCCATTGGCTCACAATGGCCGAGAGATTATGGCATAATTTTAATTCACAAGCACTCCGGTGTTTGTGCGAGTCTTGTGATGCCGTGACCACCACCACCACCATGTTCTGCGCGCAGGCACCGGCTGTCGGAGGAGGGCGAGTGGCTGGTGGAGACGCTGGGCGTGCCCGTGGAGGTGAGCGAGGACGGCTTCATCTCCAGTCAGGACCTGCGCAAGATTCAGAGGGAGGCCTCGCGAAGGTGCAGCTCCATTCCTCGCCCCTTGCCGATCACCGCCATCATCATTGTTATCATCATCATCCTAATTGTCATCATCATCGAAGTCATTATCATAAATTTCCCCATCATTATCATCACCAGGTCATGTGTCAACTTTGCAGCAGTTTTGGGATCTGGAAAAGGCAAGGTTGGAAGGAAGCGATGGCTAGCAATAGTCGTGGCTTTTGTGGCATTGGCCGTGATGACCTCTTGACTTGACCTTGCGATACAGCAGCAATTGTCGTTGTTGGTGTGACCCACACTCAGGTCAAAGGGCTCCAAGTGGCGCATCACAGACGGACGCGCCTGGTCCGGCGGCACAGAGTCGGAGATGTTCAACAAACTGGAGAGCATCGCCATGTCGCCCGCGCCACGCACGCCCGTGCTGGGCGCCAGCATCAGCCGGGCACTGGAGCCCTCGGCCGTGCAGGACGAAGTGAGTCCCCGTGCATCCCTTTGACATCCTCCGCTGAACCTATGAACAAGGCGGGAATGACCCAAGGACTGATGGTGGAGATCATAATACCAAGGGGTGTGCAGATACTGCTGCGGTATCTGGCAGGAGGTAGGAAGCAATGGTTTTGATATTGGACAGCGTAAGCATTGATGAAATCAGGCGGTATTGGTATCGGCCGCGATCTACCCACTGCTACGTGAAGCCAATGTGCCACAGCTTTGTCCATTGACGACTCAGTGCCTACTGCATATAGAGCTGTGTATCTGAACATTGCCCATGTTAATTGGGAGCGGCAGTGTGGCGGCTAGCGCGCCGTGCCACGAACCCTGCGACTTTACTGCGATGCCCGCTCACGGAATATCTGAACTGGTTGCCTACCTCTTCGTATGCTGCACCGGACTTCATAGGTGCTCGCAAACAGCACTTGCCCTAACATTGTGTTAAGGCTACACGGGGGATCTTTGTCGTTGCAGTTCATCACGAGCAGGGTTAACTGGGTGGTGCAGAGCTCGGCGGTCGACTACTTGCACCTCATGCTCGTGTGCATGCGCTGGCTGCTGGAGGAGTACCGCATCGAGGGTCGCTTCTGCATCAGCATCCACGACGAGGTGCGGTACCTGGTGGCCAGCGAGGACCGCTACCGTGCCGCCCTCGCCATGCAGATCACCAACCTGCTCACCCGGTGAGGAGGGCAACGGGGGGGAGGGAGGGGGGTAAGGTGGGGTCCGTGGGTGTCAGAGACGGGGCGTGGATGGCCGATGGACGAGATCGGTGGTGATGGAATGGCAACTGAAGAAAGGAACACGCCCAGGAGGATGTCAGATCATGTGCAGGAGTGAGAGGGATTGTGGCATCGCAGGACCGTGTGGGATGGTGACAGATTGGGAAAGATTTAATCCAGCGGTAGATTGATAATGGTTGGTGATTATTATGCACACACATGACCAGTGCTATGGTTAGTGCAGTCCCTTATGTTGTGATGTCGCAAGCAAAAGGATATTTTCACCGTAAATGAATGAACTTGGCTTCTTTGCACATGCCTCCATGTGTATGTGTGCATGGGGAGTGGTGGCCTAGTGGTTTGCCCACTGCACTATGAACTCAGTGACCCGAATTCAAATCCCGCAAAGGGCCAACATTGGTGAATATCTGAACCGGTCCTAGGTCTACTCAGCCTTAAATGAGTACCTGGTGCAGTGTGTAAACATCAGCAATGGGGATTTAAAAAGGGGCCAGGCTGTGTGTTGGCCACCCAACCACTTGGGTGCCGTGTCCTTCATAGGTGCTTGCTTATGGCATTTGTCCCAACACTGAAAGATTATACGGGGGATCTTTTGTGTATGTGACTTTGTGTGCGTGTGCTCATGCGTGCTTGGTCCGTGCAGCTGCATGTTCGCCTACAAGCTGGGCATGCAGGACCTTCCGCAGTCGGTGGCGTTCTTCAGCGCCGTGGACATCGACACGTGCCTGCGCAAGGAAGTGACCATGGACTGCGTGACGCCCTCCAACCCCACGGGCATGCAGCGCAGATACGGCATCCCTCCAGGTGCCCCCCACGCCCCCCCCTCTTCACCACCACCACTTACACAACTGCTGTCAATAACACAAACAACCCCTCCACCACTTGCCATCTCCATGCCACTTACAAAACAATCAACATTTCCACCACCATCACCTCCACTATTGCCACCACCTCCAAAAACCTTCACTGCTATCACCACTTCCACGACAACCACGAACACCTCCATCACCAACAATACCATTTTATCAAATTGAGCTGAATAAAGGTCGAAATATATATATAAAAAAAGAGAGACACGAGAAATTGTAGTTGCATTTGGAATGTAATTTATTAGATTTTTACAACTTACATGCCTGTTTTTACAATTGTATGTTGACTATTACTGTGGCACACAAGAACACATTTTTGTGAACTCCAAAGCCACATCATCTTTAACATGAAATTTCAAAGCTATGTTTTGACCATGTGCTTTTGAGTGGGCATCACGACAATGGCTTTAAGCAGAGTTGACGGCATTGCATAAGTACAACCGTTGTGTTTGGCCCGCGTACAGGTGAAGCTCTGGACATTTATGAGATCATACAGAAGACAAACGGTTCTCTCGCCAAACCCAAAGCCAAAGAGACCAAGGACAAGGAGCAGAAACTCAGACAAACCGTCTGAGGCCAAAGCAGGAACGTGAGCATCATAAATACAAGTAATTATTGCCTCCAATGACTTTGCTCATACAGTGTTACCTCGTTATAACTAACCACTTGCAGAGTTCACTATTAAGGCCTTCACTACAACAGCCTCAATGACAAATTGAACTGGGCTTTTGAAGAAACAAGAACATTAACGCATCATCCCTGCACAGTGTACATGTATTCGCTATACAGTCAAGCGTACTGCACAGTATAGTGTACAGTGTAGTAGTGTACTGTATAGTATGTACTGTATAGTACACTGTAAAAAAAAAACGATTGTATATTTGGCGGTGCGTCTGATTGTTATACGCGGGGTCACAGACATAACGTGATCACTGTACGGATCGGGTATAAATGAACACAGTAAGATGTTTCTGCAGCTAAGTTAATTATAAACGGGGGAGTATTATACGCATTGGTTCGCTATCACGATGCAATACTGTATGTAAAAAAACTAAATCACTGCAACTTAAAGTGCTGGGAACAGACACAAACTTTGTTAAGTCTTCCTCTTCTTGCTGGGAGGCTTTTGGGATTTTTCCTGCACTGAAATAGTTGTGCTCTGGAAAACAAAAAGATGTAAACAAATTATATAAATCTATTTGTTCAGTCAATTGCGATGCCTGGAGAACAGAAAAGAGCCCCACATATTTGAGTGTTTTGTTGTATTTTGTTGTGTAAATATCAAACACGTTTTTTCTAGCCCGTTAATAAACTTGTTTTGCAAATACACACTCATAAATATCGATTGCCGTGACCAGACACTGGAGTAAATCGGTGTTTACTGATGTGGCGGCGGTGACGGTGGGGCGCACGCACCTGTGTGCCGTCTCCGCTCTGCGTCGCGTCTTCATTATCCGAATCCTGGTTCTCCAGCGCCTCCTGCAGCGTCGCCGCGTTGATGCGGAAGTCGCGCGACGTGCTCGGCTTCATCCCCTCCATCAGGTTCACCTGCAGCAGAATGGAAATGTACGAAATGACAAAGGTCACCCCGTGTGTAGCCTTTAACAGACTGTTGAGGCAATTGCTGTTCGCGAGTAGCATCTATGAAGGCTGGCACAGCACACGAGCGGGTGGGTGGGTGGCCAACACCATGCCCGGCCACCTTTGTCTCCCAAGTGCTGATGTTTTCACACTGCACCAGGTACTCATTTAAAGCTATGTCGATCTATAGAAAGCGGTTTAAATATTTGGCACCGTTATTGGTCGTGAGTGGGAATTGAACTGTTCTCTGGGTTCGAAACACAGCGTGCAAGCCACTGCACTGCCGCTCCCCATTAGAAACACGCCTGGCATTGACAACCTTAATGCTTCCAATTGCTTGCAATGAAGTGAGCGGTTGGCTCAGATGCCAAGAGCACTGAGCTGTACCGCTGAGACCATGAGTTTGAAATTCAGGCAACCGCTTGTGATTAAACCAGGTTTCTCAAGTGTATTACATTTGGCAAAATTCCAGCTGAGAATGAAAATATCAGTTTCACTCTCATACATTAAACATTTATCTCGGTGGCAGGGCGGGTGGGAAGGTGCTGCTCACAACTGTTTGGGACGGATCACTTTAAGGGCCCTTGGAGGAAGTTACGTGAAGCCCACTTCTGTAGGCTGTTCTCTTTTAATGGTTGCACTGCTCCACGGGAGATCAAATACATGTTTTAGTCTCCGAGAGCACAATCGGGATAACACCGGCGGAAGACACAAAAATGTAAAGCAAATGAGGGAAGGCCGTGCCCACCTTGGATTTCTTGGAGAGCTGGATGAGGAAACACTCGTACTGCTCGATATAGAAGATCAGGTTTGGGATCGGCCGTGTTTCCCGCAGAACTTTAGCCTGAAACGGACAGTGGCAATTATCGGGATATGCAGTAGCAGGAGCAAAAATGTCCCCCATCTCGATCGGTCCACCACTCTCTCACACCGACGTGGCGAGCGCCGCCTCTCCCATACAGCTCTGTGAGGCCACAAGCAGACTCCGCAGTACGGCCGACGATCGTCTACGTCATGCTCCGACCCGGAGGGACGGGAGATGTTCTGATTTGTGTCTGTGGGCCACAGCAGGGGAGACGGTGGGTGCTACCTTGGCGGCGCTGGCTAAGGCCGCCGCCCCGCGCTTGCTCTTCTTGTCCGAGCCGTGGTTGAGGCTATCACTCTGCACGCTCTGTGTGCGACAGGCAAGGAGCAAAGGGTTAACTGTCATGCCACAACCGCACAACACCGCCTTCCCTACTGCATCGGAAGAGAAGGCAACGATTCTGCATTGCGTCAAGAGTAAAACGTGAGCAGCTGTGCATTCAATGAACCCACCTGAATGTAGGTGATCATTGCGTAGCACTGAGGAGTAAGATGGGATCCTGACAGTTTCACCTGCAAAGATGAATACATTATTAAATGTAATACAATAAAAATAAGTAGTATTTTAAATAACTTTTTATTAAACACGCTTTAATTAAATGTACCGTACGAGTAATGGCAGAACTCCACGACTCCAGGAAGTGGCCCCGAGGCTTGCCATAACGTAAGGAACCGTGATGATTTACAGCCAACGTTAGTTGAGCGTGGACAATTAGACCAAAAGGCGAAACATAACATCTAAAAAAGGTTTAATTTGTTTTTTTATGATAGAATATAGTATTGTCATCAGTATGACATTATTCCAAGTTTGCAGTCGATACCACATTGGGAAGTGGGTTAAAATTGAGTTACAAGATTTGAGGATACGACAACAACAAACAGAGTGAGTTAAATAAAAGCGTGTAATAAATGTATATGCTCATAATGCAGACTTTTAGGATGTATTGGAAAAGGCAAACCAAAAAGAACTTGAACGGAACTCACCAACTTTTCAAACCTCCCTGGCAGGTCTCCTATATTTTGCGTATATACCTGCAAATACTATAACCACACATAACACACACAAGAAAAAACAGCGAGATAAGCAACACATTCATATTACCGAACGCTTCTATTTAAGAACAGCATGGGCAGGACACGTCACTTAGAAGGCATTATGTCTGGTGGTAGAGACTAACAATGGAATGGCAGCCAAAAGAGGGAATGAACAGGATGTCTCCTCCATGCAGGCGGCAGTGACAAAACTAAAAATGTGATGACTGCTGGGATTGGCGGGTGAGCGAGCTCGTTAGCGGGAGGGCGTACGTATTTGGTGATGGAGGCCAGTACACTGTACATCTTGGTGAGCAGCTTGAGCAGGTTGGTGGAGCAGCTGCCCGCGGGCAGCGCCGCCTGCACCAACTCATGGCAGCAGGTGACCAGCGCTCCCAGCTGCACGGCGGCCGCCCTCTCCTGCGCCTGTCGGGGACCCAAATCCTGCGTGCCCTCCTCTGTGGTCCGGCATCACCCAGCATTGGCATCATTATCAGCACCAGCATAAGTCCGTGGGGAAGGTGATACGGAGAGTGTGATGTTAGAGGATGCAGTGGAGAGATAAGGAAAGTAAGGGACCCACCGGAGGTCACCGGCTTGGCATACGCCAGCTCCCCCCTGAGCCGGGCAATGAGCCATTCCACGTCCTCCAGCATGTGCTCTGCATGAGACAGCACCACCAGCTAGGGGGGGTGGGGGGGAGAATCACAATGGAATGCTCTGCAGTATGAGAGGAGGTTACCGTTTGTAGGTCTCGGTACATATATAGCGAGTGACCATTTAAGAAAAATCTAAACTTTACGTAACTCACAGTTACTGACGGAGCAGTCTTGGAATTCACGATGGCATAAATGGACTGGTTTTCCACCTGCACATCCTATAACAAAAATGTGAATAAATTAATGTCAATGATGATAAATGCCCACCGTTTCTTGCAGCATCTTGAAATGCAGTTACATTTAATTGGACGCTATATAAATCTATATTTTGTTGCAAAGGTGGATAATGTGCAGCACAAATTGCTTGCTCATGCCAATGCTGGCGGAAGGGCCTCTACTAAGAGGGACCTCTAAGGGTAATTGGTCTTCTCTTCCAAGCTGGCCAGACATCTTGTAAGAGATCCTCACTACCACACCAGACACAACCTGCAGATCGATCGTGGACGTACTCGGTTATTCTGCTGGCTGGACAGAGGTGAGAGGGTATTTATGAAACTTGCCCATTGCTTTTCAACTGCAGCGCTGAAAGATTGAATTAAATTTAACCATTGACCTCTGGATTCTAAGTTCAGTTTGCTACCCAATGCATCATGGCAGCTCCTGGTATTGCAAATGTGACTTGTCTTAATAATGAGGCAGATACCTCATTAACCAGTGTAAAATGTGTGTAGCTGCGGCTACGAACTCGAATCCATAAACCGTATAACGGCACTGCCGCAAATATATACATGACGGCGGTGATGGGGAGTATGAACAATTCACCAACTCCCAAACAAAGCAATTGAATGGCTAAATCTCTTACAACTGAATCTCGAATAGTTGCTCTTCATAGGCCATACGAAAGATTGCTTCCATGGGTTCTCAGGCGAGTCAAATAAAGTCGCCAGGCCCACCTCGTCTATGTCGCCCAGCTGGCTGTGAATGTCCTGCGCCAGGTCCTTGAGCAGTGAGCGAGGCCCCTTATGGGCCAAGTGCAGGCTGAAGAGCAGGTTCATCAGCATCTTGCACAGCAGCAGATCCTCTGAGAGGCGAACGGCAGGCAAAAGGTTGGTAAGAACGTATTTTGTTTCCATACGGGTGGGAGTTGTAATCTAGATTTGAAGTTTTCGTGACTGCAGGGATCCATACTCTGTGGTTCTTTCGGTAAAGTCACATAGGTATAAAATAAATTAAATCACGACGTTTCGAGCGCAACACAAGTTTTAATTGCCTGGTGAGAGTGTCAACGTGGCCAAGAGGTCAGTCATACCCACCAATTTTGCTCTCCTTGCAAATTTTGGTTGTCCAGTTCAAGCACTGTTCAAACTGCACGAGGATATGCACATGTGAAAGACAACTTTTTTGTAAATGCACACAACGCAACCTCATTTACTCATTTAACATTTATTTTTTTAGTACATGCTGAGTTAGGTCTCTGGTGTGTGTGAGAGCAAGAGTTTGTGCGTGCGTGCATGTATGTATGTTGACCTCAAGATGCACATGGCCTGGCACAAGCGTCGTGGTGACGTCACCGCCACTTAGTGGTGAATGGCGGTTGTTGTTATATGTTGAACTTCTTTTGCACCGTAAGTAGCCAACCGTGCTGATCAGAGGTGCATGCATGTGTGTTTCAGATTATAGGGAGTGTTGGCATAATGGGTTATCGATCACTATGTTTCAAACCCGACCACCTGAGTTCTATGCCTGGCCAGTGGCGAGTGATATCAGAATCTAACCTGGGCCTGATATAGATCGACACAGCCTTAAATGAGTACGTACGTGGTGCGATGTGGAAAAAAACAGCATTCAGGAGTGGCGTTCCAGCCACCTCACTCCTGCCCGCACCGTTCATGGTCTGAAACAGGTGCTAGTTAACAGTGCTTGGGCCAAGAGTCGAGTAAGATTGTGTTGCGTGCAGATCCCGATCAGGTTCAGGAATTTAACCCGGTTCCACAGGCTCCACCGGCTCCACCCTCGGCTTGTGTGCGTGCAAGTGTGTGTAAGTCACCTCGGTAGAGCCTGGCTGCAGCTCCTTGCTTAACGCCAGCAGGAGGCTCACCAGCCCATGGAGCTCCTTCATGTTCAGATCTTCCTCACCTCCCGACAGCTGCCCAACCACACTCCGCTGAACCGCCCAACAAGTCCCCCGTCAGATAATCGTCGTGCGTGGAGTATCACTCGGACACCATTGTGTGTTGCGAGAATCCCAACTACCGCTGGGATAGGTGGCAAGATGGCAGTATAGCAAGTAGGTTTATGAACCGTCTGCCTATGTTTTTCAACCTTATGTTAAGTGTGTGCGCGTGTTGCCTACCACACATGAAAATCCTTAAACCGCAAATGGCCAAACATCCCAATGCAATACTCATAAAATGATTATTGGTACTTGGTTAGGCTTAATTGGCCAAAAAAATGGCATTTAGAACTTTAAGTTCTCCTCATATATTGTAAAAGTTGAAAGTCAAAGTTTTTGCGTGCGTCGCCAAAGAATCTGCTGTGGCCCAATATTTCCATCCAGACACCATTTACGCTCTACGCACAACTTGCCTGGAACTGCCTCATGTGAAACGCAGCTCTTTCCGCAATGATGACGTTGTCTGCATCCTCTGGATCTTCACGGGATAGATCTGTGGATAAAATTAATCGCAAATGAATTCAGGTAGGGGCAGTAGCAGCGGCATATAGTACTAACGAGTAGCCTCTGCTAGTCAAAGCCAAAGCCATTTCCTGATTAAATGAGCATTGAGGTGGTGCTCATCTGCTGTTTATAGCCCTGAGCCTGCAGTGCAATTCCACACTCCTATGGCGGGGTCGCGGTTCAGCATGGGAAACCGTAAACTCCCCACAAAGTAGTACTTATTTGACCACCATTGGAAAGGATGATGGGCTGAGTCAACCCCCAAACAGTACTTGAAGTCGCAACCCTCTGATCACGAGCTGCTCGTCCTATACCACCGCTCAGCCACCAGGTCAGACAGCCTCCCCTGTTGGCAGCGTCAGCGTACATTTACATCTTCAACTAAGAGGCAGGAGAGAGACCGGACACTCTCAAATCCCCTTACCGAGCGCGGCGTATAGGCTCTCCTTCTTGTGGGAGAAGCGTGTGTTCACGACGGTGATGACGCGCTGCAGCACGTCCAGGCACAGCAGCGGAATCCCCTTGTGCTTGTCCTTCTTGCCCGCGGGCTCCACCACCCCCGACGATAACAGCGACGAGTCATTCGTGGGCACCGCCACAGAGAAGTACTTCCACAACAGCACCCTGGCAGGTTGGGGTGGCGTGCCAAAACCGTGGACAAGGAAGCACGGAGACAGGGTGGGAAAGCTTTGACCCTCCCCCCCCCCAAATTTCGGACAGTGAATGCAATCTATATTGCTGCAGTCCCTCTAACACAAACTGTTTAAACTTCAAAAACGACAGCAGAGTAGTGGCTGTTTATGTTTTAACTGTAGTGTTATGTGCTGAAGATAATCATTTTAGTTTTAAGGGTTATCATCAGCCTTGATTAATCCACTGCTGGATGAAAGCCTCCCCAAGCTATCATCTTTCACGGTTCTGAGATGCAACATTCCATCTAGCACCTGCACACGAGCTGACTTCATTGCTCCATCTCATTCTTGGGCATGTTTTCTCCTTGTCCTGCTGCTTTGTCATTAGTCTTAACCACGGGTCGTTATGCCTGCGAGTAACGTGTTCAATTCTTAGTTGGTAAGGGCGTTTGTAAATCTTGTTAAATTGACTTTAGCGCCGAGAGCCTGCCTCTTTACACTGACGGCCTGAGACATCGATGTTGCAATGTCTCACCGGGCGATGGAGACCAGGTGACGCAGCACCTTGTCGGGGTCCTGTCCGTCGGGGCCGTCCACGTGGCCAATCTCCTCCGCCTGCTGCACCTTCTGCTGCACCACCGTCAGCACGTAGCGCTGGAACTCCACGCTGCCACGCAACGGCGTCAGCATTTCCTCGTGGTCGGAGCTCTCGTCGCTGGGAACAGGAAAAACGGCGGCGTTCAACTTGCTGTCTAGGAAAGATACAATCTTGCCATTACAGGAGAGGGCTTCCCTCTCCTAGAATCCCACAGGATTCCTGGGCAAGAGGACAACACAGCTGATGATGATGACGATGATGCACACCGGTAGAGCGCGGAGAGCAGGAGATCAACGCAGCGCAGCGAGAGCAGGCTGCGTGGCGTCTTGCTCGTCGCGCCGCCCTTGCCCTTTACACTCTTCTCGCGCAGAATTTCCACCAGCTTAAGGTAGCGCTGAAACAACCCCAGCACCTGTTCCACCTTTTGGCGGCTGAACACACCGCCAATCGACACACACACACGTGCAAGTTTAATAAATGGTTTTTTTAGTTGCATATTTCTTTTAAGTGGGCTATGCGGTTGTGTCATGCACTTCAATTCAGTTCCAGATGACCGCGTAGGTGCTGCGCTGACCTGGGATCGCCCGTGATGAAGCTGTACTCCATGAGCACCTCATAGATGCCTATTACCAAGATGACATAGATGTTGTTCTTCACCCCTACGCTGGTCGTCAGCGAGAAATCTGCCGACTTGTCCTGTCAGTGGCACGCACACGGCAAGTACCAGTTTCAGCTTTGTTGGTGATTATCAACATGGCATGGTGTCACTGCCAAGAACCTGAGACAGCTGCATGTTTATGCTGCAGCGTTTATCAAATGGACAGAAGACAGAAAACAGCACGAATCACTGCACCACCAATCCACCCATACCTGCGTATAGAATATGCAAAATGGTGCACATGTGAACGGGCGGCTCACCAATTCAAAGTCGTCCAGGTCGCTCTTGATCATCCTCCGTGTCATCGACTCCAGCATCGCCTCCAACTGCCGTTGACAGCTCTGTGCACCCTCCCCTGCGTATTCACTGCTGCCCTCGCCGCCCCCATCGTCATCATCGTCCTCGTCATCCTCATCATCGCCAACTGCCTGGGCCTTGATTTCACGCCACTTCATCACACAATGCACAGTGCAGCAGAGGAGGTGGCCCTGTGGACACACAGTGGACAAGGTGGACACATGCAGCCGTTTTGTCAATCCACTGCTGGATGAGGGCCTCCCCACGCTGTCTTAGTCACGAAGGTTACTCAACCATAGTTCACTACACTGGTTAGTGAGAGTTGGTGATGAGGAACAGATGTTGGAGAATAGTACGGTTCAACAATGGATTATTCTGCAGTGTCCTCTGCTGACGAGGGAGCCTTGCAGCAGCCGACAACACCTGTTTTATCCATGGATGCCACCCATCCAAGCACTTTCCAGGCTCAAACCTGCTTAGCTTCCTATGTCTGGTGAAATCAGCCACATTCCAGGTGATTTGGTGATAGGTGATGACAAAACTTGGGCAATATTGAAATAAGCTCCCTCTAATCCCCATACTGATGAATCTAAACATATATATGCACCTAAGGGAAGTCAACTTCTATCATCATCCATAATACAGGTTTTTTGTTTGTTAGATCGTATACATTTATTTACGCGAAAGCCGACGTGTTAGCTTACGTGTTAAACGTCTATCATAATTATTTATTTATGGCGAGCAGATGAATGATTACAACTAATATGACCGTTGATTGCAGCTGATAATTAGACAAAATTACTGATAATTAAAGGTAAGTTGTCAGTTTATAAAAGGCAATCGATTTAACTCATCTGAGGCCAAAGTGGGGCATTAAAGGAGTGGCACAGGACAGGTGGGCAGGACGATGGAGGGGGGCACAGGAATCTGGGGGGCAGTACCAGCGGCTCCTGGAGGAAGACCTGCTCGCCCTGTGCCGTGATGCAGCCGTCCAGACGTACTGGCGGCAGGACGTCGCCTGCCTCGTAGCACCGCTTCAGCTGCGCCGACAGAAACGCACACGGTATACACGCACACGTGGGCACACGCGTGACATTAAACCGGAGGCACAACGCACCAGGGAAAATCGGGTCACCTGATTTATGAATGTATACTGTGTCTATCGGACCATTTTCCAGTATCAAGATTATGAAAAAAGAAAAGGCAATAATACAGGATGTGTTAAGATGTTCAAACTCCAAATAGACACCCTTTACAACAAGGCATCAAGTCTGCATTATCCAGATACCTGTCGTAAAACAAATATGCTTAGATGGTGTATGCATTGCCCTTGCAGATGATTAGCATAAACCAGAGAGAGACACTTTATGGCTGTGTCTCACCGGTGCTCGGCCAAAGGATGCCAAAAGGCGAAGAGCAGAAGGACGATGCAAACGTGTCCTCGCTCACAAGTCTCTCATCATCTCTCTGCTACCATTACCATCACAGCCATTGCTCTCAGTAGCCAAGTGTTTTGATTCCTCATCTGATTTCTAATGCCCTGTCGCCATAATGGCCAACGACTCTCATCCATGCTGAGTCCAGAAAGGAACATTTCTATTTTTTTCATTTGTCGTTCCAACCTCATATAACCAGAGTCAATGCAAGAAGTTCATTGCTTTACACCTACGATACTCAACATAGGCCTCTCTCTTGCTGTCAACTTGCGTAATACGCATATACTCCCAATATATATTCACCGCGCTAACGTTAACCAAGTTCAAGAATTTCATGAAAAACACTCAATTGGGACTAAACATAACAATTATCACACCCAACTGGCATACTAATTGCCTTATTAAACAAAATCAACTTAACTTGACTCACCTTCACCAACCCACACTGTCCAGCATGGTCTACTATGAAAGTAATAAAGACTGATAGAAAAATCTAAATTCCCGGAGGCCATCAAATACGGGCACCCCCACACACTCACCTGTACCAGCAACATCTGCAGGATGGTGCTCCCCAGCTTCGAGTTTCTCCGCAGCACGTCGTAGAAACCCTGCCAAAGGAACCGCGTGGCTGAATGAACCGAGCGAGCAGAACAAAGATCACAATACTCCGGGTAGTGTGGCACACGGGCGCCCCCCAGTTCCTCGGAGCAGATTGCAATGAAACTCGGGGCCCAGTAACACAACACATTCCTGCGGAGGGAGCTGGTAGGAACGTTGGCTTGCTCGGTCAATGGCCAGGGTCAACGGCGGCGTGGTGTATTCCGCAAATATGGCCGACTGTGAGGGCGGGCACAAGCCGGCGTGAGTAGGTTAAACGTTGAGTTTTATAAGGGCACCACGGGGTGAACAGCCCCTCCCCACCCAGCCTCATCCCTCCCACTCCCTACCCAGCCCCACGCTCCACACCCAGCCCCTCCCCACCCAGCCCCTCCCCATGTGGCTTTACCGAAAGACCCAAAGAATATCAATTGAATACTCATAATAAAGGTTTTTGGGTTAGATCGCGTTATTTATAAATGTGTCGTAACCCTCCACCACCAGACACGGCCAAACAGTAAAAAATGTGTCTCGTTTACAAAAGACAAATAATTCACTTCTTTAGCCCACCGGTGTGTTGAAGAATGAATCAACATCATTTAAATTTTTGAGTATGACGTTTCGCTGGTAATTACATCCAGCATCATCGGGCAATTTGCCAGAATGGTGAGGCCCTCCACTCGCTCCCCGTCTTAAATAGAGCAGCACGGTGACGTCAACTTTTAACTCAATCTGGTGCAGTGGGGGGGGTATTGTAATTATATAATAGTTTGGTAATCATTCAATTGTTATTCATTGGTATTCTATTATATAATTCTATTATATAATTAACAAGCAGGATGCCACAGGCAGAATGTTTGTTTAACAAGCAGGATGCCACAGGCAGAATTAGCAGGGCGCTTGCACACACGCGTACTTCATAGAGCAGCAGGCGCACATCGGCCTGCTGGATCAGGCAGCGGCGCAGGCTGCCCAGGATCTCCAGGCACAGGGCCTCATTGGCGGCAGGGTTGAGGCGTGCGTGCACCTCCACTTTCACCTGCAGGGGTGCGATCGGGCGCACGAGCGAGCACTGTAAAATGTTGCCGCTAAAGGAAAGACGTAGCCCACAACAACAAGCAATCTTATCTTGCCACTGTGAAGGTTCATGCGGTTCTAGTCAAGTTTATTTTGTTTAGAACGCGAGAGACCAGGATGGGTGTCATTTGCAAGTCACCAAAACGGCAAAAGCATGCCAAACAAATAAAGCACAGCAGGAACTAAATTGAGTGGCACACTTTAATAATCACCAAAGGAAGTAAGCTGCTTAATTTAGTTCGTGAAGAACCTTCCAGCATATGGAGGGAAAAGTGGGACATCACCTCAAATATGTAGAACAATCCAAAAAACACATTAGACAGCTCTTATTTTGTAACTAAACATCTAAACTACCTGTCCCCGGATGTTTATAACAAACTTGAAGCTTCAATCATGAGATAAAATACATTAAAATTATATTGGAGGACATCATTACGCCACTAGAGATTGCTTTAAAAAATGTCAATGCAGTTATGTTACTCCAACGCATTATAATAGTGTGATTAATAGTGACGAATAAATATCTTCATTAATGAATAAGCAAACCAAATATCCCGCGCACTACTCACCTGGCTAGCGGAAAAACCCTGACTGCACAATGTTTGGCTTGACGCTAGGCTGCCCAGCACTTTGAAGTTCTTGAGCAGCAGGAGATATCCGATAACGGATGATTTTCTGGCTTCCAGCTGGCTAAAAATTCAAATAATTTAATTATGCAGGGCAAATAAAGAGTGATAAAAAGCCTTACCGAAAGTGGGTAAGAGCCTATTGAGGCAGCATGTATGCCACAAGAGAGACCAGGAGCAGAATATAAAAGTCTTAGTGGTGAAGTGAAAATACATTACATTATATGAACAAATCACATGCCAATTTTGTGTCAGATGAAATCAAATCAGGGGAGGTTGCTGGGACAGTAATAAGCGCACGGCACTATAAACCCGATGATACGAGTTAAATTCCCGGCCACAGCTAACATCAGTGGCGAGTGGTATCTGAACCGGTCCTGGACACCCTTTTTACCAACATGTACTGATCAGCCCCTTGACCGACATCGAGTGGGGAGGCCTTCATCCAGGAGTATATTGACAAGGGGCGCCAAATATTAATAGAGATCACAAACTTATGTTAACACATCATCATTCATTAAACAAAGGATAATTTTTTTATGTTTAAAACACCTTTATTATTATTTCACAACATTAGCATGACATTATAAGAGCACGTGTGTGGTTACCTGGAGAACATACCCTTGCGCAGTGCGAGGATCAGCGAGTCCTTGAGGTTGATGCGCACCCTGAGAAGGGGCTACAGAGGGATTCAGCAGCAAAGGACGACGCAAACCGTTACAGCGTGTCTTAAAAGTGTACTGGTCGACCCATTTATAGATACTCCACTACTATAAAATGGAGATGTTACAGAGACTATAACAGCTTAATTCAAAGCCTCTATGTGTGTCCCACCAATCTCAATGGACGTGTCACATCTCTGAAAACTTGCCTCTGTAAGATATGGGTCATTTTTTTCGCCGCATTCAATCAGCCGTTGGTAAGAGAGTAAGAGTGGGTCATTAGAAATCAATGGGGTATCTATAAGTGGATCACCCCATATATAGCTTACAAATAAATTGTCACGATAATGATGAAAATTCTGACTTCAAAACATATCGGTGGTATTATAAACATTACTGTACATGAAAAATAAATAAATCACTGTGGCCACACAGAAAATTATTATTCTAAGTCGGTCAAAGATTTTGTAGCCAGATGTTTCGGTCGGAAATAATGTATTTGTTTGTGTGATTGTTTAAGTTCCAACATGATTATGCACACTCTGCTGCAACAGCCAGTTGGCATAAAAGTATGAAGAGTCTGGCCTCCACCATAAATATGTGGTAATTGCCACCAAAGTATCAACTCCATCAGTGAAGATAAGTGTGAAGTAATTTTTTAACTATATTATGCAAAACAGCTTATCTGCAATGAGGACTGACACAGTAAATACACACGAGGGACGAGACTGAAATCATGACCGAGCACATAAAACACCTCGCGCCTTGCTGACTGAACCCATTCGACCTACGTGACTTTACCAACAGAACCAAAGAGTATATGGATCCCTGCAGTCACGCAAACTTCAAATCTAGATTAGGAGACAATGGTGTTTTTGTTTTTGCCAAAAAAATAGAAGAAAAAGGCAAGATTCGCCACCATGTGAATCACGCCCATGGTGTAAAGCAAAGACGATCTGTACGTAAGAGAGAGGAAGGTGCACAGGTGGAGAGCACACACCAGTATGGCCTGCAGCAGGCCCTTCGTGACGGGAGACGGCAGGACCGACAAATAATCAAATGCCTCCTGCACCTTGGGCAGACACTCCAGCAGGTTGAGCGGGGCCGACGTCACCATGTCTGACAGCAGCTCTGAGTCACGATCAGGGTGAAGGGTTAGGGTGAGGGTTAATGTTGGCAGGGACAAACACACAAGAGTCAGAGACATGGAGAGGTTAGAGGTTGAAGACTGTGGTTATATTAGGGTCAGGGTGGGGGGGTAAGGGTGAGGATTAAGGTCGTGGTTTGGTTCGGGGTGAGCAGTATAGAAACATTTATAGGATTAGAGGTTTGAGGTTTAAGACTGAGATAAATAAAACAGTTAGCTTTTCATTTGGGTTGGGTTCATGGTTCGGATTTGGTTATGGTTTCTGTTGTTGTGGCTAGGTTTAAGATTAAGTTTTAAATTTGGGTCAGGGTTATATTTTGACTAGTTTTAATATTAGTGATACATGAGGGTCAGTATTGTGTTGTTGTTGTGGCTGGGTTGGGGCTAGAGATTATTTAGGATATGCAAAGTGAGTAGATGTTAAGGACTCTGTTCTGTAAACATTCATTTATGTAAACAGCTATAAAAATGCACAAGCCAGTTCCGTATAAAAAAAAAACGCAAAACGCAAGTGCTTTATGTTTTACCTAAATAGTGTGTGATTGGCACGGTGGCTTTAGTAACGACTCTGTTGAGAAGCTGCTCCAGGATCTCACGTCTCACGAGGTCATGAGCCTAAGACAAACACAGAAGTCAACAATCACTACCATATCATGTGGTGTTACATCACATTACTGGTTGCCATTCAACAAGACATAGCAAGAATCTGTGATTACATGAAAGGTTAACTCTACATGAAGTTGAACCATAAAATCTGTGTAAGATAGAACTTAGATCGCTAAATAGATTAAAAATAACCCTATTTCAACTGGCTGCACAACAAATGGGAGAATGAGTAATATGAATGTGTAGACGGGCCGGGTTTTATGAACTGCAAGATGATTTTTATGTGAATTATAATTTATGATGATAAACATGAAACAAAACTATAATATATTATAGGTGAGAATGAAGTAGGGAAGGAAAAGACAAGTCATCGGTGGGGACAAAGAAAATATATCTGTACCATTAATCACATGCAAATATAGCAGCAACAGTTACAAAGCATCTAAAAAACATCAGTACCAACAACAGCAGGATCTGCATCAGTAACAACTATGTTACCAGCACTAACAATGGTATAAGCAGCAGCAGTAGCTAAATCATCATCAGCAGCACTGGTAACAGGAGCAACTACGATAGCAGCGGCATCTACAACAGCAGCAACATGTCGGTTGCCACCGCTGGCATCTCCGGCGGCATCTCCGGCAGCATCTCCGCGGCACCTTGAACGTCTCGAGGAGGACGCGTGCCCCCAGGCTGCAGGCTTGCTGCGCCGGCGTCCGAGACACGCTGGCGCCCGTCTCCGCCACCTTGCCGCCGGGTCCCGCCTTGGGCCCAAATGAGTCCATGAGCGTGAAGCCGAGCTGCACCAAGCCCTGCGATATGTGGTCCCAGCCGCTGGCAGCATCGAGCGGACACACGCGGTCACGACGCTCAGCACATCGAGGTTCGTTATTCACCGGCCATGTAACAACCCACCCACCACAATTAAACTAAACGGAAGCAATTCAGGGGTTATGTTTGGATTGAATCATTATTGATTGTTTGTGTCTCTTTCATAGTGGTTTTCTCATAACGTCTGTTCTATCTCCTGCATTGTTTCATTTGTTCTTTTGCGTAAAGGTAACACTTGCACATTATTTCCATAGATCGTAAGCAATCTATTCTCATATTCACAAATTTGAGGACTGTAATAGGCGCATAAGAAAATATAGGATAGCCGGTGTTCGAGACTAACAAAGGATTGGCAGCTAAAGGAGGGAATGTGCCTAAGAAGCTGTCACTATTGACATGGAGTGATGACATTACCCTCTTTACAGGCCCCAGATGGACTGTTACATTGCAGGACCGTGAGAGATGAACGCCTGGAGAAACCAAAAGTTTTCTAAAAAAAAAAGTCTTGAGGCTCAGCAAGGCTGTCCAGGGTAAAGCAATTTCCTCACACAAACTATCATGCGGCTGTGGAATATAAAACCCTCAGCTCAATGCAAACAGCTTCAGTAGCGTGCGTGCAACTCGATTCAATAACCCTGAAGTTGGATAAGAACTGGTGGATAATCTGGCGCTCTGACCACGCGTTACGACACATGACGTGGCGGTGTTGCCGGGCTGCACCTGTTTTGGATGGTCTCGAGGATGACGTCGGACACGCACCACACCTGCGACGACACCAGGTCCTTGATGAGCGCCGAGCTCTGCTGCATCTGCTGGTCCCTGAAGCTCTTCAAGATAGCCACCTTCATCATCTCAAACACCTGGCTCGCACCAGCAGCAACAGCAGCAGCAGCAACGCAACCGAGCATGTTATATGATGCATTTGTAATAATTACCTTCAAAGAAAATGGCAGAGCAAACAAACCTTTATTCCAATCGTCATGATCCGACCACAGTTTAGGTGAGCGGAATGTAAAGCAGCTAAATTTGTCCATTAACGGGAAAATATTTTAAATGCAGAAATGTTCACCACGGCGAATTGGAAGGAACACAGTGTGTGTGTGTGTGTGCATGTGACGAGCGGAAAGTGTTCGTATGGGGCTGTGTTGGTCGGCTAGAGAAGACGTGCAGACCACCTGTTCCTCCAATCGGTGAATCCTCGCCAGCGAGAGTGTGAGTGCGACGTTGAACGGACACAGCACTCGGCCCACATCGCCCAGCTGTCCGACCTGGCAAGCGGGCAACACTTCTATGTCAATTTGTTTGAAAAGCAGATCACGCAGAGCACCTCGTGGGGAATTTAAGAATGCATTGTACTAAGTAATTTTTTACACTTTTGACATGTACATATAATCATACGTGTAATAATGTGTTTCTATTCATATGAAAGCATTACCATGAATCGTGAAAACAATCATAAATACATCATATACCATGGTATCAACTTTGAAGATATTTTTTTTTTACTTTATAACCATTATCACAGCATATCAATTATATATGTTGTGATATACACCTTTTGAACACGTTCACCTGCTTTGCAATTGCGGCCTATATATATGTCAAGATTTCCCGTATTGCTTCTCAAAGTAAAAATCAAACCTCCTCCCTGCCCAAACAACTGTGCTTATCTCCAGCAGTAGCCAGTGGTGGAATTGACATTCTCATTTATGTGGGCCAGTCTCCATATGGGACAACCATTGTTATCTTTTGTTGGCCTCTTTGCCGATATGCAATACCAGATTTTTCTCACACTTGTGGAAACTAATTCTGACGATCTTGATATCATCGCAGCTGAAGATGCCGATGCTACCACATCATGACAAACCATGCCAAGCCATACCAGACCACACTGTGGTGATACCTTGAGGGTCTTGATGAACTCTCTGCCCAGGTCCTGGTCCAGTTTGACAGCAAAGACGATGTGGAGGATGATGGTCCCCTCCACGTGCCGCAATGGAACCGTCGACACGGCAGCTACCTCCAGCTCCGTGGCACTGTCACAGAGAGAAACAATTTAGTTTTTTTTCAGCCAGGGGAAGAGTCCAGTAATAAGAGACGAACAGATGTCAGCCAGGTGAAGAGAGAAGAGCTTCAGAGACCACAGGTGGGGATCCACATATGATTCATGATTTTAATTTCATTTCTTTTTGTAACACATAACATATAGAATACCACATGCCCCTTTGCCCAGTAATTCATTCTGAGCCAGTGATTGAAATTTCACATTTATTCTTATGGTAGAGAACCATCTATTTACAGAACAACCTATGTTTTCAGAGCACATCAATAATAATACTAATACTATGAATACCTAATCCAGGAAAACCAGATAATTTATTTGATCATTGTGAATGTTGAGACAGCATTGTGTAAACACAATTACAATGTTCCTCTTACTCCTCAGCGCTCTTTTGGTTGCTGTGCAACAGGTCCTGCTCCTTGAAGAATGAAACAATCCCCTCCAGCGCCAGCTTCTTATGGCTCTGGACACAATGAAAACAGACCCATTAACTTGGTTACAAAACACTCCACACACCTCATTCAACGCGTCAGCAACAATGCGGTCTGACAGCTTATGCGTTACATGATTGACAGGCTACCTAATGTGATTGTCCGGCTACTGTTTCATAGAGTGGGCGTAAATTTGTGCAAACTTGTGCCACTGTTGTAGTTAATACTGTGTCCTGGCTGTGCTATGAACCAGGCGGCCCGAGTTCGATACCCGGCCATGGCCAACAACAGTGGCAAGTGATATCAACCCCCTGACCCTCTTCGCCATCCTCCACTGACCACTGTGGTTGAGTACAATCAGACAGACCACAAAACCGACACGAGGTGGGAAGGCCCTCATCTAGTAGTTGATTGACAAAGGGATGTAGATTATTATTACGGGCGCTGTTACTTCGTGCCTTCATGACACCGCTCATAATGCGTTCACGAGTGCGGGATAATTGCCTTGGGAGCAAGGAGGAGCAGCTGGTAAACGAGGGGAGGCAGCTCCTGCAGCTCCAGGCTGGGCAGCAGCCGCAATACCTTCTCCATGACAAACTGCAGCTCCTCCTGACTCAGCGGCACGTCCCTGCACGTCACAAGATTCCCACAATCGCTTATCCCAAAGAAATCGATACATCCCACAGGGAAGGGCTGCACTGTCCGTACGACACTGTTTATACAATATGGACCCATATCTTTAAAAGGTCCTTGCCTATAACATCTGGCAGTTCACCAGCAATGATTCAATCAAGACCGATTCTGCTTATGAGACACTGTTATGTCAAAATAGATCCAAAGTTTGCTGAAATTATGCACTCCTAGAAGGTCATTGAGCTGATAGGTTTTGTAAGGTATATTACATTTTTATGAGAACCAGATTATAGATACATTTTGTGTTTATCTATTTTGTTTGAGTAATATGATCACAACGTTATCATAGCAGCACTCCCATCATATACCTAAGTAGATTCCTTCGAGCAAAGATGTGTTATTTTATTTCAAAGTGAGGGTCATGTTTGAATGCAACGCTGAGATTATTTGAAGTGACCCAGTATTACCTGAACATAGAAGTCAGGTGGATCACACACTGAGAGTCCCACCTGCAGAGCATAAATGCGTGGATAAGCATCAACTCAGGATTCACAAATAAAAACAAATTGCATATCATTGAAGACATGTCTCACACTAATGGGTATGTGTCATTAAATAATCGTGCTGATGATGGAGGTGGTGGTGTTGGTGATTGTGATGGCCATGCTTGCTTGAATGGATACATGATGAATTAATCAGATGATGATGGATTTAATTAATGACCATGATGATGTGTATATGGAAATTATATCTGCCATACCTGCTGGAACACAATGTGTTGATGATCTGTTTTTTGTATTCCATGCCACTAAGCTGTCCTGCACAACACAAGAAAAAACAGAAATGTAATCATGAAATAAATATTTGATTATGCTTATTTACCCAGAAAAGCCTCGCTGAGTCTCAACACTATTTCTCAGGAGGGTTCTGCTAAGTTGTCAATTGCTAAGTTTACATTCATCCGTATGCTACTGTTGTTGTTTGTTAGCATTTTAACTTAAGAAATACAGCACTATTGGTTTCATCTCCATGACATTTTCAGGGAATTGAAGGCTGGGTCCCTCACTCACCATCACCGTAAGTGATTTTCTCCCTGGTGCCCAGAGAGGTTAGGATGTTGGGAAGCAGATCAAGGGATCTGCCATTCATCACGTGGCCGCTCTTTATCGAGTCCACGTACATGGAGGCCAACTTGGCCAGGCAACTTCCAGGCAAGGAATCCGTCTGTCATACACAACATGCATATATATTATTGAAAGACAAAGATCCCCTGTATAGCCTTTAACAGATATTGGGGCAAGTACTGTTAGCGAGTAGCACCGATGAAGGTCGGAACGGCCCACGAGGGGGTGGGTGGCCACCACTGCAGCAGTCACTCCGTACTGCTCACCCCAAATCCAACTTAAATCCTCCCCAGCCTCCTTTTCCTCCTCACATGGCTTATTCCAGGCTCCTCAAGACCCACACTTCCATCGCACTGTTCCACGACTCACAAAACCATTTCTGATTGGCTGCAACTGTATTTTTCGGGCCAGCGGTCGCACTATATCTGTCACCACAGTGCCGCTCTCACCTCCATCATGAGCAGCCCCATCATGTTGACCGCCACATAGTTTTCCATGTCCCCAGACTCGGCCAGCTTTGCGCAGCACGTGTACGTCTTCAGCCGGCGCTCAACCCCATCACCGCTGTGGCACGGGGAGCCTGGGTAGAGAGAATGGCTCGTGATTTAGAGGGGACTGCTGTTCAAGGCTGTGACAACCATAACAATGACACCTGTGGTTTCAGCGACTACCATTCTAATCGAGTTCCATGACTGCCTGTCTGGTTCTGGTCACCACCTGTCAATTAGCACAATCAGGGTTCATGATTTGATTCAAATATAGGTTGTTCTTCATCATGCTTGCAATGGCTCAGTTTTACTGACTTGTACTTTGTCTTGTGTACTGTAGTCTCTGACAAGTTACTCAAAGGTATTGTCTATCGCGTTTGTGCTGCCTGTCCTGTGTAGTTTGTACAGCGTGAGACTCACAATGGTCCCAATTAACGCATTGGCAAATGTTTCCATTAAGTCAGAATTTTCACCATAAGCGTACCGTTGTCTTCATCACCAACAATGGGGCAAACTGTAAAAGCGTTTAGTGAAGGTGTGCATTTTAGCACGGTCAATTATCTCTGAAATTCAGTGGGTAATTGTGGAGCTCCATGACAGAATGACCTCGTTTAAAAAATATATATACATCTCAAGCTGGAAGGGCAGATCATAACACAACTTCGGAAAGAACCCCCTCACTCCAGTCACTGTTTCCATGCTGGCGTGGCTTGCAGCCATAAAAAAATCGAAGGTGTTTGCGATCGTGGCGAACTTGGCCAGGCAAATGACGTCCGTCCATCTGATAGCGAGGAGTTGATGATGATGGCTTTGACTCTCACCGAGGAAAATGGCCCTGAGCAGGGCGTTGAGGTCACCTTCGCCCCTGACTGCATGCCGCTTGATTAGTTCCTCCAGCTGCAGGGAGTCCATGAAAAGAGTTGTTCACGTCATATTATTCCAGACATAACAACAGTAATATTCACGTATACAAAGAAGCTTAGCGGAGCCTCAGGAGATGTTTGGTAAAACATTTTTAACGTATACTTTGTGGGGTTAACTTATTGGAATGCCATCTCCTGGTCACCTCGCAGCCCAGCTGCTTGGGAAGTCTCCCATACATACCTGCAAGTCTATATTACGTAGTTTTTTCTCATTAGCTTACGTGTCGATACCAAGTAGAAAGAGACAGGACCACACCTCTCCATTTGGCAGCGCCTCCAGCTCCTTCTGCAGGGAGGCAGCGTCCCCCTGCTCCAACATCAGCAGCATCCTCTTGTCCATGACCCCTGGCGGACACGAGCTGACGGACACGAGCTGATGGACAAGCACCAATGTGGACAAGGGTTGAGGGGACAGGAGGTTACGGACAACAGACGAGGAGGGGCGGCAGCTGACAAGGAGCGATGGCTGAGGGCACAGCACAGCTGTCGTGAATCGTGCTCAAGTTGGTGCCCCTTGTAGTGATTGCCGTCACAGCGGTTGTTGAGGTTGTTGCTGGTGCACAACCATTCAGCAGCTGCTGTTCGAGCCGTCTTCTTCGGTAAACCCGCTGTCGTTGAGGCGGCTGGCACGGCTCCGCGACGAGGCTGTTGTTGTTGTTGCTGCTGCTCTCAAGAGTTGCTGCTGTCAACTCCGCAGTCACTTACCCGCTTGGTGGTGGAGTTGCTGTGGTTGTTGTTGTTGTTGTCGGTCACGGCGCAGTTACCTCAGCTGCCCACTGTCGTTAAATCTGCTGTACCCCTCCCCCCGCCCGGGTCAATGTTGTTGCTGTAGTCAATATTGTAATATTTTAAACTGCTTGTGGTTGTTGTTGTTGTGGTGGTGGTTGTTGTTGGTGCAACTCCTCGGCCTCCACTCGCGTTTCGCTTTTCCCGCCTTCTGAGCTTCACGGCCCCTCCCCCCCGTGACGTCACGAGGATCGCGTGACCCGGAAGTGGCGACACTCAAAAGCGCCGCCACCGCTGTTGCTGCGAAGTTGCTGTTGTTGTTGCGGCTACTTCTCTCTCTCTCTCGCTCTTGCTTGTTGTGGTCCTCGTGGTGGTTGTTGTTGTTGCGCCTCCTTCAACGATGCTGAAGCCCAAAGCCCTCACGCAAGTGCTGAGCCAGGCGAACACGTCGGGAGTGCAGAGCACGCTGTGAGTACCACGGCGCGCGATGTCCCCACCCCGTGGTGGCTCCATTGAGGCTGCCCCTCCAGCCCCTTAACGACGAGAATGTTCCCTCCACTTGTGTTCTCGGCAGTCTTTTCACTACAGTCTGTACCCCCCCCCCCTCCCGACTGTTCGCCACTGCGTCTTCGTGCCAGTCTCTTCCATGTTCCCAGGCCGAGTGTTACTCTCAGCTCTTGCCCCGAACGAACGTTCCCTCCAGGCCCTTGCCTGCTCCCGATTGTCCCGACAGCGTTGTTCTTGTTGTTGTTTCCCCCTCTTGTCCCCTCACGAGAGTCTCTTCCCTCGTTCGGTTCCCGTAGAGTGCAGCCGTGGCCACCCGGCGTCTCCCGAGCCGCACCACCATCAAAGCATAATGAATGTCGCCCGTGTTGTGCCAACAACTCTCAATATGTCTCCACACACAGACACTGCGTGTACACTTGACTCCGTGCAGAACTCACGGCTCCTGGTCTTGTGGAGGTTGGCCACCCGTGCCATAGACATCGTTCTCTCAAGGCTCACCAGAGTCGGCCTTTCTGTGACAATGCCAGGCGTACATCCAGGACGACGACGACGATGATGATTATTTGTAATGATACGCGCAATATCTGCTGTGTACCATCCCGTGTCACACCCCCCTCCACCACCCCTGTCCCAGGCTTCTCAATAACGAGGGCTCCCTGCTCGCCTACTCGGGATACGGCGACACGGACGCGCGGGTCACCGCCGCTATCGCCAGCAACATCTGGGCGGCGTACGAGAAGAACGGGCGGCAGGTCTTCAACGAGGACAAGCTCAAGTACATCCTCATGGACTGCATGGTGAGCAAAGCGCAGGGCTCGCAACGCCACGACTGGGACGAGGAAGAGTGGGCGGGGGGGGGCTGTCAGGCGAAGTTGCAGAGGTGGGGAGAGGTTTATTATGGGGGAGGGCTAGTGCTGGTGTCAGGTTGGTCCGGCGTGTTAGGATCAGACATAGGGGATCGGGTCTGCTTGGCTGGTTCAATAGGACTTGAGTCTAGTTGTCTTAATTGTTAGGGATATGGTCCGGTTAACAAGTATTTCTTGAGATTCGGATGTAGCGATATAGTCTGATTAACCTGTTAGGATGGGGAGTAGTCCGTGGTAAGGCTATGGCTTTGGTTAGTTTGTTAGCTCTACAGTCTGGTTGGATCGTTATTAATGAACGAGTGATGTGCGGGTGTCTTGTTGTGACAGGAGGGGAAGGTGGCCATCGCGAGGGTGGCAAATCTGCTGCTGTGCATCTACGCCAAGGAGACGGTCGGCTTCGGAATCCTCAAAGCCAAGGTGCTGCCCGCGCCATGGTTGTGCACTCTTTTGCCCGTGTCACCTCCGAGATTCGGGGCGTCGCTTCTCTCGTTTGTCCTAGAAACATTTCAAGTTACATTTATTGACAGGTATCATGTCGCAAAATGAAATAATTACCCTTTGAAATTCTCGCAGAAGACGGTATAACATTACCCCACGTTAGACAACAACCTCCGTAAATAGATGTCACAGGATGGCTTTTGAGGTCGCTTAAATTCCTTTGATCCATTTTGGAAACAATTTCTGCCACTGCCTCAGGGCTTTCAACGGCGATGAGCGTGCACTTTTAACTGCTGGTGCGTCCGTGTGCACGGGACCCTGACCCCACGATGCGTTTCTCTGTCCCCACTCCCTGACAGGCCCAGGCCCTCGTGGAGTACCTGGAAGAGCCGCTCATGCAGGTGGCCGCATCGTAAATCTTGACCGCACGACCCCGGCGACCCCCCTCGCCGGGGTCGGGTGGGGTCGAGGGCGTAGGGGCGACGCCAGCTCCGTCTCTGCTTCATCACCTACCCCCAGAAGCTGCTCCAGGTCATAGCACCTGGAGCCTGTGGAATTCCGTGTTTGTACAAGATAGGCATGTAACGGGGATTCGCAACCTTGCTTAGGGGTTCGACGCACACGGCACGAATCGGTTTGATGCACAGGCCACGAATCGGGGTAATGATTAAATTTACAAGTAATTTCTTTTTCATGTTTTTACTTTTTTCATTTGCGTTTTTCAATTTCTCTTGTACAGTTTTTGCTGCTCCCTTAGTTTAAATGTAAAATAACCATATACATATAAATAGTCCAGAGCATAAATAGCTCAGAGCATGTCATGCACACACGATCCGACGACTGCATTGCGAGTGTCGGAATCCTTTACAATCAAGCGATGCACTCGTTACGTTTCCATAAAAAAAACAATGGTGACGTTACTTGGCCGATTTTTGACCAGTCTTGCATTGGTGTAAATACAGTCCGAGACAAAATATACCTTGGCTCACAGAAATATCGGTAAACATTAATTTGAACTCAATTATTACGTGATGCTACTGCATAGGCAGTGGTGCGCAAAATACAACAAAAAACCTTGCACATTCGTCAATAACACCGTGACCTTAAAGGAAAAATGAATATCATTCGCGATGTTACGGTCAATGGCCCTGCTTCATCGAACATATTTAAGGCCACGGTGTTATTTACAGATGTGTTCAGTTTTCTAGGTGTTTGGAACCCAGGTGTGCATGCCACTGAAACACAATCTCGTTTGCAAAGGAGACCTGCAGAACAAACAGAAGCATTAACATGTCGAGTGTAATGTATTCAGTGCTGAAAACGTAGTGGGCTTTTGTTGCGCTGCTCTGTAGAAAGCCAATTGTGTGGTTATGGGAAATTGTTGCGAGCGAGCGGTTATGATGATGGTGGCGAGTCGTTTTCGGTCTGTACTTTATTACGGAGGCGGACCGACGTGTTCCGTATTCATGTTCACATTGTGAGCAATGTATATTGTTTTGCCTTTCATTATTATGCTGCGTTTGTTGAATAAATTAAAATCAGTCATCTCTGGTTTACGCCTCGCCTTTGGTGGGAAACGATTTAGAATATTTCTCAGATATTGTTGATACGTATTCTACCGTGTTACTAGGCACACGTCGACACTCCAGGATGCGATTGTCGTCACAGCCGAGATGACGAGGAGGAGGGGATTGACGGAGCGAGGGGGGCAACTTTATGGGGGGCACTGGGCGGAGTCATTGGGAGTAAAGAGGGGGGGGGGGAGATTTGGGACGGAGCGCGCAGACTGAGCGGCTCACAGTGGGAGGCAGACGAGAGAAGAAGCTGCCTACGGAGGAACTGGGATTTAAAACAGATTTACCATTTCTTCGCCGCCTCTGTGTGTGTCCGTCCACTCTGAGCTCGAAAAAAGCGGTGAAGCCAGAAAAATCGTAGAATATGTGACGAGCACACGCTGCAAGGGAGAGGAGTGGTTGCGTTTGAGTGAGCAAGACATGTTCGTGAGTGGAGATGAGACCCTAAGCTTGGAGTAATTGAAGCGAAGTGGTCAACGCTGCACTGGGGAGGGGAGGCTGCGCTCGCTGCTCGGGGCTGAGCAATGACGACGACGATGATGATGAGGCTCCGCAGCGGCAGCAGCAGCAGCCTCGCCCTGGTGCCGTGCACCGTGAGGCTCCCGGACGGCTCCGAGATCACCTGCCAGGTGCAGGTGAGGCGAGGCCACGCCTGCATGGCGCGCACGTGCGTGAGTGTCTGTGGGCAACACGACACACAACGTGGGTTTGTGATGTCTAAATGTCGCTGTACAGAATACGGGGGCATGTTGACGGATAGAAAGAGGCATTCAATCCGAGGCAGAGGGAAAACATGAAGGTCTTGAGTGTGGACTTGAACAAGGGTATGTAGTCTGCATGGATGGCAGAGGGATGAGAATGAGCGAACGATGGCTGGGAGCTTCGATAGAAAGCCGTGGTTGCTGGAGTGGAGAGAGTGGTGGGGAGGAGAGTGAGGTGAGAGGGTCGAGGTAGGCAGGGATGAGTCGCTGTATGATAACACTCTCATTCCGAGTGTGTGTATCCCTCTTTTAACGTGGGTGCGTGTGTATGTACTGTGCATTTGCATCTATACGCACGCTTATGTGTACCATCAGCTGCAAGTGATTATATCAACCAGGTACTGTTTAACCCCTAGGTAGACTCAGCCTTAAAATGAATATCTATGGGGAGACAAAGGCGGCCGGGCGTGGTGCTGACTATCCACCGTGTCGCGCGCCATGCTCGCTATCAGCACTTACAAGGTCGCACTCGTCACGCACGAAGCGCTTGCCACGTGAACCACAAGACCTCGCTCATCTCTTGAAGGAGCAAAAACCATCACGCAAACTCCGGCGGTCATCCTCGCAGCAGCAGCGCCTTTTGGCTCGGCCATCGAATAAAGACGGCCACTGCATCGCGCGCTTTCAGATGCGCTTCTGTGGGTGTCTGGAAAGCTTTGCCATTGGGAGCTATGCACTTTTACATCGTCGAGATTGAAAACTAATTTTATTAGAACTGCTCTTTGTCTTTAGTTTGCTGTCTTTTCCCCGCACCTCCGATTAGCACAGTTGGCTATGCACGGTGCGAAATAAGTTCAAATGCATATACACCCTTGCCCAAATAGCCCGTGTATCCTGTACGGGGGACCTTTGTCTTTGTGCAATGCGCGCAGGCCGGCGGCACGGCCCGCGCGCTCCTGCTGCGCGTGTGCGAGCGCCTCGGACTGGCGGAGAATCCGTGCCTCGGGCTGCGACACGTGGACTCGGACAAGCAACGGGTGCCGGCTCCTCCTCTCGCTCACACTGCTGCCCACGTGGGGTCCCGTGTGGGGGTCCCGTGTGTGTCGGGCAAGGCCGTAGCAATGGAGTCAATATTGGGGGGGACCAAATATTCCAGGGTGTCCGCGGGTCCCCCCCCCAAAAAAAAAAATATAAATTTGAAAACTAATTTCCTGCCATTTCTTGCATAAAATATACAAAAAATTCACTAACACATCGGATGGACTTTTTATTTATTTTTTACAATAATGTCTAATAGTGTATTGTATTACATTGCTCTGTTTTTTTCTTTTTTACCTTTTCTTGTTTCATTGTATGTAATGGCAGATATTAGGCATTAATAAAGTACAATCATAACCACAATCATATGAACATAAATCTATTTTATAGCAATATATTGGGGGGGGGGGGACATTTTGAGCATATTTGAATATAATATATTATAATTACGGCCCTGGTGTCGGGCGTCTATGTGTGTCGCGCGCGCGTGCGTGTGTGTGTGAACCTTGTGAGCGCGCTAAGAGCACGTGCCCCAACGGCGTGTTAAGGCGAAACGGCGGTAATTTTGTCTTTGATATTTGAAAATTGTGTATTCTGTGTGTGTCCCGTGTGTGTGTCCTGTGTGTGTTTGTGTCCTGTGTGTATCATGTCTGTGTCACGTGTGGCCTGCGTGTGTGTTCTGTGTGTTCCGCGTGTGTGTCTATGTATGTATGTGATGTGTGTCCTCTGTGTTCTGTGTGCTATGCGTGTCCAGTATTCCCCCTGTATCTTCCTTCTGTGTCGTGTCCTTTCTAATCTACGTATCATGTTGTCTTGTGTGTTGTGTGTGTGTGTTCTCTGTGTGTTTAGCACTGGCTGGACCTCGCCAAATCCGTGGCAAAACAGATCACGAGTGAGTGGCGTTTCCCCCTCTCTCGCTCTCCCACTCACGGACTTCGCCCCCCCCCCTATTCCATGGTGGTGTGAGTGAGGGTCGAGCAGCGAGCGGTGTGGGTGGTGGTGGTGAGGATGGAGGGTGACAGGGTGCCTTTGTTAAATTGTCGCTCGCCTGTCGGAGCGAGTTCGTCAGCGCGAATTCTCTGCCAGTCTGACATTGATCTGTCACCCCCCACTTCACAATCAGACAATAACATTTCCTGAAAATGAAGCTTATGGAATAGGCGACGTTTCAGGCAATGTCCCTTCTTCACAGCGGATAAGGCGGCCTCTCTATGTGCCGTGAAGGGCCTTTTAAGGCCGTGCTTTTGACGAGTGTGTTGAGGGGTTTGTGTTGTTGTTGTTGTTGCGTGTGATTGTGCACCGCTGCCAACGTAGAGTCACCAACACAAATGTTTCTGTCAAAGTCATTCAAACCATCTCGCCGCGGTTCCGCAGGAGCAGCTGTGTGCAAACGATAGAAATATCACATTGAAATGAGACGAGCACTTTAGCTTGCCAACAATGTATCATATTGATAGATACTATATATTTTTTTGTTTTAATACTGCGTTTAATCGACCAGCATTTGCTTTGTTTAACAAGGCTGCTGATGAGCGCATCAAATGTTGAAACTGGTCCATATTAGCCAAGAAAGTTCATATAGTCATGAACTAAAATATTGTATTTGATTTGATTTAGAGAGACGGAAGAAAGTCTGTTTATATTCAAGGTCCATAATGTGCCCCAGCATAATGAATTTTGTTGATGATGATAATAATAATGATGCTTATGCTCGAGATATTAGAAGAAATGGGCGCACATTCACAATGCACATATAGAATAACTGACGTTTAAGTACATACGAGTGTAACGTATGCGTCACGATGCACATGCACTAGACCATACATTAGCTACAGACAAGGCACGCGCGTCAATGAATGTTAATGTCAAGACGTGAACACACACAGATACGAAAATACACACGGAGAAAACACACGGACCCACACATACAAAGACCACCCGTGTGCAGCCTCAACAGACCGTTGGGGCGAGTGCTGTGAAGGCCGGCACGGTAGGCGAGGCGTTGGGTGGTCAGCACCCCGCCCGGCCGCCTTTGTCTCCCCGCACCAGACACACACGCGCAGACACACACACACACGCGCAGACACACACACACGCGCAGACACACACACACGCGCAGACACACACACGCAGAGTCTCCTTGTCGCGGGGAGGGCGTCCCGGGACCCCCGGGCGAGCGCGTCTGGGGCCCTGACAGCGATGGTCATCGTTATAATGACTTCGTCTTCCCCGCCCACACAAGCACACACACACGCGCATCGATACAGAGACAAAGATCCCCCGTATAGCCTTTGTCTCTTCGAGGTTAAGTGCTGTTGGCGAGTTACGCCGATGAAGGCTGGAACGCCACACGAGGGGGTGGGGAGACAGAACCACGCCCGAACGCCTTTGTCTCTCCGCATCAGACGCACGCACGCACGCGGATCACACGCCAACTCCACATTCCTATGGCGAGAAGCACTCTGACTCTCAAAATTATAGTAAAACGAAACAGCTTAAACATCGAATTGCCAATAAATGTACGTTGAACTTCTTTCGCACCGTACGTAGCCAACTGTGCTAATCGGAACAACTTAAAATACTTAACGCATCGACAATTAGTGCCAATGTGAAGTGTTCGCGGTTGTGCAGCTGTGCGGCTCTCCGATGTGTTTTTTCTAGGGTCGTATCGCGCTTCGTCCGGCACCATGTCCGACGTTTCGCTGCACACGCTGCAGAGCTTCACGTTCTCCCCACGCGCTGGGAGTTACAATCCTTAAGAATCTCCCAGTATGAAGAGCGAAGCGTCGAAACCTCGCGGCAACCCCAAGTAGACTCTGGCGGATAATCCTTGCAAGTGGGGGATGTGTCGAGTCGACTCCAATGAACGTGTGACCCTTGTTGGGGCCGTGCTGTGTAAAACAGCTTTATAGCTCATCGGATTCCTCCAGTGCAAATTAATATTCTGATTGTGTGTGTGTGTGCGAGCAGCTGAACCTCCGTACCGCGTGTGCTTCCGAGTCCGGGTTTACCCGAGTCAGCCGGCGCAGATCCTGGACCGAGGAGTGAGGTAGGAGCCAAATCGCACTTCCCACACGCGCGTGCCATTCAACTGGCGACTATTTAAAATGATGCACGTTCGTAATCATCAACACTGGACATCTGTGTCAAAGAGCTGTTAAATTGATAATTGTCGTGGCCACGTGGAGACGTTTTGTAAGCGCCTGTGGGTTTATTGACGTGTGAATTGACGATGTGTTTAAGTGCTCTGCAGCTGATTTGCGGACACGTGTCCACGGCTTGTGGGTGTCTCGCGCGCAGGAACTTCGTGTACCTGCAGCTGAAGCGCGACATCTCGCACGCGAGGCTGCAGTGCACGCGCGCCGACGCCGCGTGGCTCTCGGCGTGTGCTCTCCAGGGTACACACACACACACGCGCGTGTACACCCAGTTATATAGGGACATACGTAGAGTTACAAAGACAGAGATTTTCCCGTATAGCCTCTAACAGACTGTTGGGGCAAGAGCCCCTATGAAGGTAGGGGACGGCACGCGAGGGGGCGGTGTGGCCAGAACCACGCCCGGCCACCTTTGTCTCCCCAGCGGCGATGTTTTAACATATCGCACCAGGTGCTCATTTGAGGCTGAGTCAACCTAGAGGAAGCCTAGGACCGATTCAAATATCCTCCACTGTTATTAGTCGTGAGCGGGAATCAAACTCGAGTAGCCAGGTTTGTAGCGCTCTCTGCTAACCACTGCGCCACCGCTCCCCATACATACAGTACAGTATAAACACACATTCACAGAGTCATAGAGACTTACGCGCATACATAGATGTATACAGACACGCGTGCCTTGCAAGTTCACACGCACACTGGTCGTGTCACGTTTGCCTTGCCACGTTCCACCTGGCACACGTGCCTCCTCGCCGCGTGGCACGGGTGTACCTCCACATGCCACCTGTGCCCTGCGTGTCCTGCCACGTGCCATAGCCCCCACGAGAGTGTTCCATCGCACACGCCACTTTGCCAGGGTCCACTTGCCACGCGTTGCCCTGCCACGTGCCGTCTTTCCACAGCCGAGCTGGGCGACTCCAGCCCCGCGGAGCACGGCGAGGACTACGTCAGCCGGCACTGGTTCCTGCCACGACGCTCGGAGCGCACCGAGAGACTCGTCGCTACCCTGCACACAGACCGACTCCGGTACCTGGAGCCCTCTCTGCTCCCCACAGCCGGCTCCAGCTCCTCTCGGATAGGGGGGTGGGGGAGGGAGGGAGGTGGGAAGGAACACATGTTTTTGGATCCATATGTTAGTTTGTTTGGTCAGGACACGTGGTGGCTTTGTGTCAAAATTATTTTCATTACCCCTCCAACACCTGACACGATTGTCACGTTCACAAACTATATTGACCTCGCGAGCCTCCGAATGTGAGCCACCAGGCTCTGAAGCGCAAGGCGCCTGGTCGGGTAGAATAATCGAGCGTCAACATCGCAATGAAGTCGCTGGCCGTGTCTGGCTCGCGAGTCTCGGGGTCCCCGCCTTTAGAGTACCACTCGAGTAGAGCGTGCGATGACCACCGAGTAGCACTACAGACTGGAGCACACGGACTCGCTGCAGAGTGCGGTGAACACCCACGTCGTCTGCACGCTGCGCCACTGGACTGAACCTCATCGGCAAAGAGCCTCTTGGGAACGCACCACGACTCTCTGTGGGTTGCCAAATCTCATCGGGACAGACCGAGGCATCTTTAGGATTCTCGTGATTGTTTTTCTTCCAGTAAAGTCCGAGTCTCAGAGGGGCGGCGTCGAGACCAGAGTGCAGCAGTACATCTAAATATATCCGTATGGTAAAATAATATAAAATTTGCTAAGGGGTCCTGGGGGTTCCTTGTTGGAGGGAGATGAGGATTCAGGGGAGGATGGTGGGGGTGGGGTGCCCCCCTTGCCCCCACCCCTGCCCTGGCCCCACGGCGCTGCTGTCAGGATGGAGGGGAGAGGGACGCGAAGAAGCGAAGCTGCTGTAGCGACAGCGGCCTCCAGGCGCCAACCCCTGTCCCGCCGCGTCTCATGTCTACGCGTCTCTTCCTTCCGTGGCCTCTGTGTCTCGGTGTGTCCTGTCTCTGTGTTTCATATCTCCGTGTCCCCTTGTCTCTGTGTTTTCCTCTCTCTTTCTGTCTCCAGTGTCTCCCTGTCTCCTCCCCCTCCGTGTCCCATGTCTCCGTACCTCCACTTTTCATCCGTGTCTCACCCATCCCATTCAGTCAACCCACAGCACCTGGGCACGTCCCTTTGAACTCCTCGCGAGACTTTGACTCTTCACGGGGCATGGACGTGCACCTAGCCTGGCATCAGCGCTGTGGTGGCGTCACCGTCACTGGCGACTGTTGTTGTTATCTATATGTGCGCATGGGGCTGCGCGTGCATGTGCACACCAGTGACGACTATCTGCACCGATTCTGGACCTACCCGAAGTCGACTGGGCCTCAAATGAGTACCCGGTGCGATGTGTAAACGTCGCCACTGGGGAGACAAAGGCGGCCGGGCGCGCTGCTGGTCACACCACCACCTCGTGTGCTCTGGTGGCTTTCATAAGTCCTCGCTAACAGCACTTGCCCCTCCAGTCTGTTGAAGGCTACGCGGGGTATCTTTGTCTTTTTGTGCGCGTGTTTGCTGTGCACTTACGACTCCAATCACTCGCACTTGAGTGCGACCACTCGTGATTTGCCGGGGGGCAATTAGGAGGTAAGTGGGGGGGGGGGCTTTAGGTGACCCCCCCCCCACAACATTGCTTTATATATGAAATGTAAAGAAACAAAGAGACACTCCACTATTTAGCCTTGTAGACCGTAGAGCCGCTTACCGCTGTTAGCGAGCACCTATCAAGGATGCGCTGCGGGGTTTGTCGTGATGTTGTTTACCCAGCCGAGACGTGAAGATGTTGACACCACACCCCACTTCCACGTTGACAGCCACGTGCTACACACATGACCACCCTCTGCTGTCAGGGCGGGGATCTAACCCCGGCGGGCAGCCTTGCAGGCCGCGGCGCTGAGATGACCACTGCACCGCTGCCTACCCCCCCGCCCGAACCCGTTACCCCTTCCCCCGCTCCCCCCAGATAATCATGCACGTGGAAATAATGAATCAAATACGAGTCCTCCAATGCGCGTTAATTAGTCTTGACGCTCGCTCGCCGAGGGGCAGCGGTCATCGCATCTCATTTCCGGGCCGAGAGCACGCTCCAACTTCTGTGGGGTTCATTGGGGGGGGGCAGAGGGGGGCAGGGGGGGCTGTCTCCCGCCCCCCCCCTATCCCAGTGGGGGGAGGGGGGGTGCTCTCTCAGCGATGTGGAGATGACCCTGGGGAGATCTGCTGGACTGGTTGTTGAAGAGGAGGAGATTGAGTAGGGGCAGGAGGGGGGAGATGCTGATGGAATTGGGGTGTACAGCCCCCCCCCCCGGCTAACAATGTCTCCGTCTCTGCCCCTCGGGGCGTTGCTTTGTTCGGATGACAAAAGGGGTAATAATTAAATAAACACGCGAGGCTTCGTTCGGACGCGGTTTAAGTGCGCCTTGTTATACAAGTGAATGTGTCCGCTACGGCGGATACAGACCACGGGAGATGTTGCGCAGAGGGGAAGAATCGGGGTGGGGGGGGGCAGCAGCCTGTACGTTTGTGGGCTCGTGTTCAAATCCCTGCTCAGACTCGACTCAGCCACACCGACATCACCATCGTCATTGAACGTCTCACTGAGTCTCAGCACCTCATCCTCCAGGAGGCTCCTGTCTACACTGCGATGTTTGGCCAATTCTCTTCATATTTGACTCAGGAACGCATGCGTGCTTGGTACGACGTGTCAACATAACCGCGGGAGAGACAAAGGCGGCCGGGCGTGGCGCTAACCGCATCGTTGCCTCGTGTGTCGTGTTGACCTTCGTTATGTGCTCGCTAACAGCCCTTGCCCCAACAGTTGGTGTAGGCTATAGGGGGGGGAGCTTTGTCTTTGTGACCACGTGTGGTCCGCTCTCCCCCGCAGGGGACAGGGCGCGGAGGAGGCCGAGTGGAACTTCCTGCGGAGGGCCGCGGGGCTCAGCACCTACGGCGTGGACCCGCACCCGTGCAAAGTGAGCAGGCTGGTATCCAGCAGTGGAGAGACCACGGCCGATTACAGTGACGGTGGTTCCAACGGGGCGATTCTACACAACCCGTTCTGTTTTCAGGCAAATCAGAGCTCTTCCGCGTCGCATGGGACGTGCTTAGCAATCATCAGGCGCGTGTGGCGCGTAACGACTGATGGGAACTGGGTGCAGTTTCAGGTGAACCGAGCACGGGTTCAAGTTTCAAGGTGATTTTTTTGAACCGGGAGAGAACTTCAAGAGACCAGCATCCGAGTCTCGTTTTGGTCACCGAAATGTCAAAAGCAGAAAAAATATCGTGCAGCAATGAAGCGATTAGAAGTCAGCTCAAAAAGCAGCCGTGTCACACGAGAAATAAAAAATACAGTATTGCACAAACGTATATCAATGTAACGTATAATCCCTGTCGCACATATCGGCCCGAGCGGTTTATTCTTTGCCTGATCATAGCTACATCTATAATGAAGTTACATAAACATGAAACACAAAGAGTGCAATCATGCAAATGTATGAACACATTATTTGGTGGCGCTGCTTCATGCGGAAACAACTCAACACGCTCGTCAACAGGCGACGTTTCGGGCAGTGTCCCCTCTTCAGAGCCCACGTGCCTCTATGTAGACGGGTGTCCCTCCTCGGCGCGTGCGCAGGACGAGTCCGGGGAGCGGGTCTTCCTCGCCTTCACTCCCGCGGGGTTCGTCGTCTTCCAGGGCGGGAAGAGAGTCGTCCTCCTACCCTGGTCAGCGACTCTCCTCTTGAAGTCGACCTTGATAACTGTCCACCTCGACTCCTCTTCATCCTCTCAATACGTCATCATCATCATCATCACCATTATCGTAGCCATCACTCTTCCTCATCACGATCCTTCCTTCACCCGCGTCGTCACCATATCTCCTCATCGTCATAAGCACATTGTATCCTCCCCATCACCACCATCATTCCTCCTCCACTCCATCAACACCATCCTTGCTCCTCCACACCATCAACACCATCCTTCCTCCTCCACACCATCAACACCACCCTTCCTCCTCCACATCATCAACACCATCCTTCCTCCTCCACACCATCAACACCATCCTTCCTCCTCCACATCATCAACACCATCCTTGCTCCTCCACACCATCAACACCATCCTTCCTCCTCCACACCATCAACACCATCCTTCCTCCTCCACACCATCAACACCACCCTTCCTCCTCCACATCATCAACACCATCCTTCCTCCTCCACACCATCAACACCATCCTTCCTCCTCCACATCATCAACACCATCCTTCCTCCTCCACACCATCAACACCATCCTTGCTCCTCCACACCATCAACACCATCCTTCCTCCTCCACATCATCAACACCACCCTTCCTCCTCCACACCATCAACACCATCCTTCCTCCTCCACACCATCAACACCACCCTTCCTCCTCCACACCATCAACACCATCCTTCCTCCTCCACATCATCAACACCACCCTTCCTCCTCCACACCATCAACACCACCCTTCCTCCTCCACACCATCAACATCACCCTTCCTCCTCCACACCATCAACATCATCCTTGATGCTCCACACCATCAACACCATCCTTCCTCCTCCACATCATCAACACCATCCTTCCTCCTCCACATCATCAACACCATCCTTCCTCCTCCACACCATCAACATCACCCTTCCTCCTCCACACCATCAACACCATCCTTCCTCCTCCACATCATCACCACCACCCTTCCTCTCTCCACACCATCAACACCATCCTTCCTCCTCCACACCATCAACATCACCCTTCCTCCTCCACATCATCAACACCATCCTTCCTCCTCCACATCATCACCACCACCCTTCCTCCTCCACACCATCAACACCATCCTTCCTCCTCCACACCATCAACACCACCCTTCCTCCTCCACGTCATCAACACCATCCTTGCTCCTCCACATCATCAACACCATCCTTCCTCCTCCACACCATCAACATCACCCTTCCTCCTCCACACCATCAACACCATCCTTCCTCCTCCACACCATCAACACCATCCTTCCTCCTCCACACCATCAACATCACCCTTCCTCCTCCACACCATCAACATCACCCTTCCTCCTCCACATCATCAACACCATCCTTCCTCCTCCACACCATCAACACCATCCTTCCTCCTCCACATCATCAACACCATCCTTCCTCCTCCACACCATCAACATCATCCTTGATGCTCCACATCATCAACACCATCCTTGCTCCTCCACATCATCAACACCATCCTTCCTCCTCCACACCATCAACACCATCCTTCCTCCTCTACATCATCAACACCACCCTTCCTCCTCCACACCATCAACACCATCCTTCCTCCTCCACATCATCAACACCACCCTTCCTCCTCCACATCATCAACACCATCCTTCCTCCTCCACATCATCAACACCACCCTTCCTCCTCCACATCATCAACACCATCCTTCCTCCTCCACACCATCAACACCATCCTTCCTCCTCCACATCATCAACACCACCCTTCCTCCTCCACACCATCAACACCATCCTTCCTCCTCCACATCATCACTACCACCCTTCCTCCTCCACACCATCAACACCATCCTTCCTCCTCCACACCATCAACACCACCCTTCCTCCTCCACATCATCAACACCATCCTTCCTCCTCCACACCATCAACATCACCCTTCCTCCTCCACACCATCAACACCATCCTTCCTCCTCCACACCATCAACACCATCCTTCCTCCTCCACACCATCAACATCACCCTTCCTCCTCCACACCATCAACATCACCCTTCCTCCTCCACATCATCAACACCATCCTTCCTCCTCCACACCATCAACACCATCCTTCCTCCTCCACATCATCAACACCATCCTTCCTCCTCCACACCATCAACATCATCCTTGATGCTCCACACCATCAACACCATCCTTGCTCCGCCACATCATCAACACCATCCTTCCTCCTCCACATCATCAACACCATCCTTCCTCCTCCACACCATCAACATCATCCTTGATGCTCCACATCATCAACACCATCCTTGCTCCTCCACACCATCAACACCATCCTTCCTCCTCCACATCCATCAACACCATCCTTCCTCCTCCACATCCATCAACACCATCCTTCCTCCTCCACATCATCAACACCATCCTTGCTCCTCCACATCATCAACACCACCCTTCCTCCTCCACACCATCAACATCATCCTTCCTCCTCCACTCCATCAACACCATCCTTCCTCTCCACACCATCAACACCATCCTTCCTCCTCCACACCATCAACACCATCCTTCCTCCTCCACATCATCAACACCATCCTTCCTCCTCCACTCCATCAACACCATCCTTCCTCCTTCCACACCATCAACACCATCCTTCCTCCTCCACTCCATCAACACCATCCTTCCTCTTCCACACCATCAACACCATCCTTCCTCCTCCACACCATCAACACCATCCTTCCTCCTCCACACCATCAACACCATCCTTCCTCCTCCACACCATCAACACCATCCTTCCTCCTCCACACCATCAACACCATCCTTCCTCCTCCACACCATCAACACCATCCTTCCTCCTCCACACCATCAACACCATCCTTCCTCCTCCACATCATCAACACCATCCTTCCTCCTCCACACCATCAACACCATCCTTCCTCCTCCACTCCATCAACACCATCCTTCCTCTTCCACACCATCAACACCATCCTTCCTCCTCCACACCATCAACACCATCCTTCCTCCTCCACTCCATCAACACCATCCTTCCTCCTCCACACCATCAACACCATCCTTCCTCCTCCACATCATCAACACCATCCTTCCTCTTCCACTTCATCAACACCATCCTTGCTCCTCCACACCATCAACACCATCCTTCCTCCTCCACACCATCAACACCATCCTTCCTCCTCCACACCATCAACACCATCCTTCCTCCTCCACACCATCAAACAACCATCCTTGCTCCTCCACACCATCAACACCATCCTTCCTCCTCCACACCATCAACACCATCCTCTCCTCCTCCACACCATCAACACCACCCTTCCTCCTCCACACCATCAACACCATCCTTCCTCCTCCACACCATCAACACCACCCTTCCTCCTCCACACCATCAACACCACCCTTCCTCCTCCACACCATCAACACCACCCTTCCTCCTCCACACCATCAACACCACCCTTCCTCCTCCACACATCAACACCATCCTTCCTCCTCCACACCATCAACACCACCCTTGCCTCCTCCACACATCAACACCATCCTTGCTCCTCCACACCATCAACACCATCCTTGCTCCTCCACACCATCAACACCATCCTTGCTCCTCCACACCATCAACACCATCCTTGCTCCTCCACACCATCAACACCATCCTTGCTCCTCCACACCATCAACACCATCCTTGCTCCTCCACACCATCAACACCATCCTTGCTCCTCCACACCATCAACACCATCCTTGCTCCTCCACACCATCAACACCATCCTTGCTCCTCCACACCATCAACACCATCCTTGCTCCTCCACATCATCAACACCATCCTTGCTCCTCCACATCATCAACACCATCCTTCCTCCTCCACATCATCAACACCATCCTTGCTCCTCCACACCATCAACACCATCCTTGCTCCTCCACACCATCAACACCATCCTTGCTCCTCCACACCATCAACACCATCCTTGCTCCTCCACACCATCAACACCATCCTTGCTCCTCCACACCATCAACACCATCCTTGCTCCTCCACACCATCAACACCATCCTTGCTCCTCCACACCATCAACACCATCCTTGCTCCTCCACACCATCAACACCATCCTTGTTCCTCCACACCATCAACACCATCCTTGCTCCTCCACACCATCAACACCATCCTTGCTCCTCCACACCATCAACACCATCCTTGCTCCTCCACACCATCAACACCATCCTTGCTCCTCCACACCATCAACACCATCCTTCCTCCTCCACATCATCAACACCATCCTTGCTCCTCCACATCATCAACACCATCCTTCCTCCTCCACATCATCAACACCATCCTTGCTCCTCCACACCATCAACACCATCCTTCCTCCTCCACACCATCAACACCATCCTTGCTCCTCCACACCATCAACACCATCCTTGCTCCTCCACACCATCAACACCATCCTTGCTCCTCCACACCATCAACTACATCCTTCCTCCTCCACACCATCAACACCATCCTTGCTCCTCCACACCATCAACACCATCCTTGCTCCTCCACACCATCAACACCATCCTTGCTCCTCCACACCATCAACACCATCCTTGCTCCTCCACACCATCAACACCACCCTTCCTCCTCCACACCATCAACACCATCCTTCCTCCTCCACACCATCAACACCATCCTTGCTCCTCCACACCATCAACACCATCCTTGCTCCTCCACACCATCAACACCACCCTTGCTCCTCCACACCATCAACACCATCCTTCCTCCTCCACGCCATCAACACCATCCTTCCTCCTCCACACCATCAACACCATCCTTCCTCCTCCACTCCATCAACACCATCCTTCCTCCTCCACACCATCAACACCATCCTTGCTCCTCCACACCATCAACACCATCCTTGCTCCTCCACATCATCAACACCATCCTTCCTCCTCCACACCATCAACACCATCCTTGCTCCTCCACATCATCAACACCATCCTTCCTCCTCCACACCATCAACACCATCCTTCCTCCACACCATCAACACCATCCTTGCTCCTCCTCCGCCTCATCGTCAGCATCATCACAAACCCTCCTTCTCCACCCGGCGCTTCTGTGGCTGGTGTCGCGCCGAGACTGATGTCTCCTCTGCTCCTGTGCTCCCCTCGCAGGGCGGACGTGCTGAAGTTTCGAGTGGAGGAGTGGAGACTCTCGGTGTACGGGATTCAGAAGGAGGTGAGTGAGTGTGTGTGTATATAAGTATCGTATCATAGGTGCTGGCTAGCAGCACTTGCCCCAACAGTTTGTCAAGGCTATACAGGGGGATCTTTGTCTTTGTGTGTAAGTGGTGAGCGATAGTGTAGCGGTGAGCACGTTGCGCTCCTAACTCAGGGACACGAGTTCGATTCCCGCTCACATCCAACATCAGTGACGAATATATGAACCGGTCTTTGGCCTCTCTTAGGTCGACTCGGACTTAAATGAGTACCTTTAGCATTTCACATGTGACAATCCCCGTTCTCTTGAATGAGATTCTGACTGGGTTCGTCTGCCATCTGGCGGCCATGCTTGGTATCGCTGCTAGGATCCCAAGAGAATGACGGATTTTTTGACTCCCGAGGTAGGAATGCCCCATAGACTCCCCATTCATATCAACGCGGATTCCTGCGAATCCCGTGCCAAGTCTCAGGACCAACAACACACTGGCGATTCCACGGTTCCAGGAATCGCTTAGGAATTCGCATCGTGATTCTTGAGAATGTGCTCAACGCTACATTGTTGAAGCAACCAGGTGAGAATTACAAAGACCAGGTTCTGTCTCATTTGTTTAAAAGAATGCTCTGGGTCACCACAATGGCAAAAGCAACAGTGTACCATCAAAGGTACTGTAATGAAGAAAATATAAATAAGAGTTAAAACAATCTCGTTACAGCAGAAATCGAAAAGAGTGCACCAACATAACGTACATTAAGACCCGCGGGTGAGATTCACGTTTCCAGTAGCAAAGGTTTTCTTCGACAAATTACTTTAAAAACACCAATTAAACTTAAGTTACAGAAATACACGTGTGTGTGTGTGTCTGTGTGCATATATGGGCGTCAATTAATAACACCTGGGCCTGTCCTGTGACCACCTGCCAGCAACGATCCATCAGCACTTCACGTGATATCGTCAAGGTGCACCTAGCTTGGCACAAGCGCCGTGGTGGCATCAACGAATCGCGGCTGCCTTTGCCTTTTGTTAATACGTGCACGTGCACAGTGTATGACGGAATGCGCTCTGAAGCCTGCGAACTGAGTTCGATTCCCAGGCCGGGCTACCGTCAGTGGCGAGTGTGCCCTGAAGCGTTGCGTGGGTGCGCGTTTGTGCCCGCGGCAGAAGAAAGTGCTGCTCGAGTACCAGGCGGAGACTCCGCAGGCGGCCGGGCACACGTGGCAGTGTGCGACTCACAGCCAGCGCTTCTACAGGTGAGGCTCACACAGGTGACAGTCACACAGGTGACAGTCACGCAGGTAAGACTCACAGGTGAGACTCACAGAGATGTCACACAACTGAGATTCATACAAGTGAAACTCCCACAGTGAGACTCACACAGGTGAGACTCACACAGGTGAGACTCACACAGGTGACACTCACACAGGTGACACTCACACAGGTGAGACTCACCCAGGTGACACTCACACAGGTGAAACTCACACAGGTGACACTCACACAGGTGAGACTCACACAGGTGAAACTCACACAGGTGACACTCACACAAGTGACACTCACACAGGTGAAACTCACACAGGTGACACTCACACAGGTGAGACTCTCACAGGTGACACTCACACAGGTGAGACTCACACAAGTGACACTCACACAGGTGAAACTCACACAGGTGAAACTCACACACGCCTGGCTCACACAGGTGAGACTCACACAGGTGACACTCACACAGGTGACACTCACACAGGTGAGACTCACACAGGTGACACTCACACAGGTGAAACTCACACAGGTGACACTCACACATGTGACACTCACACAGGTGAGACTCACACAGGTGACACTCACACAGGTGACACTCACACAGGTGAGACTCTCACAGGTGAAACTCACACAGGTGACACTCACACAGGTGACACTCACACAGGTGAGACTCACACAGGTGACACTCACACAGGTGAGACTCTCACAGGTGACACTCACACAGGTGAGACTCACACAGGTGACACTCACACAGGTGACACTCACACAGGTGAGACTCACACAGGTGACACTCACACAGGTGAGACTCACACAGGTGACACTCACACAGGTGATACTCACACAGGTGAGACTCTCACAGGTGACACTCACACAGGTGAGACTCTCACAGGTGACACTCACACAGGTGAGACTCTCACAGGTGACACTCACACAGGTGAGACTCACACAGGTGAGACTCACACAGGTGACACTCACACAGGTGAGACTCTCACAGGTGACACTCACACAGGTGACACTCACACAGGTGACACTCACACAGGTGAGACTCTCACAGGTGACACTCACACAGGTGAGACTCACACAGGTGACACTCACACAGGTGACACTCACACAGGTGAAACTCACACAGGTGAGACTCACACAGGTGACACTCACACAGGTGACACTCACACAGGTGACACTCACACAGGTGAGACTCACACAGGTGACACTCACACAGGTGAGACTCTCACAGGTGACACTCACACAGGTGAGACTCACACAGGTGACACTCACACAGGTGAGACTCACACAGGTGAGACTCACACAGGTGACACTCACACAGGTGACACTCACACAGGTGAGACTCATACAGGTGACACTCACACAGGTGACACTCACACAGGTGACACTCACACAGGTGAGACTCACACAGGTGAGACTCACACAGGTGACACTCACACAGGTGACACTCACACAGGTGACACTCACACAGGTGAAACTCACACAGGTGACACTCACACAGGTGAAACTCACACAGGTGAGACTCACACAGGTGACACTCACACAGGTGACACTCACACAGGTGAAACTCACACAGGCGTGGCTCACACAGGTGACACTCACACAGGTGACACTCACACAGGTGAGACTCACACAGGTGAAACTCACACAGGCGTGGCTCACACAGGCGTGGCTCACTATGAAAACCCCACTCGCTAATTGATTGACGTGCGCCCGTGCCGCGCAGGTACGAGGCCGCGAGGGAGATGACGTCGGGACGTCGACTTCTCTTCTTCTGGAAGAGCCGAGGACGCCACAGGTGAGTCCGCTACTGCTCCACGTCTCCGTGTTTCGACTTTCCTCCTCAACAAGGAGACCTGAGCAAGTGGTGACAATTACAGATTTCTATGGCGAACTCCAAGATGATACATAGAGCTGAGATACTGCATTGGAGTCAAATATCACATTGTCTCGCTGCTCGCAGAAGCACGGCAATAGTACATCACTTGGTGCTGTTGTTGGAAATTCCACATTACTATGCCAGGGACCAGTCGTTCAGATACAACCATCAAGTTTATTTTGTTTCACCGGGTAAAAATTCATGAGTTCAGGATGAGTCTCATTTGCAAAACCGATCTGCGTCACCAAAACTGACAAAAGCGAAACAAATCAAGTTACAGCGATGATGGTGAATAGAAATCGGCGCAAAAACAAACCCGCGTCGTCACGTGGGTGATCGATAAACTTTCACAAACAAAAAACAACGTTAACCAATACATTACCAGCAGCGTAAGTCGTCTGAGCGAGTTTAGTCTGAGCACAACTACAACGTCAAGTTACGGAAACGTGAAACGGATGTAGGATGACCATTGCCCTGCAGTGCAAACGGACGGTCGCCGTTGCCGTTGCAGGGCCGGCATGGACGGCAGTCAGAGCTGCCAGGCCTTCCCACGCCCGGGGCGCCCCGAGGCACCGCCTCCGGTGCCCAACAGCGTCTCCCTGCAGAGCGCCCTGCACCTGGGCGCCCTGCGGCTGCGGCCTGCGGCGTCCGCCGATGGCCTCGACCCCAGCGACGCGGCCGACGCCGGCGACACCGACGACACGGACGACACCGACATGAGCGGTCCAGCTGGTGCCACCCATACGGCCGGTGCCACCGAGGCCACCGACGCCGCTGGCACGGCTGAGCGTGGTGACGCCGACGCGAGCGTCATCGGCGTGGCCAGCTCCACCGACACCGACGTCCTGATCAGGTGTCCAGCACTCTTGTTTACCGTTCTTGTCGTTGTTGTCGTTGTTGTCGACCTCTTATTTTACACCCTCCCGTGTCACGTAAACATATGTGTCCGCTGTCCACCCTCGGTCCGGTATTGTTCCATTCAGCGTCCACCTGTGTCATGCGTCCACCCACGTTTCGCGTCCGCCCTGGTATTTTGTTCACCCTCCTTTGTTAGCAAGCTGCCCATCCTCGTTCAGCACCCACCCGGGTTCCATCTCCCCCCGGGATTAGCTTCCACCGGTGTTGATCGTCCACCGGTGTTGATCGTCCACCCATCGCGCTGACAGCCCCGCCACCTGCTGTGACCCCGCGCGACCTCCCGGGGAGAGGGGGGGGGGTCCCCTCTCTGCTGCTGCTCGACAAGGGAGGGCAGCTCGGCGCTTCGCCCTCGTGGCTTGTGTTACTCGCGGCGCCGCCGCCGCCGCTGCGCCACCGACTCGGAGTTCAGGTCGCTAATCCGCGAGCGACATTTGACGTCTCGTTTCGTCTTTGTGGTGCCGGTGTTGGCTGAAAGAAAGTTTTCAACGGTTTATTTTAACATTCAAAAAACATTCTGCTGAAATCCATTGCCAAGTGTTTGCCAATCTGGCAGTTTCCTACGGCGAAAATTGTGAGAAAACAGGTTTACATCGTGGTGCCGTTCGTGTTTGAGGTGGTGGTGGCGGTGGTGGTCAAGAGAGTGGTGGTAGAAAGTTGTCTTCAACACATTCCCTGAGCGTGACCCTTGAACCAATAAGCACGGGGAAGCGGGCAACGTGGGGCAGCGCCACACCACGGCGGCGTGACGATAGCCTCCTTGAAGAGAGGCCAGGAACCTGAGATTTATAACCGATATTTAGAGCTGCGATTTGTAACACAGATGAAAGGAGGGGGGGGGGGGCGGTTTCAAAGTGCGACTCTGTATCACTCAGCGACGCGGCTCATTCCTTGTCGCTGGGACACCGCCAACCGCGCTACGCCACTGCGAGCGTGGATGAGTGACACTCATCGTCGATCCGCCATGATCAGTGCAGCATCAATAACCTGAAGTATCATCAGGTAGAGAGGTGTCCAGTCCAACACGGTGGCTCCCCGCGGAGGTCCCCGCTGGGGGAAGGAACCCCAGCGGGGTAGAGGGGCTGCGGGGGTAAGGGGGCCGTGTACCCTCCCCATGGCCCATGGGGACAGTGCGCGCTCGTAGCGCCGCTATTTGCATGCGGCGCGCTATTTATGGCCGAGCGGCGATGCCTGGCAGATTCCGCGCCGCCGTCGGCCAACCAATCCCTTCCAGCGGCGGCATTTGTCTCCCAAGCCCGACCCTGCTGATGGGACCCCGAGGGTCGAAACCCGCGCCGTGTAATGCTCCCTTAAGCACACGCGGTCGTGGTCGGATTGGTCCGGAAAGCCCGCAGGCCGACGGACTCGAACCAGAGTTGTTGTACTTATAGTCGTGGTGGGATGGGGGGGGAGGGGGGACACTCTCTGCTGGTATTCGCTCTTGGAGCGGAAAGTCGACTTGGTTCTGTGTCACCAGGTGGGGGACTCGAGACAGCCAAGGATGAGTCTCGTTTGTAAGAGTGACCCGGGCATTAGTCTGCCAGTAGGAATGGGGTGGGCGGCGATAATTTGGCCTACTCTTTCACACTGGTAAGACGTCTTAGAAGAATACCCACATTTTACCCCACCACCACCACATGCGACCTACCTCCCGATCGAATTTGCCTGTGGTGTAGCCATGTATACTGTCGGGTGGACAGAGAATAGAGCGGTGTGTGGGGGGGGGGATTTTTTTTTAATGCCAATTATTTCAACTGCCGATGCGAGAGATCGGACCGAATCAGCAACCGCTCTCTCTCTCTCTCGACTGGACAGACGTTCTTCTAAAGTCGCCGAGAATGGCGTTGGACAATTGAGCCACGTGTTTATGAATCGTGAGTAAACCGACGTGAGAGCTCCTCCAATGGATGCGAGGCATGGGCGCGAAATCTGCAGAGACTCGCCAGGTTTGCCACTCACTTCGTCAAAAATGCGTCGCCAGACTCAGAGATGAAACTCGCTCACTTGCCAACACCCGCACGGCGGGGTTTGGCGGTGGTGGCGGTGATGGTAAAACGAGGAGGAGGAGGGGGGTGTTGGAGAAAGAAGAGCCGGTGACGGCGAGGGGGGTAGGGCGCGGTGTGGGGGGCTGCGTGGGAGAGGGGAGTGGAGGCGTGCGCAGTTGTCCTCTCGCTCGGACAATTCGTCAACTCTCAGCCGGGGTTCGGGCCAGTGAGGGGGTACACGCGGAGGGGATACGAGTCAAGGTGACACGAGGAAAGGGGATACGAGTCGAGGGAATACGAGGCAATCGGAGACGAGGCGAGGGGACACGCAGTGACGTGTGTACCCCCTGACTTCCACACCCCCGTCTCTCCTCGGAGTCCCCGATCGGCTCCCGTTTGGCACCAGAATCTCGGGGCTCCAATGCAGCTCCCCGGACCCGGCTCGTCGTCACCATCAGCTCGGCTTCTGTCGTAAAACAACAACAACAACAGCAGCAGCAGCAACAACAACAACAGCAGCAGCGACCATGGTGAAGTGCCTGGTGAAAATCCGCACCAAGGTCAATGTCCATCTGCGCATGGTCAACCACTGTTACCGGGACGTTCGGGTTCGAGTCCTGAGCCTGGGACCCCGCATCCTGCGTCGTGCCATAGGTGGCATGCCCTTCCTGCCGGCGCTGATGTACGGCCCCCCCAGTGACAGCCCGGGCGCGGCCCTCAATCCGAACAGCCCCGTGGCCGGCACCCGCAGCGGCGCCTCCAGGGTTCACGAGGTTCCCGTCGAATTTGACGACGGCGACGACGACCACGCCGACGACGACTGCGGCGGTTACGGTGGCGTGGATCGCGCTGGTGTTGGGGAAGACGAGGACCTGGTGTTGGTTGCGAGGAGAGGGGATCCCACGGCGCGTGACGATGCTGGGTTGACCGTAAGGGGTGTCCCAGGCGAGGGAGTTCTGCGCGCACCTGTGCGCAGGTGTTCAGGTGAGGGCGTTTGGCGACTAACACGGCTAACGCTCTCTGTGTGTGTGCGTGTTTGAGGATTTCTGCGTCGGCCAGTCATCTCAGTCAGTCGACCCGTGGAACCTGGGTCTGCCCCGTGACCTCCTGCCGTCGAGCGTTCGACACTTCACGTGGCCTCAACGTGCACATAGCCTGGCACAAGCGCCGTGGTGACGTCACCGCCACTTAGTGGTGAATGGCGATTGTTGTTGTTGAGGAATTTGTCTACCGCGATCCGGGATTAGGCCGCTCCGCTCATCATGGGGGAGTGGCGAGTTCAAGTATCGGTCGGAAGGTCACATCGATATCAGGTTGATGATGTGAGCTGTCATGAACGCCTACATGTTAATGTCTCGTTCAATCAACTACATTTTTTTCATCATCCAGGTTCAATGATCATCGCCTCTCCAGGGATATCGTCTCTGCGGAATCGTTATCATCACCATCATCATCATTATAATCTGCTTCCCGTAATTAACTCTCCAAGGTCATCATCTTCATCATGTCTCCAGGGTCGATATAATCATGGACTGGTCCACGCCATACGAATGTGGAATTTCCACCACTGTCTTAGGTCCCCCAATAGACATGGGCACAGTCACACGCTTTGTTGAGCACGTAGACACCTTAACTTAACTTTGAAGGGACGGTCCAAGCGTGGTTGTACAGTACTATTTAAAGACTGACCCCTCGCCATAGGAATGTGGAATTTCCACCACTGGCTCAGGACCACCGACGGGATTGGTTTCCGTCCAGCGCGTTTACGAGCCCCGAGGCACTTTGACACCGACCTGAAATAGACGCGGGCGCAACGCCGCTCTGCACGCTGCGGCGCGCGGGCGCATTGTGTCGTGCGCGCGAGAGTGCCAGGCCACACCGACTCGCGACAATCTCCACCACGTCCACCCTCACGAGGCGTCCACCCTCACGAGGCGTGACACTGTTCGCGTCACACTACATCCCCGCACGCCCGGACAACCTAATCTCACCAATTAAGGGGGCGCGCGCGCTGGGCCCGGCTCGCTCATCCGTTGGCGAAGGCACTAAAATAGAGCCACGCACGCACGCGCACATGCTCGCGCGCATTCATACGTAACAACGACAAAGATCCCCCGTGTAGCCTACACAGGCTGTTGGGCCAAGTGCCCTTAGCGAGAACGGCACACGAGTGGGTGGGTGGGTGGCCAGCACCACACGCGTGGAATTTCACACGCTACCACGTACGTAGCCGTACGTATGTATGTTGGACTTTTTTCCCACCGTACGGAGCCGACCGCGCTAATCGGAGGTGCATCCATAGACACATACACACGCGAATAAACACACACACGCACACGCGAATAAACACACACACGCACACGCGAATAAATACGCACACTCTCGTTACTTGAAGTCGGGTGCACTGAAGTAATTAAAGCCCGAGAACGGATTTAAGTCGTGGGGAAATTAATTTTCCACTGCCCTAATCCCCGACTTAATGCGTTATGGCAACGGAGTCTTTGAGCTGTGGTCCACGGAGCTGAGATCTGTTTGGGTTCCGTAGAGATGAGCATTGTGCGGGGGGGGGCGGAATTTGCCTTAGGGTTGAGGGGGGCAGCGTATCATCCCATAATAAGAATGGTGTCATGACATTTTTTTGGGTGAGATCACGTGAGTGAAATGTGTGTCATGCACCCTCTTCCACCCGACATCACCACTTAGTAAAGTCGTCACGTGATGAACAAACATGGCAGAAACGTGTCGCTGTTCCAGCAGCACCGCCGGTGTGATGTTGGAGAGAAAGATCACAACTGTCAGTAATCGGGTACGACGTTTCGCTGATAGTTACAAAAGGATAATCAGGTATTTCTCAAAATGCTATTTTCGCGATATGACCCAAAACAATCAATTATGACGCCACAACGCAGGTCGCGAAATCACCCAACAACGTGGTTTTAAAGAACGATGTCCTCAAGGACTTGTTTCTGTAGGGTCCGTGCCGTGCCATGGAGTTTGTAAACATTCCTCGTGCTTTTTCTGCATTGTGGGAGCAAGTCAGGAATACCCCCGGGGGAAACCCCGACACGCGTGCGGAGATCACGCGACGCAATTCGGCACAAGCGTGGGAATGAGCGGTATCTGAGGAAGCCGAGAAGAAGACGACAAGACGGGGGGCGCCAATGCGCAAGTATCCATGGGGGGCCCTGGATGCTGTTATCTGATGGGGCACAGCACGTGGCGGGCCACTTGGCCCAGCGGTGTAATGAAGCCGAGCGCCCTTCAGCCGCTAGCGGCCACGTGGTGCGGTGGTAATCGCCGCCAGAAAAAGACCCCGGGGTCCTCAGAGAGGAGACACGGGACTCCGCGTGCACGCTCGAGGTGACGACAGCGTGACGATGCCGGTGGTGGTGATCTGTTGTGGTGATGATGCTGATACGATAACTACCACGCCACCGCTACCCACTAGCCTATATCTGTATTGTATGCTGAACTTCTTTCGCACCGTACGTAGTCAACCGTGAAAATCGGTGGCGATATGTTAACTACCTCGCTTGGTATACAGGAGGTCGTCGGTTCGATCCCGACCCTGATGCCTGCTGTATATTTGGAGTTTGCATGTTTGTCCGAGTCCTCCGGTCAACATCACGCGTTTAGAGTATTTGGCTGCTATAAATTCCCACCCGATAAGCCACTTCGTTGAGCTATTATTTGTGACCAAGTCGCTTCTAAATAAGAGAGCTACATAGCTCAGTGGGACTTACCTGGTTAACATACAAAATAATGTGTTTTAGTTGTATACACGCGCAGATATACAGTACACACATGCAACTCGGTGGAATCTAATTGTCACTCACGTCCTGCCCATGGGGATGCCAACAAATAATCACGCAGCATGTCACGGCGTGTCACGGCGTGTCACATGTCTCAGCACTCAACCGACAGAAGGACACTGCCGACATCAGCGCTGCTGCGATGTGGCCGTGTGGCTCACGAGCCAGAGCGCTGAGATCCTGGGCGCCACTCCGGAGGGGTTGAGACCGCCTGCGATGAGCCCCCCGGTCTCTCAGGCGCAGCGAGTCGATGGTCTCTGCGCCGTGTCGCCAGCGACTGCACGAAACCCCTCTTCACATTCAATTCATTTGACAACATTCAAACCCTGAGCATCTGAGAATGAAAACGATCAGTTTCACTGCAGCCCCATTCATGTGTGGACAGAGATCACTTCAAGGCACTGCAGGGGTAGAGTCTGTGAATTGCGTGTGCGTCTCATTGGAATCACTTTGGATTTTTTTGTTTTTAATATCGTTAATGAATATAACGACGGTGTCAATTAACAGAGAGGAGCCCTCGCGGGAGTGAGGACGGAGAGGCGGCGGTGGTGGCTGGGCCATCGCGGCGCACGGCCGGGCCACCTCGCATCTCCGGCTCAAACGCGAGAGCCGACGGCGGCGGGGACCCACTCCGACCCCTGCCGCTCTTCCCCACAAAGACCCCTGGACGAGCCCCCGGTCTGCACGGAGAGCCCAACAGCAGCAGCAGCGGCGGCGGCGGCACCAAGCGCAGCTCGTTAGCGCACCACTCGCGGGACGCGGCGCCTCTCATCACGAACGGTGGCTCCGACGGTGGAGCGCTCATAGTCGCCTCCATCGCCCCGTGCGCGCCGCGTCTTGTGGGTGGCGATGCAACCGAGGGTGGAGTCGAGGGTGGAGGGCAACGCGAATTTAAAGGCGCGGCGGAGGACGAGTGCTCGCGTCGCCGCGATGGGGACGAGCGGGGACGAGCGCGGGCGTCGTGGGCGCGAGCCGCGTGCTCCGCGCTCGGGGTGCTCGCCGCCGCCTCTCTACTCGCCGCCGCCAACCTCCTGCTCCTCGTGCTCCTGCTGGAGTCTCCAGCCGAGCTGGAGCCGCTCCGCTGGATGCGGGAGTCGCCCTTCTTCCTGCACTTCCACTACGGCTACTACTGCCCCGCGCGCCGCTGGCTCGCCTGCTCGGTCATGAGGGCGATGGGGGACGCGTGACGGCTCCGTGACTCCGCGCTCGCTTCGCCCGCTCGCTCCTCTCTCTCGCGCACACGCGCACAGACGCACCTTGCGGGGTGTGCGCGGGAGCTGGGTGCGTGGAGTGGGGACAGTGGACTGGGCACACCTAGGGAGGTGACTCCCCTGATGAGTCCCTGGGTGGCCGCATCGTTTTTGGTTTCCCGGACACGGACTCAAAGGCCACGGCGGAGAAGGAGAGCGGGGAGAAGGCGAGGGGCGAGGGATTGTGTGGAGTGCAGTTGTCGCGGGTGTGGTGGGTGAGCGGTGAGGCGGGTGAGTCGGGGGAGAGGTGAGCGAGCGAGCGAGTGAATGAGTGGGGTACGTGGAGGTGAGCGGAAGGATCGTTGGGGCGTTGATCGATTGTGGGGGGGGGGGTGGCGGTGCCGCGTGGGAGCGCGGGGACTGCCGCAGCCGTGCAGGGAAGAGGGGGGCTCGGGGCACGCGCCCGTGCTGCGCGTGAACGCGCGCGCGTGCGCGGGCATCACGTGGTAAAGCGTGGTTTATATTGAGTATAAACCTGTGTCCATTGAGGTGGTATTCAACTCACAACCAGGAGGTCACGGATTCACATCTCAATCGACTCGACTCAGTGCATCAGTTCCTGCTGAGTCGATAACAAAAACACGAGTACCGCTTTGTGGGAAGTCAACAGCCGTTGTTGTATGGACAAACTGCCCTCTGCCATAGCAACGTGGAAGTTTCACCGTGGGCTCGGAGCCCTCAGTGGTGATGAGTTCCGCATCAACGCTCGTTCGAGCAGGGAGACGGTTCTATTAATATACGTTGTAAATTATATACCCCAGAGCCAGTCCCAGCTACACAAATCCGTAATAATGATCCATCGCAGGTCTTCCATGCTTACCCGTCAGAACTGAGTACCGAGCCATCGTCTGACTGCGATTGTGCATTGTGGAAACCCCGTGGTGGATTGCTATCGTGCATATTCTGGATTCTAACAAAAATCCATATGAGTGTTGTTTTGTTTTTCCTCCACGCAATAGGTATTCCAAAACCTCCAATCCGCGCGCCGTTTTCTCCACCCTCAGCATGTCCGTGTTTTCCAGTCTCCACTTTCATCGTCCACTCGTACTCTTACAGTGGAGCAGTGGCGCAGCGATTAGCACCCTGCACTACGAAGCCGGCCACTCCGAGTTCAATACCCAGCCACTGATAACATCGTCGCTGTGTGAATCACGAACCGCTCCCGTGACCGGTCGCCCGCGCGTGCCACGCGACCGCTGGGCGAGGCGTCCCCGCGTGTCGCTGGCGATTCACGGGTTGCGCAATGATGTCGAGAGCGAGCGACCCGGTTGCGCAACCGATCGCTCAGGTGAGGAGCCTCCCCAAGTCATCGCCCAACACCACTCGCCGATTGGTAAACATGGAGCGTCTGAGCCATGGGGGTGTAGAGGAGGAGGAGGAGACGATTTTATTGGAGCCTTGCTCACACAGGTGCACGTGCCAGCCCTACAGGTGTGCATCGGCTATCGCGTGTAGTGTTAGTGTGACGGACTTGCCCGATGTTTCGTCGAGACGTGGCTGCATTTACTCTGTAGACGCCTCGTCAATGGTCCTCCTCGTGCTGCCAGTGTGACGGCGATCGTTCGTTCAGTGCAATGGCTTTATTCTTAAACGGATTTATACATTCAAATTGTTCTCGAAGTGAATGAATATAGGGAGCCAACGCAGCTTCATTGAGAGGTCATGCCGGCCAATGCGTTTTAATGTCACATCCTCGCCATCGCTGCCTTCCTTCTGCCAGATCCCAAACAATTGCTGCACAGTCGACATGTAACCTTCAAGGAGGAGTCATTGTTATACTCTCATCAGCAACACCTGGCTGTAGGTTTCCCCCTCGTTAAACAGTCAGCCCGTCCTGCCATTACGGCTGTTACAGTCTCATCATCATCGTCATCACCATCGTCTGGCTTGAGGTCTTCTCTTCCCCTTGCTGCAATACCTGTCTCAGTGACCCTTGCCCTCCACCACCCTGCACACGTGTCCTACCGATCACAACCTCCTCCAACTCGTCCTGATCACAGCTTCATACGTGCGTACAACGCTGCCCCCCCGAGATCTATCGATGCGATGCCCGCTGTACTTCAGCCCGTGTATAGAGACGCATCTCGGCGTGGTGTGTGGGGGAGGCTGTGGTTTATCGATGAGTCGGTTTGTTGTCTAATGCATGAGCAGCAGTGTACCTCGACCAGACCCCGTGCGTGCATTTGCCGGTCGCGATTCCCTTCGCCGCGTCACGATCGAGCCGGCCGGCGTGCGGCGTTTGTTGTTGTTGTTGGTGGTGGCGGTGCGGCGTTTGTTGCTGTTGTTGTTGGTGGTGGTGGCGGTGCGTGGGCGTGCGTCCTCTGGCAAAAGGAGAGCGCCCAAAGCCCCCGACAATGCACGTGTTGGTGGATGAGCAAATTTCCGGCCAGGGGAAAAGTTTCGTCGACACTTTCCTTGGTGTCATAATAATATATAATTACTTATCCGGGAGCGGTCCTGCTACATTGGGTTTTTGTTTTAAGATGTTATCAGCTGAATGACGATGTTTATTATTATACACGTGGGAGAAAACCGAATCACCTGGGGAGACCCCACGCGCACGAGGGGACAACGCTTTGACTGGCGCCGTGGTGCAGTGACGAGCCCACTGCACCACTTGCAGTTCACAGGTCACCAGCTCGATTCGTTCTCCAGGTGCGGCAGTTGCAACAACGGTGCAAGTATGAGTGGTGACACCACGGTCGGTGGATTTGGGGTAACGTGTGGGTAGTCCCATCGCTTCTAAGACGTCTGGCCAGCGTGGAAGAGTAGGTCAATAATACCCCCCAGAACTCCCTCTTGTGGAGATGCTTCTGCCAGCAATTGCAGGGCTGCGCCCTTACCTATTTACCTGTGCCATGAGGGTATCACTGATACAGCCACATGTGAACCTCGTTGGGGGTCGATGAAATGGGTCGATGGCGACTGATAATTATTTACGAGTTGATGAATAAAAATTATCCGTCTTCTGTGTTCCCAACCAACACGATGTGTTACCCAGGTGTGTGTGTGTTACCCAGGTTCGTGCGTGTGTGTTACCCAGGTGTGTGTGTTACTCAGCTGTGTGTGTTACCCAGGTGTGTGTGTTACCCAGGTGTGTGCGTGTCTGTGTGGAGAGGGCGGCACCTCTGGGAACGAGAGAGGAACACAGACAGGTGGCGTGCAACGATTTTTTGATTATTTGGTTGGAGTGTTTTTTTCTTCTGTGAAGAAAGGCCATTGCCAGAAACGTCGCCTATTATGCACGTTCGTTTCCTTTGACGGCTGTGCTGGTAGGTAGGTAACGTGGCAGGTAAATTGACCATGGCAACTGACCACGCGCTATATATGTGCTCTTGCACTCCTGCCAACGCAGTATCGCCAGACAATGTATTTAATAGCGGAACGCACCCTACCATTGTACACAAACAAGGACTTTGTAATCAGTTTATACTAGCTGTGCATGGGGTTGAGGGTCACGGTAAAGGCGATATGGTTCGTGCCGTTTGCCAGGTGGCTCCTAGTTCGGGGGTTGACTAAACCCAGCATCCCTCCGGGGTCGATAAAACCAGTACAAGGCTGTGAGTAAGTTCAGCAGTGGTTCTATATATATACACTCACCCGGGCCATAGGAAAGTGGTATTACCACCACCACTGACTTAGGGCTGTAAACGAGAGATGAGCAGCGCCAATTCAATGCTCACTTGAGCCGGAAATCACTCGGCCTGTTGGGGCGCTCGCGGGCTCCCGGTCGCGTGGTGGCCCGGGTCTGTCCGCCAGAGGGCGCCGCACGGCAACGCGAGACCCACACGGAGGGCGACACCACCGAGGAAGGCAGTGGTCCTCTGACTGCCTACGACACGAAGGGTTCTCGAAGGCGTTCCATTCCTGGGCTGCCGTTCTCTCATTGTTGTTCACCAGTCAGAGCCACCACTCAATTGAGTTCACAGTTTAGACGATGCAATTTCCCCGGGTACGCGCTCCCCCTCCCCCCTCAAAAAAAGAGTTGAAGTGATTTCCTGATTTCCTGCTCAGATGAGGATATTCAATCGGCGGAGCTCATCTGCTTACAGCCCAAAGCCAGTGGTGGAAATTCCACAATCCTACGGCGGAGGCGAGTCCATCTATCGGACAACCATTGTTGACTTCCCCACTCAGCAGAATTCAATGTATCTAACCTGGATGGGCTGAATCAACTCGCACGCAGGATTTGAACTCCGCAAACCTTTCCATTGCGAGCCGCGCACTCTGCCACTGCGCCATCCAAGCTGCATTGCGTTCTCTGTGCCACGTGTTAATGGCATGCGCGCTTCGAATGAAACATCACGTTAACCACCACAGCCCCCATCTCTCGCTGCCGATCCCCTCCACGCCTCGGGTGCAATGACCTGGAGGAAGACTCGAACTTGGCAAGCCCAGTCTGAGCGCTGGCATGCCGCCGCGCAAACCTGTTCCCACGGGCTTACCTACGCTACGGAATGTAGTGCCGCTGTGTTAGATACGGTAGCGCACACTAGCACGACCCCCGTGTAAACACGAGTCTCTGGGCAGTGTGTGGGGAGTGTGCATTCTCTTACAAGCGACTCAGCCAATCGTCGCTCCGGTGTCAATAAGGGACGCATCGCTTGTGTGGGAAGTCACCAGGGGTCATCCTGTGGCCTACGGATGGATTTACCCCCAGCCATGGTAATGTGGAATGTCCCAACAAGGACTCAGCTGGGCCGTCACGAGAGTTTAGCCGCGGCTCCATTGGTGTACAGCCCGGCGTCAGTTCCGCTTTTATTCGGGATCATCAGTGAGGTAGAGCCATGCTACCCCCCCCCCCCCCCCCCCATATCACGAAAATGACTCAACGGTCATGAGCGCGGTTCTCCAAATCAGTCAGAGAGTATCTCTAGAAATAACCACGGCCTTGGGTGGGACACAGCGTGGATCGCAGCAGCAGCATGAGGGCCGATTGTCGACGGACGCGAGGCAGCCAAAGAGGGAAAGGGCGCCCCAGAGGACGATCGCCGTGGCGAGGGCGCGCGGTGAGTTCAGCTGACGCGCACGAGCGAGATGAACGGTGGCGGCGCGGCAACCACCCAGAGAGGCCTCCATTCAGCAGTGGATAGATCACGGCTCGTGACGATGGGGATGCCTTCATTCAGCGGCGGACAGGCCAGGGCTTCTGATAATTATGCTGCTGCTGCACATTTGGGATTTGTAACTGGGCGAGAACTCGTTGAGAATATCGTGGCTTTTACCAGAGATGATGCTGCTGCTGCTGATGATGATTCATGATCCGTGACGATTCATAATCGGAGCGATCCAGTGAAATGATCAGTCTGTGCGCACCGCTTACGCATTCTAGAGGCCTGGTGCCGCGTACGAACTTGTCCACGTGCGATGAAGCCCCCCCTCCCCCATCACATTCCTGGACCGCAGCGGGGCACGCTCCGTCAATACCCGCACCTTGGGGCTCAGCTGTCAAGGTGAGGCCATCAGGGGCAGGAACCGGCCGGGGTCGATCAGATGAAAAATAACAAAATTGACTCAGAACAACAACAACAACAACAAACACGATTGGGGCTTGGTGGTGCACTTCTGCAATGCTTCGGAGGCAAGAGTTGGCGGATCACGTCTACATTTCTGAAACTCCCCAAGTACGCTGCGCTGCGGTGTGGTGGCCAGGTTACGGCAGGACAGCAAGTGGGATCGTGAACCCGTTCGTACTTCGTGGTAATGAAGTCAAAATCGATAGACTCGCCCCTGTCATGGGATTGTGGAAAGTCTACCACTGGCTCGGGCTTTAAACAAGAAGTTGAGAATATGAATAAGATGAGGACCATTAGGTAGGACATCACTTTGACTCGTGTCCAAGTATTGCCTCACCCTACCCACCTCCGTGCGATCCACCAACTTCACGTTTCTATCCACATCTGCTGCACCCTGCAACCTCTGACATTCAACGTTGGGTTGGACTCTGAGGCAGGGCGTGACCCAGCACCACTCAGGGAGGCGCACATGGAATGCGCCACGCCAAACCTTACGCGCTTCGTGTGCCGCGTATAAATACGCGTATGCATAATGCAGCACACACACACACTCACTCACGAACGCGCGCGTGTGTGTGTAATATAGCTGTGAAACATACGTGCGATTATACACGTGATGCTATATGTAAATATATACTGTATAGATGTACGGCATATAGGTGTTTATGGAGTGTGTCGGATGTGTGTGTGCTGAGTGTCTTTGTGCTGCGTCTGTGTCGCGTACGTGTGGTGTGTGTGGGGAGGGGGGCGGTTATTTGTGATGTGTCTTTGTATGATAGGGTTGTGTGCGTGTGTATGAACTGTGTGTGGTAAGTGAAGTGTGGTAGGTGTGTGGCGTATGTGAAGTGTGTGCATGTGTGTGTATGTATTGTGTGCGTGTGGGGAGCGGTCGTGTAGCGGTTAGCGCGCTGCACTATGAATCCAGCCACTCGGGTTCGATTCCCGCTCACGGCCAACACCAGTGACGATTATTTGAACCGGTCCTGAGCCTCCCCTAGGTCGACTCAGCCTCAAATTAGTACCTGTTGCGGTGTGTAAACATCGCCACTGGGGAGACAAAGGCGGTCAGGCGTGGTGCTGGCCACCCACCCCCTCGTGTGCCGTGCCGGCCTTCATAGGTGCTCGCTAACAACACTTGCCCCTATAGTATGTTAAGGCTACACGGGGGATCTTTGTCTGTGTGCGTGTGTGCAGTGTGTTGTGTGCGCACATCGGCCAGTCATCTCAGTCAGTCATTTCATGGCACCTGGGTCTGCCCCGTGACCTCCTGCCAGCGGGCTTTCGACATTCCACGTGGCCTTAACGTGCACATAGCCTGGCACAAGCGCCGTGGGGACGTCACCGCCACATAGTGGCGAATGGCGGTTGTTGTGTGCAGTATGGTATTTGTGTGTTTGTAGTGAGTGGTTTGAGCGCTGCGCTTTTGATCCCAGCGACCTTGGAGGATTCGATTCCCAGCCATCAACCACGCCAGTAGGCGAGTGGCCACATCACTTATCCTGGGCATCTCCTAGGTGGACTGGGAGATAAATGACCGCACCTGGAGACGATGGCCCTCGGGCGTGGTTCTGTCGACGTCGAACTGCGCGCTCACGAACTCCGCGCGACAGCCTCTGAGACACGGCCAGCCTCAGTGGGCACCCCCCGCCACACCAACACGAACTGACCAGCTCGGCGAAGTATGGCCACACAGCCCCCACGACCGCGAGACATGGGGTGGCCCGCATCCACAGGGCTGCATGTATAAAAGCGTATTTGATTAATGTTCTAGAGAAGTTAAACTTACACAAAGTACAGCTTTCACGTGCGATATGGGCATGGGTTTGTTTTACATGTTCCCAGTAAAATCCCCCTCCACTCGTGGATACATCTCCTCCTTGCACTTGTTTATTTCGCAGGGGAGTATTCCCGGGCTCATGTTGTTTAGGCCAAACATCCTAGGCAGCACCCTCGTACCAACGAGACCCGAGACTCAGTCGAGGCTTTTCTACACTATTTTCTTTTTGCTTTGACCAATTCACCCCAATGCACCCGATTTCGATGAGTGTTAGAAGCTAAGCTAAGTCGTGTTGAGCCTGGTTAGTGCGTGGATGGACGCTCTCCACCAGGTCTTGCCAGGTGATGTGGGTATATATGTGTGTGTGCATCTCTGCGTCTGTATGTCTATCGGTGCGAATCTCTGTATTTCATTTTTAATATCTGTGTGTGTGCCTATGTTTCTGCGTTTGTTGTTATGATGAATTATTTGTTGGAGACCGTTGCTAATCCTGGAGCCTGTCACGGTAGAGGTGGGGCCTTGCCATCATCCCCACACATTTCAAAACACATGCCTGTGTATTCTGTCATCAAACACTCCACACTCCCATCCCTAAACACTCCGTGAGTAATCGGATGGTTGCGGAGGGAGGGAGTGGAGGAGTTCTCATACTTGGGCAGTGTGCTCATGGCCAGTTCCGGTTTGGCAGCAGAAGGTCTCAACTGAAATGAGCCGGGCGGCATTATATTTTAATCGGCCGCGAAACGCTGCGTGGAAGCTGTCTGGCTTGCCGCTCCACACGAAGCCTCGGGTCTTTTCGGCCAGAGCTAAAATTCCCTCTATTATCTGTGCTTACGTAACGTAGATCCCATTACAGCAACACCTGCATTGGCTTGAAACGTTCAGGCGAGCCTGCCTACGATCCACCCTGAGCTCAAACAGACTCGATTGTGTGAGGAGTTGGCATATCCTTGAAAGATCTGGACACAGTCCCATCATCAATGAGCTTCTGTCGGCGAACCTGCGATGGCTGAGCCATGCAACCCGCATACCCAGCCAGCGCAAGCACACGCAGATTCTGCTTTGATGTTCATTGCCATGTGCACCTATCCAGGCACAATTAACGTGGTGACATCACCGACAATTAGTGGTGCATGTCTATTGTTTTATGTTTGTGTGTTTGCGTGTATAGACCTCAAATGGGCAATTTCTGTCCGTGAGCACCTATTAAGGCGCATCTACGTGTGTGTGTGAGCACGCGCGTGTGTGTGTGTGAGAACGCGTGTGTGTGAGAACGCGCGTGTGTGTGTGTGCGAGAACGCGTGTGGGTCCGTGCGTGTCCGTGTGTCCGTGTGTAGAGGAGCAGGAGCAGTTCGCGCTGCGCTCCAATGCCGACACCCTGGCTGGCTTCGATTCCCGATCGTGCTGCACAACGTCAGTGATTGAGCAATTCGAATGTTTATACGCTCTGGAACTCCCCTAGGTCAACTCGGCCTAAAACAAGTTCCTCTTGGGGTCTGTTTATTATCGGCAATTATGTCTGCGGGCGGTGAGTTGGGGCAAGCGCGTGCCTCGCAACGGGGCTGGTCTCGCTACTTTATCGTGCGCCGTGGCGCCCTTAATAGGTGCTCGCCAACAGCTATTGCCACATCAGCCTCTTGTTCTACAAGGAAGCTACCCGGGGGGTGGTTGCCGTTGGGTGCAATCGGTAAACGTCGCACTGTCCTCGTCGTGGCCACACGGGGCAGCGATTGTAAACGAGATTCCGTCTCCTTTGTGTGCTCAGTGAGACAAATGTCAAGATCCCCCGTTTCATAATAATTTTATTATTTCCCTTCTACGTGACTTTACCGAAAGAACCAAGAAGATGAATCCCTGCAGTCACGAAAGCTTTAAATCGAAAAATCCCCCGTTTCGTCTTCACGGACTGTTGGGGCACGTGCTGTTAGCGAGCAGCACCGACGAAGGCCGGCACGGGTGGCCAGAAACCACGCCCGGCCGCCTTTGTCTCCCAGTGCATATGTTCACACACGGCTCCAGATACTCATTTGAGGCTGAATCGACATAGGGGAGCCCCAGGACCGGTTCAGGTGATCGCCATCGGTGTTGGGAGTGAGCAAGAATCAAACTCAGGTCGCCAGATTCGTGCTCATATCGGCACCACCGCTCCACACGACAGTCGCGCAAACGCCACCACCGTCACGCGCGCGTCACTCACAACAGCAGCCATTCACACACGCAAACAAAACAAAGACAAAGATCACCCGTATAGCCTTAACAGACTGTCGGGGCAAGTGGTGTTTACGAGCACCTATGAAGGCCGGCACGGCACACGAGGGGGTGGGTGGCCAACACCACGCCCGACCACCTTTGTCTCCGTAGTGACGATGTTTACACATACCACCAGGCACTTATTTGAAGCTAGAGTCGACCTAGGGGAGGCCCAGGACCGGTTCAGATAATCGTCACTGGTGTCGGTCTGTCAGCGGGAATCGAACCCTGGCCGTCAGGTTCGTAGCGCAGCACGCTAACCGCTACACCACCGCTCCCCACCACCGACGCACACGAGCGCACTGACGCACAGCCGTGCTTGCGCGCGCGGTGAAGTTGTGCTGCCTCTGGGCGATCCACGACTCAGAACAAAGCTCCCGTCAGCAAATACGCTGCGCGCTGTCTCTGCTGTTAGCGAGAACCTGTTGAGGTGCAATTGACGAGTGTGACACGAAGGAGGCTTTCGCGACCGATATTATCCATAACAGAGGTTCTTGGGTAAGATCGCGTAAGTATAAATGTGTCGTTATACCCGCCACCACCCGACACCACCCGACACAGCCAGTTAGTCAGGTTTGTCGCGTAAGCAAAACATGCCACTACTAGTCACGAGTTGGCGTGTTTTGTTTACTAGTTGGCTGTGTCGGGTGGTGGCGGGTTTAACCACACATTTGTATTTACGCGATATAACCCAAAAAAACTATATTATGGATCATATCGGTCGCGAAAGCCTCCTATAGAGAACAATTGACTGCACCACGAAATCCCATCTTGATGACAACAACGACAGTCTGGATGCGCCTCATCTCGGCGGATCTCGGGAGCTAAGCGGGCGTTGCGCCTGGATGGGTGGCCTGCACCAGGCCGATGCCAGTTGCTGCCGGCAAGGGCTGCGAGCGGTGTGCCCAGGCGTTGGGAGTGTCGCGTTTCACCCCCTCGTGTGCGGTGGGGGTTGACTCCGGCTTCTCGGGTTTCTCCCACGCGACGCTGAACAACAATCAATGTAGCAGGGACCCTCCTGAAGAAGACTCTTGCGATCCTGGCAAGATTTCCCGGATAAATGACGATCGGCACATTTTTAACAAAGACGAACATCGTGAACGGGGAGTTAGTAGTTCATCGCGGTAGACTCTCCACTCCCACCTCTGCCATCACGTCCGGGCAGGCGTGGAAGAGTAGGCCAATACCCTCTTGAGGGGCTCTCTAGAGTTCCCTCTAGTGGAGGCCCTTCCACCAACGACAACGTGCTGCAGGGCATTGCAGGGCTGCGCCTTCGCCTCCACCGCCCTGTTCCTTACAAATTCCTTCCCTGACACTTTCCTCAACGTCGTCAATACCGCTGCTGCTGCTGGTAATGATGACGGTGATGCTAATGAAGGTCGTATTATTACTTTAGAAAGGAACAGCGCGAGAATAAAAAGCAAAACGACTCGAAGCAGAGACCTGAAAAACCAGTCCGGCTCGCATTCCGAGCGCCGCCCTGGCAGGATCCGCCCCGCGAGCTGCCCACGGACACGCGAACGCAGCAGAGGACGCGCCCCGAGTTGCTGCTCCCCGTGTGATGAGCGGGGCGTGCGCGCTGCACGAGCGGCTCGTCACCCCACGCTTGGAGATCAGTCAACAGTTGCCATGGCACGAGGCTACAACGACACATCGTCCCATTCGCGCCAAGGCCTTCCGCTGCTCGGGCCACTCCGTGGCTCTGCCGCTCCGCCCTTGTTCCGGACCGTCGAACATCGTCCCTCCGAGCCGGGACGCGTCACGCCCAAACGCACTTGTCGCAAGAGCGTGGACGATGACGCCTTTCGTCTGCGTGTGGTCTCCGAATACACGTGCTCCTCTTTCTGCCTCTCAATGTAGCTCGAAGGACGCATTGTCTGCGTGTGGGTCTACTGTATGCAACCCTATGCACAGAGAATGCCGTGGCGTTGTGGGTTAGCGCTCTACGAACCCGCTCACGAACAATAACAGTGACGCATATTTGGATGGGTACTGGACCAATCCCTTAGATCAACTCAACCTGAAGCGAGTGCTGGTGCGGTGTGTTGCCCATGCACATCATCGTGGAGACAAAGGCGGCCGTTCGTGGTGCTTGGCCGAACACCAACCCCCTCGCGTGCCATGCCGGTGCTCACCGACAGCACTTGGCCCAGCAATCTACTTAGACTACACGGGTGGGTGGGGAGGTCGTTGTCTTTGCGTGTACTGGAGATACAATGTCTCGCCGGCGTGAATCGCCTTCATTTCAAACCACCGGAATGGAAATGAAAGGCGCCGCCGCCGCTGCCGCCGCCGATGAGCCGACACTGGCACGAGAAGCACGTCTTGCGGGAGAGACGCGAAGAACGCGCAGCGTAAGCGGCCCCCCTGGGGGCTCGGGGCTCGGCGCGAAGGTCCCTGATCGCCGCCGGCCGAGTGCGCTGCCTTCGTCCTGTTTGCTGTACGCCACTCTGACTGCCGGAGCTTGGCTTATTACGCAAAAGGTTTGCGAAGTGATGAGCGAAGCGGTTTTTGTTGTTGTTGTCGTTGTTTTATTATGAACATGCTGTAAGTATATTTTTTACGTAACAATACACGGACAAAATTAATTCCTCATTCATTGGATGTGTGCCGTGCAGAAGGGCCATTGCCTGAAACGTCGCGCCTGCTATCATCATTTTAATGGGCGCGCGGTGTTGTTGACATAGCGAGATGCAGCGCAGTACGAAAGTTGGCCAAGACACGTTGGTGACAATCACACGTTTGTGCTCAAATTGTGCAAGCAAAGCAATCAATCGCTCGCCCAAAGGCCGACTGGGATGCGACAGGCGCTGGTCGTCTGACGAGAAAAGCCGCGCGATGCCCGCGCCGTGCTGCTGTCCGCGTCTTGCGGCGCCCCCCCCCCCCCGCGTCTCCGTGGAGTCTGTCAGTCAGCGATGGCTGCGTCATGGGCAGGGAAGGGCCCTGGGAGGGACAATGGCTCCAACCGCGATTCAACGTTGCAATCCGCCCCGCTCCGCCTCCTCCTCCTCCATCCCTCTTTCTCTCTCCTCTCTCTCTCCCACACAACCGCGGAGACGCAGCTCAATTACGCTTCGCCACAAACACCACACCACACCGAGCATGTTCGCCGCGTGCCAAATTGTCAGTCACCCGATGTGTTTACAAATGTCGGCCCCTCAAATACGGATTTGGTCAAATTAAGCATCGCACGTCGTCCGCGGTGACCGGGCTCGAACCGCGACCCGATGTCATCACCACGGGTGGCGGAGAACCCGGATTCGAGTTCTGGCTCTGAGCACCACTGGCTCAGTGCCAGATCCACACCCATTACCACGGCTACCAGTCGAGAAACCAAAATATCCACCGTCGTCATAAGCCCTGATCTATCCACTGCTAGATTCAGACTTCTGATGAGACACTGTTTTGTTAGATGGTCAATCATCTCATCCAAATGTCACCTTTAAGTTTGAGAAATTCTGCAGAGTTTTCAAAAAAACTGCGCTGAGGTTTGACAAGTGTCGTGGTCTTGGCGAGTGAGTAAAGCTCCCCGTGGCTGTCTTCTCGCCTCTAATCCGTGACTCTGCTCTCGGCTCTAATCGGACCGTAAAGGACCCCAGCGGAGTGGCGGGGAGCCCCGCTGGTGTTGCTAGGGGTGTCCGTGGAGAGGGAGGTGGAGCGAGAAGCTTCAGTGTGGACAGCAGGAAGGGGATTAGAACTCTCAGAAGTTATATAAAAAAGAAGAAACAATCAAACATTCTAAATAAAATCGGCTTCAAACAAATGGCATCCGAAAGACAATTCGGCGTTTGTTTCATGTAAAGTCACTCCTGGATGAAGCCCCCCCCCCCCCCCCCCCCCCACATCTTATCATCGAATGACTTACTTGACCATAGTTCACCACGCTGGTTCAATTTCGATTTAAAGCTTTAATTTTAGATTTAAAGCTTTAATTTTAGATTTAAAGCTTTCGTGACTGCAGGGAATCATCTTCTTGGTTCTTTCGGTAAAGTCACGTAGAAGGGAAGTAATAAAATAATAAAAATATAAAACATAATAAAATAAAATAATTCTCACGACGTTTCGGCTACAACGCAAGCAGCCGTCTTCAGTGTAGGTGGGCGAAGGGCGCGACTCGTTGAGATGTCACGCGCCGTTGACGTTAGCCATGGCTGGGAATCGAACTCAGGCGACCGGGTTCATCGCACGGTGCGCAAATCACTGCCTCACTTGCTCCAAACCTATAACATCAACATGATAACGTCTCATAAATAAGATTGAAGAAAAAACACACAGGAGGTGATAATATATTTGTTTTACTTTCAATTCACATGAGAAACGCGACTTCCAAAACTCGTCGTCAAATCCAAGCCCGACACCACCCAGCAGCTTTGTTTCAAAAATTCATTAATCAATCTTATTTTCTTATTTTTCATACTTTGATACTGGCATAAAGGTCCCATGATACAGATCTGTATCGTTCCGCAGAGTGCTGATATATTTATGCCACTCATTCGCTGCGTTTCTTTAAATAGTTGATCTACAGTCATCCTCCACTGTCATTGTGTTCCGTGTCAATTAGTAAGAAGCCTGTCCCCAGATCAGGTGCGTCTTTTTCTCTGTGTGTAAACTGTGTGGGTTGTGGGGAGTGGTGGCGCCGTAGTTAGCGCACTGCTCTGCGAACCGAGCCACGGATAACACAACACAACCTTGCTCACAGCCTTTGCCGCAACAGTCTTGCAAACTCTACCCTAGAGCTGTCTGTGTGTGTGTGTCTGCGTGAGCATCTAAACGTATCCCTGTGTGTATGTCTTTCGATACGAATGCGTGCCTGTGTGAGTGTTCCGGCGTGGTGCTGGTCATCCACCCCCTCGTCTGTCGTGCCGGCCTTCGTCGGTGTTTGCTCACAGCACTTTCCCCAACAGTCTGTTGAGGCTATACGGGAGATCTTTGTCTTGTGTGAGTGTGTATCCGTGTGACCGACCTCAGCGGCTACAACAACACCCTCTGAGTCATGCGATTCACGTCTTTAATCAAGACGTGGTTGTCATCATCTATAATTGGTCATTCGCAACACATGTTAAACACCCATGGATTATACCCATATATTATACCCATGTATACTAGCTATGTTTAACACCCATGTAAACTACATGTGTTTAACACACATGTACACTACATGTGTTTAACACCCACGTACACTACATGTGTTTAACACACATGTACACTACATGTGTTTAACACCCATGTACACTACATGTGTTGAACACACATGTACACTACATGTGTTTAACACCCATGTACACTACATGTGTTTAACACCCATGTACACTACATGTGTTTAACACACATGTACACTACATGTGTTTAACACACACGTACACTACATGTGTTTAACACCCACGTACACTACATGTGTTTAACACCCATGTACACTACATGTGTTTAACACACATGTACACTACATGTGTTTAACACCCATGTACACTACATGTGTTGAACACACATGTACACTACATGTGTTTAACACCCATGTACACTACATGTGTTTAACACCCATGTACACTACATGTGTTTAACACACATGTACACTACATGTGTTTAACACCCATGTACACTACATGTGTTTAACACACATGTACACTACATGTGTTTAACACCCATGTACACTACATGTGTTGAACACACATGTACACTACATGTGTTTAACACCCATGTACACTACATGTGTTTAACACCCATGTACACTACATGTGTTTAACACACACGTACACTACATGTGTTTAACACCCATGTACACTACATGTGTTTAACACCCATGTACACTACATGTGTTTAACACACATGTACACTACATGTGTTTATATATCTCGCTGTATTAGCTCTTCGCGGTGTTTGGCTTTGCGATCCTCCGCGCCCCAAAATAGCCGCGCGTCACTCACGCGCGCGCCGCGGTGACGTCGGCGCGGCGCCGACTCCCCCGCCCCCCTCACCTGTGCCCTGCCCCTCACCTGTGCCCTGCCCCGCCCCCCTCACCCTCACCTGTGCCCTGCCCCTCACCTGTGCCCTGCCCCTCCCCCCTCACCTGTGCGCTGCTCCGCCCCCTCCCCCCTCACCTGTGCGCTGCACCTGCGCCGCCTCGGCGGGATGAAGGCGCGGAGACGACGCCGCGCCGGGGACAGTCGTCATCGCTCGCACTCTCGTCTCCGCTACCCACGACTGCAACAACAACAAAAACAACAACAACAAAAACAACGACAACAACGACGACTGACTGGCTGAGAGTTCTTGAATCAACCCCGGGGAGTCGGCGAGCAACTTCGCGGCGAGACCTCGCGGGCGTTGTACCGAGGTAGGGGGTGGGGGTCCCGCCGAGTCCGTCTGGCACGCCACGTCCCGTCGCCTCCGACTCGCCGTTCTCCGCAGACGCGCGTCAGTGCGGCGTGCCGCCCAGACGTGACGATCGCGCGTGCTCGCGTGTGATAGCTCGTACATAGCCGTCGTCGTCGTCAACATGAGCCATGGTCTATCCACCGCTAGATGAAGACATACCTTACGCAGTCGCCATCGGTCAGGGTGCTGAGCTGAACGCACGGCACGTCGTTGAGCGTCCATTCCCGTGCTCGCGTTAGGGACACGTGTACCTCGAGTCGCCCACGTGTCTCTCGAGTCGCCCACGTGTTCGATGTTCAACGCCAACAGCTGATGTGTCGCTCTCGGCTCAACTGAACATTGATTTCATTGAAAGGAAGATTCGGAACGAAAGTTTAGAGGAGGAGGAGTTAAGGGTGAGTTTGGGGGGTGAGGGGTGGGTGGCATCATCACCATTAACAACATCATCGTCATCATCCCACTCACATCACCGCCGGTATCAACATCCGTGCGCACAGCTATGGACGCATCTTGAGGAGGAGGAGGAAGAAGGGAGACGACGAGGTGAGAGGAGGTGGATGTGGATGAGAAGGCATTGCTAGCCGGCAGCGCGGAATAATCCCAAGGCGGAACTCAAAGTTCTCCCCGATCTCGTCAGCTCGGAATCTCAGGAGCTCACCCCAGGACCCACCTCACCGCCCGGAACCTCGGGAGCTCCGCCGGCGATGGGCGACCAGGTAGACCTGGCGACCCTCTTCCGGAAGTGCGACGTGCGCGGCACGGGCCGCCTCGAGTACGAGGACTTCAAGCGCCTGTGCCGGGACCTCGGCGTCGAGTCGCACGAGGTGCCCGCGCTCTTCCAGTCTCTCGACAGCGACCGCGACGGCGCCATCAGCTACGGCGACTTCGAGGACGGCTTCAGGAACGTGTCCGAGGGCTCGGACGAGACCGGCCGCGCGGCGTCGCTCCGGCGGCTATCGTCCGTGTCCTACTCCAACTTCTCCACGACTTCCTCCACGTCCCCCTTCGCCTCGTCCCCCGCGGGGCGACTCGCGTCCCTGCCGCCGGTCGCCGCCTCGTCTCCCGTCAAGTCGCCGCTGCGTCGCAAGCGGTCGTGGCGGGATTTCGAGGATCAGTGCGGGGAGAATGTCCGCTACCTGCCCAAGTGAGTGGCTCGTGGGGTCATTGTGTTGTTGGGTCGTGGGGTCATTGTGTTCTTGGGTTGTGGTGTCATTGTGTTGTTGGTTCATTGTGTTGTTGGGTCGTGGGGTCATTGTGTTTATTGTGTCATTGGATGGTGGGGTCATGTGACGCTATAGGGATGTGGTCGTCCTTGTAAGAGAGCTGCTAATCTCAATGGGCTTCATCAGCTGCAATAATACAGCCCCGAGTCTGGTTGTGGGGTCGTGGTGGGGGGTATGGGGATGGTGGCTGACCGAGAGGGGTCAGTGAGTGATGAACAGCAGGCGACAGCTCGCGTCTTTCCTCTCTCTCCGCCGAGTGTTGCCCACTTTTTGCGTCGAACTCGGACCCAGAGAGGCGGGGATCCTTGCCTCGATTGTCACCTGGCAGCTCGCCAGCGTTGCTTGGAAAGCAAACCTGGCTCTGCCGATGAGGCACTGAATGTCGAAACCGGTTAAAGAGTTGTACTTGTAGGAAAGCAATGCTGATGAAATAATTATTTTTTGAAAGCCCCGCCCACCTCCACGTACTCCCCCCCCCCCCCCGCGAAGCTGGAATCCGCGATGGCAGGGGGAGAGGCAGTTTATGGGCTCGATGGTCTCGATGAGAATGCCGATGGTGGTTATACATTAACCACGTGGGTTGTATTCCCTTATCAGCAGGAAGTCAATTGCCATAGTCTACGGCGTCAGTAGCAGTAGAAGCAGCAGCATGAGCGTTATAAGAAGCATTGGCCTCATCATCATCATCAGCAGCAACGATAGAACATCGTCATCAGCAGTAGCGCAATCCAGTCATCAACAAGGGCAATAATGATATCATGATCAGTAGCTGCGGGGATCAATAGCAGGGAGCATCATCGCCATCATAATCAGCAGCATGCGTGCTATCAATTATCAGTGGCAGCAGCAGCAAGCACATCATCGTCATCATCTTTACACGCAGCCCCCTCTTCCTTCAGACAGCGGTGGCCTCGCACAAACCACAGCCACCGCAAGCCGCACGCTGCCAGTCACAGCCAAGCCGCACGCCGTTACCAATCACAGCCAGATGAGCAGGAAGACTACGACCACCAGTTACACCCGCCGGGATATGGAGCATCATGGTCCCGGACACGGAATGGTCTCGGCTCGCTAGTCGTGACGTCGCGGGTCTTTAAAGTCCCAGCAGGTGGCTTGATTTAGGGCATCGGGAATTAAAACACCTTGGCACATTAGCGAATAACACCGGCGGTGGCTTTCGAGTGAAAATTATACGATAGGCGCTTTATAGCTCATCGGATTCCCCCAGTCCAGGTGAACGTTCTGATTTACAGCACGTAGAGAGAGGCCAGAGAGAGCTGCTGTCTCCGTGACGAAGTGGGCCGTTCCTTCCTTGTTTTCGCCTTGAGAGGTCACAGGAGTGCTGTTGTTGACACGGAGCGAGTTGAGTTTTTTTTGCTTTGTAGATTTGTCTTGTGCACCACTGCCAACGCAAGCAGCAGCATCAGCCTCGCCAAATAAATTTGGTTTAGCTATAATAAGTAATTCTATATGTAAATAAGTATTTTAACTTAAGGTAAATCCCCTAGACTCACGAATGCTAGTATTGACAGTTACAATCTGGGGTTGGATTTTTTTTACGTGTAGAGATTCATATATAAAGTTGACGTCTGCTCATCATTGTCACTGCCATGGGAACTTGGAATTTCCTCCACTGGTCCACGTTTAGAGCAGACAATGGCGTAGTTTGTTGTGTTGTTTGTGGTTGTTATCGTGGTGAATTGTAAACGAACGGGCCTCGTGAGCATCGCCATCGCAGTCGCCACGTTCCCCGGGAGCCGTGGGGGCTCCGGGAACTCGTAATCGATGGGTGACGTCACGAACCCCACACTCCACTGACCCCCCCCCCCCGCGCGCTCCGTGATTCACGACTCCACCGCCAAATTCCGCGCGGTGACTCTCAAGCTCCAAACCGAGCCGCACCCCAACCTCGAGCCCTAACAGCAGCCCAACTTTAACCCTGGCGTGAGTCTGAGTCTAACCTGGCGTGAGTCTGACTCTAACCCTGGCGTGAGTCTGAGTCTAACCCTGGCGTGAGTCTGACTCTAACCCTGGCGTGAGTCTGAGTCTAACCTGGCGTGAGTCTGACTCTAACCCTGGCGTGAGTCTGAGTCTAACCCTGGCGTGAGTCTGACTCTAACCCTGGCGTGAGTCCGAGTCTAACCCTGGCGTAAGTCTGAGTCTAACCCTGGCGTGAGTCTGAGTCTAACCCCGGCGTGAGTCCGAGTCTAACCCTGGCGTAAGTCTGAGTCTAACCCCGGCGTGAGTCCGAGTCTAACCCTGGCGTGAGTCCGAGTCTAACCCTAGCGTGAGTCTGAGTCTAACCCCGGCGTGAGTCCGAGTCTAACCCTGGCGTAAGTCTGAGTCTAACCCCGGCGTGAGTCCGAGTCTAACCCTGGCGTGAGTCCGAGTCTAACCCTGGCGTGAGTCTGAGTCTAACCCTGGCGTGAGTCTGAGTCTAACCCTGGCGTGAGTCTGACTCTAACCCTGGCGTTAGTCTGAGTCTAACCTGGCGTGAGTCTGAGTCTAACCCTGGCGTGAGTCTGAGTCTAACCCTGGCGTGAGTCTGAGTCTAACCCTGGTGTGAGCCTGACTCTAACCCTGGCGTGAGTCTGAGTCTAACCCTGGCGTGAGTCTGAGTCTAACCCCGGCGTGAGTCTGAGTCTAACCCTGGCGTGAGTCTGAGTCTAACCCTGGCGTGAGTCTGACTCTAACCCTGGCGTGAGTCTGAGTCTAACCCTGGCGTGAATCTGAGTCGAACCCTGGCGGAAGCCTAACTCTAGCCCTGCCCCAACTTTTGACACTAGTTCTAAGCCTAACCCTAGCCGCATGACTAACCTTAGCCCTAACGCTAACCCTAACAGAATCAGAATATGTGTTTAGACTGGAGGGATCCGATGAGCTATTATACAGCTCCTTTGCACGGATGTCTGGCCGGGACAGGTCAGGACGTCACGATAACAAACAATAAACAAAAGCACAACTTGAGTGCAAAGGACAGGAATGGCAAACAAACAACAACTGACCCGAGCCTCACTAAATGACTCCTAAGCATAACTTTAACCCTAGCACGGAGCCTAACCCGAGACCCAAGCCTAACTTTAAACCTAACCATAATTATAAGTGTAAACCTGGCCCAAAGCCTATTAGCTCCTAAACCTGTTCCTTCAGGCTAACTCTAACCCTAGCACGAAGCCATAACTCTGACCCTGTCCCCTAATCACTCTGAACCCCTCATTCACAATGTCCCATTGTGACTCTTAGTGACGTCACGGCAGACCCATCTATCCCCCCAAGAGCGCCGTGAGGAATTCTTACTGCGTCGTAAATCCTTAAAATTTACGACCCAATAATATACAGACGTGTGCGCCTGTTGATCTATTGCCTCGTGTGCGAGAGCACTCTGTGTGTGTCTGTGGGTTTACGTGTGTGTGAGAGAGAGCTGTGTGTGTGTCTGTGGTTTTACGTGTGTGTGAGAGTTAGACGTGTCTGTATATGTGTACGTGTTGCGCGTCTGTATCGGCAGCGTGGGGAATACGGGTGATGAATTTAACTGAGCCACTTCACGCTCAACACGTTGGTCATGCCCTGTGCCAACCAGCCTGCTCCGCTTCCTCGTGCGACGCATCTGTGACCGATGAAATGTACATCCTGCGCGAGGTCAACCATTCACATTCAAACTCACGGTTGTGAGCCTTCGCAAAGAAGCACGTGGAAATTACACATTCCCATGACGGGGTGGTGGTGTGCGTGGTTGTGTGTGTTAACGGTGGTGGCATTGGCGGCCGTGGCCACGATGACCTCTTGACCTTGATCCTCTCCACAGCTCGTGGGTCCACGCCTCGGAGCTGCACTCGCAGCTCTCCCAGGTGGGGGATGAGAACCTGCAGCTGCTGTACGAGGGCGTCCTCTCCAACTTCCTCAGCGACATCAAGCGCCGCGTCACCGACAACGAGGATGTGAGCTACCAGCTCAAGCGGTGAGCCGCTCCCCCCACATCCTCCCTGCTCCCCTCTCGTTCCTGCTGCCCTCTTCTCTTCTCCTCCTGCCCTTATCCTCATGTCTTCCCTCTCCCCCCCCCCCCCACCCTCTCTGCTCCCTCTGTCTCTCCTCTACTCCCTGCTCCCACCCACATTCCCTCTCCCTGAAAAGGTCGGGTATCGTCGACCGATAAGCACCTGCAGCAGCGTTTGGCATAGGGAAGCAGCAGTGACCTCTCGGATCCTGACCGCAACCTCACTGGTCATCGCGGGGGGGGGGGGGGGGGGCAAGCGGTCGGCGTTTTCCCGGAGGACCTGGATGATGGGGCGGACTTCAGGCCTCCGAGCTCGGAGTGACCGGTTCGATTCCCGCGCGCAGGATCCAGGAGCAGAGCGCATTCCACCAGAACGAGATGGAGGCCGAGATGGAGGAGCGTGTGGCCACCACGGAGGCACGTGTCCGCAACGAGGTGAGACGCTCAACCATGCGCACTCCCACTCATCCGCACTCCCACTCAACCGCACTCCCACTCATCCGCACTCCCACTCAACCGCACTCCCACTCATCCGCACTCCCACTCATGCGCACTCCCACTCATCCGCACTCCCACTCATGCGCACTCCCACTCATCCGCACTCCCACTCATGCGCACTCCCACTCAACCGCACTCCCACTCATCCGCACTCCCACTCATGCGCACTTCCACTCATCCGCACTCCCACTCATGCGCACTCCCACTCAACCGCACTCCCACTCAACCGCACTCCCACTCATGCGCACTCCCACTCATGCGCACTCCCACTCATGCGCACTCCCACTCATCCGCACTCCCACTCATCCGCACTCCCACTCATCCGCACTCCCACTCAACCGCACTCCCACTCATCCGCACTCCCACTCAACCGCACTCCCACTCATCCGCACTCCCACTCATGCGCACTCCCACTCATCCGCACTCCCACTCATGCGCACTCCCACTCATCCGCACTCCCACTCATGCGCACTCCCACTCAACCGCACTCCCACTCATCCGCACTCCCACTCATGCGCACTTCCACTCATCCGCACTCCCACTCATGCGCACTCCCACTCAACCGCACTCCCACTCAACCGCACTCCCACTCATGCGCACTCCCACTCATGCGCAACCGCACTCCCACTCATCCGCACTCCCACTCATGCGCACTCCCACTCATCCGCACTCCCACTCATCCGCACTCCCACTCATCCGCACTCCCACTCATGCGCACTCCCACTCAACCGCACTCCCACTCATGCGCACTCCCACTCAACCGCACTCCCACTCATGCGCACTCCCACTCAACCGCACTCCCACTCAACCGCACTCCCACTCAACCGCACTCCCACTCAACCGCACTCCCACTCATGCGCACTCCCACTCAACCGCACTCCCACTCAACCGCACTCCCACTCATCCGCACTCCCACTCATCCGCACTTCCACTCATCCGCACTTCCACTCATCCGCACTTCCACTCATCCGCACTCCCACTCATCTGCACTCCCACTCAACCGCACTCCCACTCATCTGCACTCCCACTCAACCGCACTCCCACTCATCCGCACTCCCACTCAACCGCACTCCCACTCAACCGCACTCCCACTCATGCGCACTTCCACTCAACCGCACTCCCACTCAACCGCACTCCCACTCAACCGCACTCCCACTCAACCGCACTCCCACTCAACCGCACTCCCACTCAACCGCACTCCCACTCAACCGCACTCCCACTCAACCGCACTCCCACTCAACCGCACTCCCACTCATCCGCACTCCCACTCAACCGCACTCCCACTCATCCGCACTCCCACTCAACCGCACTCCCACTCATCCGCATCCCACTCAACCGCACTCCCACTCAACCGCACTCCCACTCAACCGCACTCCCACTCAACCGCACTCCCACTCACCGCACTCCCACTCAACCGCACTCCCACTCATCCGCACTCCCACTCATGCGCACTCCCACTCAATCCGCACTCCCACTCAATCCTGCACTCCCACTCAACCGCACTCCCACTCAATCCGCACTCCCACTCATCCGCACTCCCACTCAACCGCACTCCCACTCATCCGCACTCCCACTCATCCGCACTCCCACTCAACCGCACTCCCACTCATCCGCACTCCCACTCAATCCGCACTCCCACTCATCCGCACTCCCACTCATCCGCACTCCCACTCAATCCGCACTCCCACTCAACCGCACTCCCACTCAACCGCACTCCCACTCAACCGCACTCCCACTCATCCGCACTCCCACTCAACCGCACTCCCACTCATCCGCACTCCCACTCAACCGCACTCCCACTCAACCGCACTCCCACTCAACCGCACTCCCACTCAACCGCACTCCCACTCAACCGCACTCCCACTCAACCGCACTCCCACTCCACTCATGCGCACTTCCACTCATGCCGCACTCCCACTCAACCGCACTCCCACTCAACCGCACTCCCACTCAACCGCACTCCCACTCAACCGCACTCCCACTCAACCGCACTCCCACTCATCCGCACTCCCACTCATCTGCACTCCCACTCAACCGCACTCCCACTCATCCGCACTCCCACTCATCTGCACTCCCACTCAACCGCACTCCCACTCAACCGCACTCCCACTCAACCGCACTCCCACTCAACCGCACTCCCACTCATCCGCACTCCCACTCAACCGCACTCCCACTCATCCGCACTCCCACTCAACCACACTCCCACTCAACCGCACTCCCACTCAACCGCACTCCCACTCAACCGCACTCCCACTCAACCGCACTCCCACTCAACCGCACTCCCACTCATCCGCACTCCCACTCATGCGCACTTCCACTCATGCGCACTTCCACTCAACCGCACTCCCACTCAACCGCACTCCCACTCAACCGCACTCCCACTCAACCGCACTCCCACTCAACCGCACTCCCACTCAACCGCACTCCCACTCATCCGCACTCCCACTCAACCGCACTCCCACTCATCCGCACTCCCACTCATCCGCACTCCCACTCAACCGCACTCCCACTCATCCGCACTCCCACTCATCCGCACTCCCACTCATCCGCACTCCCACTCATCCGCACTCCCACTCATCCGCACTCCCACTCAACCGCACTCCCACTCATCCGCACTCCCACTCATCCGCACTCCCACTCATGCGCTCCGTTACTTTCACTGCGAAGACGCAGACGACGACCCCCGGTGCGGCCTGCGTAGGCGACTCGGCGAAGTCGCCTACGCAGCTCTCGTGCCAGGGCAGGCGCACTTTGAGGCCACGCACACGGACACGAAAATGTCCGTGTAGCCTTTTAACACATACACTCGCGTACACATTTACACGCAAAGACAAAGATCCCCTGGATAGCCTCTCGACAGGTAGTTGGGGCAAGTGCTGGTCGAGAGCACACAAGTGGTGGTGTGGCCAGAACCACAGTCGTCCACCTTTGTCTTCCCAGGGCTGATGTTTCTCTCACCACACCCGGCACTCATTTTAAAGCTGAGCTGATCTAAGGGATGCCAGGGCCTGGTTTATATCCCACTCGCCAATAACGTCAGCAGTAGCCGAGAATCGAACTCAGGTCGGCGGCTTCATAGGGTAGTGCACTATCCACTATGCCACCTCTCCACGCACACAGACACGCACACACACAGATGCCAATGCACGTGAACACATGCGGATCGGGCACGATATGTGGTTGAAGTGTTATTGAGGTGTGGTTCTTCTGCAATTCACGCATCGTTCGTGCTTGGCTTGGGGCGTGGTTGTGTGCAACTTCGGTGGCATGCCAGTGTGGTTTTAAGTATCGTTCAGTGCTTCTTGGAACATTCAGGTGTGGATCAGGTATGGTTCGTGTATGATTCAGGTAAAGTTCGGGAGTGGTTCCTGATACGTTCAGGCACTGTTCGTGTAATGTGCAAGTGAGAAGCCGCTCATGTTCAGGTGGTCTTCAGGTGGTCTTCAGGTGATGTTCAGGTGATGTTCAGGCTATCTTCAGGTAGTGCCCCCCTAACGGCGCCTCTGTGCACCCGGTGCAGGAGAAGGCGAGGACGGAGGCGCTGATCGCCGAGATGCGGAGGAGGCACGACGGCGAGGTGACGGAGCTGCAGGCGGCACTCGAGAGGGTCAACGAGGTGCGTGTGTGTGTGTACGTGTGGGAGTGTGTGTGTGTACGTGTGGGAGTGTGTGTGTCTGTGGGAGTGTGTGTCTGTGTGGGTGGTGTGTGTGGGAGTGTGTGTGTGTGCGTTTGTGAGTGCGTGTGTATGTGAGTGCGTGGGTGTCTGTGTAACAGTGCGTGTGTTGTGTGTCCGTGTGTGTGTGTGCACGTGTGCACATTTCTCTTGGCGTGTCTGTGAGCATGCGTGTGTGTGCTCGCTAACAGCACTTACCCTTACAGTCTGTTAAGGCTATATGGGGGATCTTTGTCTTTGTGTGTCCGTGTGCATCTGCGTGTTCGTGTGGGTCTGTGTGTGTACGCGTGTGCACATTTGTCTTGGCGTGTCTGTGAGCATGCGTGTGTGTGTGTGTACGTGTATACGCATGCACACACTCACGCGTGTTTGTGTCGGTCTCGTTCAGCTCCAGTCGGATAAGAAGGCGGTGAACAAACACGATGAGATCATCGAGCTGAAGATGAAGATCAACGAGATGACGATGGTGGGCGCACTCTGATCCGATCACCACAACTCTACCCTGGACACTCGCCACGACCCTGACACTCACCGCGGCTCCAACCGTAACTTCTACTCTGGCCCAACCCTCGTGTTGGCCTTATCGCTGACTCTTACCTTGACCTGAACTTTTACCCTTTTCATAAACCTTAGCCTAATCCTATTCCTTTCCTTGACTCAACGTTAATCCTTCCCCTAACTCTGAGTCTCGTAATCACCCTCCCCATGGCCCTTGACAAAGCAGCACTCGCGTTACCCACTCTGCAGGGATGATGAATGCCTTGGTTACCTTCCTGACCATTGCTCTACAATGACTCAAATCCTCATCCTTCTCGTCCTACTTTGCCACCTGCAGGAGAACCAGCAGATGAAGAGGAACCTCTTGGAGGCGCAGACGAACCTGACGGTGCTGCAGAGCGAGCTGGACACCGTGAAGACCGAGTCCACCTCCCAGCGGCTCAACCTGGAGAGGTGAGGTCCCCCAAGTCGATCGTCTGGGGTCAGGGGGTCAAACGGAGTGGGCTGCCATTGCTGATTGCAATGACGCGATGTCTGGGAGAGTCAACGCGGCATCCGAACGCGACAGCATCTCAACACGAATGTCCCTTGTGATGGCCTTTGGCTAACCATCAAACCATCCACAGATGACCATCCATGGCTAACCTTTTGGCTGACCATCTAACAAAAATGGTCACTGCATCGCGCTCTTTCAGTAGCACTTCTGCGGCCGTCTGGAACGCTCTTCCTTCCAACATTAAGAAGCCACTGGAGCTATGCTCTTTGAAATCATCATCGTCTAGAATAGAAACCATTTTTCTTTGGAACTACTTTTTGTGCTTAGCTCGTTGTCCGTCCCCCGCACCTCCGATTAGCATGGTTGGCTACGTACGGTGGGAAAGAGGTTCAAGTTCAGCGTACATCGTTCTCAAAGCATTCGATAATGAAGGTGGAACAAAAGAAACGACGCGCTGTCTCTCTCTCTCCGCCGAAGCCGTCGCGTCGTGGCGAGCAGCAGACTCCGACAATGAGCTCTGAATGTATTTCTGCTGCCATTGTGCACAAGAAGAGAAGAGCATTTCTCAGGCCATGTTTGTTATTCAAATAAAATGTAAAGAAGGAGGCTTTGCTGTCAGTGGCTGTACTAAGTCATGAAAAACAGGAACCCCATTAATCTCTCAATTCCCCAAAGAGGAGTCATCATCACTAAACTCAAAAATCAGCTGCAGTGTATGCACGTTAAGCGTTGTATCTCTCGCGAGTGTCAGGAGAATGGCCTGGAACGGTTTGCGCCGTTCGATGGGACGGATTAAAAGTCACTCAAACTCTCGCAAAAGTTCAGACGGGGACTGAGTGTTGCGTCATACCCCCGAGCATTCGGGTCGTCAAGAAATATCCAAGCGCATTGTCTGATAACACCAAACTGCTGCGTGTGTTTGTGTGCGAGCGAGCGAGCGAGTGGATTGTTGGACAGCTGTCTGACAACTCAGAGTGTATTGTTTGAGTGGATATTCTGAATACTCAGGGGATTTCTGTCTCCTGTGATTTTAATTCCCCCTAAAGTGTCCCCCTTGACCGACACACGCGGAGACACACGTGGGGGGGGGGGGGTAAGGGGGGGTAACAGGGGACACGCGGGGGGACACACGCGGGGACACACGGGGGGTGGGACAGGGGACACACGGGGGGGACACTGAGACGCGAGGCTACAGCACAGAGACACGACGGAGACTGAGCAGCAATGCGCCCCTCTGTGCTCTCGTAGAGCGCCTCGGGCGCTCGCTGCTGCCGCCTCCTCTGCCAGCGGCCGCTGTCACGAACGGGCGCGCTTTATTTATTTATATAACCTGTGACCGACAGAGGCCTCATTGTGATGGGGAGGGGTGGGGGAGAGCGAGGGCCGGGCTCCACGTGAGCAGCTCGGCAACCCTACACGCTGACGCGTCACCACGCAAGGCTGCGTGCGTGTGCGCTGGCATGTGTGTGCGTGTGTGCCTGTAAACGATTGTACGTGCATGGTGCTAGCCACCCCATCCTCCCCCACCCCCTCGTGCAGTGCCGACTTGCCTCGGTGCTCGCTGAAAGCACTTGCCCCTACAGTTTGTTAAGGCTATACGGGGGATCTTTGTCTTTGTCTTTGTAAACGATTGTACGTGCATGTTGCTAGCCATCCACTCCCCCAAACCCCCTCGTGCAGTGCCGACTTGCCTAGGTGCGCGCTAAAAGCACTTGCCGAAACAGCGTATGCATGCTACCTGGGGGATCTTTGATATTGTGTGCGAGTGTGTGAGTGTGAGTGCGCGCGTGCATGTGTACATGTGTCCGTAGTGTGGTGGGGAGCGGTAGTGTAACGGTTACTGCTATGCTTCACTACGAACCCCGGTGACCCAAGTTCGATTTCTGATCACGGCCAACACCAGCGACGATGATCTGAACCAGTCCCGGGCCTCCCCGAGGCCGACTCGGCCTCAAATGAGTACCTGGTGCGGTGTGTAAACATCGCCACTAGGGAGACAAAGGCGGCCGGGCGTCGTTGTGGCCACCCACCCCCTCGTGTGCCATGCCGGCCTTCATAAGTGCTCGCTAACTGCACTTGCCCCATGTGAAGGTTACACAGGGCATCTTTGTTCTAGTGTCGAGTTGAGGTTGTGTTCAGAGTAACTTAAACAATGACACCAGTGGTACAGACAATCCACGTCCACCGTCATCGTTAACTGTGCAGCTGATTAATCAGTGTAGTGTAACTATTACTGTATGAGTGAACAAAAACATCTCCCCTACCATGGATGGTTAATGAATGTCGCTTTGTCTCCATGCCCCCGTGTCTCCATGCCCCCGTGTTCAATGCCCCCCGTGTCTCCGTGCCCCCGTGTCTCCGTGCCCCCGTGTCTCCATGCCCCCGTGTCTCCGTGTCTCCATGCCCCCGTGTCTCCATGCCCCCGTGTCTCCGTGTCTCCATGCCCCCGTGTCTCCATGCCCCCGTGTCTCCATGCCCCCGTGTCTCCATGCCCCCGTGTCTCCATGCCCCCGTGTCTCCATGCCCCCGTGTCTCCATGTCCCCGTGTCTCCATGCCCCCGTGTCTCCATGTCCCCGTGTCTCCGTGTCTCCATGCCCCCGTGTCACCATGCCCCCGTGTCTCCATGTCCCTGTGTCTCCATGTCCCCGTGTCTCCATGCCCCCGTGTCTCCATGTCCCCGTGTCTCCGTGTCTCCATGCCCCCGTGTCACCATGCCCCCGTGTCTCCATGCCCCCGTGTCTCCATGCCCCCGTGTCTCCATGTCCCCGTGTCTCCATGTCCCTGTGTGCCTGTAGGGAGCAGGCTCTGATCCGGCAGCACGAGGAGGAGAGGCAGGAGCTGACGCGGCAGATCGATATGCTCAGGTATGACGCTACACACACCCACCCTGACGCAACACACACAGTTCTCCCGAGGTGAAAGGTAATAGGTCGTACATAGCTCATGATCGATACCGTAGACCTCTGCTTCCTTTCGGTCCGAATTTGGCCTTGACACTAGAAGATAAACACATTACCCACGTGACTTGGGTGACTGACAGACGCACTCGCAAATGGACAGATGGAAGGAGTTCCTTCGAGTGTGAACAGCCTTGAGTACGTTGCAACACTGTATTGTTCACACGTTAACGTTCAAACGTGTGCGTGCGTGTGTGTGCTCAGGGCGTGGGAAAGGTGGCGCAATGATTCGCGTACAGCCCTTTGATCTCAGCAACCTGGGTTTGATCCCTCACCACGGCCCAACATGAGTGGCGAGAGTTCAAGTTTATTTGATTTGTCACACGGATGATGATGACGATGGTCCGGTGCAGCCGGTTGCCCCTGACGATTGTACACGCAAGGTCCGTGGTGCTGCATTAGGCACAGCAGCAGCACCAACGACAATGACAACAAAGACAACAACTTGCAGAGAACGAGCATCAGGGTCCTTCGGGAATATTACACAACATTTAGTGATATCTGAACCATTCCTTGGCCTTCCCCTAGGACGACTCGGCCTTAAATAAGCACCTGGTGCAATGTGTAAACATTGGCATTGGACCACCAACCCCCTTTTCCCCCCACCCTCTTCCACCTTGCCAGACTTTAATAGGTGCTCGCGAACAGCACTTGCCCCAACATCCTGCGCAGACTACTCGGGTGACCTTTACCTTTGGCTTTGTGCACAGGTCAGCGCACCGCAAGATGAACGACAGCAACGACGGTCTGCGGGCGGTGCTGGAGAACTCGATGAGCCAAGCTCGCGCCAACGGAAGTCCCGTGAGTGACGTGCCGGTGACATCAACGCCACTTGTCCATCGACTAATGCGCTAACATGCGTGTCGGTTAACACGCGTGTCAGTCGAACAAGTCGCAAGCGTACGTAGCGGTCGGTGATGCGGCGAGAGACGAGCGTGGAACGGCTCGCTGCTGTCAGTCTCTGTCACTCAAGTCTTAGACAAGGGGACCACAATGCAATTCTTCTTCAGGAAATGCTGGTGGTTCTCTTCCATGACACACGGAGGGCGGAGGTTCTATTTGGCGCGTGTTTGTATCTAGGACATTTTTTGCGGCCCGTGCCGTTTTTCTGTCACGACGACGCGATTGTCCCGTCATTCACGGATTTGATCGTTACTCAAACGTGCCCAGATAGAACAATATTACTCGCCAATTACTCAAGCGGGACTGCGAACGTGCCGTTAACTAAATACGTCGTATTGCACGCGGCTGGGTGAACGTCAACGCGTGAAGGCGGCTCGGGTCGGCTGTGTGGTGGGTCGTGGTGGGTCGTGGTGGGTCGTGGTGGGTCGTGGTGGGTCGTGGTGGGTCGTGGTGGGTCGTGGTGGGTCGTGGTGGGTCCCTCGGTGCCGCCAGGGCTCCCCTCCCCATGTGGGGCCGTGGTCCGGCCCTCGTCCGGTCCGCGTTTTCTCTCTCGACTCCGCGAGTGTCCGGCTCGGTTTCTGAGCAAACGTGGCAGTGGGGGGCTTTCTGGAATTAACGCACGCGTCGCGAATTGGAATGGTGGAACAAATTAATTACGAATTCGTTATGTCTGCAATTTAAGCATGATGATAATGATGGAGTATTGTGATGATGATGTTAATGATGGTGTCCACAATAATGATGAGGTTGATGATGATTCTATACATGATGATGATGTCGATGTCAGTGAGCACAGTGATGACGGCGACGATGATGATGTTGACAATGATGACGATGTTGTCACCAGAGATCTCAGAGCCCATCGCCGGTGCCTGGCCCGCGCCACAGTTCGCCGCAGGTGACTCGGAAAGTCCCGGGGACCCCGGTTCGACTCCCGGTGCCGAGGAGGCACCCCCAGCAGCACTCCCCTTCTCACTACAGCGGCGACGAGGACGAGTGAGTGAGCGACGGTGACCTCGGCACACCCAGCCAGTCCAGCGGTCGCCCGGCCGGCTCGTCCCCGCGCTGAGAGCTGCCCCGAGCAAAGCTCGAGCCAAACGCACCCGGCACACTGTGGCTTTAAAGAGAACACGTTAATAGCGGGTGACATTCACAGCACATAGAGACAGGCCAACATGAACGTAGACTGTGCCAATATTCATAGCTCTAATCTTAGCCCTTCCACTGGCGTGATCACTGAGATTAACCCAACACTAACCTCGACCCCAACCCAAGTCTCGACTCGAACCCTCGCCTTGGCTTTCACACACACTATAACTCTAGCCCTATCCCTAACCTTCGCATCAACACCATGTACTCGCTGTCTCCCACCACCGCACCCGGTGGCGCAGATATGAGTGTGCAGGTGGTGCCACTGCACCAGGTGCCGGACTGTAAAGGGGGAGTGAGGGGGGTGGAGGGGGGAGGCCCATGTGATGCATTGCATCAGGGCCCGTGGGATGCATTGCGTCAAGGCCCATGCCAACCTATGCCACCGGCCTAACTCCACGCCGTCCCCGCCCCTCCCGGCAGCTTCTCGGCGTCGTCTCTCTCCGACTCGGCGCTGGAGGAGGAGGGCAGTCCCAGCTGTGTTGACAGCGGCCTCTCCACCATGCGGAGGACAGGCGAGGCCCCATGGGGGGCGGCCCGCAGGCCGAGGGGCCAGGCGGCCGCCCTGCACCGCAACGGCTTCCGCGAGTCCGTGAGCTCTGAAGCGTCAGCCGTGGACGTGAGTAGAAGGGGGGGGGGGGCACTGCGGTAGTGGGGGTGCCTGGGGGGCCAGGGGAACTGATGGGGAGAGCGCTGGACTGCCGGAGAGTCTGGAGGTCAGGGGTCGATCCTGGGCGTGGTTTTGCGGCTACTGTTACAGTAGTTTTGATAGGTGATGGATTCATTCCGTGTCGGTCATTGGGGTCCACGACGCCAGTCAGTGTGGGTTGGTGAAGATGATCGCCCGCTACTCACGTTCGCCACAGCCGGGAATCGAACTCGGCCGCTAGGTCCGTTGCTCAGTGGGGGATGCACCGAGCGGACGTCCCGTGACTCCGCACCGATGCGACCCCCCCCCTACCCCCCGATCACCGCTCCCCCGCCCCCGACGGCGCCCCAGATACCGGACATGGAGGACGAGGAGTCTGAGCGCATGCTGCGAGGCGTGCGTGACGCACGCCCGCTCAGCCGCACCCCCTCCAACGCCTCCTCGCGCCGCACCATCCGCGCCTTCGGCAAGGTACGGCACGGGGCCGGCACGGGGCCCGGCATGAGTCCCGGCACGGGGGGGCTACCCCGACCTCTCCGTGGGGAACACGTTATCCTGCTACGTACGGCGCGAAAGAACGTTGAACGTACATTCGTGCATACATCTAGCAGTGCTGCTGCTGACAGAGAAGCGCAGAGGGAGACGCACGTTCACACAGACACGTGCGTGCGCGTCTGTGTCGTGCGCGCAGGACAAGGACGCGCTGAGCGGCAGCGGTGGGTCGGGCCGCGTGGGCCGCGTCTACAAGATCGTGCTGGCCGGAGACGCCTCCGTGGGGAAGTCGAGCTTCCTCATGCGGCTCTGCAAGAACGAATTTGACGGCAACACCTGCTCCACGCTCGGTGCGGCGATGGGTGGGGAGTGGTGGCGGGAGGGGGGGTGTGAGGGGAGGGGGGGAGACCCCCCGAAGTGTGTACAGAGGAACGCAGAGGTGCCCACAGGACGGTGATCGTCGATGAGGAGGAGCTCCCGTGCTGCTGCCGTGGTGGCAGACAACAACACCGACTCAGCGCGTTCGTCAATAACAACACTGGGAAAATAAATAATAGGCGACGTTTTGGGCAATGACCCTCATTCACAGCACCTGCGGAGAGGCGTTTGTGACACCCTGGTGGTGGTGGGGGCGTGGGGTAGTGGTGGGGGAGTGGGGGGGGGGGGCGTGGGGGGTGCGTGTGACACCTTGAGAGTGGTAAGGTGACATCTTTGGGGGTGGGCGAGGGGACACCTGGGGAGCAGGTAGCACCTGCCGTGCTGCTGTGCCACACCTGGGGGGAGGGGAGGTGCCGGGCGAGTGGCTCACGCGGGTGGTGTGCGAGTGGCTCACGCGGGTGGTGTGCGAGTGGCTCACGCGGGTGGTGTGCGAGTGGCTCACGCGGGTGGTGTGCGAGTGGCTCACGCGGGAGGTGTGCGAGTGGCTCACGCGGGTGGTGTGCGAGTGACTCACGCGGGAGGTGTGCGAGTGGCTCACGCGGGTGGTGTGCGAGTGGCTCACGCGGGTGGTGTGCGAGTGGCTCAAGCGGGTGGTGTGCGAGTGGCTCACGCGGGTGGTGTGCGAGTGGCTCACGCGGGTGGTGTGCGAGTGGCTCACGCGGGTGGTGTGCGAGTGGCTCACGCGGGTGGTGTGCGAGTGGCTCACGCGGGTGGTGTGCGAGTGGCTCACGCGGGAGGTGTGCGAGTGGCTCACGCGGGAGGTGTGCGAGTGGCTCACGCGGGAGGTGTGCGAGTGGCTCACGCGGGAGGTGTGCGAGTGGCTCACGCGGGAGGTGTGCGAGTGGCTCACGTGGGAGGTGTGCGAGTGGCTCACGCGGGAGGTGTGCGAGTGGCTCACGCGGGAGGTGTGCGAGTGGCTCACGCGGGAGGTGTGCGAGTGGCTCACGCGGGTGGTGTGCGAGTGGCTCACGCGGGTGGTGTGCGAGTGGCTCACGCGGGTGGTGTGCAAGTGGCTCACGTGGGAGGTGTGCGAGTGGCTCACGCGGGTGGTGTGCGAGTGACTCACGCGGGTGGTGTGCGAGTGGCTCACGCGAGTGGTGTGCGAGTGGCTCACGCGGGTGGTGTGCGAGTGGCTCACGTGGGAGGTGTGCGAGTGGCTCACGTGGGTGGTGTGCGAGTGGCTCACGCGGGTGGTGTGCGAGTGGCTCACGCGGGTGGTGTGCGAGTGGCTCACGCGGGTGGTGTGCGAGTGGCTCACAGCGTGGTGTGCGAGTGGCTCACGTGGGAGGTGTGCGAGTGGCTCACGCGGGTGGTGTGCGAGTGGCTCACGCGGGTGGTGTGCGAGTGGCTCACGCAGGTGGTGTGCGAGTGACTCACGCGGGTGGTGTGCGAGTGGCTCACGTGGGAGGTGTGCGAGTGGCTCACGCGAGTGGTGTGCGAGTGGCTCACGCGGGTGGTGTGCGAGTGGCTCACGCGAGTGGTGTGCGAGTGGCTCACGCGGGTGGTGTGCGAGTGACTCACGCGGGGTGGTGTGCGAGTGGCTCACGCGAGTGGTGTGCGAGTGGCTCACGCGAGTGGTGTGGCGAGTGACTCACGCGGGTGGTGTGCGAGTGGCTCATGCGAGTGGTGTGCGAGTGGCTCACGTGGGAGGTGTGCGAGTGGCTCACGCGGGTGGTGTGCGAGTGGCTCACGCGGGAGGTGGCGAGTGGCTCACGCGGGTGGTGTGCGAGTGGCTCACGCGGGTGGTGTGCGAGTGGCTCACGCGGGTGGTGTGCGAGTGGCTCACGCGGGTGGTGTGCGAGTGGCTCACGCGGGTGGTGTGCGAGTAGCTCACGCGGGTGGTGTGCGAGTGACTCACGCGGGTGGTGTGCGAGTGGCTCACGCGGGTGGTGTGCGAGTGGCTCACGCGGGTGGTGTGCGAGTGACTCACGCGGGTGGTGTGCGAGTGGCTCACGCGGGTGGTGTGCGAGTGGCTCACGCGGGTGGTGTGCGAGTGGCTCACGCGGGTGGTGTGCGAGTGGCTCACGCGGGTGGTGTGCGAGTGACTCACGCGGGTGGTGTGCGAGTGGCTCACGCGGGTGGTGTGCGAGTGGCTCACGCGAGTGGTGTGCGAGTGACTCACGCGGGTGGTGTGCGAGTGGCTCACGCGAGTGGTGTGCGAGTGGCTCACGCGGGAGGTGTGCGAGTGGCTCACGCGGGTGGTGTGCGAGTGGCTCACGCGGGAGGTGTGCGAGTGGCTCACGCGGGTGGTGTGCGAGTGACTCACGCGGGTGGTGTGCGAGTGACTCACGCGGGTGGTGTGCGAGTGGCTCACGCGAGTGGTGTGCGAGTGACTCACGCGGGTGGTGTGCGAGTGGCTCACGCGAGTGGTGTGCGAGTGGCTCACGTGGGAGGTGTGCGAGTGGCTCACGCGGGTGGTGTGCGAGTGGCTCACGCGGGAGGTGTGCGAGTGGCTCACGCGGGTGGTGTGCGAGTGACTCACGCGGGTGGTGTGCGAGTGGCTCACGCGGGTGGTGTGCGAGTGGCTCACGCGGGTGGTGTGCGAGTGGCTCACGCGGGTGGTGTGCGAGTGGCTCACGTGGGTGGTGTGCGAGTGACTCACGCGGGTGGTGTGCGAGTGGCTCACGCGGGTGGTGTGCGAGTGGCTCACGCGGGTGGTGTGCGAGTGGCTCACGTGGGTGGTGTGCGAGTGGCTCACGCGAGTGGTGTGCGAGTGACTCACGTGGGAGGTGTGCGAGTGGCTCACGCGGGTGGTGTGCGAGTGGCTCACGTGGGTGGTGTGCGAGTGGCTCACGCGGGTGGTGTGCGAGTGGCTCACGCGGGTGGTGTGCGAGTGACTCACGCGGGTGGTGTGCGAGTGGCTCACGCGGGTGGTGTGCGAGTGGCTCACGCGGGTGGTGTGCGAGTGGCTCACGTGGGTGGTGTGCGAGTGACTCACGCGGGTGGTGTGCGAGTGGCTCACGCGGGTGGTGTGCGAGTGGCTCACGCGGGTGGTGTGCGAGTGGCTCACGCGGGAGGTGTGCGAGTGGCTCACGCGGGTGGTGTGCGAGTGGCTCATGCGGGTGGTGTGCGAGTGGCTCACGCGGGTGGTGTGCGAGTGACTCACGCGGGTGGTGTGCGAGTGACTCACGCGGGTGGTGTGCGAGTGGCTCACGCGGGTGGTGTGCGAGTGGCTCACGCGGGTGGTGTGCGAGTGACTCACGCGGGTGGTGTGCGAGTGACTCACGCGGGAGGTGTGCGAGTGGCTCACGCGGGAGGTGTGCGAGTGGCTCACGTGGGAGGTGTGCGAGTGACTCACGCGGGTGGTGTGCGAGTGGCTCACGCGGGTGGTGTGCGAGTGGCTCACGCGGGTGGTGTGCGAGTGACTCACGCGGGTGGTGTGCGAGTGGCTCACGCGGGTGGTGTGCGAGTGGCTCACGCGGGTGGTGTGCGAGTGACTCACGCGGGAGGTGTGCGAGTGGCTCACGCGGGAGGTGTGCGAGTGGCTCACGTGGGAGGTGTGCGAGTGACTCACGCGGGTGGTGTGCGAGTGACTCACGCGGGTGGTGTGCGAGTGGCTCACGCGGGAGGTGTGCGAGTGGCTCACGCGGGTGGTGTGCGAGTGACTCACGCGGGTGGTGTGCGAGTGGCTCACGCGGGTGGTGTGCGAGTGGCTCACGCGGGTGGTGTGCGAGTGGCTCACGCGGGTGGTGTGCGAGTGGCTCACGTGGGTGGTGTGCGAGTGACTCACGCGGGTGGTGTGCGAGTGGCTCACGCGGGTGGTGTGCGAGTGGCTCACGCGGGTGGTGTGCGAGTGGCTCACGTGGGAGGTGTGCGAGTGGCTCACGCGGGTGGTGTGCGAGTGGCTCACGCGGGTGGTGTGCGAGTGGCTCACGCGGGTGGTGTGCGAGTGACTCACGCGGGTGGTGTGCGAGTGACTCACGCGGGTGGTGTGCGAGTGGCTCACGCGGGTGGTGTGCGAGTGGCTCACGCGGGTGGTGTGCGAGTGACTCACGCGGGTGGTGTGCGAGTGACTCACGCGGGAGGTGTGCGAGTGGCTCACGCGGGAGGTGTGCGAGTGGCTCACGTGGGAGGTGTGCGAGTGACTCACGCGGGTGGTGTGCGAGTGGCTCACGCGGGTGGTGTGCGAGTGGCTCACGCGGGTGGTGTGCGAGTGACTCACGCGGGTGGTGTGCGAGTGACTCACGCGAGTGGTGTGCCGTGTCGCAGGCGTCGACTTCCAGATGAAGTCTCTGGTCGTGGACGGGGAGGAGACGACGCTGCAGCTGTGGGACACGGCCGGCCAGGAGCGGTACGACCCCATGACCCCCTTCTCCTTCTCCTCGTGACCTCCCTCTCTGTGACCCCCCTGTCCCCATGACCCCCCTCTCCGTGACCCCCCCCCCCTCCCCGTGACCCCCCTCTCCCCGTGACCCCCTTCCGTGACGCCCCCCCCACTCTCCTCCTGACCCCACGTCTTCCCTCCCGGGCTGTGTGGGCTACATGGGGGATCTTTGTCTTTGTTGCGGGCGCCAGGTTCCGCAGCATCGCCAAGTCGTACTTCCGGCGTGCGCACGGCGTGCTGCTGCTCTACGACGTCACCTGCCACGAGAGCTTCAAGAACGTGCGCGAGTGGGTGGACAATGTGCAGGTACTGCGGGTGCAGCAGGGACACGGGTGCAGCAGGGACACGGGTGCAGCAGGGACACGGGTACAGCAGGGACACGGGTGTAGGGACGGGTAAGAATACCTAATGGGGGTGGCGGAAGGCAACAAAGGGGGTCAAGGCTTGGTCGTGGCGATGGGAGCGATGGATACGGCAATAATGACTATGACGATGATAATGACGATGATGACTATGATGACTATGATGACGACGATGACGACGATGATGACGATGATGATGACGATGTCTGTCTCCACCGTGCCCACGCAGGATGCCGTGGAGAGGAGCGTGCCCATCATGATCGTGGGCAACAAGACGGACCTGAGGCCGAACGACGGGGCCCCTAACCGCACCTACGTCTCCACGAACCAGGGGGAGATGCTCGCCATGGTGAGTCTCGAGGGGATCGGGCGGAGGAGGGGGGCGGGGAGTGGCTGGCCGTGACGAATTCCGGACCGTCGTACGCACGTGCGTGACCCCACGACCCCGTCACGTGCGTGTGTATGTGTAGCCTGTGGGGAGCGGTAGTGTAGCCGTTGGCGCACTGCGCTATGAACCCGGCGACCAGAGTTCAATCCTGCTCACTGCCAACACCAGTGACGAATATCTCAACCGGTCCGGGGCCCCCTCTCAGTCAACTCAGCCGCAAATGAGTACCTGGTGCGTTGTGTAAACATCGGTACTAGGGAGACAAAGGCGGCCGGGCGGGGTGCTGACCACCCACCCCCTCGTGTGCCATGGCGGGGGATCATAGTCCATGTCTTTGTGTGTGGGGAGCGGCAGTGCAACTGGTCGACGCGCTGCGCTACAAACCTGCGCTCGCTTCACACTCACGACCAATCACAGTGGCATATAGTTGAACCCATCCCGGGCCTCCCTCTAGGTCGACTCAGCATTAAATGAGAGTACTCGTGTGGCGTGTAACCGTCAGCACTGGCGAGATGAAGGCGGCTGGACGTGGCGATGGCCACCCACCCACTTGTGTGCCGTGCCGGCCTTCGTAGGTGGTGCTTAACAGCATTTTCCATAACAGCCCGTGTGAGCTATATGGGGGATCTTTGTCTTTGCAGTCGTACAGATCGTTGTTTTGCGAGACGAGTGCCAAGGACGGCGACAACGTGGTGGAGGCCGTGCTCCACCTGGCCAGGTGAGCTCCCCATCATCATCATCAACAGCATTATCATCAGCAGCAGAAGGAAAATCACCATCACACACACTATGCAAATGTAAGCACATCTGTGCACACAAATATACACATGTATATATTTGCATGCACGCAAATACACTTACGCACGCACATACACCCAAGCTCCCACGAGGACACACTCACGCAGAGTACAAACCTAAATGTGTCTTCCTGTGCCCCCCCCCGCCCTTCCCACCGTGTCCCCCGTGTCTCAGGGACGTGCGTCGGTTTGCGGGCAAAGACCCGGACCAGAGTGTGACTGACTTGACGCAGCAGGGAAACAAGGAGAAGTCCAAGTGCTGTGATTTCTAGCCGCTCTCACCTCCGCTCGCCTCCGTTCACCTCCGCTCGCTTCTGCTCACCTCCAGCTCACGTGGGATGGAGAGCAAGCCGCCTGGCTGCGATTCACCAACCCACGGAGACTCAGCACCAGCAACAACAACATCAGCATCATCAGTATCATCATCAGTATGATCATCCTGAATCATCATCTGGCCACGTGCCACTCTGGACGTAGCAGCTCGACTCGCGATCGAGACCTGGCGGGGTTCCACCCAAGCCCATCATCATCATCATCATTGACCCCGCGGGGGTCAGTAAAATGAGTATAGAGTCACTTCCTCATAAGTGAACAACGGTGGATGCTCTTTGAATGTATCGGTTCCTAAAATAAGAATGTGGAATGTCCACACACCCAACCGGCTTGGGTCCGCCAATCGCGATGTGCACCGTCTTCTCTCCGCTCGTTCTGGGCGAGAGGGCGGCACCGTCTTAACATTTAATTCTTCCTCTTGTTGTTGGTATTATTGTTGTGTTCCGTTTTAGATCGAGATGCAAGCGGCACTTGATTCAGCACGTGGGTTCTAGTTGGTATGTACTGTACATGGACTCTCTAAGTGGCACGGTGACCGCTCTGTGTGTGTGCGTGCGTGGACCACAAAACCACCACGAGCTGGGTCTGTCCGGGTCCGTTACCCGGATTGATATTCCCGTGCCCCGGCACACCACATCCAGGAGAATACTTCTCGCTCTGCTTGTGGCTACCACGAGCCACGCGCCGTCGACTCGACGCAGTCGTCCACTGGCGATCCAGAGAAGACGCGTCGTGGGAAACGAAGCCCAGCCTGTTGTGTGTGTTGCATTGTGGGTATTGTGGAATGCACCGCGTCACTCTGCACGGACCGCAGTGAAAGCGCACGGAGCTGCGAGTTTCGCCAAATCGATCAAATCGATCTTAGAGGTCCCCCGTCCACCCCTCCCCCACGCCCCACCACCCCACCCTATCCCCCTCCTCCATCCCGGGTCGTTAGCTGGTAGGGATGTAACGATTAATCACTTTATAACCGAAATTAGATTAATATGCTAACGGTAGCGTATGAATCGGTTATAATCGATTAATGTTGTGATTCACGAAAACCATTTGCGTACCGCTATGGATTCCATACGCGGTGCTGCACGGGCAAAAACAATAATCGATTCATTAATCGAATCGTGAACGTGAAATGATTACCAAGCGTCACATCCCTGCGGCTCGTCTCTCAGCTTGAGCACTTTAATGAGCAATGAGTCAACGAGTCAAACGGGAATTCCCGTGAGGTCATCTGGGGCTCACTGCAGCTGCACCGACGCGCGCCGTTCGCCCTGCAGCGGGACCGGTGTCTGCTCTCGACCAATGGGCTCGCTTCCCTGCGCAGAGCCCTAACCCTAATCCCTAACTCAGGGTATTGTTCCACTGTACAATCTTTGCGTTTTGTTTTACACGCCGCGGTTTGCTGGAGCCTGTGGATAGAGAGAGACGCCTCGTGGTGCCATTGATCATTCGCCGGTTTGTTGTGCACGCGAATGAAGCGGTCTGCCGTCGTGGCGCGATGGTGAGCCCACTGGACTCGCAATCCACAGGTCGCCCGCTCCGTCTCCCTTGCGCGGCGGTGCGGTGGGGTGAAGTGTGGGCACTGGCACCGCTATCCAAGGCGGTCTCGCCAGCGTGGAGGAGCAGGGCCATAGCACGACCGCTTCCTCGAGTGGGGGGCCATGCACCAGCGGTGGCGCGAGCGATGCGTCAGGTGCAGGGCCGGCTGTGCCCCCTTTACCTTCATACGAATACGATGAACAGTAGCACAAGACCCCGCCCCCCCGAAACGACTGGTAATTGGACAGCCGTCACCACCCCGTCACTCGGTGATCCGCCAACCCCACGTGGCTGTAGATATTTGTTTGATTTGCCTCCCCCACGTTGGAGACGGCGGAGTTGCTGCTGGTAGCCCGGCCGTGACGACTCCGCGGGGACACGGGCACGAGGTTTTAAACAAAGTGAGACGCTCTTCCGTCGTGCTCATTTGTTTTTAAACAATGACACTTGTTTACAGATGCGTTCACGTGAACTTTGTATAGTCTAGCGGCAGAGGGGGGGGGGGGTGTATTGTTATTTTTAAAAACGAATACCACTTTATTGAACGTCATGACGGCCAGTGGTTTAACTTTGGTTAGACTGGGCCCTGTCATGCGAATGTGTAATTTCCACCACCGCTGGGCCGACTTCGCCTTGTGCAATATGAGCGGCTCGTGTGCGTGTTGGGAACAGAGATTCGCGTGGTGTTTGCAAGAGTCTCTCTCTCAACTTTTGTCCGAGTTTTGATCAAATCGCGCCCCATGTCTCACCATCAGACGCGGGATCAATTGTAAATATCAATTACAGCAGCAGCGGCATTTTATATTCAAAGTTGAAATTCGCGAAGAAATTACACGATTGGAATTGACCACCAGGTCTGCCCATCAGCACCGCCATCAACTACAAGGAAGCGGAAATTCGGCCCAGGTGATGGTGATGGTGGTGATGATGGTGGTTATTAGGTTTGGCTATTGAAGATCAAACTGAGTCTAAGATTTGTAACGCGCTGTATTCAGAAAAAAATATAGAATTAATCCAATTAAACTTAAACAGGATACAAAAAATTAATCCGTTCTTTAAAAAACCGATTGCGATGTCACTGCTGACCGGACTCCAGTTGACAGAGACTGTTCCAGGCCACGGGGCTGGAGATGGGCCCTCCCTTCTACTGAAGGTGACCACTTCGCCTTTAAATGAATCAGGATCTCGCAGTCGATGAAGTGATCATCGAACTCCAGTCCTTGCCATCTCACCCCACGGTGCAGCGATTCGTGCTTTACCGAGCATCCGGCGCGTGCAGTATGCGTAGTGCGACTTAGCTGGCCAATGAATGATGTCGTTGAGTGGTGGTGTGGTAGGGCGCGCCGCGGTGGGGGTGGGGGGAGAAGTCGCTAGCCACTCGAGTTTGAGTAACTCTGCGCAGGACTTAATGATATTTTAAGGAACGATGTTAACGATCTCTTAATTAAGGATATCTTAACAAACTCTTAATTAGTGATCTCGTAATGAGATGCGTGGGAGGGTGGCCTGTCCCCTCCGTATTGCCGCGCGGGGTCAAAACGAGGTCAATTGTATTTTCTTGCACAGTTTTATCTTTGAGGAAGGCTACTGCGATGGTTAAATAATAAATAAAGTTTACGGTCTCTTGTAACATCATCTACGTGTCGTTATCATCAACATCAGTGTCAATCATCGTCACCCATCACTTTGTTTAGCTCATGTACATTAGGCGGTACAGCAAATAGGTTTATTACGCAATTACTCATCTGTGTGGCCCATTGAGTGATGTCGCCTCGCATCTTGATGCGCGGTGCTGGGAGTTCTCTGAGGAGCCAAACTCCCACTCCCAATGAATCAGCTGTGAACAAACATCTCAACGTTGCAGCGCCTCCTGCGAAATGGCCTTGTGACTCTGATGCTTCCCTAGATCGATAACGGGCGACGATAATTGTTTTAAGAATGCGGGAGAAAGTGGCGCGGTGGGTCTCGCATTGCTGCTATGAGCTCGGCCACATGAGTTCGACTCCCGGCCACGGGGGTTGGTTATGTGACCGTAGTGGAGAGTGAGCTGTGACTCGTGACGCTACCCCCTCCACGAAGCCACACTGACCAGCGCGCTGAAGAATGCTCAAACAATCCCTCTGACGGCACGCAGAGGCCTTCATCCAGCAGTGGATGAACAAAGCGCGTGACGCAAATATTATTTCACGTGATGAAATTAAGTTTAAATACATCTCGGTAAACAGGGAATAAATTTGAATAACTCGTTATTAAATTGATTACATTAAATGGCCTAATCAAGCGGGGACTTGATACCTTGATTATTATTATGATGATGATGAGATTTCAGTGCTCCTAGCGCATGTTGTGAAATAAAAGCCGAAGCAATTAAGAAATTAAATTCGCAATTAAGCGACGAGAGTGTTGGTTTACTCGTGAAAACGATTCGACATTGCGCAGACGAATTGCTTAATTATGCTATACCAACGGGCCCCTCTTAATGACATTAATTGATCGATCTCCTGCTCCAGTCCCTGATGGGATTGTCTCTGTCCCAGGCCGAGTTGAACGGCACAGTCACCACGGTGGGAGAGTCAACGTTTGGCGACATCCTATTTTACCAGCCACGCGGTATTTGCACGTGTTCTGGATGTTGAACGGATCATCGGTGGTTATTTGTAATGATATCGTCCACATAATAATATAATCACATTTTATATAATTATCATGAATCTAGAATTAGTGTCAACAAATCATCACTATCATCATAGTAATTCTATTTCATCATCATCAATTCAACATTTTTATTGTCACCACCATCAATCGCAATTCCTGGGTCACTAAAATGAGTACAATAACTTGAGGGTAAACTATTTGGACTTGGTGCAGAGGAACGAGCAGCAGCTGTTTCTCGTTGTTCCTCTAATGCAGATACACTAGTCCTCGTCAGAGGAACGTAGAATTCCCACCACATGCAATACGGGCTGCCAAGGCAGCACAAAGACCGCAATCGCCCCCTGCAGTGGAAGCGGGGAACACCAGAGTCTCGACTGCCCTCTCATAATGATGATTAAGAAGGCGGTCTCAGTCTCCGTGCCTCGCGGCCCGCCACGCTACGCCTGCACGCGCTCGCCGATCGTCTGCGCTCAGATTACGTCGTCGCACGCTACACGCGCCTGATGATTGGGGCGATCGGGTCACGCGTTATCTCGTAACCTTGGTGAGCTCGAATTTCAATTGAAGATATAGAATATTAATTTAGATCGAGACGATCTTAATTTGAATCGGCGCTCTTGGCTTCGCGTGGGAAGCTGCCCTGGAGAAGTGGCCTTCGTGGGAGTCCAGGAGTGGCGGTGCGCGACCAACACGCGCTGGCTTTGTGTTCCAATTCTCATTATCAGTTCGTGCGAGCGACTCGTAGCGAGAGCCGCAGAGTCGCGGCGTCCAGACTCACAGACTCGCCCACGGGCTCGCGCAGAGACCCGTGGGACTCGCGCCTCCTAGAACAACACCGAGTCACAGACAGAGTCCGGGTGGGTGCCTGAGAATCTCGGATCCGGGGTCGGTTAGTACCGGGAGCTTTCAGCGGAGCTGAATCGGAAGGTCCCTCCGCGTCTCCAGCAGAGGGCGGCCAAGTCGCGCCCGTGGCAGTTTCAGCCAAAATCACAAATCCTGACAAATCCTCCAGGGGTGGAGCAGCGGTCGTGACCTTGTTTTTTTAGAATCAGAGCAGAATATTTTATTTATACCGCTACTGGAGGAATCCGATGAGCCATGAAGCTCTTTTTTCGCAGATGTAGTTAACTCAGAGGGGGGGGCATACACTCAGGGGTCATTGACGCGGTTAATGTTAAACAGGCTTTAAACAAACGCTAAACAGAATGAGCAGATTCTGCTTTTGTTAACATAAATTCTGCTCAAGAGCTCACCCCCCCCCCCCCCCCCCGCGTATATGAGGAACAGTTTAAGAAAATCCGTCACTGGCGTTCGAAATTGTACCAACATTTCTCAAGGCGGGATTGAGTCTTCAGCAGTGGGGTGGGGGGGGGGGGGTTCTGCGCCCTCCCTTCCCCCAGCCCAGCCCCCCACAGAGCGCTCAACGTAGAGTGTACCATCTCAATTCTCGGTCTCGACTTGGCTTGGATTGAAAATACGGATTCATTCGCATCCTAATCAACTGTTGCGATCAGGTGATGTGAGCAAGCACCAATTATGACGGGCACGGCACACGGCGGGGTGGATGACCACCGCACCACGTCCGGCCGCCTTTGTCTCCCCAGTGCTAATGTTTACACATCGCACCAATTACTCATTTGAGGCTGAGTCGACATAGGGGAGGCCCAGGACTGGTTCAGATATTCGTCACTTCTGTTGCCAGTGAGCGGGAATCTAACTCGAGTCCCCGCGTTCGTAGCGCAGTGCGCTAACCACTCCACTACCGATCACCACGATAGAAAACCGACACACACACGCACAGGCACTCACACACACGCACAGGCACTAACACACACAGCAGCTCATACATCAACACAATCGCACGCGCTCGCACGGGTCGCGAGGACCGTACAAGCCGACGAGCAGGCACACAATAAAACAAAAAGCAGAAACGAGCCATTGTTTATTGACGCTGCAGGAAGGCGGCCAAAGTCAACGCGGAGCGGAGGGAGAGAGCGCGGGGGAGAGTGGGAAGAGAAGGGGGAGAGCGCTGTGAGAGAGAGAGAGGTGGGGTGGGGGGAGAGTGGAGACGGAGTACAGAGGAGAGAGGGGACTGAAAGTGGAGAGGGGAAAGAACGGGGAGATGGAGTGCGAGGACGGGGGGGGGGGGGGGTCGGCTCGAGCCGCGCATCCTGCCCGGGGTCGCGGGGTCTTCCTGCGAGGATGGAGAGGGTGGATCCCGCGCCCGGCTCGACAATGACCAGCGAGGGAGGGAGGGAGATTCTCCGCTCCAAGCCGCGTTCCCCCCAATGCCCCCGGACCACACTCACGGTCACGTGCCCGGAGAAGCTGCCTGGCCTTATCGCTCCAAGAAACTCCGCGCCTTCTCGGGCGCAGTTCTTGCCCTCTCATAGCTCTGCTCGCGAAACGTCGACTCCCTTGAGAGAAACGTCTGCGCCGGTTTGAAACGTTCATGCTGGCCGGCCTACGATCCATCCTGAGTTTAGACAGACGGGATTGTGTGACGAGTTCACAGATCCATAAAACATCTGGACACGGTCCCATAAGTGAGCTCTTCGGACAGGCGAGGCTGCGTTGCCTGGGTCACGTAGCCCGCATGTCCAGCCACCGCATGCCCAAGCAGCTTTTGTTTGTCCGGATAGAGAGGGCTGAACGGGTGCGGCACGGGCGAGGGTCTAGATGGGCTGATGCGGTACAGGAGGATGTGGAGCTGATTGGACTTGTGTGATCGGGCGAGTGTGTGCGTGAGAGTGTGTGGGTGGGAGAGTGAGCCGCACGGGCTAGATAAGAGATGGGCTGATGGGGTACGGGAGGATATGGAACTGAGTGGACGTACCATGTCCAGACCGGCCTCTATGGAGGAGGCTCGTGAAGGACGCTACTGGACTGGGCAATTGGAGGCAGTCGCCTTCCAACAAGAGCGGATAGCGGAGGGGCGACGCTCACAACAATGAGCAGAGCGCCGGGCAACTAAAACGCAGCAATTTTGCAGAGTGAAGAGCATAGATTATATATCTGCCAGTTATCTCAGTTAACCCATGATGCTGAAATCCTTCCTGTGACTTCCTGCCATGTACTCAGCTTTCCCTACGAGGACTCAGCCTAACATTAGTCAATGGTGCGGTGTGTAAACATCGCAACTCGGGAGTCATAGTCGGGCGTGGTGCTGGCCACCCGCTCCCTCGTGTGCTTTGTCGGCCTTCATAGGTGCTCGCTAACAGCATTTGCCCTAAAAGCCTGTAAAGGCGACACGGGGGAAATTTGTATTGTGTGTGTGTGCACTCCAAATCGAGTGACTCGGGTCTGCCATTGTGTTGAGGTCGCGTGTCCGTTCCTCCCCTTCCCCCCGCCCCCACCGCCATCCCTCTCCTCAATCCCATGACCCCCCCCCCCCGTTCGCGGACAAAGGAGGCACGAGGGGGGAGGGGCTCCCACGATCCATTCCCCCCCAAACCCCAAACCCCTCGCTCCCCCACGACCCAGGCTTACCGAGGGGAGGCGCTCTCTGCTCACACTCCACCCTCACTCCCTCACACTCCACCCTCTACATCCACCCTCACACTCGACCTCCTCACACTCCACCCCCTCACACTCCACCCCCACACTCCACCCTCACTCCCTCACACTCCACCCCCTCAAACTACACCCTCACACTCCACCCTCACACTCCAACCCCTCCCACTCAACCCTTCACTCCCTCACACTCCACCCCTCACACTCCACCCTCACACTCCATCCACCCTCACACTCCACCCTCACCCCTCACACTCCACCCCCTCACACTCCACCCTCACCCCCTCACACTCCACCCCAGCCCCCTCACACTCCACCCCCTCACACTCCATCCTCACACTCCACCCTCACCCCCTCACACTCCACCCCCTCACACTCCACTCTCACACTCCACCCTCACACTCCACCCCCTCAAACTCCACCCTTACACTCCACCCTCACACTCCACCCCAACCCCCTTACACTCCACCCTCCACATCCACCCTCACACTCCACTCTCTACATCCACCCTCACACTCCACCCTCACACTCCACCCCAACCCCCTTACACTCCACCCTCCACATCCACCCTCACACTCCACTCTCTACATCCACCCTCACACTCCACCCTCACACTCCACCCCAACCCCCTTACACTCCACCCTCCACATCCACCCTCACACTCCACTCTCTACATCCACCCTCACACTCCACCCTCACCCCCTCACACTCCACCCTCACCCCCTCACACTCCACCCTCCACATCCACCCTGTCCTCCCCCAAGCCCCACTGCGACCCCAAGCCCCTCCCCCCCAGCCCCACCCCAGACCGATTCCCCAGTCGCACCCCCCGCGTATCGCCCTCCCTCCCCCCCGCCCCCCCCTCTCGCCCTCTCCTCTCGAGGAGACGTCGCGGCTCCTCTCGGTGTCTGCGCTGTGCGAGAGTCTCTGCGGGTCACCTCCACCCACAGCTCGCCTCCATGCAGCGACGCAGTGGGCGTGTGCACACTCTCAGCGTCACCACCACCACCAACAACAATCACCACCACCATCATCATCACTAACACCACCAACACCAACAACAATCACCACCATCATCATCATCACTAACACCACCACCATCATCATCATCACTAACACCACCACCACTAACACCACCACCAACAACAACAGCTGCTGCCGCCTCGTGTCGCCGCCGCACGCGGTCCCATCGCTGCCACCGATACAGCCACAATCGTCCACTCGTCTCACCTCCCTCTTCTCCGTCCCCTCCTCTCCCCACGACTCCCCCCTCTGCCTCTCCCCTCTGCCTCTCCCCTCTGCCTCTCTTCTCTGCTCTCCCCTCCTCCCAACAAATAAAACCAACTTAAGTGGCCACGGGGCCGGCGTGCGCGCACACGCGCGAGCACGCGCCTCCTCCCTCCCCTCCTCCCTCCTCCTCCCTCCCCTCCTCCCCCGCCTCCCCATCCCCGTCTCATCGCCCCGAGCCGCGCCGCCTCGCTAATTGGAGCGAGCCGGCGCTGGGGGAGGTGGCACGCGCGCATCGCCTCGCCGCCGTCAACATTCGCCTCGCTCCCTCCTCAGCGCAGCCGCCGCAGCCGCTCAAGTTAGTCTCTGATCTCTGGTTCTGTTCTCATCTCAAGTTTGTCTCTGATCTCTGGTTCTGTTCACATCTCAAGTTTGTCTCTGATCTCTGGTTCTGTTCACATCTAAAGTCGGTCTCTGATCTCTGGTTCCATCTCCATCTTAAGTTGGTCTCTGTTCCCTGGTTCCATTCTCATCTCAAGTTGGTCTCTGTTCCCTGATTCCATTCCATCTCAACTCGGTCTCTGTTCTCTGGTTCCATCCCCATCTCAAGCAGGTCTAAGCCCTCTGGTTCTGTTCCGATTTCACCGCGCGCACGCAGGCGCGGGATCTCGCGTTCGAAGAAGACAACATCCCCCCGGCACTCAGCCCACAGGGGCCCGAGGAGGGAGACAGAGCAAGGGGAGGAGGGAGAGACGGAGCCGACCGGACAACCCAAGCGCTCCACCCGACTGACCCCGAGCCGGTGCCGGTCTGGCCAGGGTCACCACACCCCGGGGCGGCGGTGCGCCCGGGCGCCGCGGCTTCGTCCAGCAGCAGGGCTCCTCCACATCGTCGTCGCCGTCGGCGGCAGCAGCAGCAGCAGCACCGCTGGCATGGCCAAATGGCTGAAGGAGCACTTGGGGCTGGGCGCAAAGCGCGCCCCGCCACAGCCCCCCAAGCCCGACTACCGGCGCAAGACCTCGGCCGGTCCGGCGGTGGAGGTGGCCCTCCCCGGGCCGGCCCTCACCGGTGACCTCCTCCTGTCGGCCTACCGCGCGCAGAAGGACAAGGACTTCGAGGACCCCTACAGCGGACCTTGCTCCAGCGCCCTGCAGCGCATCAAGATGCAGGGCGAGCAGCAGCAGCAGCAGGAGGCGACTGACGCGGAGCAGCAGATGGGGACTGCTTCACAGCAGCAGCAGCATTTGCAGCAGCAGCAGCAGTCGCCGGCGGTCACTGCTGCTGGTGGTGGCGGTGGTGGCGGCCAGCAGCAAGCGGACGTGAAGTTCTTGTCGCAGAAACATCGTCTCATCAAGGTGGAGAGCGCTGCTGCTGCTAACGCCGCTGCTGCGGCTGCTGCAGCTGCTGCTGCTGCAGCTGCTGCTGCTTCTGCTGCTTCTGGCTCCGCGGGAGCCGCGGGGCCGCCAGGGAAGGCGCTGCGGAACGGGACGCGGGGGGGCAGCGGCGGGCAGGGGGGCAGCGGTGGGCAGGGGGGCAGCGGCGGGGACGATGGCGCGGCCAAGGGGAAGGACGACAAGGTGAGGACGGGACGACTCCCACCACAACTAGTACTACAACTAGTATAACTAGTACTACAACTAGTACTACAACTAGTATAACTAGTACTACAACTAGTATAACTAGTACTACAACTAGTACTACAACTAGTATAACTAGTACTACAACTAGTATAACTAGTACTACAACTAGTACTACAACTAGTATAACTAGTACTACAACTAGTATAACTAGTACTACAACTAGTACTACAACTAGTACTACAACTAGTATAACTAGTACTACAACTAGTACTACAACTAGTACTACAACTAGTACAACTAGTACTACAACTAGTACTACAACTAGTATAACTAGTACTACAACTAGTATAACTAGTACTACAACTAGTACTACAACTAGTATAACTAGTACTACAACTAGTATAACTAGTACTACAACTAGTACTACAACTAGTATAACTAGTACTACAACTAGTACAACTAGTACTACAACTAGTACTACAACTAGTATAACTAGTACTACAACTAGTACAACTAGTACTACAACTAGCACTACAACTAGTATAACTAGCACTACAACTAGTACTACAACTAGCACTACAATTAGTATAACTAGTACTACAACTAGTACTACAACTAGTACTACAACTAGTATAACTAGTACTACAACTAGTACTACAACTAGCACTACAACTAGTACTACAACTAGCACTACAATTAGTATAACTAGTACTACAACTAGTACTACAACTAGTATAACTAGTACTACAACTAGCACTACAACTAGTACTACAACTAGTACTACAACTAGCACTACAACTAGTACTACAACTAGCACTACAACTAGTATAACTAGTACTACAACTAGTACTACAACTAGCACTACAACTAGCACTACAACTAGTATAACTAGTACTACAACTAGTACTACAACTAGTATAACTAGTACTACAACTAGTATAACTAGTACTACAACTAGTACTACAACTAGTATAACTAGTACTACAACTAGTACAACTAGTACTACAACTAGTACTACAACTAGTATAACTAGTACTACAACTAGTACAACTAGTACTACAACTAGCACTACAACTAGTATAACTAGCACTACAACTAGTACTACAACTAGCACTACAATTAGTATAACTAGTACTACAACTAGTACTACAACTAGTACTACAACTAGTATAACTAGTACTACAACTAGTACTACAACTAGCACTACAACTAGTACTACAACTAGCACTACAATTAGTATAACTAGTACTACAACTAGTACTACAACTAGTATAACTAGTACTACAACTAGCACTACAACTAGTACTACAACTAGTACTACAACTAGCACTACAACTAGTACTACAACTAGCACTACAACTAGTATAACTAGTACTACAACTAGTACTACAACTAGCACTACAACTAGCACTACAACTAGTATAACTAGTACTACAACTAGCACAACTAGTACTACAACTAGTACTACAACTAGTACTACAACTAGCACAACTAGTACTACAACTAGTACTACTAGTACTACAACTAGTACTACAACTAGTACTACTAGTACTACAACTAGTACTACAACTAGTACTACAACTAGTACTACAACTAGTACTACTAGTACTACAACTAGTACTACAACTAGCACTACAACTAGTATAACTAGTACTACAACTAGTACTACAACTAGCACTACAACTAGCACTACAACTAGTATAACTAGTACTACAACTAGTACTACAACTAGCACAACTAGTACTACAACTAGTACTACTAGTACTACAATTAGTACTACAACTAGTACTACTAGTACTACAACTAGCACTACAACTAGTACTACAACTAGTACTACAACTAGCACTACAACTAGTACTACAACTAGTACTACAACTAGCACTACAACTAGTACTACAACTAGCACTACAACTAGTACTACAACTAGTACTACAACTAGCACTACAACTAGTACTACAACTAGTACTACAACTAGCACTACAACTAGTACTACAACTAGCACAACTAGTACTACAACTAGTACTACTACTAGCACTACAACTAGTATAACTAGTACTACAACTAGTACTACTACTAGCACTACAACTAGTATAACTAGTACTACAACTAGTATTTTCACCACCACCACCACATCTGCATGTGAACCTAGTCTAGGCCTCCCCTAGGTTCACTCGGCATAAACTATCACGGTATAACAGCTTGGTGTGCTCAGCACGTGGGTTTAGACGCGTGTGTGTGGAATCTCGCTTGATCTCACGTCTCTGTTCCATCGCCTCTGATGGGCGTGTGTGTCTGTGTGCTGTGGGGCACGCTGGCTCCGAACCACACGAGGGATAGGTTCGGCCCCGGTTCACGCCTTGTTCAAAGTTCCCGTCCGTCCGTCTGACTCTTGCCGAAAACTTTCTCCATCGCCGCTCCCCACGGCTGCGAGACGGCGTCTCGCTGAGTCTGGACGAGTCGGCTCCGTCCGGCCTCCAGCCACCACGTGATCCCGGCCCCAACTGCGTGTGTGTGTGTACACGTGTGTGTGTGTGTACACGTGTGTGTGTGTGTGTGTACACGTGTGTGTGTACACGTGTGTGTGTACACGTGTGTGTGTGTACACGTGTGTGTGTGTGTGTACACGTGTGTGTGTACACGTGTGTGTGTGTGTGTACACGTGTGTGTGTGTACACGTGTGTGTGTGTGTACACGTGTGTGTATTTGGGGAGCGGTAGTGTAGCGGTTAGCACGCTGCGCTATGAACCTGGCGACCCGGGTTCGATTCCCGCTCACGGCCAACACCAGTGACGATTATCTGAACCGGTCCCGGGCCTCCCCTAGGTTGACTCAGTCTCAAATGAGTACCTGGTGCGATGTGTAAATACCGTCACTAGGGAGACAAAGACGGCCGGGCGTGGTGTTGGCCACCCACCCCCTCGTGTGCCGTACCGGCCTTCATAGGTGCTCGCTAACAGCACTTGCCCCAACAGTCTGTTAAGGCTAAATGGGGGATCTTTGTGCGTACACGTCTGTGTGTGTACACGTGTGTGTGTGTGTGTACACGTGTGTGTGTGTGTACATGTGTGTGTGTGTACATGTGTGTGTGTATTTTGTAGCGGTCAGCGCGCTGCACTACGAACCCCGGCGACACGAGTTCGATCCCGCACACGGTCGACACCAGCGACTATTATCTGAACCGGTCCTGGGACTCCTCTAGGTTGACTCAGCCTCAAATGAGTACCTTGTGCGGTGTGTAAATATCGCCACTGGGGAGACAAAGGCGGTCGGGTGTGGTGCTGACAAAGCGCCCCCTCGCGTGCCTTGCCGACCTTCATAGGTGCTCGCTAACAGCACTTGCCCCAACAGTCAGTTAAGACTATACGGGGGAATCTTTGTCTTTTTTTTATACACGCGCGTGTGTGTGTACACGTGCGTGTGTGTACACGTGCGTGTGTGTGTTTATATCGCCTGGGCTCTTTGCTCGCGGGGTAAAAAGAAAGCGGCCGGGCGGAAATGGGGGCAATGCCCCCCCCCCTCCACACGTGTGTTGGGGCCTCCACCCGTCTCTGTGTCGAACTCATGTCACGTGCTTGGGTGCTGCTGCTGTGCTGGCAGTGATGCACAAACAATAAGAACGCCACGCACTCCTTACCAACACTGGCCTCAAGGGGACAAATCTATAATAGGCGACGTTTCGGACAATGGTCCTTCTTCATGGCGCATCAGTGACCCTTCTTCTACACGTTGTATGCGCATTTCCCGCACTTTAGGCTACGTACGGTGCAAACAAAGTTCAACAAACATATATTTGTCATGTTAAGGCCACAGTGTTATTAACGAATATTTGTACACTGTATATGAGAAGACAAGCATGGAACCGCTGTTTTGCCGTTGAAGCGCGCTTCAAATTAATCATTTTTTACAATTTACCATTTTGATTATACCAGGTAAGGCCCACCGAGCCTTCACGGCTCTTTTTCAGAAGCCAGCCGGCCACAAACGATCGCTCGGCGAAAAGTGGCTCAGTTATATCACGTTGGACATTCATAGCGGCCAACCACGAATTGGGGCCGTCGCCTCTCGCGCACGAAGAGGAGGAGGAGGTGGTGGAGGTGGTGGAGGTGGGGAGATTTCGCCGTGGCGAGCGAGGTTGGTTGGGACAGCGCGAATCTAGCCGGGTCTGTAGCCGCGTTGCATTGGTTGCGCTCCGCGAGTGGAGAGGGCGGACATCACGGCGTTGCCTATTCGTGAAGACCGCGGGTCGTTGTTTGTTTGTTTGTGGCGTTGCTTTAATTTTGTAATTGTCCGTGGCCGTCGTCTTACACGCGCGCGCGGGGAACGCGCACGTACCTTCATGTGTGTACGTGCGTGCGTGATGTGCTCCTGTGTCTACAAAGACCTCCCCCCCCCTCCTCCACGAAGCCCGTAGCGGACTGTTGGGGCGAGCGTGGCGAGCGAGCGCATTATTGGTTGACCAGGAGCTCGCCCGCAAGCCATTTCCTCCCCAGTGTTGAATTCTACACACCGCATCAGGAACTCATTTGAGGCTGTACCGACCTAAGGGACATGCCCAGGACAAGGTTCAGTCATGCGTTTATATACACATACAAAGATCCCTCGTATATCCTTGTGTGTACACACACACGCATACCTTGTGTGTACACACACACATACCCACAAGCGAAACTGCGTCTTGAGACTCGCAATGCTTTCCAGGTTAAACAACATGAGTACTCACTCTGTGGGGAAGTCAGCATAGGTTGTCCTATGGAGAGGCTCGCCCCCCGCCATAGGAACGTGGAATTTCCACCACTGGCTCAGGGCTGTAAACGCGTGGTGAGCACCGCCTCGTTGCTCATCGAAACATCGAACTCGCTCTGAGTGAGCAGCATCACTGCCACGGTGAGCCAAAGTGTCTCCTTACTCAAATGGGCGACCTTGAGACAATGGCGATATTCCACATTCCCGTGGCCGGGAGCCAGTCTGTCCATAAGACGACCTTTGCACGCTGACTTCCCGCAAAGCGGTATTTATTTTATCTCTCTCGGGGGGAATGATGGAGATGCCACGCTCGCTTTTGGCAACATGTGGCGCGTGGGAGTGACGAGGTCACGTGGGGCTTAAGCTGATGCAGACTCGCAGGATGCATCACGAGGAACACACACGCACATACACACACGCGCGTGTGTGTATGTGTGTGTTGGACACACCATCCCCCTCGTATGCCGTGCCGGCCTTAATAGGCGCTCGCTAACAACGCTTGCTCCAACAGCCTCGCTGGGAATGGGGGTGATGGTTGTGTTGTGATCGTGTCTCGCTGTCAGTGCAGAGAGAATGAATTCCCTGGATCCACCCACCCACCTCCCTCACCCCCACCCACCTCCCTCACCCCCACCCCCTGCTCCCTCCCCTCGGACCGGTCCTTCCTGCCATTGTGCTGTTGGGACAGAAAGGGTCACGTGTCACCTGTCGGGCAGGCATTGTGGGAAGGGAGTGGGGGGGCTCATGATTGGATGTTGGAAACTGGAAAGCACACGAGGTCTCTTTACTCCCCCAACTCCCTCCTAGAAGACCCCAGCCCCCTCACCCCCCCGGACCCCCACAGCCTCCCCTCCCCCCAACTCCTCCCCTCTGTCCTCGACTTATATTCTGACACCGGTGACTCGTCGTCAATAACCATGATCTCCATCATCATCATCATCATCGATACATGTGCGTGAGCTCGTGTGTGTGCCTATTTGTGTGTTTGTGGGTATATTTGTGATTGTGAACTTGTGTGTGTACAAGTTAACCTATTTGCTGCACTGCCAACTGCTGCCACTAGCTATACATTGTTAATCTGTGCGAGTGTCTGGGGGTATCTGTGTGAGGCTATGCGTCTCTATATAATGGATTTCTGTGTGAGTATGGGTCTCCATGCAAGGAGTCTCTGTGTGAGTCTATGGGTCTCTATGCAAGGAGTCTCTGTGTGAGTCTATGGGTCTCTATGTGAGTCTATGAGTATCTATGTAATGGATTTCTCTGTGAGTCTATGTGTCTCTATTTAAGGGGTCTCTGTGTGCATCTATGGGTCTCTATGTAAGGGCTCTCTATGCGAGTGTATGGGGATCTGTGTGAATCTATGGGTCTCTATGTAGGGGTCTTTGTGTGAGTCTATGGGTCTCTATGTAAGGGGTCTTTGTGTGAGTCTATGGGTCTCTATGTAAGGGGTCTCTGTGTGAGTCTATGGGTCTCTATGTAATGGATTTCTGTGTGAGTCTATGGGTCTCTATTTAAGGGGTCTCTGTGTGCGTCTATGGGTCTCTATGTAAGGGATCTCTATGCGAGTCTATGGGTCTCTATGTAAGGGTCTCTGTGTGAGTCTATGGGTCTCTATGTAAGGATCTCTATGCGAGTCTATGGGTCTCTATGTAAGGGTCTCTGTGTGAGTCTATGGGGTCTCTGTGTGAGTCTATGGGTCTCTATGTAAGGGATCTCTATGCGAGTCTATGGGTCTCTATGTAAGGGTCTCTGTGTGAGTCTATGGGTCTCTATGTAAGGGATCTCTGTGTGAGTCTATGGGTCTCTATGTAAGGGGTCTCTATGCGAGTTAATGGGGGTCTCTGTGTGAGTCTATGGGTCTCTATGTAAGGGGTCTCTGTGTGAGTCTATGGGGGTCTCTATGCGAGTCTATGGGTCTCTATGCGAGTCTATGGGGTCTCTATGTGAGTATATGCGTCTATGTAAGGGGTCTCTGTGTGAGTCTATGGGGCCTCTGTGTGAGTCTATGGGTCTCTATGTAAGGGGTCTATATGCGAGTCTATGGGGTCTCTGTGTGAGTCTATGGGTCTCTATGTAAGGGGTCTCTGTGTGAGTCTATGGGTCTCTATGTAAGGGGTCTCTGTGTGAGTCTATGGGTCTCTATGTAAGGGGTCTCTGTGTGAGTCTATGGGTCTCTATGTAAGGGGTCTCTGTGTGAGTCTATGGGTCTCTATGTAAGGGGTCTCTGTGTGAGTTAATGGGGGTCTCTATGCGAGTCTATGGGTCTCTATGCGAGTCTATGGGGTCTCTATGTGAGTATATGCGTCTATGTAAGGGGTCTCTGTGTGAGTCTATAGGGTCTCTGTGTGAGTCTATGGGTCTCTATGTAAGGGGTCTCTGTGTGAGTCTATGGGTCTCTATGTAAGGGGTCTCTGTGTGAGTCTATGGGTCTCTATGTAGGGGGTCTCTGTGTGAGTCTATGGGTCTCTATGTAAGGGGTCTCTGTGTGAGTCTATGGGTCTCTATGTAAGGGGTCTCGGTGTGAGTCTATGGGTCTCTATGTAAGGGGTCTCTGTGTGAGTCTATGGGTCCCCCTCTGTGCGAGTCAACGGTGACCTGGCTGAGACCATCAGCCCCGGGATTCGAACCGGGGACGCATCTCAACCGTTTCACGTCCCGTGTCTCCGACACGGCCATTATGAACCACCCCTTGGGAGCAACGCTGACCGCCTCCGCTCCCCTGAGCTTCGCGTCAGGGTCCACGTGTCGAGACGTTTACGCTAAAACATAATTACAGCTCAAGGTCGCCTCGGATGAAGTGTAGAGGGCCGTTGCGTCTGTACCTCATTAATAGCCGCTGCCCTCTCCCAGCCCACCCCACACTGCCCCCCTCCCACCTCACCAACTCATCCCCTTCCTCCGATTATGAGGGGGGTGAGCGATGGAGCGGGCAGGAGTGGAGGGGTAGGGGGGCCGCGATGAGCGGCGAGGCCGCGGTTCTTCACTCGGAGGGGGGCGGCGCGCCGCGTGTGTCACGCCGATTGAGAGCGAATGGGTCCCAATTAGAGCTCTCAGCACACAGAGAGAGAGAGATTTAGCTCTCCGCGTGTCCACAGATTGCCGCGGCTCCTGCTCAGAGCAACGCAAATAGGAAGGGAGCTTGCAGCAGCTGCGATGTTTGCCCCACATCGGTGAATGGGTGTCCGACTCCCAGTATAGTAATGTGGAAAGCACACCGCTTGCTCGGAAAAGCGGCGGCCAGCGCTGGCTCCTGCGTGAGATTTTGATCATCACTATCATCACCATCGCCTATGATCTATCCACAGCCCAGGGCTACTACCACCGATTTCATTGCTCCATCTCTGCAGTGGACGCGTTCTGTCACTTATTATTTAAAAAATCAGAAGATCTTGCCTTCTCTTACAATTCCACAGGCAGGGACCAGTCTCTTCATAAGATGACCATCGTAAACTGTTCACATTTGGATACCAGATTTATAGACCCAGAAGAAATGATGATGATGATGATGACCCCAGGTCAGAAATTTCAAAACTGGCCAACACTAGTTGCAAATATTTTAATCGGCTCTGGGCCTCCCCTAGGTCGACTCAGCCATAAGTGAGTGCCTCTTGTGCGCCGTGACAGCCTTCATAAGCTCTCATGAACAGCACTGGCCCCAACAAACAGACTGTGAGATGTGTTATGGGGGAATCTTCGTGTGGGTTAGTTTTGTTGCGATCTGCCCGCCATTTATCTCGCGGTCTGCGCCGTGGACTCCTGCGAATGGGCCTTTGACACTTCACGTGTTCTGAAAATGCACCTGGCCTGGCACAAGCGCTGTGGGGAAGTCACCGTCACTGAGTGGTGAATGGCAACTATTGTTGTTGTGAGTACGTGTGTGTGCAAGTGTGTGCTGGCGTGTGTTGGTGAACAGCCTGCAATGAGTGCCTGCTACGATGTGAGAGCACTCGGGAGACAGAGGCGGCCGGGCGCTGTGTGGACACGCAACCAGCGCTCGCGAACAGCAGCTGTGTACTCTTCACGGCTCTTTTGGGATCTTTGCCCTATTATTTATACAGCTGTCCGAGGCTTGTGCAGACCGGCCCGCAAACCCGCTTGCTGTCCTGCCTTATCCTGGCCCCGTGTGTCTTTTGAAAAGTAATGACCACGCCGCCCAGCGGGCCCGGGGTCTCGCCAATCGGCGTGTGATTGACCGACCCCGAGCGTGACGGCGAGCGGTTCACGCTGACGAGGCCTCTCACCTCCCACGGTCCGTAAAGACGAACGGGTCACGGTTAGCTTGAATGACACAATTTTGTCTAATGGCCCCGGGGTTTGCATTTGAATGAAACAGAAAGTGGCTAATCCATACTAACGCGATTTGCTGCACATGTGCCGGTGCGTTGTATTTTCTTGTCACTAATGCATGCAGTCATTATGATGAGCACATTCGAATCCTTCCTATCAGACTAATGCATTATATTCGTCCGCCGTGCCCGTGCATGTACATGCGTGCGCGTATGTGGCTGTGTGTGTGTGGCTGTGTGTGTGTGTCTATGTGTGTGTGGCTGTGTGTGTGTGAATGTGTGTGTGCCGGGTAAGGTCCTGGCAAGGATTATTCAACATCGCCTTGCTAGGCACGCTGAGGAGGGGCTTGCGGAGCCCCAATGCGGTTTCAGGAAAGGGCGGTCCTGCACAGATGCCATATTTTCTGTCCGTCTGCTACAGCAGAGGTGTAGGGAATTCCAAAAAGACCTACATCTCTGCTTTATTGACCTGGTCAAGGCCTATGATACCATCAGTAGGACTGGACTCTGGGTTATTCTTCGTGCTTTCGGAGTCCCTGACCCTCTGCTCACGATCATTAAGGACCTTCATGATGGTGAGCGGGCCCGGGTAAAACTACGCGGCCGGGAGTCGGAGCCTTTCCCTGTACACCTTGGGGTGCGACAGGGATGTCCTCTGGCTCCCACATTATTTAACATCTATTTTGACCGCGTAGTTCGTGAAGCCTTCAATAGCTGTACCGGGGGAATTTCCGTTTGGTACAGATATAATGGGAGGCTGATCGACGCCCGGGTGCGATCAAGGGATGGCTCCCTATTGGTCAACCACGTTATGTATGCCGATGATTTGGTAATAGCTGCTCATTCAGAAGAGGAGTTGGAGGCGCTGCTGCTGAGACTGGAGCGTGCCACTAAGAGGTGGGGCCTTACCATCAGCCCCACCAAAACCAAGCACCTGCCTGGGTATTTTGTACCATCGGACACTCCACCCCCACAACTCCCAATTGGTGATGGGGCAGTTGTGGAGAGAGTGGAGAGTTTCCCATACCTGGGCAGTGTGCTTATGACCGGCTCCAGTCTATCAGCAGAGGTCTCACTCCGAATCAGTCGAGCGGCAATATCTTTTCATCGGTTGCGTAACGCTGTGTGGAAGCTACCTGGTCTGTCGCTCCGCACGAAGCTTCAGGTCTTCTCGGCCACGGTCATTCCCTCCCTTCTCTACGCTTGCGAGACGTGGACCCCCCTGGTGGAGCATCTTCGCCGGTTGGAAACATTTAGGCTGGCCTGCCTACGATCCATCCTGGGTTTAACCAGGCTGGATTGTGTGAGGAGCTCACAAATCCTTGAAAGATCTGGGCAAGGTCCCATCAGTGAGCTCCTCCGGCAGGCAAGGCTGCGTTGGCTGGGTCATGTAGCCCGCATGCCCAGCCACCGCATGCCTAAACAGCTTTTGTTCGGCCGGATCGAGGGGGCTAGACGGGCGCGGCACGGGCTGGAGAAGAGATGGAGTGATGTGGTACAGGAGGACGTGGAGCTGAGTGGACTTGCCGATGACTGGTACCAGCGGTGTCAAGATCGGCCTCAGTGGAGGAGGCTCGTGAAGGACGCTACTGGGCAGTTGGAGGCAGTCGCCCTCCAACAACAACGGAGGGCGGAGGAGCGACGCTCACAACAACGAGCGGAGCGCCGGGTGGCTAAAGCACAGCAAGTTGGCACAGTAGGGGGCACAGGTGGTGCATCAGCCAGTCATCTCGGTCATCTCGGTCAGTCGACCAGTGGCACCTGGGTCTGCCCCGTGACCTCCTGCCAGCGGGCTTTCGACACTTCACGTGGCCTCAAGGTGCACTTGGCCTGGCACAAGCATCGTGGTGACGTCACCGCCACTTAGTGGCGAATGGCGGTTGTTGTTGTTGTTGTGAATGTGTGTGGCTGTCTTTGTGCGTGTGTGGCTGTGTGTGTGTGTGGCTGTGTGTGTGTGGCTGTGTGTGGCTGTCTTTGTGCGTGTGTGGCTGTGTGCGTGTGTGGCTGATGTGTGTGTGTGGCTGTGTGTTTGTGGCTGTGTGTGTGTGGGTGGCCGTGTGTGTGGCCGTGTGTGTGTGTGGCTGTGTGTGTGTACGTCTTTGCTTTTCAAAGGATTTCCATTTCATAACCGGAGCGGCGGCGGTAGCAGCGGCAGCAGCATCAGCAGCAGCGCTAATGCGGTTATAATGCAGTGGCGGTCACAGTCCGGCCTGCTGCACAACCCACTGCGTTTCAAACGGTGGGCCCCCCTCTCTAAACATTCATGGCGTCGTGATCCCGAGTTGCGATTCGACTTCGGGAATCATTTTGCTTTAACCGCCGTGGTGGAGACATCACGCCTCTGCTAGCCCACGTGCCCGGACCAGGGATATTCCCATCGATGGTACCGCCTGCGGTGGCATTACATAAGTAGATGCAATTTATTTATGTATCCATTTGTAATAAGTGGGGTTACCAAGTAATTTGCTCCCATTGGCTGTGTAAATGCATCACAACCGATGCAGTTTTGCTGCTTTAGCTGGAACCAATTTGTGCTCTGGGCACCCGTGGCACTTTGGTTCAAGTTGATTTTGATTCAAGAGACTCGGGATGAGTCTTGTTGGCAAGAGTGACCCTGGGTCATCAAAGGAGACGAAAACAAAAGTACAGTAAAGAAATAACGAGCAGGCAGAACACAAACAGAAACACCTGTCACGTGAGGAATTGACAATATCAACGTTTTGAGTCGAGGCTAAATATTAAATTCTCTGCGGTGTCAATCGGTTCGGAGCAGGTGAGCCCCCAGATCGATGCAAAACCACAAATTACAAAACCAAGCCACGTAAACATTTCACGTTACACAGGGTGCCTGCAGGCTTCACGCGAACACCCATTATTATGTACAACAATGGGAAGGAACCTTTCCCTTACTCATGGCCAGACGGCACTTTTCAATGCAGTGTAACTGGCTACGGCACGCTAACGCACAGTTTAACACGTAGGCTTTCGCGACCAATATCCAGAATGGATGTGTCTGCGTTAGATCGCGTGAATCTAAACGCGAACGCGCACCCGAGCAATTCCCGACCGCGCCGTGACCAGCAACGTGCCCCACGGCCTGGTCCGGAGAGGCCCTTCCAGCTGGGTGTCGCGCTCACATTGCGTGGGCATGCGGATTGTAGCATGTTCAACTTCTTTCGCACCGTACGTCGCCGAACGTGCGAATCGGAGGCGCGTAGGCAACCGTGCTGATCGGGAGGTTGAATACGTTCCCCTCTCGTTCCCAATTAGTTCCAAGTGGTCGGTCCCTCGTGGACACGGTTGGGGTGGAGGTGTCTGCATGGCAATCGCGGCCGTATCGGTCCCACGGGCCATGGGGCTCCCCAGCCCCTTCTCGAGCGACGTGTGACCCAACCGGAGCACAGACATTCGTTGCCGGGCGCGTGCGCGATTCAATGCGTTTATTGCAAGGTTAAGAATGCACCCATAGTCGTCGCCGTCGTCATCTTCATCAGCCATGGTCAGTCCACTGCTGGATTAAGGTCACCCCCAGTCCGGCGATGTCGGCAGTGAAGTCACGGGGGCCGAATTCAGCGATGAATGTCGGTCGTGGCGGAGACATCTCCGCGATTTCGCAATAAAAACAACCGGACGATGAGTAACATTCACCAGCATGTGACTCAGGCCCTGTGTCTTGTGAAAACAGGGCCCTTTGTGAGTGAGGGTGGTCGAGACTGCCCAGCAAACAGATCCCCCCTTTAAGTCTATAGCTTGGCTAATTCTTTGAACGGCCAGCGCTAAGGCATAGCGTGATGTAGCGATGAATTGTCCAGCTCCAGCGGGCGATCGGAGCAGGGCAACTCGCGTGTGCCCACGGGATTTAAACTCGAAACCCGCTGACGTGGCACCGCGGCTTGGTGCCACGTCAAGCAATCATCATCATCATCATCGTCAATCACGATAATGATTGTTCGTTGACCTTCCCCCGCACCTCGGCTTAGTACGATTGGACACGTACGGTGCAAACAAAGTTCAACATACTTACGATTTGTCGCAAAAACCTCGAGGCAGAATTAAAATTCCGAACTCGTTCTGCTTGGGCACATCGCACTGCACAGGTGTGTGGGGGCTCTATCATCCCACTGCGTTTTTGACGCGATGTAAATTAACAGTGAAGATTGTACTAAAACATTCCGAGAATCTATTTCGCTATAAAAACTGAGAACGTAAATCAATTGAAAGAAATCGATTTGAACACGCACAATTAGATCCGTGTGTCACGAGCGTCAGAATCAATTTTAATCAATGAATCATTAGCCAATGATGATTCATCGTGATCGATCGTAGCAGGGATATCTTTGACGTGGAGCAATGTCTCCTCTGCCACCTCCCCCCCAATCCCCCCCGCCCCCACCACCCCCCTCATCTACATCCTCGCCTCCACTCTGCACTGCGAAAATAGAGATACAGGATATTCTCGCTGAGTCTCAAGACTCTCTTTGGGGAAGGTCCTACATCGGGATATTTGGCCAATTCTTTTTAAAACAAAAATTCACGTGGGAGGAAACAGGTGCGGCCAGCAAATCATTCCACACAAACCCCATTTTTCTGTACTGCCTCTGTGCAGGGCCCAGAAGGTACGGGTCGCCAGGGAGATGAGCGAGTGCTGTGGAGTGTGACCCCTGGAGGTCACGTGGGATGCGTACTCCACGGGTTGCAGCAACACCCCACCATCGTGACTGGGTTCACAATGGGCAGTCGCAGCTCATCTTTTTTTCAAACTTTTATGTTGCCTGCTCTCGGCTTGTATCGATTCGCTCCCCCCCATAGGGATTTGATCCTCGGCGTCATTAGATGCTTTGTAGTCATAATAGTAATAGTAGTTCATAGGAATGTGGAAGCCTGTTGACCACTGGCTCAGGGCTTGCCCAGTGGTGTGCCTATCGAGTGTGCAGGCAGTGCAACTGCGCATGGAGAAGAGGGGATGGGGGGGGGGGCACGTGTTGGAGTGGTGACCCAGGCGCTGAGATATGAAGAGATAAGAAAATTACAAATTCGAAGGTGGGTGAGCAGTGAAGGGGGAGGGGGGGCAGCGGGTTATTTGATCTTTTGCCCCAGGTCCATGCCGGCCATGCTTCACCGTTGGGGTCGCCGGTTGGGACGAGTGCTGCGAGCGCCGTTCACGACGCTGCATTCGCAGCGTCTCCGGCTCGAGACGCGAGTCCCACCACGGCCGCTCCCGGCAAACGCCGCTCCGCACGCCGCTCGGCACGCCGCACGCCGCTCGGCACCGCCACCGTCTCCGCGTCGGCTCACGCCGACAGCTGCTGGCGCTATTTATTGTCGCCTAATTTCGGCGGAATGGTCCCCCGATATAAATCGATCCTCTCGCCAGACGCCCCGGTGGCCAATTTCTTCCCTGGCCGCTCGAGCATCGCGGCACGCACGGAGCGCAATCAACATGCGGCAGGGGTGGCGGGTGCGAGAGGGTGGGAGAGACGTGAGCGCAGAGACTACCAACGTGACATCACCAACAAGGGTCACTATCGTCAACAGCATCATTCTCAGCAACGTCATCATCATCACCACCATCATCATCGCCATACACTCGTCAATATCAATATCCATCCATCTTTAACCAGCATCTTCCATCATCCATTCATCATCATGATTATCATCCACCCATGATCATCCATCATCATCACCACCATCCATAATCATTCACCATCATCCATCGCTCATCATCATTATCTTCACAACCACCATCCATCATCATCACCATATGTGGGCCGTTTTGGGCCGAACAATCACCCATTGTGTAGTCACTCGGTTACGTCAGCAGTCACGCGGTCAGCTGAGCGGTTACTCGGTCACGTGAGCGGTCACTCAATCAGTTCGGCGGTTACTCGGTCACGTGAGCGGTCACTCAGTTGGGCAGTTACTCGATCACGTGAGCGGTCACTCGGTCACATCAGTGGTCACTGTCACGTGAGCGGTCACTTGGTCACGTGAGCGATGGACGGTGGTCCTGCAGGTCTGGCCTGACGAGAGAATCCCACGATTCGGTCGGGGTTTATTCATTTTTTGGCTGCGGGGAGTCCGCACCATGGCGGCGGCAGCAGTGGCAGCGTGGGCGTGGGGTGCGGACTGGCCTTGGTGGGGAAACCTCGTGATCATAGACAGGAGATGAGATATGGGACAGGATTTTTTTTAATAATCAGATGGAGCGGGCGAGCCGGGACAATGTCCGCCTGTAACGTTTTCATCTCCGTGCCGCTGCCTGTTTAAAAATCGCTGTGTTGTTTACAAAAGGAATTCAAATAGATTCTTGTGCTCATGCTGCATGAGTGCATTTTTTTTAAACCCACCACCTAGGACGTTTGCTTCACGTTGTTTTCACGAGAGCGCCGCTCTGCTTAATTAGTCTGCACTCAACACGTTTTGCTTTTCTCTCCGCCCGTGAAGGGGGCTTATGTCAGCAGGTAAGGCTCACTGCTAGGAGCTACCCCAGGACTGAAATTGCACAAACACCCTCCCAAACTCATCAGCCTGGGGTTAACGAAACTCTCCCGCGCAGGTGTCCCTTACCGATGAACCTCTGCAAGCTCTCACCTGCTTAAGCGACGGACGTTGATTTATATTGACCCCGCCGGCGTGTGCGCGCGTGTCTGTGGGGAACTCTAGTTGCTGAGAGGCCCGATCGTCGATGACTCAGTAATGATTATTGGGCGGCCGCGATGACTTTGGGAGTGTCACGGACACGCTGGCTCCGCGCGCGCACGGGCGTGCATACAGATGCAGTGGTCACATGGCTCCGTGCAGATCTGTGATTGGTTCTTCTCCATTCTATGGGAGAAGGGGACAGGGGGCTTGTTCTCTCCCCCTCGTCCCATAAAACAATATCTGCATGAGATGTTTGGAATTGGGCCAAACATCGAATGCGGGATCATCGTGTAAAAACAAGTCTTGAGGCTCAGTGAGACTCTTTTGTATAAATTGCAATATTATCGTGCAGTAAAGTGTACAGGCATAAACAAGAACCCACCTATAGTAATGTGACACGTGCTATTGAGAGAATGGGTTCCGCCATATGAATGTAGTATTTTGCACCAATAGCTAAGCTTCACCTCTGGACATTACCACCACTCAATGCGAGATTGAGCTTGGAGACTGATTCGTTTTACTGGCACATGATGTCGCATGCAGAGAGACGTGTGTGTTGTACAATCGATGTCGATCATTCCTAGTTCACGTATTTCTCTGCAGAAGGGTCATTGCTTGACACCTTGACCTATATAGTCTGTGGCAAAGCAGCCATAATGTCGATCGGTGTGAGTGGGGATTTTTTTTTATTACTGGCACTGTAGTACGTATACTGTCTGTCGAGGTCAAGAGGTCATCACGGCCAACGCCGTAGATGCCTCCACAGCTCGCCGTCCCTTCATTGTAGTCCACAACACCAGCCCAGGTATCGCTCTCGATGGTACCAGCTGAGGTGGCTTCATTCTAGCGGCCAATAGCGGTGAGCAATGTGATAACCCACTTCTCAGTAAATCCACTCTCATCAGCCACGTAAGTAAATCAACACGAGGAACCTGTCGCTACCTCCGGTGGTACCAGCGTCTGCTCGGGCCCGTGGACGAGACTACAGTCTGTCCTCCTGCAACGCGGTGGGAGTTGCGTTCCTCAAGAACACCGCGTTGTGGAAACATCACGTTGTAATATATAGGGTAAAGCACAGTCCGCGATAACACGTGAGATGCGTACGCAGGCTGGACAAAGATTGTGGCGCGTGGGTAGCATCTAGAAGCATCCAGCAGCATCCCAATGCCTTGTGTGATGACGCTATGCCGAGGCAGCCGTACGATCGATTTTTTTCTACCCTCGCGACGAAGTTCTGTTCGCTCGATCGCGTTATACCCAATTCGCATCCGCGCTATAAAAAAGAAATGTGTTCCCTAAACACATTATAGCATAACAGACTGTGCTTCCTTCTGCCAGATGTGGCAGCAATCGCACGGGGTGAGCACGCGGCTGGCAGGCACATCGCTCAGACTTGTGCTTGTGCGCACGTCAGTGAGACTGCACTGTCATCAACGCGACCAACATTCGTCGTGCTAGATCGCGTACGGCGCAACTGTGTCGTGCACCCACCTCCACCTGACACGGCCAAGTCGTAAGCTTGTCACGTGAACAGAAAACAGGCCAAGTGCTTGTCACGACACTCTTCCGCGATCTAAACCCATAAACTTTGCCGTGAATCAACGCGACCGCGTTCAGTGTACGTGCACGCAAACGCACGTAGACGCACAAACACAAATGTAGAAGCGCACACAACGAGCTCTGCATAATGATGCAGCAGCGTCTTTATGTATCGCTGCGTGCACGGTTTATAGGGCACCGTACATGCATAATTTATCTTCGCGTTGCAAGTTTATCTCGTAAGAACCAATTTCTCGCCGTCTCTGGTGACATGTTGCTTCTGACGTCTGCACACGAGATGCTCTTGCCGATAGTCAAACGCTAACATTTATTATTTGTGTGCGCTCTAAAAGTTCCTTTAATTTCACGTTTCGTCGAGGTTGCCACGGGTGTTGTAATGGATTAGCTCTGCGCAGGCGAGGCGCGGCCAACGCCTCAATATGGACGACTCCTCAGTGTTGTCATTTCCACCGTGGATGGCGTCGTCTTCGTGTGATGCCCAGCGGCGGCGATGTCACCCGTGGGGGTTTGTTTTGCCCTGCGTGCGGATCCCCGAGTCCGAGGCGTTCGCCCTCTTCCCGGAGAGGTCGACCGCTCTCGGGCCGGTGTCCACCACCGCCAGCGACACCCTGCTCACGTCCACCAATCAACCCGCACCCCCCGCTCCTCGTGCGTCGATCGCTTCCCCGACCTTCTTCATCCACCCACTCTCCCTCCCGCCGCTCGCTCGACCGCGCACGCACGAGGCTCACGGGCGCATGCATAATCACGCGGACGGACATCGCTGGCAAACGTGCGCAATCACACGCAGCCACGCAAGCTCACGCAGCGATGCTAGCATACACAATCACCCATAGCCACACGTGCACACACAATCACGCATAGGCAAACAAGCATACACAATCACACATCGCTTCGCAATCACACATGGCTACGCGAGCACACACAATCACACATGCACACACAATCACACATCGCTCCACAATCACACAGCCACACGAACACACACAATCACACATGGCCACACGAGCACACACAATCACACATAGCCACACGAACACACATGGCTACGCGAGCACACACAATCACACATAGCCACACGAACACATACAATCACACATCGCTCCACAATCACACATGGCCACACGAACACACACAATCACACATCACTCCACAATCACACATGGCCACACGAACATACACAATCACACATGGCCACACAAACACACACACAATCACACACAATCACACATGGCCACACGAACACACACAATCACACATCGCTCCACAATCACACATGGCCACACGAACATACACAATCACACATGGCCACACGAACACACACAATCACACATGGCCACACGAACACACACAATCACACATCGCTCCACAATCACACATGGCCACACGAACATACACAATCACACATGGCCACACGAACACACACAATCACACATCAAAGATCAAAGATCCCCCGTATAGCCTTAACAGACTGTAGGGGCAAGTGCTGTTAGCGAGCACCTATGAAGGCCGCAACGGTACACGAGGGGGTGGGTGGCCAGCACCACGCCCGACCGCCTTTGTCTCCCTAGTGGCACAATGTTTATACACCGCACCAGGTACTCATTTGAGGCTGAGTCGACCTAGGGGAGGCCCGGGACCGGTTCAGATAATCGTCACTGGTGTTGGCCGTGAGCGGGAATCGAACCCGTGTCACCGGGTTCATAGCGCAGCGCGCTAACCGCTACACTATCGCTCCCCACACAATCACACATGGCCACATGAACACACACAATCACACATCGCTCCACAATCACACATGGCCACACGAACATACACAATCACACATGGCCACACGAACACACACAATCACACATAGCCACACGAACACACACAATCACACATCGCTCCACAATCACACATGGCCACACGAACATACACAATCACACATGGCCACACGAGCACACACAATCACACATGGCCACACGAACACACACAATCACACATGGCCACACGAACACACACAATCACACATGGCCACACGAGCAAACACATTCACATGAACACGCATGTCGAGTGCTCGTGAACGCGACAGAACACTTTGGTCTTCACGCTCATCGGAATGGGGAGTGGTGCACACCGCTCGCGCTGCGCGTGGCCCCTTGTTCCACTGTGAATTTGGGATTACTCAATCCATCTGTGGGGCGCTTTGTGCGTGTATTATTTTCTTAAAATTTCCTCTCTCGTCCAAAACACTCCATAGCCAAACGCTGCGAAGGCGGGACCCTCGTGAAAGAGAGGTCTTGAGACTCGCCGATGCTTTCCAGGGCATTATTATTGAACTGTATCATGTGATTTTTTTCACGGGTGGAGTAGTGGCACAGTGCATAGCGACCTGAATTTCATTCCCGGCCACGGCTAACATCAGTGGTGAGTGAACTCCAAACCGGCGCTGGGCAGCCACCATCACCGAACCGCACTAACCAGCAGGGCGCAAAGCGAGCAACCCCCATAACTAACACAGCATGGGGAGGCGTTCATCCAGCAATGGAGTGGCAAAGGACTGTGCAATAATATAATGTTGCTGCTCACGACGAGAGCAGCAACGCCGCAGAGGCGTTGCTGCTAAGCCCTCTCGCCGCCGGTCTCGGCTCACGCGATCGTCGTCGCACTGTACGCAGAGAGGGCGGCTGTGATCAATCGGACGATTCATTCGTTGCGTGTCTTTTGCCCTCTGCTCCCACCGCCTCCCTCTCCTCTCCGCTACCCCGTACATCCCCCTCCCCCCTCCGATTCTCATCTTCTCTCCCCAAACTCCCCTACCATCCCCTTCCCTCCTTTCTGGTGCCCCCCCCCCCCTCTCCTCCCACCGGCAGGTGATTATCCTGGAGGATTACGCCGACCCCTTTGATGCCGAAAAAAAATCCAAAGGGCAGAAGAAGGACGAGGCCGGCGCCGAGAACGACGGCTACATGGAGCCGTACGAGGCGCAGAAGATGATTAAAGGTACCGGTGCGTCGCTGCCGCGTGGCCGGCGTGACGATGGCGTCCTGGCAGGCCGCGGGGCCGCGTCGCACCGCGGCCGTCATCGCCGGGCAATCGGCCGTTTTTCGTTTCGTGGCGACGCTTACATTAACTCTCTCCCTCGCCGCTTATCGCGGAAGCAGCGAGGGAGCCCTGAGCAACCGCCGAGTCCCTGGCACTCCGATAAAGGTGGTTACATCGCGTGGGGGCTCCCTCATCACCCACCCCCACCGCCAGCCCCCCACCGCCCCCCAACTGGCATTGAATCTCCCCGGTCCGTGAAGTGACACCCGCCGCCGATGCCCGCAGGCCTCCCCCGCCGACGCTCGTTGAGAATTCCCATCTGCGACGCGTGTGCACACACGCTGCGCTGCATCGACGCGCGTGCTTCTGTCAAAACGTGCAGATTTCACGGCACTTAATGGCACGTTCACGCCAACACCAACAGCGCCAATGGCCCGTGAATGTCTGCGCATCTGGCTACCCACTCCTTGCCAATTGAACGAGCGAGCGAGGGTCGACCGGGTGGAGTGACCGAGTGGGTAGGTTGGGGATTGATTGAGCGAGCGGGTCGGGGATTGGGTGGGCGAGCGAGAGAGCGAGCGAGCGAGCAAATGGGTGAGGGAGTGAGTGACCAAGCCGGCGAGAGAGTGCGTGAGCGAACGAGTGGTTGGGCGAGTGAGTAGGTGAGCAAGCAAGTGAGCCTCCTCCGTTTCTGTCGAGTGAATGGGGGACCCTTCCACTTTCACGGCCTTCGTTGGGGAAACCTGCAAGCAGGAGCGGGAGGAGAAGCAGCGGAGGGGATGGCGGGGAGGGGAGTTGGAGCCGCGGGCGACCTCAGCCGAGCAACCAAACGATGAGAAATGTTCGCGGTGGCATTCTCAATGCCGCCCTCGCGCGCCGCTGTCATAAATTCCCCGTGACCTCTGAACCCAGAACTTCGCTTCCTCCGCCGCCCGGTCAGTCCCGGCCGTGCATGCGGCGTGTCACGCCGCGAGCGCCGCGAGCCCGCTCCGCCATCGCTGAGTCGACCCCCCTCCAACCCCCCCCCCCCACCATTCCCGACCATGAGCGGCGAGCAACGAGCAGAGAATAGCGAGCGTCTGCGCAAATATGGAGCGCGCGGTCGCTCCACATCACCATTTTCACTGCACTACTTTTGCCGCTTTAAATGTTTTCTTTCATTGCTTTTGTTTTTATTATTTTTATGACCGTGCTGTCCCATCAATCGCAAATCGCTCCGCCTCGGACGCTCGGCGTTATTTCTCTTGCTGCCGTGGCGAGGCTCCGTCGCGCCCGCTGATGCGACAGTGATTTCTCTGTCCCACCTGCTGTGCCCCTACCCTTGGCATTCTCATTTTGTTTTTTATTTGCAGCGCAAGCGAGCAGTCTCATAACCCGGGCGGTAAACCAATTACCGTAAGGTCAGCACCCCCCTTCATCAAAGATGCAACCTTCTCTTTAGGAGCTCCCTTAGCTATCCCCCCACCCCGCCCCCCTCCTTTGCTAACCTCTCTCTTAGAGCCCCCAAACAACCCAACTCGGGCACTCCTGGACTCCATCACCTCCCCACCTTCCCTCCTCAATATTTCACATCCTGCTGCCACTGTCCCTCCAGGACATCGTCCATCAGGCGGCCCGGGCGCCCAGCGCGACGCGAACCAGCGTCTGCTGACACTCGACCCCCGCTCAAACGCCCCCACCCCCCGTGCCCCCATCGTTTCTCCGTCCCCTTGAGCCCAGCTTTCCGCACCAACCCTCCCTTCCGCCCCCAACCCCCACCGCCCCTCCCCTGCCCGTATTTGGTGAGCCCCTCTAACCGGGCTGTGCCGGCGTGCTCCCTCGTCTGGCGGGGGGGGGGGGGTTTGGCGGCAGCTGGCCGCTCGGCGCCGAGTTTATTAAACGGCTGCGTGGGCCGAGTTGTCGTCTGGGCGAGGCGGCGAGCGATGGAGAGAGCCGGGGGCGAGGCGACGCATGCGGGCCTCCGTCTCTCGCCTGAGCGGCCCCCGGCAGCCGCAGCGGCAGCAGCACTCATGGCGAGACGCATCCTGGATGTGGCGTGCCGGGGCCAGACGTGTGCTTGTGGGTCGCCGACCCGGACGGAGCCGGCTGAAATTAAGCCCCAGACGCATTCCTGTGCCGTGTGACGATTTGTTTTGAGAATCCCCTGCGAGCGGCGCACACGGATCGGCGCCCGGAGGTCGTGGCCCCGGGGGCCGTCCTCGTGCCAGACGGTGGACGACCGTACGAGCAGCTGTCGGATGTCGAGCATCGACTTTCCAGCAGCTGCGGGACTCTGGCACGAAGAAGGAAGCGACGGCAAAGTGACCACATGCAGTGCAGCCCGGCACACCGTGTCCCGTAGACGTCTCGCTATGGCTGCGGCCGCTACTTGCTGTTCACGTGGCCCGCTACTCCAGTCCGCACGGCGGCCCGGAAAAATGTACGGCGACGAAAAACATTGGAGAATGGTGTCGTTGCCGGGAACTCGAATGTCAACAATGACCGGGTGCATCCAAGACCGATTTCGTGCCACGTGAACGTAGACGCGCACGTGAGCAGCGCGCAAACAGTCACGTGCCAACGTCGCCCCCCTCGGCTTCCTCGTTCCTAGCTCGGCGATGCCGGGGAGGGGGTGGCAGAGGGGGAGAGGGGGCTGCCGGGTGGCACAATTCCCACCGCAGGTGTTGCGTTAGTTGATTTGCGTCTCCAGCCAGCTCGCAAACAACGCCTCTCGGCAATCCGTTCCGCCCGCGCGGCATTGCGAAGGTTCAGGGGGGGGGGGCGTCCGTCTCCCCGCCCGCCGCCGTCCTGAGGTGCAGCGGCGCGAGAGCGTGTTTCCGTCCCGGTGTGTGCCGTTTGACATTTATTTTACATAAACACGAGCGGAGTTGTTTACTTTTGAGAGAGCATCGCGTGATTTGCGCGGAGGCGCGACCTCCACGTGAGGTGCGGGTGCGCGATGGCGTGACCCCCCCAACGTATTTAATGGATTTGCGTCGCCGCATTTCAGAGCTGTCGGCTCGGCGCTGGGTAATGGTGATCACTGGCCTCGCCCGGCTCCATCCGTCTCTCCCCTTCCGCGTGCTCCCCTTTCGCGCGCTCCCCCGGTCACCGCGACGCTCGCTCACCTGCTACGTCTGAACAGCGACGAGAACGTCAACAAACGTGACGATACGAAACACAACGAGCAGAATTAATCCAGCAGGGCCGGACGGGCGAGCATTCCGCGGGAGCAGCGTCCGCCACCCCAGATGCGGAAGAATGCCGGAAATCGGAGCGTCGGGGCCGGTTAGATCATCGGGGGGGCGGGGGTCGTGACAGCTGAGCAGCCGGACGGGAGATGCGGCGGCGCCTCCCGCACCGCCAACCCCGCCACCGCCGCCACCCATCACTCCCTGTCTCGCCTGTGGTTTCGCCGAGGCACGCCACCCTCATTCGCGGGTTCTGCTTCGGTGAGTGAGCGAGCCTCATCAGCAGGCCACAACCGCTCAAGCCGCCACTGGCTGCCGATGTGACTCGGCCAAGTTGAAAACTTCTTCCAGTGACACTTTCCTGGAGAAATTGAGGACATTATTGGTGTTGTTGTTGTGCATCAATGACAAGAACGCTCTCACCATCTTCATCTCACTAGACTCGCCTTCACGAGCTCTCCGCTCTGGCAACTGGGCCTTCCTGTCAACTCTCAGCCAACCTTCACTCACTGAGGGCCCTGCTGTGTGGGGATGATTGACAAATTACATACTAACGAATGTGTTTGAGCAGGCAGGAGCTGTTTATGCACGAGCCGCCGTATCAGCAGCTGCACAGCGTTGCCATATCAGCAGCTGCACAGCGTTGCCAAGGCTCCCCACTGCAAACTTGGCTCGGCAACTACGATTCAATTGCAGTTATGTCAATTTCTTTGTGGTTGTCATACGCAATAGACATTTATCTGGCATAGGAATGTGTAATTTCCCCCTTCCTGCCACTGGCTCAGGACAATTAACAGGAGATGAGCACTCCTTCAATGTTCATTAGAGCAGGGATCTCACTTTACTATTCATTGCTCAAAAGAAGATCCATTACCCCGATTGCCAGCTAAATATTTATAGTCTCTGCTCTGAGAGGGAGTGTAGAGGCATGGCGGCGGTGTCGCTTCTGTCCCTCTGTGCCGTGCGCACACACAACGCTGCCAGAGTGCTCCCTTGTCTATGTTGACGCAATGACACATCCCTACGTAACCCGCACATTTTAAACAAGACGACGACGATGACGATGTCAGCAAAGCACCGCTGGAGTCGGTGGAGATGTCGGGTTGGGTGGTGGGGGCAGGAAAGGCGGGGGGCGGTGGTGGCATTGGTGGAGGCGGTGAAAGCCGGACATCTGTTTTCGATTAATTCTCGTCGCCAAACGAGAGAGAATTAGTAAAAACAATCGGACCGCATTGAGCAGCAGCAGTGGCAGCAGAAAAGCGCAGCTCATTGTCGGCGTGATGAGTTTGCCGGCCGGCGAGAGAGCCACGATTCAGCGGTGGGGGGGGGGGGGGGGTCACCTCCCCGCGTGTCCCCCGGGTCACGTGCGTGCCCCGTGCCGGGCGCCGGCTCGGACTCGCTGGCTACCTCGCCGCTCCAACCCCAAAACCCGGAACGCGACCCTCGACCGCGCACAAAGCGTGCGCCCTGCGCCAGGCAACGCACGGAGGGAGCGCGAGTCGCCCCGTCGCTGGGAAGTTAGTAGAAACAGGATTAATAAGAAGAATAAAAATGCTTTCATTTAATATTGCGTCATTCATGCGAATAGCTTCCCAGAACGCCTTACATTCGTTATATATAAGGATCAAATTCCAAATACAGCCACTACTACCAAGCCAAATAAAAAATGTATACACACATGAAGGCACCAAAACAAAAAGCACAAACAGAAAAAAGTGATCGCAACAAAGATGATCGCGGCCACTAGCGCTGCTGCCTCTGTTTCCCGTCTTTATCAGGACTCGTGATTTCTTTTGTTTCGTTATTTTAATGGGCTGGCCGCATGCGCCCGCGATTTTCCCGTCATTGTCACCGGTGTCCTCGGGCTGTCGATTTCTACGACATTGGTTCAGGAATTTAAGGAGGTATGGGCGCACATGAATGCGCATTGCGCACACAAAGACAAAGATCTCGCGTGCGGCCTTTAACAGACTGTCGGTGGAAAGTGCTTTTAGCGAGTAGCACCGATGAAGGCCGGCACGGCACACGAGGGGGTGGGTGGCCAACACTACGCCCGGCCGCCTTTGTCTCCCCAGTGCTGATCTTGACTCTCTGTTCAGTTAGTGCGGTGTCACTCCGTGTCGGCCGTCACGATTTTTTGTCGCTCGTGCTGAACGTAGGCCCAAACGCCAAGCGGCCGTCAACAAACAGCGCCGTCGAAGGTATGACGGAGAACAATTTGTGCTTTCCTTGACCCCACGGTTACCTTGAACCAGAGGCCGCCTCGGTGGGCTCTCACCTGGTCAAGACGAAGCCGATCAACCAATCAATCGGTCAATCCAATTCCACAGCGGAAAAACACTTAAACGCAAAACGCAAAACCATAAACGGGGCGAGATGGGGAGCGAGCACGCGGAAGAGGCGGAGATCAAACGCAGATTGAGCGATCTCACGGGGGGGCACTGGGGGCTCTCGCGTGCCGAGCGCCGCACGTGGAGCAACGCGGCGGCCTTTGAGTTGGCGAGCAAACTCAATGACAAGAGTGAACTACGCGGGCCCGGGTGGGGGCTGGGGCTGGAGGAAGTGAGTGGTGAGCTGGGAGAGATGGGGGGGGTAGGGGTGGAGGGATGATGGGGGGAGGAAAGAACATTCTCATTTGTCAGCGTCTCAATGAAGCCGGCACAATAACCCCGGCCTCCGGAATGGATTTAAATTCTGTCGGGGGAGCTGTACGATCGCACGACACCCGTCTCCCTGCCCCCCCCCCCCCCCCCCCTCACGAGCCCCTCTCTCCTTCACTCTCTCGCCCCGTCTCCCTCCCTCTCTCGCTCTCTCGCTTGTCGTTGAGTGAGCGGCGGTCCCCGGATTGATGGGAGCGCGATGCCGAGTGGCGTCCATCACTGCTCCGCCGTTTTGTCGGGGCTAATTGGATGGAGATGCCGGGTGCGGTGGTCGGGTGGTGGGGGGGGAAGGGGGAGCACGATGGGGGAGGGGGGGTGGTGGAGGCTTCGCTCTGTTGGGAGAGACCAGCGCTGTTTCTCCCTCCATCTCCGCCGCCGATTACTCAGCAGTCCCCTCCGACTCAGCAGCGCTCCGTGATGGACGGGGAGCCGCGGCGGCGCGGGTTGACTCCACCTCTCTCGCACCCAGCGTCGCTCTCCACCCAGCCGGCGCTGATTATGCGACGCATTTTTCAAGGGGGGGGGGGGAGGGGGCAACCACCTCAAGTAGGGATTGGCGGGTGGCGCCCAGACCCGCACCCTCAATGTAAACCTCTCCGAGTGGGAAGTTCAACTGCGACGAGATTCGAGTTTAGCTGCTGCCAACCGTGCGACTGGCGCAGGATCTGGCAGAAGGGATGGCAGAGATGGCGAGGCAGTGGCATCAGCGGCGCTGGTCCAGGATGCTCACCGGCCTCTGTGACTTGGAGTTGTGCCTGCGCAGCCACCCCGAGGAGCTGCCTCTAAATAATTGGGAGTACACGGTGGGGCTGCTTCTCCTCCTGTTCATGAGTGGGGGGTAGGGGGCGCCCCCCCCCTTGCAGCCCCCCCCCCCTTGCAGCCCCCCGACTCCCCCCCCCCCCCCCCCCACTAATGATGAAGTTGCTACCCCCAGACAATGAAGCTGCCACTGCCGTCGCAGCGGCTCTGTGTGATGCGGTGAGCGTCCGTCGTCGGCGAACATCGCGCTGCATTAGGGAATTGGTTTTACAACCGCAGCTCCCTGTGTGCAGAGAGAGTAGCAATCCGATGCAGCGTTTGGGGAGGTAGGTAGGGAGGGAGGTAGGGAGGGGAGTTGGAATGGATTGCAGCGTGACCGAGGCAGTGGCGTAGCTACCGAGTGCGCAGGCGGTGCGACTGCACTGCAACTCACAGGGAAGGAGGGACCCAGGGGTCGGGCTACGAAGAAGTGGGGGGGAGGGTCGGGAGACCGCACACCAACGACGCGACGTCGCTGTGCCGAGGAGATCTCGAGCTGAGTGCCCCCACGGTGCGAGTACAGGTTCGAGTTGTGGCCGTGGTTTTATGACGTCGCTGTAAGCGGTCGCATTTGCAGCGGCGGTGAAACGACACGCGCCAAAATCAACCAGCGCCACGAGGCGCCCGTAACGTCGACCCGCGCCTGAGCCGTGGCGGCCTCGCCGAGTCTCGAGACAAGTTTTCAGGAGGAGCCCCGCTGCATTGTGGATGTTTGGTTGGTTGACCAGACTTGACCACGCTGGTCAGGGCCGGTTGCTGAAGGGATTGGCTCTGAACCATTCAGCCATCAATCTTGATTTGAAGCTTTCGTCACTGCAGGAATCCATACTTTTTGGCTTCGTTCGGTAAAGTCACGTAGGTCAATGAGTGATCAATGACTCCCACCTGAAGACGGTTGCTTGTGTGGCGATCTAAACGTCGTGATCTATTATAATTTTTCTACCTACGTGATTTTTCCGAAAAAACCAAAGAGTATGCATTCAGCTATCATTCGCCATTGATGTTCGCCCTGCTGCACGTGAGCGGGTGGATGGCCAGCACCACGTACAGCCGCCTTTGTCTCCCCAAAGTTGATACTTACACATCATATCAGGTGCTCATTTAAGGCTGGGTTGACCGAGGGGAGGCCCAGGACGGTTCAGATATTTTGACTCCGATGCTGGTTATGAGTAGGAATCGAACTCGGACCGCCGGGATTCATAGCGCAGCGCGCTAACCGCTACACTACCGCTCCCCACACAGGACGCGCGCACACACACACACATTCAGGCAGGCTCAGCGTAACGTTGCATGAACGGGCGAGTGCGAACACGCGCAACTCGCGTCGCGGGTGATCCTGCGCGGCTGTAAACGAGCGGGGCGAGCCGATTCGCTGGTACGGAGCGCGCCCTCCCTCGAGTGGGCTTCCAAAATAAATGTTTAATTTGTGATCACAGCTCAACACAACACCGTTTTGTCCTGGTTCTCTGCCGGCAGCCCCACCAGCTGTTGGGCCTCTCCCTCCCGCGGCCTCGCGGGGGGCGAAGCCGCGGCTCCAGTCCGCAGTGGCGTCCTGGTGAAGCGCCGATTGTTGTTGTTCGTTGTAGAGGTCGTGGTGCGGTTGGCATGGGGGGGCGGTGGTGCAGCGGTTAGCGCACTGCGATATGAACCCGGCGACCTGTGTTCGGTTCCCGTTCACGGCCAACACCAGCGACGATTTTCTGAATCGGTCCTGGGCCTCCCCTAGATCGACTCAGCCTCAAATGAGTACCTGGTGCTGTGTGTAAACATCGCCACTGGGGAGACAAAGGCGGCCGGGTGTGGTGCTGGCCACTCGCCTCCTTCGAGTGCCTTGCCGGCCATCATGAGGTGCTCGCTAACAGCACTAAAGAGTGTCTTTGTCTGTGGTAGAGTTGCCTGGAGTGGCGTGGTGCGGTTGGGTGGATGGTGGTTTGGTGAGTGGGTGAGTGGGTGGTGGTTATGTGGGTGAGTGAGTGGGTGGTGGTTATGTGGATGGTGGCGGCTGCGTGAGTGCTGGCTACGCGGGTGGTGGCTGCGTTGATTGCGCGATGAGGCGCGGTTGCTGTGTTTGGTGGTTGAGTGCGGTGTTGGGGGGGGGGGCTAACGACGCCCCCCTCCATCTGCCTCCCCCCCGCCCCATGGGCCCGCGTCGCCGTTCGTTACGGACGTGGCCACGTGCCACATCTGTGTCGTCGTTAATATTTCATGCTTTATTATTCCCATCCCACTCCTGGCCGAGCGCGGGCCGAGCCTCCGTTTGCTGTGCCGCTCCACGTCGTGGCGTTTTAATCCCCGCGGCAAGAGGTCACGGCAGAGTTCGGGCTGGAAACTTACAGCCGGCGATTATGCTTTAATTTGGGTCGCGAAACGAAGGGTTCCGTTTGATCGCTTGGCCATTGGGGGGGGGGGGGGGTGGTGCGGCTGCGCCTTTGATCGCGCGTTTGTTTTGTTTGGAGAGGGAATCACTCGCATGAAATTATTTTTGTCCGCACCACAAATTCAATTCTAAAGCTGAGTAAATAACGGAATCGTAATTTAAAACGTATAATGCAGTACATTAGTAATGCATAATAAATTGCTAAAAATCAATGCGATATATAATATAATAAGAAGAAATTCTACACAAATATGTACATGACTCAAACATTCATCTGATTGTGTCGACCTTCATTCGGAGCCGAGTGGCCTCGCCATCCCAATGAAGCACACGTCACGCAACACCCACCCCTCCTAACAACCTTGGCTCTCCAGCCACAACCTCTTCCGGCCACACTCACTCTCAACCTCAATCTCTCCTCCCCGACACAACCCCTATCCTATCCATACCGCCCTCCGCCACTACCGCTAACACCCCAACCCTACTCCCCCCTTTAATGGGAACATCTCCATACAGCCGTCGGAAAGCATTCACACATCCCCGCCGCCACTGGTCCCAGCTAATGGACGTTGCATTTGCTGGGCGGGCAATAAAAGGGTGCCGCCGGGGGGGGGGGGGTGAGGTGGGGTCACGGGAGCGAGGTGGGGACGACGGTGACGCTGTGGCCATGGAGAGGCCACGACCCCAGGGCTCGCGTGATTCACCGTCTTATTGAGCGGCTTTTGCCATCACATTTCACCTTTTGCGTGACCGTCGGGGTCGCAGGTCAGCCGCCCTCTGCGGCCGCACCACACTTAGGTTATTGTTCTCGGCTTCCCGAGGACAGAAGCTGACGGCGTATCTCTCCACGAAGCAGGTGTCCCTCGACTCAGGAGCTTCCAAACGTTTCTCACGGAGCCACTCGGGGCCACGGCGACAGAACGCCGCATCCCTCCATCGGTTTTGCGAAGCTCTAAAATATTTACGGGATCCCAGGACACCAACAAATCCAGAGTGGCCTTCTCTAAAGCCTGGGACCATGCGTGGCGATTTATAACAGAACGATTGTCAGGTGCATTGCCACCCTGTTGACTGAAAAATCGTGCTCCGTTGCCGCATCGGCAATGATTCCTCCTTTGCCGTTCATTTCTCATTGTTAACGGATAGCGCGTAGAGCGTTGGTGCAGTGGTCAGCGCACTGTGCTACGGACCCGGCCACGGCTAATATCAGCGGTGAGTGATCGTTCTGTCCTCCCAATTCACCAACCCGCACTGACCAGCGAGGCGCGGTGTGATAAAAACAACACCACGATAGATCAACACTAAAGGCAGTTTAACACGTAGGCTTTCGCAACCAATATCATCCATAATAGAGGTTTTTGGGTTAGATCGCGTAAATATATAAATGGGTAGTTAAAATCCACCAACACCCAACACAGCCAACTAAGAAGGGTCGTCACGTAAACAGAATGTGGCCAATTCCCCCCCGCCCCCCCACATTGGGCAAGAACGCAGAAGGGTGGTAAACACATCTCCACAAATCTGGCTGTCGCCTGATGAAGCTCGTCGTAATTACTGGCGAAACGTCGTACTCAGTTTGTAAATGTTGTGGCTTGGCTCTCCAACACACCGGTGTGCTGTACTAGTGACGAATTGGCCACATTCTGTTTACGTGACAACCCTTACTAGTTGGCTGTGTCTGGTGGTGGCGGGTTTAACGACACAATTATATATTTACTCGATCTAACCTAACAAAACCTCGATTGTAAACACTAAAGGCATTCTTCCACCAGTGGATTTACACAAGGGACCGTACAACAGATTGCGCAGATGCTGACTGAACAAACAATAGCAGAGTAAGAGGTGGGCATTGGCCTGTAAACATGAAGCGAGTTTGTCGGAGAACCCTAGACCGACGAGAGAGTCGCCGCCTGGGCCGAGCTGGGAAACGCCTCTCGGGAGTGAATTTGGCTGGGCGTGGATTTCTCCTTCATTCAGTTTCCCAGCCGCTCGTCACTCTGCAGCGGACGATATTTGGACGGGGCTGGCAGGGTGAGCCTTGTCCCTGCACCGGGTCAATCTCGTTGAGGGATGTTGGCCAGCGAGAGCGGTGAGGCGAGCCAGCCGACCTCACCCCGGTGACCTCACCCCGGTGACCTCACCTGGCTGCTCGACAGCCATGTCGCCGAGATCGCAGCGGCGGGGTCCGACGGTTCCCCACCTCGACGGGCCGTCGGCGCCACCTCCGCACAGCTGAGTTAATTACTGCGAACCTAGGGACAGATTAGGATCCAATTAAGGTCGACGGGTTTAACCGTAGGTAGCGATCGCTGTGAGCTCGATCGACCCCGGCACTACGTCATCGCTGCCGCCGCCGCCACTGTTGCTGTTGCTGCAGGAAACAGAGATGTCGGCAATGAGTTCTCGGACGCATCGCCGCGGTGCCGTCAGCGGGCATTACTCCTCGCCGTTATGGCGCGCGGTTGGCAGGTCGTTAACGTAAATCACGGACATCGGAGGGACCATAACCGCGCCCCATGGCGCCGCCTGTAATGGGCTGAGATGTGGACCCCGCACTTTGGCTGACATCTGCCAGAGTGGTTCCTCTTCTGCGGAGCCTGTGACCACCGGACCAGCCAATTCCTGACGAGAGTCCACAAGGGCACTGTGATCGTTAGTTGACCCTTCTGCGGGATTTTGAAAATGTGTCATTGGTGCTGTTATCTGGGCAGGAGGGGTGGTGGTGATGCAGAGGTTAGCACGCTGCGCCATGAACCTGGCTACCTGAGTTTGAGTTCTGTCCACGGCTAGCATCAAGTGGCGAGTGATATCAGAACGGGGCCTGTCCTACTTCACTAAACCGCACGGAGATTACACAACTCCCCCATCGCTGATGCCGTGTGGGAGGGAGGTGGTCATCCAGCAGTGGATTGAGAAAGAGTCTTAGCTCTCTGGCCAGGAGGTGGCCTCATTATGGTGTTAAGATAATCAGTGGCGCTATGTGGCATATCAGCATCGTCATCATCACGATCACAATCAAAACTATTGCCATCATGAGTAGCATGTACATCACCCTATTCATCATCATCGTCGTCGTCATAATCCTGCTGTTGTCCTTCCCCGCACCTTCAATTAGCACGGTTGACTACGTACTATGCGAAAGAAGTTCAGCGTACGTACATCATCGTCGTCACCATTATTTTCATTGTCATCATCATGATAAATCACCATCACAACCATCGTCGTCGTTGTCACCGTCTCCGTCGTCATCGCCGTCCCAGTGGAGCGGAGTGAATGGGAGCCGCTCTGCGTGGAGGTTTGGAGCGCGAGGCGGTTACGCAAGCGGCGCCGGTTTCCAGCCAGACCCTAATCAGGCAAATCCCGATGATTTCTCCAGAGCCCCGAGCTTCATTACAGGCCACCTGTCGTTTTGCAATCACAGTTCATTTTGCTTACGGAAGGGAAATATTTAATGTTGTGTTTTTTTCGAAATTTCATTACGTTACAGTGTTCCATTTTGTCGCTCAATTTTCCCACCCTCGCCTCAAATGCGCGTGTGCGCATCTGCCCGTCTGCGTGCGTCCGCCCGTGTGTGTGTGTGCGTGGAGCGTGTTGCGGTGATTAGAGCACTGCGGTACCACCCATATCGTTCAAATCTCAGGCACGGCTAACATCAGTGGCGAGTGAAATTTGAACTGGTTCTGGCCCCCCTCGCCTCTCTGGCCGTCACTGATGGCGCCCAGCAAAGTACGGTCAAAATATCTTAGCCAGGGCTGGGCTGCCCCTGGGTGGACTCGGCTATACAAAGAAATTTGCACCTGGTGCGGCATTATAAACATCAGCGGCGGGGAGACAAAGGTGGAAAGGCGTGTGTGTTGCTGGCCACCCACGCCTTCACAGGTGCTCGCTGACGACACTTGCCCCAGCAGTCTGTTAAAGGCTACACGGGGGGTCTTTGTCGTGTGAAATCAGCCGTGCGGGCGTTTGATCGCCGGATTTGAAATTCTAATGACGCGTTCCGCTGCGGCCAGACACCGAGCGCTGCACCTCCTGGCGGGCGAGTTTGGTCTGAGCCCGAAGGTGGTCGGCGCGTGAGCCAGAACCACCGTGCGGTTATTAAAAAAAAAGAATCCCCTTCCGTTCAGAACGACGCGGCAAAGTGCGGTCAAAACAACCCCTACGGGCACGGACAGGCAGGCCCTCATCCAGCAGTGGATTGAAAGAGTCCCTGTACGTGACAAAGGGGGATCAGCGTGCGCACTCACGCGACATGCTGCTCAGCAGGTGCCGCGAGCGCAGGGCCGCCGTTTCTGCGCACGGCGGCGGCGGCCGCTGCTGTGCCGTAATTGCCTTCCCAAATATTCCTCTGTCTGAACTCCAAGCCCCCCCCCTCACCCCCGCCTCACCCCCGCCCCCACCCCCCTCCATCCTCCTTCATATCCTCGTCGTCACCTCCACTCGTGTGGTTCTCTCTCAACTTGACTTTGGGTCGACCGCCGCTCGACGGTCGCTCGCTTGATCCTTCTCCGCGGCTGCCCACCCTTGTCTGGGAGGGATTATAATCGCTCGCTCTCTCTCCTCTCCCTCTCCCTGTGTCGCTCATCTGGCTAACACTCGCGCTGATTACAAGCGCGATAAATGGATCTTAATTAATATCAGGAGCGTCCTGCTCGTCATGTTGGGGGCCACTTTCTCATGGCCCATGGTTTTTGTTGCGTGCGGGAGGAAATCAGAATGCTGGGAGAAAGCCCTCCCGGTGCGATTGGGCGTCACTCAAAACTCCCCGCAGGCATCTGCGTGGAGTCTCAGCGACTCGTAGTGTGGGGGTCTCTCTCTTCCCCGTCTCACAGCCGCCGAACGATCCTTCCCCTGCTCACTTCACGGGGCGCCCTCTCCCCATCCCGAGCCTTCACAACCTTGGGGGGGCCCAGCGCTGCCGCCTAAACCCATCGATCGTTTGCCGCGGCGTAAGACTCCACGTGCCGCACTCTCTGAGCCCCCCCCTTCCCTGACCCGCACTGACCAGCGCGGTGAAGTATGGTCACACAAGCCCCCCCCCCCCCCCCCCGCCATAGAGTGCAGCACCGCGCCGTCGTGCCACGTTCGTTGTTCGCTGCGGTGCGAGGGCGGAGATTGAGCGACGGAATCGGATCGCGTGGCAGGTGAATCGTGCCATCTCAGGACCATCGTGAGAGGTGGCCACGGCCTGGGGCGGCTGTTCATCCAGCAGTGGATAGATCGTGGCTGGTGGCGACGACGTCCCTTGAAGGGTTAACGTGGCCGAAGGAGCGGCAGGTGAACGAGATTGGATTCCCGGCTCCCCCTTTGTTTGTCATTTAAAGCTCGAGACGGAGGCCCCGACTGAACCCCGCTGAACCTTCCAGCGAAGATGGATTGAGGTCCTTCAGTTTAGCGCTTACACAACTGATCGTGTGTGTGTGTGTGTGGGATGTCGTGTTTATTGGTTTATCTGTGTATACACATACGTATGTGTGTATCTAGATTTGGGGCTGCACGTGTGTGTGTACCAGCCTGTGTGTGTGTAGTGTAGCGGTTAGCACGCTGCGTTCGATTCCCGCTCACGGCCAACGATGGAGACGATTTTTTAACCGGTTTTGGGCCTCCCCCTAGGTCGACTCAGCCTCAAATGAGGACCTGGTGCGGTGTGTAAACATCGCCACAGGGGACACAAAGGCGGCCGGGTGTGGTGCTGGCCACCCACCCCCTCGTGTGCTGTGCCGTCCTTCATAGGTGCTCGCTAACAGCACTTGCCCCAATGGTCTGTTACAGGCTCCACGGGGGATCTTTGTCTTTGTGTGTGTGTACCAGCCGTGTGTTTGTGAATTAGCACGTGTGTGTGTGTGTGTTTATTGGTCTCAATAAATTGTTATTTTCTCTCGTATCTCGCGCGTCGAATTTGCACCAACGTGGAGCCAAGCGAGGGATGGAACAGAAAGCGAAGATTAGATGGTGGAGCATCCAATTACGACGGTTATTAGGAATGCAAATAAGCAATTATCTGTAAACGGCTGTGTTAACTGTGTGTGTGGGGTAGGGGACATGGTTATTGTGCACGGAGACGGACAGGGATTTTTAATTTATACCCAGATAAGATGCAGTCATTCACATTAACACTACGCCTGCCTCTATACGTGTGTGTCTGTCTGTGTGTTGTGTGTATATTTGTGTCTTCGTATCTGTGTTGTATGTGTGTGTATCTATGTATCGTTGTCTTTTTTATTTTGTCTTTGCGTGTGCATTCACGTTATGCCTGTGTGGCGGTGAGCATCAGCACAATCATTCGTGCATTGCGCTACAAACCCGACAACCTGAGTTCAATTCGCGACCACGGCTAACAGTGGCGAGTGACATCAGAACTAATCCTGAATCTAAATTGACTGAACCGTAAATAAATTCCTGGCGTGATGTGCAAAACATTAGCACTGCTGAGACAAAGGCGTCGTGCCGCCCACACCACCACCGTTGTTCCGGCCTGAGTAAGTTCTCGCTAACAGCACTTGACCTAACATCCTGAAGCTTATATGGGCTATCTTTGCCTTTATGAATAAGTGACACACGTTTCGATAGCCACTGATGTTGTGTTTACAGTGGGTGTGAAATACAGCCACGCCAGCGCGGGTGCCCGCGTCTGTCTCTTGAACCCTCTAATCCTGCCGAGATGAGAGGATATTGACAGACGTGGTCTCGATGGAGCCAGCAGGCCCGTCAGAAAGTTACAAGACGATAAATTCCTTGATCTTTGATCGATACAAATGTTTTGCCTGTGTACGGAATGTTGGCAACCAACTTGAAAGATGACGCGCGTATTATGAGCAGGTGAGAGAGAGCTCATTTGAGATGAGGCATCTCCCTGTCACGGCAGACCTGGTTGGGGGGTTTAGTGAGTGCGGCAAAATAACCCCCCCAGGAAATTCCCAACCTGTGAACACAACCAAACTCCGAACGGCGAACTCGTCAACGCCATCCGCAGCTAAAGTGAGCATTGAGGCGGTGCTCATCTCACGTTTACAGCCCTGAGCCAGTGGTGGGAATTCCACATTCCTACGGCAGGGGCGAGTCTATCCATAGGACAACCACCGTTGACTTGCACACACAATGGTACTTATTTTATAAACCCCAGAAGAGTGATGGGCTGCGTCACCCCCCCCCCCCTCTCTCCCAAGCAGAATTTGAACTCCGAACCTTGCGATCACTGCAGGCCGCTCACTCGCTACCACCGGGCTACGCGGCCGGATTGGTAAACCGATCAAGCACGGGGCTGACTGACGCTAATCCCCGTGCGGTCCACCAACCCCAGCCCCCCACGGGCCCGGGTTCTTGGGGCCTGCATAGCCAGCGCCGTCAGCACCACACCCCCACCCTCCCCACCATCCCATTCGGCGATGTCTCTCCTCAAATTGAGTGATTAATGGCTCTCTGCGGGCAGTCCGTGAAGCCGTGGGATTTGCATCGGGAGCCGCGTGGGGGAAATTCAGTTTTTCCTCGTCCCTCCATCGGTGACTTTCATGCTGCGCAGCGGGCGGGAGACGGCGCGACGGATTATGATTTATGGTCGCCGTGAGTGGCGGCGGACACGGGGGTTGGTGGGGGGCGGGGGGAAGGGGGACAGGAGGGGGTGAGCGACCGGGCAGAATGTGGGGGGGGTAGGGAGGGTTGTGTCGGAGTTTTCGTGCGATATTTTTCTGCGGAAAATACCGTGGCGCCTCTCTGTCTGTCGCCCACTCGGGCCTGGGGCAGCGCTCGTTTTGAACGTCGGCCTCGGTTGAGGCGAAGGACGCAGCGGCGGCCAACGGAGGGGACGCGCCACGGAGGAGGTCCGCCGTGGAGTGTGTGAGCGGTGCGGTGGCGCTCGCGGTCGATTGCGGTGTCGTCTCTCCCGCTTGTTCCGCCTCCTGTTGTTCTGTTCGCTCAATCGGCATCAATTTCACATTCGCATATCCATTTGCGTGTAATTTCCACGAGTCAAAGGGAATCAATTCTCACGCCCAAGATGCAATGCGCATATCGTGAACATCATTGAATAGCTTCGAATCGACCACGTATTCGCTGTAAGCCGAGCGTGTATCCTCGTCCCGAACGATCCACCCGCAAGCAGTCCATCAGAATCGCGCATTAGCGCTCCGTTTTTTTAATGCAAGAATTAATTTCGTTCCGGCCCACGCGCACATGGATTCACGGGAGCTTACACACGTGCGCATGCACGCAATTACCATAATTAATGAAGAGTAATTAATTTAAAATCAAAAATTATATTGACTGCGTAATTGGCCAAGCCTGGTATAAACAGGGCAATTATGACGATCCAGCATAATTTTAAAAACATTCGCCAAACAAAATGGGAGGCTGCCGAGTGGAGAACGCCGTTCCACTCGGGGTGTTAAACGGGGAGCGGGGCTGGCGGCGGGGGGGCTGAGTGGGTTTGGGAGCTGGGGGGGAGGTGCTGGGACGGTGGGGGGGCTGAGTGGGGATGTGGAGGGGTGGGAGCTGAGATGATGGGAGGGTTGTGGCAGTGGGGGAGCTGGGGTGATCGATGCTTGAGCTCGCTCACATAAACATCACGGTTCAACATCATCGGGATTTTTTTCAGTCACCTAAAGAGTGCTTTTGATTTGTTTTTACTGGAATGGTCACGCTCGCCTCGCTGGGTTGTGTTGTTTTAATTCGCATCGGCCTCTCCAGATACTGAGCACCGCACGGCATGTTGGGAGAGTGATGGGGAGAGCGATGGGGAGCGTGATGGGGAGTGGTTAAGCAGAGTTCGGTGTGACGTGGTGAGTGGGTTAATGAGGTGGTGGAGAGCGTGGTGCAGATGTTTTTTGAAAGCGGTTGGTAAAAGCAGTGGAAAACGTGCTTGGAGAGCAGTGGGTAGTGTGGTGGGCATGATGCTTCGAGAGGAGCTGGATCGGGTGAGTGAGAGAGTGAGAGTGCTTGGAGAATGATTGGGAAAGTGGCTGGAGAGTGGTGGGAGAGAGACCAACACTAACCGTAACTTCGAACCGGGACCCTGTAGGGTGTAGATCACAGCCCCTCCCAGAGTTTTCCAGTCCCAGCTACCACGCACCTCTGGGTGTGTGAGCCCTGGTCGCTCGCAGAACAATTCAGCTGCCAAGGACGCAGCTACATTCTACGCGGGGCATTGCCAGCCACCAGCACCGCTTATCTTCGAGAAAAACATTGTCACCAAATCGGTCCACGCTTAAAGTTGCTGTGACCCTTTCCGCCATCTGTTCACATGACCCCCCCTCCCGGACTCCCCACTCACCCGGCCCCGGCACCGTTTCTCGCCACCGCAGGTGCCAAGAAGCACAGCCTCAAGGACACGCCGCCGCGCCGGCTGCCCCTGTACGACACGCCCTACGAGCCGCGGGACGGCGCCCCGGCCAGCCCGGGGGCCGGCGGCGGCGGCGGCGCCGGAACCCCTGGCGGTGGGGCCGTCGGCGGGGCCGTCGGCGGAGCCGTCGGCGGGGCGCCCGCACCGAGCTCCGGTGGGGTCGCCGGAGGCGCCGGCGGGGGAGGCGGCGCCAACAACGGAGGAGGCAGCGGGTGCGCCAGCCCCGAGGGAGGGGGGCCCCCGCTCACGCCGACGTCCGTCCGGACCCCGCCGTCGGCGCCGCCGCCGCCGCTTTCGGCTCCGGCTCACTCGCCGGCACGGGCCACCGCGCCGGCGCAGGGTCAGCCGGCCCAACCGCTGCCTGGCCGCGCCGCAGCCGCAGGCGAGCCTGCCCGGAGACCCGCCGGGGGAGCGAGCGCTGCCCCAGGACGACGAGAGACCGGCGGACGAGTACGACCAGCCCTGGGAGTGGAACAAGGAGAGGATCTCCAAGGCGTTTGCAGGTGGTGGAGCGGCGCGCGCCAGCGCGCTCGTACACTCGTACATGCGCTCGCACGTGCCCATGCACGCACTTGCATATCCGCACACTCTGAGCTTACACGCACATGTGCACTCACGTGCCTGCTAAGACAAAGCTCCCCCATATAGACGGCTCGAGCAAGCACCTAATTCCTACACAAAGACAAAGCTCCCCCGTATAGCCTTAGCAGGCTGTTGGGGACAACGGCGTTTGTGAGCACCTATGAAGGACGACATCGCACATGAAGGGGTGGGTGTCCAGCACCACGCCCGGCCGTCTTTGTCTCCCTAGTGGTGATGAATACACACTGCACCAGGTACTGACTTAAGGCTGAGTCGACCTGGGGGAGGCCCGAGACCGGATCAGATAATCGTCACTGGTGTTGGCCGTGAGCGGGAATCGAACCCGGGTCGCCGGGTTCATAGCGCAGCGTTGCGCTAACCGCTACACTACCGCTCCCCACTGTTCACACGTACACTATTGCACAGACACCTGTTCACACCTGCACATGTGCCTGCAGTCACCAACGCAACTTGCATTCACACGCTCCCTCACACTCGCACACTCCCTCACACACCCGCGTGCTCACACTCGCACGCTCCCTCACACTCGCACACTCCCTCACACCCGCGTGCTCACACTCGCACACTCCCTCACACCCGCGTGCTCACACTCGCACACTCCCTCACTCCCTCACACTCGCACACTCCCTCACACTCGCGTGCTCACACTCGCACGCTCCCTCACTCCCTCACACTCTCACACTCCCTCACACCTGCGTGCTCACACTCGCACGCTCACACCAGCAAGGGAAGCGACGTCCGTGTGAACCGCTTTTCCGCTAATTTTCTCCTCGTTTACGATTGCAGCTTTGCCCGAGCGGCATCCGGTGCGGGCTTGGGGGGTGGGGGGGGGGGGGTCTCGGCTTCCGCTCACTTTTGAATGCGGCCTCCAATCTGAGATTGTAAGCAACACTGTGGCCTTCATAGGGAAAGCGTGTAACATGTAAGCAACATGTAAAACGTGGCGGGCCACAACGGCCCTACTTCGTGGTACATCGAGAGGCGCAGGGCGCGTGGCGGGCAGCGGCCTGCTCGTGCGCTTCCTTGTTCAGGCTGCGGCGACTCCTCCGAGTGGTCTGTGCGGAGACGCACAGAGCGCGGGTGGCGCCCTGCACCCGCGCGCACAACGCCCTCGGGGTCCGGGGCGCCGAGAGTCGTTTGCTGCGCAGCCTGCCAAGACCGCGTCGAGTTGGCAGGCCAAACAGATCCTGAACATCGCCGGGCTGATTGACCGTGTCGATCGCGGCAGAGGCCTCGCTGTAGCCACCGTCTCGCCTCCCGCGTGAGCGCAGTGCGGATTTGTTTCTACTTCACTCGTAGTCTCGGCCTGGCTGACGACTCCCTGTGGACGCTCAGTCGAGTCTGCACGAGACGCCCGTGGTTGATCCTCTCGCCCACCTCGCCCACCAGTGAGCGAACTCAGTAAATCTCTTGATGTTTTGTGGACAGCCAATTACCGGTTTTGGTCTTCAGCTGTGCGCTGCAGCCTCTGGCAGCGCGACTAAATGATACCATTCCGCGTGTTCACTCCAACTCGTTTGTCTCGTCTCATCGTCCTTAATTTCGTCTGATCGTCGTTCATCTACTCTCATCTTGTGGTCATTCATCTCGTCACATCGTCGCACTTGGGTCGTCAGTGAGCAACAGTCATCGTCGTCATCGTTAGCCGTGATGAATTCCGTCCATGAGCTCTACAATTAAATAAAATCTCCCACTCTGACCCGACAAACATTTTCGTCGCTAATTCCATCAGCGAAATTAACTCTGCCCTCCCATCACCTTTCGCTTCCAAACCAGGGGCACCGGGTCTCGCTCCTACTACCAAGGGGATCGGATGCCTGCCTGACCCCCCCTTCTTCACCACCCCCCTCGGCACGGAGGGGAACGGCACTGGCAGGGGACAGGGGAAACGCGAGCGCAGTGGCTTTGTACATACGTGCGTTCGCCGGACAGCGACCGCACGGTCCGTCCCGTTGTTCTCGATCAGAGGGCCCACACAAAGACGCTGCCGCCACGGCTGCTCGGGACGTGGCTGGAGCAGCGCGGGGGGGGGGGCGGGTTATTGATGGAATCTCTCGCTCGGGGTGACCTGTAACATTTCCCTATCTTTGCCTCCTCGTTTGCGGCGAGTGATGCGGACCGACAGGGAACCGGTCCTGAGCCGGGGGTCGCTGCAGCCGAAGGGGCATTAGCAAAAAAAAGCAGCGGTGAGAGTGAAACGGGGGATGGAGAGAAAAAAATCCTCTCCGATAAATGTTGCGGCAATTCTTAAAGGGCTCGTAATTTGAATATGCTGTCTAAGCCCCCCTATTTCTTCTAAGCGATAAGGGAAAAGGTCAAGTGCAGCAAACTAATATTGAAATGTCATCGATGTCCTGTGGTCAGTGGCATTTACCAAACACGAGCGGGCATACGCGCGCCCTTGCGTCTGTGCATGTGCGTTGCTTGCGTCTGTGCGTGTGCGTTGCTTGCGTCTGTGCATGCGCGTTGCTTGTGTCTGTGCGTGCGCGTTGCTTGCGTCTGTGCGTGCGCGTTGCTTGCGTCTGTGCGTGCGCGTTGCTTGCGTCTGTGCGTGTGCGTTGCTTGCGTCTGTGCGTGCGCGTTGCTTGCGTCTGTGCGTGCGCGTTGCTTGCATCTGTGCGTGCGCGTTGCTTGCGTCTGTGCGTGCGCGTTGCTTGCGTCTGTGCGTGCGCGTTGCTTGCGTCTGTGCGTGCGCGTTGCTTGCGTCTGTTCGTGTGCTTTTGCTCGTGTGCACACATGCGTGTGTGTGCTTGCTTGTGTGCATGTGTGTGTATGTGTGTACGTGCACATGTGCGTGTACACGCTTGTGTCACGTGTGTCATGTTTGTGTGTACGCTTGTGCGTTGTGTATGTGTCTGTATTTATCGTTTCTTCCAATTTGAGAAAAAAAAAGTCTTGACCTCAAAGCCCGTGCTGAGACCCTCAACTGATTCCTCTTGGCAGGAGGAAGGATGTCGTCCGGTTATCGCAACCTTTAAAATTCCCGTTCGTCTCCAAGGGAAACGATTTTTGAAAAGAAAAAAAACATAATTTGGTTGCCGGAGGTGCTCGGTTATTGGAGGCCGTGTGTTGAGTTATGGACGGTGGTGGGAACGTGGCACGGGGAGCCCCATTTTGGGGGGGAAATAGAGAGAGGGGGAAAGAGAAAAAAAACATGTTTTGAACCCCGAGCTCCGTCAACTGTCGCGTGTCATGGGCGTGCGCGTCGTCAATAATTCCGCCCGGCGCAGATAAGTGCCGGGAGAGAAAATTGCTTTTTGTGCCCGAGCATCGGCGGAGCGAGACGCCCATTGTGAGAGGCAGCGGCCGCCCCCTGTCGCTCCACGAGCGGCCCAAGGGGGAGGGGGGGGATGGCATCGCGGCCTCCACGGGATGTGACCTTTGACACCCATTCCGCTCTCCCGAGCGCCGCCACTCTCCCCCGCTCTCCCGGCTTCACCGCCGCGGCCGTCGCGTTGCAACGCCGGCAACGCTCTCCGTTGCTCGCGCTTGGCGCCGATCCGTCGTCTTTATACGGCGCCGCCTCCACGTGCCAAACGCAGAGAACTAAATCATCTGCGGCGCCGTCGCCCAGCGCGCCCCGCCGGGCCCTGCTCTCTTCTTCTCTCGTTTCACCTGGCCGCCTGTCCTCTCCCGCTCTCCTCCCCCGTTCTGCTCTTCCGCTCGCTCACCGGTGCAGCTAATGGCTACGTTACGGCTCGGCCTACCTCGTGTGGTGTGCGCTCTCCACGCTATCGATCGCTCCACGTGGCGTTGGCCGTCGCGGCCCCTCACTGCTCGCCGCTCCTCTCCCGTGATCCGTTTTGATGGCGGAGGAGGAAAGGTGAAGGGGGCTGGAACCAGATGCAACTCTCGCGTCTAAATTGCTCGGATCTGCTTTGTAGGAGTGAGAGTTTCTTCGTTCGAGCGATGGTAACTTAAGCAAGGAGAGGGAAGGAGCATACACATTTAATGAAGGCAGAACCGTGTGCAGGTTTCATGTTGCAGATGACAGACACTGGGCATTGATTTGACGGCGCTGCTTTGTAGTTCCTCATTAGCGTGTAACGTGTACCATTAAACACTTGGGAGAGTTTTTTTTTAATCTGGCTAATTAGAAAACTTAAAACAGTCATGTCCTCAATCGCCACCAACTGTACAATGCCGAATTCTGATCATTAAACTCCTTTGATGGGCTGCAAGAGAAAGACAAATCCAAACACAATGATGGATTGTCAAATAGATGGACACAGCCAACGTTGATCAACCGACCGAAGCTCAGGAGCGAGGAGAACGGGGGACGGGCGGCAGGGATGGGACGAGATATCCGGAGAACTGCCGCCACTGGGAGTTCGCGATGAACCAGGCCGAAGGACGACGGCGCCTGCCTTGGCTTGACAAGACCCGCTGCCGAGCGAGTCTGATCCGCAGCCTCTCATGCGGAGTCGCCTCCGTGGCACCGGCGTTCGGGTGAAGATCTCCTCGCGACTCTCATCACGTGGCAACGAAGATGCGTGCTGTGTAGAGCTCCTCGCTCCGTTTGCTTATCCAACTTCTTAGAAGGCTGAGGAGTCGCAGGCCTCCATTGTGCACCTTCAATCCATGAGTTTTTTTCTTCGTTCATCTTCCGAGTTTTCACCTTGCAGTTCTTCTGTCCGTGTGCGTACGTCAATCACACCGCGGCCTTAATAGGATAAGTAAATAATGGGTGACGTTTCAGGTATTGACCCTTCTTCACAGCGATGGATGGGTCATTACCCGAATCGTCGCCTCTTATACAGTTTTCATTTTAAGGCCACAGTTTTATCTGACGGATGTGTTGAGTTTATTGTTGATTGTGCACGATCGCTGGCGCAGCACCATCACCAAACAATTCATTCTGCGCGGTCTACCCGTGCACCTCCTGTTTGTCAAAGCGCTCGGTGTCGGCACTGCGAGTGCCCAGCGCACGTTCGGCACGGCCCCGCGTTATATAATCTGCGCGGCAGCGTCGGGGGCGGTGGTGCCGGCCGTGTTAAGGCTCCTGATGCCGCCTGCTCCGTGGAATTTGAACCCAGCGTGGTGAACCTCCGAGCGTCGATCCTCGTCTCTCCGCGAAGCGACAGCTTGGCTTCTCGGGCCCTTCGGGGGCCGTGTGTCACTGAGCTCCGAGCATTCGACTCGCATCCTGAAGACGCGAGTTTCGAATCCCGTTCGCAGTCGATAGCTCCACCGTGCCTCGAGAGTCTGCTCTGATGAGTGTGACAATTTGTTGTAGTGAGCAGTTGTGTCGTGGCATCACTGGCTCCGGTGACGCCGCTGGAGGTGCGCTCCGCCGCACTCCTCCCGCTTGTGCCGGGCGAGACACTTTGTGCTTCTTCTCAAAGGTCGGCCGAAAATTCTAAATCTGTGCAGGAGGAGAAGGCAGTCCGCGATTTCATGAGCCAAGGACTCGGTGCGCCGAGGGAGGGGCGGGGCGAGCAGAGAGGAGAGAGGGGTGGGTGGGGGGGCTGAAGGAGAGTGGGGGGGGGGCAGGGTGGGGGGCGCAGACGCCCGCGAGTCCCCTGGGCCCCAGGACAGGGCTGCGTGGATGAGATAAGCCTCGTTCACGCTGGGCGTAGGAATTAAGAGAAACTTCCATTTCCTGCGGCGGCGGCAGTGGAGGTAGCGGCGGTAGTGGCGGTAGCGGCGGTAGCGGTGGTGGAGGGCGAGCCGGGAGAGAGGAGTGGGGAGCAGGGAGCCGGGAGCTGGGAGAGAGGAGTGGGGAGCGGGGAGCCGGGAGCTGGGAGAGAGGAGCGGGGAGAGGGGAGAGGGGAGTGGGGAGCGGGGAGCCGAGAGCCGGGAGAGGGGAGTGGGGAGCGGGAAGCGCTCTGCTGGCAGCCTCGCCCGGTCGCGCTGCCTTCCCCGAGGCTGGCGCGACTCACGCGCGCGTTCCCGCCACTCGTGGGAACGCTGTTGCACGCGCGTGCGTGATCGGTGGTGCAGTGGTTAGCGCACTGCGCTACGAACCTGGTGGCCCGAGTTCCGATTCCCGTGCATGGTCGACTCAGCCTTAAATGAGTGCCTGGCACGGTGTGTGAACATCAGGAGACAAAGGCGGCCGAGCGTGGTATTAGCCACCCGCTCCCCCTTGTGCCATGCCGACCTTCGTAGGCACTACTTGCTTACAGCGCTTGCCCCAACAGTCTGTTAAAGGCTATACAGGGGGGTCTTTGTATATGTGCCGTAAATCTCTCATCGTCGTCATCAGCCGTGGCCATTCCACCGGTGGATGAGCCAGCAGTGGCCGGCCGCCTCCTCTCACGATCCTGCGGAGCGATAACCCCACGAGGAGCTGATTTCATTGCTCCACCTCCACGGTGGATGTCCTCTCGGACGCGTTCCATTCCGTGTTCTTACTCCGTCACTATTCTTGGCCGTTGGCCATCGTCCCTTCTGGCGACACGTCCTGCCCAAGCCCACTCAGTGTAGAATGTGTGGATATAAAAAATATAAAACATTCGTGGAAGTATTTTTCCCTGTTTAGCTGTAAAGTGTCGTCGGCAAGCACCTATTAAGGCCGGAACACACACGGGTACACGATAACAACGGCAGCTCCGATGGTGGTGACATCACCACAGCGATTGTGCCAGGCTAAGTGCACTTTGAGGCTGCCATGTGAAGTTTGGACAGGCTCTCTGGCAGGGAGGTCTCGGGGCAGACCCCAGGTGTTAGGGGTTAAGTGACTGAGATGATTGGCAGATGCACCACCTGTGCTCCCCACTGCCACTGGCACATGCACATACACACACACACACACACGGCAAATCAAAATCACATCGTCTCGCTCGTCAAACCAACTGTTCAGGCGCTCATCTCCTTTGTTGGTCCTGAGCCAGAGCTGAAAATTCCACATTCCTATGGCTGGTGCCATCCTCTCTATGGAACAGCGATGCAATGCCGCAGACGAGCGTGCACGGATTTGATTGTGTGAGATGGGGGAAGTGGCCTTTCCAGCGTGGGTGTCGCAACGTGGAATCACTCCGTGTTGGCGCTGGGTGATTGGGTCCACCTGTCAATTGTTCTGTCACTGTGCAACCGTCCTTTTTCCAATCACGTGTTGTTATTCTTTTCTCCTCTGGCCCTTGTGCTCTCTCTATATCTCGCTCTCTCTCTCGCTCTCTCGCTGGCTCTCTAAAACACACAAGGCGGTGGGCTCTGTGAGCCAAGAACACAGCATCAGGGACTGCTTGTTCGAGTTTATCCACAGCCCGGGGGAGATGAGTGCATGGTCCTGCCTGCATGGCTGCCACAAGCCCATTCTCCCTGCCCCCACCGCGTTCACGAGAAGCCCGTGCGATCAATCACCGTCCTCGTGGGCGAATGTAAAACGAGTAATGAACCTTCTCACTTTCGTTTCCTACACGGCCTCTGACCAGCAGCGTAGCGAGGGCGGCGCGGGTCCTGGTGCGGGGAGTTCAACGGTGGGACCCCTGTAGTCTGGCCCCTGGGCCCTGTGCAGTTGCACCTCCTGCACACTCAAAGTGCACGGATTGATTTACACGCAAGCTCGTATCACGCACGTGTCCGCCTGTGTCTGTGAATGCGCACCTCTAGATATTGACCGATGCGTCCTCGCTTATGGCCAGAAAGTCGAGGCCTCAGGAGCGTTGGTTGACCTTTGCGGAAGGAAAATGGTTGTTGCGAGCATGTCGTGGTCGAGGAAGTTTTCACGATGAAGTATGACGCTACCGCGCGCGGTCGTTTTGTTGGGCCGCGTCTGAACGTCACCTAACGGCGGCGCCGCCCATTTCACTCCCCGTCCCCGCTGTTTTCTCCCTCGCTGCGCACCGCGGGAGGCAGGGCGCCGGCGCTTGGAGGGCAAAGGTAAAAAAAAACCCGCGTGGGACTTTTCTCTTGTTTTGCCGGCTTCGCCGCCGTCCATTCTCCCGTCGGTCCCCGTTGGCACGCGCGGGGCCGACCTGCCGCGCCGTTTGTGGCGTTGCTCTGCCGCTGCTTGGAGGCGCTCGCCTATCGACCGCGTCGCTCCCGTAATTTGCGGCGGTTAGCGGGGGTTGAGATTGTGCCCCCTGATGTTTGTGTTCCGCTTGCGCTGCGCCCAACGCTGCTGCTTGCTGCCACGTGCCTGCCTGCCTGCCTCGCGGCATCACTCCCGGCTTACCTGCCTCATGGGCACATGCATACTGTACTCAATGTGTTAACGTACTTGCCTACCTTTCATTTACCTACTCTTCCACCCATCTATGTGGCTACCAACCACGTCACCTACCTGCTTAATTACATACCTACCTATATCACTACCATCTTACCTGCACACTTTCTTACCTACGTGAGGAGCAACCTTCTCACCTTTCAACCTACTTACCTACCTGTGTGACTTCCAACCATCTTACTTAACGACGCCATGACCGATTTGCCAGCCAGGTTACCGATCCACCAAACGACTCGTCGCGCTCGTCAACGACCCCGTGGCCTCAAAGGAAAAGTAAAGAACGAGCGACTTCCAGGGCAATGGCCCTTCTGGCTTGATGGCGTGTGTAGAGATGCGCCAATCTCCACCTCCGCTTACCTACGGACCAGTGGGATGTGTCATTTTGTAGCATTGGTGTAAGTACGCCTCAGTTGTGTAACACGCGGGAAGAGCTATTGCCACACAGTGGTGCTGATGATGATGATGATGGAGACTGTAAGAGCAGACCATGGACGTCACGTGTTGACTTAGCAATAGCTGAGGAATCTGGCAAAAGGAAGGAAGCGATGGCTTTGTGTGGCGGCATCATCCACATCGGCCATGATGACACCTTGACCTGCATGTGATGTTCAACGATTCGGGCAAAACTTAAAACGAGTGACCACCCCGCCACCCCCAGTACCTCGTACCCGGAGCGAACTAGGGACACCCGCACGTTTAAGGCGGCGGTGGCTGCGTCCGTTTCGCGGAGACGCTGGAACAACAGCGGTGCCGCGACGGGCGTGGGCAACTTCCCATGAAAACCGAAACGGCCGGTGTTTGTTGGTGAACACCGGATCGTGGAATATTAATTTCCCCGCCCTTCCTGTCGCTCCCACCACCACCAACACCACCACCACCCAGCTCCACAGCGACCGGCTACAGCGGCCGATCCGCGAATCAGAAAAAAAAAATTTAACCCTCGGAAAATTGCTCCGTTTCACCGGCTGATTGTGTGTAAGATTTGTCGGGTTTTTTTCCCGGTGCATATTATATCTCGGCGTTAATGATGGCGCAGCAAGAGCGGAGAGCGCAATGCGGATCGAGAGCAAACGGGAGGTCTCGCTCCGCGGTGAGCGACGGGCTTAGGACGAGGGCAGAGCGTGGTGTGGGGTAGAGTTAGGGGTAGAGTTAGGGGTAGAGTTAGGGGTAGAGTTAGGGGTAGAGTTAGGGGTAGAGTTAGGGTAAGTTAGGTGTAGAGTTAGGGGTAGAGTCTGCTTGATGAGAATATCAGGGTTGGCGCTGCAGTCCGACTGGTTCTAATGGTTATGGTTAGTGGCAGTGCTGCATTCTGCTTGCTTCGTGTAGATAAGAGTGACGTCGTACTTTGCCAATACGGTCTTGGATAAAAAGTCAAAGAGCCTACATCGGCAGGTTCGAGCTAGTGACAGAACATTTCACATTCCTAAGACAGGGGCTATCTACAGGACAGCAACTGCTGGCTTTCCACAAAGCGTCGCTCCGGCTTTATTGTCGACTGACCTAGCGACACGGCCGAATGCCTCGACCGCGAATCGAACCCCGTGCCCTCTCCGGCCGCGACTCAGTGGCGGCTGCGAGCGCAGCGCCCTAGCTCGAGTCGGCCGCACACGTTCGCCTGCCCCCCCCCCCCCCTCTCTCGGCGGCGCTGCCACGGAGCGGGCGAGCGAGCGAGCGATCGTCCCGGGGCCCCCGTTTGTCACGAGGACGGTGGCGCGCGCCGCCGCTGCCGCCCCTCTAATCCGTCAACACGTCGCACTTATGTTTCCAGCGGACCCGACACCGCTGGGTACAAATTTATTCCGCGAAACGCCTCGGTTCGCAAGTGACAATCTTGAGCGGTTGTTTTGGGTAGGAAATTGCGCAGCTGTGAAACGCGTGGCTGTGCCTGGGTCGCGTTGTTAATGCTCCGAAAAGTGGAAATTGGCTGCCGCTGAGCGTCATTTGGGGGTCACAGTTACAAGCAGCTGCGCCCTCGCTGGCATTTTCCACGCTGTTGTTTTACTGAGTGTAATGCTGCGACTTGTGTGTGCGGTGTGTGTAGTATGATGTGTGTGGTGCGTGCGGTGTGTGTGTGGTGTAGGTGCGGTGTGTTTGGTATGATGTGTGCGGTGTGGGGTGTGCGGTGTGTGTGGTGTGTGTGCGGTGTGTATGCGGTGTGTGTGGTATGGTATGTGTGCGGTGTGTATGTGGTGTGTGTGGTGTGGTGTGTGCGGTGTGTGTGGTATGATGTGCGTGGTATGATGTGTGTGGTCTGTGCGGTGTGTGTGGTGTGTGTGTGGTGTCTGCGGTGTGTGTGCGGTGTGTGTGGTATGATGTGTGTGGTGCGTGCGGTGTGTGTGGTATGATGTGTGCGGTGTGCGTGCGGTGTGTGTGGTATGGTGTGTGCGGTGTGTGTGCGGTGTGTGTGGTATGATGTGTGCGGTGTGTGTGCGGTGTGTGTGGTATGATCTGTGTGGTGTGTATGTGGTGTGTGTGGTATGTGTGGTATGGTGTGTGTGCGGTGTGTATGTGGTGTGTGTGGTATGATGTGTGGGGTGTGTGTGGTGTGGTGTGTGTGCGGTGTGTATATGGTGTGGTGGTATGGTATGTGTGCGGTGTGTATGTGGTGTGTGTGGTGTGGTGTGTGCGGTGTATGTGGTATGATGTGTGTGGTATGATGCGTGTGGTGTGTAAGGTGTGTGTGCGGTGTGTGTGCGGTGTGTGTGGTGTGTGTGTGGTGTCTGCGGTGTATGTGCGGTATGTGTGGTATGATGTGTGTGGTGTGTGTGGTGTGTGTGCGGTGCGTGCGTAGTGTGTGGTATGGTGTGTGTGTAGTGTGTGTGCGGTGTGTGTGTGTGGTGTGTGTGGTATGGTGTGTGTGTGGTGTGTGTGCGGTGTGTGGCATGATGTGTGCAGTGTGTGTGCGGTGTGTGTGCGGTGTGTATGGTATGGTGTGTTTGTGGTGTGTGTGTGGTGTGTGTGCGGTATGATGTGTGCGGTGTGTGTGCGGTGTGTATGGTATGATGTGTGTGTGTGTAGTATCGTGTGTAGATGGTTCTAGTGTGTGTGTGGTGGTATTGGGTGTGTGGGGTGGATATGTGGTGGAGGTTGGAGTGGTGTTGACCACCCACCCCCTCCTGTGTTACTCGCTATCGGCACTTGACTTTAAGAGGGGTCTTTGTCTTTGTGTATTCCGGTAATTCACACATTTTCTCCACACCCAGTGGCCTGCATTTCTTATCTGGTCACGGCTAAAATCAGTCACAAGTAACATCGTAACAGGTTCTGACCCCTGCCTAGGTTGATTCGGCCTTAAGTGAGCACCTGGAGTGGTGTATAAATATCAGTGTGCGAAGATAAATTGGGGAGTTGTGTCTTCGTCCGCGCTTGTGGATGGGGGCAGCTGGATGCATGCGCCTGTCTGTGTAGGTGATGCATGTTGCATGCCTTGGTGCACATCTGTGGGCACGTGCTCTGCATGCGTGCGAGAGCGAGCCTGAGTGCCTGCGTGCGCGTGCGAGGGTGTATGGGGGAGCGGTGGAGCAGTGGTTGGTGCAATGTGCTGCAAACCCGGCGAGCCGAGTTCGATTCCCGCTCAAGACCAACATTGCTGACGAATATCCGAATCGTCCCGTGGGTTTCTCCTAGATCGACTCAGCCTTAAACGAGTACCTAGCGCGTTGTACATCTCAGCATTGGTGGCCGGGCGTGCTGCTGCCCACCCACCCCCTCGTGCGCCATGCCGGCCTTAGTAGGTGCTAGCTAACAGTACTTGCTCCAACTATTTGTGAAGGCTATACGGGGGATCTTTGTCTTTGTGTGCGCATGCACACGCTGGGTCACGTGACGGTTGCCCGTCCGCTGTTTTTCTGGCCGCGATTGCGATTTTAAATCCGGCTCTGAGCTCACCGCAGACGCAGAATCAGACGGAGCGACGCTGCCGTGCGCGCGATCCGGAGAGCGTCGCTCTCCGGATGGGAGTCGGAGCCCGATGCGGTGTTTGCGTGGGAGCGGTGCATGTCACACATTCATAATTCACACGCCTGGCGGAATCAATTCGCCGTTGCGCGCGTCGGGTTACGTTTTCATTCCAGGTCTCACCGTAATGGAACCGACCATAATCTGGCAGGATCTCGTTTTACTTCACCCGTGCCGCAGAGTTAATAATTGAACGAACAAATTATGTTAATTCCCTTCTGCGACCCCTTCCCCCTCCTCGAGCAAATAGTGGGCAGCCATGGGGAGCAGGGTTTTTGAGTGAGAAATGAACACGCTGGTGGTGACAGCGGCGCGGCGTGATTGGCAGAGGCCCCGCTCGCGTGCAAGGAATGAGATGAGGCCACCTCTCCGACTTCCGCCCTTCTCCGTGGCCCAGCGGTTCATGGACCGCAGTGCAGTTGAACCGCCTGCACACTCGATAGCGACACCTCTGGGCGGTGGTAGCAACCCTGTGGGACATGGCTTCAACAAGGCCCCGACGCGGAGACCCTGTCTGAGCAAAGGCTGCTGTGGGTCATTGCTCATTGTACTTTGTATATCTCTTTCATTATCGACATCATCTTCATCACAGTCATCATCGTCATCATCAGCTGCTAGTAGGGAGGGATGCCTCCACACACTGCTGCCACCTCTCGCGATCCTGCGATGTCAGAGCCACAATCCCTCTCACTCGGACTGATCTCATTGCTCCGCCGTTGCCCTGGCCGTCCACTCGGTCAGGGACGGACATGCGGAGACTTTTGTTTCACACTCCACGGGGTTAAGTCGCTTCACCCGTTGCTCACTTTCATCCGTGCCCGATTGTGAGTTTTTCTTGTTCCTTTGCCAAAATGTTTGTGACAACAACTCTGCAGTCTCCCGTATTTGCATCTCAGATCTCCCTTTTCTAAACGTGTGTCTCGATACCATTTTGCCCTTGCGTGGCTTTGTAAACAAAGTCCATCGGCTGATCGGTCACTCAACCCGCCGGCCATCCGATCGACGGTCGATCGACTGACCGTTACATCCACGCCACGGCCTCTCCGCGTCGATCTCCCTCGCACGCCGCTGCCACCGCCCGGGGCAAAATCGTGGAGTCGCTGTCAACGTCGGTGAGCGAGTGGTGGTAGAGGCAGCGGTAACGGTGGGGGGGGGGGGGGGGGATGCGGGAATGCTTTGGGAGGGGGGCGGGGGGGGGGCGGGGGGGGGGGGGTCTCATGCTCTCTGACGTTCGCCCCCTGGAGCGCCCCGGGCGGTGCTGTCGGCTCGCCCCGGCACCGTCGCCTCCACTCGGCGTCGCTCGTCCCTGTGTCTGGCGCGGTGGCTTGCGACGGTGCCCGCCGCTCGTTATCGGGCACGCTCGTGATTTCCGGATTATGATGCGGGTTATGGGAGTTGGTGCCACACTGTTTATTCTCGTTTCCCGTGTGTGCTGTATACACTGCATTGTCACATGTCATCTGCAATCACCCGCTTTGCGAGTAATTATCTTAAATTATGGTGCTGCGGGATGCCCAGCATGAGTGGTGCTGTCTGGATAACAAGCGGCGACGATGGTGATGTGACACCTAACCCACTGGGCTGACCCGGTAGCAGCAAAGCAAGTAGGTTTAGGCCCTATCTATAAGGATTTTGACCAATAGTTCCCGTGTGTAAAGTTCTCGACGAGAAAGTGGTTGATCGCGTCCAGTAGGACCCTCCTGGGAATGTCCCCTTGAGACTCATTGGTCTGGTCCCTGGGTGAACCAAGGACCCTGGTTACTATTCACGCCACACACACACAAACACGTGTCCAGCACGGACACGCTCGCCGTGCCCCCCCTTCATACTCCCCCTCTCTCGCACACGGAGGGATGGATTATTCCAGTGTTCCCACCTGCTGTGGGTCTTAAACTCTGGGCTGGTTCCATTTTCATTGGAAGGCGAGTGGGGCGGGAATTGTGATCTAGGAAAAATGAAAACAAATAAACACATTTACGAAGGCGCCTATTTAATTGCTCGTATCTGGAGGCTGCGACATCTCCGGCGCGATTCCACGCCCTGCGCCCTGTCCCCGCCGGGACGCGGGCTTCGTGTGATATCTCTGGCAACGTGAAAAAGGAGCGTCCCGGTCTTGAACAAAAAGAAACCCCCCCCCTTCACCCGTGTTCTGATCCGCCACCCCCACGGGGACCGCGAGAGCGCCGCGAGCCACGTGGGGTCATCGCGATGAGGAAGCCGTCTCGCCAGCCCTGGTGCGGCCAGCCCCGGTGGGGATAGAGTGGGGCTAATCCGCTATGCCGATGAGCGAACCTGGGTGGGACGAGCGGGCGGTGCGTGCCCAGATCTGGGTTTGGCGTCGACGCTGTGACGGTGAGAGATGGAGCGACCGCCTCCACAAGCCAGCCAAACCCCTCTCTCTCATCTCGTGCCTTTTACCAGTAGCGCATTGCATCACTGTGTGTTTGTGTGTAGCAGCGGCCGGGGGGGGGGGGGGGTAGAGGGGCGGGGGTGGGGGTATTTTTGAGCTCTAATTTATTGTTTTTCCACGGTAACCATTGGCACGGTGATGTGTGCAGCAGCGTGGTAATGGATCTGCAGCCGCTCGGCTCGGCCCACTGGGACAGGGCAAGCAAGGAAGGGGAGAGAGAGAGAGAGAGAGGAGTTGGCGGCAGGCGACTGGGGATGAGGAGGGGGATTGGAGCGGACGGCTCCCGTGACAGAAACAGAAATGAGAAACTCGGGCGGGAGAATAAAAAGCGGGAATAGATCCCGGCTCCCGCGAGTCACCGCCGTCGCGTTCCGTCTCCGCGGCGGCTGCGACAGCCCGGATTATTGTGCGAGCCGGTGCCACTGTGACCCGAGCCGCGCTCACTCGCTCGCTCTCCTTTGTGTTGTGCTCGAGATGTAATCACAGGCGCCTGCGTGTTCAGTAATCACTCTTAACGAGCCGACGCGCGCCCCCCCCCCGACCGCTTCCACCACCTACCCCCACCGAGTCCCAACGCCAGCCGTGGGCTGTGGTGGTGAGCGGCGCCTAAAGGAGAGAGAGGTCACACTGAGATCTGAGGCTTGCCGTTTTTAGTTTAAATAGATTTTGTCTAGCCACGTGAGAACCCCAAGAGGCCTGGTTCAGTCTCATTAGCAAGGGTGCGATACCTGGGGCATTGCCTGCCAGTTGGAGGGGGACATTAATAGTTGCTGTGCGTGTACAATCCCAATTGAGTAATTTGCAGTTAATTTTCGAATTTGACTCATCTGGACCCTAACACCGACACACTGTCGCCTACGCTTGCGAATGAGGTCACTAATATTTGTGTATGTCCTCCGTAAAGCAGACGGCGCATAATATTATTGTGGTTTATACACCCACCGCAGCATTAACCAGGGCGGCTGCTGGAATCGAACCGTGACCTCTGCAACAACAAGCGGCGAACACTCTACTGCCGCCCGGCCATGGTCCCTGTTATCCAGACTTTAGACATTGGGTCCCGTGGTCTGACACACTGCCTCTTGGGTTCAAGACTCCAGGCTCGGGATTTCGAAGAGGTGTGCTGGCGACGATGGCATCGACCATGCTGGCATCCTGAGACACTGGGTCATGGGATCAAACATGACAACCCTGGGTTTAGTCTTGGGTCTAGCCACGGAGTATCGGCGTTATACACTTGTTCCTATGTTCAGCCTGGTTGTAAACTTGGGAGTCGTGGTCTTATCTCCGCATGTCCTCCTCAACCATCTCCATCACCACTCCCACGTTTAACCCAAGCACCGCTCAATATGCGAGGCATCGCGATCCTCGCTCTTTGCTGCTGCTGCTGCTGCTGCTGCTGCTGCTGCTGCTGCTGCTGCTGCTGCTGCTGCTGCTGCCGCTGCCGCTGCCGCCGCCGCCGCCGCCGCCGCCGCCGCCGCCGCCGCGCCGCCGCCGCCGCCGCCGCCCGCCGCCGCCGCCGCCGCCGCCGCGCCGCCGCCGCCGCCGCCGCGCCGCCGCCGCCGCCGCCGCCGCCGCCGCCGCCGCCGCCCGCCGCCGCCGCCGCCGCCGCCGCCGCCGCCGCCGCCGCCGCCGCCGCGCGCCGCCGCCGCCGCCGCCGCCGCGCCGCCGCCGCCGCCGCCGCCGCCGCCGCCGCCGCCGCCGCCGCCGCCGCCGCCGCCGCCGCCGCCGCCGCCGCCGCCGCCGCCGCCGCCGCGCCGCCGCCGCCGCCGCCGCCGCCGCCGCCGCCGCCGCCGCCGCCGCCGCGCCGCCGCCGCCGCCGCCGCCGCCGCCGCCGCCCGCCGCCGCCGCCGCCGCCGCCGCCGCCGCCGCCGCCGCCGCCGCCGCCGCCGCCGCCGCCGCCGCCGCCGCCGCCGCCGCCGCCGCCGCCGCCGCCGCCGCCGCCGCCGCCGCCGCCGCCGCCGCCGCCGCCGCCGCCGCCGCCGCCGCCGCCGCCGCCGCCGCCGCCGCGCCGCCGCCGCCGCCGCCGCCGCCGCCGCCGCCGCCGCCGCCGCCGCCGCCGCCGCCGCCGCCGCCGCCGCCGCCGCCGCCGCCGCCGCCGCCGCCGCCGCCGCCGCGCCGCCGCCGCCGCGCCGCCGCCGCGCCGCCGCCGCCGCCGCCGCCGCCGCCGCCGCCGCCGCCGCCGCCGCCGCCGCCGCCGCCGCCGCCGCCGCCGCCGCCGCGCCGCCGCCGCCGCCGCCGCCGCCGCCGCCGCCGCCGCCGCCGCCGCCGCCGCCGCCGCCGCCGCCGCCGCCGCCGCCGCCGCCGCCGCCGCCGCCGCCGCCGCCGCCGCCGCCGCCGCGCCGCCGCCGCCGCCGCCGCCGCCGCCGCCGCCGCCGCCGCCGCCGCCGCCGCCGCCGCCGCCGCCGCCGCCGCCGCCGCCGCCGCCGCCGCCGCCGCCGCCGCCCCGCCGCCGCCGCCGCCGCCGCCGCCCGCCGCCGCCGCCGCCGCCGCCGCCGCCGCCGCCGCCGCCGCCGCCGCCGCCGCCGCCGCCGCCGCCGCCGCCGCCGCCGCCGCCGCCGCCGCCGCCGCCGCCGCCGCCGCCGCCGCCGCCGCCGCCGCCGCCGCCGCCGCCGCCGCCGCCGCCGCCGCCGCCGCCGCCGCCGCCGCCGCCGCCGCCGCCGCCGCCGCCGCCGCCGCCGCCGCCGCCGCCGCCGCCGCCGCCGCCGCCGCCGCCGCCGCCGCCGCCGCCGCCGCCGCCGCCGCCGCCGCCGCCGCCGCCGCCGCCGCCGCCGCCGCCGCCGCCGCCGCCGCCGCCGCCGCCGCCGCCGCCGCCGCCGCCGCCGCCGCCGCCGCCGCCGCCGCCGCCGCCGCCGCCGCCGCCGCCGCCGCCGCCGCCGCCGCCGCCGCCGCCGCCGCCGCCGCCGCCGCCGCCGCCGCCGCCGCCGCCGCCGCCGCCGCCGCCGCCGCCGCCGCCGCCGCCGCCGCCGCCGCCGCCGCCGCCGCCGCCGCCGCCGCCGCCGCCGCCGCCGCCGCCGCCGCCGCCGCGCCGCCGCCGCCGCCGCCGCCGCCGCCGCCGCCGCGCCGCCGCCGCCGCTGCGCTGCTGCGCGCGCCGCTGCGCCGCTGCCGCCGTGCTGCGCGCCGCTGCCGCCGTGCCGCGCGCCGCTGCCGCTGCGCCGCTCGCTGCGCCGCCGCGCTGCTGCTGCTGCCGTGCTGCCGCCGCCGCTGCCGTGCGCTGCTGCTGCTGCTTTGAGGGGCAATGCCAGCGACACAGCAAGCAGCTGCTGCTTGCTGCCTGCTGCTTGCTGTGTTGGAGTCATCGCCACACAGCTGCCCCTGCTCCCAGGGAGCAGTGCGTGCTGCTGCTGCTCATTTGGTGCCGCTGGTGGTTGGGGGAGGTGGGATATTTGGGGTGATGGTCGGGGAGGGTGGGGGGGATAGAGGGGAAGGAGGAGGTTGCATTTGAGTGGGAAAATATCTGCAGTACAGTGTTGTGAAAGGCTGTGTGCATGTGTGCACCAGGGAGGCAGTACAATGCACGGCACGGGAATGTGGAGCGAGGGAGAGAGCCTAGAGGGAGAGAGCGGGGAGAGCATGAGACAAAGAGACGGTAGAGTGGGAGAGCAAGAGAGGGGCGAGTGTGTGATGGAGAGGGAAGAGACTACAGCCCCACGTCTTTAGATAATATACAAAGTCAAATGGACTGCGTTGACAGTGATGCACAAACACAAATAACAAACACTCACCCGCTCCATCCCTGACACTGACTTACGACAAGAGATTGTATGTTAGAGGCGTAGCAGGGCCTGGCCAATGGCCCTCCTCAGGCAGGGAGGGGGTCACAGCCGAGACGGCGATCGCCGCCGCGGAGACACGGAGGGACGACGCAGGAGCGCCACGGGGGTGGTGGAGACGTTGGGAAGCTTTGATCAAGCAGTGGATAGCACATGGCAGGTGATGATAGTGATGAAATCGGGTTATGTAAAACCGTTTTATTTGCATCAACGGGTTGCTCTCGACACGGATAGGCCTGGGTCTCCCTCGAAACTGAGACTGAAGATCTCCATGCGGTGTCGGTGGCCTCCCGCGTGCTCCGTGCTTGCGAGCCTCCGTGAGGGCCCAGGTCCGCGTGTCGTTTGGCGAATGTTCACTCCCGTCTTGGTTTTTTGGCAAACAAATGCCTTCTCCCGGTTTTTTTTCCGTGTCGCCACATCGACAATCGATTTTTTTGGGTTTGCGTGAACGGGTTTGGTAATTTCGCCGAGCCAGGTTACTCTTTGCGAATGAGACTCCGTCCTTCGTCCCTTCGATTCTCGCCTCTTGCTTCAACAACATCGCCTTGAACAATGGGCCTTTCAATCGCCGGGAAGCAGCGACGGATCCAAGGGCGACGGTTGGGGGTGGGGGGATGTGGAAGATCGCCCCCCCCCCCTGAATCGGTGACAATTTGTATTGTATTGATATTCATCAGAGAACATACATTGAATGTTGTTTTGTTAATGCTGGGTGGTGGTGGTGGTGGCGGCGGCTCTGGGCAACTGTGATCCAGCACCGTGGAGGCACGAGGGGTGTGAAAGTCCCTTCCCGTGGGCGTCGAGGAAGTGCCATTCCCTGGCTCACAAGGAGAAGGCAGTACAGCAAGTGGACAAATAGGCATCTGTTTCCATCTGTATGAGTATAGAGCGTTGTACGCTTGCCCACGTGGATTTTCTTTGGGTGCTTCGGTTTCCTCCCACATGTATGAGAATACATAGTCGTCATTATTTGGCTGAAAACGTCTTAAAATAAAAACCTACGGTGCGCCCTGCTGAAAAAGGAGTTGTAGGTTTAACGTTGAATCGTTTATCGTTTTATATTTGTTTCGTTTACACGGGGGCGACGATGCCAGCGAGAGAGGAAAGCTGTGCCCACCAATTGTCCCTGGCACTCGGCAACGCGCCCCGGCTCGCTTGCGCTTGGCCACGACGCAGAGCGTGAGGGCGACCACCGCCGGGGCGAGCGCTCACTGCTCACCGCTCACCGTGGCGGCGGCGGCGCGGTGGGAAGGCAACTCGAGCCGCGTTGCCAAGGTGAAGCGAGGAGAGGAGGAGGCCGCGCGAGATCAGGGGAAGAGATAGCGGCGCGTGTAGAGGTGGCGATAACGTTTGCTGTAATCCAAGCGTGGAGGAGAATCGGGAAGACTCGGCCAAATTGGTGCTAATTCTCCCAAGGCTGCCCGGAACGATTTTTTATATTTTTGCTGACCGGGACCGAGATTACGACGTCACAGCCGCCACCGTTCACGCGGACCCCTGGTCTCCTTGCGCCCCCTCCCCACAACCCCCACCACCCCCCAGGGGCCCTTGCCGTATGGAAGAGGCCGTTTCTGCGGCGCGGCCAGAACAACTACGCGATTGTGCGAGCGCGCGCGGTGCTCGTTTACAGGACCCCGGAGTGCGCCTCCTGAGGTCACGACCTCTCCCGGATCCTCAATCGCACCTCCTAGCTCTAGAGGTCATGGGTTCAGCGGGCGGCGTAGCGATCGAGTGTGTGCAACAGGGAACCACCAGCCGGAGGGGCTGAGGTGTCGGGCTGCGAGGAGGTGGGGAATTGGACAGCGGGAGCCCCCCCCCCCCCCCCCCCACTTAATTCCTTACACCAGGACCCACAACGACCACACTGCCACGCCACTCTGTTGGGTTCGTGCTCCAGTGTGGCTGGAATTGGTTTGTGAGCTTTTATTGTATTAATGTGAAAAGCCATCGCGATGACCCTGTAGACCCGGCGAGCGCAGGTCGATCCATGTATTTTTTATTTGGCTTAAAACGAAAGTTTTCTCACCACAATTCTCAAAGTGACATTTTATCCCACGCAGCCTTTCACGATCTAGGAAAAAAACAAAAACCCCCTCTGCCCTGTCAAGGCTGGCGCGCGTGGCGGCGCTTTATGGAGACTCGATCCCGTGAGCGCGATGGCCTCTTTGTTTCTGAGCGCGGCGGCGCCATAAGCGTTTACGACGGGGCCGTTAACGGCCGCCTCCCGGGGGAACTGGACACGGGCGAGGGGGGGAGGAGGAGGACGAGGGCGGTTAAAGTGTCGGCGTCTGGCCCAGCCGGTCACCTGCCCCATCCTGTGTCAGTTTTCATTGAGTCCCAGATGTGCGAGTGATCCGTTTGTTATTGGAGCCGTGCGAGAGCTCGTCGTGACGGCGAGGGAACGGGAATCAGGGGCACGTCGTGGAACTTTGCTTTGGTGTTTTTCCACCAAATATTGGCACGAGTCACGGTGATGCCGTTGCGTTCATTAGATCCGGAGTTTCTCGTAACAGAGATCAAAGCCGAGACGTCATCAGGGCCAAGGATATTGCTGCTGCTTCCTTATGCCAGATCCCACAACAATCCCATCACCACTATGTATGTATGTATGTTGAACTTCTTTTGCACCGTACAAAGCCAACCGCGCTAATCGGAGGTTCGTGGGAAGGAGATCAGAGGTGCGGGGGAACAATGCGTCGATTGAAACCGATTCTTATGCTCAAGAAACACGCATGCGATTGTGTGTGTATTAATTGTTTGTGTACAATTTATGCGATGCATGGGCAATTTAATAACATGGTAATGTGACTAATCGAGTGTACAAAAAAAATTTAATCAACAGGAAACAAGACAAACGAGATGGCCAATCAGTTGCTCCAATTGAATGAATTCCAGAAATAAATCGCGACCGTGAGTCGCCAGAATCCGTCGCGTCGCTCGCCCGAGACGTTGGCGAATCACGTGGCCCGTCTCCTCCACGTGGCTTCGCTTCCCCCACTTGCTCTCTGACCTCCGGTCGGCACTCTGACCTCGCGGTGCGGTCGTGATGTTATTGAGACGCAGGACGACGCGGCCTCCGGCGCCGCGTTCGCCAACCCCCGCCCCCCACCACCCTCGCTTGGGCACCTGGGGGGGGGATGAAGGCCGTGGGCCCCGCATCCTCGCACGCCGCTCGCCCCGCCGCGCGAGGCATGCCATGTGCGCCGTGCATGCGTTACGCTCCGTCTGACCTCACCGCTGCATGGCGCCCTCATTTCTCGCTTCCGTTCTGAAATCCCCGTCGTTTGGCCGAGACGCGGCGCAGCTTGCCCCCCCCCCCAACCCCACCACCACCCCGCCTCACTTGCCCACGCGGCCAGCCCGTGGCTGCTCCTCACGCCTCCCCGCCGGCATCCCGGGCGGAATGGCTAATTCTCATCGTCGCCTCTCCTCTCTCCTCCTGCCCTCTCCCTCGTGTGTGCCGGTTAAATTCCCCCTCCTCCTCCCCCCACCCCCCCTGTGACCTCACCATCAAGTTGATGTCACAGCTCCCCGGGAGCTCCCCTGGCCTCCTCCAGTGGGACAGATAGATGACGACCTCTTTACAAAGCAAGGTGACCCCCTCCACTCCTCGTGCCTTTCTCCGCCCTTCGCTTCTCAACATTGCCCCCCTTCCTTGCCCCCTTTCGACCTCCTTGTCATCCCCACTCCGCTCTGCTTCTTCATCATTCACCGCCTCTTCCCGGTCAACCTCGCAAGCCCTCGCACCGCACGCCGCCACTCCCGCCCCCTCCACGTTCGTCCGCCGGCTCCATCTTCACAGAATGCTTTGCAAGTGACGGCATCGAACGGTGGCCATTGCTCGTCGTCAGCATCGGCCGTGATCGATCCGCAGGCAGCTGGATGAAGGCCTCCCCCAAGCCGCCATCAGTTCTCCCAATCCTGCGGTGCAATGATCCACCGAGCACCAGATTATTTCATCGCTTCGTCTCCGCGGCAGCCCGGTATTAACGTTTCGTATGAGTATTGTAGTCAACAGTGGCCGTCCCATGGATTTATCCGAATCGACCGTGGGAATGTGAAATTTCCAGCAGTGTTTCAGGACCCTTAGTGGCAAATGAGCACCACCTGATGATCACTTAATACCACTGTGATTCTGACGTCCACCGGGCACGTCGCAGGAGCGACGGCGGTGGAAATCTCACATTCCCATGGTGGGGGGAGGGGGGGGGTCTCTCCACGGGAGAGCCACTGTTGACGCATGCGGCGTGAGGGCGAGATCGGGGTAACACGGCCGTTGTGCACGCACGGCAGTGGAGAATCCTTTCGGACACTTCTTACAACTTGGCGAGAGAGCGCGGCTCGTTTGGCCGCTCCGATGACCGCCGCAAGGTAGCGGGACGGTCGACACCGGCGGTCCCCGGAGCCGAGAGGCGGCGTGCGCCGGTGCGGACGGAGTGATCCCCCTCCCCCCCCCCCACCGGTGCCGCCCCCCGCACCACCGCCACGAGTTGTGCCGCGCGATTCGCTCCTCCCGCCGACGACGCAACGGCGGCGCCGGCAGCCGCCTGGTGAACGCCCGGCGCGTTCGTTTGAATTTCTTAAGCGCCGGCCAATTTTGTTCCGGCGGAAATTGGATGCGGTGAGGTTTGTTGTTGCGATAATTCGCTGCAATCTTCGCGCTCTCCATTCACCGGTGCAGCAACTCCCCCCCCCCCCCCGCCGCCGCCACCCCCCTTCCACCTCCGAGCCCCCCTCCGTGCCGGAGTAAATTGCGCGCACGCAGCAGGTGCAGCCGTGCGGCGACAGGTTGCGTGGGTAATGAGCGGCGCTGCCCGTCGCATCGCCACGGGGTGGGGGTGGCGGCGGGGGGCGCCGAGCCTCCCCGCCCCAACCGGCGTGGCCAGCGCCCATCGCCAGGCAGCAGTCGCCTCTCGATTTGTCTGCCGAGTCGTTCCCACTCTCGGCGGAGTCTGAGCTCCCCCCACCCCCCACTCTGCATCACCGAGCCCCCCACTCTGTGCGCGGAGGCTCCGGTAGTCGGTGTTGGCGCTGTTTGTGCGAGCGACGTAAGCCTGTATCTCTCGTGAGTCATGCGCATTAATGTTTCATTGAGTATCCTCGCGCACCATCAATGTTGTATGACCAAAGTTTAACAATTTTGATCATTTGTAGTCCTGCGCCATGAAGGAATTCCACCGCTTCTCATCCGTGCCGGCGGCGTGCACGCTGCCCTTGAGCCTCTCCGTTACACCCCCACCCCTCTCCGACCTCCCTTTACCCGCCCCTCCCTTATTTGACCATACTTCACCACACCAGTCAAACAACTGCCACGACCAACATGGCACGGCAAGGGTGCTCATCTAGCAGTGCATTGTCACCTCTGTTGCGCAAGAGAGATGTGGTATCTTGGGTGGGGTGGGGGGGGGTAGTGGCGATGGGGGTTTAGGGGGTGGGGGCGTGAGGGTTTGGGCAGCTCTCCAACACGCAGCAACATCCCTCCCCCCTCCTCTCCCCACACCGCACGAGCAGAGATTTATTGCCGCATTTTACATCTTGGCGTCGGCTGATGTGGGGGATTATAAGTGGGCGTCCGGATGGATCTGGCATCATTCCGGGCGAGCGGCCGGCTGAGTGGCTGGGCCCGGTCCAGCCGCTGCGCCTTAGTCAGAGAGACGCATCTCGCAGGTAGAGGCAGCGCGGGCAGGGGGGGGGGGCGGCTGTGGGGGTCGCGAGTCTTTATGTCTGTGTCGGACGCCTCTTGGAACAGCTTAACTGCAGCGGGCTGTTCACTTGCCAACTGCTCCCCTGCTGCTGCTTCTGCTGCTGCTGCTGCTGCTTTGTGCGTTTTATGGCTGCTTCTGGTAAAGGGTCCACGAAGCGTTAAAAATTAGGGGATAAAACCGCCGCTTGTTCAGGCGAACGTTTACTACGCGAGTGGAGCGATCGCGCACGTCGCTGCCTGCCTCACTCGCTCGCTCTCAGTCTCGCTCACTCTCTCACTCTCTCTCTCTCGCTCTCTCGCTCACTCTCTCACTCACTCACTCGCTCTCTCGCTCACTTTCTCACTCTCTCGCTCATTCTCTCACTCACTCTCGTTCGCTCTCTCACGGTCTCTCGCTCTTTCGCTCGCTCAGTCTCGCTCCCTCTCTCGCCATCCCATGTGGCGCTCCGTCATGATGAAGCAGGATTTTTCTCTGAATTGCTCCTACCTCGCGTCGATCCACATTCATCTCGGCGGTTCATCATTAAAACGAAACGAGCACCAACTCTTAACAAAATTATACCCTGCCCTCACAAATTATTACCCACATCCCTACGGAGCAGCACGTAATGCCTCTATTTTCACAATTGAATTCTACTCCACTGACGGAATTGCTGCAACGCAATCTTCGGGCCCTGTAACATTTGTGCGTGGCTCTCAACCATGTTTCCCTAAGCTATCCACATGGCATGGCGAGGTCCTCATCCAGCAGTGAATTGACAAAAGGCTGTATAAAATACACTAACGAGAGCTATTTTTTAAAGAGGTCACACGCCACCGATGAATCCCAAATAGGTTGAAGCCAGATCGGGTTTGGCGTTGCTTGTCACCCTGGTCACCCATGACCTCATCAGATCTCGGTAGCTAAGCGGGTTTGACCTTGGTTAGTATTTGGATGTGTGAGGAGTTGCTGTATCAATCACAGCACAGCAGTGGATTGTTGCATCTTTCTGTGCAGGCCTTTGCGTGCATCGTTTTCTGCGTGTTCTCCAGTTTCCTCCCAAGCAAAGCCACCCGCTCTTTCATGGAATTGGCCAAACATCTCAATATGATGTTTGGGACGTTGTCAGCAGCAGCAGCAGTCGGTAACTTTCCCGTGCTGGGAAGAGGCCTCCGTCCCATCCCTTCGTTGGCCTTGTCCAGCAGTGGCCTCAACAACATATCAAGGGCAATATTATTTAAGGACTTCATTATTATTATTATTATTTATCATCACTATTATTATTGAACATGCGTGAGCCACCCACGTGGAGGTGTGCGAGAGATTGCGGACCCTCCTTGGTTCACTTTGACCGCTAACCGCCCCACCGCCGCCACTCCTGCAGTCCAGTTTGACGGCGTGGACAAGACGCGGTCGCCACCGGCCACCGGCGCGGACCGCGGGCGGCCGCCCCAGGGCCCCGAGGAGCGGCCGCGCAACCCCAGCGGCGGGAAGAAGGCCTCGCGACGACACAGCCCCCCCGAGCACGGCTCCTCGTCCTCCTCGTCCTCCTCCTCGTCCTCCTCGTCCTCCTCCGGCGAGAGGGTGGACCCCGCCGTGCCGCTCGAGCGACAAGCGTGAGTCGCGCCGCCGCCAGAAATCGCCGCGGCCGAGTGCGCCCCGAGGCCCGCGGTGTCGAGCGGCCGGCAGCAAACACGAAGGGTTTTGGGTTCTCCTGTTTTCAAATGTACGTGGCGCCTACGCTTGTAGCAGTCGCGAGGCACTGAGACAACAACAAAACCTAGGTTAGGGAAGAAGGGTTGGGGCAGCCAGGCCAGGGATTTCAATGTTCATTTCTAATGATATAAACACGTATCCCTCTTCTACTTAGTGCGGTTGGTTTTCTATTCCAGGTCTCGCTTGCAAGAGAGATAGACTTACAGGCTGAATGGCCTCTCACGGTGTCGTGTGCGACCCTTCTGTGCACTCTCTGCTCTGCACGCGGATTGCGGCGTTTATTTGACCGCACTTCACCGCGCTGGTCAGGGCAAGTTGGGGCGGGGGGGCAGAGGGCAGTGATGGGGGGGGGGGCTCTGTTGAGATCGGTCACATCCCGCGTTGAATTTGTCACGAATAATCTTTCAATCCGTCTTCAAAATCCCATGTCATACTCCCCCCCCCCCCCCCACCGTGTGTTCCATTTGGGCAACCCCCTTCGCTGGCGACCCCCCGCTGGCGACGCAGCTGGTACCACGGCGCGATCGGGCGGTCGGACGCCGAGGCCCTGCTGCGGCTGTGCCGGGAGTCGAGCTACCTGCTGCGGAACAGCGAGACGAGCAAGAACGACTTCTCCCTCTCCCTCAAGTGAGCCCCGCCGGCGGCAGTCGCAGTGACACACGGAACAGTAACACACGTAGCAGTGACACACGTAGCAGTGACACACGTAGCAGTGACAATGGTGGCAACTACCATTCATTCTGTGGGGATGGGGGGGGGTGTGTGGAAGCAGCCGAGGGGGGGGGGGGTATCCACAACGTGCTTCTCATTCACACACGCACAGGGACTCGATGAATCGTCACAACCGAGAAGAGTCGTGTCCCTCGAAAATAATGGCAACGCCGGCTAGTGGTGGCGGTGGTGGTGGCGAGGGCGGCGATGAGGGTGTCTGGCTATGTGGAGGGGCGGGGGGGGGAGCGGTTGTGGCGGTGGCGGTGGTGGTGGCGAGGGCGGCGATGAGGGTGTCTGGCTATGTGGAAGGGGAGGGGCGGTTGTGGTGGTGGTGGTGGCTGGGGTTGCCTCGACTCAATCTAGTGACGGAGGCAACGCGCCTCTGCCCGACATCTCCTCGCTGTAATTTCGCCCGCTAATTCCTTCCCCGAGCCGGCTGTGATTAAACTGTCACCATCGCTCTCGTCTGCTTGCGTAACGCGGCACGCGGGCGCCAACACTGCAGCAATGCCGCGTTGGCGCCCGATCTGTGGAGCGCTGGGGGAGCGGGGTGAGAGGGTGGGGGGGCGGAAAGACTCGAGCTGCAGCTCTCGGTGGGGGGGGGGGGGGGGCCAAGGGTCGCGGCAGTGATAGGCGGCACTACATCGATACCCGTCGTGCAGTAACACCCCATGTGAAACGATACCCAATCTACAGTGATAGCCACAGTGATGTCTGTGATACGTTGATACCCAATCTTTAAAGTGATATCTACCGCACAATGATATCCAGTGATAACTATTGTACAATGATATCCACGATGTGTTTCCGACAATCACACCCACTGGGCAAGGAACTCCAACGTCACCCACGATTCCACGATAGCCCAGACACCTGACGCTTGTATTTACACACGCAGGGAGGCCTTCGGCCTACTTGCTGTACTGCGTCGCCTTCTGTGCCAGGGCTGCCATGCAAGGTGGCGCTCTTTTTGGAATCTGCTGATGGTGACGCGGCCGCGAGTAATGCCGACTAACCTTTGCTTACTCCTCCACCGTCTCCGGGGAGCGGCAGCAAAATTTATGTCCTGCCAGGCAAGCGCCTAAATCGGCAGCCACGCTCTCCCCGCTGTTTGATTGCCAATTGGCGTCTCTGAGATGAGGCCGCAGATGCGGCAGGGAGGGTGGCACCGGCTGGCGCTGTGTACGCGCGTGTCTCAGCGGTGTGGGGTGTGCGTGTCTTACTGTGTGCGTCTCACTGTGTGCGTCTCCGTGGCCTTCGTAGGTGCTCGCTAACAGCAGTTGCCCCAACAGTCTGTTCAGGCTCTATGTGGGATCTTTGTCTCAGTGGTGTGGATATGTGTGTGTGGCTGTGTTGTGTGCATACGGGGAGTGGCAGGGCAACGGTTGGCGCGCTGCGCTACAAACCTTGCGAACCGATTCCCGCTCATGGCCAACAGCAGTGGCGATTATGTGCACGGGTGTTCACCAGGGCGTGGGCTATAATTCATTTTCACTTCGAATCGAGGCGGAGGCTCAGCGGAGCGGCATTCACTCGTTATTTCCTTTGGCAGCGGCGCCGTCGAGTGAAGGCCACCACCACCCACACACCGGCACCACGGCGGAGCGATGCGCATCATTAGCGTGCCCTGTGGATGGATAGGATGGGTGGATGGATGATTGGATAGGATGGATGGATGGTGGCTATTCTTGTAGACCTTCATTTTAAACACACACTCGCACAGAAGGCTGACCTGTGTGTGTGTGTTTCTCTTTGTATCTGTGTCTACGCCTGTGTCTGTGTTTGTGCATGTACCTCATTGCGTATGTGTACGTGTTTGTGTATCTTTGTTGGCGTGCGTCCGTGCTGTTTGTATAACTGTGTTTGTGTATGTGCATCTGTGTTTTGTGTGCAAGTTGGCACGGCGTGCAGCACATGTGGTGCAGCTGCCACTGGCCATCTCCGCCAGTTAACCCACAGCACCTGGGTGTGTCCCGTGACCTCCTGCCGGCAGCGAGCCTTCCACACTTCACGTGACGGCCTCAATATTCACATCTTCTGGCACAAGCTGTGGTGGCGTCACCATCATTTAGTGTTGAAGGTCGACTGTCGTTTTTGTGTTCACGTGTCTTTGTATGTTTATAGCTGTCTCTGGTTGTTCACGTATGTATGTTTCAGTGTGTGTGTCTTTGTGTGGGGAGCAATGGTACAGTGGTTAGCACGCTGCGCTACGAACTCGACGACCCGAGTTTGATTCCCGCTCACGGCCAACAACAGTGACGTTTATCTAAACCAATCCTGGGCCTCCACGCGGTTGATTCAGCATTACATGAGTACCTGGTGCGGCGTGTTTAAAATATCAGCACCGAGGAGATGAAGGCGGCCAGGAATGATGCTGGCCACCCACCCCCTTGAATCCCGTGCCGGCCTTCATAAAAGCTCCTTGCTAACAGCACTTGCCTCAACAGCCTGTTAAAGGCTATATGGGAGACTTTTGTCTCTGTGTACGCTCTCATGTCCGCGTGAGTTTGCGCGGAATGCGCATGATGCACGCAAACGCGCATCACTTTGAAATCGCCGCAGCTTCTGCTGCTGCTGCCGCTGCGTGCGCTCGCCGGGCTGGCGCGAGGTCAGCGCGGGGTCAGCGAGCGGGAACTCGGCACAGCGACGTAGGGCAGTGGCCTCGCAGGCCCCTGAGCAGCGCCAGTTTTTCTCGGCTCAGGCCGAGCAGATGCTGGGACGGTGCCCCCGTGCCGCGGGCCGCTCGGAGGAGCGGAACCGTGAACATCGGCGCGGCGTCACCCCCGGTTTTGGGGGTTGTGGGTGGCCCCCGTCGGGCCGCGTGAGTCTCATCGCGGCTGCTTGATCGGTGCGCCGTGATTCAAGAAATCGCTCTCTCGCTAGATTTTATTTGCGGGTTATGTTCTTTTTTGCGCGCATTTCTCCGTGTGGCGTCGCGATCTTGCCCTTTCTTTGACCCCCTCGCACTCGGATTAATGGTTTGACTGCATGCGTGTCATCACACGCACACGCGTGCATGAGCACACGATTGCATGAGCAGACGCGTACATGAGCACACACATGTATGAGAACACGCGTGCATGAGCACACGCATGCATGAGCACACTTGTACAAAAGGCAGAAATATCCCCCGTGTAGCCTCCAACTGGCTGTTGGGGCAAGGGCTGTTCGCGGGCACCTATTAAGGCCGGCACGGCGCACGAAGCGGTGGTGTGGCCGGAACCGCGCACGGCCACCTTTGTCTCCCCACCGCTGATGTTACACGCTGCGAGGCAGCGCGTGTGGCGGGCTCGTCTCTGCTGGCAGCTCGGAACCCCCAACGGAGACGATCGCCGCCCGGCGCTCCGTCAGGGCAGGAAGCGGGACAACTTAAACTTTTTGACACGTGTCGACTTTCTGACGTTAAAAACGAAGCGCGCGCCGTGCCGAGTCCCGCGGGGAGGGGTGACGGCGGCGCCGTGGCACCGCGCCGGCAACGGTTGCTGCAAAATCGTCCCCCAATTCCAATCAGCGATGCAGCGGAAAATTGGGATCGCGCAAAGGAGCCTGCGCGGGATTCCGTCGTGCCACTTTAATTTCACACAACGCTCGCTCCTCGCTCGGCCCCGCTGGGGCCCACGTGGCAGAGGCTGACAGTTCCACCGCACCCCCCCCTCCAACCCCAACCTCCCCCCACCTCCGCCCTCCCAGTCTGAGGCCGCGCCAGCCCTGAGGGCGCCCCCTGTTTGTCTCGTCAGGAACGCGGCGCCAGCCGGAGGTGCCCCGTCTCGCCGGGGCGCACGTTACAACGTCCGCCGTGCGGCGGCTGACGCCAACGCCACGGAGCGGGGGTAGAGGTCTGGCGGCGTGGGGCCTCGGCGGGACCTCGGCAGGGCCGGCACCGCTGAGGCCCCGCGGTCAATCTGCCAGCGGTGAAACCGGCTTCTCAGGTCGTAGCCTGTGGCTCACGTAGAGACCCATAGACTTACGTAGAGACCCATAGACTCACGTAGAGACCCATAGACTCGCGTAGAGACCCATCGACTCACGTAGAGACCCATAGACTCACGTAGAGACCCATAGACTCGCATAGAGACCCATCGACTCGCGTAGAGACCCATCGACTCGCGTAGAAACGCATCGACTCGCGTAGAGACCCATCGACTCACGTAGAGACCCATAGACTCACGTAGAGACCCATAGACTCACGTAGAGACCCATAGACTCGCGTAGAGACCCATAGACTCACGTAGAGACCCATAGACTCACGTAGAGACCCATAGACTCACGTAGAGACCCATAGACTCACGGAGAGACCCATAGACTCGCGTAGAGACCCATCGACTCGCGTAGAGACCCATCGACTCGCGTAGAGACGCATCGACTCAAGTACAGACCCATCGACTCACGTAGAGACCCATAGACTCACGTACAGGCCCATCGACTCAGGTAGAGACCTATAGACTCACGTAGAGACCCATCGACTCACGTAGAATGAGTTTTCTTCAACTGGGTTCTCAAGCGTGGTGAGTTGAATATCACCAGTGACTGCACAAAGACGTGATATTTTACTTAACTCGTCCAAATCTTGGCTCTGTAAATCAAACCCTCCATTGGCTGTCATGTGATAAACAGATTTGGGAGCGCATTACAATGTGAGCTGGAATGCGACGAAAATAGTTCCAGCCAAGTGGCTTCAGAAGTAGTCACGTGACACTATCTTCTGGGGCCGCTCTCTAAGACGGGGTGATGCACTGCGAGCTAAAAAGTTCCAATTGTCTTTGTCAGTAAAACCCTGGCCTTAGCGCTTTATCTCGAGCCAGTTACGATTATGGATGTATGTTTGTACGCGCGTGTTTGCAATGCGTGTGTCAATTCACACCTTGGAGACGCCTTCCATCTCACGGGATTATCTCGGTGTAATATTTTGATAGATTTAATAATACTGTATAGACTCATTGGCACTAGCGGATAAACACTGTGGAGAGGCAGCTCGCTAGCGCACAGATTAGCAAGCAGCACCTCTCCTCCCCTCGCCGTGCAGATCATCGCCAGCGGCGCCGCTGCCACCACCACAGCCGAGGTATCCTGGCGGTGGTGTGTTGGGTGAGCTGCTCTCTGGTTCACTGACCACCACAGACCCAGCTGAATTGAATCTCTGTATTACATCGTGTGTGTATATATGTCAACCCCACACCCAGCCGCCTTTGTCTCCCAAGCAGCGATGTTTACACACCGTACTAGGTACTCGTTTAAGGCTGAGTCGACCTAGGGGAGGCCCAGGACCGATTCAGATAATCGTCACTGGTGTTGGCCGTGAGCGGGAATCGAACTCGTAGCCCAGCGCGCTAACCGCTACACCACCGCTCCCCACACACGCACTATATACACACACTATATGCACACACACACTATATGTACACACACTATATACACACACAATATATACACACACACTATATACACACACACACACGCTGTGTACCGCGTGTGTGTGTGTGTTTTTAAACGGGCAGTTTGAGACGTGGCTTACGCGCTTTTTGTTTTCCGTGTAAATCGCGCCGGGTCCCGGATAACGCCGGCCGACATGGCCGAGCCGCACGAGCCAGCGGGAGGATGAATGTCCCCGTAAAACTCTCGCTGTCACACGGGATCCGCTTAATGCGTTTCTCTACCCGTCGCCGATGCGTGTCTCCGTGTCTCTCCAATCTCCATCCCATCGTCCTCGTCTTGCATCTCACCATCCCCGTGGTTTCGTGTCTCTCCATCCCCGTGTCTTCCCACCAACCCGCGTGTCTTCATCCTGTCATCCCCGCATTCCATCAATCCGCCACCCCCCCGTGTCTCCGCATCCCCTCCGCTCCCGTGCGCTGGCGCACCCGCGCTGCGCATCGCTGCGCTCAGACATCACCGTCTGCGGGGGGGGGGGGGGGGGGGGGGGAGAGGGAGCACTGGGGCAGGGAGGAGCAGGAGGAGATAAGGAGGAGGAAGAGGAGGAAGAGGATGATGATAATGGGGCAGAGCAGTAGGGAGATGTGAAGGAAAACATTGCGGAAGAGGATGATGATGAGCATGAGGAAGAGGAGGATGAGGATGCAGAGGATAAGCATAATGCCAACGATACGCTTGGTGGTGATGATGATGATTGGTGATGATGAGAATGAGGATACTGATGATGACAAGAAGACTATTGATGATGATGATGATGAGACAAAGGAGGATGATCTGGAGAAGGAGCGAGAGCTTAGGAAGCCGCTCCAATCGCCTGCTGAGAATCACAATTCCGAGAGCCGAGGCAACGGAGCGTTTCCAATTCAGAGCTGTTGCAGAACACGCGCATAATAATGAGGCTTCAGACAACGAGGCGTGATTGATGGCGCGGAAACCAGCCCATTACCTGCGCCATCGCTGCATATCGACGAGGCTGTTAGGCATGCAAAAATTCGCGCGAATCATCGCCGCCGCCGCTGCTGCCTGCCGGCGAGCCGTGCGGCAGAACAAACACGTGGCGGGTGATGCTCGCAGAAGCTCGCGACAAGTAGCCTGACGAAAGACGCAGCTCGCGGCATTGCCGTGTTTCCATTTTGCGTGTGCGGAGTGACTTCCCATGTCGCGACACAAAGCTGGATCTTCATTTCCCCCGTTGCAGCCACGTGCGTTATTGCGTCGCGTGATTCAGGCGTCGCGATCAGAGCCGCGTGCGGGACCGCACAGGGTTCTCAACGCACGGCTCGCGGCTCTCCTTTCCCTCTCTCGCTCTCTCTACAGCGCCCTTCGTCCCGAATACATTTATTCCGAATACATTTATTCCGGAAGACCCGCACGCGCATGTGACGCTCAGTTAATTCTGGATCATCAAGTGTGCATGCAGATCACTGTGCAAATGTTTTTGTAACGCTGTGTCGCCAGCGCACAGGATTCGCTCGCTCTCTCTCTCTCGGAGAGAGAGAACACGGCTCAGAAGCACGAGGAGGACGAGGAGGAACACCTGAGTGGTAAAACCGTCGCCGCTACCGCCAGGGGTGGCGCAACGCCGCTGCTGTGGTTAGATGCTCGGTTGGCATTCGTGAAGCGGGAGGCACACGGGTCTCGTCTCGGCATCTTTGAACCAATCCCTGCCTGAGATTTTGTTTTTTTGCGCGTGGGAGGAAACTGCCGGTGCCCAAAGCAAAGTATCACACAGGCCCGTCGGGACGATCATAATCCACACAGATTGGCCGCACAGATTGGCCGCACAGATTGGCCGCACAGATTGGCCTCACAGATTGGCCGCACAGATTGGCCTCACAGATTGGCCGCACAGATTGTCCGCACAGATTGGCCTCACAGATTGGCCGCACAGATTGGCCTCACAGATTGGCCGCACAGATTGGCCTCACAGAGTGGCCTCACAGATTGGCCGCACAGATTGGCCTCACAGATTGGCCACACAGATTGGCCTCACAGATTGGCCTCACAGATTGGCCGCACAGATTGGCCTCACAGATTGGCCGCACAGATTTAGCCGCACACATTGGCCGCACAGATTGGCCTCACAGATTGGCCTCACAGATTGGCCACACAGATTTAGCCTCACAGATTGGCCGCACAGATTGGCCGCACAGATTGGCCTCACAGATTGGCCGCACAGATTGGCCGCACAGATTGGCCTCACAGATTGGCCGCACAGATTGGCCTCACAGATTGGCCGCACAGATTGGCCTCACGGCCTTCTTGCTGTGCGGCCATCCACGGGCCACCTCGCAGCTCGGCATGGCGGGAGTCGGTGGCATTCAGAGTCATCCACCGGCGCGTGTGTCTGTGCGTGCGTGTGCGTTGAAATTCCACCGCACCGCACGTAGCCAACCGTGCTAGTCGGAGGTGCGGGGGGAAGGACAGCAAACTAAACACAAAAAGCAGTACGAGAAAAAAAATAGTTTTCAATTTATGTAAAAAGCGCACAGCTCCAGTAGCTTCCTGATAATCTGGCCCACTGGCCGTAGGTTCCTCGCCCCCGATCACGAGCGTCAATGCATGTGGGGTCCCCCCCCCCTCCCCGGTGCACCCCCCCCCCCCCTCACTGTGTGATCAGCGGCCGTCGCTCGTTAATGCTTCACTAATCGCGCCACGGGATTGAGTGACACGGCCACCGCTTACGGGGAAATTGAACGCCCCCTGCACCCCACCCCCCTCCGCTCTCCACGCCACAGCGACCGGTGGCAGATTAACCGATGATGCGCGTTATCGCGTTATTTGACTTTCTCCTATTTGACATTGCAATGCAAGCAGAGCCTACGCTGGCGTGAGAGGGTAGGGCTCACAGTGTGTGTCAATCGACAGGTTCTGCAGCGGTAAAGAAAATACGTGAACTCGGTCGAATGGAAAATCATCGATTCCTCCGCGCTCAGATCGATGCGCGCTGCACCGTGAGCATGAGATTTTATTTTACTCAAGCTAACGTGTTCAACTGCGGAGTTCTTGTTTGTAATTTAATAAACAAGGCCTCTAAATATTTTATCCATCGGCCTGTTGGCTCTCCAGAACGCGTTTGTGCATGGAAACTCCGAACCGGTTTTGACCTTTTGAGTCTCATCAGCGGAGACTGGCTTGCCGGATTTGTTCCAGATATCTTCCCCCTCTTTTCCACGATGTGGGATGGGGGGGGGGCACGGAGGGGGCACGGAGGGGGCATGGGAGGGGGGGTCTCTTGGGTTCCGCCGACTGCCCACGCAGTAGCGAGGGACCCACGTGGCATCGCTTGTCCACGCGCCCGTCCAGTCGGACAAGGGGGCACCCGCGCGTGTCAACTGGTCGCCGAGACGGGCGGCTCAGCTGGGCGGGCGCGCCGCTACTCGCGGATCTTCCCGCGTCTTCGTCAAAACCGCTCGGCCGTTCCGCCTCGTCGAGCGGACACGGCCGCCCGCGCCACCGTGACGACGCGGGGGAACGCGGGGACACAGTGACGCGCCACGGCGGATGCGTGCGCGCAGCGAGACGCGCGCGTGCCCAGGTTGGGAGGACGCCACGGGAGAATTCCACTTGGTCGAGCTCCCATCCCTAACTCGCATCTCATCCCCTCACTCCCCACCGATGCATCTGTCACTCACACCTGATCAAATTATTTCCACTTCCTCCTCCTATGGCCCACTCCTCTCTCCCTTCTGCTCATCATCATTGTCACAATCATCATCACCATCAGCAGCATCATCAATCACACACCACTGGATCACATCTTTCACCGTGGATGTGAGCGTCTGTCTCTGCGGTCGTGCAGATGAAGCGGAAGCGAAGCCAAGCGTAGCGGAGTTTCGTATCCTCAGATGTACGAGCTCCACGCTGGGCCCCGAAGGCCGCTGGGCCCCTCAACGTGGCAGCCCCCCTGCTCCCCCTCACTCCCCACCATCGCCTGCGTCTACGTGAATCATCGCGACGGTCTGCGGGACGCTCAAGCGCACGGGATGACCCCGCTAATCAGATTCATCACAGCTCATTGCCCTTCACAGGAATAAATCATTTTAACGAGCGGCGAATGCAAAAATTTTCCAACAAAAATTAAATCTGTCATGGAGACAGCGCGCTCGACTAAACGTAGCACGATATCCATTGCACGTGAGGCTACGTTTAGCGACCGCATTCACGAATCGTTTCACCGAGCGACGTGCGAGGGGGCGAGCGACCACGCGGCGCGGCCCGCGACGTCGGGGAAGAGTTGGTCCGGGGGGTGACCGCGCGGTGCCGCCATTTCTCAACACTGCCGCCACCACCACTGTGCCCAGGCGTTTGTTTTGGTCAACATTGGCGACTCGGTCCGCAGCCGGTGTCTGGCTCGGGGCGTCGTGCTTCCGTGAGCGGTGGGCCACATTCCAGCAGCAGCTGCGTCTCGCAAGGTGGCCACGCCACCCACGCCGCCCCGACCACGCGCCGCCGGCCTCGTTGTCGTCTGCGGCTGCACGGCCTCCGCAGAGGTAGCCGTGGTCATCTTCACTCTCCGCCTCTCATCACCACCACCACCAACAATTGCCCATGGCCACTAACGTGCAACCTGAGGCTACATGAAGTGCCAAAGGCTCGCTGATGAGAGGTCACGGGACAGACCCAGGTGTTATGGGTTGACTGACTGAGATGACTGGCGACCATCACCACTCCTACCACCACCTTCACTACCAACACCACTCTTGCTCTGATCCACCAACACCACCACTGCCGCCTCCACTTTGGCCTCCTCCCCTTGCCTCCCCCCCTCTCTCGGGCCCGTGGCGGCCCCACCCCCCCCCCTCATGATATCACTCTCGGTGTGATTATATTCACCTCTGGGGCAGAGAGGGTAATCGGCACGGCTGGCACGGGCGCCGCAGCCGAGGGAGTGCACCAGCGCGCGAAATTGATCGGTGCAAGAGCGACGGAGGAGAGGAGAGCAGAGTCGCGGCCCCGTGTCAGCGCCACCTCCCTCAACCCCCCCCCCCCCCCCCGGCATCTCGGCGGGAGGGCGACCGCGGCGCTGTCACGCGTCCAGAGTGGGCAGGTGACGACGGTCTTGTGGGGGTTGACGGTCATTTTGTTTATTGTTTTGTTTCGTTGACGCGCCCGTTTCACTTTGCTGTGCGAAGTGAAACGTGCTGGCGGGCGAGGGCGACCACCAACGGAGATGGAGCCGCGAGATCGGCGCACGCGCTGGAGCGAGATGGATCGTGGTTTCGCGAGACCGTGTAATGTGGTGACGATGTGGGGAGGCCTTCTTCCAGCTGTGCATAGACCATGGCCGATGGTAATATTGCTGCTCGTGTTGACGATGATGAAGATTATATATCCGCTGCTGCTGATGATAATGACGAAGAGTCAAAGCGGACATCTTTCACGGCTAAATTCTGCCTACGACGCGTCGCCCCGTGATCGTCCTGCCGGGTGCTGACGAGCCCCGTGGCGTGCTGGGAGCGTCTCGCGGGAGGCGTCTGAATCTGCGACGAAGCCCAGGCGACGACTGCGAGGCCGCGCTGCTGGCGCCGTTTTTTTCAGAATTCCTCGTCGCGCACAACCTCAGCGGCTCTACTCTCCACAAAACGGACGCGAGCGGAACTCCGTCCCGTGTCTCAACATTGAACGCGCACGTATTGTTCGCTCCATCGTGGCCATTGGCTGTGCAGACCAATATTATTCAGCAGCTTTTGTCGAGTCGGGAAAACGTCTGGACCAGTTTGGGCCTTCCGGGTCTCGTCAGCAGAGTGAGGCTTGTTCAACAAAAATGCTGCTGCATTACCGGATGTTACTAGCAAGAGCACTCCGCACAAACCAGTGTATGGGGCCTCGCTGAACGTAAAACGCAACAACTCAAATGAGTTTGTGTTCAACAAGACGGCACGTGGTGTCTCACAGCCCTCTCGGGCAAGGGCGTGTGCAGGATTCTTTGTAAACGTTGTGCTTTGTCAATTGCATTCACGTCACATGTACACTGCACATTTTTGCCAAGGAACCACTTAATCAAGTCACATGTACACTGCAGATTTTTGCCAAAGAACCACTCACTTTCAAAGTGTTATTTATTTATCTAGGTAAGATATTTTTTGTTTGCAGGAGGGCCCTATTTGGTATGTATGTGTGTATGTTGAAGTTTTTTCGCACCGTACGTGGCCAACCGAGCTAATCGGAGGTGCGGGTGAAGGACAGCAAACTAAACACAAAAATCAGCTCTATAGAAATTAGTTTTCAATCGAGATGATTTTAATGTGCATAGCTCCAGTGGCTTCCTAATATCGGCAGTAAGAGCGTTCCAGACGGCCACGATGCGGTGGCCGGCTTTGTTCGATGACTGAGCCAAAAGCCGCTTCGTGGGGATATTTTGGCGGACTCTTCTCCGAGGGACCTGTTATTATCTTCGCGTGGGCAGTACGCCAGAGCGGCCAGACGCGTGCCAGGGGAGAACACTCAATCATCCGCGCCGGTCCGCAAGCCCGACGTCTGTTGGCCGCCTCGCAAGCGCCATCGGTTTGAGAGTTTCACGGCTCTGTGGCGATGTGATCCGTGTAAGCGCCTCTAGACTAGCCCGGTCGGCAACGTATGGTGGGAAAGAAGTTACAAATACATACATGCGTATAACTTGAATCGGCCACCACGAGTCCTACCGCTAGCAACCGAAGTAGGCAAGCAGACCCAAGCGCCACTCCTCAACCTTTCCAAACGAGCCAACCAGATGGGTGGCACTCGCCCGTCGCTAACCCCAACTCCACCTCGCTTCTCTACCCAGATGCAGTATTCACTTTTGTGTTCGCGTTTCACTTTTGTGCTTGCCGCCGCCCCTCCGCCTCTTTTGTTTGCGTCTTCAAGTCGCCGCCAAACGGCGCAGGAAATTGTCTCATTCGTTTTTGCCGTTGCGCCGAGCGAGCCCTCGGTTTTTTTCCGGCACGTGGGGGGAGGGGGGGTTGCGGGGGGGGGAGCTCGTCGGTACAATTCACAGGATGTGTGCTAAAGTCGTCAGGGAGCGAGCGAGAGAGCGAGCGAGAGATTTCTGAAGCGGCCGCTCGCCGCGGTTTTGTGTGCACACGCCGAGCGCGAGATGAAGTCATCGTCGTCCCGAGCGCCGTGAAGAGAAAGCAATCATCCTCGCGCCGCAACCATCACGCGTCCCGGGAGATTCTCGCTGAATCTTTAATCCCGTCGGGGTGACTTGGCAACGGTTGGGTAGCGGGGACGGGGGGGAGAGTCGCTTCCCGCTCTCGCGCGGAGTCATGGAACGCGCGGTCATGCGCCTCGTTTGAAAAAACGCGTTATTTTATGTGCGTGGCATTGGTTGTCCGAGTAAGAGACCGGTTTGTGCTGTGCGGATGTGGCATATCCCCTGTTGATTCATAGAGTGCATACGGACGGCATTTAACAATTTGTGACAAAGTTCAAATGGGAAACTTCCTCCGGGGGCGTGAACGTTGGAGGCGTTTAGGGCAGTGGCTGCTGTCTGCTGCTGCTGTCTGCTGCTGCTGTCTGCTGCTGCTGTCTGCTGCTGTCTGCTGCTGCTGTCTGCTGCTGTCTGCTGCTGCTGCATCGCCGCGTTAATGCTCACGGCAGTGAATGTGTAGCGGTTAGCGCTACGCTGCGCTATGAACTTGGCGATCCGAATTCGATTCCCGCTCACGGCCAACACCAGTGACGATTATCTGAACCGGTCCTGGGCCTCTCCTAAGTCGACTCAGCCTAAAATGAGTACCTGCGCGGTGTGTAAACATCGCTACTGGGGAGACAAAGGCGGTCGGGCGTGGCGCTGGCCACCCACCCCCTCGTGTACCGTTCCGACCTTCATAGGTGTTCGCTAACAGCACTTGCCCCTACAGTCTGTTAAGGCTATATGGGGGATCTTTGTCTTTATCTTTGTTGTGCGCGCGTGTGTGTGCGTGTGTGCGGACACAGGAGCAGCAAGGGGTTCATGCACATGAAGCTGTCGCGAACCAAAGAGAGCAAGTACATCCTGGGCCAGAACAGCCTGCCCTTTGACACCGTGCCAGAGGTCATCCACCACTACACGAACCGCAAGCTGCCCATCAAGGGTGCCGAGCACCTGTCCCTGCTCTACCCGGTCGCCGTGCGCACGCTCTGAGCCCCGGCGGCGCCGCTCCACATCGACGATCACGGCGCACGGGGACCTCCACCACCCACCCAGGGGAGGGTCAGGGGGAGCGAGCGAGAGACGAACAACCCAGGGGCTGGGTTTTGGGGCGAGTGGAGAGCGAGCGAGTGGTGGTCTCGAGCCCGGTGCACGCACAAAGATGTGTATACGGGGCGATGCCCTCGCAGGGTCGCTCCTTCCCACCGGAGAATTCCCCTCGCGTCGTCGCTCGATTACGGAGCCATGTGGCCGAACTTCCCAATGTCACTTCCCGTGAAGTCACTTCCTGGTGGAATGAGCGAACCACGGGGGCCCTGGCCCCGCTCACCGTTGACTCCGCACGCAATACAAAATAATAACATGGGGTTTGGTGTTTCACTTCATTAGGTCACATTCCAGCACAGGGCGTCGATCTCATAGCAGCATGTGTGGAATGTCCACCGCCTGTTATCTAAGGGTCAGCAGCTGTCCTGCGACACGTGAGATTTCCAAATGGATTCTTCGTCTCATTGCACCGTGCCAATAATGTCCTGGGAATTAAACTGGGGTGGGGGGGGGGGGACTAACGAAAAGAACGTCGGTGAGCACACGGCCGGGAGCGCGGCGTCAATCCCAGACTCGACGTCGCAGCGCCGTCGTCGCTAGCCGCCACAACTTGGCGGCGGCGTCTTTTTTCGCGCTCTCGTCGGCCGAACCCGGCGGACTTCGCCGATGCCGAGGAGCGCCCCGGCGTCTCCCCGTGACGGCGCAGGAGGCGCTCCGAGCGCGGCGCCTCACGCCGAGGCTCGGGTTGCCGCCTCTGCGGGGGTTCAAAAGAAAAAGCGGGGACATATCACGGGAAGAAGAATATCTCGCACCGCCGGAGGAGGGTTGAGCACCACGTGTACGTGCGTTGTGTGTTGAATGAGTGGCGTATCCGTATTATTGTTACACAACTGACACACCAGCCGGGAATGTTCACGTTGGTGAAGACTCGCAGGCTTTCCCAGGATAGCGCAGGACCGTGCGTCGGTGCGCGCGGCGTTAACGAAACCCGACTCGACCGTTTTTTTGTTCCTTTTCAAAGCTCTCCCGAAATTAACGACAGTTCGGTATTTTTGTAAACTCGTGAACAAACAAAAAAAGTGCGGTCGTTTTTGAGACGTTCTGCGTGCGTCTCTGCGTGACGGCCAGCACGTTGGGTCGAGCGAGTGCCTCCACTTGAACGTGTCGGGGAGAAGGGAAGGTCCGCGCTGCTTCATCCGTCACGCGGCACAGGGAGCGGAACGAACGCGGCCGCCTGCGGGGCGGCCCGAGCGTATCGGGCACTGCAACTGGGGGGGGGGGGTGGTGGGGGAGACTCCGAGCCGTGTCTGGGATGGGCCTGAGCGATCCGATGAGTAGCTGTAGCCTTAACCCCGACCGGACCGCGGCGTTTTGACAGCGCCTCGCTTTCATTCGCTACTCCGCAAAAGGAAAAAAAACGACGACGCCGCGGTGCGCGTTCACGCCGACGACATTTCTTGCCAAACTGTTCCCAGATGTGGTGACGAGCTCGTTGCTGCCGTGGGGTGGCGTGGGGGGAGGGGGGAGAGTGGAAGTGACCTGCCAGGCCACCGACCGGGCTCGCTAGCCGCAACCCCCCCCCACCGGCCCCCCTCCTCACCCCGGCGATGACGGAGCGCTTCCACGTTGCCTTTAAGCGCTCACTTCACCTCTCCCACGCACACCGCGCTCGCCGCGAGCGCCTCTCTGGAGTGGCGCCTTCGCATCAGGAGCCGCACTCGCCAAACAGATCCGAGCCCCTGTGGCTCTGCGTCCCAGCTCACCCAGACCCACACCAGTGCCCGGCATCCTTATAGGTTCTGGTCAAGACTGGCAACAGAATACTTTCAATTAGCTTTCACACATATATATTAGAACGCAGCTGTGTGCCGCGTACCGCTGCGATGTGTGCACGCGCTCGAGCGCGAGTGCGTGGGTGGGCGTTACGATACAAGGCCGCGGGCGTTATAACGCGTTCTCGCCTAAGCGAATAGAGGCTCCCTAATTGGACTGGCTTGCCAGCTTGTGTTTTTTTTTTTATAATTGTCTTTGATTTGTGTTGTTGTTGTTGTTGTTGCTTTATTGGGCTGTGCCAATCGTGTATGCTGGTCATTCATACGCAGCACCTCGTGTCGCGGCGGGAGGTTGCTTTATTTATACGGAACGCGAGGGGTGGGCGGAGGGGTCGGGTCGAGGGAGGCACCATCTCTCCCGTCCGCGTTGCTCGAAACTCCCACGTTAATGGAAAGCCAATTTTACTACAACTCAAGGGACCCAGTTGGCGCCACCGATGCATTTCGAGACGGAAAATAATTCGGCATCATCGTGATGATCATCATCGATCATCGTCAGACACCATTAACAAAATAAGGATCAATATATCCATGATGGTAACGATGACGATGCTGGATGTTTCTTGTTGTAATTTTGCTGCGCCCTACGTGTCCGTCGTGTGTGGTGGCAGTGAACGGCTGGGCCCTCTGCCCGGTTGGGCCACACGTTCTCATCTTGGCGAACTTTCACCTTTTTCTTCACCAGATTTTATTTCGGCGAGTACTCGGCAACAGCTGCATCGCCGACAAAGCAGCAAATCGCCAAGGCGATGCCACGTGCGTGTGTCAACATCTCAACCCAGGCCCTTAAGTGACCATTTTATTTAATTTTCGTCTTCCCGTGCCACTTTAAATGACAAACTAAAGTGGAATCCACTTAAAAGTGTTTTATGCAGCCACCCAGAGAGCCCTCGGCTCCACGGGGGTCCTCTCCATCAACACGTGGCATCAGTGGCAGCAGAGACAAATGCCGTCTCTCAGAAATAAATAAATATATTTCAGGGGGGGGGGGCGTAACAGACCTGTGTTGGCATCTGCTAGATTCTCGCTCCATCGTATTTGCAGTTCAGAGCCAGCCTCGGCGGAGAGGGTAATGTGTTGACCTTCTGAGCGTGCAGTGCCGCTGTGAGATGTGAAATAAAATGGAATGTTAAATAATTCAGTATTGACTCGTGGCTCCCAGGTTGGGCAGGCCACCAACTCTGCCCCGGGTTTTCTAGTCTCGGGTTATAACGCGTTCTGCTGGATTAGTTGAGTCATTGCAATGTACTGACAGTGCCAGAGACCCATAGACTTGCATAGAGACCCATAGACTCACGCGGAGACCCATAGAGCTGGAATGCGCTGGTAGTGCCTTCACCGCCAACGGATGCATACAGCCCATACAGCTACTGAGAGCCCAGTACTGGTCCATTGATTATCATTGCGATCATCGTCATCATCTCACGGCGCTATCTTCAAGTTACTGTTTGCCAGCTCGTCCAATTGCACGAATGAGCTGAGACGGGGCCTTTCTCTCCTCAACCTGGAGGTCGGGGCTGCCACTGCTCGCATCGATGTCCTCTCCCTGACCTCGCCCACTTCCGCTGGCTCTCGTACGGGGGCCCGCATCGATGTCGCTAGCTACTTTTGCTGGACAAAAAAAAGTAAATGAAATAACCAATTATGTAAGAGTTTTTAAAGAAAGGGCATAATTTAATGTTATATTTACGAGGAAGATTGTGACGTGTTTTATCACCACTGCATAGGTCCTTGCGGTTTGTGCCGTGCAGCTCTCAGATGCATTTTCGGGTCGTTGCGCGGTGTTGTTCGGCACGATGTCCGGCGTTTCGCTCCACGTGTTGGGAGCTTTTTCAGTTCCTGATGTCCGGCATTTCGCCGCTTGTGCCGTGGAGCGAAACGTCGGACCTCGCGCCGGATAGCGCGCGGTGCATCCCGCCAACGCGCCGGAGAGCAAACCGCCTTTGATTGTTTCAAAAGGTAACCCTGCGAGCATGGAGGCGAGTGGGGAGACGCGTGGGACGTGCTGCGACCCACGTGGTGCGCGCCAGGGGTCCCACCCTTCCTGCTTGTGCCAGGGTCCGCGCCTCCGTTCGTTTAAAACAAAAACAAAAAAACGCGTTGGGTCGGGTCGCGTTCCCAAGCCTCTTCCTGCCTCGCAGTGGGACAATGGAGTGGCTATGCCGAGCGGCAGCCCGGCCCGTCTGGCCAGGGGCAGGATGTGTTCCATCTCCACCGTGCTTCGTCATCTCCACCGTGTTCCATCTCCACCGTTGAACAAAAGCCTCCCGGCACTCCCCCACTCGGGTGCGGGGGAGATGTCCATCGAAGCCAACAATGGGGTGGTGTTGAGGCGGCGGCTGTGTTGGGTGAGTGGGGCGAGTGGGCTGAGAGGTTTGGCAGCATTCGTTGACGTGCCAAAGAGAACATGACTCACTCGTTTTATTTTAGTCTGCCCGACCCCCACGGCCGCCCGCTCACGTGAACTATAGCTACGTCTGGGACCCGTCGCGGGAATGTGGAATTGCCCACCCACCACCGGCCGAGGATTCCCAATCGACACGAATTCCACGGCACGATGGGGGTGCAGGGCTCTGAATCAGTCCAGCGTCTGCGGCTCGCCGGTAACGACCGGCGCTGTAGCGCTGATGGTGTCGTTAATGAAACGTGCGGGCCCGTGCTCCTGTGGCACAGGGAAGCCGCTTGGGGTGCGCTCCTTTCCTCGGGATCCCTGCGACTGAAGCGCCCCCTGCAGCCGGCAAGCGGTGCGGGGCGACTCCGCACCTAACGACGTTTCGTGTAACATGAAATAATTACCATTTGTTTGTCGACGGGCACACATCATGGATAGTGGGTGGGTGGATGTTCGCCGCACATAACGGGCTGTTGTCGGCTGTGGGAATGATGTGATGGGCCGCAACTGGCAGTGGAGCAACATCTATCGCTGTTGTAGTTTGTCGTGGGGAGGTCCTCATCCAGCAGTGGATTGACAAAAAGGGCTGCACGTGTACATTGTGAGTCTCGAGACGCTTACAGGAGAGTCCTGCGATGGGCTGATCGGCCACTTTCCTCTCCAAGGAGATATTCGCTTCGTTGTGGGAGGAGACCGCAGAAGCTGGAGAGACTCCACGAGTCGTACGAAGATTAAAAATACGCGGTTCGCCCGGAAGGGAGGCACGCACCCACTTGCTGCACCGCTGCCATCTCCTGACCACCACCTCGCGGCCCAGCGGCTGTGTGGGAAGTTTTCACAAATCTCTGGGTAACCCACCAACCCCCTGCCGCCAAAGCGTCGGATCAAGAGCGCTCGGCGCTGCTCACGGACACTGCGCTCCGAGTCATCGGTGAAGACTCCGTCACGCGCAGCGCCACGCGCGCGCACGCCTGAGAGCTGCCGGGAGAGCTGCTTGCGTCACAACATCAAAGGGGACGCGAAGTTTGAGAGAAGAAGGCGGCTCTTGTCTTGTAGCCACGCGCTTTTGTGTCCCGGGCTGTACCGCACGCGTCTGAGGCCGCCGCGCCGAGTGAGAGGGGATATGATGTGAAGTTCAACACAACTTGGGGTCAGACTCGCCATTGTTTATAACGTCACCGAGACGTCGCTGCCACACAATTGTGATGGACAGTCGCTCCAATGCGGTGATGTAAAACAAAACTTTACAAATTCGTGAATGACACCGCGGCCTTCAAAGGATAATTATAAAATCGGCGACGTTTCGGGCAATGGCCCTTCGTCATGGCACACGAGTGATGTCACTGGAGCGCTGCAGCGTTGCGCTTGACCGTGACCTCCCAGTGTGTGCCCGTGGGTTTTTTGTTCACAACGAATTTTCAACCTCGTATGGGACACCCAGGGACACGCAGGCGCGATGTGCAGCTACAAGAGCTGTGTGCCGAGCTCACGTCTCACGCTCACGTCGCCGTGACGAGGTCAGACGAGGAGAGCGCTACTACCATGGCCGTGTGGCTTCAAGAGCCAGCACTTAAATCAGTGCCACCCAAAGGTTAACTTCGTGACGCCGGTTTCTTTAAATTGCCAATAAAGGTGAAATGTGGATGTAGTGGTGGCGCAGTGGATTGCTGACTGCGTAATGAACCAGGTTTTCCGAGCTCCATACGCGGCCACGGCTGATCGCAGTAATATCGGTGACGAGAGATATTTGAACCAGTTCTGTGCAGCCCCCTTGTCCCCCTCCACCAACCCACACTGACCATCATGGTGAAGTATGGTCAAACGACCTCCGTACCACATGGCTAGGGAACGCCTTCGGTCAGCAGTGTATTGACAAAGAGTTATTAAAAAAGGGCTGATTGTGAAACTACCCACTTTGCAAAGGTTGAACGCATAATTCACTTTCATTGGCGGTGTAAAGAGACTGGGTACTACGAAGGTTTAGCGGTCACAGGTGGGTGGGTGGTACTGAGACGCGTGAGACGACCCCCCCTGTGGGCGATGTGAAGTGTGCGGGTCCCGTCGCGTGGCACTGAACTCTGCTTGAATAACGACACAACATTGTGATATCAAATAATAATAATATAAAATAACAAAACGCATTATGTCATATGTGTTGCTTTTCAATCGTTACACGATGTAATTGAATGATAAATTGCGTACTGTAAACGGAGCAGTAACCGAATAAATATTATACATTGATGTTCTGTGGGTCACGGCCTGGTGACGTTACGACACGCAGAGTGAGTGTGTGTGCGCGCGTGTGTGGCCGTGTTTACTGTTGGCTGCTTTGGCTGGGTCACGGAGCCCGCATTCCCGGCCACCGCATGTCTAAGCAGTTGCCGTTTGGGCGGATAGAGGGGGCTACACGGGCGCGGCACGAACTGCGGAAGAGATGGAGCTGATGCGGTACGAGATGATGTGGAGCTGAGCGGACGTGCCGATGACCGGTACTAGCGGTGTCAAGATCGGCCTCTGTGGAGAATGAGGTTCGTGAAGGACGCTACTGGGCAGTTGGACGCAGTCGCCCTCCAGCAACAACGGCGGGTGGAGGAGCGACGCTCACAACAACGAGCGGAGCGCCGGGCGGATAAAACGCAGCGATGTGGCACAGTGGGGGACACAGGTAGTGCATCTGCCAGTCATCTCGGTCAATAAACCCATGGCACCTGGGTCTGTCTCGTGACCTGCCAGCGATCCTTCCACAACTTCACGTGGCCTCAAAAGGCACTTAGCCTGGCACAAGCACTGTGGTGACGCCACCACCATTTAGTGACGAATGGCAGGACGTGTGTCTGATGTGGCCGGACGTGTACCCCGCCGGTCTTCGTAGGTGCTCGCTAACAGCACTTGCCCCAACAGTATGTTGAGGCTATACGGGGGATCTTTGTGTGTGTGTCACGTGTCCTGCTGGATGCGTTGACACAGAATGACAGCCACTGCCGTGTGCCTGCAGCGCCGCCGGGTGGACATTTCACTCATCCACAGCCACGCTCGCTCCACGCATTCACAGGCGCTGCACCTCGTCTCATGGCATCCGATGCCTATTTGAGCATGGGACCGCGTGCGTAGCGTTATCCGTCCGCCGCCGGGTGAAAGCCTCCCCACAACGTCGTCCTGCGATGCCACAGTCCATCTCACTCCTGCACTTGGGCTGGGACCTCATGTTTTCAGCTGCCATCCTGTCACCAGCCTCGTCCATCGGCAGTCGTCCCTCCTGGCCACGACTGACCCTGACTACACTGCAGCGGCATTCGATACCGCCCAAAATCGACAATGCTCTCGCGCGTTGCGGTCCGGGGCGGTTCGCTGAAGGTGAATTCTGCTGCAGGGGTTCATCCCCGTGAGCAAATTCCTTCATTTAATTGAGTCGTGTCGCTCAGTCGGGACCCGTTATTGTTCAGTCAAGCGAGAACTCGCTCAGATTAAAACTCTCCGCTGCAAAGGGGACGGGGGGGGGGGGGTCCAAGACTCTGACACGGGATTCGCGACATTGGCACCACACTGCGAGAAATGTGAGAGCGACGTTTGAAGAGCAAAGCGTTAAAATCAAATTAAACGAATAAACACGGGTTAATTTTTTACACGTATAAATTGACTTTAGAAAAATCAAAAGATTAATTTTACCAATTACAAAATTTATGGTATGAAACTGGGCGATGCTGAGTTGACAGGAAGGCCGGGGTTGGGTGATTACCTCCAGAGCACGTCACTGATGGGGCACGAGCCAGTGGCTCGGAACACGAATCATCGTGCGCGTGATCGTCTGGTAAATGATACTCTCATTAGCATGGAAACAATACCGCCCATTGTGCAGTTGGACAATTTAAGTTCTCGCTCCGCTATAATTACGTCAGCACAACTGGTTGCGTGGTTAATTACAGCATGCTTTGGAAAGGTGTGTGTGTGTGTGTTTTGATTTGTCTCCACATTCCTGTTAACGAAGCCCCCATCAATGAGGAAGGCGTGAACTGCAAGATGCCACTAATTGATGACGCAGGTGCGCTCAGTGTGGCGAGGTAATGAGACATACCCACGTGACCCGCACGCACTCCGCACCCACGTGACTCAGAATGTATCCCGCGTGTGGCTGCGCTCTCAAGCAAACGAACACGAGGCGGTGCCGCGAGACGTCGAGGTGGAGAACATCAACGTGAACAGCAGGCCCGCCATTGGGGGGCAGGGTGGCAGGGGGTGGCAGTACAGATGTTTGTTACGTGGGGTGGGGGAGCGGTGGGGGAGCGGTGGTGTAGCGGGTAGCGCTACGCTGCGCTACGAACCCGGCGTCCCGAGTTCGATTCCCGCTCACGGCCAACAGCAGTGACGATTATCTGAACCGGTCCGGGGCCCTAGGTCGACTCGGCCTCAAATGAGTACCTGGTGCGGTGTGTAAACATCGCCACTGGGGAGACAAAGGCGGTCGAGTGTGGTGCTGGCCACTCACCCCCTCGTCTACCGTTCCGGCCTTCATAGGTGCTCGCTTAGAGCACTTGCCCCTACAGTCTGTTCAGGCTACACGGGGGATCTTTGTCTTCGGGATGGACTAAACAGTGATACGCACCGCATCGGAGCGTGAACTTGGGTTGCATGGGGGTCAAAGCGACATTTGGTGATGCAGGGCCTCACCCGTGGACCCTACCCCAGGACCCCCCCACGCCAACCCCTTGCGCCGGTCCCGACGAGGCGAGGCGTGGGCGAGACGAGGAGGCGTCCCGACCGCGCGGTGCGAGTGGCGCTGCGCTCGCCCCAAGCCGGGCAGAGGAGCGCCCCTTGCCCCGTCTCGGAACGCTCCTCTACACAACTCGCGCTCTCAAGATTGTTCTCAGATGTGTCCTCCCCTCGTCGAACGACGTCCTGTATTTATTTGTGTGATGTACGGCGCTCTCTTTTGCAGAAAGGAGCTTTTCAATAAAAATGGAATTGATTAAAATAATGACACGCGTACGAGTCGCTACGACGAGAGAGAGGTGGGAAAACAATCTCGACGAAGTCACAAAGCGTCGACGCGTCTCGCCCCCCGTTCCCTCCGCAGCGCTCTCCCCTGACGCGCAGCGCGAAGCGAAGCTACGGAGCCGTCGCCGCCTTCGCGACGTGCGAGTCGCCTCTCGAGCAGAGAGACGAGCGGTGGCGCTGTCGACCACCACCACGACCAGTGCCGGATTATCCCAGTAGCAAGAGTCGCTGCTACACACGTAGTAGCTGCTACACACGTAGTAGCTGCTACACACGTAGTAGCTGCTACACACGTAGTAGCTGCTACACACGTAGTTGCTGCTACACACGTAGCAGCTACTACTACCACACGTGTAGTAGCTCCGGGGCCCCGCACTGTCAAGGGCCCCACGCTAAATGCTTTCAAGCTATCAATTCAGATTCAGTGATTCTGCACTTCCTCTATTACTATAGTACATACCGCCTTCAATTTTTTATGAACGGTTGAGTGTTTAAAGTTAGCGATTTGTAGTATTATCTGGCTGTATAGCGAATGAAAAAATACAATTACTTTACTATGCAAGTTAAACATTTGTGTTTTAATATTCATGTTTTTTGTAAAATGTAGGGCCGCTTTATAACATCATGCTACAGGCCCGGCACTGGCTTAATCCGGCACTGAACACGACCACCCTGTATCAAGTCCGGACACACTCGTCTCGATGAGAGACGCGGCGTGACGGTTGCACACACAACAGCGGCTTGTTGGCTTCTTGGAGAAATTAAAAAGCCATCAAAGAAGAGGCACGCGTCGGCAGCTCTCTCGGCTTGTAGCGACCCGCCCAGGCTGCCCCCCCCCCCCCCGGGGGCTGTCCCACGTGAAGCTTCTTCGATGGTGAGAAAGGCGACCTAGCGAGGCACCGGCGGAGTTTGACTTTCCAAGTTGAGGGGGGGGGGCAGGGGTTCGTTCTCTCCCTCACTTTAGGAATCGCGGGCGCATGTGATAACTTTTTGTTATCGAAATTGTAAACGGCTGAAAATAACTTAAGAAAGGTGTCCTATTTGGGCGGGGCTTTGCTCGCCCCCCACCACAACTCCCCCCCCCCCCCCCCCCCCCCCATGGAGCTAGGTTCAGGTAAGGTTTTATTGTGGCGCAGGTAAAACATGAAGCATTCCAGTCTCATTCTCGATAGGGACCTAGTTACAGCAGCAACAACTAACACGGCCACGTTCCCAATGGCGAGGTCGTGCAGCAACGGCATGGACTCGCCAGCACAGCACTTACAAGATCTAAACTACTTACAAGGCTTCCCGGAGAACGAACCGCATACCACACAACAGACGGAAGCGATCAATTGCACGCAGACGTGAAAGAACATCCGAGATTCCCAAGTGCTGTGAAGGATGCTACGCGTTTTGATCGCAAACAATTTCGCTACGTTCTAGCAGGGATCAAGGGGCGGCCACACGGAGGGAATTTAAACCAGCTTGGGTCCTCGCATTGCGGGCGACTTGGAGCAGCTGCGCTCCAGTGACGTCACTGCGGTGTCGCCCCCGTACTTTCTAACACGTCTCCGCAGTGGATTGATAGCAATGATTCCGAACACCGGTGTGGATGCGAAGATCTCGCTTTTTCCACTGCGCGCCTGTGCCACGCGTGCGATGGAAATAATTCTTCCTTGCAAAGCCAGCACGGGCACATACATCAGTCTAAATACAGCCATGCACATGCATAGACATGCGGGGATGTATCCGTACACACTTGTAATTGGAAAGGGGAATTGGTGAAAAGTGCCAGAGGCATGTGGTGGTGCATGAATTCCACCCGCGCGTGTTCTATTGCAAGTGGATTGCACGCGATGTTCACGATGTTTAAAGTCTCCACGAGGAGGCGACACGGGCCCATCTAAACCTACATCGTCGTTCATACTTCGTCATTGACACACCGACACGCGCTGCATCTCTCACACACACACGGTGACACTAACACATGTGCTGCATCACAACAACAGCCGCCATTCGCCACGAGGTGGTGGTGGCGTCACCACGGCACTGCCAGGCTCGGTGCACTTTTAGGCCATCTCGTGAAGTGTCGAAGGCTCGTTTCTGGCAAGGAGGTCACGGGACAGACCCAGGTGTTATGGGTTGAGTGACTGCGATGCTGCGTCTCACACACACATACACTAGCACACACACACATCACAAGTGACAGCAGGGACACACATACGCTCGGGCACCATCTGCAGCACACAATCGTGCAGCAGCAGCAGTACACAGTTACGTACTGGTGAGACATCACAACTTCCTTTGGCAATCACCGTGAAGGAGCGGATGGGGGGCAGGTCGCCTGGAGGCCCGGGACGGAATGCCACGTGGGGCCCCCTAATTTCACAATCCACGGGCTCGCGATGGGTTCGAAACAACAGACAAGGGGTCATGAATTGCTCAAGGCAATCTCCGCTTGGGGCGTCTCATACAACCGGTTCCATGTGTCCCTCCTTACAACTAGACCGTGACTATCAATGGGCTCTCGTCTGGTTAAATAAGACGTATATTCTGGCTGTCCCTCCCTCTGTCATCTCGTGTACAACTCCTAAATTCTGCCTTTCCGTTTGCCAAGAAGAAGAAGAAGATAAATCTAATTTTGTTCTCGGACCGTGGCTCGACTCTTAATGACCCCTAATTGATCCATCTCGAAGGCGCCATAAAGCAGCCTCACCTGCCTGCACCTGCCGTCGCTGCGCTAAATCTCGCGTGGTTATTGCTTTGGGCCGCGGTTTAAAGAAGGCCCCCTTTGGGATTTACGGCGCTTTGTTTAACTTTGGTGTCCGATTGCGCGTGCACTTTGTCAAAGTGTCTGCGCGTGTTAAACCTTGTCTGAGCCTGTCCCGGGTTTCCCCGAGTTCGACTCGGGCTGACATTTCTACCTTGTGCGGTGTTCCGCCAAACAAAACAAAATTCCAGCTCGTGGGGAGACAAAGGCGGTCGTGGCAGCCTAAATGGGTGCTCGATAATAAAGAGCACGCCCTTGCCCGAGAATCTGTGTGGCCGCACGAGTGGTCTGTGACCTCACGTTTCAGACTACAAACAAAGGCGCGTACACAAACCACTCGGCCTTTGTCTATTCGTACAAAACCCATCAGCGGTCATTGAAGAACTGCATTTTCGTCGTCTTGTGCAATGCATCCCCTTCAAGAGATGCTGATGTGTTTTTTCCTTTCGCAAATGGCGCAAAGGCCGAGTGACTTTTGTACACGTCTTCTTTTGCGTGCCCTTTCACACTACATGCCCGAAATGATGATGGGTTTTTGTCGTCATTCGCGGATGTGATCAGTGAGACCTCGCAGCGCAGTGTCCGCGCGACACGTGTGAACGGCGTGAACCGCTGAGACAGAGGCTGCTCCCTGCGATGTGAGTTGTCTCGGGGGACACGGAGACGAATATCCCGCTTCCAAGCCGGTCCTGTTCTCCTCTCTCTGTCGTCATGTGGGATCTAGGTCCGCCCTAAATATTTGCCCTCGTTGTCCATACTCAGAAGGCTTTTCAAGTTATGTCCCTCCAACAAATATCACCGTTCTTGTAGAGAACATGTTGGTACATGGATTTCGTGTAGCTGATGTGTTGTCTTTAGCCCAACTTTACACCCTGCTTTATATTAAGCTCTCTGATAATGTCATGCTATTCATAGCCATTGGTTTGTTCTACCCATAGAGGGCAGGTGTATGTTAGAGACGAGCTGCTGTTGTTTTGGTTGGAGTCTCGTCCTAATGTTGAAGGCGCAGCCCCGCAATTGATCGCTCACGCCACTGCTGCCGGAAGGGCCTCGGCTCACCGATATTTCGGCGGCCTGCTCGTTTTGTGCGCTGGCAAAAAAACGTTTTGGGCGAGTTACGCGTACCCACACTTTACCCCACCGCATGCTATCTGCCGACCGGCTAATTGTGGTGCACAGCACTCACAATTGTTAGGTGTACAAAGACGATGGGGCGGGAGGTGGGAAATGGGGATTTGAGAAACTTTCCCCACCATTGTCTCAACTGCTGCGGCGGGAGATGGGATGGACAACCTCTGCATGGCGAGTCGAGTGTGCTGGCCAGAACACGACGGCGGCGGCAGCAGCAGCATCCTCGTGTTTAAAACGGGAATAGCAAATGGAGAAAAGGAATTGAAAAATAAGAACAGGTGTTGCCGCTTTATAGCAATAAATCAGGAGTGTGTTAAGATGTTCAGACACCAAATAAAGTCTGCATTAACCACACGCACTTGTGGTGAACATGAAAACAAACATGCTCTGATAGTATATGCACTGTCCTTGAAACTGATCGGCCTACGCCGGGTCCCATGATGGACAGAGAAGAGTCTGCGCGCGTGTGAGGGGGTACGGGTTGTCGGGGGGGGGGGGGGTGAGGACACGTGGCCTCCACAGGGGGCTCTCGGCTCTGATGAGAAGTGATGGCGTCGAGGCGCCGCCTGTGGTCCCTTCGCGATCCATTCGCGTTCCCTTCCCATTGCACACGGTGACGGCGACGCCGCGCGCGGCACGGGGAGGTCGCGGTCCAGGGTTAGAGCCGGGATTAGGGCACGAAGGGCGCGTTAGGATCGGGATTGACGGTCGGAGTGAAGTGGGGTTAGGATCAGGCTTGGAGCTACACCCACAGTGAAATAGGAATGGCTTTACAGCTGAGGTCATAATGCGGGACTTAAAGTCAGGGGTTTGGGAACGTTTTGGGATCACGGTTAGGGTCAGGGATATGATTTGCTCGTTCGTAGACTCAGGGCTGGGACTTGGGTATCGAGCCGAGGTTCTGGGCGGCGTTGGTCTGGGGTTGATCAACCGGGTTTAGGGCGACTCCCTCCAACTGCCCAGTAGCGTCCTTCACGGGCCTCCTCCACAGAGACCGAACTTGACACCGCTGGTGCCAGTCATTGGCAAGTCAACTCTGTTCGACGTCCTCCTGTGCCGCATCCGTCAATATCTTCTCTAGTCCGTGCTGCGCCCATTTAGCCCCCTCTATCCGACCAAATAGAAGCTGATTGGATATGCGATGGCTGACATACACACAGACAAACACAAAGATCCCCTGCATAGCCCTAACAGACCTGGGGCAAGTGCTGTTAGCGAGTAACTAATGAAGGCCGGCACGGTACACGAGGGGGTGGGTGGCCAGCACCACGCCTGTACAGACACAGCCATACATACCAACCGCTCACACACGCACACAACCACCCCGCCCCACACACACACACAGCCACCCCACACACGCACACACGCACACAACCACCTCGCCCCACACACACACACCCCGCTCCCCACACACACACCCCGCTCCCCACACACACACACACAACCATCTCGCCCCACACACACACACACAACCACCTCGCCCCACACACACACACCCCGCTCCCCACACACACACACACAACCACCCCGCCCCACACACACGCACACAACCATCCTCGCCCCACACACACACACCCCGCTCCCCACACACACACCCCGCTCCCCACACACACACACACACAACCACCCCGCCCCACACACACACACAACCATCTCGCCCCACACACACACACCCCGCTCCCCACACACACACACACCCCGCTCCCCACACACACACACACACAACCACCCCGCCCCACACGCACACACGCGCTCGCCTTTATTGAGCCACGTGAGAGGTCGCGAGATGATGTCGGCTGGGGGTGACAGAGAGAGAGAGAGATGAGGAATCTCCTGGAGTTGGCTCTCGGTGTCTGAGTGGTGGGTCGTAACGCGTCTCTGCAGTAGGGGGAGCGACAAGCGAGGAGCTGCCGCTGCTGCTGCTGCTGCCCAGCGCTGTCTCTTGGCACAAAACTCTCGCGTCTCTTCCAAAGCACCTCGGCCAACACCGCCCGCCAATGTTTGCCGGAGTTCTTTCTTACTCCGTGAAAGTTTCACACCGATACGTCAGCGATATTTGACTCGAATGAAAATCTTTATAGGGAGATGCTTTTTTTTTTTGCATAAATGTGTGCTGGGAGCGGTGGGGCGGTGGTTGGCGTACTGCGCTGTGAGAGCGGTGACCTATTTCGACTCCCGCCTGCGGCTAGAAAATCAGTAGCGATTGATATCTGAAAAGGTATCACACCCCCCCCCCCCGACTGTAACAGTATTTTCAATTTGTAGCGCGGCGCCGCCACACATCATTCGATCACACTCGGAGAGAGCGAGAGAGCACGACTCAAAAGAGCCAAAAGGAACCACAAACGAGCGAGAACATAGCGCCAAATCCCCCCCCCCCCGTCCCCCCCCCCAAGCTCTGCGGTCCTCTATGAAGATGTTCGCAGGTAATTCGTGAGCGCTCCTATCAAGCGACGCTCATGACCGACACGGCTCGGAGAGCCCTTCATACAGTAGTGGATTTCAAAAGTGTGCTGTAGATTACCGTTATTTTATTATTTTATCATGAATGTGTAACAGTGCATCAGATTGCGTGTTGACTGAAATGTTGTTGATCCATCCTGTTAATTGCAGGAATATTAATTACCCGTTCGCAGCAAAAAAAAGCCTTGTTTACACAACGGGTGCATTTAAAAATAATTATTTTGCAAATATTTGAAATATTTTTCGGTGAAATTCCAGAAAGCCTCAATGTTTTGAGGCCGCGCTTCCAGATGGACCTGGACCTGCTGCTTCGGGGTGTTTGTCCGGCGCCCTGATTGAGCGACTTTGCGGGTGAGCGAGGAGTCACGGAGAGAACCCCACGCCTCCATACAACGAGATGCCCAAATGCTGCAGTACATTTCGCACACGTGGGTTCGTCAACCTACTGTGCGTGCAACGCTGACACCTACTCGCCACCTCGTGGTTCTGCAGGCTGAGGGTCTCTCGCACACACAGGACAGCAAGTAGGACGCTTCTCTATCCGCATGAGCGGATGTATTCATTGTGTCTCCTCGTATCCGTGGGATGTCTCCGGGCAGCTTTAATAAAATACGAAAATCCTTGATGGGGAATTGGCCAAACACCTCAAGCCGGGATGCCCTCGAAAAATATCCTGGAGACTCCCTTCATCGACCGAGGACATTATTATCGCTACAATTTGCATCTTCTCCAGGTTTGTGAGACGCTCCAGAATGAAAAAGACGCACCCAGAACTCGGTCCCGTCGTCAATGACGTCGCACAAATCTGTCCACAATCGCACGGTGCACAACTACCAGATTATTACAAAATAACGGGTGGTGGTGGTGTGTGGGGAGTGCGTCTTATAATCCGGAAATGCGTTGCGATTAATGTTGTTGCCGAGAGGGTGAGCGCCTTGGGGGGAGGGGGGGGGGGCTGTGGGTTAGTGTTGGGAGAGCTAATCTCGCCTGTGATTGCCTTCCTTCTGTGCGGCAGTCACAATGACCCTGCAGGGAAAGCCGACAGCTATAGGAGCTCTCGTGTCACGTGTAGGCGAAGCTGTATTTATGGCATTGTATGTCCTATATGAATACCACGGTGGGGGGGGGGGGGGGGCGGTGGTGCAGTGGTTACCACACTGCGCTACGATCCCGGCACGGCTAACATCAGTGGCGAGTGATGTATCTGAACCGGTCCAGTGCCACCCATATCACCAACCCGCCTCGACTAGCGTGGTGAAGTATGGCCAAACAAACCACAAGGACCGACAATGCGTGGAGATGCCTTCGTGTAGCCGTGGGTTTGACAAGGGCCAGTTCGTTACCAGTTATTCTGATTTAGTTTGCTCGGGTCTGCGTGATCCACGGCCCAGATCAGTGGCGATTGATATTGCGAACAGGTGTTGTTGCCCTCTTATCAGTGGATGATGATGGACATTGATGGTCAACGTTTTCCGTTGAACGGCAATAAATTGTAATTCTCCTTCGTGGTGATTTTAAAAGACGAGTATGAATGTTCTGCAATAACGATGTTGTTCATGAATAACCATTGATTATAATTGTACACGGGTGATGATGGCGATGACGAATCGTTGTCTGCTGTGCTCTCCTCGCGATGGGTTCTGCTCTGAGCGTGGTTCTCAGCTCGAACACCCAATCAAGGAATCGTGCCAAGGCACTCGAGTGTTAAATTAAATTCCGCTAAATTTAATTTGCATGGACATTGAATTAATCGTAGACTAGAGTAACAACAACAAAACAATCTATACCCTGTAACCGAGCAATTAATAACCCTGTGCGTAACCTTGCCATGAACGGCGTCTCGTAGACATTCTGTCGACAAAAAAGGCTTCTGGAATTTTCATGGGAAACGTAAAATAAGATCAATAAAAAAACTCGACGGTTCAAATATTTCCACGGAAATAAATGCACGTCATATTCCTAATAAATATTTCCCTACTCTTCTTATAAAACGGCAATGAACTAAGCCGGTGTGCAGGTGATTGATGGGTTACCCACGTCGCAGGGTCCGTGAGAGATGGCGGACAGCTCTGGGAGCGGGAGGCCTTCATCCAACGGTAGATGAATAGTGGCTCTCCTTTTGACGTTTGCCTACAATGCATTTCCATTCTCGATTCACCGCTTACCTGATCACGCCTCCGCACGGCGCGGAGTGTTGCAGACAGTTCCCCTCCCAGCGCCTGTCCGTGTGTACGGAGGCGGCCTTGAGAAAACTTTGACACGGGTGGGGGGGGTGTCTGGGCCTTGTCGGCACTTGGCTAAACAAGTGTCTGGGCTCCATCCCAAGAATTAAAAAAAATGAAGAATATGAAAAAACGAGATCGCTCGAATTGCTGGGAAGATGAATGGTGTGTGTGTGTCGAGATGTCAGGGCTGCTACAGCCGAGGCAGGGAGCGGACACGCCGGTCCAGTGAGTGGGTGGGTCACTCACTCGCTCGCCCTCTCTCCCCTTGCGTGCCTACAGAGCGAGCCGTTGTTTATACAAACTCGGCAGTGCTCGTGGCTATAAAATCTGGTTACCCGGCACAATTTGTCTCACAAACTTGACCGACGATGAGAACCGAAAGGTTAACACCTCTATTAGCTGTCCACGTGACCCTGCCTGCTGCAGGCGGTCGGTGAGAGTGCAGTGTCAGTCGCTGCTCCACGGCTATTTCATTCAACTGCCCCCCCCCCGTAACTCGCTCCGAAAACTGCCCCCCATCTTTACAAACGGAGGTTCCCCCAAACGCCGTTCCTCGCCACCCACCCGGGTTCGTCAGCGATTTTATAGCAAATGCAAATTGAGGGCATGAGGCGCTGATACAAATCGTCCCGATTCGGGGTGGCGATTACATTCAACAACGGACCATGTTGTCTCGTCATTCCCCCTCGTTTGGTGCAAGTTCCTGTCATTATAATTTCATTGAGAAAATTCTAATTAATATGCTTTCGCGCACGCACAGTTTATTACACGCACAGTGAACATGACAAACAACCACATGTCAATTCTTGACTTAAAGGTTTCGTGACTGCAATAATTGAAATTCTTTGGATCTTTCGGTAAAGTCACGTAGATAGGTTCAAAGAAAATAACAAAATAACAATCAAAAAAACTTTGAGATTTCGATCCCAACACAAGCGGTCGTCTTCAGGAAAAAGGGCGCCCTTTTATGTTCTTTGAACCTATCGACGTGACTTCCCCGAAAGACCCAAAAGAATATCAACCACACGCCGTTACGAGAACACATTAACGAAAAGTCAACTCTGGCTGTTGACCCAGAAGCCTTAAGCGAGCGAGGGTCAACGGCTCGAGGTTCGGGGTCAGATTGCGATGCGCGCGCCGCCGAGCGCGCTGCCGCTGCAGTGGCCGCGCGCTCCGAGCGGCGGTAATCGCGTGGACGCGAAGCCTCTCGGGGCGCCGACCTCGGGGGGCCGCTCGCGGCCTGCCCGAGGTATGCGAGCGACGGGGCGAGCTGACATCCTCAAGGAGAGGGTCACCGCGGGAGTCTCCCGTCACGCATCGCGCACGAGCAAATACTGCGCCACAGGTGGTGAATCTGTACACAGGCGTCTTCGCGAGCCGCGGTATTTACACTGGCTTACCCCACCCCCCCTGCCCCCGACTATAAGGACCCCTCAGATCACTTAGTCTGTTGATGCTCGCGGGGAAGCGGTAGTGGGCAGGGGGGGAGTGAGGGGGGGGGGGGCTTCAGCCTGACTCGTAACGGCGACACCGGATCGGGTCCCTCCCCGTGGTCCCAGCTCTGCCTGGAGAGAGCCGTGATGCCTCCGTGGGCTATCGCCAGGGCTGATGGCCACCAGTCTATCCACCCTCCTACCTGACACTATCGTACCTTCACGTCTACCTTCCTTTACACGTACATATCTTTCCTCCTACCTACTTCCCCACCTATATAAATAATGATCTACCTAACTTCATAGGACATCCTTTGCCCGTACCAAAATATGAGAATAGGTTTTTTCCCCCCTAATTTCTGGCAACAAAAAAACACATTTCACAACGAATCATGTCTGCATTAACCACACTACTTGTGGTCAGAATGCAAACAAAAAACATACTCTGACAATATATGCATTGTATTCATGACTGATTGGTCCACACCAGAGACAACTTTCTTTTGAGCCTCGTCCCAAATGGTGTTTAATGCAGACATAATTCCTTGTTAAAGGTGTTTTTTTGTTTGCATTCTGACCACAAGTGTTGTGGTTAATGCAGACATGATTCCTTGTGAAATGTGTTTTATTGTTGCCAGAAAAAAATGGGAAAAAGCCTAATCTCATCTACCTGACTGCCTACCCACCTACCGAATGATTTATCTGACGATCTGCCGACATGCCTATCTATCCACCATTGCACTCGATCTTTCCACATACCTACCTGCCTATCTTCCCATCTGTCTAGCTACATATCTGTCCACCTGTTTACCTATCAACCCGCCTATCTGCGCACGTGTCCACGCCTCGGGATCTACCTGCAGCGAGCCGGGCCTCGCATCCTGTCGGCTCCTCCACCACCTCCAGCATCGCCACGACACCTGGCGACGTTTCCACTGGAGGTGGGGGGGGGGCTGATGGAATCATCTGAGTGAAGTTTTCCATCTGCCCCTCCCCCTTCCTCCCCCCTACCCTCCCCTATAAACGAGGTGTGGATCTCGGTGGGTCGTCGTCGTTTTAGCCGCAGTGGCGCAGAAACGGAATCCAAAAACAAGCGGCGAGATGAGACGAGGTGTCGAGCGCGCATCCTTGATGTGCTTTGCTGATCGTGGGTTTCAGCTCCGGTTGGCTGCGAGGTGATTTTAATCTCGCTCCTGTGGACCTGGTGCTGGCGTGAGAATGAGCGAACAAGCGTGCGAGTGTTTTCGCAGTTTTCCCAACATCCATCCGTCATTGGGCGAGTCAGTCGTTCACTCTGTCGCCAAAGATGTTGAGACCCGTTTAATTCACGCGAATTTGCATCGTGCCAGACTGCACAAATCACACATTATACCTACTGCAACGTTTTTATTTCTTTTTTATGTTATTAGTATGAGGAAGCACAGATAACGAAATGACAAGAGAAATTAAGTAACATATATTAAAATGAAACTGCCAGGTTACTCCGCGCTAGAGCGAGCAGTACAGTTTGTTTGGGGGTTGACTCAACCAATCACCACTCCGGGGTCGATAAAATCAGTCACCATTTTGTCGGGAAGTCAACCGTTGTCGTCCTATGAGTGGACTCACCCCCTCCATAGGAACGCGGACTTCTCTCCGCTGCTTTTGTGCTGCGAACAGAGAAGAATGACCGCCAGTGCGTCGACGTTGATACGAGCAGCAGAAGGATCGCTTCTGCTCACGTGAAGAGCTGCGAGGCAGGAGAGGGCGGCGTGGCGTGCTGCCGGGTTGCGCAACTCCCCCCCCCCCCCCCCCACTAGGTGCGCACTCGCCCACGCGCTGGGGCGGTCGGCGCGGCGAGTTCGGTGTTCAGCGCCGCGGAGCCGTGGTCACAGATTTTTGTGTTTTTTTTGTTTTCGCACCACGGAAGGTCACGAGGTCAACCCCAAGCGGGGGTCGACTCGGTCCGTCATTGTCACCACAGAGCACTGTGTTCGACCACCGCACTGAAGGTCACAACAACAACAATAATACAAAGACCCCCCCCCCCCGTATAGCCATAGCAGACTCTGGGGGCAAAATGCTGCTTGCGAGCACCTATAGAGGCTCACGAACAAGAATCGTGGCGAATATTTGAACCGGTCCTGGGCCTCCCCTATATTTCGACTCATCCTTAAACACTGGAGCTGGCGTGGTGTGTTCGCGCAGTGAATACACCCGTCTAGACATCTCCTAAGCAGTGCACAATTAAGTATTAGCTGCAATTCAGCAAGTAGGTCGCCGGCAGACTTCCCTGAGCAGGCAAGACACTTAGGGGACGGATTCTCATCTCGTCAAAAAACCGAAATGAACGGGTAGCATCGCCCTTGGCGATTTGCCACTCTGTTGCCCACGGGAGGCATTGCCGAGTTTATGTCAAAACAAGATCCGTGGAGAGAGATGAGAGTGGCCAGGATGAGAAGCTGCCAGCCCCCTGCACGTTGAATAATCGCAGCGTGCGACGCAGATGTAAACGTCGCACGCGCAAACCGGCCAACGCACTCCAGACTCGACGCGTTATGACGATGACGATGATGAAGAGGGTGGAAGAGGAGGAGCAGGAGGAGAGGGTGTGTAAACAGAGTGCGTTATGCAACGCATTCTGTTGGTGATTTTGGTTAGCAGCTTCGCACAAACACAAATAACAAAAATATCTCAACGCATTCATCGATAACAGCGCGGCCTTTAAAGGGGAAATCTACACTAGGCAACGGCCCGTTCTTGTCCAAATGCAGAAGGACTTTCCTGAGTCTTGGTGAGACTTTTGTGGGTTGATAATTGACATTATTGTCATTAATAAATCTCCACACTCGGTGAAGGACATCCCGGGACACAGCCTAGGTTTGTGACTACAAGATGAGAGCCGCTCGAGTGTAGTTTGGTGGCTATGCACGCAGCACTGTGGAGGCAGCAGCGAGGGTTGATGGATCACCGCACGGATATTGTGAATCGCCCCTTTCCCGTGGGCATCGATGAGGAGCCGTCCCTTAGCTCGCCGGGAGAAGGCGGTACAGCAAGTGTGGACCCCACCTTCTCTATCTGTACGGGATACAGTGTTGTCCCCTCGCACGCGTCGTTTCTTTTTTCGGGGTGCTCCGGTTTCCTCCCACGTGTGGACACTCATGAATTGACCGATAACACCTGAATACACTGAGGACTTCAGAACTTGGGAGATGATGTGTCCCCGGCTGTGGTTCCTCGTCCCTTCAGAGTTGTTGTCTCTCTCTCCCTTTTGAGAGTTGACATTAGTATTGAAGTTGATGCTGCACGGGGGTCCTCTTCATGGGTGAAGTGGACACAATGCGATGAAGAGGAACCAGCGACGACGATGATGATGATGATAGCGCTGGTTCCGAGTTTGACGTCAAGGCGCCGGTAATCCGAGCCCTGCACAGCACCCGAGCGCCATTGACGGACCCCAATCAGTGGCATTTGCACTCAAAGCTGTGCCAGAAATGGCGGCGGCAGCAACGATGATTGACTATAATTGATGATGAAAGGATGCCGATTGGCTTTGATGTTCCAGCGCCTTTTGGCTCGTGACTCATTTCATGCACCGAGTGAGGAGCATCGCCACAGATGGATGATGACAGCTACACCTGCGTCAGTGGGCGGTGGTGGTGGGGGTCAGCATCGTGACCGTCGCGATATTTCTTCACGCAGCATCACATCGGCTTCATTTAATCAACAAGATCATCATCGTTATGTTCATCACATCAGAAACAATGTAAGCTCAGTGTCATCATCATCTCATCAGTAGTCATCTATTGTTGTCAGAAACATCGGCAAACATCATCATCATGATCGTACGTCATCAATCTAAAATATCAACTGCATTGTTTCATCTTAATTATTGTCATCAGCTTAATTGTTGCAGTCATAGCCGAAATTCATGATCATAGTCATAATCATCGTTATCATTAATCATCGATTGCATAAGCAACAATCTATCGTCATGATATGCATCATTGCCATCGTCGTCATCCATCATACATCCCGTGACCACACATCATGTACACTTTAAGTTGTACATGTGCTTTTTGTTAATGATTCGTTCTACTAATAGTCTTGTATTTTTGTTGCCCTAATTGTACCGTGACGTTGCCATTGGGAACTTCAGCCTGTTCAGGTGAAGTTCTGTACACCAGGTGTCTATGCTGTCGCCAGGTCGACATCGAATATGAGCATTCTCGCATTGCCAAAAATAGCATTGCTACACGTAAACATGACGCCACGGGGAATCCAATAATCCCAATCACATCTCTCATAATACTCCCCCCGAGTGCTCCGCTGGGACTGCTCTGCTGAGTGATCTATCCTCACTACTCCACGTCACTTGTTCTCTGCCCGCAAAGTATCAAGGGCAGCCTCTGCTTTGCAACTGCGGTAAAGTCAATCGCGCGCACCACGCTCGCTCGCTCGCTTACCGTTCGCATGCATTCGGGGCCCGGCACATGACATTATTTAATTACCATTTTGTTTATTGCTCAGTGAGTTATGAAACGCATTGCGATTTCGCGCCGAGCCAGAAGCCTCTGGGTTCTTTAAAATCGCTGCGCGGCAAGGGCGGCCACGTGAAATGTCACGAGATGGAAATTCGTGCCCGGTCGCCGGCACGCCATCGAGGGAGGGAGTGGGGGAGGTTAAGTGAAGGGGATTTGGAGGGAGGGAGTGGGGGGGGGTTAGGTGAAGGGGATTGGGAGGGAGGGAAGGAAGAGGGGAAGGGAAGGGATAGAGGGAGGGAGGGAGGGGTGAGGGAGGTTAGGTGAAGGGGATTGGGAGGGACGGAAGGAAGAGAGGAAGGGGAGGGATGGAGGGAGGGAGGGAGGGAGTGGGAGAGGTTAGGTGAAGGGGATTGGGAGGAAGGGAAGGAAGAGAGGAAGGGGAGGGATGGAGGGAGGGAGGGGTGGGGAGGTTAGGTGAAGGGGATTGGGAGGGACGGAAGGAGCAGAGCGTGAAATATTTCATTTAAAAAGGGGGGGGGGGGCACATAAAGCAAAGCATTGAAAAAAAAACCAAATGATGAACGAAGCAAAGTGCCGACTACACCGAGTTTATTCTTGTTTCCACTGATCGTAAAAAAAAGAAGGGAGGGAGGGAGGGAGGTGGAGGGAGGGAGGGAGGGAGGGAGGGGAGGGGAGGGGGAGGGAGGGAGGGAGGGGGAGGGAGGCTGCTTTATGGACGTGACTGCTGCACTGCCGAGGCTGCGCAGAGGTCGCGTGCGCGCTCGGTAAACAAATATCAAGAAGTCGTCAAGAGCATAATTGGTCATTTAATTGCCCCTTTCGCCCCTTTACTTAATTGGCACACTTGTGATGACGAGCAGGTTATTCTCTGTATCAATGTGGCGCGGGTTTGTACTTCGCTCACTCACTCGGTCTTTCTCGTGATGTATATATGGGGGTGGGGGGAGGGTTGTCGGTTGCCGGGGGAGATAGGGATGGAGGTCACCGCAAAGTCTCGCTTTTAAATCAAAACTGTTGGCTTTGTTTGCACGAGATAATTAGAACCGAGCGACGCGTGGATCGCGTTCGAATGGCGCGACTCTGCACACATGTGGGTGAGAGTGCGCAAAGACGCTGATTTATTTTTTACTTTGTTCCTAAAAAGCCATTGTCTGGGCACAAATATGCGTTTATATAAGAGAATTGAATAACATATTTACGTAGAATTGGAAAAGAACAACCGACACGGGGAAAACAATGAGAGCGACTCGGCAGGCGCGAGACGGGGTGTCTCGGCGTCGAGAAAGCGACATCAGACTCACGAGTGGCCACGACTTCGTGCTGTGGCTCTCACGTCGCGACATCGTCTCGTGGCGCAGTCGGTTTGCACGAAGCGTTTTGTTGTTGTGGTGGTGGTGGTGATTTTGGTGGTGGTGGTGGTGGTGATTGCGGTGATTTGCGATGATGGAGATTGTTTAGGATTTGTTTAATGCTCGTGGTTATTTCGGTGATTGCACTGGAGATGACTGTGGTGGTCATGGCAGAAGTGATGGTGAAGATAATTGTGAAGATGATGGTGATGATTGCGGTGTTTGATAGAGATGATCACCATGATGGTCGTCATGGAGACCGCGATGACAATGATTGTGGCGATGCAGCTGATAATGACGGCAGTGTTTATGGGAGTCGTTGATGACGACGGCGATGATTGTGGTGGTGGTGTAGATGAATGGTGAGTGTCGTCGCGATGGTGGTCGTGGCGGCTCGAGGTGGATCTGACTGTTGCCGCGACTGTTGCTGCGACTATTGCCGCGTCTTGCAGCAGTGGCACGGGGTGGGGGGAGCGCAGGCAGCAGACGACCGCAGCTGCACGGCGTCTCGTGCCACGCACACAACTCCGCAGCGCCTGGCACAACCTCGTGCCAGCCTTGTGGGTGCGTGGACCAGCTGCGGGGGGGGGGGGGGGTGCGAATGGGGGGTGAGGGGTTGGGCGAGTGGGGGGGGCAATTGAGTGGGGTCGAGACACGGTGTCCACGTGCTGTGCCAGGCTGCATCCCCTCCACAGGCCGCCAGTTGTCCCACCTCTGCGTCATTAACCCAAGTGCCAGCCACTTTAGAAAACACATCCTAAAGGAACAGATTCCAAATCATCCCTACGGTGCTGTGAGAGTAGACAGCCCGGCACTGGCAGCGGAGACCAGGGCAGCCTCCCTGTTGCGCTCAAACTCTCCCTGTCCGTCACCAGTGCTGCTTCACCACAGAGAACACGTGGAGCCAGTGGCACGGCTCTACCCTGCGTGCGTCTCTTCACATTGTGTGTACTCTGTGGTGTGTACTGTGTGGTGTGTACTGTGGTGTACTGTGTGGTGTGTACTGTGTGGTGTGTACTGTGTGGTGCGTACTGTGTGGTGTGTACTGTGTGGTGTGTACTCTGTGGTGTGTACTCTGTGGTGTGTACTGTGTGGTGTGTACTGTGTGGTGTGTACTCTGTGGTGTGTACTCTGTGGTGTGTACTGTGTGGTGTGTACTGTGTGGTGTGTACTCTGTGGTGTGTACTGTGGTGTACTGTGTGGTGTGTACTCTGTGGTGTGTACTGTGTGGTGTGTACTCTGTGGTGTGTACTGTGTGGTGTGTACTGTGTGGTGTGTACTGTGTGGTGTGTACTCTGTGGTGTGTACTCTGTGGTGTGTACTGTGTGGTGTGTACTCTGTGGTGTGTACTGTGTGGTGTGTACTCTGTGGTGTGTACTGTGTGGTGTGTACTGTGTGGTGTGTACTGTGTGGTGTGTACTCTGTGGTGTGTACTGTGGTGTACTGTGTGGTGTGTACTCTGTGGTGTGTACTCTGTGGTGTGTACTGTGTGGTGTGTACTGTGTGGTGTGTACTCTGTGGTGTGTACTCTGTGGTGTGTACTGTGTGGTGTGTACTGTGTGGTGCGTACTCTGTGGTGTGTACTGTGGTGTACTGTGTGGTGTGTACTGTGTGGTGTGTACTCTGTGGTGTGTACTGTGGTGTACTGTGTGGTGTGTACTCTGTGGTGTGTACTGTGTGGTGTGTACTGTGTGGTGTGTACTCTGTGGTGTGTACTGTGTGGTGTGTACTGTGTGGTGTGTACTGTGTGGTGTGTACTCTGTGGTGTGTACTGTGTGGTGTGTACTGTGTGGTGTGTACTGTGTGGTGTGTACTGTGTGGGGTGTACTGTGTGGTGTGTACTGTGTGGTGTGTACTCTGTGGTGTGTACTGTGTGGTGTGTACTGTGTGGTGTGTACTCTGTGGTGTGTACTGTGTGGTGTGTACTCTGTGGTGTGTACTGTGTGGTGTGTACTGTGTGGTGTGTACTGTTTGGTGTGTACTCTGTGGTGTGTACTGTGTGGTGTGTACTCTGTGGTGTGTACTCTGTGGTGTGTACTGTGTGGTGTGTACTGTGTGGTGTGTACTGTGTGGTGTGTACTGTGTGGTGTACTCTGTGGTGTGTACTGTGTGGTGTGTACTGTGTGGTGTGTACTCTGTGGGGTGTACTGTGTGGTGTGTACTGTGTGGTGTGTACTGTGTGGTGTTCTCTGTGGTGTGTACTGTGTGGTGTGTACTGTGTGGTGTGTACTGTGTGGTGTGTACTGTGTGGTGTGTACTGTGTGGTGTGTACTCTGTGGTGAGGGAGTGGTGCAGCTCCACGGTGTGGTGCAGCTTCACGGAGTGGTGCAGCTTCACGGAGTGGTGCAGCTTCACGGCTTCCAGCCGGTCCCCTTCGATGTCTCTCTCCTTCTCTCGTGCTGCAGGAGTCTGCAACGGCCTCCTTCCCAGCCATCCGTGCTGCCAACTCCCTGTCCCTCGTGCAATCCACGGCTCAAAACCTTCGCTGCCTGTGACTGACTGCCTTCCCACGTTCCCCATCTATGCTGCGATCATGATCGCACCCTAATTTCAAATCGTAAAGCTACCTCGGATTTGTTACCACAATGTGTACACCGCAGTGTTGTGCCCAGGGTCTTCATACAGAACACGCGCATACGTTTCATACGATGTGGAGCCGATCACGTGGCGAGCGGTAGTTGTAGCGGTTGGCGCTACGCTGCGCTACGAACCCGGCGCCCTGAGTTGGATTCCCGCTCACGGCCAACACCAGTGACTATTATCTGAACCGTTCCTGGGCCTCCCCTAGGTCGACTCAGCCTCAAATAAGTACCTGGTGCGATGATCGCCACTCGGGAGCCCAAGGCTCTGGGGCGTGGTGCTGGCCACCCACCCCCTCGTGTGCCGTGCCGGCCTTCATAGGTGCTACTACTTGCTAACGGTACTTGTCCCAACAGTCTGTGAAGGCTATACGGGGGATTTTTGACAGTACATATATATACATACTGTTTACATAAAGCCACGGTGTGGTTATAAAATATGTATTTCGAGGAGTTTAACACGTAGGCTTTCGCGTTAATTGCGTAAATATAAATGCGTTCTTAAACCCGCCATCACCCGACACAGCCAAATAGTAAGGGTTGTCACGCAAACAAAACGTGCCAATTCGTTACTAGTGTAGTGACATAGAATCGGTCACGTGGCCGCATAGCGCTGGCTGCTGCCAGGGAAGGGATCTGCAGCTTACAGCAGCCCTGACTGACATCAGGTCACGTGATAGACCAGAGGGGGATGTCGGGGAAAGTTACGGAAGGGACACATTGAGAACCCGCTGGTAGGTTCCAGAAGGGGGGCGTGGCCCGGGGGCGGAGGCAGGCCGCGCTGACGGTGTAAGAGGGGCCCCGCGGGAGGGGACCTCGGGGCTGTCGTTTAGGAGTGGATCCCCGTCGTCATTGCTGTTGAAGATCGTCGCCATCGTCGCTGTCGTCTTCACCTGACATGGCGCTGCTAGACGGTAGTCGGCTGTCTCGGTTCCGCGCCGTCAGTGTCAGACGGCTCGTGTTGTGTATAGGCGAGCAACTTCCGCAGCGTTGTGTATACACGAACGACAGAAGAGTGTGTACCAGCGTGAGGTGTGCGTTGCGCAAAGGGTGCTCGGTTGAATACAAGAACTGCCTCCAAGAATGAGCGTATCCGAGTCGAAGTCACGACACTAGTACAGCGTACCGGTGTGTTGGGGAGTAACCCCACGACGTTGCCATTTCGAGTGCGACATTTCGCCAGAAAATTACGACCAGCATCATCAGGCGGAAGATAGATTTGTGGAGAAATCCTCCTGGGGGGAGGATCTCCCCGAGGAGTTGGGCCGCGGCGCCAGGCAGGGCTGCGCGGGACTATGAGGCGGCAAATCGCGACATGTGTACCCCACGGGAGACCCCTCCCCCTGCCCCCCGCAGTGTGAGAGATTGTTTTTTATATATTCGAGCGGTTTTAAAGTTCGAAACGATATTTGTCCCGGGTGCAATATAATTCCTCTGGTTTTGTTGCTGCCCAACGGAGTTGTTTTGGCAGGCCCCAACTAATTTGTTAGGCTAATAAAATCGGCCAATTCCTCTGCGGTCGGTAAAGTGAAGTAGCAGCAACGCCGTTAGAAAGTCAACAGAAGTTGTACTACGGATGATCGACTTACCTCCGAGAGGAGGAATGTAAAAGTAAATCACCACTTATCCGAATGACGCACGCGGTTAATACGACCCATCGTTGAACCGCGTCCCCACGGCGCTTGGGCCGTTCCTGGAGTGCCCAGGCACGGCCAGGGGCTCTTGTCCAATCGCTCGACTCCTTGGACTCGGCCCCCCCCCCTCTCTTTCCCCCTACACCTCCCTCCCCCCTACACCTCCCTCCCCCCTCACCTTCCCTCTGCAGCCAGAGGTTGCCGTGGAATTCCGGATTACGTGTCATGATTTACAACTTTGTTTCGCGAATAAATCTACATCTCTGACTGTAGCGACTACACACGTGGCCTGCGCGTTCCGAGATGCTGCGCCTTCGTTTAGAGCGTCGCTAATCGTTTGAATAAAGAAACAAAAGATACTGAATGAATCTCACGTGCTCTGTTTTGACGCCACCGAAGAGAGCAACTGATGCACTGACTGGTAAGAGGAGACATTGTGTGTGAGTGTGCACACGTGTGTCGCACATACGCTGAGTCAAATCCCAATGGAGATCGTGTGTACGTGCACGTGATGTCCCAGCGCTCTAGTTCAAATTGTTAACGATCTCGTGCGTGTGTGTCTGTACGCATGTGTCTACATGTGTTCTCCACGTGGGATAACGCAGCGTGGATTGTAGTGGGTATAGACCGTGTGTTTGAGTCTACATGTGTGTCCCACGTGGGATAACATGGCATGGATTCTAATGGGTATGGACCGTCTGTGTGAGTCTACATGTGTGATCCACGTGGGATAAGGTAGCGTAGATTCTAATGAGAATTGATCGCGTGTGTGAGTCTAAATGTGTGTTTCACGTGGGATGACGTAGCGTGAATTATAATCGGTATGGATCACGTGTGTGAGTCTACATGTGTGTCCCACGTGGAATAGAAGTGTGGATTCTAATAGGTAGAAATCTTGCGTGTGTCCACCACATGACGACAAAGACCGGTGATTTAGATTACGACAACGATATTGTACGTGTGTACATGCGTGTGTGTGTGTACATGCGTGTGTGTGTGTACATGCGTGTGTGTGTACATGCGTGTGTGTGTGTGTACATGCGTGTGCGTGTGTACATGCGTGTGTGTGTGTGTGTACATGCGTGTGTGTGTGTACATGCGTGTGTGTGTGTGTGTACATGCGTGTGTGTGTGTGTGTACATGCGTGTGTGTGTGTACATGCGTGTCCCACATGTGGGGAGCGATAGTGTAGAGGTTAGCGCGCTGCGCTATGAACCTGGCGACCCGGGTTCGATTCCCGCTCACGGCCAACACCAGTGACGATTATCTGAACCAGGTCCCGGGCCTCCTCTAGGTCGACTCAGCCTCAAATGAGTACCTGGTGCGGTGTGTAAACATCGCCACTGGGGAGACAAAGGCGGTCGGGCGTGGTGTTGCCCACCCACCCCCTCGTGTGGCGTGCCGGCCTTCATAGGTGCTCGTTAACAGCACTATCCCCGACAGTCTGTTAAGGCTAAAATAGGGGATCTTTGTCCCACATGACACGCAGGACGCTGATTGACACGACAAAGAGACCTGCATGGTGTATGTAGGTACATGTGCGCAAAACGTAGCGAATAAGGTGGACTCAGCCTTAAAAATGAGTACAGTTCCTGGTGCATCGTATAAACGCTCGCTCTGGGGAGACAAAGGCGGCGTGGTGTTCAACACCTACGTGGTGCGCCGTGACAGTCTGCATAGGCGCTCGCTCACGGTACTTGTCCCGACTTGACTGGTCAAGGCCTTGCGGGGGGGGAGGCAGTGCCGGATGATCCTCGTAGCAAAAGTAAATACACATGTAGTAGCTATACATGTAGTAGCTACATATGCAGTAGCTACGGGCCCCGCACTTTCAAGGGCCCCGCGCTAAATTCTTTCAAGCTACCAACTATGGTTCAGTGATTCTGCACTTGCTCTATTACTATAGTACTATACTGCCTTCAACTTCGATGAACGACTGGGTGTTTAAGTTTAGCGATTTGTCGTATTATCTGACTGTATAGCCAATTAAAAAATACAATTACTTTACTATGCAAGTAAAACATTTCTTTTAATATGTATGTGTTTTTTTTCATTATTTGCTATAGGCCCCGCACTAGCTGCATCCGGCACCGCGGTGGGGGGGAGGGTCGGATATTGTCTGGTTTTGTCCTACCCAGCACGTGATGCATTGGTCCTCCGTGTACGTCTCGTGGGACATGCTGCGCAATCATCAGGCGCGTGCGGCGTGCAAAGGTTGACTTCCGTGCACAACATTGCTGTCGGCCCGCGCCTGCTCCCACTCGAGAGGGAGGGTGACGGAAACCCCACGGAGAGCGCGCGCGGCAACCCATTACAGCTGGCTCCGGGGTCGGGAGGTCGGCCTGCCTGCGCGGACTTCAAAGCCCTCCAGGAATCCCCCCTTCCCCTCTTTCTTCCTGGAGCCTCCTTCTCAGCGCGGGCGCTGCTGCTTGTGAGCTCTGTGTATGGACAGTGGCTGGCACCATTCGTGTCATCGTGCGTCGATTCACGTGCCCGGAAAGCCTCGCCGAGCCTCAGGACTCTCGTGTTCCAAGTGTGGATCGCGCCATGGGAATGTTGGGCAAAACCCTCTTCTCTCTACAATCGGTGTCTTGCGTGGTGGTAAATAAATAGTCGAGCGATTAAGTTGGGCCTGGTCAGGCAACGCCTTGGGTGCGTGTTCTCTGCCGTAAAGAGGCGAATGTTTGCGTGCGTGTGTTAGCGAGCATCTAAACAGCACTTGCCCCAACAGTATGTTAAGGCTATACGGGGGATCCTTGTCTTTGTGTGGGGAGCGGTGGTCCAGCGGTTCGCGCGCGACGCCATAATGCCAACTACCTGGGATGCGTTCCCCGCCTACATCAGCTGGGGATTGTGATTCTGTCTGCCAGTCTCAGCTGATACAGAACTTAGTTTACCCGTAACACATTGGTCTGCCCCACGAGCTGCCAGCGAGCCGTCGATACTTCCCGTGACCTGGACGTGCACCTAGCCTGGCACAACCACCTCGGCGACGTGACCGCACTACGCAGGGGCGAACGCCGGTTGTTGTTGTTGGTGGAGCACACAATGGCTGTGTTCGTGTGGTGTAAATACATCACTTTGGGGGGGGGCCTTCATCCAGCAGTGGATTTATCGTCCTTCGGGAGCCCCCCACTCCCCTCTCTCCGTGTCTCGGGGTTAAACAACCGCTCGAGGCCTGTGAGCTGGGGGGTTGGGTGCGTCGCAAGGGGGAGGGGTGGTTGTGGGGGATGGGTGAGCACGTGGATAGTGTCTGGGGGGGGTGGAGGAGGCTAGTGGGTTGTGACGAGTCAGGGTGGGGGCGGGGGGGTGACCACTGGTGATGGAGGCGAGTTTAAAGACGACTTCACGAATCGTTAAGCACCCCCCCCCCCCACCCCGGGCTCCTCGTCACGAGATTTAACGGAGATATCTCCAGCTTCACTTAAGCCGAGCTTTGCCTTCTCGCTCTCTGCTCTGAAGAAGGGCCATTGTCTGAAACGTCAGCCCGCCGTACGTGGTGAATCGCAAATTGTGGCAAATGGCGTCTCACGTGACTGTGGCCGGATTGGTGAAGCAGTTGGCCACGTGTCACCGAAACAACAAAGAGACGGAACGCCCGAGGCGGCTCTACAGGGGCGGAGATGGAGCAGTGAATTCGCCTCGTGCGCTCCAGCCGCATGGGATGTGGGATCGCGAGACAAGTGACAGGCGGCGACAGCCTGTGGAGACCTTCATCCAGCAGTGGATCGATCACGGCTGATGATTGACTCAAAACACTCGAACGTCGTTGTGACGTCACTGCGGCGTGATTCCCACAATGCTTCACGTCACTGAAGTGCCTCTTATCGCTCTCTTTGCAAAGCCTCAAACTTATTGCGGGCAGCCTGAGACGCACAGCATTCTTGAATCCATCTGTGGAGGGCTTTGAGTGGCGTGCCCTGGTCTGCGATTACAATTAAAATGGAGATCCCGCGTGCTTGTTTTAATAGGTGCTCGCTAACAGCACCTTCCCCAAACGTCTGTGAAGGCTATATGGGGGATCTTTGTCTCGGCGACCCGAGTCCCATTCCAGCTTATGTGCTACCAATTACAGTGACGACTATTTTCACCGTGACCTCCCTTAAGATGGCTCGGTCTTAAACGAGCACAGTCCTTGCTGCCATATGTAATCATCAACACGAGGGAGACAAAGGCGGCCGGGGCTGGTGCTGGCTCATCTGTTGCTCGCTAACAGCACTTGCCCGACGGTCTGCTGAAGGCTATACGGGGGATCTTTGTCTGGGTGCTTGCGCGTCCCACCATGAAGATAAGCAAGGCGTGGGGGTCGTCTCCGGTCTCCGCCCGCAGGAGACCAACTCCCCCCTAATGGGATTGGCCAAACATCCCGAATGCAGCAGGACTCCTCCTGAACAAAACCACTTCTGAAAACCTTTCTTGGAAATAATAAAGTGTGCTTATTATTAGTGGCAGTGTTGTTCTAGTGCACAAGATAAGAGCCGTTACATTTCTCGAGCGGCAAGGCGACTGCTCCCCGTTGTGCATCCTTGGCTTTCTAAGCGAGGCTCTGGTGCTGGGCAGACAATGCGTCGATTTGACTGCTGTGAATGACTCGCTTTGTTTACGTAACGCGAGTCATAAGCGACTGGGGGAGTGGATTGTTGATGCACATGGGCACGAGGAGGAGGAGAGGATGGGGGGTGGCGGTGTCGCTCCACGTGACAATGCAGAGCCTCTGCCGCGTTGCGACGCAGAGGCAAACAGTCTGGACACTTTGCTGCAAACTAAATCTAATCGCCACTTATTTTCGAGAGTTGTGAAAACAAGCTCAGAGGTGATGCGCTTCGTGCAGCAGCAGCGCCGTCGCAACGCCACGAGACGGAACAGCGCGGGGGGGGAGCTGATGTCGCGTGCACCGCTGTGGTGTTCGGCAGTCATCATGCGGCTCAGTCCTGGACTGCCCCCACTCCCCCCCAGGGTTTAAACTCGGCTCGTTCCGACTGTGAGTTGAGCAGCCCAACCACGGCCACACTCGCTCAGCTTTTGTGTTTGTTGTTGTTGTCTATGAATGTGGAGACGCCAGTGGCGAAGGATCGGCCACGGTGGTTTCCAGGGTTGAGGTTTATCTTCTCCCTCGCCCTCGCCCGAACCTCTCGGGTCGAGGCGTCTCTTCTCTGGTATAAATAAATAAACATTTTGGGCTGACGGCGGCGTTGCAGAGCCTTCAGTAGGACTGCAGGTCGAAGTGCTTCTCACGATTTGACGTCTCATTAGGCAGGACGAGGTCATCGTGTGGGTCGCCCCGAGCGCAGCGTTTCCCAGCTGCAGTCCTAACGATCCCCCTCCAGACTTCCACAATTAACCATCCTCAGGTTGCGTAACGAGTGCAGTGCGCGGTCACCTTAATTTGCAATAGGGATAGAAAAGGTTCACAAATCGCGAATCGGAGGCGGTCTGGCCTGCGCGTCGCGAGGATTGGAGTCGACAAGCATGCGTCAGAGGGAGTTTGTGAGTTCGTCTGCGCGGGTTTTTCCTTCTCCGTCTCTGGCAGCATGGACTGGCAATGACTCGGTGCCCTGGCATCTCGCCACTCGCTCAGCCCCCTGCCCCTTCCCCACCCCCCTCCCTTCGTAACTCCAAGCCCCCCAAAAACCCAAAGAACCCCGTCTCCTCATCGCGTCGACGTCTGTGCGAGGCCAGGTCTCGCTCAGTCAGCCACTGCCCACGGGCCGATCCAACATTATCCGAGACAATGCCTTGTGGGTAGCAGCATTGCTAAATAAATAGAGACACGTGGGTGGGCAAACACAGAGACGTCTTGATGTGGCTGTCGGGGCAGCTGAACAAACAGACAGAGGCCTCTTTCGCCATAGCAAAATTAGAATTAACATCGAGGCCCATCGTCCGTCTGGACCATTGTTAAAGTTGTTGTGCAACGCAAACGTCAACAGCGATTGCAATGCTCGTTTATTTAGCGACTACATCTCAAGACTCTGTACAACATTTACGGGGGGGTGAGGGTAATGAGAGAGGTGGGGGTGAGAGAGGGGTGGGGGAGACCGAGCGACGCTGTGGCTCCACAGCCCGAGACGAAGCTAATGGGGCCCAGCTCCAGCAACGACGACAAACAACTCCTGGGGGCAGCCAGGGCAGCGAGAACAGCAGCAACGAGAGCCCCAGGGGCATCCTCGAGGTGGGGCGGGCAGCCACTGGACTAACGACTTCCAGTGCGGCCTCACACGGCTGAGCGGACACTGCGCGGGGAGGCGAGCGGTCGTCACACGGGGAGGAGAGAAGAGGGGAGTTTTTGAGCCTGGACTCGAGAATTAAAGTCTGTCAATTCTCAACAGAATCCACATGTTTTCTCGTGGACACGACCCCAACTTGAAAACGCAGACTCTTTGTTTAGGCTAAAGGCGACAGTAGTAGAGTGTCTCAAGTGAGCGTTGCGTTGTGCTCTTCTCCCTTCGTGGCCCTAATGAGGCCATGGTGGAAATGCCACATTGCTGTGGGAGGGAGGGACTTGCCCTTTATTTGTTTAACTTGTGCAGTGAGACTGAAACGGCGCCCTATTGTTGTGGCATCTGAATTGGGGTCTCGATTGGGACCACGTGACAAGTTGCATAACACGTAAAATGGACAAAATTCCCATACTTAACACCGATTGAAGTGGAAAACTACGGGACACTTCCCCTCAAGATGTTTAAAATGTAATTGGCCAATGTGTTGGGACTTGGGATGGGGATCAGACCCGTCATGGAATCTGGAATGGAATTTAGGTTCGGACTGGGATCGAACCAAAAATGGCATTTTGGTTAAGACTTGAAATCGAATCTGGAATGCATTTTCGGATAAACCATGCGAGGGATCGTGGAATGGAATATTGGTTGGGATCTGAATGGATCCTGGAATTGGAATACAACATTGGTTTTGGACCAGAAAAATATCAGCTAAGACCTGGAATGGAACCCAGATTGGGATTGTTGGTTTGGAAACCTGCTTTGGAATCTACGTGAGAGCATGCGGAGCAAGGGTGGAGTGGCTAATGATGTCTTGGCCGACGGTTTATTCCATGATTCAGGATTCCATGGACGGTGCTGCCACCGCACCCATAAGTGATGGCATCTTGTGTGAATGTCAGAGCTCGGAGGAAAACGTGAAATGCGGAGTGGAACCAAACGTGGGCAACCGCAGAGAGACATCCGTGGCGAGGCTGAGTGGTGGGCGTCACCGCATCGGGCACACAGCCCTGGAAAAATACCGTTTCGAAAAAAAAACCCACGACCGCCGTTACCGGGACTGAAATAAGTCCTGAGTGTCTGGAGCGGACACGTGCAGAGGCCGTCTTGCCAATCCGCTGCTGGATGGAGGCCTCGACACGCCACGCACGTCATGGGGGGTGGCGGGGTGATGCGACAACACTTCACCACGCTGGTCAGCGCGCATTGGTGAAGGTAGGGAGCGCAGACGTTGGAGCATACTACAGTACAACAGTCGATGTTGCTGCAGTGCCTTTTATTTGAAAAGCATTATTCCCAGGGCGGCATTTGTCGGACGCGGCTGTTTTTGACGCGCGTTCCGCAGCGCGCTGCCGATCCGGGCGGTGTCCCTTCTCCGCATTGGGAGCAGTTTCATTCTCATTGTCTTCTCAAATAAGACAGGGAAAAAAAGACGTGTAATTGTGAGGTTTATTTTCGTCCAATTTCTCCATGTGCTTGGTGTTTATCTGGCGGCGGTTATTTTGGTTATGCGGGGACGATTTCAGCTGCTGCAGATGCTGCCAGTTTTGGTTGGCAGACGATGCAGGTAAATCTGCGAGCAAACGGTTCCCATACGGACATGTCTGATGCTGCTGCTGCTTCTAGTACAGTACACTGTAAAACATATCCGTTATTTTACATGAGAAAAAACTGTATTTGCTCACGGAAAAATTACTGTAATGAAAAATGTTAACGGAGTATCCGTTATATTACGGAGTAGTGTTTTGTGGGATAGCTCGAGGAAAATGCGGGAGAGAGATTGAGAATTACTTCATTTTCAAAACGCAGCAATATTTCTATTCTTCGGTTTTTTCTGGTAAGACTCTCTCCGTAATGAAATGTAAAGACATATAAACACATATACTTAAATTATCATCGACAGGACTGAATTTTTGGATGTTTCTTTTTTACAATTGGACAAAGGCCAGGACCTCAACAAAACGCTAGTAAGTAGCCTACAGTTTAGTAAAGTGTGATTTTAATGGGTTGCAAAGTTTTGTTCCTGAAGGGATTAACTACCTAATTTAACTAATTATTGTGTTAATTGGACTATTTTAATTTGTCTTCTCGGTTCAGAAGGCGTTGGTCATTTTGGGAGACCTAGAACACATGTGAGACTGTGGCTGCCAGGACCAGGGTTGAAAACCACTGCTGTGGAGATGCAGCAGTGTATACTATGATGCTGGTTTGTTTAGACTTCTTTTCTAAGCCATTAAAGATTAGCCATTGCACACACAATGTCCAGGTGCTCAATATGTGACTTTAGAAATGCCGCAGTCACTGCTTATATAAGACACTGCAGGCAGCATAGAAATGTTCATAATGCACAGTTTTCTTGTGCATTTCCAACTTGTGGTAGAAGGTTTTCAAATTGAGTTCCTTTAATAGTCATGTTACAAGAGTTCACCATAACTTGAGAGCAGAAGCATATTCAAATACACGACGCAATATATCTGTGGCTTTGAAATGTTCCTGGGATTGTTGCGGTAAAGAATGTGGAACCTTTAAAGAGCTTGTAGGTCACATTAATTATCATCTGCAGGAGGGCCTAGAGGTTATTTTTTCCATTCGAGGGATGTGGCAGGAAGTTTACATTGAAGTCATCATTTACTTCCCATATATCTAGATATCACAAGGGCTGGGGCGTAACAAATATGTCTTCAGCTTATCACAGTGATGCTGTAGAACAGCCTAAATCTACATAAACAACAGCCATATCTACATATTGAACATCCCGCAGAAACTGATAACCTAGCTGAGGTAAGAGAGGAAGAACATAGCAATGGTGAGTCATTGCAAGAGACATACACTGACAATTTTGCCCAGTTTTACTTTAGTTTACAGGCAAAACGTATTTTTCCAGCTTCAGCGATCACACACATGGTTAGTGAAATGAGAGCTCTCTAGGAAATACAGCAGGAGTGCACAATGAACACATTATAGAAAATGTGGGGAAAACCATATCTGAACAAAGCCCTGTAAAAGCGGCACTTAATCATGGAGTTCTTAGTACCCATCATAAGAGAGTTCAATTCTATAAAAACAATTAAATTTTGTGGAGCCGCTACATATTTCTTTGGGTAGGAATGACAAAGGTCAGCACAGGCACTTCCATTATGTTCCTTTAAAAGAAAGCTTACAGGTACTGCTTAAAGACACACACACCATGAGTCAGATTTCAAATCCACTCCCTTCCAAGCTAGGTATATTGCAAGATATAAGTGATGGACATGCTGTTAAGTCCAATTAATTGTTTGCTTCTGATTCTCAGGCACTCAAAATTGTGTTGTTTCAAGATGCATTTGAAGTGGTTAATCCATTCGGATCTGCAAAGTAAAAGCACAAAGTTCTTGCAGTGCATTACACCCTGGGAAATTTGTATCCACAACACCGTGCAACTGTAAATCATATACAACTTGCATTGTTGTGTCTGGAAAAGGACTGTAAATATTTTGTGTCTGAGGTTTTTAATCGAATGGTTGATTATTTGCATGGCATAGAGTTGAGTGGCATAATATCTGTAGGAAATTAAACATTTAAATGGACTTTAGCATGCATACTTGGCGATAATCTTGTATCCCATTACATTGGAGGGTTTACTGAAATCTTCAGCTGTTCCACACACTTCTGTAGATATTGTCTGATTGCTAAGCCTGACTTTGTTACAAACCCTCTTGCTTCTGCAGCCGAGAGGATGCCTGATAGTTACACTGAGTCTGTTCAGTATTTAGAAAACCACCCTGAAGATGCTGCTGCTTATATTTTACTGCTGTTACTTGTGTAGTGTCTTGAATCACGGACGAATAAACTCCTTTGAGGCACACACTGTTTATTGTCTTTACTCCGACACGGTCCCTAACACACAAGGGGGTATACGGTCCCCTTTCCCGTTAACCTAAGGAGGTACAGCCTCCGGACTTGGCGGGACTTATACTTAAGTGTACCCGCTAACCTAGCGTCCTCCGGCTGGGACCTAGGGGAGGTTAGCTGACCCACCGCTGGCTCGGTGGGTTCCCGGCCACTGGTCACGCTGAGCCTCAGCCCTTATAAGGGCTGAAAGGCTTGGTCCAGAGTCATAGCTGTCTTCAGCCCAGGGGCTTCGGTCTTCGTGTGGGGAGAACTGCCTCGCGCTCTCAGCGCTCGCCCTTTTATACCGGTTTGTGGCTGGCTCTGTCCAATCCCACGCTCCCTCGTGGAGCCCTTTGATTGGTCCTTCCCAATCTGTCGTTTGGATCCTCTTTCACCTTATCTGACCCCTGGCCGTTTGTCTGGCGGGAATCTGTGATTTCGATCCGCTCTCACCTCTCCTTGACCCTGGCCGTTGATCCCAGAGAGGTAACGCTGCATCGCCCCTTTCATACATAGTGGCACTACAGGTTACCGAGTAGTGAGTAGTTATCATCTCTACCCTTGCAACTCACTTGCTGCTGCTGCTGCGACTGTTGATTACTGCCGCATCTGCTGCAGCTCCTTCTGGCTCGACTGCTTCTGCTGCTGAACTGCTCCTACTGCTGCTTATAGCTTCTGTGTTGCTGTGGCTGCTGCTGCTGCTTTTTAAATTTCCGCTTCTGATGCCAATATTTCACGGTTTCTGCTCCTGCTGCTGTTCCAGTAGATCTCAGGACATTTTTTCATCGCCGCCAGAGCCCTGAGTTATTGGAGGGCATCAGGCCAGAGTGCGCGGCCTTGCTCACGCGGGGGACATCGTCGGGGCCGCGTCTGCGTCCGGAAGCGTGTTTCCCCTGCTGCACGCTGCAAGAGGCTGCGGGGGGGAAGGGGGGGTTTCAAGAGCACAAGCGCAGCGGGGATTATCAGGCGCAGCGGGGGGGGGGGAGCCTCGTAAAAGGGCAGAGATTCGGATGAATCGATTCTGAACCCCGCTTGTCGAGACGAAAGCGAGACCCGCAGAGGAATGGAGATGTCTGGTTCCCGTGGTGCGAAGCCGTCGCGGGTGGGACTACAGCTGCGAGCAGAAACAGTTGCCGGCTGCGTAGAGCACCTTGGGTCGGGAAGTTTTCACGTTGCGTTGTTTAAATGCCACAGGGTTACGGGAGGGGTTACCTGTTGACGGATCATGCGACTGGGCCACATCGTACTGTTGTACAGTGTTCCATCGCATCACAGGCCGCATTCTCACGCACAGAAAGAGGCCACAGCCACGCGGCGGAGATTTGGTGGCAACGGGAAGAGACTTCGAGACGCCTTGCTGGCGAGGTGGCGTGCTTCACGGGGACGGCGTGGCAGCCCTCGAGTCAATCATGATTGCAATTAGAGCAGCATTGTCAGCTGACGCCTACGATTACAATTACCCCGTGATTGCAATTCATTCCGAATAACGCAATTACATTTGTAATTGACCCCACGTCTGCAACGCGGACCCCGTATAAGGAGGACCCACGCATATATATACTGCACATAGAAACCTATGGGTTTGTATTAAAGCACAAGCAGCAGGCGCAGCGTGAAAGGAATCATGTTTGTTTCCACGTGCAGAGATAAAGGCGAATTTTAATTGATCGTGAAATTCGGATGGCAGAGTTGTGATGGGTTTTGTTTGCTATCACGCAGAACGATGCCTTCGGTACTGGGTGGACCGGGGAGGGTGCTGGGTGGGTGCTGGGTGGACCCCCAGACGAGATCGGCCTAGTTCGCCCCCCCTCCCCACTTCGTCACGGATAAGCGGAGTTCCACTGCACGATGATTGTGTTAAATCTACACAATCCCTGGCTGCTGTCTCGGTGCTGATTCGACTACCGTTTGTGCGCTACTGTGTAATCGACACAATCAGCATTTGTATGACCTTTACAAGAAAAATCACTTCGCCATTTCGCCCGAAAAATCCCTTCCAAAGGGTTGCCAACCTGATGTACACAAAAAACCCTGTTGGTGTCTTTTGCTACAGGGAGACCGATGGAGGGGGGAAGTAGAGGGGGGGGGTAGAGGAGGGGGTAGAGAGGGGGGAGTAGAGGGGGGGTAGAGGAGGGGGTAGAGAGGGGGGAGTAGAGGGGGGAGTAGAGGGGGGTAGGGGGGGGAGTCCGCACCCCCACGACAGGCATGGCGGCTGCGCCCCTGGCCTCGGAGGGTGACGCTCATTTGAAGGACCCCGATCGAGTTCGTCGCTCAGTTCGTCGCTCCTACAGGGAGATGACGATCGCTCTCCACGACCTTGAAGGTGCCTGCGTCTGCCTCTCCCGCCTCAACAGGATTTGTAAATTTGTGGCTGTACAGCGCCGGCCGCATTTGGGCCACGTTGCCCCCAAAACGCGGCCGAGCGTGGTCACTCGCTGCGCTGGAACGAGCGCGCGAATTGGTTTGTGGCGCAGTGAATTGTTCATGAGCCGGCGTCTGCCTAGTGCAACCGGAGGCGCGCGCGCCGGGCTGCTACGAGCCGACTGGGCGGCGAGCGGGCAGCAGGTTTTTGTTTTCACCGTTCTGCTTTTACCTGCGAGCTTCTCCGTTTCGCTCTTCGGCCGTCTGCTTAGAGCTGCCGCCCCCCCCCCCCCCCCCGGTGTTGAGTTTCGAGATCACGTGCGTGAGTAAGTGCGCGTGTGGCCACGCGTCGTGCTGGCTACAACGCGCACCTCCTGCTGGGCCCTCACTTCCTCAACAGCTGCTCGCTGAGAGCACTCGCACACCACAGTGTGATGATTGTAAGAAGAAGAGTGGTTCGCATATGCTGCGCTACGAACCTGGCAACTTGCGTTCGGTTCGAACCTGTACCACCACGTGGCGCTCGAAGAGTGCTCGCCACACCGATTCCTCGTGCCCCGTAATAGGTGCTCGCTAACTTGAGACTTTCTGAGGTTTTTCCTGGTATTCATAAAAGGCTCGATTACTTTATTAATTGATTAACCAGATGATGGAATGCTCTGAGGATAGAAAATAGAGGCCGGACATTGACATTTCAACATCTGTGGGACGTAGCAGAAGGAAGGAACGATGGCAAGGAGTGGTGACGTCAGTGACATTGGCCATGGGTCACGATGACCTCTTCACTTTGACCTTCATCTGTCATTCAACTACAGCACCGGAAGCGAGAGCGCGTTGAGTCAATGGGCCTTTGTTTGAACAAAAATGTGAGCGCCTTTATTTTTGGGACTAAATATTTGTACATTTTCACACTAAGCCGTTTAATTTAATTCAGAACTTAGAAAAAAGTGTGGGCGGAGCGGTGAACCCAGTGACCTCAGTTTAATTTCCGGCCATGGCCAACACCGGTGGCGATTGAAATATGAACGCCTCCCTTCACAACCTGCTCTCACCAGCATGGCGACGTGTCGTGAAACAGCCCCCGTGACTGACGTGATGTATGGGAACCCTTTGTCTGCCGATGAAAGGACACAGGTGGTGTAGATTATTCATAATCATTAAGGACATCGTCATCCGCAATGTTTGAGGGCCATTCGACCGGCCTCCGTCTCCGCATGCGGTGGTGTTGAGGCGTGGTGTGAGGAGGAGCGGTGGGTATAGTGGTTAGCGCTGCGCTACGAACACGCTCAAGACCAACACCAGTGACGATTATCTGAACTGGTCCTGGGCCTCGCCTAGGTCGACTCAGCCTCAAATGAGTACCTGATGCGGCTTGTAAAAGAGGGAGACAAAGGCGGCCGAGCGTGATGCTGCCCACCCACCCCCTCGTGTGCCCTACGGGCCTTCAAGGTGTTCGCTAACAGCACTTGCCTCAACAGTCTGTTCAAGGCTAAACGTTAAGCAAGGCACGCATTCACGTAAATTAATCCGTACCTTAATTAATAATGTAGTCTATTCACTATGAATAAGTAAAGAGGGTCTCGTTCTCTCCGATGTTGTGCCGTGTACTGTGTGCGTGGTTGTTATCCCGCGATCGTTCCACACCCCAAGCCCGGCAAGTGATGCTCCTCGTGCTCTCAGCACCGGCGTCGTAAATAAAAGCCGTGATTGATTTTCCAAGAGGCACGTGAGGTCAATGAATGAATAGATTACAGGGCGCGCGGCCGTGTACAAACACGGCTATTAAATGTCTCTATCCGGGCGGTCAGCCGACGTAAGTCCTGGGAACGTGGGGCCGTGACGGTTTGAGGATGTTAAACTAAAAAACTATCAATTTTTATGTTATCAGGTAAGGCCCACTGAGCTGTATGCCTCTTTTTCAGAAGCGATCGGACCACAAATGACAGCTCAACGAAGTGGCGTATCACGTGGGAATAGCAGCCAAATATTCTAAACGCATGTTTATAAATGTGGAGGGAAACCCCGGAGGACTTGGAGAAATCCACATGACCACGGGGCAGAAAGACACGCAAACTCCAATTATAGCAGCAGTCGTCAAGGTCGGGATCAGACCCACGACTTCCTGCATACCAGGCGGATGAACGTGGGTCGCTACCAAATGACGCATTCCTCCGTCACGAGCACTCGGTGTGACGGCTGCCTCCACAACGCCGAACGTTCTGTCTAGTTCCGTAGCACGGCCCAAAATGTAGAACACAATCAATTCTTGTCTCTGGGATAATGTAACCGGTCATCCGGCTTCCTTTGCTCTCCGCTGTTAACCTGTCTTGCGGAGGAGGAGGAGGCGCGTGATCGGGATCGGGCCTGACCTACATTTGAATGAAGGGCGTTAATGGAATAATGGGGGTGGACACTTAGGGCCATTATAAAATGAGTTTTGCGGGCGAATGAAAATATAAATTGGGCCCGCCGGGATGGCTTTGTCCTGCTATCACCGGCGCGCGATTGCGAACGAGCAGCGTAGGTATGACGTCATAGTAGGTAAAATAATAGATAATAGTAGATGAGACGTAATAGTAGGTTAAACGTAATAGTAGGTAAAACGTAATAGCGATGGTCGTAGGGTGTCGAGGTCGGTCCGCACTGCTCGCCGTAGGAATGTGGAATTTCCACTTCGGGCTCAGGGGTCCCCACGCACACGGGGTGGGAGGTGGTGGGGTCAAGACGTTTTACCATCCCAGCTGCACAGCGCAATACACATTTATATTTGAAGCCGCTTTCAAACTGTTACCACATCCTTTTTGTGTTTTCTTTTTATCCCGGAGCCCGAAAAATGTTTCAAGTTAGATTTTCATTACAAAAATAGCCCCCAAAACCGGTTCTCCGCTCCGGTTTTCGGTTCGGTTCGATTCCCTGGGTAAGACACGAAACCGCACGTCGATCGCTCCGCAGCCAACTCGCTCCGTTCATCGTGAACATGAAGTGTAAGGGACTACTTTTTTATTGTGGTCAATTAATTATTCAGAGCCCCTTTTCAATAACGTCGACCCCCCCTACACCTCCACCGCGAGTCTCGAATGCAGAAGCGCCCCTTGAACTCGACCAGCCGAGTAACCATCGCACCGGGCACGGGCGGAGAGATCGACTACTCGAGCAGGTGGCATCGCCCGGCACTTGGCGATCTGGGGCAGCCGCGGAGCTCATCGTAAACGGCGTCTCGCTAATCCGCGGTGCATTGCGGTGCGAACTCGAGAGGTGCCAGGGTTAGTGCAGCTTCGCCCAAAAGGAATTGACCGCGTTTTGAAAACTAATTTCCAGAACTGCTTCTTTGTGTTTAGTTTGTCGTCCTTCCCCCGCACCTCCAATTAGCACGGTTGGCTACGTACGGTGCGAAAGAAGTTCAACATACGTACGTGCAGTCACACACAGCAGAGTGGGACGGTGTCGTTCACGCCACCTTCCACGCCCATGGTCTCCTCCACCGTGGCCTAAATCCAGCCGAGGTTGAGTAAAGGGTTCGTGTTCATGGCCCCAATGGGTCGCCCTTGTCCTCTGCCATCTCGGAGGAGCAGTCCTCTTCAGCAGAACCCCTCCCACGGCGTCTTTTAGGCGCCCCTCTCTCTTTCCATGCCTCTTTCTCTCCCTTCTCTCTCTCACTCTCTCTGCATCGCTCGTCGTCTCTTCCTCCGGCTCCCTCCCTTTCTCTCACATTCTCTCTCTAAATGTTCTCTTTAATTTCTGAGCGTAAATTGCTTTTCCTTAATGATTGAGATAAGCGCCGAATCACTTCAGGTTCAAAGCCAAGCAAGGGCCGCATGCACTGCCATGAATCTGACACTCATGTAAAAATAAAATGGATTGGGATGGAGACGGGGAAGATTTGAGTCGTTGTGAATTACGGATGAAGCTTTCAAGGTGGTGCTGCCAAGCACGGACTGAGACGTGCGTCCGTGTGGATTTGTCTCTGTGTGGGGGGAGCCGTGGTGCAGCGGTTAGCGCGCTGCATGGGCTGCGAAATTGGCGACCCGAGTTCGATTCACGCTCACGACCAACACCAGTGACGATTATCTGAACCAGTCCGGGGCCTCCCCTAGGTTAACTCAGCCTCAAATGAGTATCTGGTGTGGTGTGTAAACATCACCACTGGGGAAACAAAGGCGGCTGGGCGTGGCGCTGGCCACCCACCCCCTCGTGTGCCGTTCTGGCCTTCATAGGTGCTCGCTAACAGCACTTGCCCCAACAGTCTGTTACAGGCTATACGGGGATCTTTGTCTTTGTTTGGTTTGTGTACGTGTGTGTGTGTATGTGTGTACGTGTGTATGTGTGTACGTGTGTGTGCACATGTGTATGTGTGTACATCTGTACGTGTGAGTGTGTAAATGTGTGTACGTGTGTGTGTACGTGTGTATACGTGTGTGTGTGTGCGTGTATATGTGTGTGTGTGTACGTGTGTATGTACGTGGGTGTCCGTGTGTGTGTACATGTGTATGTGTGTACATGTGTGCTTGCCGGTGTTCATGTGCACAAGCGCGTGTCCGCCGTCTTGCGCAGTCACACCGTGACGCGCCCTTGACATTGGCGTGCGTTCACATCACAACAGATTCTGGGTTGCTGCTAAACACGACATCGTCACGTGGCGTCGCTCAGCCGCATCAAGGAGGCTCGCTCCTCGCGTGACGAGACCCGGCCCCGACCGCGCTTCCCGGAACGAGACCGCGGCCACCGCGGCCATGCGGCCACTCCTCAATGCGTGCACTGCTCGCGGTGTGACGCCGACACGAACAGCAACCCCAAACCACATCCCAGCCAGATGCCTAACCCCAATCCCTGAACCTCAACACGAACACAAACCTCAACACCAACGCTCAGCCCTCGCCGAACTGCAACCCTAACTCCTGCCCTAACCTTAATCCCAACCCATATCCGAACCCCAACCCCTACCCTAACCTTAACCAACATCATAATTGCAACCCCCACCATAACCCCAAACCTTAATCCAACTCCTAACCCAAACCCTATCCTTTACCCCAAACCTAACCCCTATAACCACCGCAAACTCAACCCAAAACAAAATCCCACAGATAACCCCAACCCGAACCCCGTGAGATGGCCTGGCACCTTCCCCGGCAGCCGTCCAGTACAATTTGGAACTAAAATCCATGTCTGGACTTCCAAGATGTTTGGACCGAAGCAAGATTCCCTTTGTTTGAGAACACTCTCCCCCGCTCTCATCCGCGCATTAAATAGTGCAATCCGACGGCAGAAATTGGGTTCATAAAGTGCCTACATGCAATTACAGCTCAAGACGTTACACCAGATGGGATGGGATGCAATTAATTTTGAACGTGGGAGATATTTAATGAACACGCTTAGCGGAAATACCGTAATGCGTACACTTCGCCAGGAAAGCCTCGCTGGGTTTCAAGACTCATATTCAGGAGACTCGTACACTGGAATGTTTGTCCGATTCCTCTATAAGAAGTGTTTTACGCTTGGGAGGAATCCGGAGAACCAGAGAAATCCCGCACGTGCAAGGGGATAACGCAGAGAATGTGCACGGACAAAGTCCACATCCTTCTTGCTCTACTACCAGCTACAGACACCTCGTTGCAGACATCGTGGTGTCGCATGGGCCCTGAAGGAAATGGGGGCCCCGTTCTGTCCAAGTGTCCTTCTCTTTGTAGCCCGGCGCCTGGGCCCATCCATGCAGTTGCACCGCCTGCACACTCTATAGCGACTCCCCCCCCCCACCCCGTGTCACACGCCCACGATAATCTGCGATTGATAACCCTGACGCTAAAGTTCGAATGTTAGGGGCGGGTATCGTCCCTGCCACACGAGGCGATACCACGTGTCAATTACAGCTGGAATGGCTGCAGTAGCAGCAGTTTCGGCATCAAGAGTAGCAACAGCATCAGAAGCAGCAGCAACATCATCAGTCGTAGCAGTAACAGCAGCAGCAGAAGCAGCGACATCATCAGCAGTAGCAGTAACAACATCAGCAGCAACATCATCAACAGTAGCAACAACACCAGAAGCAGCAGCAACATCATCCGCAGTAGCAGCAGCAGAAGCAACAGCAACATCATCAGCAGTAACAGCAGCAGCAGCAGAAGTAGCAACATCAGCAGTAGCAGTGAGAGCAGCAGAAGCAGCAGCAGCATCATCATCAGCAGTAACAGCAACAGCAGCAACATCATCAACAGTAGCAGTAAGAGCAGCAGCAGCAGCGGAAGCGGTCACATCCACTGCACTCGTTCTCAGCACGGGGCGTAAGTCGCCGGCCGTTCCCACTTGCCGACGCTGGTGGTGCGTGCAGGCGCTGATTGACGCCGCGAGGCCAGTCCCACGAGTCGCATTGGTCTCCGTTAACTACCCCCCCCCCTCTTTATCTCCTGACCCCTCCTGACCTCTCTTTCGCTCTCCGCCTCCCCCTGTCCCTCGTGCCCATGCCGGTCTTTCCCCCCCTCCCTCTACCCCTCTCTCTCTCCCCCTCTCTCTCCCCGGGATTAGTGACCGGAGCCGACAGCGCGGTTCGTGCCGGGGCCGTCCCGAGTGGCCGCGCTCGTGCTTTATTCGCGGTCGTCGGCCGCGCCCAGTTGTGGCAGAGGTGGACCGGTCCCCGCCATCACTGCCTTGGTTACTTGGATTAGGATTATAATTTTGGTAAAATGTTGTTGTCAATGTATTTGGTCATGAGACGCAACATGCAGCAGGAGATTGTTCATGGCTGATATGACGACGAGAGCTTGGGGGTTGACTTTGGGATTGGTTGACGTGTCGTGGTTGGGGGTGCGGGTTAGGTTTTGGGCTGCAGTTGGAGTTCGTGTTGGGCTTGAGAAGTTGGGGTTAGATCTGGAGTTGGGGTTCGGGTTAGGATTACAGTTCGGATAAAGATGGGGAATTAGTGGAGTGGTGCGGACGAGGGTTCGTCTTTCATAGATGCGTGGGGGTTGGCTTCAGGGTTCGATGTCGGGGTGGGGGCTCGAGTCAGGAGCGAGAGGCAGGGAGGGAGGGTGGCCCCCGCACGTTCCGTGGGTAACGCAGAAGGAGCCGAGTGCGCCCCGCATGCACGGCGGGACAAAATGTTCGCCGCCAGCGCTGAGCCATTCCCACTTGTTCCACGTTTGCGAATGAATCATCGCAGCAGCCCCTCGCTCCGGCCCAGCCCAGCAGGACCCCCGCCCTCTCCACAGCGCAATAAAACATTTTTTTTTAAGAACCTCGCTCTCGCTCCACGATAATTCCCGCTCCGAGCGCGGAAAAGCTCCCCGACACGGCCATTTGACGTCAAAGCGACGCGCGCGATGATGGAGGCAAAAATAATTCCGAGGCCGCTCTTCAAACCCCCATTTCTAAAACGCTGCTTGGCGGAGAGGGGTGGCAAACGAATGGACGATAATGAAGTGGCTTTCCTCGAGGCCGTTTCGCTGCCCTCGGCGGAGTCCCCAGCCACGGATTGTGTCTCTCCGCGGAGGCTTCGGGCGCGGTGCCTCGCGCGAGAGACGTGAACCCGCGCCCGATAATGAAGCCCCTGGAGCCCAGGGCAGGCGCGGCAATTAGCGGGGATTACTGATTGGCTTGACAACTGGGCGGGCGGGTGGGCGGGTGGGCAGGCGGCGGTCCCAGCCAGTCGGGGTCTGGCTGTGGAGCCCAGCTGGTTGTTTGGTAGCGCCGGGGGAGGGAGGGCAGAGGGGTACCCAGCTGGGCCCTGCCCGCCACAGCGTGGACTGACGAGGCGGTGCTGCAGCAGTGGAGTCTCGTCCCGTGCGGAGTTGTGGTGAGGGTGAGGCCCGTCACACCGCGTGGCGTTTCTCCGGGCGCTCCGGGTTCCTCCCACGTGACAAACACGCGTTCATTGATCGGCCAAACCTCCTCCCAATGCAGGATCCTCGAGAAAAAAACTATCTTGAGACTTGGTTTTAGACTCTCTTGGGTTTACAAATGAGCATAGTTATTATATTATTATACAAGTACAAGATACAATCTGTTTGTTTGGGGAAGGAGCCGGTGTTGATTCTCAAATAGTAACAGGAGAGGAAGTAAGGAGGAGGCGAGGCGGACACCGATAAACTCCATGAGTGTGATGAGACTAGGAGCACGCTCCGGAGGTCGCGGTGCCCCGCAGCCGTGGCATCTGGCAAAGGGAAGGCGGCGAGGGCGAGGTGTGGCAGCAACGACAAACGACTTTGGCCGTGACGACCCCTTGGTCTGACCCCTGGCTGGAGGCGCGCGTGCTGAGAACGCGGAAGGAGGGATCACGAACGCGGCTTCGTTTCCTCTTGAGGAGCGCGGCCCCGCCTGTGAACGTCGCCTCGTCGGACATCCGGCGAACGACCTCTGGCCATGCAGGCTGCAGAGGCCGGCCAAACATAATAAACACACGGATTGGCTTGCATGCTGACATACCTCGAGGTTTACTGGCAGGTAAGTTGACAATAAAGACAAGTACGCAGCCTTTTAGGCGTTTAAGACCTAGCAGGTGCTGTTAGCGAGCACCTATTATGGCCGGAACGGTAGCGCACGAGGGGGCAGTGTGACCGGATCCATGCCCGACCGCCTTTGTCTCCCGAGTGGCGATGCTTTCACATCGCACAGGTACTCATTTAAGGCTGAGTCGACCGAGGGGAGGCCAAGATCTGGTTCCGTTATCGTCACTGGTGTTGGCCGTGAACGGGAATCGAGGCGCACGCGCGCACAGAGAAGCAGGCACGCACGCGCGCGGGATGAGTGCGATTATCACGCGGAGTGGCGTGCGCCCAGGGAGAGGCGAGGAGGGATGAGACCCATTTATTAGGAGGAGAGGTGCGGGAGGTCGGAGACGGAGAGTGCTTGATGGGGTTTGCTCTCAGGATTTTTCAAATTAAATTTCTCAAGCGCGCCATCCTTTAACCAAGCCACTCTGGACTCCCAGCGCGGCACGCGTGGGGGGGCAGGTAGGGTTTGAGGGGACTGGAGGGGGACTGAGCCCCCCCCCCCCGATCTAGAATCTTCACTTCAAAATTAATTGCCTGCTCAAACGAGCATTGGGAGGGCGTTCATCTCCTTCTTACAGCTCTGAGCCGGCGGTGGAAATTCCACACGCCTATGGTGGGGACGAGTCTATCCCCAGGACAACCACTGTCAGACTCCCCTCACAAAACGTGGAGGGATCATGGTCTGCATCAACCACAAACCGGGATTTGAACTCGCAGCATCGACTGCTTGTTGTGTTTGTTTTGTAGGGTGCGAAAGAAGTTCAACATTTTTCAGTACATACATCCGTTGTGAAGTGGCGATTCGCAGCCTTGATCCGTTTACAGCGGGGGGTGCGAGCCACGGGCAGAAGGCTCCGACAGACGAATGCGGAGCGCGTCCGTTCCTCGCCCTGCCCCCGTGTCTAACCTTGGTCTCAGGTTTGCTGCACGCTGGAGTCACTGTGGCGGCGTGCGCCCCGTGAGTGTTGTGTTTTGCCATCTCCTCCTTGTGAACAAGTCGACAACGAAGGTCACAACTTAGAAGGGTGGCGGCACGGACAACCCCACAGAGAGAATCTCACATTGGTGGGGGGCCACGTGAAGGCGGTGGGAGCGGGGGGGGGGGGGGCACTGCGATGTTGCGAACGCTTCCTTTCCCATGCGCATGTTTTGAGAAGGCTCAACGTGGACTTGGCTGCTGGGAGATTGCCTCGTTAGCGGCAGCCACAACAAAATAGAGAGGCACCCCATGCAGGGCCCCGAGTGACCATTGCAGAAATGACACGAGACAGCCGTAATTGGTAACGCTAAGCCCAAGGAATGCGTTTTTACCAACACTCACCCCCCTCCCGCCACTCGCCCGTTTTAAATAAGCAATGAAAGCAATAATCCCCACAATTATAAAGATGGTGAGAAATATAATGAGCCGCAATGTGTTTCCAGCGAGGCCGGGCGCGCGGTGCAGCCCCCGGCGTCCGCAGCCGTCAGGCGGCGAGCTCGCACGTGGGCGCTGGCCCAGCTGCTCGTTGTAATTAAGGGGGGGGCGGCGGTAATTGGGACTGCCAATTAAAGATGAGTTATTTATTTATTTGTGGCACACACGCATGTTCGTTCGTCCGTGTGTCAATCCGCTTGTCCTGGTCGCGGTGGCAGCGTGTTGAGTCGTGGCGGTCCACACTTCCCTCTGCCTGGCGACGGACTCGAGCTCTTCCTGGGGAATTCCCCGGGCGTTCCAGGGCCTGGGAATGCCGCTTCGTGTTTCGGGCCTGCGTGCAGCAACTGCGTGGAACGAAAAGTGGAAAGAGTACTTCGCCGCCAGACGTGCTCTGAAAGCAGGGTCACGGACGGGGTGCGGGGGGGGGTCACGTAGAGTAGAAGGCATCGCTACCACTTTGTATTGAGCGACATTTGATGGACGGTCTTTTTGTTATTTTATTGAGATTCCAAGTCTAGCAACACGAACAATTTCATTTTGTACCCTCGGTAAATGCTGGGGTTTTTAGTATACTTTTAAAACGGTTGGCGTCGGCATCCACGGAAACCTTCTCATTCATCGTGCGAGCAATTCCCTTGGGGCACGGGGACTCTTCAAGTCAATTTGTTTCACCGGGCGAGAACTCGAGAGGCCGGGGGTGGTCTCATTTGCAAAGTGACCTGGGTCGTGCAGAGACAGAGAGAGAGAGCTGGGTGACAGACACCGGCGGACCGCTCCCCATCGACCCAAACGAATACAAATCCGCTCACATCCTCTTTGTGATATGGCACTGGCAGCGGTGCATAGGCACACAGCAAAAAACTCAACGCGTTACTCGAACAACACCGACCGGAAGGAGAGAAAAAATACATGTGATGACGTTTTGGACAACGACCCTTCTCAATGGAAATGTTGTTTTGGCTACGTCGGAGCTTAATGGGCTATCGCCACAAACGCACGCTGCTCCAGCACGCGATTCGCGAGCGAGTGCGACGGGCGATTTCCACCTTGCCGCCTTTCCAGATTAGGCGTATCCGGAGATTGTGGAGAAGCCGAGGGCACAAAGCCCTCTCGCCGGCCCATTAAGGGCCCCGCTACCCGGCGGCACGCCCCATGGCTTCCGCACGCGCGCACAGACCGCGGGGCGGTGCGCCAACCCTCGGCCGACCCTCGCAGGCAGCGGAGGCTGCAGGAGAACTCACGCCGGCCCCGCTCGCACGCAGCACCGGAGAGGAGGAGGGGGTGTGAGTTCGCTTCTGTTGAGTAGCAGGCCCGTGCTGAATCCTCCATGCCATGGGCATGAGAGCAATCGTAGTCGAGGCGGATGAGAGGGCAAGTAGGACCCATCCTAGAAACTCAACACATATTTCCGCGTCTCTGAATGTACTTCTTGAAATCAATTTGTGCGTTATAAATGTAATTTTGCATTAATATGTGGTGGTGTGACGTATCAGGCCACGGCCCCTGACAAATGCGAGATTTTTAGGAGGGTCCTGCCTGGCATATCTGCACAATGTCTTTGTTGTCATTACATCTGTTTTAAGATGGGACAGAAACAGGGGTAGCCGGTGTTCACTGTGTTTGGCGCATGGAGGACATTCCAAAATTCACGTGATGGGAACCAGTCCTGTTCAAAGGAGATGTACACTCACCGGGTGAAGATTGTTAAACGTATTCTTTACAACAACAAAGACGTGAAGCAGTGGATAAGTAAGTTTAAAAAAAAAACTTTATTTCACCTTTTCCAATTTCTGCATTTTTGATTGCCTCACTGGACCAAGAAAACAACTGAGAGGAATGAAAGCGATTAAAGTGTGTGTGTGTACATGTGAATGTGTGTACGTGAGATCGTGGTACCCGTGTGCAAGCTTAGGGTGTTGTGTGTGTCCTGGTAACCGCGGAGAGCAGTGGCGCAGCAGTTAGCGCATTGCGTTACGAAACTGGCGACGCGAGTTCGATTCCCATTCACGGCCGACATCAGTGACAAATATCTGAACCAGTCCTGGGCCTCTGTTAGGTCGACTCAGTCTCAAATGAGTGCCTGGTACGACGAGTAAACATCGCCACTGGGGAGACAAAGGCGGTCGGGCGTGGTGCTGGTCACTCACCCCCCTCGTGTGCCGTGCCGGCCTTCATTAGTGCTCGCGAACAGCACTTGCCCCAACAGTCTGATAAGGCTATACGGGGGATCTTTGTATTTGTGTGTGTTTAACCTTGGTACCGTACACAAAGCTGGGTGGTGTGCGTGCGATTGTGTGCGCGCGTGTGTCACCGACACACCCCGCGTAGATTTGAACGCCTATCCCAGCAACGACCGTCAAGATTGGACCCGACCCAGCCGTTAACCCGGCCGCGTTACCGGCCTCCGTGTTCGAGTGGAGTAATCCTGTAAGCGGCATTACGCGCACCCAGAAAATCACCGCTTCGTATCAAAACCGTGTCCCCTTTAAGACATTGGAGTGATGGGTGTACGCCTGGAATGTAAGTATCCGACATTCATGGGTGCAAGATGATAAACAATAAAAAAAAAACTAGTTTTTTTTATACCATTGTAAATATCGAACGTCTCGAATTGTTTGCAAGAAACAGCTTTCAAAACTGTAAAGTACCCAATTTTCTGTAAGGGGGGAAAACAAAGAGACCAATAAATAATAATAATAAGAGATGACGGAGTAACGACGGCGATGCCGAGCGCAGCGGCGAGATATTGCAAGAACGGTGGACGATGTGAGTGGTGGACGATGTGAGTGGTGGACGATGTGAGTGGTGGACGATGTGAGTGGTGGACGATGTGAATGGTGGACGATGTAAGTGGTAGAAGATGTGAGTGATGGCCGATGTGAGCGGTGGACGATGTGAGTGGTGGACGATCCGAGTGGTGGACAATCCAAATGGTGGACAATCTGAGCGAGCGATGGTCAGAGCCACCCTCAGTTAAAGCAGTCGTCGTCGTTTTGACATCTCCTTCACCTCGTGTGACCCCCCGGGCCCCCCCCACTCCCCCCTTCGGAACAACGATAACAGAACCAAAAGCACAACTTTTTCTAAAATGTTCTTAAATAACAATTAAAAAATAATTATCTTCTGTTTTGTTTTCAAAAGTAGATATATCATAAACGGACGCGAAACAAACGTGTTCCTCTGCAGGCTCCCAAACAGAACAAAAACAGTCAAAGCAAAGCCACGTGCGCAGAGAGCTCCACTTTCATCCTGCTGACTACAAACTTCACAGTGCCTTGAGCAGGACTCGAGGGTCTCTGCTGCCAGGTGTTATTTGTTGTATTCCCTTTCTCCTGCTAACATCGCCCCTCTTTTCTTTTCCTGCCTTTGCTTAAATACAGTAAAACATACCCACTCCCGCGGCGCGGTCAACTCGTCGATCGCGCCGTGCCTGGCAGAAAATGCACCTTGCTCTGTAAACCCAGGACCGACCTCGACCCCCGACCCACAGAGGTCGCCCCCACCCCGCTCACCACGCGACCATTTGGAGGCGAGTGCCATCACCGTGCCCCCACCCCTGCCCCCCCCCCCACCACGGAGCAGTCGCCCCGTCCACCGGTGATCGTGGGCGGATTTATTTTGTGTTGAACAAAGAGTTCAATTCGTGGTCTAAAAACTTCTAGCATGTGCCGGCTGGCGGCGACAGTTCTCTGTGTGGGGGGGGGGGGGGGGGGGGTCGCGCGCCGTCCAGCGTCGCATCCCGACGTTCGCTCCACGCGCTGCGAGATTCTTCGGGAAACCGAACAAAGCTGCTGCCACGCGTGGAGCGAAACGTCGGACGTCGCCCCAGAGCACGCGCGCGCTTCGACCCGAAGCCACGCTGAAGAGGAATCGAACTACCGCGGCTTCTTCTCCACGTCTCTGGTGGAACTCCCAGAAGCTCCGTTTCGTCCGCACCTCTTGGGAGTGAGCGAGGTGTCGGCCTGCAGTGGCGTGGTGGTGGTGGTGGTGGGGGGGGGGGGGCGAGAACGTGCACAGCGCGTTCCGCTCGGGGCGTAAAACAACATCTCGGACGATTCCGTGTCGACGACACAAATGACGCACGAGTACACCTCGTCTAATAAGGCATCGGCGATGCGCCTCGCGGGCCGCGCCCACCGTCCGCGTGTCGCCTTGTTCGCCGCCTCCACCCTTGGGCAGCGCCTCCGTTCCGAACCGAGCGGCAGTGCGATCATCGCGACGTGGGGCCGGACGAGCGCGTGCGCGCCCTCGTGAGCGCGAGCCGCGTGCCCCACGCGCGCACGGTCTCGGAGCGGCGGTTAGCGCACCAAGCTGCGAGCCCGGTGGCCAGAGTTCAATTCGTAGTCACGGCTAAGTGACAACTAAACCGGTCCTAAACACCCCTCGACCACTTTACCAACCCCCACTGACCGGCTTTGTGGTTGTGAGTAGGTAGGTGTGTGTGTGCCAGCCGTGTACTAAAGTACACACGCACGCTTGTGTGGCTAAATGACATTGTGACGCCGTGACAAACGTCAAATGGGTCATTCAGCGTCAATTCTCAGTGCGCCGGAGAGTTCGTTACGCGACGCGGTTTCTGTGATGCGATATTTCACGGCGCCGCCGGCTCGCGCTCTGCCGCATCTGTTGAGGGCAGCAGTGCCCCCCCCCTCCAGCGAGCCGGACTGCCTGGTGCTTGCGGCCTTAGAAAGGCATTTCATGCTCTGCGAGATCACACGTTTTGTTGCAAAACAATCGATTGGTTCTCCGCCACTGCTCGCCCTGCGCTTTAGTCCACATCTGGGCCCAGCGGCTCTCAGTTGTAGCATCCGGAGGCAACCCGGTCTCATCGGTGGTGACAGAGGCCACCGCCAGATGTGAAACTCAGCCCAACAGATTTGCCTTGTTTAATAAATACTTTGATTAGGAAGGCCCATTGAGTGTGACTTAGATTTGGCAACAGAATAACCCCCCCCCACTCCACACCATCCTTGCCCACCCCCCTCCCCGCTCCACACCATCCTTGCCCCCGCCCCTCGTTTGTTTAGTTTGTGTTGAGAATGCGTGTGGAATATCACAATTATTACTCTCACATTATCACAAGTATTGCTCCTGCCCGTAGCAGTATAACAGAGCCTGCTGTTTAAATTCCGTACCGTGTTCGCGGGGCCTGTAACGATTCATAGGCTCGGCTGCATTCGTCGGCCGTTAGAAAGTCAAATCGGTTTTTTAGACTCGATAAATATAGATGCGCTTAATCGCGGGCGTTCGTGTCGATCACTCCCAACTCGTGTGTCGTGTCACACGACCGCTGGCGACTTGGCTTCGTCCCGTTGTGGATACCAGAAGCATCACAAGGGGGAGAGGAAAAAAAGAGAAATTTGTGAATCGAATAATGGTGAGGAATGAGTCCGATCGCGGAGTTGGCGATGAGTCGTTACATCCCGAGTCTTCGCTGTAGTGCCACTCGCTCCTCCCGTGTGAGCCCTCTGCCCCCCCCCATCCTTCCTTTGCCCCCCATCCGACCCAAAACAATGACCCCGAGGCAGCGGTGCCCAGCCACGGTGTCGCTCGCTTGTGGCGGGAGCTCGAGTCGGAGAGGCAAACTCCAAAAAATAATTCGCAATTATTTTCCTTCCTTCTAAAAACCATTGCTTTATAAGTGGTTTTGTAACGCACTGTTAACTTATGGAGGCTCCGTCCCCCAAGACACTTTTATTCACAGACGTCTGAGGATGGAGGCAAAAAGAACAAAACCTAAGCACAACAAGAGTTTCTGACTTACCATAGAACTACTAAAACGTCAATAAAATTACGGAATGAAGTAAGCCTTTTTAACTGGATGCTGGACCTTGTGTGCAGTTCCCGCTCGGTTCTCCCCCTCGATCGTTTAGTCCCCGCGGCGGCTCCCCCGCGGAGGTCAGAGTGCAGCGAGCGGAGCTTCTATTTTTGAGCTCCAGGATTCGTTTCGTTCGGCAAGGGGGAGGGGGGGTGAGGCCAGCCGCCCCCCGCCCACCCCCTTAGTCGGTACAAACCCCGACAGCGTCCCCTCGTCCGGATCGACTCTCCGCTACGACACGTCTGTCCGGTTCCGGGGCGCCTCCCCAGCGCCGGCCGTCGCTAGCGCCACGCCGGGCCTCCGCCGCAGCCACAGCTCGGCGAGCTGGCGCCCGTCCGCGTAGGCGGAGGCACGCGAGCCCAGGCACATGCGCAGCTGGTGCGGCGGCAGCGCGGGGTCGCACGCCACCGGGTGGTGCACGTGCACCACGCCGGGCTCCTGGCTGCGGAAGGGGGCCAGCTTGGCGTGCAGCACGCGCGAGAACAGGTCCACGTCCTCCAGGCCCCAGCCGCGGATCGACGTGTCGAAGCCGCCCGCCGCCGCCAGGTCGCCGCGGTAGATGCACGTGATGCCGTAGCCGTACTCGCGCCAGAAACCGCCCCTGCGGCTCAGCGCGAAGTGGCCCGACGGGTCTCCCTCCGCCGCGGCCGGCGGCTCGCCGCCGGGCTCGCCGCGAGCGAAGCGTGGGTTGTACTCGCTGTACACGACGGGGAAGTAGGCCGACGCGCCCTGCACGGTGTTGGCACGGCAGCGGTGCAGGAAGTCGGCCGTGAACACGAGGTCCACGTCGCAGAAGAGCAGCAGCGTGTCGTTGGAGAAGAGCGACGCGCCCTCCTCGAGCGCCACGCCGCGCGAGAAGGGGCCCGGCATGCGCTGGATCTCCAACTCGGCCCGCGGATGGCGCCGCTGGTACCGGCGCAGGACGTCCCGGTGGCTCTCGGACGTCCCGGCCGAGCTGGCCGCCGCCCCGGATGCCGCCTCGGCCGCCGCCGCGGCCGGCGAGGGCCCCGTGCGCGGCTGTTCGTCGAAGAGGAGCACGAGCAGCTTGACGTTCTGGCCCGAGCGCAGGCACGTGTGCTCGAAGCTGTCCATGAAGCGCTTGAAGATCCCGAGGCGTCCCATGAGCGGCACCAGCACGTGAACTTTGCCCTCGGCCTGCCAGGGCCCGGCGGCCTCTCCGTCTCCGCCGTCACCGCCGTCGCCCCCGTTACCGCCGCCCCCTTTCCCGCCACCGCGGTTGAATACCCGAAACGGCACGAACATCTTGAGCGGGTTTGAAAAGATGGAGAGGGAACCTCGGATCAAGGCGCCGCCTTTTCTGTTGGCTGAGCGGTCGACGCTGAGCGCGAGCGCCTCGGGGTCGCGGATTTCCTCGGCCTCGTGGGACTCGGCGCGTAAGAAGCTCTGCTGGAGGTAGGCGTGGCGCCGCACGGGCACCGTCATCTTCTTGCCGGCGTACTTCTTGTAGAGCAGCAGCAGATCGAGCACGTACTCGGCGCCGGACACGGGGTTGACGCGGGAGTAGCCGTACTGCAGCTCCTTGTAGTCGATGACACGCCCGCGCGCGTGCGAGTTGGCGTTGATCATCTCCATCACCTGGGGTTGGGGGGTCAGGGTTGGGGTGGGGTCCGAGGGGTCACGGTGGGGATTGGAGGAGAAGATCAAGATTAAGATCGAGATATCATCGCCGAAGCCGTTGAAACCACCGCACCTCCTAGCGTTCTCCTCCACCGCCAGATCTTGAGACTGCTGCTGTACGGCAGACATGCGACATCCAAGAAGATTGGGTTGATGATGATCTGGCTTTGTTGGTGCACGCCTATGATTCAGCGGTTGATGGATCGCGTATATTAGTGAAACTACCAAACTTGTTTGATTGACAGGTAAACATGAGATGTCTATGCAGTACAGCAAGTTGGTGTCGTATCCCTGGCTATGCAGAGCTTTGAGCATCGTTCCTGTCTGTGCGTGACGGGGTCTTTATCGGTACTGAAGCAGGACCTTCCTGCAAAACGGTGATGTTTTTCTGAGTAAAACAAACAAAACAGATTATTATTTTGATGTTGATGGATGATGGCCCGAGTAGACAAAGAGGACAAAATGTCGACACAAACAAAAGTTGAGTAATTGGCACATCTTCCCGGCACAGGAATTCTAGTTGTACTTTTTCCCAAAAAAAGTCACACCGTGTGCTGTAAACACAAAGCCGGAGTAATTTCCCCAGAAACGTCACTGTGGGCAGGGGGAGTGGCGCCTGGCACCCTCGTCCACAGGCCCCGCTCCGATCCCCGCGTCGCCAAAACGCCGGGGTCAACGACGACCGCCAGGGTCTTATGGCCACCGGCCTTCCGGCCCCCTCATCCCCCCTGCCCCTCCCCCCCCTCGTCACGGGCGAGCACTCACGCACGACCGCACGCACCCTCATGATGATGTCGTCGAGCGCCAGCCTCATGGCCATGCCGAGGGAGCGGCGCGGCGGAGCCCCGTCCGCCGCGCTGTGCTGCAGGCGGCCCGTCAGGAAGTCCCACTCGAGCACCTGGTCGCGCGAGAGCGGCGCGAAGCGCATGAACGTGGGCGGCGCGCCAAGCCGCTGGTCCTCGCGGCGCGGCGGCTCCGCCGCGCCGACGGCGCCGCCGGCGGCCTCGCTCGCCGCCAACTTCGCGGCCAGCGCCGCGTCGCGGTGCAGCTGCAGCGTGCGCTGGCGCAGCTCGGAGATGCGCAGCGCCAGCAGCTGCGAGTGCAGCCGGTGCTGGTAGGCGGGCTGCTTGTTGGGGTGCAGCGTGATGGCGGCGCGCATCTTGCTCTTGTGCAGGTCGTGGATGTAGCCCTTGTGGTGGTGCTCGTAGTTCTCGTAGAACAGCTGCTGCATCTGTGGGGGGCCGGGGGGGGGGCAGACAGGCAGATAGCGGGGGGGGGGGGTCAGATGCTGTGCGAGCTGACGCCGGCGAGCCGCGAGTGGGCTTGTGCAGGTGGCGCCGTGTGCCGATACCGGATTCTGCGGTTTATTAGAATCGTAATCTTTATTTAGACTGGAGGAATCGCTCCGGAGAGTAAGACGCAACCCCGAACCGATGCCTGGTGTCAATAGTTTATACATTTACCGAATCTGCTCACATAATCCGCAGAATATGGTGCCGTGTAATGGACTGAGTGGGAACGATGCTACTAAAGATCATAGCAAATGTCATCTGTTAGTTATTTATCCAGGAAAGTCTCAGAAGGAGGAACCTACGTTGGCCAATTATATTAATGAGGGTTTGGCACATGGGGCGAAACGTGAGGAGGAGGAAATCCCCAAGATTTTCTATCTTAATTGAAATCAGCGATGTGTACGTCGCGTGGGAAACATGCGTACACACCTACACACACACCCACGCACTAAGACAAAGAACACACACGCACGCGAGACCTCCACACAGCCTGCAGAGACAACAATCAAAAGAGCCGCACTGCCGAGCTGATCAAGCCAACTTGCTGTACTGCCATCTCCTAATTACCTCGAAGCTAAGCAGCTTTACGAGTTTTGCAATTCTCCGCACGCCCCGCCGAACCCTCGGCTACTACCACCGGGCCCCGGCTGCTCAGAAACGCATTTGGACAACGGGGCAGATGCGCACCATCCTCTCGGCCTGGCACAGGGCACCTTGGCCGCTCGACCGAGGCGGTTTTGCCAAACGGCGTACCGAGAGGGAAACCGGTGGCAGCCCGGCTAAACGAGCGAGCGGACGGGCAGGCGTGCAAGCGGCGCAACCGTGCGGGGCCCCCAGGCTCTGGGCTAGGGAGAGGCGGCGGGGTAGGGGGCCCCGTGCCCACCCACGCTGCCACGGCATGCGCCACCGCGGCCGCACTCATTTAGATTCGCCAATGACGCAGTTTACAAATGCAGGTATCGGACGTCGCGTGTCAATTCCTGCAACGCGCAAAACGTGCTTATTTATTCGCTTTGCAGGTTCGCGCCGCTCGGACGGCCGTGCGTCGACAGCGGCGCAGCGAGCGCTCGACGCACCCCGCTCGCTTTGAATCCGCGGCGTCGCGGAAGGGGGGCTGGGCGGGGCAGGGGGGGGTAGGGTCCCGCCGTTGCGCCTCGGGGTTATTTTTTATCATCAGAAATTAAATTAATTTCCTGCTGTGCCGCTTCCATTTCAGAAAATCCTGATGTACTCCCCACCCCCCAACCAAATATGAACGCGAGGTAGTGGGGCGAGGTGCTTCATACCAAGCAGGTGGCTCACTGTGGGTGAGAAGGGAACATCCCCCCCCTCCCCACACCTTCACCAAAGGCTTTGGTTCCAGGATAATGTCGACGGCGGCGCGTGACGGATAGAATCCGTTATTTTACATTTGTATAAGCTGCATGGAATTCGTTCACGTGACCCCGGCGCAGCCACCAGAGGCGCTATACTCACACCGCAAGGTTAAACTTGACGCTTGAATCCCGATCCGATTCGCGATGTCGCCCCGAATCCCCCTGGTGCAAGGGCGTTGAGTCTATCGCCGACAGACTTCGAAGAGTTGGCAGAAGGCGATGGACGGCATTGCCACGGCCACTAGGCTGGTCCCCATCTATCGCTTGTGGAATATCCACGATCCCGAGACAGGGGTCAGTATATCCGCAGGATATTTGGGGTTGCCACCTGTGTGGGTTTGATCCGGACAGACTAGGAATTGGCATCTGGGTTTGAGTGGCAGAAATGGATTTGTACCAACATCTGTTGGTCACTAGGAGTGTACCGAGTCTTATTTGCAGTAAACTGCACAGTTTTGATCATTGACCAAGGCTGACTGAAAATCAAACTGTCTGGTCTGGCCTGTGGATGCAAGTGGCGGCCGTACAATTGCGGCGTCGCGTTCCCGTTGCGCCAGGCAATGGGGTGAGTCCCGCAACTGTACAGCCGGCAAGTTGGCCTCGGTCTCCGTCTTTGAGAAATCACTCACGGAGGGGGGCGGGGGGGGCAGTGACCAGCGAGGCCCGCTGGCACCAGATCAGCAGCTTGGTTTCATCGCATGTGTGATGACAGCCGATCCATCAGTGGGCATTTTGGCCGAAACTCATGAGGTCGGGTGAGAGAAAGGGAAACAAAAAGGCCCGAGACTGCCACGCAGCCAAAGCATTCGGTGGTTCTGGTTGAGATGGGAGTTAATATTGTGTGTAGAACATGTTTCCGTGAAAGACGATTTTGGTGAAATGGTTGCCAATGTTTAGTTAAACTGCGCATTGTCAGTTTAACGCCGTGCCAAGGAAGGCGCTGCTCGGCGTTTAGACTCTGCGTGTTGCTGTGAAACTGCGGAGTTATTCGGTGATTCCACTGCACCGCTGCAGAGCCTGGCTTCCAGTCGGGGTTAAGCTGCCTCTGATTAAAACCAAGTTCTCGAGTGCAGCGAGTTGATTGTGGAACATTGGTGGTTTCAACTCAGGTCACCGCTCAACGCCTCTCTCGTGTTCGAGCGATCAAATGGGATGGCTGTCATCTCTGTTAGCGGACCCTGAAGCCAGTGGTGGGTCTGTACCATAATTGAAGAATAAAAAATTGTCTGTATTGCATTTACTCGGTTTGACGCTCAAAATGCGATGAGTGCTCTTGGCGGAACAAAGGAGAACGCCTCGTGTCTCACAGCAGTCACGTTCGAGCCACTTCAGAGCTGATGCAATTCCCCGTGATCATTCCCCGGCGCCTTGCAACGTTATGCCACACGATTTAGGGAGTTTCCAGCGGACGTTCCTCCTTCTTTTCCTTACAGCACAGTCGGCATACCGGGACAAGTCTGGCGTGCCAACTCCGTAGCATTCAGCAGGGACAGCGCTGAGGAATCGGGGCAGGCAACGTCGCAAGCTGCGGTTCGTTAAGCGCCCGTCCTCGTGTTCATCCGCGCACTCGTCCACGTGCTCGCGTGTGAACTACGGCGCTCCGGCGAGAAGGGTGCCCTAAAACCGTCAGAGTCTGATGTGAGAGAGAGGGCAAGGAAAGCTCGTGTAATTCCCTGCTGCCCCCACCACCTTCAAAGCCCCGGGGGAACACTGGGCCACGCGTGGCGGCGGGAAGCGTGTTTCCGCTACTGTTGCTCCGCGGCGCCGCTGGGGCGGAGTCGCGACGAGCCTCGCGTCGCGCTCACCGAGGGGAGCGGCTCGTTAATGGGCGAGCTCGTTATTGAAATCCCGTCGACAAAATAACAAAAAAACGGGGGCGCGGGAGAAGCGGGGAATGTGAAATGCATGACCACAGCGGGCGGTGTTGAGGCTGATGTTGGTCACAAATGAAGGCTGGATTTCAAATGTCTGGATTCCTGACAAAACCGCATACCAGCTCTCCGGGAAGCAACATAATTATCGGAAACCATAAAAAACATTCAATAGTTTCTGTACACACACACACACGCAAACATCCTAATGTTCCACGCCATAAAGACCTCACCGCTATTGTCATGAACATTGGCTCATAACAGAGAAAAGCATTAGTGTTAATGTTTTGCCTCTTCCACTCTCACTTTCCAAAAGTTCCAGTGCCTAAAGTGTTCATGTAATGTGCGTTATTATCCTGTTACAGGGCACCAGTAATGGTGGTGGTGGTGGTGGCGAGATGCCTCTTGGCCTGTGGGTTCCCACCGCTGCTAACGCATTCCCTGAAGCTCTGCCTCATCTTCCAGGGCCATTAGTTCTCCAGTGTTGCTATTAGTTCAAGTAAAACAGAAATAATAAAAAAATAATCATCACCACTAAGACGATGTGCTGTCTCCAGAGCCGTGCTGACAGGACAAGGCGTGGACGGAGAGAGAACGGACAGGACGAGGCGTGGACGGAGAGAGAACGCCCCGCAGTTTAGGGAACGACTTGCGCAACATCAAACTCGCCTCTCTCCGTCCTCGCGGGCCGCGGCGCGACTACCGCTTCGGCGCGCGGTGCTGTCGCAGGGGGGAGGACGCGACCGAGGTTTGTGCCGCAGTTTTGCGTTTGAAGCGACGCGCAAACGCGTACAGAAAGCACCCGGGGCCCTTCGTGCGTGATGCAGTTCCCCGAAAAACTGCATCACGGTCTTCTTTTGTTAGGGTACCATCGAATACATTTGAGTGAACGTGATTGACTGGCGGTTTGTACAGTGATCGTGCCGAGCTAAGAGCGGTCGTCTATCCTGCTCAGCGCTCGCTCTGCGTGCGAAGCACTCGAGTCGCGTTCGGGAGGCCAGGCCTCGGCACAGAACGAGCAACTTCCAACGCGGACGTCCACCAGGCTGAGGTAGGCTGCTTGCCGTGCGGCTCACCATGTGGCTCACTGTGGCTCTTGCCTCACTGCTGCCTCGTGGTTCTGTGTGGCTTACTGTGTAACTTGTGGTTCGATTTGAGGTCACGGTGGCTGTGTGGCTCATAATGGCTCACTGTGTGGCTCACTGCATGCTTCATGGCAGCAGGTGGCTACGATGCAGCAGCAGGAGCAAATGTTCTCAGCTTCTAAGGAAACGCGCGTGAAAAAACGCATCAACGAAACTACCTATTGGCAAGGTCTGGCCTTGGTCCCACAAAAATAATAATGCTAATATTAGTTGTTAGCGGCAGCTCCGTTTTAAAGATAACTCCACCGCTCGCTTTCGAAAAAAATTCCATAAAGATTTGCAGACTCACGATACACCGAAGAAAATCCATTTAAATAAAAATAAACCCAGTGAGTTACCACGGTACATTTTCAGCCGATATAATGGGCTTGTAAATTTCATGACACATGCTGGAGCTCCGTGGGAGGAAAAAAAATAAGAAGCGTGGAGCCTTATTTAAAACAGAACGCTTTATTACCCCACTCCGTGCAGCCCTCAATTCCCTCGCCTCCCAACACCGCCTCTGCAAAATGGGGCCACAATTTGTCCGACTGCCAGGAGGTCAAACAGAGCCTAAATGGGACGGTAGAGATTGGCAGCGGCATGGTAATATTTCATTTCCCCTAAAGAGATGCGGGCCACGTGAGCGCGATGTAAATCTGCAGCGCTGCGGCCACGTTAACGCTTCACCGGCAGATCCCTCCCACCCCTCTCCAACCCGTCGTTACAGCGCCCCACGGGAATTCGGCACGATCTAAATGTGCGGTGCAAAAACCCACGCTTGACAAAAATCATCCGTCGGTTCGATTGCACATACGTATGTTGAACTTCTTTCGCACTGTACATAGCCAACCGTGCGATAATCGGAAAAGCCCCCCCCTCCCCCCCCCCCCCCGCGCTTTCGCGCTAGCCCCCTCTGCGTGTCGCTTTCAGCGACTGCAGCGAGCGCTGGCGGCAGGAGGTGGAAATACGAAGGAGGCGACCGGAACTACCGCACGCCGCCGGTGCTGGCTCGGGTTCGGCGTGAAGGGTGCGGCCGGCGATCTCAGGAAGGGCCGCTTTGCAACGTGCCGCAACTCGAACGCCCTCGGCCTTCCTCAGCGGAGCGGAGCTATCCCGTGATGCCGCTCCGTAACGAAGACGCAGAGGGCCCAATTGAGGAGCAGGTGACGGACGTGGAGCCGTGTGCCGGGGTCCCAGGGTGTTTCGCCCGTGAGTTCGCACTCGCGAGGGGGGAAGGATGGCCGAGGTGCACGCGGACGCCGGGGGATGTGAAGCCGTGAGCGCGAAAAGGGAAGTAAGAGCCCGCTTCTTACTTCGTATGCTCTTTGCGAATCACAGAAGAGCGTCGATTATTCGAGGCACAGCACAGAGAGCGAGCGCGGTTGGGCACTTTGCGTTTTCCGGCAACCGCCACCACCGCCACCACACCCCTCATTAGCACAACTCTTCCCGAGCCCTCGTATGCTCGGCTTAAATATGAGAATCAAAACATATGCAGGCTTGTGCGGACATTCCGCTGACTTTGGCTACGAGTCAGGAGCAATGTGGCGATTAATGCGATTAAATGTTGGCTTCCTCCGAATCGTGCCGAGTCAAGATCAACGTCGCAGTTAATGCGGCCATGCGACGCTCCCAGGCAGGCGCCGTTCCCAACAGCGGTTTGGCTCGACGGCCCGCGTCTGTGGTTGCACCAGGAGGGGCTGCTTGTCTGCCGTGCAGCGCCAGGATGGTTGGATTCCCGAAATGGAAGGCGCCCGCACGACCCGATCACTTCAACCCCTTGGAGCACGTGTTGCTCATTTCTGCTGTCAGTTTGTGCTCGGGCTGTCAAAGATGAAAACAATACGGCGAGCTCTAAGGCGCCGCACGTATCGGCAAATCGTACAAACGGCTTTGCATCCGAGGAGCCGAGTATCGGACTGGATGATGTCCTGTGGGGTTAGATGGGAAGAGAGACAGTGGGTGGTGGCGGTGCCTACGGTGGTGGTGGTTGTGGTAGCTGTTAGGAGTGATTGCGGCATGAGTTCACTGAACACAACAGGCCCTTAATGTGTCTGGGGGGAAACGACCGAGCAAATCCGGCGTCGCAGGGGGCGGTGAAAGAACTCGACCTCTGGCAGCTGCCGCGGCCACGAGAGCTCGGCCTCCGACAGCTGCTGGACCGATGGCCGCGGGAACTCTTCACGGCACTGACCAGCAAAGCGGCTTTCATGCCGCTCCCCCTCCGGCCAAACCGCCACTCGACTCTGCATAAACGTTCGCCTTATTAAAACAATCTAGATTTATTAAAACACACGGGAAATATTTCCAATGTGCCCTCTAGAAAGCACCAAATGAGTCCACATTTGATGCCATTTGCAAATCGCCCAAAGATGCTGGATGTAATTACCAGCGAAACGTCGAACTCAAATTTGAAATGTTGTTGAGTCACTCTTCAAACACACCGGTGGAATGAAAAAGTAACTAATTGGCGTTTTGTTAACGTGACACTTTTTTACCGATTGGCCGTGTCGGGTGGTGGAGGGTTGCGACACATTTATAATAACGCAATTTAACCCAAAAACCTTGATTATGAATCGTGAAAATCCCTCCCCTCCTACCCCCACCCCATACGGCAGTGGTGGCGACGTTTCCCTGCCGTGTGCGAGGGGGGCAGCAGCGGCGGCGTGAGGAGAGAGGCGGCCGCAGCACGGAGAGAGAATGGCGCCTCGACAAATACCCCTTTGTACGCTCGTAACGGTTACCTGCATTTGTTCAGCCCTGGCGTTGGCAATATATTTATATATTTACATATATTTATATATATTTTCCACTCTTTTTCACGCAGCGACAAAGTATTTAATTTCCAAGAATGTTTCCCAGAATCGGGCATTCAGTTGACTGCTGCATAGTTTGCACTTAAAAGAAAATAATGAGTTTTTTTGTCAGACGCAGACTGGACATCGTTTCAAATTGGCTACTCTGCGAATATTTTCCCAACGATGTGAATTCTTCATTCCTATGGCGTGGGTGAGTCACTCCATAGGATCGGCGCTTTTGACTTCCCCCACAAAGCGGTACGCACTTTACAGAGCCCAGGGAGATGATTGGCAAAATTCTCGTTTGCGAGCCGCCTGAACCCCACCGCTGAGCCATATGGCCCCTCGCTCGATCTCCACCGAGAAAACGATTCCACTTGGCGTGCGACAAATTCCCCGGGTCTACCCCTTGCAAAAGCAAGGCCTCTGAGCTGGCTGTATACAGGTTTGAGTCCACACCGAGGAGCAGCGGCGGGCGAGTGGCGCGCGCGCTGGAAAACCGCGGCTCCCGTGCTCTCGGCGAGCAGCGGCCGCAGAGAAATCCTGGCCCCTGTGTCGGCTTGACACAAATCCCAACACGGAGCCCATCCTGACAGGGCCTGCCTGGGGCGCACGTGGCAGGATGTGGCAGGGCTCGGGGCTAAGGGGGTATTGATGAGGTTAGGGGGTGCTCGAGGGTTAGGGGTTAGGCTATGAAGGGTTAGGGGTTGGGTTAGAAAGCTTTATAAAGGGGAACGTGGCCAGGGTGCGAGGGGTTTGGGGGACTCAGGCCTAGGGGGCTCGACGGTTGCGGGCTACAGAGCTATGGAACAAGGGGTTCGAAAACTATGCGTATATGTAGCAAGCAACTAAAGAGCTACGCGCTAGGAGCTATGGTTCCTGTGGCTATGAGTTCGGGGCTATGGGCTAGAGGGCTGTGTGTGAGCGAGGGGAGGGGGCTAGGATGTGAATCCTCCTCGTCTGTGTGGCACGGCCTCGCTGCCACGCTCCCCTCCCCGTGGCGCGGGCCGTCTCGCGGGTCGACTGCCGAACTGCGTGGACGTACATGGTGGTGTTCTTCCGCTGGCCGTGACCACTCCGCATTTGTCACCGCGCTCGTTTATTTTTGTTTAGCAATGTATTTTCTTTTAGTCCGGCCCAGTGATTTAATCGGTGTGGAATTCTGCAGGGCGTAGCGCGACGCAGGAATTACCCTGTGAAACTCTGGGAACTCGCGGCCCCCTCTTTCAAGCTCAGCCACTTGGAACTCTTTTTCCGAGAAGCAGACATTGGGAGATTGGGTTTCAGGCCACGTTTGAATGCGATAATGAGAGGCAATTTTATTGTGACGTCGCCAGGCCGAGAGAGAGAGAGGTTCCGCCTAAGATGCCCCAGATTACTCGCTCGTACACTAAGTTTACGGACGCTGCCATGGTGCGATGGTCGGCTCACCGGACTTGTAATGCCGTGGCCACCGGTTCAATCTCCCGGCGTGGCAAGTTTCTTAAATCGCCCGTGCAGGCCAAATGCCCCTCTAGTGGAGACCCTTCACCAACAGCGGTGGCGTGAGCAAGATTTCGGGGCTGCGCCTTTGTCTTCACCCTCACACTGAACCTCGCTGGTCCAAGACAAACATATCGGCAGCAATATTCCAACAACACAGACCTCACGTGAGTGGGGAAAGAGAGAGAAAAAAATATCACGGTGAAATAACACCGGCTGACGGGTGACGGAAACGTACACTGCAGTGTGTTTTTATATTGCCCCGTTACACCTAAATGTGTAGAGACAACACATTTCAGATGGGCCCTTCAAACGCCGCGCTGCTGCTGCTGCTGTATTTGCACCTCTCTCTCCCTCTCTCTCACTGCGACAATCCCCAGAGACACCGCGCAGCCCGAAGCTTCGTCTGGCGTAACCGAGTTTCCGCAAAGTGGTCCCGCGTCGCCCCGGCGGCTTTCGAGTTCGATCGTCCAAGTAACGGTGCCTCGCCGTAGTCGTTTACAGGACGGTGGGGTCGCTAATGAATCCCTAATGCTGTCAAGTTTGGAGCCTGCCATTCATCAAATCAGCTGCCAATCACCTCCTCCCGTGTCCCAACCTATTCTCACCGATCTCCATCACTACGGCCATCGGCACGAGCCTCGCGTTTGCATTCCCGCGTAAGCGCGGGATAACCGCGTTAACCGGGTCACTGCCGCGGCTTTCTGCATCTTCTCGGCTGCGAGTCGCGATGCGGGATGGCGCTCGGTCTCCCAGCACATTATTCATCTTCACCGTAATCTCCTTTGCGTTCCAAAAACTTTGCGGGGGGAGAAAATAAAACCGGGCCAGACTTTCTGCAGCTACAGAGTCCAAGAGGTCATTACCGATAAAAACAGCGTTTCCCTCCCTCCCTCCCGCCACCACTGCCACGCACTCCCTGCTCGACTCGGACCACGTCAGATGCAATCTCTGTAATTGTGCTTGGCCTAATTTCTTTCCTGTGGGCTGCGCGGCACGGCGTGGAGTGCGCCGTTATTCGGTTTGACGTGACTCCAACAACGTGGCAGCCCCGCTAGGACTCGGCTTCGTTACAATGGTGCCCTCCGGGGGACGGGTGGTGGGGGGCTGTCACGTGCCCCACACCCCCACCCCACCCACTGGATCCCCTGCCCCTCACTGATGTAGTAAATTATGAGCCAGCTAATATAGGCGGCATTATTTGTGATCGTGCGTCTTGACCGCCGCACCTGGCCGGATTACTGCACGGCTCGCTCTGTGGCTCACGTCTGGCTCATGACCCACATCTCCATGTCTGGCTCATGACCCACATCTCCATGTGTGGACAACTTCTCACCGAGTGGCTCATGTCTAGACTCATGGCTCTGTTTTCGACGAGATGATGTCATCTTGTGTGAGCGGCCGCCTGTCCCGGTGAAATATTTGAAATTTATTAATAAAGAGAGCAATGTAATTTTCCAGGGGTTATATTTTCCACATTTCTCTGGCAGCCACCGCCGTTCCTCTGTGGCATAATTCGGCACGTGGCCTCTAACCTCCATAACAAATTTTCTGCATAATTCATGGCACGCCATCGAAAATGGCCACCGCCGTCTCCTTTCCATAATGGCCGAACCTCGGCCACAATACAAAAAGAAACAGCACCTAGCGCTGTACCCGCGACCAGCAGGAACCCTCAGATTAAAGGCCGCAGTTAACCCCCGTGGCCTCCTACGCGGCAATTCCCTGCACGTGCAGACAGAGCGGAATGATGGGAGGGAGATTTGCGATTTCTCTCTTTTATCTTCTGAAGTGGCTCTCTGGGAGATAGCGGCTCTGGTGGATGGGGGCTCTGGGGGAGGGGGGCTCTGGTGGAGGGGGGCTCTGGTGGAGGGGGGCTCTGGTGGAGGGGGGCTCTGGTGGAGAGGGGCTCTGGTGGATGGGGGCTCTGGTGGAGAGGGGCTCTGGTGGAGAGGGGCTCTGGTGGAGGGGGGCTCTGGTGGAGGGGGGCTCTGGTGGAGGGGGGCTCTGGGGGAGAGGGGCTCTGGTGGAGAGGGGCTCTGGTGGAGGGGGGCTCTGGTGGAGGGGGGCTCTGGTGGAGGGGGGCTCTGGTGGAGGGGGGCTCTGGGGGAGAGGGGCTCTGGTGGAGAGGGGCTCTGGTGGAGGGGGGCTCTGGTGGAGGGGGGCTCTGGTGGAGGGGGGCTCTGGTGGAGAGGGGCTCTGGTGGAGGGGGGCTCTGGTGGAGGGGGGCTCTGGGGGAGAGGGGCTCTGGTGGAGGGGGGCTCTGGGTGAGGGTGAGGGGGCTCTGGGGGAGGGGGGCTCTGGTGGAGGGGGGCTCTGGGGGAGAGGGGCTCTAGTGGAGGGGGGCTCTGGTGGAGGGGGGCTCTGGTGGAGGGGGGCTCTGGGAGAGAGGGGCTCTGGTGGAGGGGGGCTCTGGTGGAGGGGGGCTCTGGTGGAGGGGGGCTCTGGGGGAGAGGGGCTCTGGTGGAGGGGGGGCTCTGGTGGAGGGGGGCTCTGGTGGAGGGGGGCTCTGGGAGAGAGGGGCTCTGGTGGAGGGGGGGCTCTGGTGGAGGGGGGCTCTGGTGGAGGGGGGCTATGGGAGAGAGGGGCTCTGGTGGAGGGGGGCTCTGGTGGAGGGGGGCTCTGGTGGAGGGGGGCTCTGGTGGAGAGGGGCTCTGGTGGAGGGGGGCTCTGGGGGAGAGGGGCACTGGTGGAGGGGGGCTCTGGGAGAGAGGGGCTCTGGTGGAGGGGGGGCTCTGGTGGAGGGGGGCTCTGGTGGAGGGGGGCTCTGGTGGAGGGGGGCTCTGGGGGATGGGGGCTCTAGTGGAGGGGGGGCTCTGGTGGAGGGGGGGCTCTGGTGGAGGGGGGCTCTGGGGGAGAGGGGCTCTGGGGGAGAAGGGCTCTGGTGGAGGGGGGCTCTGGGTGAGGGTGAGGGGGCTCTGGGGGAGGGGGGCTCTGGTGGAGGGGGGCTCTGGGGGAGAGGGGCTCTAGTGGAGGGGGGCTCTGGTGGAGGGGGGCTCTGGGAGAGAGGGGCTCTGGTGGAGGGGGGCTCTGGTGGAGGGGGGCTCTGGTGGAGGGGGGCTCTGGTGGAGGGGGGCTCTGGGGGAGAGGGGCTCTGGTGGAGGGGGGGCTCTGGTGGAGGGGGGCTCTGGTGGAGGGGGGCTCTGGGAGAGAGGGGCTCTGGTGGAGGGGGGGCTCTGGTGGAGGGGGGCTCTGGTGGAGGGGGGCTCTGGGAGAGAGGGGCTCTGGTGGAGGGGGGGCTCTTGTGGAGGGGGGCTCTGGTGGAGGGGGGCTCTGGTGGAGAGGGGCTCTGGTGGAGGGGGGCTCTGGGGGAGAGGGGCTCTGGTGGAGGGGGGCTCTGGGAGAGAGGGGCTCTGGTGGAGGGGGGGCTCTGGTGGAGGGGGGCTCTGGTGGAGGGGGGCTCTGGTGGAGGGGGGCTCTGGGGATGGGGGCTCTAGTGGAGGGGGGGCTCTGGTGGAGGGGGGGGCTCTGGTGGAGGGGGGCTCTGGGGGAGAGGGGCTCTGGGGGAGAGGGGCTCTGGTGGAGGGGGGCTCTGGGTGAGGGTGAGGGGGCTCTGGGGGAGGGGGGCTCTGGTAGAGGGGGGCTCTGGGGGAGAGGGGCTCTAGTGGAGGGGGGCTCTGGTGGAGGGGGGCTCTGGGGGAGAGGGGCTCTAGTGGAGGGGGGCTCTGGTGGAGGGGGGCTCTGGTGGAGGGGGGCTCTGGGAGAGAGGGGCTCTGGTGGAGGGGGGCTCTGGTGGAGGGGGGCTCTGGTGGAGGGGGGCTCTGGGGGAGAGGGGCTCTGGTGGAGGGGGGGCTCTGGTGGAGGGGGGCTCTGGTGGAGGGGGGCTCTGGGAGAGAGGGGCTCTGGTGGAGGGGGGGCTCTGGTGGAGGGGGGCTCTGGTGGAGGGGGGCTATGGGAGAGAGGGGCTCTGGTGGAGGGGGGGGCTCTGGTGGAGGGGGGCTCTGGTGGGGGGGGGCTCTGGTGGAGAGGGGCTCTGGTGGAGGGGGGCTCTGGGGGAGAGGGGCACTGGTGGAGGGGGGCTCTGGGAGAGAGGGGCTCTGGTGGAGGGGGGGCTCTGGTGGAGGGGGGCTCTGGTGGAGGGGGGCTCTGGTGGAGGGGGGCTCTGGGGGATGGGGGCTCTAGTGGAGGGGGGGCTCTGGTGGAGGGGGGGCTCTGGTGGAGGGGGGCTCTGGGGGAGAGGGGCTCTGGGGGAGAAGGGCTCTGGTGGAGGGGGGCTCTGGGTGAGGGTGAGGGGGCTCTGGGGGAGGGGGGCTCTGGTGGAGGGGGGCTCTGGGGGAGAGGGGCTCTAGTGGAGGGGGGCTCTGGTGGAGGGGGGCTCTGGGAGAGAGGGGCTCTGGTGGAGGGGGGCTCTGGTGGAGGGGGGCTCTGGTGGAGGGGGGCTCTGGTGGAGGGGGGCTCTGGGGGAGAGGGGCTCTGGTGGAGGGGGGGCTCTGGTGGAGGGGGGCTCTGGTGGAGGGGGGCTCTGGGAGAGAGGGGCTCTGGTGGAGGGGGGGCTCTGGTGGAGGGGGGCTCTGGTGGAGGGGGGCTCTGGGAGAGAGGGGCTCTGGTGGAGGGGGGGCTCTTGTGGAGGGGGGCTCTGGTGGAGGGGGGCTCTGGTGGAGAGGGGCTCTGGTGGAGGGGGGCTCTGGGGGAGAGGGGCTCTGGTGGAGGGGGGCTCTGGGAGAGAGGGGCTCTGGTGGAGGGGGGGCTCTGGTGGAGGGGGGCTCTGGTGGAGGGGGGCTCTGGTGGAGGGGGGCTCTGGGGGATGGGGGCTCTAGTGGAGGGGGGGCTCTGGTGGAGGGGGGGCTCTGGTGGAGGGGGGCTCTGGGGGAGAGGGGCTCTGGGGGAGAGGGGCTCTGGTGGAGGGGGGCTCTGGGTGAGGGTGAGGGGGCTCTGGGGGAGGGGGGCTCTGGTAGAGGGGGGCTCTGGGGGAGAGGGGCTCTAGTGGAGGGGGGCTCTGGTGGAGGGGGGCTCTGGTGGAGGGGGGCTCTGGGAGAGAGGGGCTCTGGTGGAGGGGGGCTCTGGTGGAGGGGGGCTTTGGTGGAGGGGGGCTCTGGTGGAGGGGGGCTCTGGGGGAGAGGGGCTCTGGTGGAGGGGGGGCTCTGGTGGAGGGGGGCTCTGGTGGAGGGGGGCTCTGGGAGAGAGGGGCTCTGGTGGAGGGGGGGCTCTGGTGGAGGGGGGCTCTGGTGGAGGGGGGCTCTGGGAGAGAGGGGCTCTGGTGGAGGGGGGGCTCTGGTGGAGGGGGGGCTCTGGTGGAGGGGGGGCTCTGGTGGAGGGGGGCTCTGGGGGAGAGGGGCTCTGGGGGAGAGGGGCTCTGGTGGAGGGGGGCTCTGGGTGAGGGTGAGGGGGCTCTGGGGGAGGGGGGCTCTGGTGGAGGGGGGCTCTGGGGAAGAGGGGCTCTAGTGGAGGGGGGCTCTGGTGGAGGGGGGCTCTGGTGGAGGGGGGCTCTGGGAGAGAGGGGCTCTGGTGGAGGGGGGCTCGGGTGGAGGGGGGCTCTGGTGGAGGGGGGCGCGGGTGGAGGGGGGCTCTGGGGGAGAGGGGCTCTGGTGGAGGGGGGGCTCTGGTGGAGGGGGGCTCTGGTGGAGGGGGGCTCTGGGAGAGAGGGGCTCTGGTGGAGGGGGGGCTCTGGTGGAGGGGGGCTCTGGTGGAGGGGGGCTCTGGGAGAGAGGGGCTCTGGTGGAGGGGGGGCTCTGGTGGAGGGGGGCTCTGGTGGAGGGGGGCTCTGGTGGAGAGGGGCTCTGGTGGAGGGGGGCCCTGGGGGAGAGGGGCTCTGGTGGAGGGGGGCTCTGGGAGAGAGGGGCTCTGGTAAAGGGGGGGCTCTGGTGGAGGGGGGCTCTGGTGGAGGGGGGCTCTGGTGGAGGGGGGCTCTGGGGGATGGGGGCTCTAGTGGAGGGGGGGCTCTGGTGGAGGGGGGGCTCTGGTGGAGGGGGGCTCTGGGGGAGAGGGGCTCTGGGGGAGAGGGGCTCTGGTGGAGGGGGGCTCTGGGTGAGGGTGAGGGGGCTCTGGGGGAGGGGAGCTCTGGTGGAGGGGGGCTCTGAGGGAGAGGGGCTCTAGTGGAGGGGGGCTCTGGTGGAGGGGGGCTCTGGTGGAGGGGGGCTCTGGGAGAGAGGGGCTCTGGTGGAGGGGGGCTCTGGTGGAGGGGGGCTTTGGTGGAGGGGGGCTCTGGTGGAGGGGGGCTCTGGGGGAGAGGGGCTCTGGTGGAGGGGGGGCTCTGGTGGAGGGGGGCTCTGGTGGAGGGGGGCTCTGGGAGAGAGGGGCTCTGGTGGAGGGGGGGCTCTGGTGGAGGGGGGCTCTGGTGGAGGGGGGCTCTGGGTGAGAGGGGCTCTGGTGGAGGGGGGGCTCTGGTGGAGGGGGGCTCTGGTGGAGAGGGGGGCTCTGGTGGAGAGGGGCTCTGGTGGAGGGGGGCTCTGGGGGAGAGGGGCTCTGGTGGAGGGGGCTCTGGGAGAGAGGGGCTCTGGTGGAGGGGGGCTCTGGTGGAGGGGGGCTCTGGTGGAGGGGGGCTCTGGGGGATGGGGGCTCTAGTGGAGGGGGGCTCTGGTGGAGGGGGGCTCTGGTGGAGGGGGGCTCTGAGGGAGAGAGGCTCTGGTGGAGAGGGGCTCTGGGTGAGGGGGCTCTGGTGGAGGGGGGCTCTGAGGGAGAGAGGCTCTGGTGGAGGGGGGCTCTGGGGGAGAGGGGCTCTAGTGGAGGGGGGCTCTGGTGGAGGGGGGCTCTGGTGGAGGGGGGCTCTGGTGGAGGGGGGCTCTGGTGGAGGGGGGCTCTGGTGGAGGGGGGCTCTGGGAGAAGCCGTGGCGGGGCGAGCACCGGCAGGACGTGATTCGTCTCTCAGATCTGCTCGTCCGCGTGCCGTTCGCAACTCTCCACTGCCACGGTGGGCAACGCTTGAAAAAATACCACCGATATGAAAAAAAAATCGGGCCATCACCAAATCGTCTGCCTTAACCAACTCCCTGACCCCAACACGATCCGTAATTTAATATCGTTCAAGTTGAGTGACTAGCAGCTTCTCCCAGCAGCGAGAAGTATCCTGGATGCGATGTGCTGTATGCGTAAATATTTATTTCAGGGTCGCTGTCCCCGGACAGGTCCGGCTGAAATTAAGCCCTGGTTCGGGCGCACCCATTGACACTTCCATCATTACCAATCGCGATCTACAAAAAGCAATATCTGACTGGAGGCAGCGTTATTTTGCACAACAGCTTCAAATAATCAAGTCGCACGATGGCGAGCTCCACCGCCCCCCTCCGCCACCCAGCGGCGGCCACGTTGGCACCATGCGCCAACGGCGCCGCCACTGCCGCCGCCGCCACGGCACACCGTGATGGCGCGTCGAGGAGGCTCGCAGCAGATGCCACTGGGCAGGTGGTGGCGGCCGCTCTTCGACGGCAACAGGGAGGTGGAGGAGCAGCGATCGCGGCACGGCGATCAACGGCTAAATTAATAAAGTAAGCGACCGGCAAAAGTTGGCATGGTTGGGGGTGCAGGTGGTGTGCCTGGCAGCCCCGTCCGTTGCCCAGACTGGTAAACCCGTAACACCTGGGTCCACCCAACGACCGCGCACCAACAAAACACCGCCGCTCCCTGCGGACCCCAAGCGCACACGGCCTGGCACGAGCGCCGCACGGTGGCGTACGGCAACCGCCGCCGCTGTCATTAATTACCGCTCCAGCCGATGGGTCGGGCGGCGTGTCAGACGTGCCGTGCGGCTGCACACGGTCATGTAATTTATAATTATTGCCAGGGTCAGTGCATTAGTGTGAGCAATGGCGCATGCTAACCGCCGTGATGGATTGATGAGACCGAAACTTGACGGATAAGCGTGACCCCCGACTCCCGCCGAATCAGAGTTAAGTTATTTTCTGAATTAATGTCTTTCGACGTTACGGACGTGGAGGTGAAAAAACATATTGCGTCCCCTCTGAAGCGTTCAACGCCCATGCCGCGTCTCCGTGTCGTCTGCGGCGAGAATCTTGTGCGCCTGCGACACGGCGCTTCGCCAAAATAAAGGGACGCGCGCGGGAATCGCTCTCGTTGCAGAGACCATTTGGGCGAGCGACCTCTGACACGGCTTCACGAGTAGCTCCCTCCACAGCCAATTATCCACGACTCGCACTGACCACGAGTGTGAGCCGACCTCTCCCGGTGTTTGTCCGGTCGCACTTGCGTTCCCTGTCCCACCTGAGAAAGATGTGGGGCACTGTGGGACCCGCGGCTCGAACGGCTCAAACACGGCGACAGGCGCAGCGTCACAACCGAAATGGTTAAGCCTGCTAAGCACACGGCGCGAGTAGGCCGCGGTAGATATTTGATAATTGTGAAACGTCGGTTATGATTCGTTCGCCTGTCGGAGGAGTCATTTGGCGTTGTTGCCGCGGCCCCGAATTACGTCGTTAAGGTGGCGCCGATGAGGGCCGGGCTCGGTAACATCATCGTTTTGTTAAAAAAATCCACGCGCGGCTCCCGCTAACCCGAGCTGAGCCACCCTCCTTCCGGGCAGCTGTGAGCCGGGTGATCTGGAGGTCAGGGTGAGCGTGTACACATTGCCCCCCCACCGCCCCCTCCTTCTTGGGGGGAGGGGGGGGGGATTACGGAGAGAAGGGAATCTTATTTATTGCCACTTCTCACCCTGAGCCTGCATCTCGGGCCATGTTCGAGGTGTGAAGCAATCGCCACACCTCCCCACGTGCACAATGAGCGCCACGGCGGGCGAGAGTTGGGTGCCGCACAGTGATGGGAATTTTAAGAACCCCCCGCAGCAGCAGCAGCTGGATGCTGCTGACCTCAGGGCTAAGAAATTAGGCCACGAGGAATATATCTAGGCCGGTAGAAGACTTCGGTGAGTCGTCTCTGTTCTGAAAGCGTAACAGGAATGGCGGCCATCGGATGGCCATCGGTGGTCTCGTCCTGCCGTGCGGATTGAGCGAGAAGAGTCGGATTGACGGAGTCAGAGTCATGGATCCAAACAAGACGCACGTAGGTATGCAGGAAGTGATCACCATGATCAGAGGAGGAAAGCAGTGGAAGACGTGTGGCCAGTCTCATCATCAGCTGCCACGTGACAAGTGACAGACAGCCAAGAGAGAGAGAGAGTCTCGGTGTTGGCACACATGAAGGAGACATCACACCGGAGGTGAGAGATTTATTGGGCTTAACAAGCAGCTGGGGACGCTGCTGCTCATCTGGCTTTGCCGATGACCTGGGAGTGATGAGTCGGCGGTGACACGTACAGTTTAAAAAAAAAGAGGTGGCGAAAATCTCATTGCCATTTTCGCGTTGAAAGAGGCGCGCATCTGCCCGGCAATTTACCGCGGTTGGATAAACCTGCGTGTCTACTATTAGCAAAATAAGAACACATTTTAAAAGCTCGAGGCAAAACAGACCGAGCTGTGTCTCTGGGAGGTGAGTGGAATCAGAGGAGCTGCTCCACTGTTGGCATCCACTCGGGGGTGTGCACGCACGCATGCACGCCAGTCCGGGCCGCTCCGCCGCGTGTTATTTTACCTTTTCTAATTTTTCAGAAATGCGCCAAGATGCCCGGGGGGTGTCTATCCCTCCCTCCATCCGTGCGTCTGTGCGTCCGTGTCCTTAACGATAAGACGGACAGACGATGCTCCCTTACAGAGGAACCACGCACCCACTCAGCCCCCGCTGAGATCGCTCGCTGTCTCCATTACTCCCAACGGTGGCCACCACCACCACCTTCTCTCTGGCTCTCGTTCACATATTTCAATCTTTTCGCACCTTCTCTTTTTTTTATAAGTCTCTCGGCTTGTGATTTTTGTTCTTCTCAGTATGCACAGAGTACACTGTACGTCAGCCAAAATTTCTCAGAAATGCTGAAGCTTGCATTTGGTGCCTATTGGGGTTTCACCGGCTGTGCGCGCGCACGCATTCGCGACTCCAAGGGCGGCCGCAAAGCACATCGTGCGCAGATGATGCTCGAGGGGCAAGGCCACTGTGATGAACCCCATGGCGTGGCAGTACAGCAAGTAGGCCGTTGTCCCAACTACATGGCGTTTTACCCCCTCTCCCCATCTCAAAGACGTGGATTTTATAATCGGCGTCTCTGGTTTCCTCGCACACGGCAATGTGCGGTAGTCGTGAAAGGAATTGACCGACGCTCGTAGAAAATGTAGAGAAACGCATGTTGAGACTCCTCATTGAGTGAGGGCTTTCGTGGACAAACAAAACATTTCACAACCCAAGAGCCGGGGCCAAGGAGGCTGCCCGTCAGCCCAGGGGCTAGAGACACTGAGATGGGGGATCCCATACTTTACTGGCGGCTCGGCACATACATCGGTGAGCCTCTCACGTCCATTGCCACACTGGGTGTCATATTGTGCCCGCGTTCTTTTTTTATAGGCGTACTGTCCGTTTGTTTATTTTGTATAATTTACTGAATGATGATGTGGGGAATCATTCTGCCTCTCTGCTGTTAAAATACATTTTCAGGATATGGGGGTCGGGATTCAAGTGTAATTTGTAAATTTGTATCGTTTATCTCGTTATGCACAGCCTCGTCTGTTGCACCATTCTGACATGTGGCATTTGTTCATTAATTTATTCTCAAGCCGCACGGCACTCTATCGTGAGCAAGCAAGTCAAGCACAGGTTTCCAGGTTTGTTAGAGCAGTGCGCTCACCACTGTTCTCACGTCGTCTCATCCCAGCACCGTCGCACAAACCACCGGCCAATCGGCGCTAATCTCACGTGCAAAGGAATCCCAATGGAGGCTCCACCATTGGCCTTTGTGCTGAACCCCCCTCCTCTCGTCGTACAAACACCTGACGATAATCCATCAGAGAAGAGGCCACTATGGACCGAGGCGGCCTAGTTTATCGGCCTGCGGCACGAGAGGGCCCACCGAGGACTTCCGGACCCAACTCTCAGGGGTCCCCGATTCTAGGGGCTCCCCGACTCTCAGAGACCGCGAGAATTGGAGGCCCCGGACTTTCCGGGATTCAAGATGTGTTTCAATTCCATCAACCGCCCCCCACACCGCTGGGCAGGTCTGCAGCTCCGCAGGTCGTGTGGCTAAGCGCCGAGGTCACCGCGACACCGTCGGGCGTTTGCGGTGCCACGGGCAGCCCCTTCCACCGCCAGGGACCGGCCGCGTGAGCGCCGGGGGCACTTCGTGTCAGCGCGGCCTTCGAAGCAAGGTAACGTGGAAATGCGATAACAGCGCTGGCGCGGCAATCAATTACCGTCTCTATCGCGCGTTCGCGTGTAACGCAACCGTGCAGGCGTTGCTAAAGTGGGTCGCAGGGTTTGGGCTGCCACGTTTTTTTTTATTTCTCTCAGTAGCTTGCTGCTCGCTTTTATTTTTGTAACCCAGGTCTCCCTTGGAAAGAGCGACCTGTGGTCTCAGTGGACCCAGTGGGCTAAGTTGGCTCTCACCTGGTCACAAACAAAGGCTCTGTTTGTCCATCGGGCTTTAATTACACTCACCCACGTGGCGCCTGAGTTAGTCTTGAGGTTGGCAGTAAATCACGGTATTCATAAGCGCTCGTGACATCTGGGTGTAAGATGATGTCATCCGCTGGCATCTGCCTGGGGCAGCAGTGGGCAGCAGCATGCTCGGAGAGAAGAGCGACGGCGTGGGGGCGTGGACATTCGGCTGGCACAGGCTTGAGATGTACGTACTATGTTAAACTTATTCTTTGGGTCTTTTGGTAAAGTCACATAGGTTCAAATGAATACAAATAAAATAAACAAAAAACTACCATGTGATCACAACAGAAGTGATCGTCATCAGGAAGAAAAAATAAGGTGAAAGCTGCTGATGCAGACTGTTTAAAAGGTTTAAAATGGGTGTAGCCCAAATGTCATAAAACGGGTGTAGCCCAAAGGTTATAAACATCCCTTGGGGTTGTTTATGACCTTTGGCTACACCCATTTTAAACCTTTAAAACAGTCTCCCTCAGCAGCTTTCCCCCTATTTTTTTCCTCCCGATGACGATCGCTTGTGTTGTGATCGAAACATCGTAGTTTTTGGTTCATTTTATTTTTATTCATTTGAACCTGTGTGACTTTACCGAAAGACCCAAAGAATATGAATTCCTACAGTCACGAAATTTTTAAGTCAAGATTTATGTTAAACTTATTTTGCACCGTACGTAGCCAACCGCGCTAATCGTAGTTGCGACATGTTAGCCGAACACCCCGGAGGAACCACACAGCCGAACCGCCAACACCGGCGCTTGTCATTAATAACAACAGGGCAACGTGTAACAAGATGCATCATCGCCGCTAATGGCCATAATATTGATGCGGCGAGCGGCTCGCAACACCGAAAATATCGATAGCCAACAAGGTGAAATCTCGTTGCATTAATTTGACAACAATCGGCGACATTAAACAGCGCAGGGGTGACCTTGGGAGTTCGACCACCAGCCCCGCCACCAGCAGCAGCAGCAGCAGCAGCACACAGCAACAGTAGGACACAGCAACAGCAGCACAACACTGCAGCAGCACCGTGCAGCAGCTGCACGTTGCGTTCAATAAACCTCAGAAACGTTTCCGTGCAGCAGCTCTCCCCAGCCGCGGCCACAATTTCCCTGAAAGCTGCAAGCGGTGGCTCTCGCTGTCAAAATTAAATCTGGATGAGGAGCCGGAGCCCAGAGGCTGCAGCCTCGATCAGACATCACAATCTCCCTTGCCTCGCCCCCCCCCCCCTCGTTTCACAGATGCATGCGGAAACAGTGGTCATCGTTATCCTCATAAGCAGCATCATCATCATCGCCATCATCATCTTCACCTTCGCCATCTCACTGCGAGGCTGTATTCGTGGAGAGCTGCTATGCATTTGCTCGCCGTTCTTCCAAGCGAAGGGGATTTTTCTCGCTTCAACCACGGGCTGCCGCCCGGTGATACATAAAGGAGATCCATTGAACGAGACTGCACCGCACTGAGTATTCTACAGAGCCGGTGACCCCGTGGTAAAATCACGGCCAATTTCAGTAGCGAAATCCCTCATCATCCTCCTCCTCCTCGCCGTCGTCGTCTTGGCAGGTTGCGGCCAAGAAACACGCAAAGTGTCTGTTCCTCCGCCAAATTAAAATAACCTTTAGCCCCGCCGCCATATATCTTTGTCTCCAGTTTAAATATAATTTATCCATTTGCAACGGCCCCATGTTGGCTTGATCGGGGAAGAGATTTTAACCCAGACACTTGGCAGCCGGGTTCCTGGGCCACGTAGCTCAGTCTGCCGTTGCCGCATGCTCACGAACAGTGGCTCCTTATTTTTTGGCTCTAAAAGCATCACGGAAGCTTTCCCTCATCACGTGTATAATTAGCTCGGAATTGTTTCCACGTGACTCTGGGTTTCCCATACGCCGAACGCCGCACCGTGGGAGCGAGCGGATGACCACCCCTCTCGTGTCGTCTCCACGCGAGAAACTCTCCCCTCCGAGGGCTCCCGCAAGCTCGATGCTGCTGCTGGCGGCCTTGACTTGCAGAGCGAACGCCACCTGTGGGTGTCTTCGCTTCCGTGGGGTGGGGGGGGGACTTAATCGTCGATAGCCCCCCACCTCCCCCCAACCCAACTTGCCCTGATGAACCCCCCTCGTCATTTTATTCTGAATCCCCTCAGGTGCCGCTGGGATTTTCCCTCGTAGGAGCGAGTAATCGCAAAATTAAATCATATCTGGCAAAAGTCCCAACAGCAGACGGTGTCACGGCCCCACCCACTTCCACGAGAGCCCGGTAAACACGTGGACTAATGTCAGCGAGGTGATTGTGCTACCGGGAGACTTGGTGGCGAGGGATACGCCGTACGTGCCAAATGGCACTTTGAGTTTAATTGGAAGACGCGGGCATCGATCAGCTCCTGCGCGTAATAGTTGACGGCCGCGTTTTCGCCACCAAATTGGGTCAGCGAAGGTGTCTCGCTGCTGCTTACGAATCCAGATGGACTTCCTCCGACCTTTTTTTCCGAGCATTCCTCTGCCCCGTGAAGCGAGGGTGCCGCGTGGCCAGCACAAACACAGACCCGGCTTCGCCGCGGCGTCTGAGTCATTGGTGAGAATGTTCGGCTCGGAAGATTTTTATTTTTAATTTTATCTCTGGGCGTAGGCGATGCCATCTGTACCAAATCCGTACTGTTGTGCAACAAGGGCGCGGCGCGAACAATTCTGCAATGTGGACAAATTCCTTCCCTTATTATTCGCGCGTGCACAAGATCTGGGCCTACCCACAACCGGATAAACTCGGCGCGCGCATGGCGGCGGTGGCTTGCGCCGGTGTTTACAAAACCTCGGGGTCGTTCATTCCCCCCCCAAGTGGGAAGAGACGGCGGCGAGCACCTGACTGCTGGCGCATTCATCGGCTCGACCCGGCCCAAGAGGTTCAGTGCTCGCCACTGAGGCACAGCGGGTGCCTCTCATCCCCGTCCAATTGATCAATCGATACATCAAACCCTTTACTGAAGCCACGTGAGGGTCCACGCGAGGGCGGCCGCCTCCCTTTGTACAAGGAGAGGAGGAAATTGCTTCCCGTGCCGGGAAACGAACGCAGGCCGCTGTGATGAAAAGCGCGGATTATAATCACGAGCGCGCTATCTTAATAACGCGACGTTCGTACCTGCAGGCGCTAACGTGCCGTGTCAATGCTATCAAGCCGTCACGCGGAGAGCGAGTCTCGAGGGTCACGCCGGGTCTGGGGAAATTATCCGCAAAAGCAGCTTTGTTGCCGAGGTCACGGCTACAAAACATTATTCTGCAGAGGACGCCCTGACATTTATTAAATGTGTCTGTCAAGAAGTGCTCGAGGCTTCGTGTAAGCGTGGCTCAGGAAAGGGGGCAGCCTAATCCCCACATGAAGATGTAAACACAGAGGAGGAGGAGGATGAGGACAACCGGCAAACACAAATAAACTTGGTGCAGCTGGCAAAGTCGAAGGAAAGAAGGAGGAGGTGCGCTGAGATTATGCAGGCCGCGCAGGGCGCCCTCCCGTGCATTTAATCCCTCGCAGGTCATAAGGTCGTCGCAGCTGTTGGGAGGATATCGTTCCAGCTACCGCGCGTACGCATTGTCGATTTGAGTGAGCGTTATTTGCTAAAGCGCGTCAGTTAGGACCAATTACTTAACTCCCAGTGCAGCCTATTAAAGTGGAGAGAAAAAAGCCACCATGATTACGACTCAACTGCCACTTTCAAGAGCGTGACTGACCCAACATCCTCCACATCGGCCCCTCCCTCCCGGCCACATCGCCGGCTGCTATTTGGCCGGCGTCACAATCGTGGAACGATTAGCGGACCGGGTGCCCCGAGAACACCGCTTGTGGCCGCCCGGCCAGTGGGCTCTCACGTTGCCCGTCTGCGTGGCCTCTCGCACGTCGCACGGCCAAACCCCCGAAGAAGCACAGCCCGCCACGGCCTGCATTGCCGTGCTCTGCTGCAGCAGGAGCCGCAGTCTGTCTGCTTGCGCTACAGGAGCATTCGCGATGCTGTGCGAAGATTCTTGCACAAGACTAGCATTGTTCCGCAGCATGTTTATCAGGAGCACAACATTTAATCAATTCCTGGGAGAAAAGGGGCATATCAATTTCCACTTCCTTTCACCTCCAAATGTCAGCCCAATTTTGCTACGGGTGCAATTACTGCACAATTTACCCATTACAATATGCTGGGGCAATCTCGTAGCACGCTAAACAAATGATGGAATCGCTCAAATTGGAATCTCGGCGCGACGTGCGGTGCTCGCCGGGGTCAGCGCCAGCGGTGCGCCGCGTGGGGGACAACTGCGGCCCCCGCCGCCAGCACCGCTGTTACCCTCGTCACGCTCCACGCACGAAGCGCTCCCGTGAGGCCGAACCGACCGAGTGGCAGCAGCGGAGAAGGGGGGCGGTGGCAGCGGCCGGCGTGAGGGAGAGAGAGAGAGAGGAGGGTAGCAGTCCGTGCCCTCTCCCTCCTCCTCCTCTCACTCTACTCTCGCTCGCCGCGGCGGCGGCGCACAATTGGCGCAGTGTGGGCCGTGCAGCCTGGCTCCGTGTGCCGCGGTGTAAGTTTACCGCGAGTCGGGGGACGGCACGCACCGAGGGCCGATCTGATTACAACAGAAGGACCTGTCTCCACACAAGTGTGCCTCTGTTGTGCGCGCGTATATGTACGTGCGAGGGGGCGCGCGCCCGCACCCGTTCGTGTGTGTGCGCGCGTGGGGTCGGTGTGCACGTTTGCGTACGTGGTATGCGTGACGATGCGATTCAAAAACCCGGCCTGAGAGGTAAATACGGGTGGACGCACGTGCACACACACACACGCACGTGCACACACACACACACGCACTACACACACGCACGTGCACACACGCACTACACACACACACGTGCACACACACGTGCACACACACGCGCGCACTACACACACTGCCGAGCTGGCGTCTTAGCATTGGGGATTAGACGAGTGCTGGGAGCAGGGTAACCTTTGGGGAGTAGGGGGCTTGGGGCGGGTTGGAAGCTTGCAGGTATGGGCTGGGGAGGGGGCGACTGGGTGTGGACAAGAGGGAACATGTCTGGGATGAACGATGGCTTGTTCCAAGGGTGGCTGGGCTGTGTGCAGGGCTTGTGTTGAGGGATTAGGCAGGGGTGGAGTGCAACTGTGCGGTGGGCTTGAGTGCTTGGGTGTGTTCGAGGTGAAGGGGGTGACTGGGGCGCAGACCAGGTGACTGTTGACAGGTGGGCTGGGGTAGCGCTACACGTCTGCCACCTGCAAGTGGTCCACGCCAACCCAGGCCGCACAGCAATCGCAGTGCGGCGCAAGGCCTCTCTCTCGCCAGAGTTCATGTTCACCGCTGCGTTTTGTCCCCGATGTTTATTTGTGTGACCGTTGCGTTCATAGACTAAAGTTACAGAGCTGGATTTGTTTTCAGGGGACCCGTACCCAAGCTGTTAAAAAAAATGATCATGCAGTCAAAAAACAATAATTTAACAACAAAAAGGAAACTAATGAAGTTGTGAATTTCAAAGGGCCGAGGGGTGACTAAAAGGGGACAGGTACCCCTCTCAACGGCGATCACCGGCGGTGGCGCCCCACGTGCCCCCTCCACGCGGAACCCCCCGCCGCTCAGTGAGACAGACGAGGCAAAGGTCCCCCGCGGAGCCTCCACGCGGCAGGCTGTCGGGGCCAAGTGGCGTTAGCGAGAGCCTACGAAGGCCGGTACGGGGGCGCACGAATCGGGCAGTGTGGCAGGCGCCACGCCCAACCGCCTTTGTCTCCCCACCGTCGACGGTTACTCACCCCACCCGGTGCTCGCTTAAGAATGAGTGGCCCAGGACCGGTACCGTTATCCTGTGCCACGAACGTTAGCCAACTTTGATTCGGCGCGAGTCCGCATATCCACGCCCGCACTTACGTGACGACGGATGGACGGATGCTGAGAATTTCGCCGCTCGCTGCGTCTCAGCGCAGCGAAGGGAAGCGATGGGAGAGAGAGAGACCAGGCACGTTCGCTAGAAACGGAAACCCCGAGAATTCCACCCGAGGCAGAGTGCGAGCGGTGTCCGCCTGCGCGCGCTCTGTGGCGGTGCGGAGCAGCGGCTCCGCAATAAAAGCGGTCCGTGGCTCGTATATCCTGCTCGTAACCGCGGCCACGTCACGAGGTACTTGAACAAACTCCAGGGCCACGTCGCCCCGTTCAGACCCTTGCCCCAACCCCACCCCGGGCATGCGAGAGGTGCGATTGGAGGTACGCCTCGGCGTGCGCGCACGGAGGTAGCGGCAAGCCGTTCTGTTCGTTTGCTGAGTACTGCTCTCGTGTCTCTTGCGTGGATGAGTTTTCTCCGGGCACTCCGGTCTGCACCCACACGTGAAATCACTCACTCATGAAACCGATCAAACATCCCCAAAGTATTGGGGGGTGGGGGAGGCACGTCTTAAGGTGAGCCGTTAAGACCGGGCGAAGCTTTTGCAAAGAGAGAGATATGGTATCGACATTATTAATGGGCAGCTGTGGAAGAGAGATCTCATAATATTCTCGCTCTGCGCATAACCCTAAACATTTTAGAGCATTAAGTGGACATGATGGAAGACAGACGGGGCTGGTGGGGGGAGGGCGGCGAGTGTCGAGAGTAAGAGAGCTCTCACATCAGACGGGGCCAGGGCCAAACTCGCATGCGTCCGAGTGGGCTCACAACGAGCCATAAATCTCTGCCCAAGCGGCAGAAGAATGCGGTTGATGCAGCACGCAGACTGGAAATGTTTATTTTTATTTTCCCGGCCGTGTTTCCGTTTGCCCTGCTAAAGCCTCGCTGGGGGGTGGGGGGGCGAGCGAGAGGGCGAGCAGCCCCGTGACCACGTGGGGGGCACGCTCGGCGCGGAGAGCCACTCGCCTGCAACCTTGCCGCCGTCGCCGTGAGATTGAGCGGCGGCCGGGTGGCCCGGTGTAGGACACGCCGAGCTGTCCCCGCAGAGGGCCTGGGTTCAAGCCCTAGGTGCCTCTCTGTTTAGAGGGCTTCATAATGGCCATGTCAGAGACTCCGAGCCAGCAACGCTGAATGCCTGGGCTGGCTCAAGCCTTGCATCCGATGTGTCTTTCTCTGCTCTAGGGATTCGTATTGGCCGTGCCAAAACAACTGGGCCAGCACCACTGAGAGTCTAGATTCGAATCCAGATTGCAGGCTGCCCGTGATAAAATAGGGGGCTCAAGTAGAGCAGAGTTGATGGTCTCATCCCTGCCACCAGTGATGTTGAGAATTGTAAAATGTAGTTGACTTCCATCTGACGAACATCTCTATTGCCGGCCACGTGGGAATGTGCGGTGGGTGCCCTTTACGTGGAGGAGGAACGTCTCGTCGGGACCCGAGACGTTTTCCTGCGATGTCTCCTCTCACGGAGGGGGGGGGGGCAGTCATTAATCTCGCGACAAAAAAAGACGGAAAAAAATGTGACTTCAAAAACACGAGACGAGGAAGGCTTCGGCTCCGAGGATCGCGGGAGAAGCAGCCGGTCTCGTGAGAAAGAAAATGACGATTCTCGCCACTGTAAAAAATTAATAAAAACAAATGTCTCGCCAATTGACGGCAGCCGCACTCCCATCACACCACTAAAGGCACGCGAGTGAGACGAGAGTCGTCGCTGGGTGTGGGTGGGCGGGGGGGAGGTGCAGGACCAAACTGAACAATGTTGAGTCTAACCGCAAGTCGTCATCAGGAGCGCGGGGATGGCACACGGCGTGCCCTGCGTCGGGGCGGCGGCGGCAGCTCAGGACGCCGTCGCCGCCGTGAGAAGCGGGTGGCTCGCCAGCCTCGTTTGAACAACAGCAGCGCACACACACAAGGGCCCGCGCCGCACTCGCGCCACACAGCCACATTCTCCCGCAGAGTGTCACGCCCGCGTCGCACGGAATCCAACCCATCCCAGGCATGCGACCTCGGCAGCTAAGCAGGCTTGAGCCTGGATAGTGCTTGGATGGTTACAACTATACATCAAGCAGGCGTTATAAGAATTGTGGGCGGTGCAGCTGCGGCGTCTTTATTTTTGATAATAGTTTTTTACCTTTTTATCTGGCAACAAAACTGACACCCTTTTTTACGAGGAGTCATGTTTGCATAGACCACAATACCTGCAGTCATAATGCAAACAAAAAACATAACTCTGATAATGTATGCACTGTCCTTGAAGTTGATTGGTCCACATCCGAGACAGCTTTCCTTAGAGCCTAGTCTCACATGGTGTTGGACCAGATGACGCCAAAAGGCGCACAACTCAAAGACAATGCACCATCAGAGTATGAGAGCTCGGGGTTAAGCATTTACACCATTGGAACCTCATTTGCCAGTAGAAAAATATGATAATTGTTTTTTTACCCTTTTTATTTGTTGAGGGATAGCTGGCCCGAGGAGCTCGCCGCTGTCTGTGCAGGAGGAGTTATCGGGATGTTTGGGTCCCTCCGGGGCGCTGTGAGCACCGGAGAGGGAAAGCGGCGACGCTGCGGAGAGGCGGAGCGACCGCTCTCTCTCTCTCCGGCACGAACTATTAAGGAATGTGGTGTGAAGATGAATGTGGTGTTGTCTATTTTTGTTCTTTTGTGTGAATTTATTACACAGAACTGTATTTGTTAGAGCCCATTATTATAAGTCTACTGAGCATTGGGGAAAAAACAGTGCCCGGTAGCCAATGAGAAGCGTATGATTAGTACGTTCACCTCTCAAGGTATTTAAAATCCCTCGCGTATGCACCGCGGCATTTTATTTTCTGCTCTTTCGTTGCAAGCGGAGCGGCGCCCGTTCGAGTGGCCTCGGTAGGGGCAGCCCCAACCCAATCTGCCCCTCTCCTCGACATCTCAACGCGTCTCTCTACCGCCATCTGAAGACAAGAGAGCAGCGAGGGCAGCGAACCCCCACGGCGTAGCTTGCCGTGGTTTTGCCCTTTCATCTCTCGGCACGATGTCCGACGTTTTGCTCCAGGTGCTTGAAGCGTTTTCAAGACGTCATAAGAACCAGGGTGTCCACGTGTTTCCCGAGGATCGTACGTGTTGAGGCAGCTGCTGTCCTGGTAAATCTGTCGGTCTCCCCGTGACTTTAAAAGTCACGGTTGTTGACAGCTGTTTAACAATCACAGCAATATTGCACCGTTCAACACATTCACGCGCAAGCCTCTCCTCTTCTGGTACTGTGAGATATTCTACTCCCCATGATGGTTATTTTTGTACCTGCGAGGCGTTAAGCCAAGGTGCAACCCGATACACATCGGATAAAAAGGGTTCCCGAATAACCGGTCCAGCTTCTTCGAGTGCCCATCTCTGCCCTAGCAGTCTTGGAGTGTTTTAGTTTTGTGATCACTGTTCAACGCCTTTGAATAATATGGCATTCCATATAATGCAAATGTGTAACCCAAAGAATTTGTGCAACCCACTCCAACATTGCGCAGTCGCCTTCTTGACTCAACCGGGAGAGATAGATGTTTGTGCGTGTGTGTATGTGTGCGTGTGTGCAGGTATGTGTGTATGTATGTGTGCGTGTGTGTATGTGTGCGTGTGTGCATGTATGTGTGTGCATGTATGTGTGTATGTGGGTATGGCCTCAAGGTGCACATGGCCTGGCACAGGCGTCGTGGGGACGCCACCGCCACTTAGTGGCGAATGGCGGTTGTTGTTGTTGTGGGTGTGTATGTGTGTGCATGTATGTGTGTGTATGTATGTGTGTATGTGTGTCGAGCTTCTTTGGCACCGTACGTAGCCAATCATGCTGATCGGATAGCGGAGGAGGCGACTCGTCTGCTCGTTTTGTCGCCAAAGCCGGTGGTGCAGTGCGAGGGAGCCCACGGCGAGTGGCCTGCTGGTCACAGCGGGATTTAGTGGGCGATGCTGAGCTCTCGCCCGCCTTGATGCTGCTGCTGCTGCTGCTGCTTGCGCTCACTGCAGGCTCGCGCGCGTCAAAGGGTGTCGGATTATAGGGCGGATGCACAATGCGTCCAAATGTCTCGAGCGTTCATTTTCTCTCCTCCCTTTGTTGCCCTGACAAAGGGAGTCGTCCTTGCTGCTGCTGCTGCCGCCGCCGCTTTAGACCGTCCCATTGATTTGTAAACAATCCACACAATGATGAGCCAACACCACGCCGCCGTGAAGTTCTCAAAGAATAAAAACACCGCAGACAATGGGAAGCAGGTAGGTACTCAATCATTTGACAAAAATTGGTTTGCGATCATGTAAAATAAATAAACAAGGTGATGCCACCGGAGCCTCACAAAGCCTGGCAATATGCAACACCGCCGTCAAATCTGCGATCTGCAGCCCCCCCACACCTCCCCTGCCTCCACTCCCCACCCCCTGAGCTCCCCCCTTGCCTCCCCCACCTCCGCAGTCCCCTCCCCGCGCCAGCCGGCATCCACGACAGTGGGTCCCTCGCCTTTGCTGCAGCCTTGCACCCCTTGGGTTCTCAATCGTGAAAACAATATACACATTGTAATACATACGAAGGTTTCACGAAACAAAGTAAGTTGTACTTACGAGCCCACGCTTAATTTGTCTTTTCGATTATTTACTTTCTTAAAAAAAAGATCTGGCCATGTCTCGCATGCCCACAAAGGGCATCTCGCACCCCCAGTTCGTGCGTGCACCCCAGGCGAAGAAGGAGGAGGAGGAGAAGAGCCACTGCTCTACACGCAGTGGGTTGCCGGCACCGAGACCTTCCGTGGCTGCCGTGTGGCCCGGGTGACGAACTTCGCCACCAAAATGAATTCCGAATGCAGCTGTGGCCTGTTCCGCGTCGGCGTTTCGCAACTCCGGTCCTCGTGACATCCATGCAAACGTTTGCCACCGCACACCGCAGCGTACCTGGTGTTTGGTAATCACTGAACGCCGCCTTGCATGCGGGGGATGGGGGGGGGTCACAAGTGGTGGAATTGTGGGACCCTGTTCGAGAACATTCGGAGAGGCACGATGTTGTCCAGGGTTGGGCTGCTCTCTGCTAGACCGGTTTAGCTGGGAGGCCGCCCGTTCAGCTGTCGTCTCGCTCCGTCTGCTGCAGGAAGCACTGACGGAATAGTCGATGCCCCTCGCATTCCAAATACAAAATGTATCCACCTGCGTGCGTCACCTATGAACTGGAAGAAACTAAAACCCGAGACGGAGTATGTCACCAAGTGAAACCGGAGCCCGGAGTGGGTGCTGTGAGCTGTGCTCCATCATCCGCCACTCCTCCTCCGCGCGATCCGTTTCGCGTCGCGCGGAAACTTTGTTGCGGCGACAGCTGCCACTTTTGTTTCGCCGCGTTCAGGGTCGCTGCCTCTCGGGCACCGCGTGGCCTATGAGACTCATCGCTTCACAGCCAGTCCGTGCCGACCTTGGGCGGCGCTGCCCCGGTGCCGCTCTCTCGTTACCGAGCGCCGGGCCAAAGCAGTGGCGGCGACGACGCCCGCGCAGATCGCCGTGGAACTCCGCAGACGTCCGCCCGTGGAGGTTTTGCCGTTTCCGTCCATCGAATCTTGTCCCCCCCCCCCCACCCGTAGTGGAGTCGGCAAAAGCCGAAGAGCGCCACAGCTCCCGTTTCCACTCAACACCCTCGGCATTATCGCATTACTGCAGGGAGGAAAAGGTGCGGTGGAGGAGTCTGGGGGGGGGGGTCTGGGTTACTGATGGTGGGGGTCTCCGTTCGTCTCCCTCGTATAATTTAGGGTGCTGAGGTTTGCGCACGTGGTAACTCGGGACGGGTCTACTTGAATCTCTTCGGGCTCCTTTGTTCGTTGCGGGGGGTGGGGAGGGGGTCTCACCGCCATAAATATTTATCCCGCTTCCGCTGCGCTGCCTCAAGCCGCGTGCTCGGGGTTACCGCACACAAAGCAACGACGCCGCTCGCTCTCCGCTGGTCGTGCACGCGCGCTCTCCCATTTTAATCTACCCTCAAGAAGAATATATATTTTTGAAAGTTACGCGCGTGAAGAATGACAATTGTGTGCGGAGGGGGCGCACGGCGGTGTCGTCGTGCGCAGGGATTGCCGCGTCCAGGCGGGAGGCTTCCCGGCGCGGGCATCAAAATCTTCACTCGGCACAACCCCCCCCCCTCGCCCACCGAGTGCTTTGTCGAGCAGTGGATTACATTTCACTTCGCGCATGAAGAAGATCGCGAGGACAAAACGCACGCACGCAGCCGCTCGTTAATTACCGCAATCGGTTAGCGCCGATCTGAGTTGGCGGGGCGCTGCGTGCCAGCGACAGGCTGCTGTCCGACAATTCGGCCCACCAACCCGGCGCAGCGCGAGCGGCAATCACGCGGAGCTCGCCCGCGGGGAGGCTCGCGAAGAAATGAGCGACGAGTCTCCGACGCGGTGCGTCACGAGCACCTTCACGGCTGCACGTGCCAAACTATACGAGTCGATCCCGATATTCCAAGTGGCCTCTCGCTGTGCTCTGAAGAGAGAGGGCCCTCTGCCCTGAGCAGGCGTTGGCCGATCGCCGTGTGCGGCAGATTACAACTCAGCGCTCATGCAGGCGCATCGCAGAGCGCATCGCAGAGCGCTTCGCGTGTCTCTGGGCTACGAGGCAGCGGTGTTGGCGATGGCGTCGTGGGCTTCTTCCCTCTGTGATTTTTATTTACAGCACTGCCACTGCGGTTCCGCAGAGTTCCATTGGTGACTCACCCTGTCTGTAACTATGGAATGAATAAGCAGACAATACACGCCTCCTTACCTGTTTTTCGACATGAAAACCAAACTTATTTTGCATCCGATAGGCCACATGGTCTTCTGGGAGTGCGCACTTTCAGCAGCATTGGTTTGATACGAGCAAAAACTCTGGACCGCTTTCGACCTTCAGTGTCTCAGCAGCAGCAGCAGTCAGGCTCGCTTAAACCAATGCTGGTGATCTGCCCAAAGTTTACAGGCAAGGAAGGGTATTTCCTGTTAGTGTGGGTCCTAGCTTATCGCAACATACAAAAACACGACCACGATTCGTCTCCTACTCAAAATCGGCCAATGCTCTCACTCCCCATTCGCGTCGCTACCAAAAACGACGACGGAGACATTTCCCCGAGACGCTTGAGCGACAAATTGTTCTGCGTGAAGTCGGCGGTGACATGACAAAGTGATGGCTTTATTTGTTTTGCATTACTTCACTTGATCACGCTGCCCACGCAGTTGCCCAACGTTTATTCTGCGACGCTTGACAAGTGACAGCCGGTTTTTCTTTTTTAATGTCAACCCCCTCCACCCTCTCGCCCTCTCGTCGCTTTCCTCGCAAAATCGCACCCTAAAATACAATCTCGGAAATGTAGACGCGAAGCGCGGCCGGCTCACGTAGATCGCTATCACAGCGTTGCTCAACACGACGAGTTCCTCGGGTGACTTTGGAGATTTGATTTGCCCACAAAGAAAAAAAAGCAAAACAAAGCGAACGAACGAGCGTCCGGAGCGGCGGGAGCCCAGAGTCTCCACCGTGCTGCTCGTCCCGCCTCTATTATTTTAACAGTCGAGACGTATTTCCACCTGGTACCTCGCCGCAGAATCCGAGCCGCCACGGAATGGGGAATTCTGGAATTCGCTCCGGCGGGATGCCCCTACAAATGTTCAATCGCTCTGCGAGCGTTCTGCCTGCTGTTGAAAAAAAATCTCAACGGTCAGAGAGACCCCCCCCCATCCCATCCTAACCCCCCACCCCCTTCTGCTCGTCCCCGCTGGCAATAAACTCCACGAGAAAATGATGACTCCACTTTGCGTACACAACAAAGCGTTACTTCGTTTCATAAACACCCGAGCAAATGTCCATTGAGAGTTTGTACAAATGACCGACTGCCGAATATAAATACTGTCCGCGCGTATGCAAATACTGCCGTGCGCTGCTGCTACGAACCCATCGACCTTCATTCAATTCCCAGCCGAGGCTAACATCGGTCGCAAGTGATGTCTCAAGAGGTCCTGGGCCTCTCTAGGTCGACTCGGCCTCAACAGGAGTGGCCACACGGCCCCCTGTGCACAAATAGGTGCTCGCAAGTGGCACTCGCCTCGACAGTCTGCGTCGCTCTACGAAGGATCTGCGTCGTGCCATTGTATATATGCATGCGTGAGTGTTTGTGTGAGTGTTTGCGTGAGTGTTTGTGTGAGTGTTTGTGTGAGTGTTTGTGCGAGTGTTTGTGTGAGTGCATGCGTGAGTGTTTGTGTGAGTGTTTGTGCGAGTGTTTGTGTGAGTGCATGCGTGAGTGTTTGTGTGAGTGTTTGCGTGAGTGTTTGTGTGAGTGTTTGCGTGAGTGTTTGTGTGAGTTTGTGTGAGTGTTTGTGTGAGTGTGTGAGTGTTTGTGTGAGTGTGTGAGTGCATGCGTGAGTGTTTGTGCGAGTGTTTGTGTGAGTGTTTGCGTGAGTGTTTGTGTGTTTGCGTGAGTGCATGCGTGAGTGTTTGTGTGAGTGCATGCGTGAGTGTTTGTGTGAGTGTTTGTGTGAGTGTTTATGTGAGTGCATGCGTGAGTGTTTGTGTTAGTGTTTGTGTTAGTGTTTGCGTGAGTGTTTGTGTCAGTGTTTCGGTGAGTGTTTGTCTGAGTGTTTGTGTGAGTGCATGCGTGAGTGTTTGTGTGAGTGTTTGCGTGAGTGTTTGTGTGAGTGTTTGTGCGAGTGCATGCGTGAGTATTTGTGTGAGTGTTTGCGTGAGTGTTTGTGTGAGTGTTTGTATGAGTGTTTGCGTGAGTGTTTGTGTGAGTGTTTGTGCGAGTGTTTGCGTGAGTGCATGCGTGAGTGTTTGTACGAGTGTTTGCGTGAGTGTTTGTGTGAGTGTTTGTGTGAGTGTTTGTGCTGACAAAGAGCAGTCGCTGAGCTACGAACACGGCGACCCGAGACGTTAACATGTCGGGTCCTGGGCCTTCCCTACTTTGACTCAGCCGTAAATGATGTAGCTGGTGTGGTATGTAAACATCAGCACTGGGGAGATAAAGGCGGCCGGGCGTCGTCGTTGTTGATGGCCTTAATCGGTGCCCGCGAATGACGATGGCCTAAAATCAGCCCCGCGTGGGCTCCATTGGGGACCTCCGACTTAGTCGTGGTGTGAACAACACTCGAGCAGGTGTTGGTGCCTGGGTGTGCTGTTGCGAAGGTGTGCGTGCGAGCGCGTTATGCGTGTGTAAGGGTGTGTGGACGTCTGCGTGTATCGGAGTCTGTGGGTGTGTGTGTGTCTACAATGTGTGCTCCTCTTTGTTTCCCTAGACGCTGCGTGGACAAGTGCTCTTATTTGCCCGTGTCAAAATCCAGGTGTGCGAGAGAGCGCACGAGACTGTGCACAGCGCAAGCGGCCATCGGCGCCGCGTGTTGGATGCAGCCGGAAGGGAATTGGCTGAGCGGCAGGGTAGATTGAAACGTTGCGAAAATTCATCCAAATGCCGACAACTCTCAGGCGTCCTCGTCCCGAGAGGATCTGACAAGGTCACGCTGCAAGGTGCGGGAGCCGCAGGGTGCTCGCGTACGCGAGGACTTGCGCTCGTGGTAGTACGCGCACAGAGGCAAATACACCCCGTGTAGCCTACACAGGCTGTCGGGGCAAGTTGCGTGAGTGAGCTCTTATTAAAGGCCGGCAGCGCGGCGCACGAGGGGTTGGTGGGACCCGCGCCACGCCCGGCCAGCAGCACGGCATTGGGACGTTGGGGCAGTTCCGTGAATGTGTGGCCCGATGGAGGAAATCGGGAGTACCCCGAGAAGGATACAAAGAGAGAACATTCAAAGTTCCGCACAGATGGATTCCATCCTCTTACGGTGCCACAATCTGGCCATACGTTTGTGATAATCTACAAGGGAAATATCTATTTTCAACATTTTAACACGATCGTTGAGCTGTGTATTCTTTTTGTACCTTTTATCTGACACGCACGTATTAATCAAAAGCACGCGCAAGAGGCTGAACCGTAGGCAATCATGTCAACCGTGAGCGGAGTTTGTTGCAATTATGGGAGATCGAGTGAGATCTGAGTGGCGTGGTGTCACCTCGCGAGGAACCCTTCTTTCCGTGGCCTCTGCCCCGCGGCGAAATTGGCAGCGCCGCCTCCTCCCGTCTTCCCAGGCAAGGTGCGGCCGGATCGCACGACACTGCCATCGCGACGAACATTTAGTTTCGCAGATCCGCCGCTTGCCATTGTTTAAACTGCCGCGGGGCACAAAAGAGCGTTTTGTCGAAAATTCTCCGCCCAAACTCAAGGGCGGGTTTCTGTTTGATGGTTCTCTGGGGGTAAAAGGCCAATGTGGGGATTCGCAATTTGGGCTTTAAATGAAATTTTACGCTAACGCGGCGCGTCTGGAGCCAGATTCTTTCTCGTGAAATAATTCAAAGCTGCGATTTAAATGCCATCATTTTCCGATCGCACGTCACGCCTCTCGTTGAGTGTCATGTCAAGCGCGAGCGAAACGGCTACACGCGTGTCCTTCGCCGGGAGACCGGCCAGTGGGCTCAGCGGGAGGGAGAGCAAGCTCGCACTCACAAGGGTCAAGAGTTCAAGTCATCTTCGAGGGTTGACTCAGCCCATCATCATCATCATCATCATAATCCCTCCAAAACGAGCACTATTTTGTCAACAGTGGTCGTTGTCCCCGATGGACAGACTGGCCACCACCATAGGAATGTGGAATTTCCACCGCTGGCTCAGGGCTGTAAACGGGAGATGAGATCCAAGGCATCTGCTCGTTTGAGCAGCAGGAAACCACTTTGACTTTTTTTGGTTTTAACCGAATAAAAAAACACGTGGATAATCAACCCCTCAGAATCAGAATGTTTACTTAGACTGAGCTATGTCCAACAAGGAGGGGGGGGGGGGGGTCAGAAAGTAAAAAAAAATACCGACAGGAGCGCAAAATACAGGGAAACTAAGCAAGTCACTGAAAGTAAATAAATACAAATAAAATAAGGTACATAAGTACAATTCGCAAAATTATTTAAATTCCTGCCGATTTATGCTTTTGGATGTTTAGCCATTTCCTGTTCAGTCAGTTGCCCGAATCAATGAGGGAGCAGAACAAGTGATTCATTCGTTGTCTAAACGTCGAGAGCACAGCGTGGCCACGGTCGGTCGAGACGTGAGCAGGCGATTAGATAATTAGCGATTTACATAAACAACGGAGCCGAGTGTGCGATGCTCGCTCTCGGGCGAACCTGACGGCGCACGTAGGGCCCGTGGAACCCGCGGAACCCGCGGCAATTAAAACGCCCCTGCGCAAGAGAATTACTGCCGGCAGCGAAACAGGGAGACGTAAATAGACAGACGCTCATCCTTCACCTCAAAGCACAGCCTACGCAAAACAACCTTCCCCACCCACCCACCTACCCCTCACACCGCCACTACCCCCTCCCTGCACCACCCCCACCCCACACACCCAACCCAACACCCAACCCCGTCGATACTCAATCAATGCAGCGAGCCGACAGCCGCAGCCACAGTCAACTTCACTATTTGGACCGATTTTATTATTGCTATTCCCTGCGGTTTTTCACAGCCTGTCAGGGCGGCTTACCCAGAATGATGCTTCCCCAATTGGCTAGATAAAATGTGCGCCTCTGCGTGTGCGTGCGCGCGCGCGTGTGTGTGTGCGCGCATCCCTGTGCATGTGTGCGTACATATGCATGCACGCGTGTGTGCGCTTGTGCGCATCTCTGAGTATGAGCACGTGTGCGTACGTAAGTGTGTGCGTGCATCTCTGTGCATGTTGTGCCTGCGTGTGTACGTACGTGTGTGTGCCTCTCTGCGTGTATGATAATCTGTGCGTATATGCCTGTGTGTGTGTGCACGCATCTCTGCGCATGAGCACGTGTTCGTATATACGCGTGTGTGCGCGCCTCTGCGCACGTGCGCGTGTGTGTGCATCTTTGTGCGTGAGCACTCGTGCGTGCGTACGTGCGTGTGTGTGTGTACGCATCGCTTTGCTTTTGCACGTGCGCGTACCTACGTGCGTGCGGCCGTGCGTGCAAGGCGGGACGCGAGGGTACCGTCCGTAGTCCTCTGCTCGTTTGAAATGCAGAGCGGGCTAATGAGAGGCTCTCGGGGTGCGCGAGGATTTTATGAAAATTTAATGACCGGGCCCGGCGCGAGCTGCGAGCAAAACGTCGTCGCCCCCTCGCATGTCCCCAAACCTCGTCGTGTGTTGATAGCAGCAGACGCATCGCATTCGCGGTGCCTGTGAACCCGCGGAGATCTGGTGGCATTTTTCCGCCAGTGGAGGAAACCCATGTAACATATGTTTAACCCCCCCCCCCCTCCGCCACACCTCATTAGCAACCGCAACAATTCGTTTTTACAAATCTCGATACATTTCCACGCAGCTTGACATTAACTCCGAACCACTCCCATGCCCTGCCGCAAGCAGAGCGTGGCACCGCCGCCGATGAGTCTGTCCCGCATTCGTTTAATTTGGAGGAGCTGAGCGCGTGGCGTGATCGCAAAGCCGCGGTGGATTCCACCGTCGTGGACTGGACTAAGCCGGGCATTTCGGTTGTGCCCTTCAAGAGCAACACCCCCCACCCCCACTCCTACGCTCCACGCCCCACAGTCTGCAAATACCGGGACGGGTTTCCAACTATTTACAGCGTCTGGTTTGCCTGCGTCACGGAACTGGCATTGTGCTGTAATCTCGCCCGAGTTGGAATGCATTTGCTCTAAGTCCCCGTGTATACGCAGGGCGCGCTGACTGCTGTCGCTTCTGTTAAATTGCCTGCTCCGCTCCAAATCCCCAATCTCGTGGGGCACTAAGTCCTGGCTCGAGGATTAAGAATAAGTTCTTATCCCGCACTGTTTAAAAAAAGCAAATACGGCCACTCCTGAAAGCTTATCACTTTGTCTTATAAGCCTAATCCATACCCTGTCCGAACAGGCACGGAAGCGACTGTCAGATTTCATCATCGTGCAGAGGCGCTGGCCAAGGTGAGACCCCTGCGTATGGGGGCTGGGGGGAGAGGGAGGGCTGCCTCTTGTGGGGGTCTGCTTGCCATGGATGTGGGGGTCCGTGGGGCAGTGGGAGGGCCGCGTGCCCCGAGCCGTGCCCCCACAGTGAGGCAGCGCTTCCCCACGTCCTCTATGAACAGGAGCACGGTGAGTGCCAGGCACAAGCAACCCATGTAACCCGAGGCCTTCATTCAGCACTCTGCTGACATTACACATTTATATTTATGATCCCTTCAGCCTGTCCATGCCTCTGGGATTGCATGCAATGAGCACACAACAGTGAGCTCTTGCTATGGAGAGACTCATCCCTGGCATTGGAATGAGGAATGTCCACCACTGGGTCAGGGTAGATTAGGGGGTTCGTAATTGCCGGCACTGCTGAAATTCCACGTTTGAATCCTGGCAGCCGCCCGTGATTAAACCGGGTCCTCAACTTTGGCAGCCGCCCAATAAAACCCATCATTATGTGGCTTCGGCTGTGAGAATTAAAATAATCGTTTATACGGCGCCCTTAAACAATGGATATGAAAGCGCCGTGCGTGTAAATGAGGAAGGGGTACGGGGAGAGAGCCTCAATAGAGAGAGAGCACCAGAGAGAGGAGGCCTATGTAAGGTTCACTTTGACACGCAACTGATATTGTGCAAACAAAGGGGGTGTCCAAACAAAGGGGGTATCCAAAGCAATGTCCCTGGCACACGGTGGTGCACTTCCTCGTAACGTGACGCCGACAGTGCAATTGGCATTTAATTGGGAAGAAAGCAAAGGCAAACTCAACATGCTCGTATTGACCAAACCGATTTCCTCCATCAGCTGAACATCCTCCACGTACCTTGCCTAACGGGTTATGCTGTGTTAGCAGCGATGCACAAATAACAACACATTCAACACGCTCGTCAGTAACACCGCGTGGCGCTAAAAGGAGACAAATATAATAGGCGACGTTTCAGGCAATGGCCCTTCTTCATTAAAATTGTACTGTTGCATGAGTGCCACTCCAACGTAGCATGGGAGGAGATGCGCTGCCACCTTCCACGAACTGACGATCACAGAATCGCCGAACTGCGACTGCGATGAAGTCCAAACCATCAACCGCATATTCTTAGGTCTTTTTCGGTAAAGTCACGTAGGTAAAAAATTAAAATTCATAAAAGTAAAAAAAAAAATAACGACGTTTCAACCGCATCACCGACGAACGCGCTCCGGTCCCGGCGGCGTGACCGCGATCCGCACGGCGCTTTGAAAAAACACCTCGCGCTCAACTCGGACGCGTTTCAACCTCTAGTTTGCTTTTCCCTTCCTGCCATCCGAGAGGCGAGGACTCGGGTAAGTGCTGCCGCCGCCGCCGCCGCGGTGATGGCGTGCGATCTGGACCCGCGTGGCAGCCCCGGGCGGCGCTCATCGTCGGGGTGAGCGAGCCAAAGAGCCGTCGCTTTGAACTCCCCGCTGTCTCGTTTACGCTCGAAGTAGTCCAGAGGGAAACAGGGAGAGAGATAGAGAGGGGTGGTGGGGGGTTTAACACAGAAGCCAGCAAGGACGAGGGGTAGCATCGCAGCTACTGCTGCTGCCGCCCGCGCGTCCCGTCCCTGTGTTTGGTTACCAGGCGATGAGGTCGCGTGCCCACAGAGCCGACGCGGTCGCACACGGTTCCCATTACGACGTGAAACCGTGTAAGGGCAAATTAGGTGAGCGCGCTCTGGGCCAGAAGAAAGCGAATAAATGATTAAAACTTGCTGTGCTCCCTCCCGCGGTGCCAATCAATTCGTAACCCCCACACACACACACACCCTGCCCCCCATCCCTTGCCCCTCCCCATCGCCCCGCAAACCGAATAAAATCCGCCGCGCGGAGCGATGCGTGGGCGGTGAGCGTGGAGTGCGCGAATGTCACGGGGAGGAGTTCGCGCGCGCGCGGCGCGCCTGCCAGCCCTGCCCGACGGGGCATCTGCGGCACCAGCGACGTCGTCGCCGCCGCTTTCCAGGCGCCCTCGTGCTCGCGACGCGCGCAGCTCCGTCCCCAACGCGACCACTGCGCAGCCACCTAGGGTCTCTCTCTCTCCGGTTGACGAATCGACATCCTCTGCAAGATAATCTCTATTGAGGCTCCTATTCTCGCCTGCCTCCGTCTCTCTCTCCCCAGCGTGCTTCATCTTTTTCATTCATGTCGCTCTCGTGCCAACTGTCTCCATCTGTCTCTCTTTCCTCTCCCCGCCTATCTCTCAAATTCCTCTCCACCCTCCACTCTCTCTCCATCTCGTTCTTCTATCTCCCCCCCCCCCCTCTTCGCTTTCGCCACGTCTCAACCCCTCTCCCTCTCTCTGTATTCCTCTCTCTTGCTATCTCTCACTTCTCTCTTTCCTCGTCTATCTGTCCTCTCTCTCCATGTCTCTCTATCCACTTTGCTCTCTCCACCCTCTCTCCGTTTCTCTTCCCTCCCCTCGTCTCACTTTCTCCCCTGCTCTGTCTCTCTAATATCCAAGTGCAGGATGTTTTTTGCCGATGAAACTGCCTACGGAGACGAGCGAAGCCGCCTTCGACGATGCTGTTGTTTGTATCTCCACCGCGCTCCTCTCGGCGTCTCCTGCCTGCTCCGTCTCGTCGATTCTCCGCCACGCGAGTGAAGCCGGGGTCCATGATCGCGCTCGCCGCGTGCATCTGTGCGAGCGAGACGACGCCCGCCTGCGTCTCGACTCGAGAGAAAAAGCATTCCCCGACAGCTTGTCGCTACGCAAGCACTTTGCATGTCACGAGCTGCAGGTAGAGGCGCAGCCCCGAAACGTCTTGCTCACGCCACTGCTGGCGGGAGGGTCCCCCAGTCGAGGGGATTGGGGCCCAGAGGTGTTAAGAGGGTGGGAGTCCCCACACTTGACCCCACTGCACGCGACCTACCGATCGACTGACTGTGGTGCCCCCATTTAATCGTTACTACGATGATGAGCCAAGAATGTCTGTGCGTCCCGCGCGTGACGTCACTCCACATGCCGCACCCCCCGTCATTAATATTCATGAACGGGTGGATTTTTCCACTCACGCAGAAGGCCCAGTGTGAACATTCCACATTCCCATGGTTGGGGCCAGTCTCGACGTGTTGTCGCTGGGATTATGGGCCGAGTCGACCCTTGGCCGACGGCCAGGTGACCGCTAGATGGCAGTGCAACAACGGATTCTTAAATCCATCTTTGTGGAAGCGTCAGCGCTTTCCCCACCTCGTTGCGTGGAATTTCCCCAGGGTGCTCGCAAGGTTTCTCCCCGCGCAAGGCCAGACTCCCATCGGGAGGCGTTGGTCGAACGTGCCGATGCAACAGGACCCTCCTTGAAGAAACACGAGTCTTGAGACTGAGCGAGGCTTTGCTGGGCAAACAAACAGCATCATCATCTTTGTATAATTGCGATTGTTCTTGTTGTTGTTTGCCCTGACACGGGGCACACGGTGGCTCGTCCTCGCCAGCGAGAGCACAACAGGGCCCGTACCGCCCGCTCCGCGGCAGACGGCCGGCTTTGCGGGAGCCGGAGCTAAGCGACCGGTGGTAACCGTAAACGATTGAGTTGCCAAACGCCATAATGCAACCCTGTATCAAATCATGACTGGATGCACCTGACGATTAATGTCCCACGTGGGTCCGGAGAGCAGAAGCAATTTTATTCGTGGCCTCCGAGTTACAGAGCCCTGATTGCCGCGCGTTGCACAGCAGCAGCAGCAGCTGCCGTGCATCTGGAGTCGTTCCCGAGACGCGTCGTTAGACGCGATGTCCGACGTTTCTCTCTCTCTCTCCACGCGCTAGGAGCCGTCAGTGGCATAGAAAAGGGAGGTGCGGGCGAAGCGTTGGACATGAATGGTGGGGGGGGGGGGGGTCAGTGGGGGAACAGCTATGAGAGCCTCAATTCGGTTCCTGAAGAAGCTCTCAGCACATTAAGGGAAACGTCGGACATGATGCCGAACCGCACGCGGAACAACCCGAAAAAACACCGGGAGCGCTACCGCAGATTTCACGATCACAAAGTCCGCGCGCAGATCGCGGCCTCCATCGTAATCGCCCCCCCCCCCCCCCCCCGTTGCTGTCGTCACAATCGTCAACGGTGCCCCGATGATGACACCGGGGCCAGACACCTGCACTGTATGACGTCGTCATGGCGACGCGAGGGGGTCCCCGGGATGGAACCGCCTCCCGCACGTGGCGCAGGCCCCTCGTGGTGGTCGCGTTGCGAGCCCACTGCGTTCTGTTCGCGTTGTTGCTCCGGTCAGATTGTCCGGGTGCAGTTGTGCGTGTGTTGTTGGGGGGTCGTGTGGCCTGGCCACATTACACCCCCCCCCCACCACCTCCCCGTCAAGGGCTCGCAGAAAAGTGGCGACGTCAAGGGCCCAGGGGTGGTTAGAGAAGCGCCGAGAGGAGATGAGTGAAAGTGTCTCTCAAGGGAACTCCTCCTGCTCCTCCTCCTCCTCCACACGCGGCCAGAAAGCGCAGCGCCGTCACGGCCGGGCGTGAGCCCTGCACGAGGTGGGACGGGGCTCGCCACCCACCCACTCACCTGCTCACCACCCACCCACCCACCCGCCCGTCTGCTCACCACCCACCCGTCTGCTCACCACCTACCCACCTGCTCACCACCCACCTGCCCGCCCACCCACCCACCCGTCTGCTCACCACCCACCCGTCTGCTCACCACCCACCCGCCCACCTGCTCACCACCCACCCACCCGCTCGTGTCCACGCACGCAGCGGCGTTCTGGTTGACTGCGCCCGAGGTGGGGGGCGCTCCGGCGTCGTAAAAACCCAACCACGTGGTGCTGGAAGGAGATTCATCTTTTGCCGTCGACGTTCTGTGTCGCGACCCGTGGCACGGCCCTCGGGCTCCCCTTACTCGCCTGTCGCAGCAGCAGTAGTTGGTGGCGGTGAGACAGATGCGAGAGGAGCGTTCCCATTTTCCTTCCGCTCCGACTCACGGCCCGACGCACGTCAAAGCCCCCATGCGCTCGCTCACTCGCCAACAAATAAAAAAAAGACAAAATGCGCCCACCGCGATTATTGTAACGGCCGGGTGCTTTAAAAGGACTGAATTTCAAACATGTGTTTTCAATTAGGCTACACGGCTGCCTTCAGATCTCTCCGTCTCCAGAGGGAAAAAAAGGAGCGTGGGGAGAGGAGGACGGCGTGAGTCGTCGGGCAGAATCAAATCTGTCGGCGAATCGCGGCGTGAAGGCGCTCCTCCTGCGATGGTCTCCCCGGGATCCCCCCCCCCCACCTCCCCCATGTCCACTCCACCCCCCTCATTCCCACAGGAAGGCGGTCGATAACAACACAGCGAGTGGGATGACAGAGACGAGAGCGAGGGAAACGCGGCAGTGCTGGGAGGAAAAGGGGACTGAATGAACAAAAGACTTTGAGAAGAGAGCCATGAATGTTTGATATGAAAACCACGACTCCGAATGAATGACCCAAGAGACAACGTGCCGGAATGAAAGAACAATGTCAGACCAGAACCCTGAATGAATGAACCAGGAGACCGGCGCCTGGCGTGAGCGACACGAGACAGAGGGGCGAGCCCAGACCGGTCAGCTGCGCAGTTTCCCACTTGGCTACGCGAAATATAAACACTGCCGTCAGGGCGGGGGGCGGGAGGGGGCTGGAGGGGGAAATGGTGGTGGGGGGGGGCAGCCGTTGTGTGTGGCCATCAACCGGGGCTCCGCGCGGGCGGTCGTGTCTCCCCGACGCTCCGGGGACGTCGGGGAGACACGAGCGTCGGTCCACGCGCTCGTCGTCCGTGATGGGAGCTCTCCGTGGCGGCGGCATCGGCCCCCTCTCGGGGTGCACCGTCTGGCTGGTGCAGTGCGGCTGTATGACCATACTTCACCACACTGGTCACATCTGTGAGAAAAATAAATGGCCAAGTTTGCCCACGGGGGGGTGGAATTGGCGAACATTCTGCCCAGTCGCACAGCCAACAACGATAACGATTCGTTTTTGATGGCGCGCCCTTCACGCCGGGGCGTCTGGGAGAGCCTCGCACGCGAAACGCCGCCTCACGTCTCAACACACGCGCCAGGCAGCGCTTGCCTCTTTCGGCAGCCCTGAATCGAGGGTGGAAATTCCACATTCCTGTGGAGGGAACCGCGACGGACGGTGCAAACGGCTCGGTGGCTCCCCGCACGGTGCCCATCGGCCAGCCTGGCGGCTTGCCACGCGGCTTGCCACGCAGCTTGCCACGCGGCTTGCCACGCGGCGCAGTCGCGGGGTTTGCGCTACTGCGGCCAAGGCGGCGTTTGGGAGTTTTTCTCAGGCCGTGAAAGGGGCGCGGTAACAGCGTTGGTGCGCGGCACGGTGGGGGGTGAGGACTCGTGGAACGTCCGCACGAGAGATGTGGCGCACGCGCGCCGCGTACGTGAGCGCCGTGTACGTGAGCGTCGCAACTCCGCGATGGGATCGGTGGATCACGCAAAGATCCCCACGTGTCAAAACGGATGCTCACCCGCAGGGCCACAGGGAGGTGTTCGTACGAGGCAGTACAGCAAGTAGGTTCGTGATCTATCCGTACAGCAAGAGTTTGAGTGTTATATCCTGTCTATGCGTGGTTTTTTCCTAATCTTCGCTCACAAGTAAAACGTTTTTGCACGTAGGTGGCCAAACGTTGAGAATGAGCTTCGAGACAGCTCAACCGATTGGCTCGGCTGGTAATTCCAGCCGGCGCTCGGCCGATTCTTGTTTAAAACTAAAATAAATATGCGGGAGATATCGATCGGCTCAAACATCACGGCCCGTGTAGGAATGAATGCTTCCACAACCCGGCCAATAAAGATTTCAGTGATAAATTGTTTGAATGCAAATAAAAGTTGCTGTTATTTTTTTTGTTCAACTCTCCGTACACGGCGCGGCAGCATACGGCAACCTCTCGGCGCACATCCGCAGTCTAGGGTGCTAATTAACGCACACAACCTCATTACTCACATTAACGGCCACGTCGCAAAGGAGGAATAAAGTGGGCAGAGGCGCGTGTGCTGCCCGCAGTCGGCACGCTGAGTTATTGCCGGATTCGCATCCCAAGGCACGCGGACGCAGAGCCGCGGCGGAAACTCTGCAGTGACCTGCCCCAAAGTGCTCGCTAAACCTGTCACCCGATCCGAGCGCTAAGAAACCAAGGTCGAGAGGTCATCATAGCCAATGATTGTAAATTTAGCAAAACCTCGCCAGGGCCACACAAAGAGGAGGAGGGGGGGGGGGGCAAAAGGGGGCGATTTTTTTATGGGCCTCACTCAAAAGAGGGCCCTACCAGGGGCCTGGTCTCTTTAGCTGCTAATGAACAAGGGGGCCCCACGTGGCATTCTGCCCCAGCCCTCCCAGCCTCCCCCCCCCCCCCCCCCCCGGGGCCTCCAGAAGCCTCTGGGTGGTGGCACCTTATAACTTTCCAATGCTTCCTGCCCACTTCCCAATCCCACAGACGTTAAAAAAGGTGACGCCTGACCTCCCAAGAAGCCGTTAGTCCCGTCGCGGCAGTGTGGACTTCCCTTTGCTGCAGGCTCGCCGTGTCCTCACAGGACCGCTCTTCCAGCTTTTCCATCATCATCATCACGATTTGGATTCGCGTCTTCCCTTTGTTGCTCGCTCTGAAGTTTTGCTGCGGGTGGGGTGGGTGAGGGTGGATTTTTGTCCACTCACTACTCTCTCGCTCGCTCATTGACTCACTCACTGGCGCAGTGACTCATCACCCCGCCTATTCGCTCGCTCGCTCACCGACTCACTCACCGGCTCTCACACGAGCTCATTCATTCACGACCCATTGTACTCGCTCGCCCGCGCTCACTCACTCACGAACTCACTCACTGCCTCAATCGCTCCCCCCGATCGCTGCCCCCTCCCAGCCCCCAATGCATTTACCGTCACTCACCACCCGAGTGTCCGGACAAAGGTGAGGGGGCCGCTCGCGCTGTGCCGCTCACCCAGGCGGAGTGCGACGACGGATGTTCACAGGCGGCCCCGCGATGAATCAAGCGCCACCCGGGTGGAGGCAGTGTTTATTAATTAATTAGATGGGCCTGTCCGTCGCTCCGAACAACAATGTTTACATTGAACATCCGTGTGCCGGCCCGACACATTCTCATCGCTCTCTCTCTCTCTCCTTCTCTTCTCTCCCACTCCCTCACTCACACACCCTCGTTCCTCCCTGCTGCCGTGGTGCGCTATGATAGGAGGAAGGTGGGTACCTCCTCCTCTTCCTCTGCTGTTCCCAGGTCTACATCAACACTGGCAGGCCAAGTGACTGCTTCTCCTCCGCTGCGTGCCATTGATCGTGCAGGGCGCGTTGCCCACCGTGCCCCGCTGCACCGTACACGCGGAGAGGAACAAAGCCAACACGGTCGCGTTGCACGTGGATACAACGCAACACGCCGGTACAACGCAACACGTGGATACAACAACGTTCAGGGCGTCAAGTGCCCCGCAACGGCACTCCCCAGTGACATCCCCGTGACGCTGCGCCCACACGTGTTCATACACCGATGCGGTTATATCATTGCGGTGCTACTGACGCAGCCCGACCATCATTGCTGACGTCTCTCCTTCATTACTCGCGTAGGGCAGGCAACGAAGGACGAGCGGCCTCGCTGCGAGCGACTTCGACGGCGTTCGCGGTCGCGCCGAGCGTCGTGCCAAACCACAAACACGAAACAACCCGAAACACACTTCGGGGTCCCAACTTAGGTGTGCAGCTACAAGATAAGAGCTGTTTGTGGCTTCTTGGGGTTGCTCAACTCGCTTGCTCATTACTCGCTATCCGAGCGAGCGGGCGAGATGCCGGTTCAAACAGGTGACGCTTCGGGGGACAATCGCTTCTTGGCCTCTGTAAAAAAAAAAATTACTTTCAAAATCGATGCCTGCCAAATGGGGCTCCGCTCCGCGAGCTGCTTGCTCGGCGTCACAATCGCGGAAAACTGAAAATAAATACAAAAAGCCTCCCCTGGAGCGGAGACTCCAACAATAGCAACGCCGCGTTTCCCAGAGCGACAATCATCACTCGTCGAGAGTGAGCGGCGGGGCCGACGGGACAGGAGACGGCGGCGCGGGAACAGCCCCCGGGGCTAAGCAAAGGGTCCGTTCGGAAATTGCCCGTTCCATCATCTTCCCTTATCGGGCCCCGCATTCACTCCCCTCTCGCCTTTGCCGGCGAGCGCGACGAGCTGCCGTTTGTCATCCGCCACAAAGCCGCCACCGCCGCCGCCGCCCTCGCGAGCGAGGTTGTAAATGCGCCTCGTTCCCTCGTCCCGCTTGGCCGCGTTGGGAGCGGTGCTCGCGTGGAAGGCTCCGTAATTGACGTCTGTGACCATCCTCTGACAGCGTCGGTCTCGCCAGCCATCGCCTCTCCACCCCGACCACGACCGCTCGCTCTCGCACCCATCACGACGACCGCTATCACCACCATCGCCAGCAGCGGTGCCGCCACCCCTACCCCGACATCTCCAGTGCCCAACACTACCACCACGACCATCATCGCCAGCACCACCACCGTCAGCCGCTACCTCCGTCGCCGCTGTTTGTTGCCCGGCAGACGACGCAACCGCGAGGGCTCGATGGGTCGACAGACATTTTGATCACCGTGGGTGCAGTGGCCTGAAACGACCTCTGTCAGTGTCTGAGACTGGTAGAGAGGTGGGCCCCGAGAAGGCGCTGCCCGGGGCTCTGTGACTCGCAGCTCTTCACGCCAGCCTCCCCCGCCCTGCTCCACCTCCACCCTCATCGCTTCCTCCCACTGCAGCCATCGAAAGGGAGTACAGATTGACCGTAACTGTGCTTTTTGAGACGAGACTCTCAGCTCTCCTGACTGCCACGTGACAGTACAGCAAGCAGGTCGCTGGCACATCAGCGCGCAGTGCACTGACGTAACTCACTGTGAGCGTGACTTGTCTCCGTGTGCTCCGGTTTACTTCGCCCCACAGCACGGGGTTTGGCCAAACATCCCAATGGCAACCAAAGTTTTACCAGGTGGATCACGCTGTGCGCTAATCGTGGCGTGGCTTTAGCCCATGCACCCCTGGAGCACGCGTTGCCCCCCCCCCCCTCCCCGTGTGTTTCACCCAACACTGCCACGATCAGACTCCATCGCCGTGTGGCTGACAACCCAGGAGGAAATTCAACTTCCCAGCGTGTCGGCCGTGGCGGCAGTGGTGCCACTCGTCTCTATACAGCAAGAACCGCCTGGTTTCGATTCCCCACCCAGGGGAGCCCTCGCCGAGTCTGAAGACTTGGTGCACATTCGATTCCTGCTTCGGGTGTCTGACCAAACCAGTAGCTGTGGGGGACGTGGAATTTCCACCACTGGCTCAGGGCGGCCAACCAGGCTGGGCACTGCTTGCACCTCCCTCGGTTGAAGCAGAGAAACGCCCGCAATTTGTTTGGCTTTCAATTCCGCTAAACCACAGCTTTTATTTGACAGAGTTGGGACCTGCGGGGTGTCGGAATTGCCTCCTATAATTGCACGTCCATAATTAGTAGTAATTAGGGTTGGAACTAAAGGCGCCGAGGCTGTAATGAGCTCGTGCAGGGGGACACTTCGCTAATGCTGTGGCTCCCACGCGGCAGGCCGCTGGAGATGACGACGTCGCGTTTCCGTTCCGCACAAGCAACGGTTGCCGTCCTCGGGAAGCGAGGGGTGAGAATCCCCGGGCAGCTCATTGCTCAGCCCGCCTCTCAGCCCGTCTGTCCGATCGTCTCTCCACTCGTCTCTCTGGTGTCACACGTCGCCTCCGTTGCATTCACTGCCGTCGTGCCCCACCCCCTGCACCCCCCGCCCCCCCCCCGGTATTCGATCCAACAGCGCGGCCGGAGGGGATTGAAGCTGCACCAGCGGGGGGCTCTCAGATGATTTTTTTACGAAAAACAAAATGATCAAACTCGTGATATTTTAATTGCGTAACTGGTGGGATCTTTAATTCCTGTTGAGAACGCAAATAAAACCATCGCAATGGTTTCCCCACTCAAACGAGCGTAAGGGAACGGATCATCGTCTTCTCTGACAGCCCAGAGCTCGTGGTCGAAATTCCACATTCCTATTGCACGGTTGCTTATCCGTAAGACTACCATTTTAGAATTTCCGAAAAACGGAACTCGTTTTAGTGACCACAGAGAGATGATTGGCTCAGTTGGCCCCCAACCAGGCTTTGAAATCACAACTATCTCACCACTGCGCCATCCACATCGAATCGTCGAAATATGCTGGGTAGTGTCCGCTGAACCCAGCCAGGCCAGCGTGAGTCCACGTGTCTGGGTGCACTTAGCCCAGGATGACCCAAGGAACCGCAGGTAATTCACTCACCACCCACTGTGCACCGTCGTGCCAAGGCCCCACTCAGCACAGATAACTTGCCACGTTTCAGCCACTCCGTGAGCATATGTAGTAGCCCAGTGTGTTAGGCGTCTGGTAGCTTGCATGGCCCAGGTCTGCTCAGTCCATTTACCCTTCTCTGCTCCCCCTGTCTGCCCAGCCCAGGCCCAACGGTGCAACTGGTCAGAATATAACAATGCATCGAGTCATCAATGAATGTGGATTCTTTATCTCGCACGACAGACATGTAAAGCTGTGTGTGTAATCGACGACAATTTTCAATTCGTGTCCCTTCTACATAATTAGTCCACACGGCCAACTTCAACCTTCACTCGTGGGCTCTACATTCGCCCCGGTGGGAAAGCAAACTGAATGTATCCTTGGCTCGAAACGCATCCCTCGAATCGCGACAATCCATCGGCTCGCCATGGGAGAGACTCGTTTCACCGCGCGCTCCTACCAAGCGCATCTCACACGACGCTCACTCCCCCCCCATCCTCCCCGGTGTCGGGAGTAAAGGCCACGCGGGCGCCGCTGAGCACAAACGCATTTCCTGCCACGTCGAAGCGTCAGTGCCGGGGTAAACGGGACGGACGTTGAGCTGTCGGGACGTGAGGCGGCTTCTCATTGAGTCGAGTTCCCTCTCTCCCTGCCCGCGTCCTCTCACCGCGCCAGCCCTCCGTCTCGCCGACTACCCCAGCATTCATGCACCGACGCAACAGTCACCAGGCGGAACCGGTTACGGTGGAGTCGCTTTTGGGTGCGCTGGTTGTGCAACGGCATCGGGGCCAACGGAATAAACGGGGCACAGGCGCCAGGCCAAGAAAAGGAGAGGGTGGGGTACCTAAGACCGGGGTAAGGCCGGGGGGGGGGGCATTGCTTTCCTTACTCCGGTGCCCGCAACTCCATCGGCGATTGCAGCATGTCAGCCTCACCCATGTCGCTGCGCCCGCTCTGTCCCCCACCTCTGTGCCGTGTGCCAGACGGCTACTTTCCTCCCCAGAAGCCAATCCTGCGCCAGCTGGGCGTGCGCACACGTAGACGGCCACACCGACTGGGTGGCCACACCCAGTGGGTCAGGCACACCAACTGGCCGGCCGACCCAGCGACCCAGGCAGACACCGATTGCTCACCACAAGCCAAAAAGACCAACGGTGGCAGCACGGGTGAGCGACCGCAAGAAGGGGCCGGCGTGACCGTCGGTGGTGGTAGCGGTGACGGTGGCGTGCAGCCCACGTCACAATGCATTAGGCGGCGGCGATGATGGTGGAGCAGGACGGGTCCGTCGGGTGCAATCAGCCACGCCGGCCGCAGCTGCCAGGGAGGCGCGACGGGGAACGCGTGCGGACACATGAGAGGGCGCGGAGCCAATCTCGGCGCGACGGGACGCCGCCGTTATTCTGTTCGCCCATCGAAGGAGCCGCTCCACTCTCCGCCAGCGCCGTGTTGGACGGTCGTGCGAGGCGCGGTGACGGAGCTTGGTGGGAATGTCCACGGACTCAGGCAGACAAAATGAGAGAGATTCGTTTTCTTTGAATTCAGCAGCAACGATCTCGGAATCAAAGAGACAAACTCTGGGGTGCTGGGGATTCTTATGAATCGGTGAAAATGCCAGAAACTCGGGAACAAACGAAACCATAATCACAATTTTTAGGATTCAGTGGAAACACCTAAGGCTCCACGAACAAAACTGTGGCATATTTACGATTCTTTGAATTCAGCAGAAACACCAAGGGCTCATAGAGCCAATGAAGGTAACCTTCCTGCCCTCCCTTGTTTTCTCTTCTCTCCGAGTTTCTCTGCCTCTGGCGGTGCTCTTGCGCCGTGTAAGGGTTTGTGGTCGGTGTCCCACGGCAAATATTTCACGGAGAGGCCAACAAACACAAAACCACAAAATGCTGTTACACCCTCCAGTCTGGCACCATGCAGCTGAATTGACCACGGGGATACACCGGGCCATGAGGAGACACGGGGGCCGTGGGGAGACACGGGGGGAGACACGGGGGGAGACACGGGGGCCGTGGGGAGACACGGGGGGAGACACGGGGGCCGTGGGGAGACATGGGGGCCGTGGGTAGACACATGGGGAGACACGGGGCCGTGAGGAGACACGGGGGTCGTGGAGAGACACGTGGGGAGACACGGGGGCCGTGGGGAGACACGGGGGAGACACGGGGCCGTGGGGAGACATGGGGGCCACGGGGAGACGCGGGGGCCGTGGGGAGACACGTGTGCTGGCAGTAATGCCGCCTCTTCTTGTGGCTACGTGGTCAGCACGAGGGTTTTAGTTTGGAAAGCGCCCCTTTATTAAAGACAACTTGGCTGCTCCACCGACCAATAAATTTGGTATCGCAGCACTCTCTCTCGCTCGCTCTGATACAAGCATGGACGATGCCCAAGTAATAACATCGACTTCAAAAGATCCGCATGGTCTGCAAAGGTCAGGCGTAAATTATCTAAGGCTTTTTTTGCTGCACAATTGATATTTTGCTAAAATCGTTCTTCATTTGACATATAAAAGAAAATAAACGGAAAGGCAGACAAAGCAAGAAAGCAAGTGAGCAAGGGCATGTGAGGGGCTGAGTCTGGGGACACGAGGTGGGCACGTGTGCAACGTGTTTATCCCTGGAACCCAACCTCACGATCAACTCTGCTCTGCGAAGAATGGGAGATTTAAATCCGCCTTGGCTTAAATTCACTCTCGTAGAGAGATCGGTCAAAAAAGCAACAGCACCATCCACCCTCGTGGAGATCTGTTAAAACAAACAACGTCACTCGTGGACATCTGTTAAAGCAATGGACATTCATCCGTCGTGATGCGTTCAAACGACGTTGGCTCAATGTGTGCTTACGGACTTTATAGAGAGGCAGATCACTGTCCACCGATCGGCACTTGTGAAGCAAGATGCGATCTTGCAAGCGTGATTTTCAGCTGAGTTGAAATTCTTAAAATAACCGCTGAGGCTAAGGTTCACCTGGGTCAATGTCTCGGCTCCGAACGAGCGAACACAGGTGGGGTCCGTAGACGTAACTTCTCACCTGGCAGGCGCAGGTATCAGTGCCTGTAGAAGTTCGTCACCACTACGTTCGGTCCTGAGGCACCAGTAGAAACGCCACGTTCCTCTACCAAGGACCCATCCAGCGATGGGACAACAGCGATCGTCTCCCGGCAAAATGTGGCAGCCACACCAGGTGGCACTCATTTTATTGACCCGGAAGGCACAATGATGATAATAATGATGGTGATAGCGTGGTGATGGTGATCAACGGAATCGCCTGCGAGTGTGCAGGCGGTACAACTGCACAGGGGCCCACGGACCACGGAGGCCCAGTCATCGGGCTACAAAGTGGAAAGACATTTAACTGGGGGCCCCATTTAATTCATTCCGTGCACCAGGGCTCATGCACACTACGCTACAGACGATGACGATGATTGTAAACCCAGTCGACTTTTGTCAGGTTGTAAACTCAGCTTTTCATGACTGGGGAATCCAGCCTTTCAACCAACTATAGCCACATCCTGGCTTCCCCTGCCTCCACGTCGCGACATAATGCCGAGCCTGTGAGCCCCCCGCTCGCGCCGCGATGACGAGCCACGCGCTCTTACGGGAAGCGCTCCTTGATCTGCGCTCGTTCCCACGAGCGGTAGCCCAAAGCCACGACCACAACAAAAAAACCACACAGCACATCCGGAAGAAGAGGCCACAGCCTGCCGCTTGCCAGCCGCTCGAGCCCCAGAAACCAGAACCGCACGGCCAGACGTGAGCTTCCTGTTCCGTGAATTAAAAGTCGCCAATGACGACTATGCTTGGAGCTGCTGAGTGGCTCCAGCGGCTAACTACTCCTTGTCGGAGCAATGCGGAGACCCTGGGTTCAAATCCGGGATTCAGCCACCCCTGACTGCCTGGCTGTCTGTCTGTTAGTTTATCTGCCTGCCTACCTGTCTGTTGTCTGCCTGTATTTCAGTCCGCCCGTCTGCCTGTCTGTCCATGAGTGAGTCTGCCTGTATTGTTGTCCGCCTATCGCCATGGCCACGAGAGACACTGTGCCATGTATCTGCGTGGCTTGGCTCGTGAGTGCCAGGTCCTGTCGCTCGTCACCATCACGGACCCATTAAGGGTCAATTAAGAGAGGCGACAAGGTGAGGTGCGGGATTGGTGGCGACAGCGGTGCGCATCTGTGCATCGGTTTCATCTACCGGTTTTCCCCTTGCATCCTAGCAGCCCCAACTCATTCCCGGTCTTTACAGTTTTTAATGAACGATGTCAAGAGATATTACGCTGATTTTACTCTCCGAATTGTTTTTGCCGTCCTCATTTTGTTGCTGATTGTTTGTGACGCTGAATCTTAACACCCTCCGTGCATTGCGCCCGCTGCGCTGGACGGCTACGACTTAACTGGCTGCCGTGACGTTTACCCGGCCACGTGGCTCAGCGGCAGGCCCAGCGGCTCGCAATCAGAAGGTTCGAAAGTTCACACCGCGATTGGGGTGTGCCACACCGCTCTGTAGCAAAGTCCTGTGGATAAACTCACCCCCCCCCCCCCCCCCGGCATAGACATGTGGAGTTCCCACCACTCTAGCACAGGCGACGAGCTCCAGCGTTCGATTGAGATCACACGGATTGTTGGAACTGTACGGTCACTATTTTTCCGCCCATTTAGGGCGAGCTTCCTTTGAAGCCTAACATGACATTAGACAAGGCGGAAGCGACGTGAATGGAGCACGCGCGAAAGGCGTGGACACGGGGCCATCACCATGGCGGATTCCCCACAGAGTCGCCGGGCCTGTCCCCCCCCCCGCCATAGGATCGCAACGACAACAATCACACACCAATTGATCTGTTATGGGACGCTATCATTTTTGCCACGTCATATTTATGGTAACAATAGTTAAAAAAAAAGTATTATTGCCTTCAAGGTTGTGTCCAGGGCAGGTGGTTTCTGGTGAGCAGTGACTCATATTGGCACACACACACGTGGGAAACACGCACACACACACACCGATGACGTACACACACACGCGCGCACTACACATGGGTACACAAAGACAAAGGTCCTCTGTTTTAGCCTCATAGAGCCATTGGTACAAACGCTATTAGCGAGTGACTATTAAGTGTGCTGTGTCATATAGCACTGTGCTCTGGGCGGAGGGGGGGTGATGTGGCCAGCACCACTAAATCACACACATACTCGCCCATCCGTCTTTGTCTCTCCCACCAAGTGTCAGTGTCCACGACTAAAGTTCCAAACCAGAAAACAAAAAAACCCAGGCCGATTGCAATGGCACAATATTAGTGCCAATTAGGAATTGAAACAGGAATCGAAATCAGGAAACGAAACGGGGTTACGAGGACCGACTTCAAAGACATAGAGTCGCCCCAGAGATTGTTGGGGCAATTGGTGTTAGCGAGCACCTGTTAAGGCCGACACGAGTGGGTGGTGTACACCTAGCACCACGTCCAGCCACCTTTGTCACCCCACTACTAACCCTAGGGAGCAAACCACGCCAGTCACTCGCCGCGCGGGTTCGCTTTGGCCGGCAATGGTGGGGATTGGACCTGGTCGCTTGGTTCACAACATAGTGCTCTAACCACTACGCCATGGATGCTTCCTACCACAAAATACAAAGATCCCCCGTATAGCCTTTAATGGACTGTTGGGGCAAGTGCTGTTAGCGAGTAGCACCTATGGAGGCCGACACCGCACACACAAAGGGGGCAGATAGACAGAATCACGCCCTGACGCCTTTGTCTCCCTCGTGGCAATGTTTACGCACCGCACCAGGCGCAGTACTTACTTGAGGCCGAGTCGGCCTAGGGGAGGCACAGGACCGGTTTCAGATAATCGTCACTGTTGCTGGCCGCGAGCGGGGAAGAGAATTCGGGTCGCCGGGTTCACAGCGCAGCGCGCTAACCGCTACACCACCGCTCCCCACACCTGCAACATCACAGGGGCACGCCCGCAAAACACACGTCCTCGATGCTATATTGCCGCCACTCGAAACGCTATTAAACAGCTGCCTTATAGCGGCAACAATTACCAGATCGTTAGTGCTGCATTACAAGGTCTGCTTCCCCTGTAGTAATGACACGATTTGTTGCGGGGGTTTTTCTTTTTAGAGGCCGCACTCTTTCTAAGTGCATTTAAATAAATAAAGCGCTTAAGCATGTACCGCCGAATTATTCTGCGCGGCATTGCCACCTTTAATCATCTTGTGCTCGCGGCTGCGTCATTCTCCGTGCCCAGCCGCCGCGCTTTAATGGGGATTAGCGCGGGGCGGCGCTCGGCCCGCCACAGGGCGAAGCCTCTCGTACTGTGGGCAGCCTGCAGATTGCTGCCCCGACTTGTACTGTGGGCAGCCTGCAGATTGCTGCCCCGACTTGTACTGTGGGCAGCCTGTGGGTTTCTGCCCCTACTCGTACGGCGTTTTCGAAAGGTTTTGTTTTTTCTCTATCCTCGCTATCCCGCGTCTAAAACGGTGTCCAGCTCGCAGGGGTCGTCTCCAGGTCCTCGGCTCTCATCGTCGCTTACAAAAGTATTCAATGAGGATTTGGCACAAACGTCTCGTGCAGGATTGTGAAAATTCCTCGACTCACTGGGGGTGAGTGTGTGGTGGGACGGAGGAGCGTTAGAGTTAGGGTTACGAGGTCAGGTTACTGAGACGGGCTGTTGGCACCCAGAGGTCACAACCAAGCAGAAGACCGACATCTAGACGAGGGGCAGTGCACTTTCAGAGGTCGGGTGTCAACTGAGACAACTGTCGCATCCAGCAGAAGGCAAGAAGCATAGAGACTGCGATGACCTCTTGACCTTTACAGCTCCCGAGTCCACCCCATTTCACGGGTAAAGGGTTGCAGCCTGGACGAGGAGGCCGTGGTCCCAGGACCTCCAGCGTCCACCCGGTGTGCTCGCCCATTGCGAAACGGTTCCTCTCCACGCACCGACGCGGCACCGCCGGCTCCACCCTAATTCGCTTGGCAATTAAGTGCGGGAAATGACATAATAACGGGGGCGCGATCTTGGCCGAAACCCAGAGAAACAGACTTCCTGTCTGCCGGCTGTAAAATTACACTGCGGTCAGTCCTCACCGAGAAGCCTGGCAACTGGGCCCCTTGTGCCGAGCGCTGGGGATGAGGGCACGGGAAGAAAAGTGGCGAGCGCGCGAGACAGAATGAAAGGCTTTCTCATCTCCTGAGAGAAAAGAGAGAGAGAGCGAGAGAGACAGTGACAGCCCGCGATGTGTGCCGAACAATGAAGAGAAAATAATCCCAAGTTCGCCGCAAAACGGGTGAAACACACACGCGCAATTTCCAATCCACCTCTGCAAGAAGCTATTTGCCACAGCGGTGGGCAATTCAACACGAGTGCACATCAGGGGAGAGAGATAATGTTATTATGCGCATCGTTTGCCATGCTTCACCCGACTACAGATTCATACATATTGTAAAATTTCATTTGGCTAAATTTCCGAATCCCCTTAAGTCCTCCTCCTCCTTCCAAGCGCACATTTGTTCAAGGTCACAGTAACCGCGTGCTTGGCAATTGGAGGGATCGGCGCAAGGAGGCAGGCGGCGGAGAGAGCAGCAGGGAGCAATAAGAGATTCAAGAGAGCGGGAGAGAGCGAGACGGAGCAAGGCGAATGTAGCGGTCAAAACTGTGCTCATTTTTCAGGACATTTGTTTCGCGTGCTCTCTCAAGCCGGCTTCTGCGACGTCAGCGAGGAGGAGCGAATGCCAGACACTCGCCGCACATCTGTCAACCATTATGGCCAATAAGACGCGCGGGACTGTGGAAAAAAAAACTCACGGTGGGTTTTATATTGTAATTGAGTTTTACCATCACAGCGTGGTCCCACGGTACAATGAGGCCCTCTGGAAACCCGGCGCGCAGTAAATATGCCACGCTCGTTCGCTCGCGGCTTTACGGCAACGACTACAACAACAGCAGCAACAGCGGCAGCTACAATAGCTGCGATGGCAGGGCCAGCACACCTGACAAACGCGTCGCGTGTCGTGAGTTGTGCGTGCGTCAGAACCCTCGCACGCCAGACGCGACCGTCTCCTCCGACAACGATGGACGGCTCGGAGAAGCTCGCGGCGTGCCCGCGGCCTCCGATCTCAACTCGTGGACCGCGTGGTAATACCACCACTGGCCACTTCGATCGCTCGCCTATGGCTTGCTGTGTGAGTCCATGGGTCTCTACGTAAGTCTATGCATCGCTATGCGAGTTTATCCAACTCGATGTGAAGTCAATCACCGACTTCAACTTGGCTCTCGAGGTTATACGGCGCGCCCTGCACGCTCTGTGGCCCCCCTCACCATCGTTCCCGTCCCTCGTCACTGGCCCACCGAGAGGTCGCGTGACTCAAATAATGGGGCCTCCCCCTTGGAAGCCGTGTCCCATCCTGACCCGTCAGGCTCCCTTCCCCTGAGAGAGGGAGAGAGAGAGAGGTTGCCGAGTAAAGCAGGCGTCTTAAAAAAACATTGTCAGAAGGCAGCACCAGAAATCCCTCCCAACCCCCACCCATCCCCTCGCTCTTCCCTTCCCCAGCCCCCTCCGCGCGGTAGTCGCTTTGTGATGCCGGTCACGCCGGCCGTGCCGCCGTGACCTCGGGCGGGCGGGCGACGTTGAACGCAGCAACTTTCCCCGATGGGTGGCCGCGTCGTCGCGAGCAGCCGCGACTGGCGGAAAGAGCCCTCGACCCGCCGCCGGGAGCCTCGGGACGCCCCTCATTCCCCGTCTCCGCTGGGAGACGCTGGCGCACGGTGGCCACTCTGGGACTGCGACGGCTGCGGCGTTCGTCGCGTTGCTGGACTAGCAGCGTGGAGGAGAATTCGACTGAAGATTAACTTGGCCCGTCAACCCTCCCGGCCCAATAAAATGTCCGACTGTTAAGGTCTCGCAGATGTGCTGTGTAGCTCTCCGCATGCGGTCCGGCACGATGTCCGACGTTTCACTCCAACGTTCTGGGAGCTTCTTTAGGAACTTAATCAAATTGAATAAATCAACATTGGTGAAAATGGCCACTGCTCGGCAGGCAGTTAAAGCCCCCACAAGCGCACTTGGAAAAACCAGACCCCGTCATGGAAATGTGGAATTTCAACCGCTGGCTCGGAGCTCATCAGAAGCGACGAGCGCCGGCCCACTTTTACAGAGCAGGAGACTTAAACTTTTGACTCCAACTCGGGCAGTGGCGCCGTGAAAATATTCGTTCAAAGCCACAAAAATGACAAAACCGATTACGAGGGGCAATGAATCACACGGTGCGCGGAGGCCGGGAGACGAGGTGCAGCTGGGCGCGGGCAGCGAACCCGCGCCGAGGAAAGCGACGCTCCGCCGCTCCGACGCGCCGCACGTGGCCACAACGCGGTCGGCTTGGGACGGCCCTCGCTCGGAAACCCCCCTCCACCGGACCCCACGCACCGTCCCCAGCCAAACCCCCTGCTTGAGAGAAGCGGGGGCGACTGGCTGATCCCACTCCCATACCAGCCCCTAGTTCCAATGCTTTACCTCCTCCCTGCGTGCTAGCTCCATCGTCATTATAAACTTCATGATTACATTAGTCATCGTCGTCGCCTGCTGTGATCTCTACGCTGTAGCCTCCACGTGCCGTCGCCATCACTCACTGTCCAGCGAGGCCCCAGTCCCCTGTAATTTACTGCCTTGCATTTTATTTCGGGTTCATTTTTTGTTTTATTTTCTCCAGATAATGAATTAATAATGCGCCAAAGCTGGCCGTGCGGAGAGCACTAATTCGCTGCACGGCGACGCGTAATTAAACGGGAAGCAAGAGCGCATTAGACTTTTTGGAGGCGCGAATGGGTCATGTAAATTGGATGAGATGCGTCCTCACCCCCAGCGCCCCCATCAGCGAGAGCGCCCTGGCACCTAGCCGGCGTCAAAACCAGAAACCTCTCCAGCGGATTAGAGCGAGTGAGGAGCGCCCCACGGAAGCGAGCGATTCGAGCCGCGTGTGACGTGCGACGCGACAACGGGGTCAAAGGTCAAAGCACCTCGCAAGCCCACACGAGGTATGCTTCTGGTGGAATTCCACATCCCTATCGCAGGGGCCAGTCTCTCAAAAAGTTGACCCAATGTTACCTTGCAACAAAATGAGTGCTTAGCAGTTTAAATGAGCCGGAGGGATTATGCTGATGACGAAGAGTGTCGAACATAGCGCATCATCATTGTCGGCCTTGATCGATCTACTGCTGGATGAAGGCCTCCCCAAGCCATCGGCATGTCCCCTTGCTAGTTTTCTTACATGAGTGTTAAGCTACCACGATGATGCAACTCGGATTATATTTCCAGGACAAAAAACAATTAACCCGGCCTGGCGGTGAGGTGGTTTGAGCACGTGGTAGGCAGGCAACTGTAAAGGCTGTGAACTCAAATTCCTTTGTTCTGTGGATATAGTTTCCTCTGCCCATAAGAATGTAGAATTTCCACCCCTGATGCGGAGGCGTGACTCAGCAGGCGAGAGATAGCGGCGGCTTGGGGGAGGCCTCGGTCCGGCAGCGGATTGAGCATGGCTGACGGCTGACGACAATGACTGGGGGCCGTAACCCAGAGACGCACGCTACTCCCACGCGCGCATGGAAGGGAAGTCGCCTTTGACAAAGGCCGATTGAGATTCCTCGCGCGGCAGCCGCGGTAGAGCGCCGGTGAGCCGCACGCCTACGCAGCGCTCGCCCCACAGCGCCGCAGGAAACGGCGCAATCGCCGTGGGGCTGACCATCGCAAGCACGACACCTGCCCCTGCCCTGCCCTGGTGCGGAGCTCCAAGCGTTTGACCTTTAGCTGAAACAAAGCCTCCCAGTACAACCCGGTCTGGATGGGCCCTGTGCATGGTCTCAATTGATTATAAAGGTCATCATCGCACTCTCCTGAGGGCCCAGGACTCGACGCAGGAAGGGGTCAATGTCAAGAGTCTCTCTTGCAAGGGACACCTGGGATACAAATCATCATTACCATCAGCAGTCACGGTCAATCCACTGCTGTATGAAGGCCTTTGCAAGCGACTGTCACAACCCCTGCGATGTAACTGAGACACAAATGCAAGGTCCAAAATGTACGGTGCCAAAATAAACTGGCCCAAAAAAAAGCGCAAAATGTTCTCGACTCACAATTGTCTTTTGACGTGGAGTGAAAAAAAAACCCTCGATTTACCAAAGACAAATAACGCCACGACTCGATCAATCAGCCCAGAAAAGTGGCGCTGATACAAAGTGTACTTTGGACCCGGTGCATAAACCCACACGAATCCTCTCGTAACATAAAGAATTGCCTCGAAAAAAATCCCGGCTAACTCACCGCTGGCCCTGCTGCTGCCCTCTCGGGGTGTTTGGGGGCCGGGCGGGGAGAGGAAGGGGGAGGGGGGTAGGGAGAGGCGGATGGCGCCTGCGCTGGTGGGGATTGAGTCCCTGAATTATGGCAACGTCAAGGGGTATAGAATCTCCACCTCTGACCTCCGCACCTTGTGCAATCGCGCGGGGATAACGGCGTGGCGCTTTGTGAGCGCCGGCTCCGGAGACTCGGGAGGGGGGGGTGCCATGGGAAAACGCAGTGGACGGTGACCACCTCCTCCTCCTCGTGATTCTCTTTCTCCCTTTCTCCTCTCTTCTCTTTCTCTGACCCCAACCGCCGCCGTTCCCCGTTCGCTTTGTCTCTGGGCGAATGTCACAATAAGGGGCGTGTGATTCCGCGGTGGAGTGGCGGCCAAAGGGGAGGCGACACAACCCCGGGGAGAGCGTTGCACCGCTGACATGGAGTGATAAAAGCGGCTCGCGTGTAGCGAGCAACTTGCGTTGTTGAGATGTGAGACGGTGAGAGACAGTGGTGGTGGTGGTGGTTGTTTGTACAGGCTTCCATCCAGCACTGAATAGATCGTAGTTGCCGATGGTGATCGTCTGGCCAGATGAGGTGAGATTAAGAGATTGTGGTGGTGTTTTGCTCATCTCCGTTCTGATCCATTGCTTTAAATTCCACATTCCCATAGCAGAAACTGCTCCATCGGACTAGCAGCGTAAGATTCCAACAGTGGTTCCTATCTTATCGACCCCACAGACGAATATCGACCCGGATTTAAACTCGGCTTCTTACCAATTGTGAGCGTATGCACATTCCGGTTATGTGAGAGCACGCACACACACACGCACACGTGTACACGCACGAATACAAGAGATCATCCTCCTTTTAGGCACATCGACTTCTGCGCAAGTGCTGTGAGCCCCTATTAAGGCAAGAGGCCATCAATCACAGATGTTAGCACGCGCGCACGTGCACACACACAGAGACCCCCCCCCCCAAGCTTCTCCAAGGAAAGTCTTGTTCGGGAGCTCCTATTAAGTCTCGCACAGCGCACGAGGGGTGGTGTGGCCAGGATCACACCCAACCGCCTTTGTCTCTCCAGTACTCGACTCGTTAACCCTGAGTCGACCTAGGAGAAGCCCGGAACGAGGATCGATCAAACTCAGGTCGCCAGGTTCGTAGCGCAGTATGCCACCGCACACGCACACGCGCACGCACGCAGATACAAAGACACACACACGCAGGACACACGCACACGCGATGCGAATCTCCAAACCTCCCATCACCCCCACGCCTCCCAAGTCGTGCAGTCAGCTGTGCAGCACCGGGAGGAGGGAGCCGAGTGGGAGGAAGGGAGGGGGGCGTGTGGGTGCGTGGTGTGGGTTGGCACAGCCCCCCCCTCCCCCCCATGATCTCCCCTGCGAGCGGAGGGGGCAGCTCCGGAACACCCCGGGGGCAACAAAAGCACCCCCGGGGGCATCTCTCATCTGGCGGGCGGGTGAAGCGGGCGGTCGACGCTGTGGGGACGGCACGGCTGCTTCGTCGTCCACTGGCCGGTTTTGCCCGCACAGAAGGAGAGCGAGGGCTGCTTGGCTGGGTGGCTAATTAATTGGCCCACTCGCCTCGCGTTTGCTGGCCTCACTGGCGACCGGCTGGCAGTGTCGGCTTCAATTAGCGGCTCACTGGGCCTGGGGGTGTCGGGGCCCGCCCGGCCGCGCCGCCGTTTGTTTGGAGCGTAATGGATGCGCGTCCACCAGCGGCGCTTCCTGCCCCAATTTTCAACGTTTAAAAATGTTGGTTTAGTTTCCGTCCGTAAGCTCGAAGCGCACAACGGAGTTACGCGTGCGACCTCGACGGTACAGCCGGCTCGCCTCATCGCCGCCGAACCGAGGACGTGGGATCATCCCCGCGTGACGCGGGTCGCCGCGCGGGGACGAGGTCAAGACAAACCACGAGCACGGCGGAGGACGGGCCGAGCCGGCGGCGTGCGTCAGCGTCGCTCGCTTGCACCGCGGTTGTTTACGCCGAGTAACCGAATCCATAACTTATATTGCGGCGGAGCACAAACACTAATTTATCATGCGTCTGTCGGTCGGGTTGAGAAGTGGTAGAGGGGAAGGGGGGGGAGAGTGAACCTTGACGATCCCCTCGGCGAGGGGGTAGCTTGCGAGCCCCTTCACCCCCCCGGCCCCCCAGGAGCAGCGCCGTGCGTCATCGCTGTCGCGGCCGACTCATCTGGAGCGCGCGAACGGCGGCCGCTACAAACACGGCCCTTGTTCGACCCGCAAAAAAAATAATGTCATCGTTTTTAATAAATAACAGTTTTGGTTTCTCGCGTTTCTTTCTCTGGGAGGTGCGAGAGGCGCGGGCGTGTGAAGTGACGCCGAGCTCGGCTCAGAGGTGTGACGTCACCGTGACGGGATCCATCGTGGGGAGGCGGTCGTGTCCATTAATGGGCCCCGTGCCGGTGGTGGAAATTTATCGTTATTATGACGGGGCCCAGTCTATCCGCTTGTGGAACGGCCACTGTTGAGTAATAAGTCTCCGCGTATGTTTCGCCGTTGTGCTGCGAGCTCCTCGTTTTTTCGGTGTGCCGCGTGACATTCGGTGTGATGTCCGACGTTTTGCTCCACGTGCTGAAAGAGCTCGCGCAGCACGTGGAGCAATGGGAGTCGTGCCGATCGACTCGCGGCCACCAACCGTTGTTGTTGTTGTTGTCCTTGCCCCCGCCCCTCTGATTAGTACGGTTGGCTACGTACGGTGAGACAGAAGTTCAACAAACACACGTACCACCGGAGAACACAGCGAGTGGAGAGCCACTGTGGACTTCCCACAAAGTGGCAACTAATTTCTCATCAGCTGTGTGGTGGCGAGGTGGTGAGGTTTCATAGGCAAGCCAGTAAGTAATAAAACAACGACGTCGAGAAGATGTCACTGCCCGGCGCGCTGGGCTCGGCGCCTGGAGGCTGGAAGCGTTCACGGCGACGAGACTTGGCGCTTCCTGCCGCTCGGCGCGCCAGCTGGGTCCTCGCAAATCTGTTCCCGCTCGGATCCCCGCATGCGTGTGGATGACCTCCCGTAACGCCGTGGCCAGAGATGCACTCGAGGACGCACTGTGCTCGCCCCACGCTGGCACGGCTGCCCGCTGGAGCCTCACGTCCTCAATGTGGCCTTTGTAGCCTTCCAGTGGCTGTCCCGAGCAGGCTGTGGAAACTCCACATTGCTATGGCACATATCGGACAACCACCGTCGCTGGCTCTCCGTGCGTACATTTTGTTGACGAACAAGAACAGAGATCTCGCTGAATACGTTGTGGGTATGCCGGGAGACTGAATTTGGCACGTGACGAGTAGTAGCCACAGCCATAGCAAGAGGCATACTGGATGTGGTGAGCCGAGTGCGTTAATCTTGTTTTCGGCTCGCTAACACGGACAGCCGCGACTGGAACTAAGCGCTGCACAGGACCAGAGAAGATGCTGGGCCGAGGCCACTGCCGCCCGGGATTTGAACTCTCGTGGCCTTCCCATCGTGAGCCGAGTCCTCTGACCACTGCACCAGGGGGCCGTGAAAGCGCTCAGCAACAGGCGTGCGTCCGCACCGCCTCGACGTGGCCCTCACGACCTCCCCTGGCCAGGTCATCGGGCAGCACCATCCACGACCGTCGGTAACTCTCTGGACGCGCCGATTCCGCCCTCCCCCCTGCAGGGAAACGCGCCCGAGCCAGAGGTGTGGCGCGTTCGGGGAGAAAAGGGGCCCGAGGGGGCTCGCTGGGGGCAGGGGTCGGGGTGTTACGGGGGAGGGGGGGTGACAGTCTCCTCTGCGAGTGCGGCACCAGAGCCCCTCTGGCCCACGGTCCCCCGGTGCGGTTGCGCCGCCTGCACACGCAGCCGCCACGCCAATGGCAGGAGGGATCGAGGGCCCCGGCTACCCGGCCTGCCTCGCTCGGCACTGCCCGTCGCAGCGCAGGAGAGATTCCATCCACGAGACGTCACCCAGTGGAGATGTTGTGGGTCCCCGCCCCCTAATTAACAGCAGTGTACCCCAAGTGCCACCCCACGCAGAGGCAGTTCCTCAGCGTGGCTGGGGAGGCAGCCGAGTCCAAGTAGGCTCCACCACGCCACAGTCCCAGTGCCTGTAGCCCACGAGCTCTGCTCTTTCACCGAGATTGTGGATAGCGCCCCCCCCACACAATACACAGGGCTCCGCGTAATGCCCCTTGACTGCCGTGTCGACGAATCAACGCCGACCTGCCCAGCACGTGGGCGCCAACGCCGCACGCGCGATCCCAAAGGAAGCTCCGCCCCGCCCGCACAGCCCCAAACCCGCGGCCCTGCCACGATGCAAATCCCGGCGCTTCCGGCAATTATGACGATGACGACGAGGAGGAGGAGGTTGGCGCAAGCTCTCACGCGTGGCCGCGAGGGTACGAGGCGCCGTTGTGCTGGCACATGCCTCGGCTACAACACTGCCATCGCGCCATCGTCACCACCATCATCATATTCATTGTCGTTATTGTCCCTGAACGTATGCGACATTCACACAAGTACGCGCGCATGCTCATCACCGTCGTCACCCACGTCAGCCAGTTTCTATCCACTGCTAGGCAGAAGCACGTGCGAGGGTTGGTGATGCGGCCCAGCGGTAGCGCGATCGCTGCTTGTTGTTGCAAAGATTCACGGTTCAAAACCAGTGGCTGCCCTGGTTAATACTGCTGTAACAACACTACGCGCCGTCCACCTCACAGTGGCTGATGAAGATCTCCTGACGTTATTCCAAAGAGTAGGTCACTGTGTACCGGCGTCAGGATCAGAATTTGCTCATTTAGAAAATTACCCAATGGGGATTCTACACAGCAGCAATCATCGTTCTCTACTGGCATTCTGATCCCTTGAGTTCTCAGCTGGTCAAACTAAATCAACTTCAAACTTGTGTGGATAGCACATTATCCAGAGGATATTCATTTACCGCACACATTCCATGGTGTCATCCCTAACCGCCCACGATATCCACGCACAATTCCGCGCAAGCGCATTCGTGCTCGACTGCGCGCTCAACCAGTTTCTGTCCGCTGCTGGGTGGAAGTTCACGACCTGGCTGCCTAAGGTGCAGCGGGGGCGATTAAAAATTTCCGCGCGCAATCGCAGCTATCGCCGGGAATTGAACGGACATTTCCATCCGTCGCGACGAGCATGAGCGTCGATTTGCTCCGACAGGCTATTCGTCAACGTGCGTGAAATATTATTTTGTTCGGACATGACTTCTTACATGGCGCAGAGTCGCTCACCTTTTTGCGGTGTCCCCGCATTTTTGGCTAACGGCGATGGAGAAGCCTCGATCCATCATACGCGGCACGCGCCTCGTGGCGCGACACCGCGCGCCACACCTCGCGTGCGTCCGCTTTCGCCGTTCCGGCCTGAAGAGGTAGTCGCCAACTACGCTCGCCCCCCACCCCGTCACCAGCAGTCTGTGTGGCTCTACAGGGGCACGTTTGTCTCTTTATGCACGCGTGCATCTGTATCAGTAATGAGGCAGCATCGTTGAATGCGCGCAAAGGGTGGAGCCACTTTGTCCATCGGCTGCTGGATTAAGGCCTCCCCCACGCCGTGCCGCTCCGTGCGAGCCGGTGAAGTGACGAGAACCCCCACACCGGGTACGATGGCGCTCGCCACTGGTGGTAGCCACAGCCAGGAATCGAACTCGGGTTGCCAGGTCCATAGCTCAGTGCACGCACCAATGCATCCCACGCATCAGTGACGTATTGTCAGAACCGCTCGTGAGGCAATACCTTGGTCATTGGGGTTTCATCACAGTACTAAAGAGCCACATCCTACGCAATGATCATGAGACCACTGACGACCACCACAACAACAACAATAATAACAATACGGCCCATTAGCAACTGGCGCTTGAAGCATCAATAGCATTGCAGAGTGAGTGCATGGAGACTCCGATGACCAAGACGGGGGTCAATTTGCACGAAGCCGCCTCGCACAAAAGCTGCGTGTGAGTGTCGCTAATGAATGACGGGGCCCCACGCGGCGTTCTGCGCCCCCCCCCCCACGGGCCCCTCAGCCCAGCTTCTCCAGGAGGCTCTGGGTGGCCCTGCCTGTGAATCACTCACAGCCATCACATCGCATGGGACGTAAGGGATATATTATTGGCGATCGATGTATCCGAGTATTAGCTTTACGCTCAAGGGGCTCGGAAGAGCGGCACGTGACAGGGCAACCGATACGCAAAGTCAAGACGGCTCGCTCCTAATGAGGTTGGATTTGATCGCGACGTCGAATCAAAACTCTTCACCGAACTCCACGGTGGCGGGGTTCGAGTGGGTGCGTGCCAACGCTGCGGGAGATCTCTCTGTCTCCTTGTCTCTCTCGCGGGGTGCAGGACGCGGACAACGCCTGCGGTGGCTCGGGCACGAGCGAGACAAACGTCGTCATCACGGGGCAGCTGTCGGGGAGCTCATCGCGCTGCTCACGCTCGCCCGGCCACTCGTACAGCCAGGCCTTCGCGGACAAGTGAAACGTAACGAATAACTGAGTAATTGCCTGTCCATTGCGTGACGATTATGTTGTAGGGACACGATGGAGAGAGAGAAAAAGGGCGTTTAAATTTATAAATGGTGCATCCGGTAATAAGGTGTAAGGCTGTGCCGTGGAGAGAAGCGAGCTCGCAACAAAATAGCTGCAAAGGAAATTAAAATGCAGTATCCACATCAGGCAGTGAGCGTCTGCAGCGATTTCTTTCCAAAGGCCACCGAGTCCCAAGACTCGCTCCCCAGGAGGGTCCTGTTGCAAATATACAAACACTGATGTCATGCTCTAAGTCGGCATCATTGAAGTGGCGCCTACCTCCTGTTTACAACCTTGAGCCGGTGGTGAAAATTCCACATTCCCATGATGGAGGCAAGTATATACATCGGACAACCACTGCTGACTTCCATTTCTTTAGAACAGTTAATAGTCTTCTGCTTGTTGTTCTCCCCCTGCACCTCCAATTATCACGGTTGGCTACGTACGATGCGAAAGAAGTTCAACATGCGTACAAAGTGGTGCTCATTGTATTGAGCCCAGAGGGACTGATGGGCTGGGTCAACCCCCAAACAGGAGTTGAATTCATCCACCTTCCAATTGGAAGCCGCTAGCCCTGCCGCCTGAGCCACATGGCTCAGGTTGCACCGCGAGTTCGTCGCTTTGGGGTTCCACAGTGGCGAGGTGTTAACTTCCTCGCCTGGTATACTGGAGGTCGTGGGTTCGATCCTGACCCTGATGCCTGCTGTATATTTGGAGTTCGCGTGTCTCTCTCCCTGTGGTCACGTGGGTTTTTTTTTTGTCTGGGTCCTTCGGTTTTCCCTCCACATGAAGAAACACGCGTTGAGAGTATTTGGCTGCTATAAATGTCCACATTGTAAGCCACTTCGTTGAGCTATCATTTGCGGCCAGGTCACTTCGGAAAAAGAGCTACACAGCTCATTGGGCCTGACCTGCTCAAATATAAAAAAAAAGTTTAATATAGTCGTCTCGTTTTCGGGTATCTGCGTGCGTGATGAGACCGGAGTGTCCAGAATGAAACCCACCACGCTTTCGTGGGAATAACAACATTTTGCTGCACAAACGGATTGTCGTGCACCTACTTGCTGCACTGCCTTCACTTGCTTCCAGGTGCAGGACTCCTGCACGTCGTAGTTCCATCTTAATGCGGTCCACCAACCTCGCCTGCCAATTAATGTGCCACTACAGAGAAAGTCAGCAGTGTAGGCCATCGGGATTGATTGGCCCACGCCGGGTGAATGTGGAACGTCTGTCTGCCATCTCTGGGCCGCTAAGAGACGTAAATACGAATTGACTGCTACGTCCTCCTAAAACCCTCAAGTTACTTCCTAAGTCCCCTAAAGCACAGATTAACCACACCCCCCACACCCCCTTAAGCTCCCCACTAAGTCAGTCCCATGACGCCCTGACCCCACCCCCCTCCAAAATCGCCGAAAGGCCTTGGATTGACCAAGTAAAGTCCCCCTTACATCCCCCCCCCCCCCCAGGTGTACGGGCATGGGACACGCTACAGGGTTGAGCTCACCCCTCCCCCTCACCTCCCCCTCACAGCCCCTCCCTCCTCACCCGGCATCCCAAGAACTTTGGATAGAGCCGAGCCGGGATATTTATAAAGCAGCCCCTCCCATCCCCCACACCACCCGCCCCCCCTATTGTCGCACCCGTACGCGGAAGCACGCATGAGTGCACGTGCGTGCGTGCATACGTGGGTGTGTGTTGAGCTGTCGACGTGTCTGTGTGTGTTTGTCGTTGTGTGTCTGTGTACGTGTGTCTGTGTGTTTGTTGTTGTGTATCTGTGTCCGTGTGTCTCTGTGTTTGTGTGTGGCCCTGTGTTATTTGTGCCACCCCATGATTGTGTTTACATTTGCTGTGTGTGAATGTTGTGTCACTTGTATGAGTGTTTGTGTACTGTATGAGTTATTGCGGCTCGTGAAGGATGCGACGCTCACAACAACGAGCAGAGCACCGGGCGGTTAAAATGCAGCAACTTGGCACAGTGGTCGGGTACATCTGATGCATCTGCCAGTCATCTCAGTCAGCCAACCCATGGCACCTGGGTCTGTCCCGAGACCTTCTGTCAGCGAGCCTTCGCCACTTCACGTGGCCTCAAAGTGCACCTAGCCTGGCACAGGCGCCGTGGCGACGTCACCATCACTGAGTGGTGAATGGCGGGGTATTGGTTGGTATTGAGTTGTGCATATCCACGATGCGACTACACGTGAGCATGCCTGTGTTACAGAATCATATGCAACCGTGTGGATGAATAAATACACGCATTAATACGTTACTGAATTAATGGATGCATGAATACGAGGGTGAATGAGTGACCACTCCGCCGAGCGAATGAATGGGTGCGTGAATTTGTGCCGGCTCGACCTCATCGAAAATAGAAATCCGCCAAACCGTTCCCAACACGTGTCTCTGTGAAAAACACCCGAGACTCGGTGAGGCTTTCCTGGGTCAACAAGAACCCTCGTCACCATCACCACACCGCGTGCATGCCGGCTGGGCTACGCCGCTGGGCTGGGCTACGCCGCTGGGCTGGGCTACGCCGCTGGGCTGGGCTACGCCGCTGGGCTGGGCTACGCTGCTGCTCGTTCACCGGTTGGGGACTCGTGCTTGGAAGGCGATGAGCTCGAATCCCTGGTAAGTGACTGGCGTAGCCCGACCGAGATTTCCCAATCTGTCACAGAGACTCAGACATAAAAGAGCCCGGTCCCAGACAAGCGCGGAGGAACCCACCCCAAATCCCATCACCCTCTCAGCTCCAGACAAGCCTCGTGGGACAGCAGCTTGGGCAAAGCATATGGAATAAATGGAACTTCAAATACCTCACCACCCGCATCATTATCAATACGCGCACTGCCTGCCGCATGGAACAATGCACACGAACAGCTGTTTTATCAATCCACTGCTGGCTGAGGGCCTCACCACGCCGCGCAGGTCGTGGGGGTTGTTTTGACCAGACGGAAACGGAGACAAATTCCACGGTCACGGAATTACAGGGGCATGCGGTCATCGCACGGACCTGGGACCTGCTTTCAATTCCACATCCATATCAAGTGGACCCGAGTGGATCTATGTTAACTCGGCAATTGGCTCTATAAGTACGGTACCAGACTACTGTGTAATACACAAACCCGTCGGACATTATATCAGCTCAAACGATACTTTGTGTTAAAATTCGTGACCTTCAGATGCAATGTTACTGTGCCGTAATTCCGTTACCTTGAAACTCACCACGAGTGCTACTGTAAAGGAATGTGTCTCTGTGTGTCTCTGTGCGTGGCGGGGAGCGGTAGCGTAGCGGTTAGCGCGCTGCGCCACGAATCCGGCGACCCGAGTTTGATTCCCGCTCACGGCCAACGCCAATGAAGTTTATCTGAACCAGTCCTCGGCCTCCCCTAGGTCAACTCAGCCTCAAATTAATACCCGGTGCGGTGTGTAAACATCGCTACTGGTGAGACAAAGGCGGCCGGGCGTGGGGCTGGCCACGCACCGATTCGTGTGTCGTGCCGGTCATCACAGGTGCTCGCTAACAGCACTTGCCCCAACAGTCCGTTGAGGCTATACGCAGGATCGTTGTGTTTGTGTGTTGCGGTGAGTGTATTTGTACTCGGAAGTGATTTCCAGGCTCACTGAGGTTTGACGCAGTGACTCTGCAGTGACTCTTCGTCATCATCACTGCCAAGTGAGTGGCAGGAAGTTGTACAATGTGCGTGTTCTCAGCCAGACTGTCACATTACCAACGCCTTGATATACGTCACATGTACACATTAATTGGGAGTCGGAGCGGTGGTGTAGTGGTTAGCGCACTGCGCTACGAACCCAGTATATCACGAGTTCGAATCCCGACCAAGGCTGGCATCAGCGGTGAATGAAATCGCAACCATTCCTGCCCCCCCCCCCCCCTCTACATACAATATTATTATTGAGATGACATGTATTGTACAAAATCGTTTGATATTTTAATCTAATCTGTACAGCAATGAAACTCTGTACACGTGACCCCGCAGATGCCATTACGGTGACCCGTGGTGGTGTGGTCACGCTCGAGGTTGGCGTTGTGGCTGTGACCGGAGCTGGGTTTGTAGTTGTGGTTGCGTTTTGAGTTATAGCTCGGGTTATAGCCTGACAGTCGGATGCTCTGACCCCCCCTCTCTCCCCTGTGCGTGGGGCCTCTTAACAACACCACGGGTACCCCCTCACCCCCCTCCCTCTTCACCCCTCGCCTCAACTCTCCTCCCATTGACCCCCCCCCCACTCCCCGCCACCTTGCCCAACGCCTCCCCTCCCCCACCACGCGTCTCGCCCCTAATCGATGCAGCGCGTGGAGTGCGACTCCGAGTACTTCACTGGGCCCTTAAAGTAAACGTCAGCACTGGAGAGAGACAAAGGCGGCCAGAGCATGGGCTGACCACGCCACCCCCACACCACCCCCACACCACCGCGACCAACACTTTGCCCCAACAGTTTGTGTAGACTGTGCACGTATGTCGCGATGCGTGTGTGCGTGCGGGGAGCGGTGGCGCAGTGGTTAGCGCTGCGCTTCGAACCCGGCAACCCGACTGCGATTCCCGCTCACGGCCAAAACCAGTGACGAATATGTGAACCGATTCTGGGCTTCCCTAAGTCTACTCAGCCTTAAATGAGTACCATCAGCACTGGAGAGACAAAGGGATCCGAGCGTTGTACTGGCAATCTACCCCCTCGTGTGCCGTGCTTACCATAATAGGTGTTCACGAACAGCACTTGGCCCAACAGTCTGTTCAACGCTATATGGGTGAACTTTGTCTTTGTGTCTATCTATGATTGTATATATGTGTGCATGCCACACTTGTGTGTGTAATCCTGTTACGAGCAGCTAGCACCACGTGAATCGCGCTCTTAAACAAATTTACTCAGCATAACGGATTTGCTAAATGTTTACGTATTATATTTCACGACGGAGCGAGCCCACTCTCACTCTCAAATCCTCAGGTCTGAACACACAGGCTGCACTAAACTATGTAAACCACGCAACCAATTAGAGAGCGTTGGGGTTTGGATCGTCTCGAGTCCAGCTCGAAGTTTGGGACTTAGCAGCTTAAACCGTGGCGCGGTCGTAATTGCGGCGATATTTTTGGACTGCATTCAACGAGGGCCTTTGCGAAAATTATAAAGTGGCTCAAGTTTCAGAGCCAACTTGAGCCTAGGAGGCAGCTGGCGGTGGCCAGGCCCTGCTAGTATACGTGAGCTCCCCCTCGCCTCCCCAAACAAAAATATAATTCACACCAATCCAGACCCTGCCGTCGTAAACGCTGTGCGTTCACTCCACCGCGCTCCGTGTTGTCTGCGTGTCTGAGTAGTTTGAATTGGTCACTCAGGATGCTTACGCGTGGCTTGGGACTCTCCACCGACCCAGAGTTATTGGGTGACCCACAAGCAGGTGTAGGTCTTCAGAGGAGAGACCAAATTGGGAGGGGGAAGTGTTGAAGAATGTAAATTGGTTCTTGGCAAACGTATCGGCCGTACATTTCCAAAACACGCACCGCACACACAGGCCATCAATCACGGCCCAAGGAACGGCAGTGTTCTATCTTTGGACTCCAGATGTGCTCTGTAATTTTCATCGCGACGTTCCTCCTCCATTAATCAAGCACTGAGCGGGCACTCGGCGAGACCGACGCTGCAAATGTCTCGCCATGGGCGCTACCGTCTCAAGAATGACGCTAATAAGAAGGAACACCTCCAGCAGCAGCAGCAGCGGCGACAATAATAATCATAATAGGAAGCTATAATCATCGTTGAATGTATAGGGACCCAGGTGGGTGCAGTTAACGGGCGCAAGAGGAGGAGAAGCGATCGGCCGCCGTTGATTGTGACTTAAGAGGGCCGCCTTCATGAGCTCTCCAGACACCCGTAATTGTGTCACCTTTCCAATTTCATCCACTTCCCATCCAATTACTCGACGTGCCTTATCTCCAGCAGATTCACAGAATTTGGCCGGATTAGTTATTTCATTATTTCATTAATCTCCACTTCCCCCCTCCATTCATTCAGATCCAAAAGCATTCAGCCCTCGAGCGGTTGACCGAGCGCACTAACAACTCAGCTGCTATTCAGGCGCCACGTGGCAGTGCTGTCACACCTGGCTCTGGACACGCGTGAGGCATTGGCACAAACTTTGGTTGTCCTGCATGAGAAACGAGTCGTAACAGATATTGGTGTCACGCGTGGCGATGTCAGTGGGTAGTGTCACACGTGCTACCACGTTTTAAGGTGAACGCAAGCTGGCACGCGTGCGAGCGGAACGCGTGGAATTGTCGCCCGACTACGGCACGGTGACACGCGCGCGGATAATGTCACAACTGTCGCTTATGTCGCGTATGTGCTGTCACAACGCGCGTGACTGCAGGCGCCACACACGTGGTGACAATGGCACATACGAGGCGAGTCGTGGCACACACGTGGGTGGGAATGGGACACGGGGTGGTTTCATACCCGAATAGTAACGCGTGGTATTGTCGTGACACAAGCGAGAACACGCATAGGTGCCAGTGATGGTATGCGTGGCTGTGGTTGCCACACGTAGCTATGGCATACACACAGACATGCCAGTAGCACCATACGTCATACCGTTGGTATTATACGCGGCTGTATCACACACACACACGTGGCAGTATGTCACACACATGAACAGTGTCTAACTCATACACACTCACGTGGCATTGTCACACACTATAATATATATATTTAAAAAACTAATTTTCATTTTACCAGGTAAGGCCCACTGAGCTATACAGGTCATTTTCAGAAGCGACCTGGCCGCAAACGATAGCTCAACGAAGTGGACATTTATAGCAGCCAACTACTCTAGACGCATATTTCTGAATGTGGAGGGGGAAATCCACGCGACCACGGAGAGAGAGAAAAACACGAAAACTCCAAATATACATCAGGCGTCAGGGTCGGGATCGAACCCACGGCCCCCTTAAACTAGACAGGGAGGTTAGCATCTCCTAGCCACCGCGGCGCCCCCCACACACACAGCAGTAGGTGATCGCGTCTCATGCACATGTCAGTATCACACACGAGAATGGACAATGTCTCAACCACACACACACACGAGAATGGACAATGTCTCAACCACACACACGCACACACGTGGCAGTGTCACACTCGCGCGCGCGCACGTACCTCGTACGACCACACGCACTGCGTGCCGGCGAACCTGCGCACGCAGCGGCCGATCTCCACGTCCTCGTGCGTCGTGTGCAACTCGCGGAGGCACTCGCCCACGTGCGGCCCCACGCGCCGCAGCGCCTCGCGGCTGAAAACCATTCCTGGGCCGCCCATGCAGAAGTTCTCCCCGGGCTCGAGCGCCAACTTGCCCAGCTCCTCGGCCGTGCCCAGCCCCGTCTGGCCCAGGTAGTGCGGCTCGCTGCTGTTGAGGCCGCGTAGGAACTGCTCCAGGCGTTCGCCGCGCACGTACGCGTCGTCGTCCGCGCGCATGAACCACTCGTAGCGGTCCAGGTGGTGGTCGTGCATGTACTTGAGCATGAGGAAGGACTTCTTTTGCGGCGGGTACGCGTCGTCCACGCCGGGCAGCGTGATCAGCGGCAGCGGCAGCTCGGTGCGCGAGTCCCAGCTCGAGAAGAACTCCACGGTGCCCGGCACGGAGCGCACCCACGTGCTGAACGCGGCGCGGCCGCGCGTCTCCAGGTACTTGTGCGCCGTCATGACCCCCACGTACAGGAAGTTTTGCGGGGTCGCCACGGCGCGCACCGGGGCACCCAGGGGGTCCAGCCGCCCTCCCCAACCGCGGCCACCGCCGCCTCTTCCTTCGTCTCCTCCCGCGCTCCCGCGGCGCCACGCCGAGCCGGCCGCGTCTCCGCCGGCCGGGTGCGCCCGGCAGCCGCTCCCGAGACGCCTCCTGCCGTTGCCGGAGACGGAGCGCGGCACCGCCAGCCATGTGGCGGCCGTGAAGCCCAAGACCAGACCGAGCGCCGCGCTCATCCACGCCCGCCGCCTCTGCACGGCCATTGCGGGGCCGCTACAGCGGCGGGGATTCCAGCGACAGTCCGCAGCTTCCAGCGCCTCCGACACCTCCTCACCAGCCTCCTCCTCCTCCTCCCTCCCGCTAAACACCTCCTCCTCGCCCGACAGCAGCGGCAGACGCAGCGGCAGCACCCGCCCCTCGGAGCCGTCGAGTCCGCTCCGCCCTGACGACTCACGAGCGCATTCCCTCGACGGAGTGTGCCTCCTCCTCCCTGTGTTGCCGCACTCGCTCTGCCCTCGCACTCCACGCGCTCTCTCGGCTCGCCCGGCTGTCACGGGGACGCGGGGATGGAGACGCTGGCGGGCACGCCGGGAGTCCTCGCGGCCGCGCCGCGCGCTCGCCGCCCTCCTCCTCCTCCTTCTCGCTCTCCTCCTCCTCCTCCACCCGCTCCTCCTCCTCCTCCTCCTCCGCCTTCTCGGCGTCCCGCGCCCACAATCTGAGATCCTATCCCCTCTCTCGAAGCCATTTTGTCGGCGCGACGTCACCCGTCGTCCATGGCGGTGCGCGGCGTGGGGGTAGCGAGAGACGAAGCGGGGTGGTGCGTGGGAGTGCGGGGACCCCCCGCGAGAGAGAGAGACAGAGAGAGAGCGCAGCGCGCGACCTGGCGGAGGAACAGCGACTCGCAATCTGGCTCCACCCCGCCTCCCACCCTGTCCCCAGCCCGTCACTGTGTCTAGCCTGTCGCTAAAACCTCCAACCTGTCTCACTGCTTGACCCACTCACTCACTGCCTGTCCCACGAGTCTGCACGTCCTACCGCCACGAGGTCTGTGAAACTTCTCCACCCGCCGGGCGACGCCAGACAGAACGTGTGAACCCATCTGCGCGGACACGTGATTTATCCCCTTGTCAGCATGCCGGGATTTCTCCGGGCAGTCTCCGGTCCTCCCACAAGCCATTCCGATGCGGGGTTCGAGTCTGGAGACTCGGAGGGAGGCATCGCTGTGGCTACATCTCACACCGCTGTCACCACCACCCACCCGTGCCTCCTCCCTTACACGATGCTGGGGTAGTCTCTGACCTGTGGCGGTGGGGAGACAGCGGGATCCCTCCAGGCCATGGGCCCTGGTGTGCACTTGTACTCCAAGCCTGCAGACGCGACTACGATGGGCCCCCTCAATGGCACACGTGGACTGCGTTGGCTACTCGCAATGGACTCCCGCTGATACTCGCACCAACCACTTACCCCCCACCTCAAATGTGTTGCCTCCTCGCACCTGCACTTGACAGAAAGCAAGCATACACATCAAAATACAAACTACATGACGGTAGAACAGATTAAAGCAAGGCAGCAGCCGTGCAATTACACTGCATGAGAGTGCGTGCCAAGCATTCATTTTCGTGTCTGACAATATTCATAAGTTGGCAATGCCGAGTGCCAGCGTAAAAGCCGAGTTTCAGCGTGTAGTGTTAACGCGTGTTCAGTGTCAATCTTCGTATCAAGTGCCAGCATTCATCGTTGTTCACGTCGAGTTTTAGTGCAGTGCCAGTGTCGATCTCAGTGCTGCGGTCAATGCGAGTGCACTGTGCCAGTGTGTGCACGTGCCGTGTTCACGTGCCGTGTCAGCGTCCGATGCTCTCTGCACGGTGGTGCTGTGACCCCCCCTGGTGACCAGCTCGAGTTAGATGTAATTACAGAGTTCTCTAGTCCACCTATTTCCCCACTCCAACAAGCGCGGGCCTCATCGGCAACCCATAGCCGGTGACGGAAACTCCACATTCCAGTGACAGCAGCGAATATTTGTTGGACCACATCATTGCAGACTTTCAACCATTGAACTTGTTTTATTGAGTCGATTCAGGCCGTCGGCGATATTTAACACCCAGCAGCAACACCTCCAGCACACGACGATGTCATATTTGTTTTCATTGCAACAAATATCAAGATCAGGGAAACAGCGGGTTTCAGATGCCGATATATTCCCGAAGACGCATCAAATCATGAGTTGTGGCGCTGGGGCCATTTGCATTGACACCGCCTCGTGCCTCCACCCAGCACTGCAGCACTGCGGGGTCTAAACGAGCGGACGGTGACTCGGACCACCCACACGGTGAGGAGCGAAATGGATCCATGAGTCCAAGTGTCCCCTCCCCCCAGCAAGATTGAGTAATGAGGCGGTGAGCACTCCCGCAAGCATCCCTGAGCCAGGTGGTGGAAATTCCCCATTTAGATGGCAAAGGATCGTTTCTCCACGACGGCAATGCCGATCGGCAATGCCGATGTCACGCAAAGTGGCACCGATTTCATCTACCACGGAGAGACGATGGGTCCGATTTCAACTCCAACTGGGATGTTAAACTGCAACCCTGGATTTTAACTAGCAAGTTGTCCGCTCTAACCACCCGGTCAGATAGATAACGCACATCATTATTGTTGCTTTTGCTGTAGTAGATACTATTGTGTTATTATATCTACGATTACCTCTACGTTTTGCAAACGAAAACCTCATTGAGTACCCGACTGCGGAAGCACGGGGCTTCTCTCTCCCACGACAACCACAGACCTCGCGACACCACGCTCCACATGGGACGATCGTAGAATCGCCGCACTTGCGAACGCGCTGCGATCCGTGCAGGCCTACTGCTGCCTCCTTGAATTGGTTGAAAAAAAACTTAGTGTTCAACTACAACACGTTTCAAAACTGTTGCTTTTCCATCCTGCCATATGAATTTTTTTTTCCTCTGAATAATGAGCCAGCTGGTTGAGTACAGGATGGGTCAGATGCAACGCTCTTACAAATGTAGCCTGGTAAATGATTAACAACCAGTTAAGTTCATCAGCAAAGTCCAATGACCTTTATACATTACTCGATATCCTAAGTTTTCTATTTTCATGACAACAAAAAGACGCTGAATTCCCTACACTGTAATTATCTCTGACAAATAAGGACCTCTTCGAAAAATAAAATAATCGTTAAATAATAAAGTGCCCCTCTGCTATTTCCACGGCGCTACATCACCTCCTCCGCAGGACAAACACCGTTAAACAATAACAATAGTACACTTAATAACAATAATAATGCTCATGCGTTGACCGCATTTCCTCTGCGTCTTCAGACTCAACGACGCGCACAAACGTGAGCGATCCCCTCCGCTTCCCTCGGAAGCCGAGTGTTCTCAAGACCACGGAGCATCTCATCCCAGGTCCCCGTGGATCCGGGGCTGCTCTCCGTGCCGCTGCTGGTGTCGCTGCTGGGCGACGGGAAGGGGTTGTCGATGGCCTGGAAGCCGTCCTGGGGGCCCAGCAGGCTGATGGAGGTGCCGCGGCAAACCAGGAGGCCCAACGGCCGTGTCTCTCCAGACATGCGGTACGGCTCTTCTGCATCTGCATCATCCGCAATATCATCGACATCATCAATAATGTCAACAGCAGCAGTATCATTATCAACATTAATCATCATCACTATCGTCACCAATAATATCAACAACAAAAAACACTTGATTATGATCGTCAGATATCATCAGCACTGGTAGCATACAAATTAACAATGACATCATAGATAAAAAAAATCATCAGCAACAAATATCGCCAGTCACCATCGACATAGAATAATAATAATTATTATTATCACCAAAAATAACATCAGCTGTCTGTACGAGAAACATAAAAAATGGCAACTTTATCAAGAATAATATGTGCGTCAATAAATATCGGAAGCAGCAATAATACCAGCAGACTATAACATTGTTATTAAGTAAACATTTACATAATTAACAAATGACATCAACATACTTGTCAACAGCAACAAAAGACTGTGCCTAAAAGTGAATCAATCGGTATAAAGTGTGAAATTGCTAAAGAAGGAAATTATGTGGTGGTGCACTAACGCAAACAACTCGACACATCAAAGACGCTGCCTTAAACATAAAAAGTACAAACAGGCAGCGTTTCGGGAAATGGCCTTCTGCATAGTACGCAGGCCAGAGAGGTGCAGTGGCCTCTCCCGTGCGATGTGAAGAACAGCCATTGCCCAAAACCCTGCTGATCATTAGTATTTTTCAGGCAGTGTTATTGACGAATGCGTTTGAGTTTTTTTTCTATACTGTACTAGGTTAATTAAAATCCCAACATGGCGCCGTGCTGTCACTTGGACGAAAGATCGCCGTTCCGGCCCACTGGCAGTCGTGTAAAATATGCTGTTGTCATTTCCATTTGACTTGCTCTTGAAATATGAGTGCCATATTATAATAACCAACCAGCCTGCATCACGATAACCCATTATCAAAGCTGCATCACAGAATACATAATTTGGTTACTCAAAACGAGGTCTCTTGTCTGAATAGCATTTGAAAAGGCAACTCACCGCGCATTCAACAGGTGCTATAGGCTGTGGCGTGGCTACGTTATCAGCACAGGGCAGAGCAGCAAAACATATGGTTGTACTGTACTATGTTGTAAGGTCTGTGTTCCTCATCCCCTTCAACTCACAGTGACCAGCGTGGTGAAATGTTGCCAAGGAAGCCCCACAATCCAATGGGGCATGGGAAGGGCCTCGTCCAACACTGGGTTACCAACAGGGCCGTACGCCACGTACCTCGAAGGTACTCGGTAGCCCCGTCCAACACCAGGTTCACCAGGTGGTCGAACCCCTTGAGGACCCCGCTCACTTCAGGTTGGGCAGGTGGGGTCACAGGAGGGCAGGGGAGCAAGGGGATCAAGGGGTGGCGTGGTGGTGAGCAGAGGAAGCAGGCAACCAATCTATCAATGTTTATACAGCACGCTTCACATTCATAACAGGTCTCTCACATCGCTTTGCATATGCTACAAACATATGAGGACTATTAAACACAATGCATTCAATTTATGACACCATCATCCAACTGTTTAGTGCCACCAGCTGGCATCAGCAGACCCCTCCTTGCCCACTTGCCGCTGCAGTAAAACCGGCCAGGCTGCTCTCGGTTCGGCCACGAGCATCAGGTGTGGCCCAGAATAACCCCAGCACGCGTGTTTGTTGATGCCATTCTCCACTGCGGGGAGCACGTAATAGGTTTTTTAGACAATACAGCGACTGCGGTGGCGATTTCTATGGGAAGCCTCGGGGGGTCCCGTGTATTCATAATGAACAGCAATTCTCTTCCGCGCGCCTCCTCATCCACAAGCGCTATAGCTCTTTGTGGGGTGGCGCTCGTATTGCAAATAGGGGGTCGCGTCATCAACATCCATTGCACCTCTCCATCATCACTTGCTTCCTTACGCGAGATGCCATAACAATTTAACGGTCGACACCAGATTGATCGCCAGGTCTGGCTCTTAACATATTCCACCATCACATATTTTACTTGGACAGTGAGAACTTGGGTGGCCCTCTCCGTATTAGGTGTGTTCTTTAGTGCCTCCTCTGTGTTATTGTACAGCACTGTGTGCTAGGAGTGGCCACTGACTGCCTGATTACCCAGTAAAATAATTCCACGCGAAGCCTTACACGACCCAAAGTGCCAACTCGTGCTCCAATGAACGACAGGGCAATGCTCGTCTTTGTCGGTGGTCTCGAGCCGGTGGTGGAACATTTCGCATTACCCCAAGGTGTTGGAGGGTTGGGGGTGAAGTCTATCCATTGGATGACTGCAAACCTATCACAAAATTGTACTCATTTTATCGCCTCGGTTTATTTTTTCATCCTTAACCCTTGATATTCGTCAAGGCTCATTTAATGTATTTATAAGGCCAATTCATTATTTAATTAAAACACTCCGTAAATTTATAAATTCACCCATTGTTTCATTCATTCGTCCAATGAACTCACTCTTCAAATGTATTAATCGAATTCACTCATTTGCTCAAGTCGTTCGCTCATTCAATTCATGCACTCATTCAATTTACAAACTAGGTTCAATTCATTCATCCATTCAACGAATTTGTGGCTGAGGAGGACCCACCGGCACGACCCCCGAAAAACCTCACGTGGACGCCCTTGTTGATGTATTTGGTGAGGTCCAGAATGGCTTCACCCTTCTTCGCGTTGCTCTGGGGCCGGTGAAGAAAGGCGCATTGTCAACACAACGCCTGCATTGCCACGTGCCTCCAAGCCTTTACTCACAGGCAAATGTCACGGCATCCCTTTGCGTAGCGTCTCTACTCAACATACTTTAGACACGGATGAAGCTTTCCTGAATAAAAGAGTGAATGCCACCGCCACGTATTTTTCAGTATATTTCGTGTGAATTAAATTGTAAATGTTTATAAAATGTGCTATAAACTAATAGGCCTACAGATGGGGGTAGTGTTTAACTGCATAATTATAGTTCTAAAATTGCCACCAGGAATTAAATAAAAGGGTGTTCTAATCCGAAATGTATTAAGCCTATTAAGTAATAACTGCACATTCCATCAGGGTCGTTATTGAATCTCATTACAATTAAAGTGTTAAACGACGCTAATGACTGTTGTTACAGTACAAGATGCAAATTAGTGCAATTAGTCTGCTCATGGGATCGCATCCGCCGTAAGAGATGATTTGTCGGAAACGCAATTAGCTCAAATTATAGGTGCACTCATTGAACCGATATTAATTTACACATTTGTTTGAGAATTGTTTACAATTTAAATTGTATTTTGAAACTGTGCTTTTTACAATCATCAGCCATGACCAATCCGCTGCTGGATGAAGACCTCCCCAAATGAGAAGTAATGAAGATTGACTTATCAGTACAAGAGTTTAGAATGGGTTTTTTACTGTACCTTGAATGGAGTTTTCACTCGCAGAGTTCTGAGAAGCAGCTGCTTTGTTAAACCCGGTTTAAGTAGACCGGTTCATTACCTTGCTATATTTAAAACAGATATTTTGTTTTTAATTTCAGCTAAAACAGCCACGCGAATACGAATTTGGTTCAGTTTTGGTCGGGGATGAACTCAACCCGATCAACCATGTGCGGCCGATACAAATGGTAACGCTTTGTGGTTGGTTAATCGAAATGCATAATCTGGATAATTAATCGAGCTGGATAATTAATCAGTGGTGGATTAACCGCGGTGGATATTCTGGATGGCTAACCGAGGTGTCTAATTAATCGAGGTGTAATAATCTGGATAATTAATCAAGACGGATTATAATCAGGGGTGGATCCATTTGGGTGGTTAACGGAGATGGATATTTAATCGAGCTGAATAATCGAGATGTATAATCTGGATAATTAATCGAGGTGGATCATCAGTGGGTGGATAATTGAGGTGGACCAATTCGTGTGGTTAACAGAGTTGTATAATTAGTACATCTCGGTGAATAACGAATGGAGTCCCGAGCCGCCGCCGACGACGACTCCACTCACTTTTTTCTCCTGATGACGACTGCTTGTGTCGCGATCTAAACGTCGTAGTTTTTTTCTGAACAAAAGAATCTTGTTCTACGTGACTTTACCGAAAGCCCCAAAGAACGTCGCTCCACTCACGTTCAAACGCGCCGCCATGGCCACGTGCCGCCAAGTCCACGCCCCTTGCCGGTCACGTGGCGCCCCGCCGACGTCACCCGCCCTTTATTTCCGGTTCCGCGTGACCCCGGCCCCCCGCCCCCCACCGCCACAGCGAATCTCGCCACTGCCAAGTGCGCCCTTGATTGAATTGTTGATTGAGTTGTTAATTGAGTTGTTAATTGAGTTCGTTGATTAGGGCCGAGTCGGGGGTCATTGTCGCGGGCGTTCGAGTCCTCCTGTCGGGTCGAGATGGCCACCGCGGGGCCGCCCCGAGCCGCGGTCTTGACGACGCCGCTGCTGCTGCTGTTGTTGTTGTTTGGAGTCGCCATCGAACCCGTGAGTTCTTCCCGCCTGGAAACCCCCCGCGGTTTGAGGGGACCAGAGAGCGACGGGGTGTGGGAAGGAGGGGTGTGAAAGGACGGGGGTGAGAGAGTGAGGCTTCGTAAGGGTGAGATGTTGAGAGGAGTTTTGAGTTGACGGGATGAGGAAGTGAGGGGATATGGGATTGGGATGAGAGGTTTAAGGGGTTGAGAGAGTGAGGGGATGTGGCAATGGGAGGTTGGGATGAGGGGTAGAGATGGAGTGAGGTGAGAGGATAAGAGACGCGAGGGAATTGGAGGTGACAGCGTTAGGGAACAGGACGTGAGCGGGTGAGGGTGAGGAACATCGGGGTGAGGCGAAGGGGTGAGATGTCGCAATGTGGATAACCGGTGAGCAGACGATGGGGTGACGAGTAGAGATGATTGTTACTGTATTTGATATTATTTAGTGGTTATTTTTATAAATGTTATCTCCTACTCCATAGCAACTTAGGCAACTATTCATTTACTTACTTAAAAATTGGTCATCAGAGCACTTTTAAAATGTTATTCTCGTCAGGGCCCATGGTGTTAAGTGTCATCTCCAACCTTTTTAACTCTCTCAGGCTTCTGGTTTATATGCCGTCAAGAAATGCCTTTTTTTCTTTTAAGGCAGTGTTATTGATGAACGTGTGGAGTTTTGTTATTTGTGCATGTGCACCACTGCGAGTGCCGCATCCCCAAATACTGCGATTTGGTGTATGAGGAATCTGGGATTGAGGCGGGGAACATGTAGTTGGTGAAGGGGCAGGGTTTGGACTGGCTCCTGGGGGTACATGTAACTCACTCCTACTGTGCCATCTTTATTTCTTTCTGCATGGCCCCCCACAGGTTCGCGCGGAGTACGGCCTCCTGTACGTGTACGTGGGGGACGCGGAGCACACGGCGGCACACCGCTACTGTGTGCAGTACAACCCGCAGTGGGGGGCCCTTCCCCTGGACCCAGCCGCAGCTGTGAGCCCCCCAGTTTCCCGTCATAGTGTCACATCCTACCACACCGTTCCCCTACCCTTCCACCCTGTCCCGCACTTGCCACACACTGCCCCTCCTGACCACAATGCCCCACTCTGCCTCGTAACATCCCTTGGAGCTGGGATAATCCCTTTTGTTTCATACTAACAACATGTTTTGTAAAAATGTCCGGTGTCTTGGCCAATGGCATTCCACAGCAGTGAATAGATTCTGAATTTTGTAATCTATACTTTTTTCTGTCATATTTCAGTTTATTTGCAATGAAGGTGGTAAAATATTTTCTGCATCTTTTTTTACATACTGTAATTTTAAACACTGAAAAGACTTGTAGCATCATTCATCAAATTTGTTAGATCCATCCCAGAAAGGTGATTCTTCCACAAAAGTTATCATTTTTTATCCTTCTTGTGAATTATGGTGTGTGTTAAGAGTATGTGCAGCTCGCTGGTACAATCACACGTTCATATTGAATGTAATCCTTTTTTGTATAGATATACCCCCTCCAACCAGAACATAAATGATAAGAAACCTGAATTAAAATAATTAAAAATTGTACCTTCGTTGGTTATACTGGTCATGACTTTCAGTGGGGTATTTTGCTTTCTCATTTCAAAAGCTAATTAGAAACTCCTCCAACAGTGTTACTGTACAATGCTTATTTCGATAGACATCTCCGATCCAGCACTGTAAATTCCACCTTTTTATGGCAGGGGAAGATCCATAAGACAAAAATTTTGGCTTATTTTATTGGGTTATTTTATGCTTCTTGAGCTCTGGCTGTGATTTGAACACGTGATCTTCCGGTGATGAGTCAGGCGCTCTAATCGCAGCACCACCAGCCTTTGCTGTTGTGGAATAATGGGGCAGTCATGAGTTGACAGATTCATATCGGGGGTTTCCCTAAATGCCAGATTGGAGTGCACGTGGGTTACAAAGGAGTCAGCCTCTAGGTGGCAGTAGAGGCGAGTTTTTCATTACGAGGATTAACCAAAACAACCATGCACCATCCACTCAGCAATGTCCCTTCCATACCAGATTTAACATTCCCGGAACAGTTTCAGTTGAGCCCAGCGTGACTGGTAGGATATTATAATCACAATAGGGCTTTTTATATTTTTTCAAATTGATATAACGGGTGAATCGGCACCACTGCAGAGTTCATGGTTCTCAATCGTGCATGGATGTTGTTTGAACAAGAAAAGCTGCGAGAGAGTGACCTCCTTTCTTTTGACAGACAAAGTGGCCCCTGCGCAACGCATCTCAATCGCTGCTCTGTAAGGCGGCAGACGTCCCTGCTGGTGGCTTTCACGCTGGTGCTGCCCTGGTGGAACGTGGGAACTGCACGTTCTATGAGAAGGCGCGCCTCGCGCAGTCCAGCGAAGCGCTGGCGCTGCTCGTCGTCAGCAAGGAGGAACTGGTGCGATATTTGTACACGCAGGTCCTGTATATGGTATCTCATAACCTTGTCTGCATATGGCCGGGCACTCAGTCATTGATTACTCAAGGTCAAGAGGTCATCGCCCCCAGTGTTGTTGATTTTATACCCAATCTTCTAGGTCTCCTCTTATAGCATCCTCCATTTGGTTTAAGTCTTCCCCTTGGTGATCATCGTCTGGGTCTTACTCCAATGTCTGTTTCGGTATATGACTCTCCTCAATTCTGCTCACGTGCTCCATCCATAACTTCTATTGCTTTCTTCTGAAATTGCAAGTTTCTTATCCTATATTGCCTTAAGTTTTTTTACATTTTATTGATGCAGCAATATTCCAAGTCCATAGGATATTTTTTTTATTAATTAACAGACAACAATAGAGCTCTCTCAAACTGTTTTTCTTGACGAATAATACCTTAATGAATAAACATTTTGAATAAATTAATTACAAGTAAACTTTGCAGGTAGATTCACTGGCAGGTGCAAGCTTTGTAGACAAGATGTCGAGTAAACAGGAAGGTTTTTTTCCCATTTTCACAGTCATTTAAAATTTAACGAAAGACGATAGGGGTTTGGGTATATTTTTTTACATTGAGCGTCTGTTCACCAAGCATATACACCAGTAATTTTCAGCTTGTGATGTGCTCAACACCACTAAATTCAATCTCGATAAAATGGTCAATGTCATGTGTTTTCACACTGAGAAATAAGACTGCCCTCCGTCGTGTGGCAGGTGGCTCCTGGTGGCAATGCATCGGATTACGAAAACATATCTATCCCCATCGCAACTGTGAGCCACAAGGACATGCTGCTGATGGGCAAGCTGGTGGTGGTGAGTATCTCTCAGCCTTTGGTGAACCCACGCAAGGGTGCAGTGTGGGTTTACAACGTTTTGACCACTCCGTGTGTGCTACTGCAACAGCTGGATTGGTTGACTCATCTTCTTTTCACATTAACTCACACCCACACAAATACTTGCACACTCTGACATAGACATAACCCAATTAATGAACTTCTACCCCGTTTATGTCGACATTGATTAGATCCTCCCCCTGTTCAGGTTCAGGCTCTAAACTCCTCCGCTTCTGCCATAACGTATCAGTCTATGGTTTTACTAACGCGTGTCTGTCTCCCATGTCATTGTCATGTGTAGCACATTGTAAATTTGTTTTCGCTCCCTACCTTATCTTGCTGCATGCCACCTCCATCATTTAGAGCATCTTGAAACAATAGACCAGTTCATACTGGCCTTCTCTGGTAAGATTGTCTCGTATTACATGTACGAGGCAACTTTATTATAAGCATTACAATAAAGCATTACATCAACATTAAAACACAATGCATTATAAACACTACATAATACAATATACAATAAACACACAAAGCAAAACCGTATAAGAAAAAATCGAGAGCTAAACATTACACAAACAATGCACAACAAATGGCAATAATTTACGGTAAGGCCTTAGAGTTCGCGGGCTCAGAGTACGCGGACCTGCTCATATACAACCAACCCCGAGTCATACTTACACTTGTAACTCGTACTTTCGCTACACGCACGAGGCGGAAAGCGATGAGTCAAATCACCCCACCGCCATCACGCGGATGATGTATTTGAAGGTGTGTAATTGTATCGCCTGCGCAAGAAATGAGTCCACCCAGCTATAGCATATTTGTATTTATAATATACAGTACAGTACACTCGTAGAGGCAAATCCCAACTTACGCGAATCTGCGCTTATGTGGGGGTACACGGAACCTAACCCCAGCCGCGTACGGTGAGTCCTTACTGTACTCGATGTAGGTAACAAAACACAGACAAACATTTCAGATGTAACACTATGTAAAAATAGGTAATAACACAACAATATAATGACGTAACTATCTAATTTCTCAGTCGGATAAAATTTGGACTTGGGCAATCTCATGAGATTTTATTGCAGCAATCTCTAGGAATTGACTGACTTCGTCTGGCGTACCCCAGGGGGCAAGGGGGGAATTCAGACACATCTCGGTGTTTTATCAGCGCCGAGTCAATAAACAACCCCCAGAGGTTTATCTTGCTCCGTCTGTCCTGGTTTGCACATTCAAAGGGGCTTAATATGAGGCAGTCCCCAAGGATGGACTCCTCCACATTAATTATCTCTCAATGAAGTTGGCTACTGTTACATTTATACGCTTTATTAATGCAATAAGTATTGTACGTATTTTGAATGTTTGTTGAACTTATATCGCACCATACATAGTCAACTAAGCAGCGCACCTTGTCATATGTGCACATTTTTTTTACTTCACATGTGTACGTTTATACACGAGGGTGCTCGAACACAGCCGTAATACGCTTGTTGAATTAACCACTTTTTCTATAGCTATTCCATGCGTTCTCAAGTTGTACCATGTGTTGTTTAGCATGTCGAAGCTCCTAACGCACAAAACGAAACGTCTTTCAATGTACCAAGCAACTTGCGGTTAAATCCAAAGCTATATCATCAGAGAGCTTGACCACACAATGGCGAAAACCTACCCGGTAGTAACACCTCTTCTCGCCTCGTCTCCCCCCTTCAACTCCCATCGCCTTGGTGCTGCCCGCACATGCTCGCAGCCCAAGAATGCCTCCTTGTTCGTGTCTCTCTCCGCACCCCGCGAGCCGCTGCTGGACTACAACCTGTTGCTGCTCTTCGTCATCGCCGTAGGAACGGTTGCTGTCGGAGGATACTGGGCCGGCGTGCGCGACTCCCACGGGTGAGTACCAGGGGTGGGGGCTGGGGTGGTGGCGGTTTTGTATGGGAGCTGTCGAATGAAGGAGTTGTTTATTAAATATGGAAAATATTTGCAATTCTGAGTCCCAGGCCTGTGTGGTTAACTGCAGCAAGTGTCATCATTGACGGGTTTTTTGGGGGCCATTGGTATCGTAAGGGAATGTGCACGAGACTGAGGTGTCCACTCAGGGGTATTATTATTGTTTACATCCCTTTGCAAGTCCACTGCAAGATGAAGACTCCACATGCTCTGTACGTCACGGGTTTTTTGTAAGTGGTTCATATCGGCGCAGTATCAACCCCGTACTGACTCTTTCATAACTCAAGTCAATTCAAAGCATGTCAACAGTCCTGAGTCATTGGTGTAAATGCCACAGTTTTGCGGCAGAAATCGGTCAAATTTTAAAGTTCAGTTGGCTCATGATGTCATTGTTTTGGCGTGGCTATTACGAGTCCACCCAGCCACCTCGGGTTTAGCGCCAAACACTGTCGTGTTCCGCGACGACAGCGTGTGGTTGAGTTTTTCACGAGTGGAGAACACATGGTGCGGCCCTGCCAGAAGGCGTTTCAAGTGCAAGCGCGAGGATGCAGAAGGCGAAGGAGGTGATGGGGACGGATACAGTGGTGGTGCGGAGGAGGAGGCCCTGGACGTGTCCCCGCTGATGATCTTCATCTTCTCCGTCATGTGCTGCGTCATGCTTCTGCTGCTGTTCTTCTTCTACGACTACCTGGGTGCGTCTCGACGTCTGTAGTTGCGAGCGCGCCAGTGGCATGTGCGGTCGATTGTATGTGAGAGCCGATGTGGCACTCTAATTCACGGTGTTCCCTTACGCTGTTACAATTTGAGCGGTACATGCATAATGCTTCCAATTCGTGTTTGGCGATATTGGGGTTTTTCTGTAGATTTTTGGTGAAAATGTGCTGATGCCTGCATCTTAAACAGTAGGACAAAGTTTGCTTGTCTCTTGTCGTCAAGATGCAAAGCTATCCCTTGATTACAAGTAAAATAATAATGACATGGTCAAAACTGTATATTTTGTGTCACAAGAGCACTCACTATTTAGAACCCTTGTATGCAGTGTCACCATATCTTAGATCCATGCCTTATTTGCCTGCCTCTTTCCTGAGCCCATACGTGGTGGATGCTATTTCCGAGCCGAGTTACGTTTTGCTGAGTAAGCTTTCATCCGTGTTGAACTGTGATTTTGTGTGTGCCAATCTCTCGTGCATCTGTGTGAAAGTCACTGGCGTGTGGTATAAACTTGGACGATGAGCATACTGGTTTCGAGGAGTACAATCCAACTCGGCAATCACTATAAATACACATTGTATTTATTTTTGCAAATGATTGCGTATCATGAACGGCGATGTGGCTGCTGATTGATTGAGTTGTGAGTGACGATTAATTTGTGCCTCTCCCCTGTCTCCTTTCCCGCCCTGTGTGTGTGCGTGGTGCAGTGTACGTGGTTATCGCCGTGTTCTGCCTCGCCTCGTCCATGGGCCTTTACTGCTGCCTGGCACCCCTCGTGCGTCAAATTCCCCTGTGCACGTGCAGGTCTGGAGTTCATGTCATTTGTCCATTGTCCGCTGCTCTCGTCGTCTTTTATCATTGCCTCTCCAACTTTATTTTATCGGTGGCCTACTTGGAGAACCGGGACGGAACTCATCGAGATATACGCCCACTCTGCGTGTTGGTGGAAACTGCCTTGCCGCTGAATTTAAGATTAAAATAATGCAGAGGTCAGCAGAAAATGATAGCGGTTTGAGACATTGCCAACCAAATTTAGGTGAAAAGAAATATCACCCGTGAAGAAGGCTCTAAACACCTTCAAGGGAGACAATATAGAACAACATGGAGACATTAAAATCACACTCCATAAATTTCACTGTACAAATTTAACATTTGAAAAAGTACAGTAGAATCAAAATGATATACAAACTTTTAGTGGAAGACTTAGTCATAAAAAGCAAATTAAGCATTTTCTTCGAAAATGTAAGAATGAATTCGCTATTTATTTATTACTGATTAGAAATATGAATGCGAAAAACCAGAGTTTAACTATTTCAATTCAAATCAACTACGTGAAACAATAAATAATGGTCAATAAAAGACGAGCATTCTTTCATGTATTATTTGCTGACGTTGCACACTTTGAAACTACAACTATTGAAGAGTCTGATGCTGGATATGTTTAGTTTAAAACTTGTGTTTTAGGACGGTCTGTTTGCAAACTGGCCGAACCACATGCCAGGCACGCCTACAAGCAGTCAAAGCGAGTTTTATGCAGTGCATTCCTTATGCAATCTTGGTGTCCGTTTCATTCCGCATGTGCGCTATCGTTCTTATTTGTTGCATGTGTGCACAGCGGCACACTCTCCATGTCCTCGCATTCACATTTGCTTCACCAGGTGCACGTGCTATTTGTATCTGCGCACGTGTGTGTATGTGTGTTTCAGGGGAGCGGTAGTGTAGCGGTGAGCACGCTGCGCTATGAACCTGGCGACCCGGGTTCCATTCCCGCTCACGGCCAACACTGGTGACGATTATCTGAACCGGTCCCGGGTCTCCCCTAGGTCGACTCACCCTCAAATGAGTACCTGGTGCGATGTGTAAACATCGCCACTGGGGAGACAAAGGCAGCCGGGCATGGTGTTGGCCACCCACCCCCTCGTGTGCCGTGCTCGCTAACAGCACTTGCCCAGACAGTCTGTTAAGGGTAAATGGGGGATCTTTATCGTTGTGTTTCTGTATGGGGAGCGGTAGTGTCGCGATTGGCGTGCGGCACTACGAACCCAGTGACCCGAGTTTGATTCCTATTCACGGCCAACACCAGTAATGATTATCTGAATAGACCTCCCCTAGGTCGATTCAGCCTCAAATGAGTATCTGGTGCGTTGTGTAAAACATCGCCAATGACTTGAGAGACAAAAGCGGCCGGGCGTGGTGCTCTCCACCCACCCCCTTGTGTGCTGTGCCAGCCTTCATAGATGCTCGCTAACAGCACTTGTCCCAACAGTCTGTGAAAGTTTACAGGGGATCTTTGCCTTTTGTGTATGGAGATCAGTTGTTGGAGTGATTGGCGGCGCACTACCCAACTAACGCAGTTATCCAGGTTCAATTAATTCCTATAATTCGCAACGATAGTTACATATCTCAACCTTGCTTAGCCTTTCTCATGGTCAGTTCTTCGTGCAAGTGGTCATGAACTGGGGAAACACAAGCATATCACTGTGATTTTTAACCACACCACTTTGTCCTTTGTGCCGGCATTACTCGGTGCTAACAAACAGAAGTTGTCCCATTCCGTGCCTGTAATGAGACGGGGTGTATTTCTGGATTTTCCATTCTCAGGCTCCCGGCTACATGGCGGCCCTTTCTGGGTGGCCGCCCCCAGGTGCGGCTGCTGCTGCTGGGGGCCAGCTGCATGGCTCTCGCCATCACGTGGGGAGTGTTTCGCAACCACAGGTGGGGGGACTTGTCAAGTCTATCCTATCTAAAGAAGTGCTTTCCAATGTATAGTCCATGGCTGTGGAAAGTGATCAGCCAGACTGGCAATTTTTGTTTTCACAAAGCACCTTATTCTTTACTGCTTGATGGTCCGCAGTAATGTGTTGAAAGTCCGTGGGTCCAGAAGGGTTTGGAAGCGCCGCCCTAAAGGAAGACAAAACAATAAAACAAACGTTTCTTGTTGTGTCGATGCATACCTTGGCTGTGTGCCCTGTTGGCTGACAACAATGAGAAATAAACTTGTAAAAAATAATAATCATGCTATTTTTATTATGGCTGTCATGAGCGTGCTGTCACGAAATGAAATATTAATTTGGATATCTCGGAGAGTGGTGTAACCCTTTGTGTTAGAGAACGGCCTACAGTCGTGGTTATCACCAAGTGATCTCTGCAAACCTCTGCCACTGAGAGTAATGTTCTTCGCTTGATATTCAAACAGATAATTTAAATTCTCAGAACTGAAAGTTTGCCAAATTACATACACGACCTACTTTAATTTGATAGGTTATTTAGTTGTGCAGTTATTGGTGACTGAGTTGAGGCCATCAATTCTCTATTCTTGAGAACCCGGTTTAAACATAGGTCACTGCCTGAATGCAAACCCAAGATCTCGGTACCTGTCCCAACACTTTATAAAGGTAATATGGGGGATCTTCATCTTTGTCCTTGTACTTGCATGTCTTGTAGCTGGGCGTGGGTTCTTCAGGATGTCCTGGGGGTGGCGTTCTGCCTGAACATGCTTTGTACCGTCCGCATGCCCAGCTTCAGGGTAAGTGCACGCACATACGTGCTCACGCATACGCGCACGCGCTCCCACACCCGCACCCAGCTGCTTAAATTCCACTTGTAAGGCCAAATAACTGTGCCTTTATTCTGGTTTGGTTGATTTTTTTGGAGCGAAAAGAACGTCTGGCTTGAAATAAGATTTGTCTTATTTTAATTACCTGATGGCACGTGCCTCCTCGTTGACGCATGTTGGTGTCGTCCTTGCAGATCTGTGTGCTGCTCCTGGGGATTCTGTTCTTCTACGACATCTTTTTTGTGTTCATCACGCCGTTTCTGACGAGCGTGAGTACTCGACGCGTAGCCCTGCATACGCTAATCCCGTGTCATTATCATTGTGCGTGATTGTTCTTTAGAATTTTGGTTACAATGCATTAATCACTGGTTTTGCTGTGATGCGACTGACCCTCGCGAATAGGAATGTTGAAATTAAATCACTGGTTTTGTGCCACCAACAGGATTGAGTGTTTCCCAATGCTTGTTTGAATAGAGTAACAATAACTTGAGGTAAAATTTATGCTGCTGTGGCCATGCAATATTGAATGTGTGTGAGGTGGGTGCATGTGGTGCGTTCATCACTGGGGAATATCTGAACCGGTAGTGCAGCAGCTATTGGTCGTTGCAATTGTTAGCAAACTGCACTACAAATCCAGTGACCTGAGTTCCATTCCCGTTCATGGCCAACATCAGTGGTGAATGTCTGAACTGGTACTGGGCCTCCCTAGGTCTGCTCGGCCTTAAATGAGTATCTAATGTCTTGTGTAGACATCAACACTAGGGATAAAAAGGCAGTCGGGCATGGTGCTAGCCACCCACCTCCTTGCGTACCGTGCTGGTTGTAATAGGTGCTCACGAACAGCAATCAGTCAATCTTTATTTTATGCCAATATCGTCCTCAATAAAGTAGGCATTGGTGCACATTACAGCAGAACGGGAATGGTACTGGCACTAACAGTTTGGTAAAAGCTATATAGGGAATCTTTGCCTTTGTGTATGATTGTGTGCGCACGCACGCGTGTTGAACAGAATGGGGAGAGCATCATGGTGCAAGTGGCCACTGGACCATCCAAATCTACCAGCCATGAGATGGTACAGCGTCCGATAGATATATATATACATAGCACACCCACAGCACTCAGCACACCCATATAATTGTTCACCTTCACCAAAGGCATATGGTATAGCTTGCATGCCTCGTCTACAGCAAACCCATAAAGCACTGCTCACATATAGCACATCCACACAACATTGCACACTCACAGAGCATAACTCACAGAGCATAACTCACATACAGTAGAATAACAGAACATCGCACACTTACAGGGCACATCACATACGGAACACCGACATAACAAACCTATATTTCCCGCGTAACCTTCCTGCTACCCCTGACCCCAGCTGCCCATGGTGGTGAAGGTGCCTCGCCTGGCTGCAACTCCACTCTCCATGTGTTACCAACCCTTTTCCCTGCTGGGCTTCGGAGACATCCTCGTGCCAGGTTAGGTTCCACTTTCGTCGTCAATGTCTTCATAATCGCTCTTAAAATATTCGTCGTCCCTTAGAATAAAAAGTCAAAAGTATCTTTCTGCTCCGAATCAGAATCTTAAATTATACTGGAGGAATCCGATGAGCTATGAAGCTCTTTTTCATAGATATCCAGTATGGGCGGGTCAGCAAGTTACAAACGAGCCATGAGAAGCATTCATCACTGGCGGTGGATCAGAAAAAGATCTGGAAATTCCACATTCCCATGACCACTATTGACTTCTCACAAAGTTGTGGTGTCAATGACCTCGTACGGATCATGGTTTGAGTGGTGGCGCAGTGGTTCACACACTGTGCTTTGAACCCAGCAACTTCAGTTCTACTCCTGGCCACAGTCAACATCAGTGGCTCATGATATCTGAACTTGTCCTGGGCCACGCCCCTTCACCAACCCGTACAGACCAGCATGGTCAAGTATGGTCAAACAACCTCATGACTGGAATGGCGAGGGGGATGATTTATTCGCCAGTTTATCCGATAGATAATTGTGGCTTAAGTTGATCTCTGACCACTTTTTAAGTTTTCAGATGAAAGGAAATATAAAATAAAATTAAAAGGAATACTGTGCAACGCAACACAACTCAAGCCCAAGGATCTCCTTCCTCTTATTCACATTGGGTGGAATTCCATTGTGCTGAAAGCCAGTGGTGGAAATTCCACATTCTAAGAGTGGAGGCCAAGTCTCTCAATCGGACAAACACTATCACCTGTGAGCGTGATAATGTATGGCCCCATTTAGATTCAATGAAATTTCACAGTTAAGAATTATGATTTGTTTGAAGAATCCATTCTCATTTAACCCTTGTGTTACGTGTACACATCTTTAGTGGCTGTAGAGTTTCCAAGATACTGGAGAGTTTATAAACCGATTTACATGTAATATATGCAGAGCATAATTGATTGATTCTTACACAAATGCTTCAAAACATGTATTTGGAGAGTCAGAAATCTACTTCATTCGATGAATTCACATGTGACCAGTACCAAGTGAGTAAATGGTTCTTGCGTCGTAAAATATTGTGGACAAACGAGCGTGTGTGGCTGCGCTGTCCCGCAGGCCTGCTGGTGGCATACTGCCACCGCTTTGACGTGCAGGTGCAGTCCTCGAAGCTCTACTTCATCGCCTGCACCATTGGTGAAGCGCGCACGCTGAAACTTCGCCAGTCACGCGTCACACCTTTTATCATCTCGCTTGATGAAGCTTTTTACTGGCCTTATCTCCCGCATGTTAAAAGTAGGCTAAACACCGGTGCGTGTTAACATGTGTTAATTTGTATATGTTGTTGATAAAATAGGATGCGCAACATAGCAAATCATCCTAACATTTTTCTTCATGGTTTTAAGTAAGGGTAATGTTTTCTGCCATCGTTGATGAATGATTATTGCTTACAAATAATTATATTGTCCACGTTGCAGCGTATGGAGTGGGGCTCCTGCTCACCTTCCTGGCGCTGGCGCTGATGCGGATGGGCCAGCCGGCGCTGCTCTACCTGGTGCCATGCACACTGCTCTCCAGCCTGCTCGTGGCGTGCTTCCGTGGGGAGCTCGGCATGTTCTGGAAGGGAACGGGATACACGGTAATGGGCTGGTCGGCGGGTGGGCGGGATGGGGCAGGATGGGCCCTACTGGAATTCCTCGTGCTGCGGCATCAAAGTCTGAGCTAGCGGGAACAGGAGTCGTTAGCTCAGAGAGGAGACTGGGCCACGGGGGGAGCGTGGCGATGGGTGGATAGTGCCGATCCCGTAGTCGGAATCGTGGAGTCGCGACAGATCGAGGATCAACAATCGATTTAGAACTCCGCTTACTGACGGCAACGAATGCCTCGTGTGGTACCTGTGGCAGGTAAGGAAATCCTGAAGCAACACCGCGGTAACCATGGGTCGATCCCAGTGCATGTTAGCGGCAAGCGCATCCTCTCCGTTACTTGTCCGGCCACGCGCTACCGCTTACAATAACCACCTGCTGTCGCTGCTTGCCATTGTTAACACAGCATCCCCCGCTCTCGCGTGTCTGTAGGTGTTGGAATCTTGAGCTCTGGAGCCTTGCTAGCAGGTGCGCATTAATCCGATCGATTTGTGATATGCGAACGCTCCCCTGAAGCTTGGCATCTCTACCTAGTCATCAGCATCATTTGTCAGACTCGCTGTGAATATTGCGTGGCAATGTTTAGTTATTAGCGGCTGCCACTACTAGTCGTTTTATCACTAGCACGGGAGACGGGGGGGTCCCATCCTGCGTTGCCTTCACTTGCTTTCCATACGTGACGCTTCGTCCCATAAACATTCTGCTTTTTATTTTTCCAACAGGACACTGTCTCTTGCATGTGCTCTGGCTGGATTGCTTTTTTCAGGAATTTTACTTCAAAGCGCATCCATTTCTGCTGAAAAATAGAATCTCGACGAGAGAAACTTCAAATGTGCGCTTTAACAATGTTTTTTTAAAGACTAAGTTACAATGGAAATTTCAGATTCACATGATGCCATTTGTTTATATATATTTTACATATTATTTTTAGGTCGTTTCCAAGTCTCGCGGCAAGAATGTGGCAGGAACCACCGTACCCACGCTGGGCAAGGAAGCGTCGGAACAGTCTCCAGACTCCGGAGACGAGACACCGGGATCTGTGCGACCAGGAGCCAAGGTGCCCACCGAAGGTTCCCCGCTGCTCGGGAATCTTTGAGCAACGGCAAAGCTTCCAGGAGGGCGGCGGCTGCGTTTCTTGGGTGTGCAGAGGAGTAGTGAACAGCGGGACAAGAAGATGCAGTCACGTCTGCACGCCACGCTTGACGGACAGTCGGCTTGGGTTTGAGCAACATGGTACAAAACACTTTGAACCTTGAAGGGTTTTTTTTTTCCCTTGTAACTTTTCATTTGTGAAATGACTTAGAAAAGTTACGTGCTGATTTGTTGTTTTAATAGTACTGTACAAAACAAAATGTAAAATACATTAATATTTTTGCTAAAGTCAAAAATCACCATCTTTGTTTGTGTCGTTCAGGGAAGCTGTAGTGAGATGTTGCAGTGATTTATTCAGCCATGGAGACATATTTACCACGAAGCCAGGCAGCCCAAAGAACAGCCACATCCGGGTGCGTTCTCTTAGGTCGTCCTAAAACCTTCCCCCATTTAAATTCGATGTGCTCACTTGGAGACCCCTACCCATGAACACCGTTCATAAAGTTCTTACCTAATGTATGCGCTTGCAGATGGACATTGATTGCAGCAGTCGTCAGTTTCACGTGAATGGTATCGGGAGTGGCGAGGTTTTTGTTACCAAAAGTACGGAAGCTTATACCTAAGTCTTGTACTGAGTTTGAAAGTATGGATGTTTCCAATTGGATTGGCATCCTGGAAGATGTTTTACTCGTTGATTTCAAACAAGATTATATTTGGGGATTGCAGAGAATGGAGCTCAAAGGTCAGAATCTGTGACTGCAATTTAGTTATTTCTTTTGAAGATGTTTATCAAACTGACATTAACAAAAACGCCTAGAACAGGAACCAAGATCAGTAATTGCCAATTGCAGCCCGACAGTATAAATGAAGCACTTTGCTCAGGGAGAGAAATACACCCATCTCACCCTTTGTTCTCGACATTCGTACATTACGGGTGATGCTTGAAGCCACACGGCCGCGACTTGGGTTCACAGGAGGGTAGGGATATCAGCCTGCTTTGGGCTCCTTGTTGCACTTACCTGCCCTACTCCAAGGCCCTTGAGCAGCCGTGACACCGTGTTCAGGGCCGCTGCGCACAATTCGCCAGAGGTAGGTGATGTAACATGTAGGGAACCGCCAACTCGCCCACGCCCTGCCCAGAACGCTTCTAACGTGTATACAATAGACCGCATGGTTTGTGTTCCTGGGGTTATAGTTTTGAATGTTTTGCAACTGTGCGCACACCTGTTATCTTGGGTCTCTTAATTACCCACGTGCCTTGGAATTTGCACTTTTAATCTTGGTGTAATTAAACGTGCGGTTTATAACGTATCAAGCATGGTTTTTTTATGTGCCTGGCAAAGGGTGTGGAACAATTTCTAGCACAAACTGTCTTAATATTGATTTGGTTTATCTGAACAAAGTGAAGCATACCTTTTTGAGCAAGTTCTTTATCTTTCTGAAATATGAACGTGCTGAATAATTTGTATGCAAATACTCCGGGTAATATATTTAATGTTTGACCCTCCACAAGTTCACTATTGTCGAGACCACCTCAAATAAATTCATAATTTTCCCCTGGTACTTTTTATTGAGCAGGCTTGGAACATTACGTAATCTCCATAAATAGGTAAGGAGTTTGTTGCATTGCAGAATCGAAATGACATTTAATCCTGCAGTCAGTGGGCCTTCCGGATAATTGTATGCCAGTCGTATTTGTTTATTAAACAAAGCAAAACCTGGACCCATTTCATATCCAGTCTGAACAGCAGGGTGTAACCCAAACCATTGACCTGATGATATAGGCATCATTGTTTAGGTTGTTAGAATATCGTATCTCAAGGGGAACTTGAGTGCTTGGCAGCCACATACCCCTTTTCATCTCAACTTGGTTTTCATATCTGCATCAATCTCAACCTTGAACAGTGCCGAATAAGTTATACAATGTGCTTTAACATTCTATAATTATGCACAATACTTGGCAGACAAGCCACTGACATCTACTGCCAAATGTAATTCGCAGTATTCCTGTTTCCTTCAATGTCCCACAATAAAAACTGTGTAATATGTGACACAGGGCATTGCCTGCACTTCGCGCAGCAATGACGGTGACCCCCAGTTGGAGGGGAGAGAATGTGAGCAAACAGGTCTGGTCACGAGCAGTGGTTTATTACCAATTCATTTGAACCAAAAAGTGAGGCACTCAGTGTTGTGAATGCAACCGTTAACAAACAGCAAATACATATCTGGCACCGATTTACAAAAATCCTTATATCCCCTGGTTAAGCTTTAAATATTAAATAGCTCCTTAATTTTCATCATGCATTATTTATTAAAGCACGATTTTGTCTCACAATAGCTGCTGACAAGTTCCAAAAACACCACGTCTGGAAGACTTCCAGCTTAAACTAGTGACTTAATTTCCAGTTTAAACCTTCATTGGCCAGAACGCAGAGTGTTTAAATCAAGTACAGCTGAAGGCTGACAAACATCGTGGTCAGAGGATGACGCATGGGGCCTGGCTCTTCGTCACCTTCACCACCTTCTCGCCCCCCTGCGCCTTCTTCACCTCTGCGATGATCTGATGAAGCAGGGATAAACACAGCAAGGTGTGAGCAGCCATAGGAAAAGGTACAAGGCGGGGTTCAGCAGGCACACAAATTTAGCAACTTCCTCGGGTTGAAGATGGGGAAAGCAGAGTTATAAATTAAGTGCTGAATGTCTGCAGGTGTCACTAGAGCTGCTTCCACACTGGTTACTGCGCAAAAAACTTTATAAAAGGCGGCCAATCGCCACTGAAGCACTATTCTTTGCCTCAAGCCAGCTCTGGCAAGGTGGCACACCTTGTTATACGTTCTCAACTCATTGTACGTGGGACACTCGGGCTGAGAAGGAATAGATCGGTGGGTGGGGGCAAGGCTGAGCAGAACGCTTGGAATGGAGAGGGGTGCATAAGAGCAGGTAATTACGTCCTCGGCGAAGGGAAAGCCACCACATTCCAGCTTGGAGAAGATGAGCTCGCCATTGACGGTCACTTCAAAACTACCTGCAGGAGGACACAGACAACGGTGAAAAGGCTTCTCGCAACTGGTAGAGGTACCAATAATCCAAAGCATTTAAACAAAAGCTATGAAATAGCACAATCAGAAACAATTATCCACTATTTAGTTCCTATATAAGGAACCGTTTCGTTCCTTATATAGGAACGAAACACTTCTCCACAAATCTGGCTGTCGCCTGATGAAGCTAGTTGTAATGACTGGTGAAACGTCCAACTCAAGATTGTAAATGTGGCTTGGCTCTCCAACAAACCAGTGTGCTTTACTAGTGGCGAATTGGCACGTTCTGTTTACGTGACAACCCTTATAAGTTGGCTGTCGGGTGGTGGCGGGTTTCAACGACACATTTATGCCATCTAACCCAAAAAAACCTCATGGATGATATTGGTCGCGAAAGCCTACGTGTTTGGTATCGTGACACGATAGAAAATGCCTTCTGAGTTGTGTGTGTGTGGTTGGCGATGGATGGGCGTGGCTCCCTTGACTTCACGAGGGAGGGAGCTGAACTGTGTTCCCAAATAGGCACGTACACACCTTGGCCCACAAGCCACGCGCATGAGCCTCTCGCCTACCCATGCCATACACGCAGCCAATGGATCCGTTGGATCGGGGTTAGGGACATAAGTCGCACGCGAGAGGAGGGGGCATTGGAGGAGGATAAATCCACTGGTCGTGGCAAAGTAGTGAGAGTGGTGACTGGAGGGCTCCCTGGAGGCTGGCACCTCGAGCTCTTGGTGCAGGTGAGTGGCGTCTACAGGATTAAATCCCCTGCGCGGTTTGAATTTGTGCCAATGCATCTCGTGTCTGATTCTACTTCGTGATGAGATTATAATGAATGCTGAATAAGAATGTCGGTATAATATTCGCTAGACTCACAATATGCGTGGTGCACACATGTGCCCAAATAAGACAGTGACCTGCCATTATTAAGGAGCCTAGATACCCAACGCTCGACCATGCAGTAATGTTTTATTTTACCGTGACTTGCACAGACTAACACACTCACGTACCTGACCGGCCCACTTGGCCAATCACCTCCGCCCCAGGAGCCTGCTTTAAGATGTTGGCAGCCAGCTCCTGGTAGCGGGGCTCGTACCCTCAGCCACCACTGCACACGCACGCACAGCAACAGAGACCAGATGCCGGCTTCAATGACAATTCCGTAAGCAACATTGCTGTCAAGATTGCGAAAGCACAGGCGGAAAGTACTTTATCTCAGTTGATAACGAATACAATTTAAAGCTGTTAGCAGACACTTGACATTCTCTGCATGGTGTGGTGTTCTTCCGTCACTGTAATTGCATTAAACACTTCAGTGCCTTTTTTTTCCTAGAGTTGTATGTATGTTGAACTTATTTTGCACCGTACGTAGAGTTGAATGTTTAACAATAATATGCGGTGTTCCTCACTGTCAGGGATCTTGCACAAGAGTTGAATATCACCGACAATCCTTAAAATCACTGATTTTACTTGACAGTGATGTAAGAGCCTTTTTCAGGTTCTTATATAACCGAATAAGGAATGACGAATCGTTGAGTTATTGTAAATATCTAAATCTTGACTTAAAGCTTTAGCGACTGCAGTAATTAATATTCTTTGGGTCTTTCGGTAAAGTCGCGTAGATAGGTTCAAAGAAAATAAAAAATAACTACGACGTTTCGATCGCAACAAGCGTTCGTCATCATGAAGGGGGAGAAAAGGGGGACAGCTGCTGTTATTTTTTGTTATTTTCTTTTAACCTATCTACGTGACTTTACTGAAAGACCCAAAGAATATGTAAATATCTAGTTTAGCGAATGACTATCTGAAGAGATGTCACTTGAGGCGGTGTTTCGATGTAACCATGCCATGTGGTGTTCACCAGCACCTCCGATTAGCGCGGTTGGTTATGTATGGTGTGAAAGACGTTCAGTCACCCTGCATGACTGGTGAATGCTGCTAATCCTCAATCCCTTGTCAACTTGAGACCCAAAACTTTCCTCCTCTCTACACCTACACATGTTTTTATCTGCCCAAAATTCTTTACGCACCTTTGACATTTGTTCCTTTTTCGTTGTCCATGTTTCCAATACATTTGTAAGAAGCAGGTGATATTCGACAATTCCAAACCTTCTGTAGGCGCGTTTGTATTTTGCCTTTCGTTAGGTGTAGTTTTTTTGTGAAGCAGTCCAACCTGATTTCGTCTGCATTCCACCATTGATACTGGTCCGCCTTAAATTACTGTCCTGGGTATACTCTGCTTCTTACAATGTTATCCAATTTCGCTTATCATTTACCTTGGGCACATATTTGCAGACACCTTTATTGCATAACACAATACAAATCATACGAAGTTAATCAGCCACAATCAAAGACGTGTTTTGCAAATATTGTGGAGACAAACGAATGAGTGCCGTAAACCTCAACCACGTCAGATTCACCGGCGCCCTGGTTATTTTAACCTCCAATGTGAATAAACCGACGGAAGTGACTCAAGGGCTGCGTTGCATGACTCACACGACGACAACAGGCCGCGCTCACACCGTGAGGCACGCGACAATCAAACGCCGAGCGCCCTCACAATGGCGGAGGCGCTCGCCTCGGGTTGCCCGCCCCGGAGGAGCAGTGGCGGACATTTCCCCATCCCCATGGCCTACGGTTAAATACCTCCGCCTAACGACCACGGCAAGCAGCGCCTCACCAGTACTCCACGTTCACGTTGACGCCCATCGCGGCGTCTGTCGGCGTCTATCCGCGGCCGCCCGAGTCTGCGCTGCCACAAAGGATTCGGCTTCGGTGGCGGCAGTGACAGCTGAGATGACACTTCCTCTTCCGGTTTCTTCCCCGAAGCTAATGGAGGGCGGGGCGTGCGCGAGGGGGCGTGGACGCGCTTGACCAATCGGGACGCGATTGACCAATCAGGACGCGTTTGACCAATCGGGACGCGATTGGCACTGCGACGCGTGAGGTTCTCCGCGCGCGTGACGTGGGCGTGTCTCGTCGTGACGTCATTAAGTAGCTTGTCCGCTCATTTCAATGGCGTTAGGATTTTATCGGTCTAACTTAATTTTGTTTATTTATTCTCCCCGCGAGACTCTGCGTAAATACGCCGCTCGTGCGCTTAAAGGCCGACGGGCGCGCGCTCTAAATCGCAATGTCGGTTCAACGCGATTGCGAAACCGACGCGCGCTGTGACGTCAGAACACGCCTTCGTTTTTGACAAATTAGCCGTTAAAAAAAAAAAGCCGTGTGACCAAGACGAAGCGGCGCACAGCGTATTCGCGGGGCGAAATTGTCAACACAACATAGTCGACGCGAAGCTACGAACTTTGCAATCACTTCCAACACCCCCTGTTGCGTGGTGACGTCACGCCGGTGACAAGGCGGCGTTGTCACTCAAGCGCGGTTCTATCGTTGCCGCGGTAACGCCGCCGGAGCGCTCGCGATGACGTCATCGCGAGCGCTCAGCATGCGTGAGCGAGGGGGGGGGTGTTAGTGGGCGGGGTTAGTGAGCGCGGTGACGTCAGCGCGGTGTGGGCGGGGCGGCGCGGTGTGGGCGCGGCGGCGAGCGCGGTGACGTCAGCGCGGTGTGGGCGGGGCGGCGAGCGCGGTGACGTCAGCGCGGTGTGGGCGGGGCGGCGAGCGCGGTGACGTCAGCGCGGTGTGGGCGGGGCTGCGAGCTCGAGCGGGCGGGCGGTTCGCGGGAGCGGCGCAGAGCGGGCGGCCCCGAGCAGCATGACCGAGCTCCCGTCCGCCCTGGCCCTCGCTGTCCTCCTCAGGAACAGGATCTTCTTCGGCTGGAAGCTGCGCAGGCTGCAGGTCCATGGCTAGAGGGCAAGCGCGCTCGGCGAGACGCTCGTCCCCGTGAAGAGAATGGTGGGTGTCACCGTCACTCGCCTCCTCCACGCGCCACCCGCCGTGCCCGGGCTCGGTCGCCCCTCTGCCGGCCCCGGGTGGCGCTGCCGCCGCTGCCCCCGTGTCTCTCCGTGTCTCCCCGTGCCTACTGCTGCTGCCCCTTGCCCCCGCCCGGCTGCTGCTTGCCCCTTGTCCCCATGCGCCGCGCTCTCCTTGTGCCCCACCACCACCACCACCCGACTCGACTGCGCCGGCCCCGCCGTCCACGTGCGCGCCGCGCCGGGAAGTGGGAGGGGGGCCCCGCGTTTGCGGTCACCGCCGGGGCTGCTGGCGCTCCTCCCGCGGGGTGTGGAGTTCCTTGTTGACAGCCCGCGACGAGGAGTCGGCTTGAGTGGGGCCGAGTCGGTGGGACAGAGGAGTCGGAGGAGAGTGAGGAGGTGGGTGGGTTAAGAAGGGGGCAGCAGGACCTGAGTCGTGGTGAGCAGGAGGCGCTGCCTGTTGTGAAGAGGGGGGGGGGCTGGATTTGGAGCTGAATGGTGATCCTCTCTTCGCCTGTACTGCTTTAAAGTGCACCCAACGTGTACACGGCCACCGCGTCAGGTGACTGAACCAACCGGTCACTGCCCGCAGTGAAGTCCCTGGCCCGATATGCAGCTTGTGAATCGGCGCGTACCGTACGCGCTACCTACAGCTTGTGAACAGGCGTACCGTGCTACCTGCAGTGTGTGTGAACAGGCGAACCGTGCTACCTACAGCTTGTGATTAGACGTACCGTGCTACCTGCAGTGTGTGTGAACAGGCGTACCCGTGCTACCTGCATAGTGTAAACAGGCGTACCGTGCTACCTGTAGAGTGTGAACAGGCGAACCGTGCTACCTGCAAAGTGTGAACAGGCGAACCGTGCTACCTGCAGTGTGTGAACAGGCGAACCGTGCTACCTACAGCTTGTGAACAGGCGTACCGTGCTACCTGCAGTGTGTGAACAGGCGTACCCGTGCTACCTGCAGAGTGTAAACAGGTGTACCGTGCTACCTGCAGTGTGTGTGAACAGGCGTACCCGTGCTACCTGCAGTCTGTGTGAACAGGCGTACCCGTGCTACCTGCAGAGTGTGAACAGGCGAACCGTGCTACCTGCAGAGTGTGAACAGGCGAACCGTGCTACCTGCAGTGTGTGAACAGGCGAACCGTGCTACCTACAGCTTGTGATTAGACGTACCGTGCTACCTGCAGAGTGTGAACAGACGTACCCGTGCTACCTGCAGAGTGTGAACAGGCGTACCGTGCTACCTGCAGTGTGTGAACAGGCGAACCGTGCTACCTGCAGTGTATGAACAGGCGTACCGTGCTACCTGCAGAGTGTGAACAGGCGTACCGTGCTACCTGCAGTGTGTGAACAGGCGAACCGTGCTATCTGCAGTGTGTGAACCGTCGTACCCGTGCTACCTGCAGAGTGTGAACAGGCGTACCCGTGCTACCTGCAGAGTGTGAACAGGCGTACCGTGCTACCTGCAGTGTGTAAACAGGCGAACCGTGCTAGCGGCAGAGTGTAAACAGGCGTACGCGTGCTACCTGCAGTGTGTAAACAGGCGAACCGTGCTAGCTGCAGAGTGTAAACAGGTGTACTCTAGCTACCTGCAGTGTGTAAACAGGCGAACCGTGCTAGCTGCAGTGTGTAAACAGGTGTACGCTAGCTACCTGCAGTGTGTAAACAGGCGTACCTACCGTGCTACCTGCAGTGTGTAAACAGGCGTACCTACCGTGCTACCTGCAGGGTGTGAACAGGCGTACCGTGCTAGCTGCAGTGTGAACAGGTGTACCCGTGCTACCTGCAGTGTGTGAGCAGGCGTACCTACCGTGCTACCTGGCCGCTGTTTGACGATTGAGCTGAATGCTTTGCGCTTGGCAGTGCGCACGCATTCGCCATCCGACCCAGTCAAGCAGTTGTGAATATTTTATTACCGCTAGTAGATCAAATCAACATTGTACAGGATACGCATTACATAATTGTACGAGTCTAACGCGTTGCGGCACATGGGCAGATGTCGCTTTATGGAGAACTCCTTCCTGTTCCCCCACCACCACCTCTTAAATCTCAACGCCTAAAACATCTCTCGGTCTCTGATCCCCCGTGCCAGCGTGGCGAGATGTGAACTCTCTCGCCTGGTTTGCAGGATGTCATGGGTTCGATCCCGACCCTGACCGCCTGTATATTTTTAGTTTGCGTGTTTCTCTCCCACGTGGTCGCTTGGATTTTTCTCCTGGCCCCCTCCGGGTTTCCCCTCCGCATCTAGAAACGCGCGTTTAGAGTATTTGCCGGCAATGCTTTTCCACGCGATAAGCCACTTAATTGAGCTTTCATTTGTGGCCAGTTCGCTTCTGGAAACGAGCCATACTGTATAGCTCAGTGGGCCATATCTGGTAAAATAAAAACAAATAGTAAAACTAGTCACGGGTATAACCTTATCTGTCTTTTGTAGTATTGGTTTGCTTATTTTTTACGTTCATATTCCGTTATTTATCACCTGGAGTGGAGCAGTGGTGCGCTGGTTATGGCATTGCGCTATGAACCTGCCAACCTGTGTTCGATTCCTGGCCACGGCTGACATTAGTAGCGAGTCGTGTCTGCACAACCCCCTCCACCACCACCACCAAGCCGCCCTTACCAGCGTGTTGAGATATGGTCAAACAAACCCCCCTGAGTGACACGGCATGGGGAGGCCTTCATCCAGCAGTGGATCGAGAAATGATGATGGTGGTGGTCATTTATTATACGTTTCTTGCATTGCCTTCATTAATAAATTAAAAGTTATGTGACCAGTGGGAAATACAAAGCGAGAGTCTTTAAGCACAGCCGAGAGGAAGGGGTGCGGTTGTGTTAGTTCTGTTGACACAGCACTAATTGTATTAGAAGGGGGCGAGAGGTGATAATGGTACGGTTTGGCGAGCTTGGTTGCACATGCTGTCAGTCTCACTAAATAAACGTCTCGTTAATGTTCGTAGTGACGGTAATCATGATCAATGTGCTCCATCGGGGCTTCAATGCGTGCAGGTGTGGCAGGTGTGGAGCGTGCCTGGGTTGCGCGTGCGCGCGCGCCGTCTCTTACTGACACGGAGCCATCCGCGTCATTTTTGCAAAGTAACGCAGGGAAAGGGGGAGGGCGAGATGGACAAGACGGCTCGTGCTCACATCCTCATGCGCAATTTTGGCTCTGGACTGGCACAGTGCCTGGGCACACGCGGGCGGCGGAGGGGTTGCGTGCGACGCCGGTCGAGTGCGAGGATGAGATGACGAGACGTGCGAGCGTCACGTTGTGAGGCGTGCGAGTGACATGTTGTGAGGCGTGCGAGTGGCATGTTGTGAGGCGCGCTCTTCGCCCCGTTACCGCAGCTGGAAAACGGCGCACGGAGTTTCCCCCCGGAGAGAGGTATTGTACACGTGTGTGCATGTTGCAGCACGTTTTGTTTATCCGTTGCTGGATGAAGTTTTACCCACACCGCGTGGGTTGGTGGGGGTAGTTTAACCGTACTTTACCACACCGGTCGTTGTGCGTTGGTGAAGAGCAGACGGCATAGACGTGGGGGTATAGTGCAGTATAACACATTTGGCAGCATTGACCTCTGCAGCCCACAGCATGAGAAGGATGTTGTTATCTGTAAATTGTCGCATGGAGGTTGATATACGGAGTAATTAAATTGCTACGACATCAGGGATCTGACAGGAAAGTGAATGTCACTAAGTTGAATATGACACTTCCCATCTCCAGACATTAGTCCCCCTCAGAAAGACCAGTCGACAGACATTGTGACCTCCTGTTCCTTTCATCAAGTGAAATATTGATCTTGTTTGATTCAACTCCAGTATAAATATGGTATATATTGATCACTTTTAATTTAAGCTGATACTCGCACATTATTCCAAAATGGAAAACTGCGCGTCATGGAGGTTTATTATATTTGTAGAAATACGGTCACGGTACATGCAGAGAGACGTCCACTGAGGAGATGGAGCATTAAAATCAGCTCGCGTGCTGGTGCTTGGGTGGATTATACTATCCTGTGCTCGTGAGAGGTGGTGGCGGATTGGGGATGCCTTCATCTAACAGTAGAGTATCGCTAGATTGACCGTGGCTGATGATGATTATTAAAAGTCACTCGTGACTGCCGGTTTATGCCCCTCACCTGGCTACATATAACTCGTGAATGAAGATGTAAACTTTCTAATTCAGTAAAGGCTGAGGAATAATCTTACAAACGTATTCGCCAACCTGAGTTTTTTGGCTAGGGAATTTTACATATCGGGATTTTCCATGAAGCTACTTATACAATATTTTTATTTTGCTGAGACTGGCTCGCATTGTGAGGCTCATAGTCGGAAGGTCACGGGTTCAAATCCCAGACAGGCATAAACCCAGCCTCCATCCTACCAGGCTTAATAAAGTGAGTGTCGCTATGACTATCGCTGACTAACATAAGTACTCGCTTGTATCAAAGGGCGAAAGTGGTCGTTGGTAAGGCCAGTCAGGCTCCCGTCACTGGAGCGTGGAATTTCCAAATCCATGCCAATGCTGCCAGGTGAGCTAAGTGCCACCGGCACTGCTCAATGGTTGTAGCTCTTGCCAGAAAATACATCACAAGTATTTCATAATTGGTATATGATGTTTGTGAATTTCCCTGTCAAGTAGTTATTGGCACACATCGTATGATATAATAGATTTTAATACCTTTTTTGTGCAACTGATACAAACTCCGCACAATAAAAGGCGGGCGGGCGATCGGGCGGGCGGGCGAGCGAGCGGGCTGGGTAGCGAGCATGAAAAGTGTGCAGCCATGAAAAGGCATTTCCAAAAAAAGGACCTCAATAAATACTTTATTGTGACGTACAAAAGTAACTGCAGGAAACCCTCTGCAAGTTTTCACTGAATTGCAGCAACGGCATCAAGTCCCGCAGTGCTACTTGCATTCACACTTCAGCTTCAGCACCGCGATGAGGAACGTGAGGTTGAATTTCAATTTACTGTCATTTACTTTAGCAGGTGGAAGGTGCTTGTTTGTAAAGGACATCCAAATGGTTGCAAGATATCAGCTGTAAAGTTTATATTATGGAATGCATTTTTACCAAATTGGGCTTTGATAGCCTCTAACGTGTGACGTTGACCACGCGTATTTGTACCGCCACAACCATTATTACCGCGATTGACTGAGTGGTTGTGGGCCCTTTGACACAATACGTCTTGGCGAACGTAATCTTAAATGATATACAGTATGCCAATGCAAGACCTATGTAAATGGTATAACTACTTGTGTAAATGCATTGACCATTGTATAATCTCTTGTGTGTCTTTTATTTTGTCATTTATCGTTATCTGTCATTAGCGACAGTGGGACAAAACGATTATCCACCATGGTGCAAATTTGTTCAATTTCAGTCCTCCACATATCTATATACATACATTATACATACAGTCCTGTGTGTGTGTATATATATATTATGTACATGGCAGTGGGGTGCAGAGAAGTGCAATGGCACACCATCAGTGGAAGGTGCTATCTGGGCTTCACCTAGTTGGACTCGGCCTTAAATAAGTACGTGGTGGTATTTGTGTTCATCAGACTCAAAACATTTATTTTCTCTGCGGCTCCTCGCAGCAGAGACATTTCTCAGTGGCATCCGTGCTTCCTTCTCAGATGTTTGCTGAATGTGGCCACGCGTTACAAATCTTGATTTCATTGATTGATCAGCCCTCGGGACACGAAGGCACCCCGTATACGGTGCCATCCTTAGTAGGTGCTCGCTTACAGTACTCGATGCTTCAGTCTATAATGCTATATGGTGAGGGCCCTTAGGTATTTGTGACAGTGTCCTCTACCTGAAAGTACTGTATTCAGGTCGGTCCACATGCTGTTGGTCACCTGGACCCTTGCAGGAGCTAAACCTAGCAGGTCTGCGGCACATGCCGGAGTTTTTGCCTCGAGGGTGATTGGGTACGTTTGTACCGAGTGTTTGAACAGAAAACCGGTAGGAAGCCGGGGTGGGCGTGTGCGTTGGCTGCCAGGAAAGGCGAAAGAAAAAGAGGAGATTGAATCAGCGCTCGTTCACTTGCTATACAATGCAGTATTATTTTGGAAGCGTAGGGTACACATGCTGTAATATGGGTGCAGCTACGGCGCTCAAAATAAAATAACTAGGCTGGCAATAATGCAGATTAAGATGAGATTAAGAGGTAAAGATTTCAATTTGTCGTAACCGCAACGCGTTTAGGTTGAGGCTCTGCAGCCCATCTTGAGGTCCGTTGATGTAATACTTTTATGGTGCAAGTGACAATGTCAACGTCAGCCAAGTATAAGTGAAGGGAATTCCTTTGCATCCAGGTCACCCTCCCGTCCGTCATTCAAATCACAGTGCGCATGAAATGCCATTGTTTTACGATTCCCCCCCCTCCCCCCCCAAAAAAACATTCTAATCATCCAATTTCTGCCCACTGCTGGTTGAAGACCTCTCCCTGTGTTGACATCGTTGGCTGCCTGCAGCAGTAGTTGAGCCACACATCCTGGGGTTCTGTCCCGAGCCCCACTTTGGTCATCTGTCGAGCGTGGATTTCTCTTTTCTCTCCGCGGGCACCGTCAAACCCGTTGTAGTCCTCCACCGGTCGGCACGCCTTCCAGTCACTTGTATACACACTGTACGAATACAACTCCCAAGCAGGAGACAGGTGAGATGTCAGCAGTCATCGCGGTTGCGAATGCCAGGAAGCCGCGTGTCACTTGGCCGTGGTTTTAGCCGGGAGATCCTCAATCAGTCGGTCGGTGTGACTTTAAGTAAAATAAGGAGAGGGCCCTCAGAGGCCGCAGGGGCACGTGGGGGATTTTCTCACCGCTATCCCGAGGGAACTCCCAGCCTGTACACTTGCTCAGGAAGTGGCTGTTTGGTTTTGTGGCGCTGTAATTGTGGAAGATATACAGTTTGCTGACCTATGGAGAGACTCTAGAAGGTCATGGTAACGATGTAAACACACCTTAATTGATCAAAAAGTGTAAGTAATTGAGAGCAATTTACAAATTAATTAATCTGCATTTTAATACTCGATAGTTATTGCTCTCTAGTTCTAATAATATTTGATGATTAAAGTGTATGTGTAAATATAATTTTAAAAAATGTAGCTATAGATATGATTACTACGACTTATATTTTGATGAGCAAAATAACAATAACTGTCGTTAACCTCTGTCGCAGTGAGGTTTTAATGTAATTGTAAATTAAAACGACAATATATCAAACTCTCAAAACGCTACCCGTTTCCAAGCGGATGAAGACCGTTTGTTGCCGGTGTCGTCGTGGAGTTGTGCAATCGGAGGCTCGCGCCGAACGTCGGCGTCTCCCTTTGAGACGATGGACCCCGTGCCGCAACAACACCACAGGGTGCGGAGAGAGGGCTTCCACCGGCGCTTTAGGGTGGTCGCTAGACATAGGTGCTGCCCCAGTGTTTGAGTAGCGAGACAGGTACTGCCAAATTACTTTACGACGCTGGCAATGTTCTACTGTCTTAAGTACAGTTAATGGCCTCTTTGTGTTGGTGCGAATCGTCCAGTGACCCCCCCCGCTGCCGAAGTAACTTGGAGACCTGGTGCCTGCTTTCCTGTGACTCGTTGAGCCCCGCAGACTCCCACCGCAGGAATGGACACTTGTGCACGCGAGCTGCTGGGAGCAATTTTTTTTGTCGTGGCGATGATCCAGCAATAAATCTTCTAAAGCTTCATTAAGAAGAGCGAATGAATGAAACCTTTTGTCCGTGGCCAGGTGAGAGGCTGCGGAGACAGCGAGCGTCTCTTTCATAAGACGGGACCTGGCGTGGCGAACAGGGTTCACGGCAGGGTGCAGAATGCAACAAGGGCAGGATTGTGCAAAATTCAGAGAAACAAAGAGTTTGGCTTCCCTCTAGGGAATCTAATAACAATAACAGACGTTTAAATGGAAATAATACCTTTAAAATGTGTACATAAATAAATAAAAAAGTTCAGGACCCGGTTCTGAGTCATTTCTGGTTTTTATTAATTGTGTTGCGGCGTTAGCATTGTACGTACGTGGCGCATTCAGCCGAAGGAAGTTATTTTAGCCGTTTGTCGCTGCCGATTTTTGTTCATGGCTCAAGCAGCTTGGCTTGTGTCCATCCAGAAGTGGAGCTCACCGGCAAGAACGTTGCTCTACAGCTAGCCTGTGGCACGCGCGGAAAATTGACTAATTGTTTCGGCGGGGGAAGAGCGAGAGAGCGATGCCATTTCCTGCGATACCATTGATCCAAATTTCAGCACTGCCTGCCCCGCGCGACTCCACGAGACCACTCACCAGCTGCTTGCTTACCGCTCTGATGAGTCGGCATCGATCAGTAAACACGCTCGCCGTGCCCACTGTAAGAAGACGGTAGAAGGGAGAATTACATTGGAGGTGAGGACGGCGGTGCCAGTGCCGTACGCGACGCTATGGAAACCGCCCGATCTGGGCTGCCTCGACTCGCTGCGCACCGCTCCGCTTTACGGCGTGGCCGGCGCCACTCGCGTGCTGTCGTTACGAGCCCGGGGGGAGTCCGGGGGGTACTGGGGGGGAGCCTCGCTCTTTTATTGCACGGCAGCCCTTGGGAATTGCCGTGCACATTTCGACTTTCGAATTCAAGATGAAATTTTAAAAAATGTAGAGACTTGCCGCGTGGCAGGTAGCCTGCGAGGTGGCGTTGGTGTAACCCCGAGGCCTCCTAGTTTATTTGAATTGGCAGGTTTTTAAAAAATTCCCGTGTAGCTGGCAGGGCGCACTCGTCGTGCGCGAGCTCGGCTCGCCGCCTACACCGGGGGAGTGACGCCGCTCCAGGTACCGCCGTGGCATTGAGGATCAATGCGATGTCGTAGAAAAAAAAAAGCTGACGTGGATTTTGACAGCCCTGCCTTCATCGGTACTCGCCCCACATTCCGGCTGTGACCGGAACATGCTGTGTAATTGGACACAGCGCTGCAGAACGGAGCCATGTGAAAGTTGGGTTTCCTGGCTAATTATCGAATAAAAAACAAACAACAACAGCAACAACAATCACAGCAGCGTAGCGGCCTGCAGCATGGGTAGTACGCACGCACGTATTCGCTCTGCATTCCCACTCATCTCCCTCGCAAAAGAGGAAAATTGGCACTCGCGAATTGTTTCCAATTAAAGAAAACGATATTTGCGTTTTTGTATGCGATACAGTGCATACAAACTCAATGTGCCCTTGCACGAGAGAGCTTATGATAATGCCCATCTCCACTGGCAGTCGAGAGTCACGCAGAAAAATTCCACATTCCTACGACGTGAGGCAGTCATAGCATAACTGCTGTTGGCTTCCCGCAGTGGTGCCACTCGGTTTGTTCGTGAACCAATAATTGCATACGCACGCACATATGGTACGTAACTCCTGGTTTTCACATGTTTTAAATCAACAAGACACACTTATGTATACTAGAATGCAACATTGAACAAAAAAACATCGTTGCTAATTAACAAAATCAATAATGTGAGAGCAGCAGCGTTGTTTTCGCGGCGTGCTTCGCGCACACACTCACCTCGCTGTTTTCTTTACTCTCAAAGCAAGGGAGATAAAGTGGTGAGGCCACACTGAAGCCTTTGACGCGATGTTTTTTTATCCGAGTCCCGCGTCCCGGCACTCGGAGTAATTCTAACGCCAACCAAGTAAACGAGAGGGGTGCGGCGGGAGAAGTCGTTGATGAAGAGGCAGGCGGCGGTCGTCACTTTCCCTTGATGCGCCGTGACCTTGAGGGGCAGTTTGGATGGAGGGCGGGGGTGGGTTCCACAATTGTGATGAATTATTTTCACGCCGGTCGTGTCAAGCTCACTGCCGTGCAACGCTCCGAGCGATCCCTATTTTGCTCAGAGCTTGCCGCCTTGCTTCGAGCATCACGTCGCAGCGTGCCCGTCACTTGTCAACTGCGTCTGCGCTTTGCTGGCTGCCGAGGTCAAAGACGTCTGTCTGCGCGTCTCGCCGTCTGGATTGTCCGATGCAATTGTTACCGAGCGGTACAAAAATGCACGCCGATTTGTTGCCATTTAAGCTTCGCCACGCGGGCACAGGCCGAGCATCTCGAGCGGTTATATGTTCTTATCCCCAGCACCGTTCTCGTCGCGATCATTGCATGCGGTAAATAAGGGACCCCCTTCCGAGGCCGCCTTAAAAACACCCTTTGCCGTCTTCTCCCGTACGTAGCCCCCCCCCCCCGCGCCCCCGGCGCCCCCCGCGCCGTGGCCCTGACTGTCGGCCTTCACGTGTTGCTGCGTTTTATTGCGCCCATTGCCGGTTGCCCTTTCGGCAGCTTCGAGTGCGCGTGGGTCACCGCCAAGAGGGTCACAAAGTCCTGGCGGGTCGTAAAGTCGGAGGAAGTCTCTCGACATCAAACGGGAGCGCAGTTCGGTGGTCATGACCGCCGTGCTGCGCGTGGAGATGTCGGCGCATTTGTTCCTGCGCCTTTGACATCTGTCCCAGAAACACCTCCACGCTCTGGGTCAGGTGACTCATCCACAAGTGATGGGAGGCGCACAGTACGACACATTCAATGAGCGCAAGAGCCAACGCAATATATAATCGGACTCGGAATCAGAAGCCTTATTTATTCCTGGAGGAATCCGATGAGCTACGAAGCTCTTTGTTTACAGATGTCCAGTGGAGGCGGGTCAGCAAGTTACAATTTGCTTTAACTTAATCCTCCCACTTCTCACTCAGAAAAAGGTCACGCGTGCACACACTTTCCCCGGGGAGGGCTCACGTTTCACACGGGCATTGTGACCCACAGCGGACTTGGTCATGGTCTCGCTACACGGGAGCCCCACTGATACGGATCGCTCGTCCCGTTAGGCAGCCTCCACTTGGTGTCTCCTGAAGAGTGTCGGCCAATTCCACCGAATCATTTTTGCATCATGTCGAATGACAATTTTTGATATATATCATGACACTTCAAACAACTCTTTAATGTAGCAAATTTTTTGCGATGATAAATATCCCAAAGGCAGAATCTGTGGTCAGGAATAAAGTTGTGCGACGACGGTGCCGCTCTGCGAGAGTCGCGCAGCGAGCGAGAGGAATTTGTGCCCCACGGTGAATACCGAGGCAGGAAAGGGACTCGGCAGTAAAAGCAGCAGCAGCAGCGCTCACATTGCACGCCATCGGCCCTTCTCATGTCAAGTTGCCGAGATCCCCCCCCCCCCTCATTAAATCTTCAGCCTAAGTTTCGTTTGATACCTGACACGTATTAGAGTAATTAACTAATGATAAATTTCACTAAATAGTTCCGGTAAAATAAAAAAAAAATTCCTTGTGGTACTCCTGCCCGGTAAACCTGTTCCGTGGCTTTCAGCGGCGATTGCCACAGGCAACGAGGGCGGCACCGGCTTCGGAGCGACGGGCGGCTGCCACCGCCACCGCCGTCTCCACCCAACGTGGCCGGCTGCCACCACCATCTCCTCCAGCGAAGGCAGAAGAAGGAGCGCGTGCTTGCGTGCTCGCCATTGACGGGAATCCGGGCGCGGCGCCAGCAGCCCCCGTGACGGTGTCGATCCTCGAGGCCCACGCTCTCATCGGCTAATCCTCGCGCGGCGTCCCCGGCTGCTCGCGCCGCTTCGTGGGCCCGCCGCGCTAGTGGCCGTAACTCCCGAACGTGTCGCTTGCGAGCGACCCGTGCTCGATCGAGACGCGGACAAATCGGCCTCCGCGTTCGGTTTTTCCTGGGTGGCGCGCCGACTATGAGCGATGAACGCGACGACAAGTGCGGCGGCGCAAGCTTGCTGGTGGTGCGGCCGCTCGCTTTCTTACCGCGTGCGCTCGTGTGACCCCTCTGTCACGCCGCGCCCTCTCAATCCCTCGGGTGTGCGCCGTGTCCTTTTACAGCTCCGTCTGGTGTCTGCTTTGTTGGCCAAAGCACAATGCGACTGTTGCTGTTAACACAGCCGGCTGTTTATGGGGCGCAAAAGCTGCGTTCTCTGAAAAGTACAAACGCGGTTTAACGATTTAATTACCAGCACGTTTGCAATGCATTCCTTGGCCTGGCGGTTGTTGCGTCTTACTCACTGACCTTGCATTTCTGTTGTCATTCCACAGTCCCAGAAATCCTGGATTGAACAAAATTTCAGCAGGAGAGAATGCTGTTACATCATCCCCAGCTCCAAAGATCCGCACAGGTAAGGGTTGACCGTGTAAGCACAGATACCTACAAACTTCGCAAACACTGATTGTCTCAGCCGTCTGGCTGAAATACTGTTATTCATATCGTTGTAATTGTGCGATCCATCGCAAGGCAGGTCTGTGGAAAGCAGACACTTTGGCTGATAATTTGGCTGTTTGTTTTCAGCACTCATCTATCAATGCTCGGCTGTGGAGTCTTATTTAAAACACTGCAAGGTTTTAAGTTTGATCAGCATGGCAGTGTTTCAAAATGACATCACTGCACAGCAGCAGTTCTGCGATTAATAATTCAAAGGCTTGGGAGCCGCGGTGTCGGCTAGGGGAGGCCATGCGTTGATGTGCGGCTCGTTAGAGTCGCCCGGTTTGTCATCACATGATTGCGACCCTCCCAGGGTGGCTCGCGCACCCACGCTGTCACGCATGCTCTCACGCACGTACGCACACACGCTCGCTCTCACGCACGCTCGCTCTCACGCACACTTGCTCTCACGCTCGCTCGCTCTCACGAACGCTCACTCTCATGCACGTTCGCTCTCACGCACGCTCGCACGTTCTCATGCGCGCTCTCACGTACGCTCGCTCTCACGCACGCTCGCACGTACTCACACGCTCTCACGCACACACGCTCTCACGCACGCTCGTTCTCACGCACACTTGCTCTCACGCACGCACGCACGTTTTCACGTACACTTTCACGCACGCTCTCACGCTCGCTCACAGATTTGGAACGACAGCTGCTGTAGTTTTGTTCCACCGTGGGGCTCCGCATCACGTGAACATTATTTGTTCACACGAGCGTGATGGTACGGAAAAAACGCCCACTCGTCGACGGAACGCTCATTCAACGTGTATTGCTTGTGTCTTGATTAAATCAAACATCTGCTCAGAACCGTCGATCGTCTTATTTAAAACATGTGCAATTTAGTTCATGTTGCCAAAGGGCATCTGTTCAGAACAAACTCCCACTCATCGAGGGTGCAGCGTGTCATACACTGCGTGCGTTCTGAGCAAGAGGAAGTTTATTCACACAGTTGCGCTATTGTAAAAGCAGCTTTTGGGCACAGTTCAAATATCTGCTGCTCGTGCGCGATACATCCTTGAGGGTTATCATTTAAACTATAAATGTGGCCCCCTCCCTGCATTGTGGATTGAGCATTCAATTTCTAATCATTTCCCTTAGACTCAAAAGTTTTCTGACAGGATTCGATTGCAGATTAGCCCACGTTCTCATTTCGATTGTCTGTAAAGTATCACGTGACTTGTGGTTTGTCGTTTCACAGATGTCTTCCAGGATGTCAGATTTGTCAGCAGCTTATCAGGTAAGACTTTTTCTTGTTTATGTCAAGCTATTTAACAAGAAGTCATGAATTGTCAAAAGTGCTGTCCCATTTTTAAGCAAGCATTAGGAGTGCTACTATCTACTCCTCGGCCATTGATAGAATTTCCACATTCTCATGACAGGTTCCAGTTTTTCCATGTTATTACCACTCTTGACTGCCCACAAAGGGGTGCTACCATATTTATTGACCTTGGAGATATGACGATGATGATGGCTTGTGTCAACTTGCTCACCAGCATTTGAAATCCCTGACCTTCTGAATGTGGGTCAGGTACTCTACCACCTAGCCCAGTATTACCCATGAATAATAGCTGTAGTCATATTAGATCAACTATCCTGACACCAAAGTTCCCAAATGTATGCATGTATGTATGTTGAACTTCCTTCGCACCGTACATAACCAACCGTGCTAATCGGAGGAAGGATTGAATTAGAATTGGGAGTGAATTGAAGTCGAAGTGCCTGTTGTTTTTGGCAGTGTGATGACGTTCATTCGGCAGTCATTCCTGGGTAGCGTATTATTATTAACCCGGTATGTGCATCTGCACGGCAGCGATCCTTGTTACCGGCCAGCAGAACGGCCCAAAACATCCGTAATGCGAGCGTTTAGACACACGCGTGCACACACTTTCCCCGGGGAGGGCTCACGTTTCACACGGGCATTGTGACCCACAGCGGACTTGGTCATGGTCTCGCTACACGGGAGCCCCACTGATACGGATCGTCGTCCCGTTAGGCAGCCTCCACTTGGTGTCTCCTGAAGAGTGTCGGCCAATTCCACCGAATCGCAATAACCTAAACAAAACCAAGAAATCATTATACAACACGTACGTTGTATTTCGTATGTTCAGCTGTCTCCTTGTGCAAGATACGTCGGGTCTGATTTATATGATTGATGGAGCAGAGATTTGTTGTAAAAATTGGTTAAAGGACTGCTGCTTTCTAATCGTTTGGCTCCTTTTCCACTGAAAGTCACTGAAAATCAGTGGAAAAGTGGTTTCCACGAAAACATTATTGGGCTCTGACCTGGCTTGGAGTAACGACACATGTTTAGTTTCTATGTTTATTTAGTGAATATATTGCTCACGTAGTTACTCTAATTGTAACAGCTGGGAGTGTATTAATGAATCCATCGCCTTAAATGTTCAATTGTGTAAACTCTTCAGGACTCTCTGACAATTATTGACAGAGTCTCTCTCTTATTGACTGAAATGTGTGAAGCAATCGGTACGTAAATAAAGAAATCAATAATCTATTGATGAACGCCACTGAACGCCACTGATCCATCATCACGCATCAGTCGAGGCTGTGGGGGTGCATGTCGTTGTGCTTGCCAGGGCTGTAGGTGAGGAGCGGTAGTGCCATGGATAGCGCACTGCGCTACAAATATCTGAACCGGTCCTCGGGCATCAAATGAATGGCGTGGTGCTGGCCACCCACGCCCCCCTCGTGTGCCGTGCCGGCCTTAATAGGCGCGTGAACACCATTTTCTCCAGTAGTCTGTTGAAGGCTATATGGGTGGCCTTTGTATAAATAATATTATTTTTTGTGGTGGTGGTGGCACAGGTGCTGCTGTGGGAGGCTGGTGGGCCAGCACGAAGGCCCGGCGCCAGGCCTCTCACCGGCGTCGTCGCGAGCGGGGCTCACCATGGGCGTGGGCGAGTCCGGCGCCGACCCGCAGGGCAGCTGGAACGTGGAGCGGCACACGCGCTGCTCCCCCACGGACGCGTACGGCATCATCGAGTTCCAGGGCGGAGCGCACACCTACCGCTCCAAGGTCAGGGGCCCCGTGGCTGGCGGCGGACACCTCCTGCACCTTCTCTTCGTCTCCACCATCACCTCCTCTTCCTTTATCTCCTCTTTCTCCAACCCCTGCACCTTCTCCACTTCCTTCTACCTAGATCTAAGCAATAGGGGGTGTGGCCTGTCCTGTGAACTCTCCCGTCGCCGCGTCTTTGACACCCGGCCTCAAATACACTGGTTACACCATCGCAGTGTAGAGTGATAAATGTTCTCATGCATTGTTATTGCATTAATACTGTGCCTATATATAATGATTTACTTTTTGAGTTATAACTTGTACTGAATGTGGCTGCAAAGGTGACTGGGTTCACAGCTATTTTCTGGCTCAAGGATGACTGCAGAAAGAAATATCGGCAAATAACGAAATGGTAATATGTCTTAAAATATATTTTCGTGCCCGCATCCTGGATCTCCAGACGCTGAAGTAATTTAAAATTTGATCCTGTTACTGTATTTCATAAACCCTCAGCCACCTTGCCCTCCTGTGCCCTGCTGCTACCGTAGAATTCCACTCGGCGCGGAAAATGTGCTTTTTATAATACAAGCGACATGCGGGGCCACCTGCCACGCGATGTAGGTGGTTGCTTCACTGAGTTTCGGAATCATTTCCTGTTACCCATGGGTGCCGGGAGTGTTTATCGTACCGAACCTCGGTGCCCGCGGGCGGGCCATCGACGTGCCGCCTTTATCGCCGCTGGCTTTCGCCGCATGGACCCGAAACCCGCTTCCCGCCGCAGCCAGGAGCCCTAAAGAGCTTTAATTTCACTAAGCAACGGCTCCCGCCGCATTCCTCTCTAGCCCTCTGTGGATTTTGGTCTGGACGATTGTGTGCGCTTTAAACCCGGATAGCATCGCCCTCTGTTCCACCGCGTCATTTACCATTCACTTGTTCTGTGAGCATCGTAGTGCCAGAGGCTTGCAGTGATGTATACAGCCACTGTGAACGCACCACACCGTTTCCACGACAATGCAATAGTGTTGGTTCCGTAGGCATATACGTGTGCATGGCTGGGCATGTAAGTAGGTGAACAGCTAGTTATGCAGGTAGGTTGATGGACAAGTGAGCGGTTATACTTTGTTTAATCCACGTGAGAGCTTATTGAGGCAACATGTCTCTCCTGCAGGAAAGTTTTGGCAAGAACACCGATGGACAGATTGATTTAAATTACGGCATGTAATGTTTGCGGCAGTTGAGCTATTGCAGCGAATATCTGCAGATAATACGATAACACATATTGTAAATGAACAAACAAATGGCAATTGCCAAGCGATTAAACACTTAAAAATATAATATTAATTAATGTTCACGCCCCCTCACTGTTGGCGCAACTCTGCATGTGCCGCGGTGGTGGCCCAGGGCATGGTGACCGGCAGTGTTGGGGCGGTTCTACCTGAGACCACAGCTGTGCTTGCTATGGTACACACGGCACTGGATTTTGTTGTGGCCGCTGCGTTTGGCTTGGATGTGATCTATATCGTTGTGGCATGTGGCCGTAGACGCTGCTTTGTGTGGTCTGCTGCATCGTGCAGTGAGGTGGTGGTGGTGGCTAGACGACAGTAAATCATGGATTCTCTTTGTGGAGCTTTGAGCGCTACCCCTCATTCTTCAATCCTGTGGTGTCCTGCCATGTAGCGAATATTAATTCGTGGAATTGGCAAACCTTCTAATGCAGGACCATCCTGAAATAAGTTTTAATCCTCGTGAAGCTTTCCAGGGTTTTAAAAAGAGCATTGTTGTAGTCTGATTATTATTATTGTTGTTAATTTTGTATTATGCGTCGTTGTGGTTGCAGCACTGCACACCGATATTTTTTGTTAGTGGTGTGGCTACTTTGTTATTCACATCTTTGCTATCTACGCTGCAGCGGCAGGACACACGAGACACAGCGTGCTGTGCCATGCGCTGTGCCGTGCGCTGTTGTTGTGCCGGAGGTGCAAATTTCGGCGTTGCGACTGGGAGCGGTTGCAGCGGCTCGTGCCGGGTGGACAGCCGGGGGACGCCGACGCGGTTGTACATTAAGCTGCGGCGATGACGCCGCCGCGGTCGATGGAACGCGGCAAAGTTAAACATTGCTGCGGTCGTGGCGAGGTTCCCACACATTGGGCGTTTCAATTGGTGTGCAGTTGTTCAATTCGTCACATTTATTGTTATACCATGTTAACAGTAATAATAAAATGTTAAGTGTAAATATAGTTATCCCCTCATACCGTGGAAGTTGGATACATTATTGCAATATTATTAACCTCATCAATATGTCCTTGTTGTGTGCGTATATTGATCCCTGCCACAGCAATGTGGAATTTTTTCCACCAGCACTAACCAGTGAGTCGCTCTGCTCATTTTCCCGAGTGTGAGGGTGGTGGTGGCGGGGGTTGAGCACCATAAGTGAATATACGCGCACTGTAAATGTAATCTGGTAACCTTATTTATATATTTACCCGTTTAGGTATGCGCTTATAATTCCAGGCACCCTCGAATTAGCTGCTTAAGTCATCCGCACGGCCGGTTGCCGTGCGGGAGCAGCCTCGTAGCCGCGAGCCGCGTTTCCAGCCACGCTCGTCAACGCGCGCCGGAGACGCTCGCGGGGGACCTTTGGTGCCCGTGGGGGCGACAGTGCGGGTGCTGAGTGTGTTGCCACAGAGCGCTGTCCCCCACGTCATTGGGTGTCGCGTCGGCAATGCACGACTCTTGGCGTTCACTTGTCGCGGTAGTTACTTCGACTCGTTGTAAACTGTGTGCCCTAAAGCACGTCGCCGGTTCATGCAAATAGTCATGCAAATGTGGGTTTTGGAGGATGCACATTTATACCTGTGTTGTATCAGAAAGATAACGAAGATGATTGTGATGATACAGTGCTTTGGTGGTTTTGGGGTTTTGGTGGATTACATAAGCATTGTTATGTGGGAGACAAATCCAACCAGCTGGGCTTCGAGATGACAGTCTTATGGCAGTAGATTAAGTAGGCTGCGAGCCCACCTGTCATTTTAAGTTTCTCGCACACACAAATGTCTTAGTTACATTCGATTGGCCAAATATTGCAATCGTGACCCAACTGATAAGTCCTGAGACGTTGTGAGAATTTCCAGGACAAATGAGGAACGTTATTCTAATTTGATTCATGTTATCTTTCAGCCCCCTTTCATCTTCAGTTCCCTCATATTTTCTGTTCAAATGCACTGCTGACGTGGGGCGGCACATATTCGGCACACTAACGCGGACACCAGAGTGACGACGTTGCATCACGCTTCCTGCTCGCAGCTAACATCGGTGGCGAGCGGCATCTTTTACAGTCCAGGGCCTCCCCCTTCACCAACCCGCATTGACCAGCATGTCCAAGTATAGTCAAACAACCCACGTGACTGACTCGGCATGGTCAAGCCTGTGTCCAGCAGTGGATTGACAGAGGGCTCATTATTATTCTTACTATAATCGCATACTAATGTATAAAAAAAACTGTTTCAGGAAGGCTTCATGAGAGAAACTCCCCTACTTCCCACATGCCCTCTGATGGCAAGCACGTGCACAACAGGTTGGCTGCTGGCCATAGGCATGGAAAAGCACTTAAACGCGACATCTCTTCTGTTATTGTATCCTGACGTGGATCATCTGAGATTCCGTCGCAGCACGCACGCACACACGCACGCACCTGACGTCTTCCGCTCTGGGCTGCCGGCGGCAACGAGCGACTGCAGAGACCGTCGGCTCGTGTTGAGCAAGCGAGCGAGCGTCGTGCCCTTCTCGTCGAAGCTGTCGCAAGTGTGACCCCTAACGCCGCGTCTACCCCTCCCGTGTCGCCCTCGCCCGTGCCGCAGTACGCGCGCGTCTCCTACGACAGCCGCCCCGACCTGTTGCTGCAGCTCATGGTGAAGGAGTGGCAGATGGAGCTGCCCCGGCTGCTCATCTCAGTCCACGGAGGCCTGCAGAACTTCGAGCTGCACCCCAAACTCAAGCAGGTCTTCAGCAAAGGCCTCATCAAAGCCGCCCTCACCACCGGCGCCTGGATCTTCACCGGAGGGGTCAATACCGGTGAGGGATCGCGTGCCACGGTGACTCCGCGAGAACCGAGCTCTTCTGAATGGAAACAAATTATCTGTTGATGGAACAAAAAAGTTACATTTGTGAAGTCTAAATTGTTCGTGTACAAAAAAAAACCTCGCCCTACTCGTCGTAAACACCGACTTAGAGCAGAAATATATATAATCATAATCGGCTGACGTTTCGAACAATGCCCCTTCAGAGCCGACCCCTCCTCTGCCCTGCAGGGCGCGGTGATTTGTTCCACCTGTGCACCACTGCCAGCGAGGTTTCTGCCCGTCAGCATGTCGACAGCATTTCTGCTGTCATTTCCTAGAACGTTATCCTGTCAAACATACCTTGTTTGTGTTATGGGGCAGTGTTAATGAAGAAATAAAAAAGTTGGATGCAAGCTTGTGAACAGGCAGGACTGTGACCAGTGTCAGGTGATGCTGCTTTGATGAAGGGCGGCAGTGCTTGGATGTCCTGATTGGTCCGATTCGAGCCTTCGCTTGATCGCCTCGAGGGCACGTGGAGATGTGGGTGCTTGGGGGCTCCGTGGGGGCTCCGGGGGGGCTCCGTGGGGGCTCCGTGGCTCATACCACTGGTCAGGAGCAGCCGCTCAGGAGGTCGGACCTGCGCGTTGTCTCACAAGGGCCTCTGATCATGCTGCATGAGACGTTTTTGTTACATTAGGCCCCTGAAACTTACTGATATGGTGAGGTGGAAGAGTCAAAAGTTAGTGTCTCCCTACTCAAGCAAGCATCTGGGTTACTACTTATCTCAGCTGATGACCTTCAGCCAGCGGTGAAATTCCACATTCCAATGGCAGCTACCCAAGCATGCTCTTTGTCATGCAGTGAACATGAAAGCTTTTACGAGATGATTCTAGTCATTGTTTTAACCCAAAGCGCAAATTTGAGTGTTTCCAATAAAATACATTAAATGATTAGCAGACCCTTTTATAAGCAGGAGATACCAGAGAAGATACCCGAGTATCTCCTGCAAAACAAAGAATTAATCTCACTGAACTCTCACCTACTTAGATAAAGAATGTCAATTAGAATTTAACAAAAAAACTATTAAATAATTCGGCACTCTCGGATATCACTTGGAGGAAGCACGCGACGATCGTTAAAAATAAAAACAAAACAGCGACGAAGGCGATAATCTCCACGAGCAGCAGGTCACGGTGGAGCGCCAGCGCCGGCCTGCTCGCCGCGTGCCTCTCGTTCCGGCGGAGGTGACGGTAACGCGTGCCGTTCCCAGCCCCTCCCCCGCACCCGCGGTGGAAACTTTTAGCCGTGCCCGGTGGCGTGAATGCGAAGATATGGGCGTTGCGAGGACGGCTCGGCACGTGCAATCGTGCGCGAGTCGGCGGGCCGCGCGCTTGCGCGTGTCCCGTCTTCGGCGGCCATGGGAGAATGATGACGAAGGGGAGGGCTGCCCCCGTCGCGCGCGTGCCCCCTGACCGTTACGAGGTCACGACGCGCAGGCCGCGTCAATCGGCCGCCCTTTGCACGCCACCCCCTCGAAGCCGCCCCGTGGTGGAGTGTGCTCGCCGCACTGTAAGTTGGCCAATGATGTACCGATCGTCGGGGGGTTCCGCTCCGTTTTATGTACTTATCTCTGGGCACGCGCAGTTCATTTCGACGCGGGAAGAGCCTTCCTGTTTATTTACCCTGTGTGATTACAAGCGTTTTTGCTACAAATTGCACACAGACATATTCCCCAAACCATCGTATCCTGTTATTGCTTGGCAGGGGAAGTGGTGGGCACACTGCCAGCTCCATGTGCAGACCTCAAGCCCAGGGTTCAGGACAAATCGTGCTCTACATTTCTGCATAATTTATGTACCCGGAGATACATTTCTGCCTGATTCGGCTTGCGTTGGATTCAAAATAACAACGCTCTTTACACCAAACTTATTTTCCTCACCCTCCCTGCTGGTGCCCAGGTCGTGTACGCTGTGCGGCTCTGAGCGGGCAGTTGCTCCAGCAATAGTATGAGTCATAATAATAATTCATGCATGCAGAAACAAATCTGGAAGTGCTTTGAGAAATGAATATACCGCAGGAATGTTGATGTACCGGTTCCTTCCGTCTCTTCATTCTGTGTGGAGGCTTGGATCTCTGCACCCTGAGCCGATTGTCACCGATTCCTATTCAGTAATGCTCCTGTTCTTTAGGCTTACAATTCAATACACACTCTGGAATTTCAAGCTTTCCAAAATACACTTTGGCTATTGTACTGGTCACTTTAATGCCCCTCCAGGCTGTCCTTGGAGACCTCCCGTGAGCATCTCTTTCTGTATCTGCCGTGTGTCCAGAAGGTTCAGCTGAAGGCTCGCGAGGAAGAGTCATTATAGGGAGTAAGAAGCAAGTGCTGCCTGCTATGGCTACGGATAGTAAATACACCGTAATTGTTGCAGCATGGCAATTGCCAGCAGCCATCTGGCCTTTCACGAGTGTTCTTACCAAAGTTCGCTGCCTGCTGTCGCGTGGATGTTAAGGCATCATGTGTTTTCCATTGCTCACAAGACCCCATTGTCATTCTCCACTTGACAGTTTTGAGAACTTTTCACAACCGTTTCCGATAATTTGGGGTTAAAAACGTTAAATTTTTTTTTTCTGTTACTGCATAAATTCAGCCGCTTGATGAGGTGCAGTGATGATGGTGCTGGTAATGGAGCGTCTGTTTGCACGTGTGTGCGTTTATTGATATGGGGAGCGGTGGTGATTCACGCACTGCAATAAAAGTCCTTCTTCTCGAGTTTGATTCCCTGTCTTGGCAAACATCACTGGCAAGTGGTATCCTGGTCCTCCCCGATGCCAACTCGGCCTTAAATGTGTACCTGGTGCAGTGTGTACATATCAGCGCCTGCCTGGGAGACAAACGTGGCAGCGTATGGTGCTGGCCACACTGCCCCCTCATGCACCATGCCGGCCTCTGTAGGCGTTCGCTTGCGGTTACTTTGTGTTTGTGTGGCAGAGGTGTTGTAGCCATGTCGGCTTCCGCCCTGTATAGTTGTTCGCTAATGGCATCCCCTTCCCCCCGCTAATCTGAAGTCTAAACAGGGGACATTTGTATTTACTTTCTATTTGTGGTGCAGGTGTGGTGAACCACGTCGGTAATGCGCTGAAGGAGCACGCGTCGCGCTCCAGCCACAAGATCTGCACCATTGGCATCGCGCCCTGGGGGGTCATCGAGAACCGGGGCGACCTCGTCGGACAGGATGTGAGTTTGCGCGCACACACTCGTACACCTTTTTTCGTCCAGGTGGAATACTCTCACAATTTTGAATGTGCACGTACACACGGGCAGACGACCGCCCGTGAACTCATGGCCCGCTTATGTGTATGAGGTCACCCTCATCACAGACAAAGTGCTTGCCACAAATGAACCACAATACCTCGCTGATCTCGTCAAGGGTCGTAAACCATCACGGGCACTCCGGTCATCCTCACAGCGACTTTTGGCTAGCCATCGAACAAAGACGGTCACTGCATTGCGCGCCCTCAAATGTGTTTTTGCGGCCGTCTGGAACGCTCTTCTTTCCGATATAAGGAAGCCACTGGATCGATCCACTTTCAAATCTAGATTGAAAAGAATTTCTTTAGAACTGCTGTTTGTGTTTGGTTGGTTGTCCTTCCCCCGCACCTCTGAATAGCATGGTTGACTACGTATGGTGCGAAAAAAGTTCAACATACATACGTACAGCATTTTGAGTCATGTGTGATGTGCAAGATAATGCACGTGTAGAGAGTCCAACTGAGTCGCAGACGTTGTCTTGGGAGCAACACGTTTTATTAAACTCTTAGCACGACATACTCCAGGGCTATTAACACAACATACTCTAGGCTATTAACACAGCAAACTCTCGGGTGGTGACCACCCAACTAACCACGCTACGGCGGAACTAGACATGGTTCCACTATCCCGGTCCGGACCACAAGCTGGGTCCTGGACCAGGTGGCTGGAGGCTTCTTCAAGCTTGACGTGGATCTGCTGCCTCTCCAACAGGAAGAACCCCGAGCTCCTCTCGGGGCCCTCCTTATATCGGGCCGGGCTGGGGCTGGCTCCGCCTCTCGCCCCGCCCACCTTCTCGATCTCTCTCACCCTTGCCCGAAGGCTCTCGAGAGTTCTTCTTGGACCACGTGACCACCCATTGGCCCCCTCCACCGGTGGCCCCCCTCCAGTATCATCCGGTCACATGCCCCAAGGTCAGCCAGAGTATCGTGCCCCCAACGTAACCCCAGCTGGCTGACACTCTCTCGCTCTCTCAACGGGAGCCCGCACCGCACGCTGTGCGTGGTGTCACCGCGCTGAACCAGTGCTCCCCCAAGCCCCCACTAGGTTTGGTACGACACCCCATGTTCGGGGTGTACACACAACAGTGTCCATCCCGCCGTGGCCTCGCAGGCCCGGCACCACACAGTGACATTCCAAGTCACTACACCTGTACACAGCAGCCGTGATAATGGCGTGTTCTCTTTAAAATTCACTGTGATTCCGCTGTGCTGTTTCGCTGTTATATGCTGTTTCCGACACTATGGTCACACAGTTATGTACAGGACATTATCCTTGTTAATTACTGTGCAGTGAGAGCAGCTAAATCAATCTCATTGCCAAGCCAAGCTCGTTGGCGCGGTCAGAGAAATATATGCAACGCATTCCGAATACAATTCTTTGCAGCCCCTTGTTAATCCACTGCTAGATGCAGGCTTCCCCCACACCGTGAGAGACAGGGGGTTGTCTGGTCATACTTCACCACACCGGTCAGTGTTGGTTGGTGAGATATCACTTGCTACTGAGGTCAGCCATGTCCATGAATTATACTTGCGCACGGTGGTGTGTGGCGCAGTGCGGGAAGCACTACGCCATCGCCCCATGCCGCATTCTTACTTGAACGTTAATTGCACAATTATAGCGCGTGACAGCAGCCGAGCCTTTGTTGCACTTGATAAGCCGTACGTGCTCATACGTGCAGAGCCTCGTGTGTGGCTCTGCGGCAGATTGGGCCACGTCCCTCGCACGCAACGCCGCATTATGATTCCGCGATGTTACATAACGTGGCCAATTAGAGGGATGCGTGGAAGCGTGGGTGACGCAACGGTGCGGTGCCCTGCGGGGTGATGAGAATCCCGGGCAACGGCAGTCGCTGGGGCGGGGGGGGGGGCAGGCCCCCGCCGCCCGGCCTCTCCGCGTGCGGTCGCGGCCAACCTTTGCGCGTGTGTGCGTGTCCGTCGCCGCGCAGGTGGTGTCGCCGTACCAGACGCTGTCGAACCCCCTGAGCAAGCTGAACCTGCTCAACAGCCTGCACTCGCACTTCATCCTGGTGGACGATGGCACGGTGGGGAAGTACGGCGCCGAGGCGCAGCTGCGGCGCGAGCTGGAGAAGCACATTGGCCTGCAGAAGATCCACACACGTGAGCGCCGGGCAACGGGGTGGTTAACTCGGCAGCGGTCGTCCGCCTAACCGGGCGACGCTGCGGTCAGGGTGTATCGCTTGTGGATAGCGAGGCCAGAGGTGAACTCGGCCAATCATCCCTTCGGGGTTGGAAACTTGGGGTGTCAGTGTGTAGGGGTCAACTCAGCCGTTCGTTATTGCTAAAGAATCGACTAAACGAGCGGCACAACTTTGTGATCCTGTGAAATACTGGTCCCATACCATAGGAATGTGGAATTGTCCACATTTTGCTCAAAACTAATTTTGGTGATGACCATTGCCCAACGCTCATATGAGCGTGTGGACGCTTTGACTTTTTAAAGTCGTTCATCAGGAATCGTTTGAGAGTTAACGACATGGGGATGAAAACAGTGAGTGCTTCCCATGTGTGATCGCCTACTCCTGTAGGCCACACGCATGCTGACGATGATGCCCCATTTCTGCGGTGTGTGTCTGTGTGTTTCTGTCTGGTTAACGTGCTGCGCTACAAACCCGGCGACCCGAGTTCGATTCCCCCTCACGTTTGACACCAGTGACGGTTATTTGAATCGGTCCTGGGCCTCCCCTAGATCGACTCGGCCTCAAATGAGTACCTTGTGTGGTGTTTAAAAATCATCACCACTGGGGAGACAAAGGCAGTCGGGCGTGGTGCTGGCCACCCACCCTGTCATGTACCGTGCCGGCCTTCATAGGCACTCACTAACAGCACTTGCCCCAACAGTCTTTCAAATGCTACACGGGGGATCTTTGTCTTTCCACACCGTCGTGTGCCGTGCAGGCATGGGCCAGGGTGTGCCGGTCGTGGGCCTGGTGGCCGAGGGCGGCCCCAACGTGATCGTAACGGTGCTGGAGTACCTGCTGGAGGAGCCGCCCGTGCCGGTGGTGGTCTGCGAAGGCACGGGCCGTGCGGCCGACATCCTCGCCTTCCTGCACAAGAACACCGATGACACCGGGTGGGCCCACACTCGCCGCTAAATGCTTCGTGCCTCATGGGTTTTTTCTACACTTCAAATGCACGTGGAAGTGCGTGGGGGGCGTGTGCCGGTAGTGTCCAGCACTTTGAAGGCGGCTTTGCTGATTACGCAAGGCGTGGATAGATCATCCCGTGTGGTTAGATCCAAAACCCGCCGTGTTTGCGAGATTTCCAGGATGTGGCAGTCCAGCAAATAGTTTCATGATCTTGCCTGTGGGGGTCTTTGTCCCTCGTAAGCGTAGCTTTCTTCCGGGTATTTAAATTTACTCCCATTGTCATGCAAAACAGTCCTTCAAAATTCGATGGGCAAACATCCCCATGCGAAGCCCTGGGACTCTACGAGTCCACCCTGGATGATTAATTGGCGATAATATTTAACTGTAAGCATTCAAGTGTCTTTTTTAATCCTTAAGTCGTATGGTCACTACATGTGGTTCTCCTGCTGGCTGGCCAGTCGTGCGGGTGTTCACGTGCAGGCTGCTGCTGCTGTGTGTTCGCCCGCCCCGTGAACGATCGAACGACAGGGAGCTGTGCGACGGGCTGCACGACGAGATTGTAGGCACTATCAAGAAGACGTTCAACTTCAGCCACGGCCAGGCCACGCACCTGCTACAGACGCTGCTCGAGTGCATGCGGCGCAAGGAGCTGGTGGGGACTCGTGCGTGTGTGCGCGCGCACACACGTGTACACACACACGTGTACACACACACACGTGTACACACACACACGTGTACACACACACGTGTACACATGGCAGTGCAGCGAGCGAGTTGTAGGACCCACGCCGTTTCACTCGGCTCCTGTAGTTCACGTTCGTGGCCACGCGCTGCTGCTGTTATGCAATGATCCGTTCGTTGGCTTTAAAACTGTTCATTGAAACTGATACGCGGCAGTCCAAGAGTTACGTAAGTGGTCGGACAGAACTGCTTTACTGTACATTTTTTGAACGTTGCCAAACATATTTTTGAGAAACAAATTGTTCTTGATAAAAATACTTTATTGGGAGTGAATGTTCTTTGACACTTCTGTATACATCTTAAAAAGAGAGTAAATTTCCACCCATATTAAGCAAAGGGTTTTTTTTTCCCCATAGCAGCACACCTCCGTGTGCTCTGCAGTGGGTTCTCTGTCGGATGAGAGCTGGCTAGATGCCAATGGCACAGCTGCGATGCATTTGGAGAGAAAATCATTTTAAAAGAAAGCCGTGGTCCCCTTTGCAAAGCAAAACCATGCGGTGCCGCTGAACCGTCTTGCTCTGTGATTGATGCCTCTGAAAATTCCGCCACCCACAGATCACAGTTTTCCACACGGGCTCCGAGGACCACTCCGATGTTGACTTGGCGATCCTGACAGCGCTGCTGAAAGGTGCGCAAAAATAAAATCCCTCCTCGGCACAGCCCCTCATGCTCTGGTACTTTGTAAAAAAGATCAGATGCGTCTCCGGTTAGGCGCGCTCGGCTCAAACTCAAAAGGTCGCGAATACAATTCCCGGTGCGAGGGCCATCGGCCTACCGTTCCTCGGGGGTCAGTGAAACCACTTTTTTGAAAGTCAGCGGTGGTCATTCTGTGTAGACACTGATCCACACCATGGAAATGTGGAATTTCCTCCTTATGCCCCAGGATTGCCAATGGAGATGAGGGCACCACAAACTCGTTTGAGTGGGGATATGCTTCACTGTCGCTTAATAAACATGAAAACTAAATTACGTGAATGGGATTTTTTATACGACTACATAGGTTGTCAAGGTTGTGCTGTGTAGCTCTGCGATGTGCTTCCGGGTCGTACCACGTGTTGTTTGGCACGATGTCCGACGGTTCGCTCCACATGCTGGCAGCTTCTGAAGGGAGCGGCAACGCATCGGACGGTTACTTTTCTTGCTTCTGATAGCGTCGTAGCTCTGCCGCCGTCGCCACCGCCGCCGCCTGGTAATTGCCCCACCCCCACGGCGTGTTGGAGGTGGTCGCGCCGCCCTTTGATGCCGAATGGGTGCCGCTGCAGGTACGAACTTCTCAAGTGCGGACCAGCTGAACCTCGCCCTGGCCTGGGACCGTGTGGACATTGCCAAGAATCATGTGTTTGTCTACGGCCAGCACTGGATGGTGAGGCTGGAGTGCGGTGCTGTGGTCGCGCGCACGGATGTCCCACCGTGTGTGTGTGCTTGGTGTTGGCCACCACCCCCTCATGTGCCTTTGCGGCCTTCATAGGTGCTCACTAACAGCACTTGCCCCAACAGTCCGTTGAGGCTATATGGGGAATCTTGGTTTCTGTTTTTGCGCTAATGTCAGCATCTGCTTGTGTGTGTGTGTATACGCATGTTTCTTGTATCTACGTCGCATGTGTTTACGAGTGTGTCTTGCGTGTGTCATTGTATTTGTGTTTACGTGCATATATGTGCTGGTCTGCGTGTGTGTTGGCACGAACACGCACACATACGGCACGTGCGCTTCCCTTCACACCGACATGTGCGCGTGCCGGCCTGTTGGCACGAATTTCACCAAAGCAGCTATACGAACCGCAAAACTGAGAAGGCATCGGGCCCCAGTATGGGGCTCGATGCTGGGATTAGTGGTGGCGCGAGCATTTCACTTGGTGGGCGTTGCGTCGCCCGCGCGCTGCTCGTCCCCTGCTCCCCATCGCACCGTGCGTCCCTCTTCGCCGCCGGGTCGCTGGCGCCCGGGACGCCGTCCGTGACGTGCCGTCCCCTCACGAGCTCGCGTCTCCCCGACAGGTGGGCGCGTTGGAGAAGGCCATGCTGGACGCGCTGGTGATGGACCGCGTGGACTTCGTCAAGTTGCTCATCGAGAACGGCGTCAGCATGCACAAGTTCCTGACCATCACGCGGCTCGAGGAGCTCTACAACACGGTAAGTGGCCTGCGCACAAACCCGCCCAAGCGTCCACTCTTGGCAAACTCACGCTCTCACCCGTGGAACTATAAGCAATGTGGCCGGCTGGATAATTGGTACTTGTAATCCTTCCTCCTCCTCCTGTCGCATTCTCTTAAAATAATGTGCACACTAAATAAGTCCTACTCTTTGGGTCTTTCGGTGAAGTCACGTAGATAGAAAAAATAATAATAAATAATAATAAATAAGTACTCTTCTCTCCAATGTTTCCAAGAAACACCCCCCCCCCCCCGCCCACCCATTATATGGCTTCTTAGCCCAAGTGTCATTGGCCCAATATTAGCGAATCGATTAAAACGGCATAATACTGAACCAAACACGGGCTGAATATACTTCTCCACTGTAATCATCAACACACTACATCTCAACTGATGGATGAATACAAAAGTTGGTTTTATATGACCGTGAGTACATTGTGCTGTACATCTTCCAGCAGTGAGGCGGTGTTTGGTAAGGTATTCTCGGGCTGTGCAACAGCCAAGACTGTCGCTTCAGTTTGATGAACATTACCAAAGTGAGTGAAGGGACTGCGCGACATCTGTAAGAGAAGCGCCACCAATAGCATAAGCGTCGCTGATGATAACTTCGATTCCAGCGTGAAATGAACGCAGCCGCCGGAGTCCGTGTCTGGTCGCCAGGTGTGCCGTTGCTGGCTGCCTGCCTATCGGGGAGATCGCTGGTCACAATGGCTCTGCAGCGGCGACGTGGATACCGCGCGTGCGTTTATATGGCATGCATGCCGATAAGAGTGCGGCACAGTAAACGATGTGTCGCAGGTCCTGTGGACCCAAGTCAGCATATTCGTCTTTTTGTTGTTCATGTATTTATGGTAAGTGGGGTGAGTTAGGTTCAGTGACTATCACTTTTTTTGGCAACAGCATTTCGCCACTTTTGTGATCGCCCGAGGGTGTCTTGTATGCCACGAGTGGTGTGCGTATTATAAAGAGGGACATTCATCTCTGCGCGGTTTCTTTGTTTCTCTCTCTAGAAAAATGGACCAATAAACCCCACCCTGTACTACCTGGTACGAGACGTCAAAAAGGTGAGTTGCGCATTGTTGGTGTATTTGAATTGTTTCAACATTCTCTTTGGTTTTTTCGGTAAAGTCACATAGGTAGAAAAAATCATAGATCACGACGTTTCGATCACCACACAAGCAATCGTCTTCAGGTGGGAGAGAGAAACAGACTGCTGAAACAAGTCCTTATATATATAGAGCCAAGAATGGGGGAGAGAGGGGGTTGCCGCATCGGGAAAGAGGGTGGGGGCTAGAGATTGTGCCTAAGCGAGTGGGAAAACCAAAGATGGGCTCTATATATACATGTTGCCTGGAAGGGCTTCCTTACGTAGTGTTCTTCGCTAGCAGTGACTGGGATGTCTGGAATTGTGTAATATTTAATTTGGTCCCAGCAGTCTCATGCTGAATGCTTAATGTATGATCCCTGTCATTAGTGAACCAGGTAAACCTCACGTCCTCGAGAGTATGGCGCTGGCATAACATGGCACTCTCTGCGGTTGGTGAGAAATCCCGTGAGCTGTGAAGCTTATTTTCACAGATATCCAGGTGGGGCGGGTCAGTAAGCTACACTACAGCCAGCGCCCACCATCAAATGTTAGATGTAAACTCCGCTTGGACACGTTTGATATTGACACACAAGGGATTGTATTAGCCTGCGTGCTTAATATACAAAAGTCATGACATCATGGGCATAAGTATACATGATGATGATGCCCATGGTGATGCTACTAAGTGCTTTTGTGGTGAGCAGCAGAGAAAAACTTGTCCACCCCCACACATCATCACTGTCACCACCTTTCTAAGTGTCTCCTGCATGCTCGGATCTCCACCTTGGGGATGTGGAATTTCCACTATTGCTCGTTTGAGTTGGGAAATACTTTGATTCAAATTCAACTGCCGTTATCAATCATGCATACTGTAAAACGATGTTTTTGCTGACAAAGTTATTCTCATTTGTTCATCTTGAAAACAAAAATGAATACTTTGGGAATGAGTGCACTTGCGAACAGTGTCTAGTTGTGAATCCTACTGCATAAATTATCACTTTTGGGCCGTTGGGCACGACATTCGATGTTTGGCCAAACGTGCTCGGAGCTCCTTCGAAACCTGAAATTAGTGTAGTCATTCTCTTTTTCTTAATGTCCACGGGTTTACGGAATAGACACCATGTGCCCAGAACTCAAACCCACCTGTCTCGCACTCTCCGCCCTCCCTGCCCACAGAGCCACCTCCCGCCCGATTACAAGATCACGCTGATCGACGTGGGGCTGGTGATCGAGTTCCTGATGGGTGGCGCGTTTCGGAGTATGTACACGCGCAAGCGCTTCCGGCTGCTCTACCAAAACCTCTACGGGCAGCACCGGGTACGGTAGCGGCGGCGGCAGCGGCGCACTCAGCTCGCGTGTCGGGGACGTCCTCGCGATGGCGCTTTGCCAGGACGGCGTCGTTTAATCAGCAAATCGGTCAAAGGGTTCAGTTCAGCGTCCGCCTGTCGTGCCGGCACGCAGGAGTTGCTTTGTCGGGAAACTCTTACTCGCCGTTTCGGTTTGGTAGGCGATGAATAATTCAAACGCCATATCATCACGAACGTCCATTTATCATAGGTGGCGCAGTGTTCCACACACAAGAACTCTATGTACTCTATTCCAAGCTAATTCGACTTTGTAGCTTTGTTAATTTGAAATACAAGATATCTGTTGATGGCTTGAGTTTTTCTTCAAGTCTGAGACTGTCTTTGTGCAGGTTGGAACCAGTTGCGGTTTTATTATTGTCTCGCGTGTGTCATGCCTTTTGTTGCCCTTCCCCCACAATCCGATGAGTACGGTTGGCTACGTACGGTTCAACATGCCTACATACCTGCTGGGGAGGGGGCCGCGCGTGCTGGGTGCGCTGTCTGTCACCTACGGTGGGCGCATGCAGTAAGAGACGGCGCTGTTTGCTCATTAACGCCGTTCCCCCTACGACCTTACAGAAGTTCAAGACGAGCACGAGCTCGGCCATGCTGCAGACCAACACCTCGCAGATCTTCAACCACCGGCACCAGCTCTTCAACCCCAACCTCTCGGAGCAGGAGTCTCAGACGCGGCACAACCATTTCCTCAAGACGGCGCAGCCCTACAAGCGCAAGGCACGCGCACAGCGCTCACTGCCTCTCATAATAATAATAGTCACACGATTATAACATAATGTTATTGAGTTAGAACTGAATATTTTTTTAATAATGAGTTTCAATAAAAAAAAAAACATTTTGCACGGCACAATTTATGAAACTGCGTCGCCAAACGCTGTGCATGCCGCAAATGCGGAGGCATGTACAGATTGAGATGTTTTCAGTAAATTAATCATGAGTGTTTATACATGGGGGGGGGGACCGGAGCACTCGGAGAAAATGCACACGGGTGAGGGGGCAACGCTCTATCCCATACAGATAGCAGAGATGATGTTAGTCCACATTCGCCGTTCCACTTTCCTTTGGCAAGCCAGGGTATTGCTCCTCGACGCCCACGGGAAGAGAGATTCGCAACAATTGTGCGGTGATCCACCAACTCTCGCTGCTGCCCCCACGGTGCTGGATTAGAGACAGTCACGTGCATAGCCACCACCGCCCATGGCTGCGGGCGGCACCATGACTGCCGCTTCTAACAGCCGAGACACGCGGCTCTGCCGCTTACTGCCTCTCATGGCACTGGGCTCACCGCCCCTCAGTGGCCCTGCTCACCGCCTACCATTCCACCGTGTTCACTGCCTAACGCAGGCAAGACCTGCCGATCTACACCCACCGCCTCGCAGTGCCGTACTCACCGCAATTCGCAGCTGAGACTCAATTGGCCGTGCCATGTCCCGTTGCGTCGGCATACTCAGGGTTGAACGCACATGTTATAAAGAGATGTAACTTTCCTATAGTCAATGAATGTGGTTTTAAAACACAGATGGAAACACAATGTGCTGTTTTTAAATGGTTTAATTGTTGAAAACTTGGGTCTTGGGTGCAGAGTTTTATAATGGTTGATCACAAAGATATTCTATAGTCAACGAATTGGTATCCATTCTGAGAACATTTTCATAGATTCCGTAATTGAAAAGGTAAATGTTTCCTGGGAGAGAATTTCTGATGGCGTTGCCTTTTTCCCAGACCGCACTGCGTACCAAGGGCTATGAGAGCAAGGGTTAAATGGTCCGTAAATTCTGCCTTCTGTGGAAATCTACATCGTAGTTTCCTGGCTCGCGCGATCGACGTGCTCCTGGCGGCCCTATGGGCGCTATGCTTGCCGGTGCCCCGCGGTCTGACATTGTTGGGGCGACTGGGGAAGTCTGGAGCCCTTGCTGCGCAGTGCGCCTCTCACGCCGAGAGCCACGCACAGCCCCGGGCGCCTCCCACGGCCAGCCACCTTGGCGGCGCTCGCTTACATTCGTCGTCAGAACAAGTCTCATTATAACAAAATGTTATTACTGTTTTCTTAAAGCCCTATCAATTGAAAATCAAACGGGCTGTTAAACTCATGTAATTATTGCGTGGCCTTTAGAGTGGCATTGTAAACGCGTGAGAGGTGGCCGGAGGCGGACGTGAGATGAACACCCGTTTGTGTCCTGCGGTTAATAATCAGCGCCGTAAGAGATCGCTATCAGAATGTTAATTCCCAAACGGCACGGAAAGGCTTGTAATTGCCATTTGTCTGCCGGCAAGAATACCGTGGGAATTCCACGGGAGTGGCGGGTGGGGGGGGGGAGGTTATCAGCAGGGACAATCAGAAATGAGGACGTGCGAAAGTGCGGGCTCACGAAAGTCACGGAATGTTACTGCGAAGGTGAATTGCTGGTGGCGGTGAAAATTAAACGTGCGTGACATTTGTCCTGTCTTGGCAAATGCAATCTGTGCTAGTTCACATCGATACGCGGATGGTGTTGGAAAGTTTTTGTGGTGCCACGGTTGGCTTGGCAATTCGTTTATTGCTGGGGAAGTGAGAATCGTAATAACACAAGGTGACTGAGTCGTCGGTGCCTGTCAGGCTGTGACGCGGTCGCTCAGGACCTGCACTCTGAACCCCCGAGCTACCTTTGTTTCTGAACCAGGCCAGACCCCTCCCCGTCATCAACCTTCGCTGACCAGTGCGGTGAAGTATAGTCAAACAACCCCCATGACCGACGTGGCATGTGGAAGTCTTCATTCAGCAGCGGATTAACATTGGCTGTGACTTATTATTGTTAATTTACGATAAGTTAAATGGTTGAGGTTGTGAATGTGAGAATTTGAATCGGTGATTATGGGTGGTACATGCAGTGCAATACAAGGTGGGTTCTGTATAGATATAATGTGACAGCATCGCAACGTTCAGCTTCTCTGGCACTATTGTGATCGTGATCTCCTCGCCAGAGAAGAGATTTGTTCTCCATTATTTATACATTTTTCAAAGTTGGAGGGCTCCGATGCTCAAATAAGGATTGGGGCGGTCGTTCTCTCTGCCAGAAGCTCCCAAGTCAACAATGCAAACCCTGCATCCGCTTGACTGTGGGACAATCACTATCGACGTCTAACAACGTGGCCCTCATTGTATTAACCCCACCAAAGTGATGGGCTCAGTCATCCCCCAATCAGAATTTAAATTTCCAACATTTTCAACCTTTTGAGTCGTGCGCTCTCACCATAACACCATCTATTTGCCCTCTCATGCTCCTCCAAAGAAGGCCCATTACCTGAAACGTCAGCCTTTTGTTTCTCTCTCTCTCGCTCCCCCTGCCCCGGCGCCCCCTCAGGCGTCCGTGGACAACACGCGGCAGCGCAAGCAGAAGATGAGCACGGCGTCGGGCGTGGGCGTGACGCTGGACGGCAGCGACCCCGAGTGCAGCTGCTTCGCCTACCCCTTCAACGAGCTGCTCGCCTGGGCCGTGCTCATGAAGCGCCAGCGCATGGCCATGTTCTTCTGGCAGCACGGCGAGGAGTCGTTGGCCAAGGCGCTGGTGGCCTGCAAGCTGTACCGCTCGCTGGCGGGCGAGGCCAAGCAAAGCGAGGCCGTGGAGGACTCGTCGGAGGAGCTCAAGCAGTACTCGACGTGCGTGGGGCCGTGTGCGCGCCACCGTCGATGTTGTACAGAGGCCAACGTTTGCTTCCTCCGTGGTCACCCGTCCTAGGATTTGACTAGGCTCGAGCCCGCTTCGCTACTGAGATCCCACAAGACCAGACACATTGTCGGATGATTTGGTCATCAGCCGAGAGGATGAGCTGAAGTGGAAAAGGCTGTGGTGTGCACGCGTAAAAGCAGGCACTGGGCTGACAACGTTGGACGTTGGTAACACGTGGGGTTGATACTTTAGTTTTATAGCGTTATCGAAAATTCGTCACATACACAGTCGCAGTCAAACATGCCAATCGGTTCGATCAGTCGTAACATTTGCCAGGTTTCCACCGTCGATCCCATGACTTTTGTAAGCAATTATAAAAAAAATTTAAGTCGATTAACAACCCGAGTGACTTAGTGTGCGCGTGTGTGCTCTGCATACGTGTCGCGTGTGCAGAGAGTTTGGCCAGCTGGCGCTGGACTTGCTGGACCAGTCGTTCCGGCAGGATGAGCGCATGGCTATGAAGCTGCTGACCTACGAGCTGCGCAACTGGAGCAACTTCACTTGCCTCAAGCTGGCCGTGTCGTCGCGCCACCGCCCCTTCGTCGCGCACACCTGCACGCAAATGCTGCTCGCCGACATGTGGATGGGCCGACTCAACATGCGCAAGAACTCCTGGTTCAAGGTGTGCATCGCGCGCTCGCCATGCTCACGTCTGGTGCCAACGCGCGTGAGCGTTGGCGCCGGGGGGACAAAGGCGGCTAGGCGTACGTGGCGCTCGCCACACTAACAGCATGTTCCCGAGTAATCCGCGAGGCTAAATGGACGGAGGTTTGACCTGTCATTACATATGTGTGGTTAGGGCCCAGCGGGCCCCAAGTTATATTTCTAGTCACAGTTGATATCAGGGGCGAGAGATATCTGAACTGGTCCTGGGCCTCGCCCAAGTCGACTCGGCCTTCAGTAAGTACTTAGTACGGTGTGCAAACATTAACCATGCGGGGAGACAAAGGTATGTGGTGTTAGCTACACCACCACACCGTCATGTACCGCGCTGGCCTTCGTAAGTCCTGACTCATGGCACTTTCTCCACCAGTCCATTCAGACTGTATGTGAGATCTTTGTTTTGTGTTTTCGGTGTATCGCTGTGCCCGCACGCGCAGGTGATTCTGAGCATCCTGATGCCACCCTCCATTCTGATGCTGGAGTACAAGAGCAAGGCGGAGATGTCTCACATCCCGCAGTCGGAGGAGCTGCACCAGATGGGGCAGGAGGAGCGGGAGCACCGTGCCGCCGCCACGCGCGACATTCCCATGGTGAGCACCGCCGCTCGCCCGCCAGCTCTTGCCAACCAGCGCCACCCCCGGGAGGCATGAGAGGCATACCAACGCCGGTTTCCCACCACCGTCACCACCGCCCATACCACCGATGCCCTCTCCCCCCCCACTGGTTGCGGTGTCATGGTCTTTACTTGGATATGCATGACACAACATTAAAAAAGGTAATTACCATGTATCCTGGCCTGTGAAAGAGGTGGGTTATAGAGATGTTGTCAAATAATGTGTGACTTTTTCTAAAATATGTGGTCTGCATACTTTCAAGCAACGTTGTTTAAGCCAGCGAGTGTTTTTGTGATTATTATCTTTTGCCATCAGGATCTTATTTCTTAGGACAGTAGGGTTCGTAGACCAGTCTCGTAGAGCAACATTACCTTAAAAAAACAACGTCGTGTGATACTGAGCAACTGAGTCCACTGTGCAACGCCCGCACGCTGAACCGCTCTGCTAACGGGCGCTCGCAAAAACACAGGAAGTGTTCAGCAACGGCAGCGCGGCAGACGGCGGAGAATCCGGCCACAAGGAGGAGGAGGGCATCTGGATCCGGCCGTCAGGACTCTCGCTCAGCCGCCGCATCTACGAGTTCTACCACGCCCCCATCGTCAAGTTCTGGTTCAACACGGTGCGTGCCGCCGGATGCACAGCACACGCTGGCCGGGCTCACAGGAGCAAAGGGGACCCGTGTGGGGTAGCAAAGGGGACCTGTGTGGAGTCGCCAAGAGGACCCCGTGTCGGGTAGCCAGGGGGACCGCGTGTGGAGTCGCCAAGCAGGGATGTGTGATGGTCCTTATGAAAGCTGTAAATTGTGGAGGCACGTCCACATCGCTTTCCCCCCAAGTCCATAAGTTAGGGTGGCCACTTCACCTTGTTCCATTCGTTCCCACCGATGTGTGGTATGTGCCGGCTTGTGTCTGAAAGCAACAAGCTTGGAAGAGAAGCCTCACGGAACGTTGATAGGGTTTAGCTCGTGCATAACCTGGTTTAAACGGGCTTCGTCCTTGTTACATAATGTACATTTATTAAACAGTAGGTTTATAGCGCTTATATGACTCGTAAAAATGTTTATTTTGTTTAATAGATTGCAAAACAGTCCTGTTGCAACAACACAACTTGGGCAACTCTCCCCATTCAATGGTGGATTGTTCTTAAAATAAAATTGAATGCCCACGTTTATGAGATTTGCGGGAGTGTGAAGGCCGGTGGTACTGCCCGATGTTAATATAAATGTTCAACTGGCATATATATACTTGTTTATTTCTGTTTGTTGTTTTGGTGCTCGTGTGCCTTGCGTCGAACACTTGTGTGCGTGTAGCGGCCGTATGTATGCGCAGCATGCCTCAGTGCGCTCCGTCTCTTTACCCGCGTGTCCAATGCGCGTATCGCCCACCAGCTGGCGTACATCGGCTTCCTGATGCTCTTCACCTACGTGGTGCTCGTCAAGCTGCAGCAGCTGCCGTCCGTGCAGGAGTGGTTCGTCATCCTCTACCTCTTCATGTCGGCCATCGAGCGCGTGCGGGAGGTGAGCGATGGTGCCCGTCGCGAGGGCCGAGCGGACGCCACCCCCGCCCGGCGAGTGTGGGGCCACGCGGTCGCGTGGTTGGCAGCAGCTGGGCAACGAGTACATTCCCCGCTTGGCCCATCGTGTTGCGCCGTCTGTGGTCCAGGCCGTTAGAGGCAGGGTTCTTGACCGGTCGTGTAGGTCAGGGAAACTCGCAAAGCCGCTGGGCTGCGGAGTGACTCGGAGGCGTCAGCACAGAGAGTGAGAGGTTGTGACCCATCTGCTCGTGCTTTGGTGTGCTATCCCCTCGCATGCATGGGTTTTCTGTGGTTTTCTCCCAACTCCAAAAGCACTGCTTTAAAAAAAAGAATTGGACAACGATCCCAATTCAAAATCCCTGCTGAAAAATTATTTGGATACTTAGGCTTTCCTGGATAAATAAATAACATTTATTTATTTATTGTTTTGTTTACTTCTTCGTCTGCTGTTCTTCAATGATCTTCCACTGGTAGAGGATTGAAGACAATACAAGTTGGGGCAGAGGCCTTCTTTGGGGCCACACAAGAAACCCAAGGCAGGTTACTTGTTGATGAGGAATCTATTACACCGTAACGGCACTGTCTCTTCCGCGCGTTGCCCAGTTTGCCGTTATTCTCCTTTGTTGGCCGTGGATGCGCATCGTGGGGCTGCTGCGGGAGTCGCCCGAGTGCGCGCTGCCATGACCGGCGCGTCTGTCGGCGTTCAGATTTTCATGTCGGAGCCGGGCAAGTTTGGTCAGAAGATCAAGGTGTGGCTGGACGGCTACTGGAACATCAACGACTCGCTGGGCATCCTGCTCTTCTTCGTTGCCGTCGCCCTGCGCTCCCAATCGCACCTCCTCATCGAGGCTAAGATCGTGTACTCGCTGGACGTCATCTTCTGGTACGTCCGGCTGCTCGACGTCTTCGCCGTCAACCAGAACGTGGGGCCGTACATCATGATGATTGGCAAGATGGTGAGTCCACCGACCAGCTGTGTCCATCGTGCATCGCACCATAGGCTGCACTTGACACGGTGCGTTCGGCGATACTGGGGCATTGAGTAATGCGTGCGGACATTGAACATAACCTCGTCATCCCTTCTTCGTGAGTGCTGCGTGATCGGCCACCATGCTCGCACAAACCCCCCCCCCCCCACCCGGATCTCGCCCGCACCCCTCGCACGCATTCTTACGGCCTCACGCGATCCCTCCCTCCCTCCGTGTGCGCGTACAGATGGCAAATATGTTCTCCATCGTGATCATCATGGCCATCGTGCTGCTGAGTTTTGGCGTGGCGCGACAGGCCATCCTCTTCAAGGAGGCCGACCCCTCCTGGTATCTCGCCCGCAACATCGTCTTCCAGCCCTACTGGATGATTTTCGGGGAGGTGTATGCGCCCGAGATCGACGGTAACCATGGTCGCGTCACCGGAGTGTTAAAAACGCACAGTGATTACAATTACAACGCGCTTAAAGTTACACGTTTAAAGTGCCTCGTGATTTGCATTTGTTAATTGCTGTTTCGAAGCTATTATCACCCCTTGGCCTCTTATCATCAGTGGAGGTTGCTTCTCTTGTACCGCTGTTGCTGCTTTTGGGGGTTTCCAGCCATCAGTGTCTCCTCTTCCTCCCTTGCTCTGTGTTTAAAGCTGGAAAAAATCCTATGCAGGACCCTTCTGATTTAGTGACTTTGAGACTCAATGATCCTTTTGTAGACATGTAAAGGGTGTAATTTTTTTACGATACTGTTGTGTATCTGTGTGTACACGTGTATGTATTCGGCTGTCCATGCTCGTACCTCAATGAACACGCATTGTGTTTGTCTGGGGAGTGGATAGTGCAGTGATAAACGCACTGCGCTTCGAACCTGGTGACCTGTGTTTAATTCCCGCTTTACAGCCAACATCCGAACCGGTCCTGGGCCGCCCCTTGGTCGATCCAGCATCAAGTGAGCACCTGGTGCTGAGTATAAACCTCAGCACTGGGGAGGCGGAGGTGGCCGGGCATGGTGCTGGCCACCGTCGCTCTTGTGCGCCGTGCTGGCCTTAATTGGCGCTCGCTGTGCTGGCCTTAATTAGCGCTCGTCAACAGCACTTGCCCCAACAGTCTATTAAAGGCCAGATGAGGGATCTCTGTGTGCATCTGTGTGGCGGTGTTGGCAGCGTGCGAGAACATCATGAAGAACAGCACGGACGATGAGTATCCCCCGTGCACCGCGGGGGTCTTCATCACTCCCTTCTTGCAAGCCGTCTACCTCTTCGTGCAGTACATCATCATGGTCAACCTCCTCATCGCATTTTTCAAGTGAGTGTGCCATCTTGATGAGTGGAAATTCCAAATTTTCCCGGGAAAAAATTCAAAGGGGAATAACAGCGTGAATCAACCCCCAACGCACGATCGTTGAAGTCTACACATAGCACCCACACCCCTCGACGCGTAAACATGGCTCAAACGATTAATTGATTCGAGTGTTATCTTAGATTCATTTGAAATACATGACCATGTTTGAATAATCATTAATTACTTTTAGTTTATATTTGTTTACAGTAGTGTGATTCTACAATTTCATAACCTTAATGAATTAAAAGGTTTGAATCGCTGTATAGTCTATATGCACAGCAAGGACGAAAATAAAATATATATATGTAACTGGGATTGGTGACAAGGGGTGAGAATCGTTACGTTAGCCGTGAACTAAATTACCCTCCGTCTCCCCTTCCCTGCACACTTCCCCACCCAACCTCAGTAACATCTACCTGGAGGCCAAGAACATCTCAGACAAGCTGTGGAAGTTTCACCGCTACCACTTCACCATGTACTACCACCAGAAGCCCATCCTGCCGCCGCCGCTCATCTTGCTCAGCTACCTCTCGCTGTTCGCCTCGCAGCTCTGCCGCCGCTGCAAGCGCAACCCCGCCAAGCGCAAGGACAAGCAGAGCTGGCTAAGTCAGTGCTCGCGCCCGTGCCGTGTCGTTTAACTCGCCTCTCGCGACCGCCACCGATGTTACGTGCAGGGATAACTCATCCCCTGCCCCACACTACCGCACCTCCGATTGGCACGTTTGGCTACGTATGGGGCGAAAGAAGTTCAGCATACATACATACTTTGGAGCAGCAGAGAGTGTTGCCATTGGCAAAACCTACGGAGCGACCAGCTTGCCGCTGCTACCTTGCCGATTTGGTTGTTTTAGTGTACAGTTCCATTTAAGTTTAAGTGACTTCACGGTGAAAGGGGAATTGCAACAGGACTTATCTCTATTGGCAGCCCTGCGCCAATGATATAAATTCCACATTGCTATGGAAGGGGCCAGCTGCAGTCTCACCAGAGGACAAGCACTGTCGATTTCCTGCAAACTGGTGCTCGTTTAGCTGACCCTGCAGAGATGATGGAATCAGTTAACTCCTGACCAGGATTTTAGTTCATGACTAAACTCCTGTGAATGGGAGCGCTTTACCAGTCAACAGCGCCGTATGACCAGGTGCAGCCAATGGTGAGAATAGCAGTTCCTCCTTCATCCATGGAGGCCTCGCCCATTCTCAGAGCACTTTGCCTGGAGGGTCCTGCATTGGTAGGTGTGGAAAAGTCCATTAACAGCGGCCGTCCTCTCCCAGGTGACGCTCGCTTGGTGCACGGCGCAGCACCCATGGCAGCCCCACAAGTTTTGTACGGATTTACCGAAGCACTGTGCCTATGGTAAAGAGAGGGGACATTAAAGATCCCGTGACATTGTTCACAGCAATGTGCCATTGAGCTCCCTCGGCTTACGATCACATTTAAACATTTGCTGTAAATAAAGCCCATGCAGCTACCGTGCAATATAAATGTAACTCACCAGATGATATATGACTTAATATGTAATGTTTAATTACTGTTTTATATGTATTGTTTAGTGTGTGACAATATTTACTCGCATTGCACATAGGGCAAATGGTGTTTTCTGTGTTGTTTTGTTTACACTTTGGACCTTATTCTTTGGTTCTTTTGGTAAAGTCACGTAGGTAGAAAAATTATAATAAAAATTAAGTGAATAAAAAAAACACAAAAAAGACGAATGTAGACTGTAGCCTGGCTCTTAATCGGAGTGTGTACTGGCAGTCTATAATGTAGACTATAGCCTGGTTCTTAACCTCAGTGAGCGTATTGACAGTCTATAATGTAGACTGTAGCCTGGTTCTTAACCTTTGTGAGTGTACTGGCAGTCTATAATGTAGACTAGAAATGATTATTAACCTGAGTGAGCGTACTGGCAGTCTATAATGTAGACTTATTCTGGTTCTTTCAATAATAAAAATTTAATTAAAATTAAAATCACGACATTTCGATCGCAACACAAGCAGTCGTCATCAGGAAAAGGGGGGTTAGCCTCTAAAGGCAAACTGTTTATGAAGGTTTTAGAGATGGGCGTAGCCCAAGTGTGTCAGCAGCATGGGCGGGGCAGCTGATGTTAATGTGGGAGAAAGCAACGCCAACGCAGCGGGACTACACCAATTAAAGGGCTGCCAGGCAATCATTGCACCTCGCTCCACATACCCACACTGCTGACGGTGGAGGTTGACAAGAAGACACAAATCAAGTCATGACTCAAATTGGTTGATGACATCTTTCCAATGATGGATGAGTTTATAACCATCCTCTCAGTTGAAATTGTCTGTGTCTGTATATATGGATGGCTTCATGAACGAATCTTTGTTGGTAGCCAGTCGGCTTGCAAAGTACCATCATCTTAGAGAAATATATATCGTGTGAGCCAGCCGCATTAAAATAATGATCAGCCACGGCAGAAGTATTGGTCCTACCCTGTTTTAAATCTGCCTTATGCTCACGAACACGGTCCGAGACATGTCGCTTAGTTTCCCATTGGACATTGTTCACTGTTTTTTCTCCACTAATTTACACCTACGTGTCTATTGAGAAAGAGACTCCACGACCGAGTGGGCTCTTGTGCATGGCCATCATTCGTATTGTTCCACTGCTGGATGAGGGCCTCCGCACGCCGTTTGAGCCGTGGGGGTTAGTTGACCATACTTTACCACGCTGGTCAGCGCTGGTCGGTGAAGGCTCAGAGAGTAGTGCGGTACAACGATGGACGGTGCTTCACCGGTTTGTTGTCTCTGTAAGTAAGGGACGCGAGGTCGATTGACCGAGCATTGTGATCGCGCTAGCTCGTCGGTGCCGGGACGGACGTGTGCACAGAGCTGTACCTGACGGAGGAGGACGAAAAGAAGCTGCACGAATTCGAGGAGCACTGCGTGGACCTCTACTTCCACGGCAAGCAAGACACCCTGCACTGCAGCAGCGAGGAGAGGATCCGCGTCACCAGCGAGAGGTGACCGCCCCACGGGCCCCACACGCCGACTGGCCCCCGCCCAGACGCCACCACTCATTTCTCTAGAACTGCTTTTTGTGTTTTAGTTTGTTGTCCTTCCGCCCACCTCCGATTAGCAAGGTTGGTGGGAAAAAAGTTCAACGTACATACCAAGTGGCTCAGCTCTGCACCCTGACCCGAGCACGTGCCGGCGTGTCTTGTCTCTGCTCACCGAACGATCAGTGTGACCCCCCCGTGCCTCTATCTGACAACGCTTTTGTTACTGTGGGCAGCTGTGGCAACCTGGTGTTACAATGGCGTTTCATAATAAAACGCTAAAAAGAGTTTGTTGAAAAAGTTTTTTTATGAACGATGATTTATCTTCAGAAAACACATCCTCGGGTATTTGTGCAAGCTCTCGGCTCTGATTGGAAGTTGCCATCCCACTGGCCGACTAAAACGAAACAGCGATCAGATTTGGGCAACGAATTTGTTTTTTGCAACAGGAAATAGTGTGGCAAACGCTGCCGGTGACGGCTGTCAGCGATGATTGCTCTCTCGTGCCCGAGCGAGTTGTGGCCTTTGGCTCCACACTATAATCTCTTCACCCTTGATCCTTGCATTGGCCTCCCCAGAGCCTCTGTGTTTGAGGCCTGAATGTTGACCTCCCCTGTGCTAGAAAGCAGCCGGAACTGAAAGCGTCATTCGTTGAGAAAATGAGCAAAGGGCACCCTCTGCTGTCAAAGTGATTAATTGTATTGAGTTCCTCGACAGCCGTAAACTATGTATGCTGAAAACGCTGCTAATTTAGTGCCATCACTAAACACAAACATTTAGATGTTTTCTGTACAATCAACGGGAGATAATTGTTTCGCTATTGGATCATTCTTAATCACGTTCCGTGCTTAAGGTACATAACGTCCTTTGCAACAACAACCGCCATTCACCACGAAGCGTCGGTGACGTCACCACGACGCTTGTGCCAGGCTATGTGCACGTTGAGGCCACGTGAAGTATCGACACGGATTCACATTCAATTACATGAAATATTTCACGTCGTTTTTTTATTTTTTCGAGGTTATGTTTAAGAAAAAGTCGATTTTAAGTGGATCTGACCTTGTTACTCATGAAGTATTTTACTCTTGAATCAATGCTGTGGGTTTGTATAAAAGTCTCGATCTGTCGTGTTATTATTTTCACCTGTGTCGTCGCCCTCTCGCTCTCCCGTGCACTCCGCCCCCCCGCTCCCACGTGCTCCGCCCACAGGGTGGAGGGCATGTCCCTCCAGCTGCGCGAGGTGAGCGAGCGCGTCTATTGTATCAAGCAGAGCCTGCATAGCCTGGACACGCAGCTCGGCCACCTGCAGGACCTGTCAGCCCTCACCGTGGACACGTTACGCGTCCTCTCGGCCCTGGACCGCGACACGGACCCCGCCATCTCCCGCCAGGCCCCCCACAGCATTGGGGCGCATTCGAACCGGCAGCTTACGCCCCCCGGCCATCCCGCCAGCGCCAGGGCCGACAGCCGTCCCCACTTCCACTCCAGCTCTCCGCCGGCATTCTGGTACAGCGGCGTGCAAGGCCGCCGCTCCGTGCGGGGCTCTGACTTCACGCCAGGGGGATCCAAGGGGCCGGCGGCGGGGGAGACGGCGGCCGAGTGGGTCAGGACGGGCGCCCGTCGGAAGGACTCCGTGGGGCGCAGGGAGGAGCTGAGGGACATTAGGATGGAGCTGGGCATCGAGTCCGGGGACGGAGGCAGCGGGAGGGCGTCGCTGGCCGACCAGGATTTCTTCCAGCGGTTCTCGTCTCTGAGGAGGCGCGGCCCGGCCAGGTTCGGCTGGCAGCGCTCGCTGTCTCACGAGAAGGACACCCCATCAGGTACGCTGGCTTGCAACGCTTTGCCGCTGATACTAACTCCCCGTCAGCTGTCCCCGTTCTCATCCCTGCCTTCCAGCCAGCCTGCGTACCCCAGTAGCCTTACCGCTAGCAAACACCGGCAGCTGTCCTTGCCCCTGCCCAGCGTGTCTCAGCAGGCCCAGCCGGGCGGCGGCTTGGCCTCCCCGCGTAGTAACGTGTCATCCATGCCTAGCTTCATGAGCAGCAGCACGGCCCCGCTAATGCGGGAGCAGCAGCTGTCGGCCACCAATTCCATCCCCCAGCAGGGGAAAGCGACGAGCAAGAGCAACCGCAGCGAACGCTGGAAGTTTTCGTCCTTCTTCGGCCGCCGGACCCAGGGTAAGTTCCTCCCGTGGGACAACTCCCCCGGGAGCCTGGGATCCGTGCAGATTCACCGCAGCGAAGACAGCGAGGACCCCCCGGGGGGCTACGTGAACCGCGCATTTTCACGGCCCGAGGGGGACGAAGTGTGCGGGTGCGGCCGCAGCAAGGCGCCCTGGCCGGTGATCACAGCGGGGCCGGCCGTGAACGTCTACAAGACGGAAGGCCTGCTCGTCGAGGTGAAGAACCGTCTCACGCTGGCGGCCGCCAGCCAAGGCTCGCAGGCGTCCGACGAGAGCCCACGGGAGCGGACGGGGGCGGGGACGGTGCCCGGGGGCGGCCTCCAGCGGCCGGAGCGGCTGAGGAGTCCGACTGAGCAAGGGGAGGCCGTGAAGATGCACACGTTGGCGCTGCCAGTCGAACATGGGGCAGGGATGAATAATGAACACTCGAGGTCGAGAAAGGCCAAAGGTTTGCGTCAACCAACACACGTCTCTCGTTGTCTAATAACGCCGGATCAGAACCTCCTCCCGTGCACCCTCAGCTGTTTCCCTGCCCCACCACCGCCCCCTCCTGGCATGACCCCCTCCCTGTCACCGCTCTGCGCTCTGCCTTCCCGCTTACGCTCTATGCGACGACGATTTGTGGAACGGAGATGAGAAAATGAGCTGCTAACAATGTCTTGATGATTTTCTTCCGTATTTACGAATAACATGGTATTTAATAATTTGGTGCTGAAGTTTCACATTGTTCTCGATGACGCGACGCTGCTTTGGATGATATGTTTTTTCACAAAACAAGCACATGCCTAACAACTGTTGGTTGAGATTTTTACAGGATGTTAAATTTCACGGTTATTTTCGTTGGTGCTGCGGTTAACAATCTTTACATCTCGTAATGTTATTTTAAACAAAACAAACAGATTGGTGATTTTTTTTTGCTGAAGGTTTGGAGACACATGGGTCAGGTGCCAATGAGGGGTTGAGGTCACAGGACAGAACCTTGATCGTCACTTGCGCCGGCTTCCACATAAATCCTGCATTTGATCCGTGCATTGCAATTTAACGACGCTCCGTCTTAACTTGTCAGCCGTTTGCATCGGTTGACCGTGTTTGTAACCGTCGCTCCGCCGCACGCTTGCACGGCCCCGTGCTCTGCGCTGCAGGTCCGGCCGCCGACTCGAGGAGGGTGAGCCTGCAGAGGCAGGCCAGGTTCGAGGAGTGCGTCGATGTCACAGACGTCAAGCCCGCCGAGGCGCAGGTCGGTCCCGGGCGGCCGCCGCCTTCCCACCCACCGCACGCGTCCTCCCCCCTCCGTTTGTGCCACATTAATGGGGCCTGGCTTGACCACCTGAATGTGAAATTGTAGTTATTGCTCTGCATCTCCATCAGCCATACGACAGATGAAGAACAATGGGGCCTTAATTCCACAATGATAGTGCACACCGCATCCAGTGTACCTCCTGCAATGGCTGTGGCGAACCTATTGCAGTGAGAAATTTAGTCCTACACGAGGGTAAGTTTAGACCAAGCTTCTCCATCGGCAGTAGCCTTACCCTTTTTCCTTTGCTTAACAAGACAGAACTTGCTGCGCAAGTTGCCCGGGGGTAAACGCGTCGCCGGTGACGGTTGCCCTAAAATGGATGACACTCGAGTGGACTTCGTGATCCTGTGCCGCACGATTGTGTGTAGGAGGCGACCGGTGGTGATGAGACGGGGCCTGGGCTCGAGAATCCCGCTGCCGCGGCGTCGGGCGCCGGGACGGAGCGGCAGGCCGGAGCGGCACCTCCGCCAGCGTCGGCAACGCGTGAGTCGCGCTCCCACGAGCGGGGGGCCCTGGAAGCTTCGGAATCAATCGGAATATTTATTCATACTGGAGGAATCCGATGGGCTGCAAAGCTCTTTTTCACAGATGTCCAGGAGTCACCTGCTCTCACCCGTGCTCACCATCATCATCACCACTCCGCGTCTCCAATGGAAAGCTGTTAGCTTTTCACAAAGCAGTATTCATTTTATACACTTTGCAGGGATGGTCGGCTGAGTCATCCCGCCACCGGGAATGATATCATCACAATCTTCAGATTATTAGACACGTACTCCTGATGCATGCTCAGTTGGAGTGTAATAGAATAAATGTGAAATACTTTTATACTTTACTGAGAGACAAAAAATCAACACATGGATTATCGAACATAAACTATGTAGAGACATATTGACATTATAGACATTCATCATTGACATTATTGTCTGTTAATAAAAGTCAGTGGGCTTTGACAGGACGCGTCGCTGTAAGGCATGATGATCGATGGTCTAGAATAACGACAACCACAGGGACGAACGCACCCCAGCGGAGGTCCAGCGTGCAGACGCAGTGATGAAGTCTGTTCGTGTGCAGGCGCCACGTGGATTGAATCGTGAGAGACGGCGGCGGCTTGGGTCGGTTTTCATCCAGCGTTGACCGTGGCTAGTCGTGATGAAACATATTTTCACTTGGGTCATCCATCGAGTTGATTTGTTGAAAGATTAACTCTCCTCTCTCTGCGCCCTGCAGCATCGAGCCTGAGCCCCGACCTGATGGGCACCCATTCTGGCCCGTTCACCTTTTTAAAGGAGAACTCCCGCGTGCCTCTCTTGCAGGTAACCCTGCCCTCGACACAGGCACGTGCACCACCAGAGCCTCTATTGAGACGACGCTGGCGTGTTCAGATGTGGCCGTGTTTCACTTCGCTGTTGGTGCCCGGATCGGTTCTGTCGGTTCCTCTTCCCGCATATTTCCCACATCTACGGCCAAATCGCTCGCTACGCGCCTGATCTGCGTCAGGTCTCGGAAGCTAAGCGAGTTTGAGCCTGGTTAGTGCGTGGATGGGCGACCACCGTGCGTTGTAACTGCCATGTTTTAGACTGCCGGGCTGCACGGCAGACAGTCGAGGGCAGTGCAGCAAAATGCCGCTGTTGCGGTGTACTTCTGTGCTCCCACATCTTTACCTCCACACCAGCCCGCACAGACCAGCTATGATGTTGGTGATGGTGCAGCAGAGTTAGTGATGGTGTGAGTGATGGCATGGTGGTGTCCGTGTGTCACCTAGGAGTGGCAGGACGACTCGGAGGCGGCGACCAGACCACAGGCGGAGGGGCCAGTGACCGGGTATGGCCTCGCACCTTCACACGCTCCCCTCGCACGCTCGCCCTCCCCTCGCACGCTCCCCCTCCTCTCGCTCGCCCTCCCTTCACCCCCAACCAGGGGGTGGAACTGATTTTAAAATAAATAGCGTCGAGACGTGAAGAAGGAGGAGGGACGGGTGTGGAGGGGGAGTGATGGAAAGGCTGGCTGAGCAGCACATGCTCAAGCAGAGTGGGTTTACATGTAAGGGACCCGACTGGAAGTGACAGACCTTCTAGAGTTAGGGTTACCTAAGCCCTAAACATAAGAGCAAACTACAACGATGAACAAGTAGGGTCATGCTCGATTCGAGCGGAGTTTATCCGGGCGGATTGTGCCGTGGTCATAACACTCAGCTCGCAATGACAACGCCGTTTTTTTTTTCTCATTCCGGTCGAGGGTCGCCGACCTCGCAGTGCGAAGAGAATGAGTGGCACTTTCCAGGAACCCAACTGCTGTTGTGGTAATAAGAGACTAGCTCTCGCCAGGGAAATGTGGAATTTCGGCAACTTGCAGACAACTGGCAACAGAGATGAGCGCCACGCCATGCTCGTTCTAGCAAGATGAGACACCTCGACTCATTTTCTGACAGCCAATTTTTGCCTGGTTTGAGAAGCGAATTCAATCGCAGACTAAACGAACTTTTCACGTGGCGTCGTGAAGATCCTTGCCTCCTGTCCAGAGAGCAGACTCGTTCCTGGGTAGTTGATGCAATCACCCCGTCAACGAAGTGTAGCATGTGACAGCTGCAGCGAGTCTCTTGATCGTGTTGAGTCGGCCGGAGCATTGCTAATTGAGGGTTTGTGTTCTGTTTCATTTCCAGACTAAGTGCCTCCAAAGCAGGTGTGTTTTACCGTAGTACACTATATCAACAGTGTCGAGCATATCACCATGATACATCTTATTGTGATTTTCTATGTATAATATGTATGCATGAAAACATATTTACAATATTAATGTATCAGTCAATCATATTTCCATGCAAGTGAAAGTGTGACATTTGTTTGTGATACGTTATTGGTCACGAGTTATCAGCCCTTGATTCTCTCGATGCACTGTGTAAGGCAGCAAGCGCCTTGGCGTGCGTGGCGTGACAGTGCATGCAAATCACGGGTGGGGAACATTCTCCTAACCTCGGGCCAAATAGTGGGTTCACATACCTTCAGTCGGTAACCGCACATGAACGCACAGATCGCTTGTCTTCACGAAAAACGGCCCTTGCATTGACGTGGGATACTGGTCGCTCTAAATTTAGAAACCCGCGTGCTGATGCCAGGTCAAATCGTTCCACTCTCGTGCCCGATGAGCACAGCTAAGATGCTTTTGGTGACGGATAAAATATAATTGGCCGGCCGCTTTGAAGCAATAGGCATCCATGTGGCCATGAGCCGAATGAGACAAACTCCGTGCGTCGTGTCGCCCCCCGCGGGCCAGCGGGGTTCAACGCGAGGAGTAAATCTGGTGACTGCCGCCGCTGCTGCCGCTGCTGATTTCTGCTGCATATCTGCTCCCCAGCGATTTGCGAGAGCCTGCAGAGCGGCATGCAGTCGGTGTCGCGTGAGCTCAGCCGCCCCCGCAAGTTGGAAGGTAAAGGAGGGGAGGGGGGCGGTGCGGGGGAGGGGGTAAGTGAGTAGCTCCTCCTGCTCACGGTCGGACATGCGGACATGCGGGGACATGTCCAGCCTGTAGTTTAAAGGTTAGGGCCGTTTTTTTTTCTACACAATTCACGAGGCATCACGCAACTGCTCTTCAAGTTACACAGCAGCTGTTCTTTATCAATGGCACGCTACGCAGTGTTCATTTTACAAGTTGGACTAATCACCAAAATAGCCCTATTTTCATCCACGTGAGTAACTTGCCATACGTAACAGCGTACTGACATTGGCGCACATCGATGTGCGTGTCGTTTTAACAGTAGGACCTTGAATTGGGAGCTGTCTGTGATATTGGCTGTCTGTCACATTTAGCTCACTTATATGCTGGTCATGAGTTGGATGTGGATTTTGTAGTTTTTTTTTTAAAGGACATGTAAATTATCTATCCTATCGATTCTGTTGAAAAACTTTCAATCGATAAACTGTGCTTATCCTCAAACAAAAGTATTTGGAAACCAACTACTGAGCAATTCTGGGCCTCATTCTTGTTTTTAGTTTAAAAAAACCTACCTTTTTACAGATTTTCTGTCAGGAAAACTTGGGCAGAATCAGTTAGCATACAATCGCTGTGATTTTCCCACCGACGCTTGACAGTTGTCCACTAAAAGCTGGCAGGAATTGCCTCGGCACAGACACGGGAACTCGGCCCAATGCGCCTCCTGGCATCAACGTGGAAGCTAAATGCAGGAAATCCCCCACCAATCAGAGACTGGCCGCCGACGAATTAATTGGCCTCGTTGTTTCCAGTGGAATAGATGGAGGCGGTAGTGAGGGTGGCAACGTAGGCTCGGTCTGACATAACCCGATGTGCAGCAGTAAAGGGGAGGCCGCATCATCACGTGGGGCTGTGCTTTCGTTGTAAAAGACGTGGATGTGTCTTTGTTTTTACGTGATGACATTGGCAAAACGTTGCCAGCCAGGTCGTATTTCACGACCGCCGTGGACTGCCTTCCCACGTGCACGCTCACTGGGCTCCTGCCCAAGGGGACGAGGGGCCCAGCACTTTTGACAGCTCCGTCCTGCAAACCGTTGCCTCCACAGGACGGAGGACAGGTTTATCACTTGGACTGTGACACAGGCCCCGCGTTGGCCCGCTCGCGCAAACGAAGCCGCAGATGAACGCTCTGACCTCCACGATACATCTCGGCGATTCCTCACCGAAATCGCCGTGCGCCTGTTACGGGAATTGGAACTGCCAACTCCACACGGAGGGGCTCGTCGGTGAGCGATCTGACCGCTAGGCCGACTGGCGTGGCGGTCGGCCTGTGTGACAGTGCGCTAGTTCGCAGTGCTTTATTGTGCGTGAATGTCGCCTGTTTGTCTCGTGTCTCCTTCACCGTTCGTAGGCATCGTCTCCCCATACAAGTCGTCACTGGACAGCAGCTACTCGGGTGAACCTCGCTTTCCTTACACGTACCACGACGATGGGATCCCTGTCGTTTCAATTGATTTGCTTTGTGGAATCCCGTGTTCCTTTTTAAGTTACAATGGCGTCTGTGGTTCTTTGAAGGGAAGTATAAATCTGTATTTTGAAACTTCGTCTGGTGGATTGTGTGCATGTCGCCAGGCATTTACAATGGGAGCCACCACCTAGGATTGGTGGCAGGGTGGCCACGTCCCCCCCGTTACTTTGTTTGGCCGGGATGTGTCACATGCACGGGCCCTGCCCATGAGTGATGTGGTAACCACGAGCGTGTGTGTGTTTTTGTTTGTTCCAGCAATGGAAAGGAACAACTTGATGAGGCTTGCTCAGACCATCCCCTTTGCGCCGATTCAGCACAGAGGTATGTTGTTATGAGGATGCATGTAAACACTGCCCAGCTGTTCATACCACGAACAGATTACATTTCATATTTGGATATAGATGTTCCCACCGTAGGAATGTGAATTCTCCATCACTGGTTTTTAGGACCTTACCTCTCTTAAAACTGTTTACTTGAATCCATACTCTTTGGTTCTTTCGGTTAAGTCACGTAGATAGAACATTAATAGATCACGACGTTTCGATCGCAACACAAGCAACCGTCATCAGGTGAGACAAACACAGCAGGAGAACTGCAGCAGGAGAACAGCAGTTCTCCTGCTGTTTGTCTCACCTGATGACGGTTGCTTGTGTTGCGATCGAAACGTCGTGATCTATTAATGTTCTATCTACGTGACTTTACCGAAAGAACCAAAGAGTATGGATTCCTGCAGTCACGAAAGCTTCAAGTCAAGATTGTTTACTTGAATATAAACATATGAGTAGAACCACACATGAGTTTGTGTCCGTGTGAATGGGTCCATGTGTGTATAAATGGGTCTGTGTGCGTCAAGTGGTCTGTGTTTTGTGTGTGTCTGTGTAATGGGTCTGTGTATGTGGGTGGTTCCATGTATGTGTAAGTGGGTCTGTGGATGTGTGCGAGTGGGCCCGTGTGTGCGAGTGACTCCATGTGCGTTTGTAAATGGGAATGTGAGTGGATCCATGTGTGTAGATGAATGCACGTGTGTGTGCGAGTGGCTCTGTGTGTTTGTGTATGTGTAAATGGGTCCGTGTGTGTGCACGAGTGCGTCCGTGCGTATCGCGAATGCCTGGTGCCATTGCTCGCTGTGGCACAGGCGACCTGGTGACGGTGTACCGGCTGGAGGAGAGCTCCCCGGGCAACATGAGCAACAGCATGTCCTCCTGGTCCCAGCGTGGCAGCAGCTCGCGCCTCGAGTTCCTCTCCACCGAGGAGATGGGGGGCGGCCTGCGCAAGGCCATGAAGGTGGCCGATCCCTCTGACTGCCGACACCCACTCCCCAACTACCAGCCCTGACTTTTATTGTAGTTAATTCTTGATTACTCAACCAAGTTGGGGCCCCCTGTGAGGTTCATTCTTGCACCAGGAGAGAGACCTGAGGTTTTTGTACCCGTCCTGGAATTAATGTTCCATGATCCATAAATTATCACAATTCCATGTCACGGAACGAGAGAATGGATTCTTTCCTGTTTCAAATGCTCTGTCTTGTTAATTTATAAACCGATGAATGGTCATGCGAGTAGGGTTGAGCATTGTGATTTTAAAAAACGCAAGGAACCACAGTGGCGGCTGTGGCTGCGGTGGTGGTGGTGATGACGGTGGTGGTGGCGACGGTGGTGGTTGTAGTGGTGGTGATGCTGGCGGTGTTGGCGTTGAGGTTGACGTTGTAATCGCCTTCCTCACCCGCCTCCGCTGCTGCCTCCCTCCCCCCCATGAAGGTGCTGTGCACGTGGGCGGAGGAGGGAGGCATCCTGCGGCAGGGCCAGATCTACATCCTGAAGTCCTTCCTGCCGGACGTCGTGAAGACGTGGCAGGCCGTCTACCGCGAGGACACCATTCTGCACCTTTGTCTTAGGGTGAGGTTAGGTGTGCGTGCACACACGCACGCGAACGGTTCGGTCCTCCCCCACCCCACTTCCTGGCGGCAGTGGCGTCTCGTGCAAGCGCGCTTGTGTCCCTTGTGCCACGTGTCCTTGCGACGCAGGAGATCCAGCAGCAGCGAGCCGCGCAGAAGCTCCTCTTCACTTTCAACATGATGAAGCCGAAGTCGATCCCGTATTCGCCCAGGTCAGAGCGCTTCACTCCCGTGTCCGTTTCGCCCGGTTTTGACATTTTCACTTTTGAAAAGTAAACCAACAGACAAATTTAATGAGCACGCGTCTGTTGCTCCTATTCGCACGTACCCTTCCAGTTAGTGCGGACCTGCGAGCGCGCGCTCGCTCGCTCACCAACCCCAAGTTTGCATTCATGCGTGGCGGTTATGATCGACGTCGAAGCCCCATGAGCGTAAGCGACCTTCCCGCGCGACCACCTCCTCCTGTGCGCAGGTTCCTGGAGGTGTTTTTGCTGTACTGCCACGCGGCGGGCCAGTGGTTCGCCATCGAGGAGTTTGTGAACGGCGAGTTCCGCAAGTTCAACAACAACACGGGTGAAGAGGGCCAGGCGGCCAACCTGCTGGAGGAGAGCCTGCTCGCCTTCTCGCACTGGACGTACGAGTACACCCGCGGCGAGCTGCTCGTCCTCGATCTGCAGGGTAACTTGCACGCGTGTCCATCCGTCTTGCTGGTCGTTATTTGCAACGCGCCATCCTCAATAATCGGTGTCGCAAAGCGAAGCGACGAATCCTGGTAATGCGGCGGTGTGAATATAATTCCTAACGTGCTACGTGCAGAAAGCGTGCACCCGCAGTGGCGGTACACACTCGTGAGTGCTTAAAGGCAGTTTCTCACAATGCATTGTGGGAATAGGTAACCGTTTCTACCTTATGCTACTTTGGCTCAGTTTCCACCTGTAATCACCCAAAATTGGTTTTCCTTAACTGCTAACTCTTACATCCATATTGATAGATTTTTTCAAAATCGCTCTGCTTGAGCCTTCAATGGCTGGAAAAACGTGACATGGTGCCTACACTTGATACTCACATGGTACCATGCTGACTACTTTGGTTGTTTTTCAGGTGTGGGGGAGATTTTGACTGACCCTTCTGTAATCAAGGCTGGAGAGAAGAGGTAATGTTTGCTCATGATTTGTAAATTACGAAATCAAAATGAGACTCCGGTGCCAGGCGCTGTAAGCGTCGATGTGAAGATGCCAACCGATATTATGGTTGGTCTTAAAGTTTAACGACGCTGCCGTAACTCCGCGCGAGAGCGGGGGTCGTGTTCTGTTGCGTGACTCACGTGAACGTGCGGTCGCACCTTGGGGTCAGGTCCCATGACATGGTGTTTGGACCGGCGAACCTTGGCGAGGACGCCATCAAGAACTTCCGCGTCAAACACCCCTGCAACTCGTGTTGTCGGAAGCTCAAGCTGCCCGGTCAGCACTCGCGCACCGCACGCACCGCACGCAGCGCACGCACCGCACGCACCGCACGCACCGCACCCACCTCCGTGTCTGGGTGGCGTCGTGCACTCTGGTGGTGTCGCCCTTCGTTAAAATACACACAGATCAGGTCAACTGCGTATTACAACCTGATTGCTATTTTAATTCAAAGTGGTAGCTATACATTTTAAATAATTCACACTGGTAGGGTTGGTGAAATTAGTTTTGGTTGTAATTATAAATATGCATACTGACATGCACACACAAAACCCTTAGGATCTTACCTCTCTGACCCTCTATGTGCTGTGAAGAAGGGCAATTTCCTGACACATCACCTATATTATTTTCCTGTAATTGACAAACGTGTTAACTTTGTTCCTTATCTCAATGCATTTAGAAATACTGTACCATGCTTGCTATGATGTGTTGTTCTAGAAAGCTGATGGAACACTCGAATTTGTATGAATGATTCGGCACAATCGAGACGCAATACAAACAAGAATTCATTATCAATTGGAATTTCCAGCCTGAGTCATGATATCTCACCAGACCTCTGGGGGCTAAATCGTAACACGCCTAAAGAAAGCGGCGACGCAATGCCGTTCGTGTTCTCGGAGCTCACTTCATGCGTGTGCCCGTTATGCTTCCACTGTTGCGTGCAGATCTGAAGCGCAACGAATATACTCCGTCCAACATTGGCGTCTCCCAGGCAGCCTCCTCTGACGCGTGAAGACGGGCGACGTGGACTACGCAGGGAGGCGCGTGGGCCGACGATGTGCGAACGTCGAGTCTGCTTGCAGGCGACGCCGCGTCTCGTGTTGAAAGTGTTCTCGTTTGGTCACTTTGTTCTGGGTTCGGCGCACGATTCCACGGTGCTACCGGCGGTAAAGGTACCCGCAGCGAGGGCTCCAGCAGCTGCACAAGCTCGAGCCGGCGCTGCGGTAGCGAGGAAGGTGGAATCGTAAGGGAGCAAAATAGCAGCAATAAATCGGGACGAGGGGTTTGCGGCGGGGTAGGGGCAACTGGGAGAAACCATCCACTGTAGATAGAGCGCCGCCCTCCTTGTTCTAGCCGCCCCGCGCGTCACGGGCACTTGCACGAACTTCCATATGGTACGTAACAGAGGTACATTCATTGCGACGGTACATTCCTGGCGGCGCTTTCACTCACTGGCCAGTCTCCGCCATTGTCTCGCCCGCAAGTTATAACGCAATTCGAGTGTGTGACGACAAAGACGTGTATTTATATTTTTGAATCGTGCGTGTCGCCGTGTGAAGTACTCTGCATGTCGCAATCACAGGTTTCCTCGAGTGCGGTTGTGCTTAATCATGTGAACCAAATTGAAAGGGCTCCCGTGCAGTTGGAGTCATCCCAGCTGCTGGGCACGGGGCTCCACTGCTTTTATCGTGGCGAGAAGCGAGGCACAAAATTGAGTCCCGACGCGAGAGGGGTCGTTAAAAATGCTGCCTTCGGATTGTGTCGGTGGGACTGGTTCGGAGCCACCGCTGGCAGGGTTTCAGTTAACCGGATGTATTGGCATGTGTTCTGCTCGCGTACGAGAATGTGCTGCGCACATCTCTCCGGCACGTTTTTTTTTATCGCCGCGTGACGTACAGCGTCTCGCGGAGTCGCTCTCCACTGACAGTCCCGCGCACTTGCTCTGCGTCACTTGGATCCTCTTGCGCCGAGCCCGAGCATCCAGTGCCGTTCGCAACGCCTCCCCCCCCCTTGCTCGCGGAGAGCAAATCGCGCCCTTGCGACCTCGATACCGAGCGCGCTGTCCGTTTGCACAAGTGACTTTATTTTTGTAGCTTTGTTCTTCGTATTTATGCGGGAGTTGCCACCGATTGGCAAAGGTGTCGACGCACCCAACGGTCCGCCCTATTTCGATTGCGAGAGGGACGTGTTGCTAATACTTGACGACAGATCCCACTTGTCCAGACAAAACTCAAGCTGCTAACCTGAAGCGGAACCACCACGCTACAACACGACGGTGTTTATGAACAAATATATTTTTTAAAGTAACTGGTGTAATGTCCTTAATGTAAATGTCCACACTGCTGCCCGTATGTCTCTAGTTTCTTTTATGAAAGGAACAGATGCAATGAATCTGCCGATTTGCTTATCAGGAGGCAGTTGGCACTTCCCAAATCAATGGTATCTTCAATTATGTACACGGAAGGAAGCATTTGTGAAGGTGCTTGAGTAAATGATTTTTTGTAGTTTGTCTCGTCTCGGACTTCAAAGGGCTTTGGGTACTTGTACGCAGGTGTATTTTATGTTTAATCCAAAGATTATGATTTTTTGCCAGCACGGCACTCGGCTTCCAATTCGTTAGCCAGACCCGGGCCCCTCCTCCACGAGGCGACGCACTGCGTCACGCGGTCACGAGCGATAGCTGTACATGTATCAACCCCTCCAAAATAATGAATATGCAAGATTTTATTATTTTATAAATCAAATAAAATCTATTATGAATAGATACTCGTCTTATTTAATGTGTGCTTCCTGCAGTCCATAAATTCCCCCCCCCCCCCCCCCCCACTTCTCTGTTAAAACTGTCTGTCCCCAAAGCGCAGACGCGCGTGACCATTGGACAGTGGTGTTGTGTATTTGGGGAAACGCCTCGACACGTGGGGGTGCCTATATTGGGAGATGCAGAATGGTGTGCGGCGTCTGCTATTCATAGCGCAGAATGCCACCCTCGCGCCGCTGACGCTGCGGCGTAACCCCAACCATTCCGCTGTGCAGCGCTGGCCTTACGGCAAAGTGCTACACCACAACGCTACCACCTAATCCTTTCGGTAGCTTTGCAATTCTTGTCAGGCCATCCATTGCCATCGCACCGCAGCCGCACAGAATTTGACGAGCTTGTATTTTTCCGCGGTTGGTTTGGCAGTCACACACAAAAAAAAAAGCCCACCAAACAATATTTCAGACTGGGACTTTTTATTTATCTGCCACCAGCAGAGCTGTCTTCTTATTTAGTTGCAATTTTAAATAATGTTTTCATACTTGGGCTCCTTAGCATGACACGGCTTCTTTTAAGCCAGGTATCACTCTCGTACAACATCCTTCTGCCGTACTCTCACGGGTCACGCCCTTCGGGTTTGCTATTGCGCAAGATTAAAACATGATGTTAAAAAAAATCACTCAACTGGTGCAAAAAAAATTTATCCCGACGGCTTTTAACTTAAAAAAAGACACATAGCTCCCAGACAACCTGGTGTTAATTGACATCCCATAATGGAAGAAAAACAACTCGTATTTGTTGATGTAAAACCGTCGTCATTTCTCCAAGCTTGAGGATTTCTTTCAGATGATATCTGCCAGGACAAAAAGCAAGGGAACACGTTAGCCACTTGTCAGACGGCCACCAGTTGGCCCTCCCTGTAATTGGCGAGCACCAAACGATAGCCGCACAGGCAACGGAGCCGTAGAGGAAGTAAACGCAGGTTTCCCGAACCTGCGATCACGGGGCAGGCGTCGATGTACTCCGCCAGCTTCTCCTTGATGCCCTCGTACACTGCGTCGAACACGTCGTTCTTCGACAGAGTCCCGTCCACGTGCACTGCGCGCGAGCACCAGAACGTGGGAGGCATGGAACCGTCTTGTTGGAACTGGAATATTTCAACGAGTGAAATGGCTCTCGTCTTGTTATAAAGGTCATCTTTTTATATACAAAATATGCAACGCAAAGTTACAAAAGCATTTATTGACACAAATATGAGGCTAGATGACGAAAGTTTTAGTTTTTCCGAAGTGTGTCCCAAATTCAATCTCTTCGCCGCTCACTGCAGGACCGTACCGACGTCAAGGTTGAGCTCCTCCATCTGCTTGCGGTGTTTCAGGTACATGGGCCACACGTGTCCATCAAACAACCCCGGTGGGTCCGGCACCGTGTAGTTCCTTTGGCTGCAGGGCACGGGGGCACAGGAACACACGTGGGGGAGTTCTCACGCTTCACGCCACACACTCGCCACGTGGCTCAAAGGCCGCTCGTCTCCTCCTCGTTCGGGGTTTAACTTGACGTGTGCCGGGTTATCAAGTGTCCACAATGCCAGCCGCATTCGTTACCTTCGTCTCTTCTTGCATTCTTCGTACGGCACGGAGATAAAATAGCTTTGATCGAAAATGTCAATCAGAGGCCTGCGGGAAAAAAAAGCAATGCTCACGATCGCACCTCCTGGACATCACACGTGCATGCGTAACCGGTCGCCCGGATAGCCGTGTGCACGCACGCGCGCGCGCAGGCACGCGTACTTGTGGGTGTACAGCAGGAAGCCCTCGACGATCAGGATGTGCAGATCGGACGAGGGGCAGGGCCCGAGGCCGTTGTCGGCTGATGGAGCGAGCGGCACGCCGTGCGAGCGTGCAAATTTGATGGGGTTGTCGCGCCATGCGTGCACGGTGTTCAACATGGCCTCCATGTCCAGCGCTGTGATCACTGGTGCGGGCGGAGCACGAGGGGGGGGGGCAGCACGGCGTTGGGACGTACACTTCACCCGTTTTGAGGCACGTAACAAAATAATTCAACCATCGATTATTTTTATCTTGTTATCGTTTCATTTGTTATCGCAGTACAGTCTCCTTCGTACCATCTCTCACGAACTGCCTGCATGGTCTCATCTGTAACGTCTATCTTGTTTGTCCCGTTTGTTGTTGTTTTCTTCTCGTCTGTACCGTTTCATTTTTGCGGGTCGCATTCATTTGACCAAAAAATTGACATGACATTTGGATTAATACCTTCCCACGAGCATTATTCAACATATTTATCACGTGCGTAAGAATGTGTTTTTCAAGAGGACATCGTTACACGCCTGCTGATGGCGATAACCTCAACAGAAGATGGCCGAGAAGGTCCAGTCAGTGTCACCACTGCCGTGCTGTTAGAGCAGCACTCTTATCACCATTACAAGTCGACTCGAGCCATCATCTCTCCGGTGGAATAGAATGGCCCCTGCCATGGGAATGTGTCGCTTCCAATGCTGGCCGATGGTAACCGGACACACCCCAATGCTCCATGGAATATGGGAACACACTTCACTTTGCCTTCGTGTTAAAACACACGTCTGGTCTCAACACTCAACAAGGGCGCTTGTGGGGCGTTTGTATACTGGGGGGGGAACAGCTGCAGCGGCGGCGACAGCTGCAGACGGCTGCACTCACCATCGTACTGTTTGAATCCATCGGCCCCAACTTCGATCTGATCCTGGGGCTGTAAAGGACACGTCACGGAGGAAAGCGTCAAGTCGCGAAGACACCGACAGCTGCCCGGCTTCACCGCCCTCCTGGGCCACGCGTCACGGCGACAATCCAACGCTCCGGCCACCCCGCGACTCGCCTTTGAATGGCTCAACCCTGGCCGTCAAAAATGGAACACTCCCCAACTGCCCCCTCCCCATCACCACCACCACCATCAACGTGAATGATCGCAAAACAAACATCCGGGACGCCGCACGTCCCGAGTCGCTCGCCCGCTGCTCTCTGCCGGTGAACTTTAGCCGCTGGGAGTGGCCCCAGCAGGTGCCTCGTGCGGTTTACCTTGAAGAAGTCGTCCTGATAGACCACGCAGCAGTTGGGCAAGTTCTTGATGATGCGGTTCGTAACAGTCGTCTTGCCCCCATTCGTCACCCTGAGGACAAGCGCCACCAACAACAACCACCACAATCATCGCCATCGTAAAACATCACGGCCATCATTCAGCACCGATCACCCAGTCAACGCGCTATCGCCCATAATAAGAGTTTAAAACTTGACTCTCGCCTTTTTTTTTTAAGATACCGAGTTGCCACAATTCTTTACAATTAATTGGAAAATAAATGGGGCCGCATTTGCAGTGGTGGTGCAAATGGGCGAAAATAAAACCCCGCGATAATTATCACTGCCGATGTGAGATCGGAGTTCGTGTTTCATGGCACCAACCACATTGCCAGTTTCCATCCATAGGTACAAGTCCGTTAACGTCTCTGCCTTCTCAGCTCTGACGATGGCATCGTGCCCGAAACGTCAGTCTATTGTACAGGGTGCTTCAAAAACACGCGAACGCTCCTGAGAATTTGCAACAACGCCACGAGGGATGTGCCGCCTCCGAGCTCTGGCGACCCCTTGGAGAAGATTCGCGTTGACAACGACGGCGAACAAGCGGAGACTTTGACTTTTTGAAGCTATTAACATGACATTTGTTATCACGTTGCCGTGTATTATTCGTTCTTTTTCCATTAAAAACGACAGTCCCATGTAAGTGTTAACATTTTTTGAAGCACCCTGTACATCGTGTTCTGCGAGTACGGCAGCGTCAGTAACGGAGGTTGTCGGATGTCACAGTGGATTACGCAAAAGGACGGACTTAACATGTAATGTAGTGTGCATATATATACAACCAGCTGTGCTGTGTAAATCTAGGTCGGACACGTTGAAGCCATTATTGCTTTGGTGCAGAATACCTACAAGCAAAAAGGCGTGGACACCGCCTCGCCCCCTACTCGCCTCGCCCCCCACTCCCCTCAGCCCCCCACTCCACTCAGCCCCCCACAGCAGTTCCCTGGACTCTGTTCCCCTCTTCGTCACACCTTGACACCAAGCCTGGCACCCCGCTCCCCAAAATCGCTACCCAGGACACCATCTGCGCTCCCAAAAATCACCCTGCCCCCCCCCCCGGCACCTCAAGGTGACCCTCTTAACACACAAGTCTCTTGTGCCCGGCACAAACTAATTTATTAAAGTATTCCAGCCCCCCCCCCCCTACGACGCTCTCCCCCCGTGCGCCCAAAATGTGTTCGCCTCCTACAACTCCCATCACAATCAAACTCTCTCCTGCCCGCCAACCTCCTGTGCATATGCGTTACATTTTACCCCCCCAAATTAAATCATATATCCCTTTCCTTCCCGGACCCCCAAAATTATCTCCGTCTCTACTTACCCCCCAAAATCTGTATCCCCCCCATCCTTTCCCTGCCCTCTAACATCTCTGCCGACCCACTTGCCACGTCAAAACACAACACTCGACCCCCGAATTCTGTTCACTTCTCTTTCCCAAGCGCCCCCACAGATCGCGCACTCTCTCCCGTCTCTCTCGCCGGCCCCAACTGCTCTCCACGTGGCCGCGATGCGCTGGGCCTCGGCCTCCTGCCCACGTGGCCGGCACTGCCCGAGGCGAACCTCCTCCTCGATTCCTCGAACCCCCCTCGCCCCAGTGCCCCCAAGACGCGGGTGCCGCCACACGGCGAGACCCGGGCGAGGCGCCGCCACGGGCGGGCACCGGGGACCGGTGGCCCCGGGGCCACGTGGCCGAGTTCCGGGATTTCGTTACCCTCCGATGCCGATGATGATCTGCATGTCCGAGCCGGGCGGCTTGCCGATGGCGTTGCTGATGTTGTTGCTGCTGCTGGAGCTGCCGGTGGCGTGATGGTTTGACGCGCGGGTGTGCGGCTGGGTTTTGGGATGGGATCGGGGGTTCGGGTTAGCTACTCATGTCGCTCAGCCTTTCCATCTTGACGGACGAGGAGGAAGAAGAAGCGAAAGGGAAGAGGCGGAGTTTTGGGGAGGAGCAGGAGGAGGAGGAGCTCGGGTGATGGATGTCACGTCCAGAGGGCAACGCCTCTCGCAGTGGTGGACTCTCAAAGCTGCCACTGTCAAAAGTAAATATACATCATGGGCGACGTTTCGGGCAACGGCCCTTCTATTTGTACAACACATCGTGTGCTGTGAAGAAGGCCCACTGTCTGAAACGTTACCTGTTATAATATTTGTTTCATGTGTTTTTTTTCCTTTAAAGGCAGCGTTCTTGACGAATGCCAAACACACCCTCTCCAAATGGATTGCCCCTGCCAAGAACGCTGGCTCATGAGTTCAGGACACTAACAGAGATGTGTCCGCTCATTTACCCTGCTTCGTGTCGGGAAATGAAGGACAAATGCGCCCGTGTGTTCTACTATAAACTGTCGAGCACCGCGAATGAGTAAGATTGATCCCTCTGTCAATCATCGTTCATTGGTGTCGACACCATAGATTGGGTTAACGTTTATATTCTGGAAAGTAGACGTAAGTCTGCTCTTGGTTGAGTGGTGTTCCTGCTGCAACAGCCTTGCGCTTCAATATATTTTCGTAGAATGTTAGAAATCGTTTTTTTTTTCGACATATTTTGGAGAGTTGATTTAAGATTGTGTTGACCCTTCAACACAGCCCTGTTCCACTGAATTATTTCTATTTCATGAACGGAAATAAAAAAAAGTTTCACACAGTCTTGTTCCGCTGAATTATTTCAACTTGATAAATGGAAAAAAAATTTGTGGCCATGCAACCCAAATTATGGACTGTACAGCGAACCCACGAGCCTGTGCCCCTTTAACAGAGGAGGGTGAGAAACATGTCTTGAACGCCCTCTGCTGAAGCCCTCTCGTATTGGCCAGCAGACCTCGAAACTGGCATCGAACTCCTGAACCACGTTGCTGCCGACATGCGCAAGATTCGAATGGAATTTCACGAAAAATGCAGCATAATCTTTTTTTTTATGATAAATCCAAGCAAATAGCGTCAGCTGTGGCTGTGTGTTTACCCAGTGCAACTGCCTTCTGACAAAATTGTATTATCTTTGATAAATTAAAGATGTAACAATAATTACCAGGAATGTCACACTGAGTGAAACACCTCTTCAGGAGGCGCCTGCTGCTGCTACATTTTTTTTAAATTTTAAAATGATTTCAGCCAATTAATGTTGACGAGGTTGAGTCAACCAGTGAGAGGAAAGAGATATTTGCAGAGATCATAAAACCAGGGAAATTCATGTTATTGAAGTAGCTGACTTCTTATATGACATAGAATACCGTATTTCATTTGGCACATGCATTATTAAACGTGCTATAAAAATGAACCATTGCCCGAAATGTCGACTTCTGTGAGATTAAAAAAATGTTTTTCCCTTTAGAGGCATTGCCATTGAGGGACGTGCTGAGTTGTTGGTGACTTCTATGGCCGTTAATAAATTATTGTGTAGACAACGAACCACGTGAATCCTTTATCTTGGGGACATGTTGCGTGAGAGGAGCACTTGTGAAGGCCGGCCCGGCACAACGAGGTAGCGTTGTGGCCGGTACCACGCCCCGGCAACCTTTGTCTCTCCTTTGGCGACGTTTACACACCGCTCCAGTCCCGGGACCGAGTTTAGATCAATCAGCACCGGTTGTTGGTGGCCATGAACGTGAATCCGAGAACTCGGGTGGCCCGCACTCGTGGCGGCGCAGACGCCCTCACCGTTGCGCCACCGCTCCCCGACCCCACCCGTACCTGCTACGCCCCCTCGCGGCCAGCGACCCGCGGGGCCGCCGCCGCCTCCCCCTGTCACTCACAGTGCCGATACTTCTTTGGTTCTTAACCATTATATAAGGTCCGTACCTCTTGGGACTTCTCTTCACTTGATACAGATATTTTGCTGTGACAGTTTCACCTGAAGACGGAAGCTTGTGTTGCCTCCGAAACGCCGTGATTTTATTTTTTTTATTTTTTATTAATTTCATTTTTTACCTATGTGACTTTACCGAAAGAACTAAGAGTATGAATCCTTGCAGTCACGAAAGCTTCAAATCGAGAACTCTCAGTGCCTGCCACGCCCCCTCGCGGCCAGCGACCCGCGGGGCCGCCGCCTCCCCCTGTCACTCACAGCGCCTGCCGCGCGTGCTCCGGGAACCTAAGGACCGCAGAGTGCTGCCCAAACTTCCGTGTTCTGCTGTCTATCGGCAGCAGCAAGAGGAGGAGGAGGAGGCCAAGGCGCGGGAGGCCTCAGCAAGATGTCCGTGAAGCCCGTGCCGCCCAAGCCCACGAAGCCCGGTGAGACGCGGCCCGCCAGGGGCAGGGCTCGCGGGGTCGGGCGGCGTCTGGGGCGAGGCCTGAGCTGGGGCAGGGGCCTTGGGGAGGAAGGTTCGGTGGGGGGAGGCAAGCCTGCGAAGGGCAGGAAGTGGAGTGAGGCCCTGGGAAGGGCAGCGCGGGGCAGCTGTATGATGCCAAGCCTGCGAAGGGCAGGGCCCCTGACAGAATGGGGCAACACCTCCCCGATCCCCAGGGAGTTAACTCCGAGGCCCCTGTCTCTCAGGGGACCCGGGGGGTGTGGGCACGTTCCAGCGCTGTCGGGGCTCAGCGTTGGGGCCAGCACGCCAGGGATTGTGCGCGCTCCTCCATTGAGTTCCTTTCAAAGCCCGGGTCAACTGCTGCCCTAAGTGCTCATTGTTTGCATCAGAATGGCTTTCGTAAGAGAAGGTCATGGCGCGCTTTTCCGCGTCCTGCGATTGACACGTCCTGCCCGCCACCTTCTGTTCTGACCGCACCGTCCTGCCAGCCCTCTGTTGTTTGCCCTGCCTGACCCCCTACGCTGCCCTTCACCCCCTACGCTGCCCTTCACCCCCTGCCATGGTTCGCTCTCGCTGAGCCAGGGTGGCCGAGGAGACGAAGCGGCCCTCTCCGCCACCATGCAGGATGTGAAGTGGCAAGAATTGACCGCGTTTTGTAAGAAATGCGTGTCTGACGCCATGGGTTTGTTAAACCCCGAGAGTTGATGATTCTGCTTTGGCGGTCACCGCAATCGTGTTACGTAACGCGACGTTACACGATTGAATGCGGCTTTGGTGGCAGCGCTTAGCCTCAGTACAATAATGCAAGTGGCATTGGCAGTGAAGGCAGATGATGATGATATTGGTATAAACACACGACACGAGAGTTAGGTTCACGTTTAGGGTAAATGACTGATTACCTGCAACATGACAATAATTAGAGTCCATTTGAAATGTAGGTATACTTGCAAAGCAGTGTCATTGTTTTAAAATGTATTGGGCAATAGTTTTAAACTCTGACCTCCACTTCCTATGTAACGTCCACTTCACAACAGGCAGTATCATTTGGTTATTCCATTCATTCATTACTGTACTCTAATTATTTCCTGTCCGGTAATGAATGAGTGGATTTAATTGTCAGCCCTACGTAAATCCACTGCTGGATGAAAGCCTCCCCATCTCCTGTCTGTCACGGGGGTTGTTTCATCTTGCCTCACGCTGGTCAGCGCAGATTTGTGAAGATGGGCTGGTTAAGGGCCCCTTTCAGATATCACCACTGATGTCAGTTTGTGACCCGAAATCCAACTTATGCCACAGGTTTCTGAGCGCAGTGTGTGAACCGGTGCGCCACCACTCCCCGAGTGGAATTAGCGGTGATGGGATTTAAACTTTCAACTCACCGCACAGAGACCGAGTGTGCTGGCCACTTTCCCACGCAACTGCCTGAAAATTACTGATTAACGCCAATCTTTGGAACACACACACGAGCAGTCTCACAGATTAGGAAACCCCACAATCGGAATTTCAAAATAATATGGGGTGTTATTTTGATGGTATAGCTTTTAGAAAATATAGCTTATTTTTGCACTTATGCTTTAACACCTACGTGAAACTGAATGCACAATCACCATCCCAGCTTGGATGACAATGTTTATCAGTGTCAGACACCACTGTATTTTATGAGAAGTTCCGCCTTATCACGAGAGGTTGACATATCTATCTGTGTCAAATGATGCCCGCGGTAAAACCCCAGTTCATGATGAAGCCAATGATTACCCACATTTGTTATGTACCAGACACATGCGTCTGAAATCATGGAATTGCCCTTAAAGATTAATTGCATTGACAAAACATAATTTTCGACTGTATCCAGCATGTACAACAGGTAAAAAAAATTACTCAGCAATTTTTCTTGACATGGAGATGTGTGCTCCAAATAGACCTGTGTTGGACGTACTCAGATGGTCTGACTTTTTCATACACAGAGGGATGGCGGTGATGAATTCATTTTCATGCACGTGATTGAGTGTCTCGATATGCACGCTGTGCTAACGGCAGGTGTTACGATTATGCGATGTGTCATGCAGGCGTCGTGAAGGTGTACCGCGCGCTCTACACGTTTGAACCCAGGACGGTAAGGCCACAGCACAAGGCACACAGCGAATGGCGCTGGATACACTGTGACTCTGCACACAGCCAGTGGCTCTAAATCAAATATAAATCATAATACGCCTACCACAATACGGGTCAAATCACCTGACATCACCACCATAGCTCAAGAAACAACAAAGCTTGGCACGATGTGGCATGACTGGCATGGCATGATCCATTTTGGCAGAACACCGTGTACTGTTGGGCAGGACATAAGTCCTGTCAGTGATGATCAAACCAGAGCTTGTAACTTCCTAATATATTATTATGTTCCACGTAAATTTCTCCAGCTTTGAATTCTACATATCTGTCCTGCAGAACTGATCAAGTAGTCTCACTTGACACTGTCAAACGTTTTAATCAACTTAGCGACTGCCTGACTGTTTTTAGGAAAGTACGATGAGGCTTGCAACTTGCATTACACTGGAATGCCGATTGTGGAATTTTGGGCATCGTGTTTCTCGCTTATGATTGGTTGTCCCTGCCCACCAGGTACTCTGCTTAGGGCATCTGATGGGTGGAGGAGGCCAAAGGGATTGCTACTGACCTCCTGGCTGCAGCAAATTGACAACTGCTGTCAAGAGCTAGGAAATGGGGGGGGCGGCGGCGCTTGGGGGATTGTGCATAGAAGAATGTCTTGTGTTGATGTTGGTTAGATGTCACTCTCTAGACCGACTGAATTACTCGCTGTGCCCAGCATGCACCGGGAGACCGAGGCCTACTCACTTGGGCAACAGGCGCGGAGTCCAGTTAATTCCCCCTGCGTTGTTCCGCACGCGCCAGTGGGGCATTGTGCGGTACAGTAAGCCGGGCTCGGGTGGTGTTTGTGCACACCAGCCCAACGGGTGCGTGCGCGGGTCGGGCCGCGCCGTCACTCGGGCGACCGTGGCTGCGGTGCCGCCACCGCTGCTGATCCCAATTTCATTCTCGAGTGCCTTTCCCTCCGATTTTTATCCCGGCTTGGGGTCTGCCATTCCTCCGTTGCCCCCCCCCCCTCATAGTCCCAGGAACCAACCTGAGTAAGCGCATGTGCAACGCCAGTTAAGTAAAATCCCACTCTCTCAGTAAATGATGAGAAAACCCATCACAATAGTAAAATGCATGCAGACTGGAAACAAATAGATTTAACAATACACAACAAAGACAAAGATCCCCTGGCTGGCCTTAACAGACTGTTGGGACAAGTGCTGTTAGTGAGCACCTGTTCATGCCAGAACGGCACACAAAGGGGTAGATGGCCAGTACCATGCCCGGCTGATGTTGTGTCCCCAGAGTTGATGTTTACACACAATAAATAGTACTCGTTTCAGGCGGAGTTGGCTTAGGGGAGGCCCAGGACTGGTTCATATTTTCGCCGCTATTATGCATCGTGCGTGGGAATCGAACGTGGGTCGCCGGGTTCATAGGACAGTGAGCTTACAATCAGCAGCCAGTCCATTGCCAGTTCGTTGTTATTGTTATTAACTCGGTGGTGGTGGTGGAAGTTCATTGGTTAGGTGAATGGGTTTGTGGAAACATTGGCCCAAAGATAAGATGAACTGGAATGTCCTGTAATGGGGTGCGCATGAGCAGTGATGGGTTTTTGGCATGCAACACCCAGCCCCAAATACTTGAGCTGTCCTTACCCTGGGGCCTTCGCTTGTGCTCACTCTTGGGCCTCAGAGCCCATCTGTTTGGCAAACATGTGCAAGTTAACAAAAGAGCGGAAGAGGAACAATTCCTTATATGAGCCTGTGACATTTTTTTTTCAAAACTGACTTCTTCCTTAAAAATTACAATAGCCACTAATGTCCGGGAACAGTGACATAACTACAATATTCCTAGCTAAGGGGGGTCAATGTTGATTATTGGAGGGGACCAGCTATCGGCCTTCGCTTGCACCATCGCTACTTGGTCTCCAGGCCTTGGTATCAGCGTGAACAAAAGGCCTTGGAGTTTGGTTTTTAGCTCTTGGGTGCCTGTACAATAAAACCCTGGTGAGCCAGACACGTGCTAGCTGGATTTCACAATGAGCTACACCAGATCGACTATTACAAAAAATTCAAGAAATTTTTTATATAATAAAATAACGTACATGCCATATAATTAAGAATATGTAATGTATAATACGCTCGAACATGTTATATTGTTCACAATGCATAAAATATGCAGTTGAAGTGGAATAATAATTCTGGCAATATGTTCACGGTTGGATGACAGAGAGGGGGTGATCGGGAAGGGGGAGACGGGGGTGTCCTCGGACTGACGGACGTAAATACAGTACACAGCTCGTAGCATACCCCAAGTACTTTGTGTTGGTCTGTACAATAACGCACATACTACACACACTCGTACGTTCACACTAATACTATACATAGACTGCACAGTAACGCACGGTTATTTATTTTTTACATTCATTTAAATTTGTTTAGCAGATAGCCAGACTTTTTGGCTAGCCAGAGCAAGGCTTGCTCATGTTAGTGCGGCCTACCGAGGTTTTAACAGATCTCTGCTTTGGGGGGAAACGTTGCACAACTCTAAATTAAACAAACTGGCACGGCTGCCTCATTCTGTGAGTTTTGTTAAACCACCGCAAGGGGCGAAATGGCCTCCAGCCACCTCAAAGCGCACAGCCGCCCTTGCGCGCAACCGGCAGGGCAGATGAGTGAAGCAGTGCTTATTTTTCATCGTAATCGTCCTACTGCAGTCTGCAAATAAAGCACGTAATAAAATTATTCAAAACACATACATGCAATAAAGCGATGCGGCACTTCCCGTGTCGTCTAAACCTGGCAGTTACTTTGCGGATATTGTAGTTTGACCCATAGTAGTAAATTAACAACCAATCGTTTGGTGTACAAATGTATGTATGTATGTTGAACTTCTTTCGCACCGTACGTAGTCAACCGTGCTTATTGAAGGTGCTTTCGAAGTCTATGTCCTCGTGTGTGTACTTTTTTTTGTTTCAGCCCGACGAGCTGTACTTTGAGGAAGGAGACATCCTGTACGTCACAGACACTGTGAGTGCTCGGGGCTCACGTGGGTTTGCGGGCACACGTGTTGGCACTCGACAGGATGGAAGGGCTGCCCGAGAGCCCGGCAGTGCGTCCCTTCCCGAGGGCCACAACATCCCCATTCTGCTTGCACAGCCCAGGACATTGCTCGCAAGCTGCTCGAGCCCAATGGACGCGTTGTCGTCTTATTTCTTATGAAAACGTGATGGTTTCGCCATCACAAACATGGGGCTTGGTCGCCAAAAGCAATTTATTTTGGACATTTCATCAGCATCTGACTTTGGTCCATACAAATGCATCACTGCAATCGGTGCCCATGCCTCAAACGTTTATTTATTTCTCAATTATGACATTACGCCAATATTGTTCTTTTGAAGTTAATTAACTCTTTTAGGTGAACGTTCCATGAATGATGCACGCCAACTGCAGCTCTTGGCGCTAATTGTAGTGTTGAGTGGCCCCAGTGATTGAAGTGACACTGGGAGTGTTGTGGTCCCTCTCGTGGTGTAAAGTGCTGGCCGATGTGTCTGTGTTTGTAAATACAGAGTGACCCCAACTGGTGGAAGGGGACTTGCAAAGGCCGCTCTGGACTCGTGCCCAGCAACTACGGTAATTCCATCCTGCCATTGCCCACATCCCTCGCGTGTTCCACCGCCCATGTCCCCTCCTTGTCCTGCGTCACCGTAGTGCATTCTGATGTTTCAGGCTTCGGTGTGGCGGTTGCGGTAGTTGGTGTTGGCACGATGAGCTGAGCTCAACGCCGGAGTTGCCAGCGGTCGCCGGCTCCGCCTTGGCAGCCGTGTAAGAGATCTGTGCTCTGTGCGTTTCCCCCGCAGTGTCGGAGCAGGCGGAGTCCATAGACAACCCCCTGCAGGAGGCTGCCAAGAGAGGTGCGGCACACTGGCACACGTGGACATGCGCGCACACAGATGCACTCACATGCACCCACAGACAAAAACATAGACAAAGATCCCCCGGATTTTGCCTGTAAAACTGTTGGGGCAAGTGCTGTTCGAGATCACGAATGAATGCGGGTACTGCAATCGCGGGGATGGCTGGCCAGCACCATGCCCGGCAGCCTTTGTTTCCCCAGTTCTGGTGTTTATATACCACACCAGGTACTAATTTAAGGCTGAGTCAACCTAGAGGATGTCCGCTGATATGGCTCTTGTGGGTGGCTGGATTCGTAGCGTAGTGTGCTAACCACTTCACTCCCGCTCCGCCCGTGCATATTTCACAGACATACGACTGGCCCCCTACTGCCTATCCCAGCTAATCGCTAACAGGGGGCGTCCTTCACTTGTGTCCCTGCGTGCGACAGGAAACGTAAGCTGGCTGCGAGAGTGCCTGGACAATGGCGTGAGCGTCAATGGCCTCGACAAGGCCGGCAACACGGCCATCTACTGGGCGGCGCACGGAGGCCACAAGGGTAGGGCACGACACAATGAGCTCACGCACCGCCCGTATCCCCGCCGCCGCCCGCTCTCCGTGCCCGCTCTCTGCCTGAGCGTAATGAGGCCGCCCGACTTCCTGACGCGTCGTTGCCCCCCCCCCCACCTCCCGTTTGTGTTTTCGCTTCCAGATGTCGTTGAGATTCTACTCGGCCACCCCAACATCGAGCTGAACCATCAGGTGAGCCCGCGGTCGACGGCCGTGAATGTGGCCGTTTCCTCGTTGCTGTAGAACACCTCACCTTTCTTTTTTATCGCATGCGGCTCAAGACAATTTGTATTTATAAAGCACCTCAATGTGATCACATCTCGAGCCTCCGCACAAATAGGGAGAGAGATGTGCCTCGAAGAGGACTGGGGAGAGAAGATGGGAATTTTTTACGATTATTATGGAGGGGGGGCAGTGAGAGGTGGGTGGTTTTGGCTCTGGGGCAGAGATGCATATGGGAATGAAGATGTTTCGTAGAAAAGAGGCGGTTGGTCGGCAGAGATGAAGAGAAAGTCTTGAGCTGGTACTTGAACAGGAGGATGGGGTTGGCTGCGGATGGCCAGGAAGAGGGATTTTTGATACCCCGATTATTTTCTTTCAGAACAAGTTGGGAGACACGACCCTGCACGCGGCTGCATGGAAGGGCTATCCGGACATCGTGGAGATGCTGCTCACAAAAGGTGCCCCTCCCTGGCGTGTCGGTCCGGCTGTCTATGCTTGCGGGACTGGAGTAAACCAGGCTTTGTTTAACGGAGCAGATGCCCGTTGGTGACGGAATGTTTAAAAGAAGGCGCCGCTAAGCCAACAAAACCACTCCATATTGCTGCACACCTATGCTATGTCAGGTGCAACAACACGGCCCTTTCGTGACGTTACTGCATTGACGTACGCACACATGGAAGTGATGTCATGATTGACGTAGTGATGCATCTGACAGTAATTTTACGGCCTATTTTCTCATTAACGAAGCTTAGAATTCTTGTCGGACATTCTAAAATGCGTGGCCTGGGGTTGAATCTACATGATAAAAGCAGCGGGCTTTTGTGGGTTGCGTCATACTTTAGATAAAAAGACGTCTTTTCAGGAAGCTGGATACAAAAACATTCCACATGCTCCCCACCGAAGCTATTTGTTCAGTCAGCATTTCAGTCCCTGCAGCGGTCCTGTAATTTACCGCTCTAATCCTCTGCTGCCGGGTGGGCATCGAACATATCCTGCGATGTCATCCTCACATGGAGTGCATTATGTGGCTGTCATAGCCCAAACTTCTAATTTGACAAAAACATAATTAATACACAATTATGTTTTGGAAACGATAATACATCCAAAAAGGCTCTCACCTGGTTAAATAATTACATATATGAATTGATGTGTATGTACATAGCTGAACTTGTATTTTTCATTTTGATGTATGTACGTACGTGTACATATGGTGGCATAGTGGTCAGCGCTCTGTGCTACGCACATGGCAACCAGATTTATTTTCCCACTCGCAACCAAGAAGTGGCGTATGTTTGAACTAGTCCTGGGTCGACCCAGCCCTAAATGAGTATCTGGTGTGGTGCTGGCCACCCACCCCTTGGTGCGCCGTGCCGGCCTTCATTGGTGCTGCTCGCTAACAGCACTTGCCCCAACAGTCTGTTAAGGCTACACGGGGAGGGGGATCTTTGTCTTGGTGTAGCCTTAATAAGCGCTTGCTAATGACATCTGCGCTGCCGGTCTAAACAGGAGATTCTTGCCTTTGTACGTGTGTGTGTGTGTGCGCGCGCTAGGTGCGTTGACAGACGTCCGCAACAACGAGAAGAAGCTGGCCCTGGACATGGCCACGGACCCCCAGAGTGCATCGCTGCTCAAGCGGCGTTCCAGTACGGCTGCTGCACGCCACGAGTCCACTGCACACGCGGCGCCAGTACCGAGCCCCGCGCCGGACATTTCGAGGGGAACACACGTGTGCATGTGTATATGTGCGGCCCTCTTGTCTGTCCACTGCTGAATGAGGTCCTCAACACCCCAAGCGGGTTGCTTGACAGTACCTCACCACCCTGGTCAGTCAGGGGTCCGCGAAGGAGGGCATATTAGAAGTTAGAGCATAGCACACAGTACAGTAAACTTTAAAATGTCCATACTCCCCCTTTGCTGACAGGGTTCCCCACAGCAGCATACAACTTCTCCTTGAATCCCTTGATGCTCTTCACACACTCTTGTCTCTTTGGACCCTCGCATGGTTATAAAGTAAACGATTGTAGAATCTGCATTTGCTGTCCGCAGTCGATGCACGTTGTGGAAAATTAATCTGTCGTTTTGTTACTCTTGGCCTCCTTTGGTTGTTCCTTCACCTGCATGCCAAAGCCTTTGCCTCTCATTTTCACCAATGTCCAGCGACAATTGATGGGCACTTAAGTTGGGAAAATGAAATAACGTGCAGTGGCTTGGTCGTTGACGCTTGTGCCCACTGCTTGAAACAAGCACAAATGAGCATTTCCCTGTTCACGATGGTGCCCGTGAAGAACGTCACCTGTAATATACAGTTCCTTTGAAGGCCACGCGGCGTTATTGACACGTGTGTCAAGGATTTTGTTACATGTGCTTGTGCACCAGTGTCAGTTGTTAGAGGAGACCACAGCTGACTAGCACAATGGCGCATCGGGAACACAAACGTGACGCGGGCTCTCCGACTCGCTGCATGATCGTCGGCTCGCATCTCTCAAGAATGACTGCGGTGTGCTTTGTGTGTATTGAACGCCCGTCTGTGTGCGTGAGCAGCTGTGACCACGGGGCGCACGATCAGCCAAGACGACGACTACCTGGATGACGAAGACTCGGATTGAGCGCACGTGCCGGCCCGTGCCCTCGCGAGCACGCACGCTCCGCTGCGCCCGCCGGTGGCCGCCACCTGTGCATCTTCCATTCCCCAGCAAATCGCTAACTTTTTAATTTTTTTAATTAATTTTCTACAATACTGTATATTTTATTTGGATTAAAATGATTGTCTTTAGACATTAACATTCCGGGAGACACGGGAGGGGGGCTGAGAGTTTATGGGAAAAGAGGGGTCAGTCCATCCGGTTCCGGATCGCTCGTGGGCCGCGAGATCGCGTGCCCGCAGACACCCCGTCTGAAACTTGAATGTTTGTCCACTGGAAACACCGCGGGGAAGAGCGGGGACGCGCAACGCTTGAGCCCTCTCGGCCCCGCCACTCATTGGGGGCTTGGGAGCAGTGTTATTGTGGAGGGAGGCTCGCGGCGCGTCCCACCTCCCACGAGCTCGGCTGCCACGGCCATCCGGCATCCCCCGCGCCCCCAACGCTATTGTGCATCCGTGACCAAGGGAAGGGTCAAAGGTGTCGTAATCTGCTTGAGCCCCGAATTGGCGAAAGTATACGGTGGCAGAGCTGCACTGTAGGACTAAATTCACCGTGATGAGACGAAAAATGTACACATTTGCGATTTCCCCCATTTCACCAAAATTCACATTTAAAGGAACAATGACCACCCTGCAAGCAAATCGGGGTTGGTAAATAATTTAAATCTAACACCAGTTGGTAACTGTCACGTTTGGCATTGGGATGGCACACTGTTACAAGGTGTTAACACTGGCCAATCAGACCCGAAACTCTAGCCCCATCCCTAACCGTGCTCGCCAGTCAGAGCTCAACCCAGAACCCCAACACTGCTTCATCCAGCCCCCACGTGCTTCTCCCCGCTTTTTATTCACTTTTCATCGCTTATAACTTCTGAAATAATTTCTAAAATCGTTAAACTCTCGTTTATTGAGAAGAACTGGGGCAGAAACTGGAAGGTCAGTGTTTATACCCTTATGCAGATTATTACCAAAGTACTCTTCCGTTCTCTTTGGGTCTTTCGGTAAAGTCACGTGTGGGGGAGTGATCCATGTCTCCCGTGTGTACATGTCTGTATACTGTGCACACACTTTGTCTGGCATGAGTGAGGTTTGTGTGCGTGTCCTGCGAGTGTGTGATCTGTGGAGTCTGCTGTGCGTTCACGTCCGTGCCGAGCGTGCGATTAATGCACCCCCTCGCTCCTGCTCGGGTAACTTTTCTACATTCGTGTTAAAAAATGGTCTATGGCTGCACTGATCAGCTCACCTCTTGCCTTCCCTGTGGTAACCACGTGCCATGGAGATGGCTGGTGATATTTTCTGCGTCGACAATCAGCCGTGCTGTGCGTTAATTCCCAGCACGGCCACCGATTGCCTAACACGTTGGTGGTGAGCGTTGTTGACGACGACGACGATGAATGTTCGGTGAAGTCAAATTGCACGATAACCGGGGGGGCCTCCCTTGCCGCTTGCCACACACCGCCGGTGTTTATGTAATCGTTGCTCCAGAATTCTGCCCTCGGTGCAAAGTGCCCTGTGACAAAGTGGCACTTGTAATTATTGCCACGGGTGGAGCTTTTAAACGAGCGGCAGTTTGCAGTCGGCGCAGACTTTCCGTCGCCGGTAATTCGACCGCTGTATGGATGTTGGATCCATTGTGGCGCTCCTCCCACCTGCCCACGCCGCTGACATTCACTTGGTGTGCTGCAGGTGATGCACCTGCTGCTCGTGCCCCACCTCCGGTTGGCTGGCCTTTTGTCACACGTGGTGGTACTAAAGCGGGGGGGGGGGGGGGGGGCGTAATGACCCCCTCCGCCACCCACGTCTTGCGAGTTGATTGATCCCTGTGTTCATCTTGGTGTCTGTGTTACTCCCACTTTGGCTGTTACCCAAGGCCACCCGCCCCGCGCGCCTCTCGATTCTGAATAAAAACATTCGTAATTAATTTGCGTGTTAATTTCTCTTCGCGGACTGGTCGTGATGTCGATTGTTTCGTCTCCCGGCGTATTAGACCAGATGTCGCACTTGTTGGTACCAGCTGGAGTGGCCGACTTGAGAGAGGGTGTGAGCATGAATGGTATTTGGGTGTCAACCATTTCAAACGCAACGATATACGAATTACCTTGTATTAGCCCTTTCGATGAATGTGTTCAAAGTGCCCCACCCTCGTTTTATTACTGGGGACGGTGCCAATACTCTTTGGTTCTTTCGGTAAAGTCACGTAGGTAAAAAAAAATAAATCACGACGTTTCGGACGCAACACGTCGTGATTTCATTTTTTTTACTTACGTGACTTTACCGAAAGAACCAAAGAGTCTGGATCCTTGCACGAAAACTTCAAATCTAGACGGTGCCAATGTCTGCTGTGGGCCCTGCGCTCTGGTGTCGCGGTGAGTAGGACACCTTTTATCTGTCGCCCAAGAGGTGCTTCGTGTACGAGGCAGTGCACTAAGTAGGTTTGGCCATGTGCAGCGTTTCAGGGCGTTCCTCCTATTCCTGGGGTCTCTCCAGCCATTCTGGTTCATCGCTCGCATTTCTCCCTCGCGCTGTGTGGATGACGAAGTCGTTCGCGGTAGAAGGGTCATCGGCAGTCGCTCCGCGTTGTGTTGCAGAGGACATCAAAAGGTGAAGCGCTACTTTCTGCGAGAGTTCTCCATGGAAAATGGGTTTGTGTTATGGCACTGGAATGCAGTTAGGAGCAAACAAACACAACTGATGTATCCACATTCGCCTTCGCCAATCCGCTGCTGGATGAAGGCCCGGCCATTCAACGTCGGCCATGGCGGTGGTTTTGCCATACACCGTCACCAGGCTGGTCACTGCGGTTTGGCGAAAGGGGAGGCGGGGTGAGTCGCCAGGCAGCGTCAGCTCCCACGAGACGCCGATGTTCGCCGCGGCCGGGAGTGGGATTCGGGAAGGGAATGTTCGTAGCGCCGTGCGCTAACAACTGCCCCACCGCTCCTTTTCCGGACAAAAACTCACGACGTCGGTCAGTTAATCCCTGGCCCCACGTGCTCAGCTGCGGGGGGTCCTTGGCGCACAGAGCCCCCCCCCGCCCCCCGCTGCTGACGAGAGACCGCACCTGCTCACAAGATAAACGCCGTGATTGAGTGTTAATGGCTTCATTCAAAGGGAAATGCACCCACAGACACGCCGCACACACGTGGCGACTGATTGGTAAGCTCTGCGGTAAGCTGCCGAGCCGGAGCTGGCTGGCGACAAATGAGTTCCCGATTTTATCCACCGTCCATAGGAATGTGGAACTCGATGCGCAGCTCGCGTTGAGGAAAGTGCGGCCCAAAGACCCAAACCGCGCGGCACATTGTAGCCACGCGCAGGCTGCGTGCCGTGCGCTGTCCCACCCGAGTTCTCAACGGGTTCATTGGAAGAAGAATAAAAAAGACGTAACAGCTTCCAGTCACTCTCCTGTGTTCACATTCTTCTAAGGGGTATCAAAGACGTCCTTGGGAGTGCCATAACGACGGCTCTCCGCTAACGTTAAAGAGTTTTACTTCAGTCGCGAAGCTTGACACTCACGCGGAACATCCCGGGACGCGTCGCCCGGCCGTACGAGCTCCACGGTAACAGCTGTGGAGTCGTTGGCCGGACGAGCCGTGCGTGCTCGCACATGCGTGCTCGCACATGCGTGCTCGCACATGCGTGCTCGCACATGCGTGCTCGCACATGCGTGCTCGCACATGCGTGCTCGCACATGCGTGCTCGCACATGCGTGCTCGCACATGCGTGCTCGCACATGCGTGCTCGCACATGCGTGCTCGCACATGCGTGCTCGCACATGCGTGCTCGCACATGCGAGGGTCATTGGTGACTGCTGCACAACGCCCCGCGTGCAATCAGTGGGCCGGGTTAATGAGTTCGCAGGCGTAGGTGTGGGGTAGGGGGCCCCCACGTGCTTTCTTTTGATCGTGAGCTAATTGCGATAATTACTCATTAATTAGGATACATGGGTTGATGGGCCGTGGGTTTGGAACCCCGCTGCGGGAGATCGTTCTACCTGCCACGAAGATAAACCGAGCCGTTTCAAACTGGGGTCGCCTGCAAATCCGGACCCTCCGGGGCAGCCACGCATGCTGCGGGTGCCATCGCCGCCGCCGTTGATCCGCGATGTAATCGATTTCTGTGGATTCATCCGCACGCCTGCGCGCCGCCATGCGTGATGCGTGATCCAGCGCTTTGCGAGGAGCCCGCGCATGCGTCTCGCGGCGGAGCTGTGAGCGCTGTCCCCTCGTGCGCACCGTGGGGGCTCTCCAGGTGCTCCGCGTTCACTCGACGTGCAGTCAAACGCTCGTTGTCTGGAGATTGGCCGAGCATCGCAGGTTGCAGCAGGACCTCGCCGAATGAAATAGAGCCGCGTTCCTGGGCGATATCAACTACAGGTTGACGCGGAACACCGCACCTCCGATTAGCAAGGTTGGCTACGTACGGTGCGAAAGAAGTTCAACAATCACACACCTGGCGGAAAGGAGGGTGACTGGACCCCACGTGCTGATGGCGGCCGTGAATCTGACGGTTCTCCGGGACGATGGGCAAACGGTGCGATCCGTCATCAGACCTCGGGGCGGTTCGCGTGTGGATGGGGGGGGGCGGAAAGGACGATGAGCAGGTCTAGGTGGGCGCTCGGGATACTCCGCCACACGGGGGCGCATCGCCGACGAGACTGCGAGCACCCCCACCCCCTCCCCAACTCGCCACCCGCTCGGACGGGGGGGGGCAGTTCGCGAACTGAATTGACGCTCGCCGCCCCGTCTGCAGTTTTAACAATGGGGCCCGGGGAGGGGGGAGGAGATGGGGGGGTGAGAGGAGATGGGGAGGGGGTAGGGAGCCCCGGAATCCTGATCCCAGATTCATGTAGGAGCAATCTTTGTCACTGGCCACGTTATGAGAGCCGTCGCAACTGAAAGGCGTCAAAGTTCGTGCTGGTAGTGTCTTCACCACCGCGTGTGCACGCTTCTGTGTGCAAGTGTGTAAGTTTAGGAGGTGGGGGTGGCAGGTTGGTTCGCGCGTGACACGTCGAACCCGGCCGGCCTGGGTTCGATTCTCGGTCATGGCTAACATCGGTGGAACTTGATGATTCTTTTTTTACCTTTCCCGGGCCTCCTCCGTGTCGGCTCAGCCTTACATCGGTACGTACCTGCTTCGGTGTGTGACCGTCAGCATTAGGGAGACAAAGGCGGCCTGGTGTGGTTATTAGCCCCACTACCACCACTAAACTACCCCATGGTGAGCCGCGTCAGTCTTAATAGATGCTCGCTGACAACAGTCGCAGCACCGCCAGTGTGTGCGGCTACACGGGCGTTCTGTGTGTGTGTTTGGCCGCGCGCTCACACGCACACATGAATAAGCAATTTGCGCATTTAAATGCGCACGCACACGCGCACAATGCGACCCGCAAACGCATTCATACCCATGCTGTACACACATTCACACACATTTTCTCGCACACTCGCGCGCACACACACGCCAATGTGTGTACACGTGTGCCAAAGACGCGTGCATGTAACGCGCTTTTTTTAAAGACCTGGTCATGATGTATTGCATATGGTGCCCCTTGGACCCCAGGAGCGGGTGTCGGTGGGGGTGCGGGTTGTGGTGGTGGTGGTGGTTGTGGGGGAGGTGCCCCGTGTTTCTCTTCAACTCCTCCTCCTCCTGCTCCTCCTCCCTCCTCTCCGCTCGAGCAGCAGCCGCAGCCACGGGAAGCATCGCGCATCCCCTGCACTCTCTCTCCGTCTCCTGCGCCCCGAGGTGAGCAGCGGGGACCAGGGACACGAAGGGCACGGGGGGAGGGGCATCGTGAACAACCCAGGAGCGAGCTGAGCCAGAACCAGCCCACGGTGATTCCTGGAGCCGCCGCCGCGCCGATCATGCGGATCTTGTGAGCCGGGCTGGGACGGAGGCATTCGGGGTCCCCTTCGCAGAGCTGCCGCAGAGTGAGCGAGGGTTCCTGCCTAGCGGAGACGGACGAGGCGAGAAGAGTCTGCGAAGAACGAGCGAAGAGGGGGAAGGAGTGAAGCGAAAAAACTCTTTGCTGTTGAGGCAGGGAGAGAGGAGGGTGAAAGGAGGCCCGAGGGGCCAAGTGGACATCGAGCGCGCTCATTCGTGACCCCCCCGCCCCCCATGCCGCCACCCGCGCGCACCATGCCGGCCTCACCGCGGCCGTCCGCGTGGCTCTGGCTGTGCGCTCTGGGGCTGCTCCTGAGTCACGCCGCGCGGCCCTCGCTCGCCGCCGTCTTCACGAACCACTGGGCCGTCAAGGTGACGGGTGGGACGACCGAGGCGGACCGCATCGCCAGCAAATACGGCTACATGAACCTGGGCCAGGTGAGGCCACACGCACACTCGCGATCACCAACTCCGCGCACCACACGTGGGCAGCATGCGACGTGCGTGCGTGCGTGTGCCGTCAGAGTGTACACTCAACAAGTGGCTAATCCTGTGGGTGGCATTGACTGGCTCTCGCCGTGAGAATGTGGACATTTACACTGATCGATTCAGGGCTGTAGAAAGGGAGATGGAGCACCGTTCCACGATGGCGTGACTGATCGGGGAACTACTTTGAGTTTACTTTGTTGCGAATGCGACGTCGAGCTGGAGCTGAAATTCTCGCACACGAGTGTCGCTCGGAGTGCGCCGACGCCTGATGGCCGCGCTGTTTACTCGCGAGGGCACCTGAGTTGAGTCGGTGGTGGTAGCGGTCGTGGTGGCGATCGTGGTGGTGCACGCCCGCGGTGATCCAGATCTTAGGAGGCACAGGGGTTGATGGATCACGGAGAAGAGATTTTAAGACGCGCTAACACACACTTTGGGCTGACAAGTGGCCGGGAGATGGCAGCCAGTAGAGCGAGTGGGTTCATGAAAGCGTGTGGAGGGGGGGGTCATGTGCGCTGTGGCTTTCCCCCGGGCACTTCAGTTTGCCCCCCACGTGAAACGCGAAGCGCATTATTTCAAAACTAAACTGGCCAAATATCTCAGTGCAGGACCCTCTTGACAAAGATCCATACAACTCTTGAGGATTTCCTGGATAAATACGGTGGTGGTGGTATTATTGTTATCATCAGCAGCTGTTGTACACCTATCTGTGGTGTAACGTATGTCAAGGTGCAGCCCTGCAATTGCGTACGCACATTACTGCTGACGGAAGGGTCTCCGCGAGAAGGAGCTCTGGAGAGCCCCTCCAGAGACCATCGACCTACACGCTGGCCAGACGTTTTGTAAGAGGGGTGATGTACTCACAGTTTACCCCACCACACGCGCCCATCCGATCGATCAACCGTGGTCTACCGCTTGATGCTGTTGGGCAGACGGACAGAAGCGGGGTTGAGTTCAAGAACGCGCCCATTGTATCCATTGTCACACCGGGAGATTGGGTCGAACCGAACCGACGACCTCTAGATTATTACAGATCCAGTGTGATAACCATTACACCACGGCTGCATCCCCTGCCGGGGTAACATAGCAGTCATATGTGAAGTCACAAAGCTTGCGTCGAAAAACCTCCGACCACTACACTCCGCATGATGTTACGTAACACGTGACGCGGGCACGTGTGGCCGTGGTGCATGTTAACCCTCGTGGTGGTGGTGGTTGTAGTGGGTGGTGGTTGTAGTGGGTGGTGGTTGTAGTGGGTGGTGGTTTACCCTTCGCTTGGTGCAGATCTCGTTGGTCCGCGCGTGCCACCGCCATCCCCGTGTCCATCCGACCCCTGCTGCTCCCTCCACGTGTCCATTTATTTACTCCAAGTCTTGGGGGTGGCTGGGGCTCTTTAGGAGAGGGGGGATGGGGGTTTGGGGGGTGGTAGTTGTGTGTGGGGGGGGGGTCTAATGAAAAAAATCTGGAACTGCAATTTTTTGTGTCAGTTAAAAATAGCCACAGAGTGCTTTGATCGCGATTCCAACACAACTGAGATTTAATTTTGACTTTTAACAAAGTGTGTTTGCCCGAAACGCATCACTAGTTCTGCTCAACACATTCACCATCCCTCCCCCCACCCAGCCTCAGGCCTGACCCTTTGCACCACCCAGGGCTTAATTACTGCGGGAGCTGTCCCAGAGCTGAGTTCGGGATCCGGCGGGGGGGGGTAAGGGAAGAGGTTGGCCCTGCCACCCACCCACCACCTCTAACCCTTGCAGCAATTCTCTGTGCCTTGGATCTTTTGCTGTTGCGGCTGATGTAGCTGCTATTGGGCCTGCTGTCACTACTACTATTGAGGCTGCTATTACAACGACTTTGCTGCTGGTGAGGCTGATATTGAGGTTGCTGTTGAAGCTGATGTTACTGTCGAGGGGGCTGCTGTGGCAAATGTTGACGTTCCCGCGGCTACTGATAGGGCTGATGCTGATATTGAAGAATTTCTGACTGCTGATCTGCCTTCTCGCATGGCTGTGGCTGCTGTTGTTACTGCTGTGACTGCTGCTGATTTGGCTGCAAATCAGCAGCAGCTGTTATTTCTGCCGGGGCTCCTGCTGTTGCCACTGATGGATCTGCAGCTATTGCGGATGCAGTTGTGGTTACTTTTCGGGCTGCTCCTGCTGATGCCGCTACTGTGGCGACTGCTGTTTCGGCTCCAGCTGCTATTTCCCCGGCTTCTGCTGCCGCTGGGGCTGCTGTGTTGGCATCAGACTTGACCCTGAGATCTCGAGGCTTTTAAACGGAGCGCCAGGAATTCGAGTCGAGGCAGGGCGCGGAATACCGCACGGACCCTCCACAATCGGCGCCCCGCACCCCACCGCCCAGCGCCCTCCCCGCCCGGCCGAGAGGGCCACGAGGCCAGGGTGCCAGTGGGATCACGAGACCGCGAGGGTCGTGGTAGCTCGCGGGCCCGTGAGGTCATCGGTTCTGTCCGTAGCAGGAGGGGGCGGGGGGGACTGTGGAATGGGGACGCGGCCACATCACCCAGCGCCTCTCCGCGACTGGGGGGCTCCACGTGGACGAGCGATGGGAGGAGCGCAGAGCGCGAACCCTGCCCGCGACTCTCTCCCGAACGCTACCGCTCGCTCTCGCCTGAACACGAACTCTCTCTCTCTCTCTCCCGCGAGCAGTAATTCTCTAAACCCTGACACGACCACTATCCCGAGCACGAATACTTAACGCCAAGCCCGAGCACCCTCTCGAGCCCTAGTGCTCGCTCTCGCACTAACTGGTGCTGGCCCTGCTCTCTCCTGCTAACCCGATCTCTAACGCTAACCCGAGCTCTAACCCCATCTGTCGCTGTCCATGACTACCTCTGTTGGAGGGAGTTGGTGGGGGGTAATGCCTGACATTGGCAGCTTCGTGCTGAGTCCACGATGACTCCTGCCAGGTCGGCGTGCTTCATGGCTACCAACGGCCGTTCACACAATCTCGATTCGTCGATTACCAACAACTGTTCGATTGGCGATACGTGCATTGAATCGCGTGTGTGCGATGCCATGGAATCGCGTCACTCCGATAGCCACGTATGTCCGAAAAGAGTCAAAAACGCAGAGCTTACTTTGACACGTACCTAACCTTTCCGCACGCCTCTTGCTGTCATCGAGATTGTCACTGTGTTTTTATTCACGCGCGATCCGTTTACAACAGTCAAAATACCTCGTTTGTTCGTTGTCCAATATTCCTTAATGACACTGTCACTCGTTCTCTGCAATGTTGATGTGTCTGTCTTTTTATCTTTGCTAAACCCACGTACTATGGGATCTCTCTTGTAAAATAGCAGGGAAACTGGCTTAAACGTGATCATCCGTGTGGCAAATCAAATGCACTCAATACTAGACGCACTATTATGCACCGCTGTATGAAAAATAGTTAATTATTTCATCTAACCGCAGGCTTAAATCGTGGCGATCGAATCACTGGGGTGTGTGTGTGGGGTAGGGTCGGGAGTGAATAGTGCACCTAGCCTGGCACAAGGTCCGTCGTGACGTCACCGCGAATATGGCACTGCTCGGATATTCTACCGTCGCGTGTGTTGGCAGCAGCGGCGGCGGTAGCGGCGGCAGCGGCGGCCGTAGCAGCGGCAGCAGCGGTAGCGGCGTGGTTCAGGAGTTCGCTGCCAGAGTGGAGGTCTGCTGGCCACGACGAGAGGGAGGGAGGGAGGGCTGCCGGTGAGGGTCGGCCTCGTTCTGCCGACTCCCCCACCTGGAGCCCCCTCGTGGCTTGACGACCCCCGCACTGGGCACATGACCGCGAGGACTCTGCACGCGGAGAGCGTCCGTCAGGGTCCCGGCGCTTGTTAATAATCACGATGATGATGATACTGAGACGCACGTGGGTCAAGTGCGTGAATAGAACGTGGGTGGTTCTGTCGCCGCGGTGAACATCGTCGCCGCAGTCCGCCACCTGTGTGGGGGCGCCGCCTCTTGCAGTGGAATTCCTCCTCGCCGGCACAGCGAGTTCGCCTCGAGCCGTGCGGGTACGAGAGGGTCTCGCGCAGGGACTGGGGGGGGGGGGCATGTGTCGTTACATTACCCCCTAGAGGCCTCGGCGTGCCGTGACCACGATAATGGGCAATTGCAAACGAGGCTCCTCGCTCCCAATCGGGCAGTAACGCCATCACTGGGCTATTAAACTCGCTCGTCCATTACCAGCAGCTCCTAATTCGTCCCCCCTCCCTTTCCCCGGAGACCCCCCCCTCCCCCCACCCACTGGGACTTTGCCATCGCCGTGGGGGGGTGGGGTGGGGGCACTCGGAATGCCCTCGGGGAAGCGGTAGCGAATTATTGCCCGGAAGAAAACGAAATAATTCGCCGTGAACGAAGTGCCGAGTTTGAGGCATCGCCCCGCGTCCAGCGCCCGGCAGCCGCGGCGAAGGCAAAGGCGCAGCCCTGCAATGTCTCGCCGGTGGAAGGGCGTGCGCTCGAGGGAGCTCTGGAGAGCTTAAGAGTCCACGCTTTAGCCCACCACCGCACGGACTTTGTGATGGACTGCCGTGTCTGCCCACGTAACGTGCTCGGTGGACAGATCCTTGGGGGGGGGGGGGGTGCTTAAGGAATCTTGCACTGATTGTTGAAACTGCCGCGATCACGAGAGCGGCAGCGGCAAACGCAACGTCGCCCATCGATGTTGACGATGTTGAGAGAGGAAGAGAGAGACGAGGACACATCCCTCGTCGTGCGGGATGACGCGCGCGAGGAGACGGCGACCACCGCAGGCGGTAGCAGCACGTGACGGGTGGCGACCGCGTGCGGAAGCCTTCATCCAGCAGTGGATAGATAATGGCTGAGGGTGGTGGTGGTGGTGGTGGTAGCGGTGTATTTTAATCATACGTTGCGCAAGTAGGTGGACGTCATCTCATCGTCGTCACCCCCTGAGCGAATGGCTCCAAAGGCGGTCGGGTTGATGACCTCGTCACGATCGCGCCAAAATCTGTGAGAAATGTTACAGAGTTCGGCAGCAAAAACTCGTGGATCGCTCTGACTATGGAAATCCCACATTCCCATGATGGGGGCTAGTCTAGAGGACGGTCAGTCAAATCGCTGGCCATTTCCACAGCATTGTACATCACTCTCTTATCGACCACCCAAAGATGATGAAGATGATGGGCTGAGTGTATTAACTTCATTCTGCGTGCTGAGGGTGGGAGGCACACCCCTTATCTCATTCCAGTCGTTGTTGTGACCACCCCATAGTAGACGCGTGGTGGCTGCTGCTGTGGCAGCAATGAATATCTCAAGGTCGTGTTTGTACGGCTGGACTGGACGCAGCTGTCGAGTTGTTTGTGTCGCTGTTGTTTGTGTCGCTGCTGTTTGTGTCGCTGTTATTTGTGTCGCTGCTGTTTGTGTCACTGTTGTTTGTGTCGCTGTTGTTTGTGTCGCTGTTGTTTGTGTCGCTGTTGTTGTGTCGCTGCTGTTTGTGTCGCTGCTGTTTGTGTCGCTGCTGTCTGTGTCGCTGCTGTTTGTGTCGCTGCTGTTTGTGTCGCTGTTGTTTGTGTCGCTGTTGTTGTGGCGAGTCTCGGCCTGAGTGGCGCGCACTCCCAGGAACCCCACTCCTCTCTCCAAATCCAACAAACACCCCCCCCCCAGCATCACCATCACGTCATCTTCATCACGTCAACATCATCATCACCATCACGTCAACATAATTATCATCTCGATTTAAAGCTTTCGTGACTGCAGGGATTCATCTTCTTGGTTCTTTCGGTAAAGTCACGTAGAATGGAAATAATAAAATAATAAAAATAAAACATAATAAAGACTCTGTCCGAAACGTCGTGAGAATTATTTATTATGTTTTATTTTTATTTTTTTATTATTTCCATTCTACGTGACTTTACCGATAGAACCAAGAAGATCATTATCATCATCCCCACACATCACCATCACGTCAACATCATCAACACTCACACATAATCACCATCACCATCACGTCATCGTCACCACACACCCCAGAATTGGCCACCCACATCGTCCTCAAACATCCCGGCGGGACACGCGGGCGTTGAGGCACGGGCAGCTGATGGCTGAGTCCCCCCGCCCTCCTCCTCCACGATCCTCGTCAGTCGCAGCATCTCCACAGCGATCACCGTCCCTCGCCCGGGCTCTGAGACAAACCAGCAGCCAACGTCTGCCTCGTGGGGTGGTCGCAGCTTCCCCTCTGCGTGGACGGGGGGGGGGGTGAGCGAATCCAGGGTAGCGTTGTAGCCGTGGAGTGGTGTGCAGGCGGTGCAGCAGCGGCCCCTCCTGCACCGGGCCCCCGTGCCAGCCACGCGCGCCACTGCTCCGGGGCCGCGTGCGTCGCCTTCCTGCACGTGGGCCACGCAGGCCTCCCCGTTCTCTCTGGGGCCTTCTTATCTGATTGTCCTGTCCAGCTCCTCGCGAGAATTCGCCGAAAAGGGAGGCGCAGGAATGCAGGTGGGAACTATGGAGGGGGGAGGGGTTGTGGAATTGGGGGGGGGGGGGGCTGTAAGGGGACCCCGGTGCCAGAACCCGTTCACCCGCATGTCTGCGGTCGACTCCAGATTTTGACCCAGGTCCACGCGACCCACAGATATCCGCCAGCTGAGACGATGCTCTCTCTAACTCGGCAGATCGATTACTTGATTGGTGCATCGTCGTCATCATCAGCCATGATCGATCCACTGCTGGATGAAGGACCTCCCCATGCCGTCGCTTCTCTCGCGATCCTGCGATGTCTTTGGCTGGTCGCCTGAAGCCAGATCAGAGTCCATTGAGGGTGGAGCGGTGGTCCGGCGGTTCGCACCTCGCTGCAAGGAACCCAGTGACCCGAGTTCGACTCCTGGTCGCGGCGAACGTCAGCAGCGAGTGGCTTCTGAGCGGTCCCTCGTGCCCATGAACCGCCGCACTGACCGGCGTGGTGAAGTATGGTCAAACAACCCCTCTGACGGACACGGCGAGTGGAGATGCATTCATCCAGCAGTGTATTTACATGGGGCTGAACAAGATTCCATCCAGAATCGTGCTCCTGAGTGAACACGATTTTTAACCCGGATAATTAAACAACGGAGAAACGGGATACTGGAAATTTAAACAAATACAGCTGAGTAATGAACTGCAAGCAGCACGGAACGACGTTCTTCATGAAATAGGTAAACGCACAATTAACCCGCAGTTTAAATGAAACACAATAACGAACTTGGAAATGTGAAACAGAATATGTCAGTGATGTGAAGGATAATCCTAGACTCCTCCGCCATTCCATGCCGCCCCTCCCTCCCTGCCTGCGTCTTGCCGCGTCTCCACCCGATCCCAGCCACGGCCGTCGTGCGCTGGGTCAATCGTCCACGCTTTTCCCAAGCGATTGGGTGGTCGAGCGTTATCGGCACGGTGGTTCTCGCACACAGCAGCTCTGCCGCGCGAGTTCGACTCCCAGGGCTACGACTCCACATCAGTGGCAGCGTGGGAGAAGCATGGTCCAACGACCGACGCGGCTTGGTGGAGCTTTCGTCCGGCGGTGGTTTGGCAAAGGCACGATAATGATGACTCCAGTACAGCGAATGGGCACTTCGGAGCTGTGTGACTTTGATGGAGATGACGATGACCCATGCTGGGGTCATGACCTTTGCTGGGTTATGACCCCCGCGTGGGGTCAAAGTGGTGCAGCATCGTGAAGACGCGATCTGCGTGAATGACGCGAGATTAAACATCATAATCATCATCAGCAGCACTCCATGCGCAATATGGGACTGTGTTCCACACCAGCCGCAACGCCGTTCGCAAGTTCTCGTGCGCAGTCTCCAGGCTGCCCCCGTGGCTCCTGGCCTTGCCGAGTACAACGCCGCGTGCAGCGAGCATCGCCGAGGTCACAATGGAGCAGACACGAGGTCAACTGCGCCCAGCGTTCTGGCCACAGGTCGCCAGGTCAAATCCGGTCAGAAGTCGGCTCTGCCAATCACTGTTGTTATCATCACCATCATCCATCATTCATTCACCGTAACCCCATCGCTACCCTGCATTGTCAATGTTAACAATCGTTATCCTTCACCGCTCTTCATTATTTAACACTGCCCCTCATCCACACCCTCATCCACACCACCTCCTCTGCGGTGTGATATGCGCACACATATAGACACAGTTTACATGAATGCGGTGGATTTTAGACGTGAGTAGCAACAAATGAAAACTACGTCGCGAGTATGTCGCCCTGGGAGTCTGGCCCTCGGTCCAGGGCCGTGGAATTTCCGCCACAGCCACTAGCAGAGGTGAGCGCTCCAAACGGAGCCCGGCCGAGTAGAAGACAAATCGTCTTGGCTTCAAAACTCTCAAAACCCTGGGACCCCCCACCCCCCAGAGGCCCCCACCCCCCCACACCACTCCCCCTCACCGCCACCCACGCAGCCACCCCCCTCCTCCTCCCACCTCCGGCCCGGCCTCTGAAATTGGCTCTGCGCCTTCAAAGACGTCGCGTCCCCTTGATGCTGCACAGCTTGAGGTGGGGGGGGGACCACCGCGCCTTCCCCCCCCCCCTCGTCTCCAACTCGGGAGGCCCCCTGGGGGGACAGGGGGCCGTGCAGGATTGTGCGGTGGTGGGGGGGGGGGCACACCCCTCCCTAATCCCGCACAACCCCCCCCCCCCCCCGCGGTGATGGCGTTCACACCCCATCAATGCAAATCGCGGCGCGGGCGGCTGCTGCGATGAGGGTGTCGCTCTGGTTGCTAATGGCGCTAATGAAAGCGTGGGGGCTGTGGGGGGTGAGGAGGAGGGGGGGCGCTGTTTAAATGCGAGCTCTGTTTGATGTGACGTTGATTGCCGCGAGCGCTTGAGTTTGAAAAGCCGAGTTGATCCTCGACCACTCGCGCCTCCAGGCGTCGTGCCATCGCGTCACATCCTCCACACATCCTCACCCATCGGCTCCATCAGCTCTATCATCTCACCTTCACATCCCATTCGCCCTCGACACGTCCTATCATCTCCCCATCCCATTCCCTTCTCATCGCAGTCGCCTCATTCGCCATCCCTCCGCATCCGATCCACCACTTTCATCCTTCGCGCTCATCTCCTCTGCCAACCGCGAGGGGAAAGGGAGGCCCTTCCACCGGGCAGCAGCGCGAGCAAGCCGTTGCGGGGCTGCGCCTTGACCCTTCCACGTCGGCCGCGATGACGGCCGCTTGAGCGAGGCCCTCCTCTGCATCTGCTGCGGGGCCACGGGTCTCCGTTGCGAGCGCTGGAAGGCGGCGTCCGCGGGTCCCCATCTGGTTGTGGTTATTTAATCAGAGCCGCTCAATCGCAGCGAAGCGCTGGATACATTCCCAGAACCTGGGCCGGGAGCACATGTTGGGAAATCCCGTCCCACGGTGAACGCCCGGAGAGAGCGCGCGCCGCGTGTGCGTGAGAGGAGTGCTCCGAGGTTGTGGTGAACACCCAGCCAGACACGGAGCTGGGCGGAGGAGGCTCGAGTTGTAGGAAGGTGCGGGGAGGGGGAGGGGGGGGGTGCATCCGCCGTGGGCCTCACCGTGCCCCGCGACTCGAGTTACGCCCTCCCCCCCCCCGTTAGCCCCCCCCCCCCCCCACCGTTAGCCCCCTGCGGAGAGCGTTCGGGGTTCCTGCGTCCGCTGGGGGACAGGAACCTAAACAACAACAGGAAGCGTTTAAATAGAAAGGGCTGTGATTAAAGATGGCACTCACAACAACACTCACCCGGCAAGGGATGCACGAACACCCAACCCCCATCTGTGGGTGTTGAAGTCACTGACGACATTCTTAGCCAACCATGATTTCGCATAAACTATAAGTGCCTACTTCGCCTTGGGCATCGGCTCCCTGAGATCATCGATAGCATCACCATCGTCGTCAATATCACCACCATCATCATCATGGCAGTAGGCCTGTCCACTCCTTGACGTCGAGGAATCGTAATCCTGAGCTATGGTCTATCCACTGCTGGATAAAGTCCCCCCTCGCCCACGTGATCGCCCATCTCCGCGGTGGTCGCTCTCTCAAGGGCACCTTTGCAATCACGTTACCGGTCTTGTCCAGTTGCAGCGAGCAGTGTACCCTCGCGTGTCATGGAATGGCAGGAGAGTTGACGTCACAGATGCGCTTCTGCGGCCGTCTGGAACGCTCTCCCTTTCGATATTCGGAAGCCACTGGGAGCTTCGCACTTTTAAATCTCGATTGAAAACTAATTTCTTTAGGACTGCCTTTTGTGTTTAGTGTTCTTGTCCTTGCCCCGCACCTCCGATTTGGCACGGTTAGGCCACGTTCGGTGCGAAATAAGTTCAACACACACACATGCATGTCTCCCTCTGATGTCACTTTATTGTGTGTAGGTTATATAATTAGACGCTTAAACTGGGTGTCGCCACGCGTTCACTGTGTATTTTCAGGGGACATCCTTGCACACGACATATTACCTCTCGAAAAACTTTGCAGGTGAAACATTGTGACTTGACGGACTGTTTGTGCAGTCATTGGCGGTGTGGCCGAGATCATCGCCTTGCTGAGTATTGAGAGCCCGCTGTAGTGGTGGGGCGGCTGGAACCCGAAGTCGAACCTGGGTCGGGTTGCCGTGTGGCTGAACGCGGCATTGTGCGTGCGTGTGTGCAGATCGGCTCGTTACGGGACTACTACCACTTCCACCACAGCAGGGTGATGAAGCGAGCAACCGTGAGGAGCCGCGGGGCCCACACCTTCATCGAGGCAGAGCCCCAGGTGAGATGCACGCGCTGGCATGCACACACATGCACACGCACACACACACACGCACACACACACGCACACACGAGCACTTGCACCCACGCACACACGCGCTCGCACGCACACATGCGCGCAAACATGATGGTGGTGATAGATGAATAATAACACTTTACATTTTCAAGGCATATTTCATCCGTAGATCCCAATGGTGGTGGTTAGTGATGGTGATGATGATTGATGGTGGTGATAGATTGAAGTGCTTTTGGTCGTGATAGTCAGGGGTGGTGATGATGTGGTGGTGGTGGTGACGATGATTGATAACTGTCGTGGTGGTGGTGGTGGGTGGTGGTGATGATGGTGCTGGTGGAATTGGTGGTAATTAAACAGGACTGAGACTCAAACACAAAATAATGGGAACCACTTTGACACCGCACGCCTGAACACGCACCCCCGGTAGAGGCACGCACGCGCACGCATGCGCGCACGCACCCTCGGTGAGCGTGCGGACACCCGGTGAACACGTGTGTGCTCTCGCGTGCTCGCAGGTGGAGTGGGTGGAGCAGCAGGTGGTGCGGAGGAGGAGCAAGCGCGACTTCAAGACGGTCTCCGTGGCAACGCTCCTCTTTAACGACCCCAAGTGGTCCAGCATGTGGTACCTGGTGAGTGAGGGGTGGGGATAGAGAACATCTGTGAGGGTGTATGAGTCGTGCTCCAGTTATAATAGTGAGTTTTTAGTGTGGGGGAGAGTGCAGCATTTGCTCTGTAATTGGGAGCAAAGAATTGGGCGTGTAAGTTTTGTTGGGTCTGTCAGTATCAGTCTCTGTGTGTCTGTGTGTTTGTGCATATTTGGGTGTCTATCTGCCAGTCATCTCAGTCGACCCATAACCCTTGGGTCTGTCCCGTGACCGCTTGCCAGCAAGCCTTCCACACTTCACGTGTCCTCAAAGCGCACCTAGCTTGGCACAAGCGTTGTGGTTACATCACCGTCACTTAGTGGCAAACCGCAGTTTTTGTTGTTGTCTGCATGTGTGCATGTGCGAGTACATCTACATGGTGGGGAGCAGTAGTGTCGTGGTTAGTGCGCTGCGCTACGAACCCGGCGACCCGAGTTCGATTCCCGCTCACGGCCAACACCAGTCACGATTATCTCAACCGGTCCTGGGCCTCCCCTAGGTCCGCTCAACCTCAAAAGAGTACCTGGCGCGGTGTGTAAAAACATCACCACTGGGGAGACAAAGGCGGTCGGGCGTGGTGTTGGCCACCCACGCCCTCATGTGCAGTGCCGGCCTTCTTAGGTGCTCGCTAACAGTACTCGCCCCAACAGTGTGTCAAGGCTACACGGGGGATCTTTGTCTTTTGTGCGTTCCTCCGACCACACACGTCGCCCGCTGCGCGTGCGTGCGTGGGGCTGTGACGCGCGCTCCCCTAATCGCGCAGGACAGCGCTCGCGGCGCGTTATTCGCACCGCGGCCCGCCGGGGTCATCACCCCATGGGGCCCCTCGGGGGTCCCCAACCCAAGGGGGTCACCACTCCACGGGGACCCCTACTCCTCGCCAGCTTGTCGGCTATACGGAAACACAAGGGGGGGGGGGGTGAAGCCCTGATTGTAAGGAGCCGTCGATAGCGGTAGATCCTTGCGATAGCGACGACCTCCCGGGCCGATGCTCCATTTGTGTTTTTTATTTTCCCAAATTTGCTGCAAATTTTTATTTTGACGGAATGGATTAGACGAAATAATCAAATCGTGCTCTCCGACCATTGCAAGTGATCGTCGTATATCTGCGAGGAAGCTATGGTGGAGGTTACTTTTATGAAGGAAGTGATTTTCTGTGGATAGACTGCCCCTTCCAAAAGAATGTGGAATTGCCACCACTGACTCGAATGCCAATGGTTGTGGGATCAGAGAGGTACTTGGAGCTCTGCTACCCTGATACCTCTACATCCCGCTGACCCCAGCCCCATGTTGACCTGTGCCCTGTGCTGAACTCTACCCCCCGTGCTGCCCCCTACCTCCATCTTGACCCCTGCCCCCCACGCTGCCCCCCTCGCTGCCCCCCTCGCTGCCCCCCTCGCTGCCCCCCTCGCTGCCCCCCGTGCTGCCCCCCTCGCTGCCCCCCGTGCTGCCCCCGTACTGCTGTAGAACTGCAGTGACAGAGGCTACAACTGCCGCTCGGACATGAACGTGATGGCGGCGTGGCGGCGCGGCTACACGGGCCGCAACGTCGTGGTCACCATCCTGGACGACGGCATCGAGCGCAACCACCCCGACCTCGTCGACAACTACGTGAGGGCGCACGCGCGCGTCTGTGGGTCTGTGGGTCTGTGGGTCTGTGGGTGTGCGCGTCTGTGGGTGTGCGTGTACGGGTGTGTGCGTGTACATGGGCGTACACGTAGGGAGCGGTGGTGTAGCGGTTAGCGCGCTGCGCTACGAACCTGGCGACCCAGGTTCGATTCCCGCTCACGACCAACACCAGTGACGATTATCTGAACCGGTCCTGGGCCTCCCCTAGGTCGACTCGGCCTCAAATGAGTACCTGGTGCGGTATGCAAACATCGCCACGAGGGAGACAAAGGCGGCCGTGCGTGGTGTTTTGCCACTCACCCCTCGTGTGCCGTGCCGGCCTTCATAGGCGCTCGTTCGCAGCACTTGCCCCAGTGGTCTGCGGGGTGACACGGGAGATCGTGGATGTGTGTGTGGTTGTGTGTGTGGATTTGCGTGTGTGGTTGTGTATGTGTGTGGTTGTGTGTGTGTATGTAGTTGTGTGTGTGGTTGTGTGTGTGGATTTGCGTGTGGTTGTGTGTGTGCGTGTGGAGCGTGTTTTTATAATGTAACACACACAGTGGTGCCGCAGCAGATTCCCGCGTCTGACTCAACATTCCTGTGGACCCCGGTTCTGGGGGACCCAGAGGGTAGGGGGAGCAGGGGGGGCGGTGCCTCCCTGGACCACACAAAGGGGCGTTAATGAGGACCTGCGAGTGTGTGGTGTGGTGTGTGTGTGTCGGTGGGAGTGTGGTGTGTGTGTGTCAGTGGGAGTGTGGTGTGTGTGTCGGTGGGAGTGTGGTGTGTGTGCCGGTGGGAGTGTGGTGTGTGTGTCGGTTGGAGTGTGGTGTGTGCGCCGGTGGGAGTGTGGTGTGTGTGTGTCGGTGGGAGTGTGGTGTGTGTGTGTATGTCGGTGCGAGTGTATTTAGGAGAGGGGAGCACGTTGTCCTGAGCCTCCCTTAGATCTGCTCAACCTCAAATGAGTACCTAGTGCGGTGCGTAAACATCACCACTGGGGAGACAAAGGCGGCCGGGCGTGGTGTTGGGCACCCACGCCCTCATGTGCCGTGCCGGCCTCCATCAGTGCTACTGGTAAACAGCACTTGCCCCTACACCCTGTGGAGGCCGTGTGGATCCTGACGTGGCGGACGCTTTCTTTTGCGTAAACGATGCGTGCGGTCATCATCTCCAAATCATCGTCGTCCAAATCATCGTCATCCTCGTCGTTGTGATTTGTTGGCAGGACCCACTGGCGAGTTACGACGTGAACGGAGATGACCTGGACCCCATGCCTCGCTACGACATCAGCAACGAGAACAAGTGAGGGTGCGGTCCCAGGGGGGGGGGTGCGGTCAAAAGTGGGGGGGGTGCAGACCGGGGGGTGTGCAGGCGCTGTGCAGGCGGTGTGCAGGCGGTGTGCAGGAGGTGTGCAGGCGGTGTGCCATCCCGGCGGGGTGCGTGATGATGTTGCCGGGGTGTGCGGCCCTGGGGCGCCTGCGAGCTCTCTGCGGCATCGTGCTCCTGTGATCCGGTGACTCGCATTCAGGGTTGATGGGTCGCGTAACGAACCGCACCCATTGCTGACAAGTGGCCGATTTTCCGCAGTCGGTACAAGCAGTGGGTGACTGAAACCTCTCGACCCGATTATCCCGGGTGTGCGCGTGGCTTCTTAAGGCACTCGGGGTTCCAAAAGACGAAGGCAAAGATACTCCAAGAGGCCTTAACAGACTTTTTGGGCAAGTGCTGTAGGTGGCCAGCCCGACGCACCGTGTCCCCACGGTGCTGATGTTCCCACATCGCGCCACTTACTCATTGCAGGTTGAGTCGACCTCAGCGAGGCCCAGGATCGGTTTAGATCATTATCGTCCCTGGTATTGACTCTGAGCAGGAAATCGAACCTCGTTTGCCGGATTTGTAGCACAGTGCTCTAACCATTGGTCGACAGCTCCCCACACACACACGGTGGAATTTTCCTCCACCGCGAATCGGCCAAACACCCCGAGCGGGACCCTCTCGCAAACGAGTCACGAGACTCTGTGCCATCAAAGGCTGCTGCCGCCGCTGCTGTTGTTGTTGTGTTGCGCCCGGGTGGACCGGCTGACTTTTGGCCGAGCAAATATTGGGACAGCGTTTGTACGGGAACACGGGGTGATGGGTGAGAGGCTATGGGGTGAGGGGCTGTTCGGTGATTGGGTGTGCGCTGAGGATGTGTGCGCTGAGTGGGTGTGCGCTGAGGATGTGTGCGCTGAGTGGTCCTGCTGCTGTGAGAGACTCCATCCCTAGCGAGGGGGGGGGGGGTAGCCATGCGTGAGGAGCCGGGGGTGATTCTAGCCTCGCGAGAAAAAGTTTGAAATAACTCAATAGCAGCAACTCAAGAATAACGAAGCGCTATCCAGAAGGCAGTCCGCACGATGGTGTTACCCCAGAGGCAGCCTCTAGGTGCGAGGGAATCTCCTGCACCCTGTGGCACTTGCGTCTTCAGCGAAGATAAAAGATCAATTTAAAAACATGAGCCTTGGCAACAAGCCATCGAAAATTATTGAACGACTCCGAAAGAAAGCGCCGGTGTGATTTCTGTAAGCGAGGGCAGGGGCCGGCAGGGCTGGCGGGTCAGTCGCCACACGCGTGGCGCCGCCACGCTCGTGTGACGAGCGGCCCGGCTCCCCAAACAGCAGTTTCCGCACCTCTCCGATCGTGCGTCTCGCTTAGTGCCGTGTCCGACGTTTTGCTCCACGTGCTGGGTGGGAGCTTCTTCAGGGAGCTTTCCAGCAGATGAAGCGAAACGTCGGACATCGTGCCAAACAACACACCGCACATCCCGAACGCGCATCGGACAGCGAGGTCACACACGCGCACCGCCACCCCAAGGCAGTCCCAATTCCAACTTGAGCCAACCACCACCATCTCATGCCGTCCATGACAACCTTTTGACAACTCATCACCTGCCTGTGCCACCCAACACCTTTGTCGGCTGCTACCTCTTGGCGCCACGTGACATCTCGCCCCACTGCCGAACAACTCGCTGCCCCGCTCAATACCTTGCACCGTCCAACACCTCCGTACGCCTCCCGGAGTGAACTGCAGCTTTCTCGTGCCACTCATCACCGTCCCGGGCCCCCCAACTCCTCCCCGTGCCGCCACCCTACCTCACCCCCCCCCCCCCCCCCCCCCCAGCGCGCTGTTAGCTCCCGGCGGATGTGACCCGCGCTGTGCAGTGCGGGGACGTTGAATGCGCGCTGTGTGCTCGAGCCGCTCTCGTCGGGGTCCGACGGGGGCGCGGAGTAACGCGATGCCGCGCGCTCGTGCCGCCGTGTTGCTGTTGGCCGCCGCCGCCGCTGAGCCGCGTCACTCCGCGGCTCCCTCGCGCGCCCCCCGGCAGCACGAGGGAGCCGCGGAGGCACGAGCGGCTTTGGGGCGGACCGCGCTCGTGAAATGCGAATGGCGCCCCTCGGCGCACGCGCAACGAAGCGAACGTGCCGGGTCGACGCCAGAGAGATCCGGCGATTCCCAACGCAAACGAGCATCGGGAGACGGTCGCCTCGACCAGCGGCGATAGAAATTCCACATTCCCATGGTCGCACAGTTACGCAACGGTGGTGACGACGACGTTTTTGTCCCAGAGAAAACCACGGCCTAAATACTTCTGAGGTCGGAGTTCAAGATTTCTTTTCTGCATTTCGAGTGTCTCAGGGTTGGAGTGAAATGCGAGGCGTTTTGGTAGGAGGGGAGAGTCTCCCAGGGGAGGCCACAGCCGGAGCTCGCGAGCGAGGCGCCGTCATCCATCGCGCCGCGCTCGTTCGTCGTACGCAACGCGACGTTTGGAGAAAAATGTAGAAACGCTCGCGAAACGGCGCCCTCGGCCTGCATCCGCGGCTCCCCGGATCGCGCGAGGGAGGCTGTTTGTGGGGTCGGCGGAATCGCGGACAGATTTTTGTGAAACTGCCGAGACCCACCGGACGGCCTGGCGGGGCCATTGGGAATCCTACGGGGGGGGGGGGTCACGAGCACCCCCCCCCCCGTTGTGTGGATGGGGAGGGTCGCCCCCCCCCCCCCACCACCACGTGGGGTGCTGTCTCTTGTTGCCATGGACTCCTCCCCTGTGGAGCAGGACCCTCTTGAAGAGTGGTGACTTTCGTTGGTAAATATAATACTATTGTTATTTAGATTGTATTATTCTTCATGGAAATTGATATTATATATATACATATGACAAATACATCGTCCCCGTGTCTTTTAAAGGTGTGTGTATGTGTGCGTACGTACAACGTGCACATAGCCTGGCACAAGCGCCGTGGTCAAGTCATGGCGCTTGTTGTTGTTGTACGTACACATGCGTTGCACGCATGCACGCACGTGTGTCTGTCTGTGCACGGCGGTTAGCGCTGCGCTGCGAACCCGGCAACCCGAGTTTCCATTCCTGCTCACGGCCCCCAACACGAGTGACGGTTGTCTGCACCGGTACCTGGTGTGGTGTGTAAACCTCAGTACTGCCGGCCACCCCCCCCCCCCCACCCTCATGTGCTGGGCTGCCCTTTATAGGTGCTCCGTAACAGCACTTGCCCCAATACTCTGCTCACGCGATATGGGGGATCTTTGTCTTTGTACATGCGTGCGTGTGCGAGTGCACGCGTGATGAATCGGTGTTCTGTGGGTGAGAGGTTGCGTTCGGGTTTCCTAACTTCTCATGAACGGAGTTTCTGTTTCTATCGCTACTCTCTTCCCAGCGAGGATGGGCAGCAGCGCAGTTGACGGGGGGAGCGACGCGGAGACGCAGCGCCGAGCATCGCGCAGTGCGGCTGTACCGCCCTTGCTGTGTGCCGATGCTGTTATGCCATCGTGGTTCTGCCGTCCTTGTTGTGCTGTCCTGGTTGTTTTCTGGGTATGCCGAACTAGAGCTATGCCGATCGGGGTGTGACATTCTAGGGGGTGTTGTTCTGCTGTGCGTGCGTGTGTGTGGGGAGCGGCCTTGCGGCGGTTCGCACACTGCGCTACAAATCCAGTGAGCCGAGTTTGATTCCCGCTCACGATCACTATCAGTGGCAAATATTTAAACCAGCCTGGGGACTCCCCTAGGTCGACTCGGCCTCGAATCAGTACCTGGTTCGGTGCGTAACGGCAACACTCGGGAGGCAAAAGCGGCCGGTCGTGAAGTCCACCAACCCCATGGGGCGCCGTGCCGGCGTCCTTAGGTGCCCGCTAACAGCACCTAAGGCCCCGACAGGCTGTTAGAGGCGGGCTCGGATCGGGGAGCCACATTTCGCGTGTTCCCATGGGGGAGTTCTCGTGGCTGCGAGGTCATCCTGGCCGCCTGGAAGTCGCCACGGCTGAGGTCGAGACTGGCGATGGCCACGGGCTCCAGAGCCTATGCCCGAATGTCTCAAATACCGTGTGTGTCTGTATTTATAAAAACAAGTTATTTCAAACCATATATTGGTGTTCTCAACGTCTACTTTGATGCAACGCTTCTGGAGAAGTCCGGCGTCTGGCCCCGCGTGCTGGGAGCGTCTTCCCTTCCGAATGTTGACGTCGGTCCAGTGGCGCTGTCTCTTGTCGGCACGCGGCATGAAGCGTGTGCGCGCCGCTGGTCTCCTGTTTATGCCGGGGGGGCGGGGGGGGGGGTTGGTAAATTATTGTTGCACGGGCGAAGGTCACGGCCACGTGTGTGTGCGTGTCTGTGTGTGTCCGTGTGTGTGTGCGCGTTTGTTTTGGCCACCGACCCCCTTGTGTGCCATGCCGACCTTCATAGGTGCTCGCTAACAACATTTGCCCCGACGGTCTGTTTAGGCTACAGGGGGGATATTTGTCCTTGCCGCGTGCGTGCGTTGCTCCTGCTCCTGTTGTTGTTGTTGTGTTGACGACGTTGCGACGCTTGTCCCCGTTGCTATGGCAGGCACGGGACCAGGTGTGCCGGGGAGGTGGCGGCCACGGCGAACAACTCGATCTGCGTCTCCGGAGTGGCGTACAACGCGCGGATCGGCGGTACGCGGCAACCGCAACTAAACTCGCAGCTACACCCGCAGCGACACGCACGGCTACAGATTGCCAGCGTGGACTTACAGACTGCAGAGGCAGGCGCTGTTGGAGAGCGCCTGTGTACACGACGCTCCAGTTGACACAGCAGTGGCCCAGAACGGATTCCGATACCATTTTCCTTTTATGTTGGCCACTGGCCGGGAATCGAAACCGGGTCACCGAGATCGTAGCACAGTTCACAAACCACTGAGTCACTTTTCCTGTAACTGTCATGCTCCCCATTGACGCGATGCCCATACACAAGGTCACACCTGCACACACAAAACTAAGGTGCTCATCATAGCCTCTATCAGACGACTGGGACAAGTGCTGCGAGTGAGCACAGTTCACAAATGCACTGTGGGGGCCAGAACCATGGCCAGCCGCCTTTGTCTTCCCAACACCGATTCCTCTCACACCGCACCCAGGCACTCATTTAAATCCGAGTCGATCTATCAGGTGCCCAGCACCGGTTCAGATTCCTTGTCGCTGACGTTTGCGGTAGGATTATCGTGCAGTGCGCTACCCACTGGGCCACGCGCGGGAGCACGCCGTGGTACTTCTCAGGGTCTCGGCCACACCGCTCGGCTCGGCCTGTTCCAATTAGAAACGTCACCGGGGGGTGGGGGGGGGGCTGTTCCCAGATGGGGGCCTGGAGCCCAGAGAAGCCCTCACCAGTGAGACAATGTCTCTCTTTCCTGTCTCACCATCTGAGGCTGTTGCGTGCGTGCGCGTGCGCGTGGGTCGGTGAGTAAGCGAGTGCGTGAGCACAGATGTTGTTGTGAGCGCATTTCCAGTCTCTCTGTGCCGCCACCGCCGCTCCACGTGTGATCCGGGCAGCGTCTGGGTTTGGCGCGGGAGTCGATTGTCTGAGGAGTCTGAAGGAATTTTGGAAACCAGAGCAAGTTCACGCCGAGGTTTCTCGCTCGGATTAAAAGCAAACGCAGCCCGGAAAAAACCCACGTTGAGTCCTCCTCCTTAGGACACAGACCTCGGCTGGAGTCATGCGGCACAGCTGCGAGGAATGCATTGGACCCCCCCCCCCTCCTCCAATTCCCACTGAACACACACCCTGAACCCTACGCACTCCACACACGCACGCACTCCACACTCGTGCACTCCACGCACTCTAAACACACACACACCCTAAACCCTACGCACTCCACACACGCACGCACTCCACACTCGTGCACTCCACGCACTCTAAACACACACACACCCTGAACCCTACGCACTCCACACACGCACGCACTCCACACTCGTGCACTCCACGCACTCTAAACACACACACACCCTGAACCCTACGCACTCCACACACGCACGCACTCCACACTCGTGCACTCCACGCACTCTAAACACACACACACCCTGAACCCTACGCACTCCACACACGCACGCACTCCACACTCGTGCACTCCACGCACTCTAAACACACACACACCCTGAACCCTACGCACTCCACACACGCATACACTCCACACTCACTCTACACGAGTGCACATACCCTACACACACGTAGTTTACTCTGAACACGTGCACGCTGCATGCACGTTGCACGCATGCTTAACACGTTCTCTAGGCTGCACTCCAGCTCGTACTACGTTCGAGCTTTTAAACTGTAGACTAAATCACAATTGTGGACTTTTTTCCCCCTGAAACCAAATCCCATTTTGCTCTCGTAAAGTTTCCCCATAAATCATGTCAATTGTGCCGCGCTCCTATTTGTTCTCGTAGTTACTTGTCAGAGTTACATCACGCTCATGGGCTGAGTTAAGGGTTTAATTTAGCTGCAGTCAGCTAACAAAATAAAACCCCGATCCTGTCCCTTCTGCATTTCGGTATTTTAGTGGAAATGTCCCGTTTCTTTGCAGCTGGCTGGCGGCTGCGAGGTGAAGCCTCGTGAGTGAGGCAGCCCTGAGGGAATGAGTCACGCTGTGTGGGAGTGTGTCGTGGAGGAGCGACGCTCACAACAATCAGCAGAGCGTCGGGAGGATAAAACACAGAACACAGCGAGTTGTTGGCACGTTGGCAGAGTGCAGGCGGCGCATCTGCCAGTCACTCTCGCCGGATGACCCGTGATGTCTGGTTCTAATAATAATGGTAACAATGAAGAAGGCCATTATTTACCCAGCAAAGCCTCAAAGAGTCTCGGGAATATTTGAGGAGGGTCCTGCTACATTGATGCTTGACCAGTGCCACGACGAATGGGAGTTTGGCTCCGCATGGGAAGAGGAAACCGGAGAACCCCGGTACCGCCAACTCCTGGCCACGCCTGCAGCACCTGGCAAGCCCCTAGTGGTGGCCATTCATTCAAGCACTAGGCCAGCCTCAACCCGGCTTGGCTGCCGAGCTGCAGGGAGACTGGGCGCATGGACGGTGCTGGGACTTGGTTATGCGAGTTCCTGCAAGCAGTGCACCTCTGTGTCAGGGTCTCGGAGTGGGGGTGTTGGGTGGCCTTGTGCATATCTCATCACCTGGTAGCCCAGTGAGTGTTGTGGCTGGGTGGGTGGGCTGGGTGGACCTGCGAGTGCACGTCAGTGTGTGGCCCCATCACCAGGGGTTGCGGTGGTGGTGCAGTGGTTAGTGCGTTGATCTGTGAACTCTGTCCCCTGAGTTCGATTCCTTGCTGTGGCTAACGACGTTGGCGAGAGACATCTGGACCAGTCCATGATCTCTCTTAGCTCGGCTTGGCCTTCATGGGCATCTGGTGTGCTGTGTAAACGCAACAATACTGGAGAGATGTTGGATGCTAGGCGTGGCGTTGGCCACACCGCTCCCTCGTATCTCATGTTGGCTTTAATAGAAGTTCACTCACAGCATTGGCACACAAAAACACACAAAGTTGTGAAAATGCTGAGAAAGAAGAGTAGGGGAGGACAGAAAGACACGTGGACCGATGTGGCGGTGAAATATTCACAAGAGAAGGCATTGGGACCAAGGGCAGCCGTGAGACTGGCTGAGTGGTGGGCAAATCTGCGCCGTCGCTGCCAATGAGCTGACATGAGGGGGCACTTGCTCCCGGCAGCCTGCAAGGCCTCACGGGGATCTGTGCCTGTGTGGCCGCGTGAGTGCAAAGAGGTGAAGTGCTTCTCCTGAAGACGTGCGTGCCGTCGGGTGGTGCCGGCTCTTCCTGTCTCGAATAGTTGCACAGTTATTATTTATTATTATAATTATTAGCAGTAGTTGTGGTTAACCCTGACTTGCCTGGGCACCCCCCCCCCCGTCCCTCTCGGGACAGGTGCCTCCAGGCTCATTGGCTGCTCCTTAAACACCATCAACATTCGGCTCCCTTGACACCGGCGACACAAACCGCCTCGCCTCGGCTTGTTCTGTGTGCCTGTGTGTGTGTGTGCCTGTGTGTGTGCCTGTGTGTGTGCGTTGGGGAGCGGTGGTATAGTGGTTAGCGCGCTGCACTATGAACCCGGCAACACAGGTTCGATTCCCGCTCACGGCCAACACCAGTGACGATTATCTGAACCGGTCCCGGGCCTCCCCTAGATCGACTCAGCCTCAAATGAGTACCTGGTGTCGTGTGTAAACATCGCCACCGGGGAGACAAAGGCGGTCGGGCGTGGTGCTGGCCACCCACCCTCTCGTATACTATTCCGGTCTTCATAGGTGCTCGCTAACAGCACTTGCCCCTATAGTCTGTTAAGGCTATATGGGGGATCTTTGTGTGTGCCTTGTGTGCATGTGTGTGCGTTGGGGGGCAGCGGTGTAGCGACTAGCGCACTGCGCTACGAACCCGGGTTCGATTCCCGCTCACAGCCAACACCAGTGACGATTATTTGAACCGGTCTTGGGCCTCCCCTAGGCTGACTCGGCCTCAAATGAGTATCTAGCGCGATGTGTTAAAACATTTCCACTAATGAGACAAAGGCGGTCTGGCATGTGCCGTGCCGGCCTTCATATGTGCTAACAGCACTTGCCCCAACAGTTTGTTAATGCTATACGGGGGATCTTTGTTCTTATTGTCGCTGTGTGGTCTGGCCGGTTGACGCTAGGCGGATGATGATCATGATGATTGCCTTCTAATTAACCCCGGAGCGGGGGTTTGAGTCCCACACGAGGAGCCGCCCTCGGACTTTCACTCTCCACACATCTCTCGGTGTCGGTGGCTGCTAAACTTGGAACGTCGTCAAAATTATCATGATGCTTCATCCATCACCGCCCATCATCCATCACGGTCATAGCCATCCCATCATCCATCATCACCACCACCATCATCCATCATCACCACCACTACTACCCATCATCCATAATCAGCCCGGAAAATCGCAAGTGTCCCGGTGTCTGTAAACTTTGTCCATATCCATCGTTATCATCCCTCTGCCCTATGAAGAGGCTGCCCCCACTACACCTGTGCGTTTGTATTCGTGCAGGTCCATGTGTGCATGTGACTCGTGCGTGTGACTCGTGCGTGCGTATGTTTGTGTGCACGCGTGTGTTTGTGTGCACGCGTGGATGCACAATTGTGCGCCTGCATGCGTGGGCGTCGCAGCGTCGGCGTGCAGTCGCGATTGTCTGCGAGCTTGCGCACCTGCCCAACTGAGCGCGCGCGTGCGTAGGCGTGCGCATGCTGGATGGCGAGGTGACGGACATGGTGGAGGCCACGGCGCTCAGCGTCAACCCGCAGCACATCGACGTGTACAGCGCCAGCTGGGGTCCCGACGACGACGGTCGCACCGTGGACGGGCCGGCCACGCTCGCTCGCCGGGCCCTCGAGACCGGCATCCGCAAGGTACACGGACCCCCACGGAATCCCACAGACCCCACACAGACCCCCACAGACCCCCACGGACCCCCCCCCTCCAGGCCCCACACTGACCCCCACAGATCCCCCCCCCTGGCCCCACACTGACCCCCACAGACCCCCCTCCCCCTGGCCCCCACGCGGGGAGTCTGCACCTGGCCAGGGAGTCTGGGGAGTCTCGTGGCACTCGGCAACCACCCTGGGTGAGATTAGAGAGGAAATAGACTTCTGTGTTTGTGTGCGTACTTGTGTGTTTGTTTGTGTGTATAGTCCTTTGTAATTGCTGTGTATAGTCAGCACGTGGACATGCACGTGTGTGTATAGTACCACGAGGAACACTAAACCATGGTCCGCGTAACTTTGCACTGCCCCAAATAAACATTTGAAGGGGCGCTGGGTGAGTGGCTGTGTCTGCAATTCACCAACTCCTAGTGCGTAGCGGCCTTAACGGACCCCGATCAACGCCGTCTATGACCAGCAGCCCACATTGTGATCCTGCTGCTGCTGCTGCTGCTGCTCTTGATGCTGCTGTTGCTGCTTTTGCTGCACCCGCGCGATGCGCCTACCGGTGGCAGATTTTATGGCTCCATCGTCGAGTCTGAAGCAGACTTCCAGCGAGCTCGCCGCGTGTGTCGTCAGCGTGGCGAATTTCGCGATGCACTTGGGCTCGTAGAAGCGTGCGATAACAAACGCTCAGACTGTTCTGACTCGCTTAGAACCGAGTCTCCTAACGAGTTTGCTCTGCATCGACCCAACGCGACGGCGTCACCCTCCAGCGCCACTGAGCCGTGCCATGCTCGTGTCGCGTGCCCAGGGCCGGGGCGGTCTCGGATCCATCTACGTGTGGGCCTCGGGCAACGGCGGGCGCAGCCGCGACCACTGCTCGTGCGACGGCTACACCAACAGCATCTTCACCATCTCCATCTCGAGCTCCACGGAGAGCGGCAAGAAGCCCTGGTATCTGGAGGAGTGCGCCTCTACGCTGGCCACCACCTACAGCAGCGGCGAGGCCTATGACCGCAAGATCGTGAGTGGAGCCTCCACCACCTCCATCAGAGACCAAACACAGACGCGTTTTCCCTGTCAGCCCGAGGTCCGTTATCAGCACTGTGCAGTATCCTGCAGGAGAGGTCAACGCAATAACAACCAGAGCTCAGTGTTAAACGTTGCACCGAACGTTGCGGGCCGAGTTGGGGGTGCGAGGGTTGGGTTCACAGCGTGCACGCATCTTCAGCCGTGCGTCTGTGTGTGTCGCCGTGGCGTAGTCGGTGCTGTCTATAGGGGGTTGCGGGGCCCTGACCCCTTCAAACTAAACCGCAGTATTACAACTGACACCGTGACCTCAAAGCGCGGGGCCCGGGGCGGTCGCCCCAATTCGCCGTATCCTGGGGACGGCTTTGGGCGTAGCTATCGGGAGCGCAGGCCGCAATAGGCAAGCGTGCGTGAGTGTCGGTGTGGCACATTGGGGGGCACAGGCGGGATATCTTCCAGTCATCTAGTCGGTCAGGCCACGGCACCTGGGTATTGTCCCGTGACCTGCCAACAAGCAACCCTTCGACGCTCCACGTGGCCTCAAGGCGCACCTATTCTGGTACAAGCACCGCCACTCGGTGGCGAACGGCGGACGTTGTTCCAGAGGTCGACGGGGCCGCGTGTGCGTCTGCGAGCGTGGCTGGCGCCACCGTCTGCCGGGGCCTTGTCGTTGTTCACGCGGCCACTGAGCACGGTCGCCCACGTGAGGACGACGACGTGACGCGGGCCAGCGACAAACAGCCCCCCGCGTGCTTTGCGCGAGCGTAGATCACGACGGACCTGCGGCAGAAGTGCACGGACGGCCACACGGGCACCTCGGCGTCTGCGCCCATGGCGGCCGGGATCATCGCCCTTGCCCTCGAGGCCAAGTGAGTGGGCGGGGGCGGGCGGGGGGGGGTGCAGGTTTGGTTTCGAGTTGAGCCAGGCAAGGACTTAAGAGACCAGGGGAGGAGACTAATTTGCAAGAGTTACCTGGGTCACCAAAGTTATAAAGGCACATGTGCACGTGCGTGCGTACTTGCATGCGAGACGTGTGCGTGGGTGTGTGAGGGTGCGCACGCGTGAAGGGGTGTGCGTGGTGCAGAGTGTGAGCGCAATGGTGTAAGTGTGAGGGTTGGTGTATCTGCCACTCCTAATCACATCTGTCAGTCAACACCATAACACCTGGGTCTATCCCACTGACCTCCTGCCAGCGATGTTTCCACCGCTTCACGTGGAATCAATGAGGGGGCATGCGAGCTGGCACAATCGCCGTGGTGACATCACCGTCACGTATTGCCAAGATGTGGTTCCTGTTGCTGATGTTATTGGAGTTTGAGCGTTTGCATGGATGTGTGATGTGCCTGTAGGGGTGTGTGTGTGTACTTGTGTGTGGGGAGCGGTGGGGTAGTGGTTAGCGCGACGCTGCACTATGAACTCGGCGACCCGAGTTCGATTCCCGCTCACAACCAACACCGGTGACGATTATCTGAAACCAGTCCTGGGCCTCCCCTAGGTCAACTAGAATTTACACGAGTACCTGGTGTATAAACATCACCATGAGAGAGACAAACATGGCCGGGCATGGTTGCTGGCCAGCCACCCCCTCGTCCTGACCTTCATCGGTGCTACTCGCTAACAAAACTTGCCCCAACAGTCCGTTAAAGGCTATACAGGGGATCTTTGTCTTTGTTGTGCGTGCGTTCAGCCCCGGGCTGACGTGGCGCGACGTGCAGCACATCGTGGTGAAGACGTCGCGCTCAAACAACCTCCACGCTCCCGACTGGAAAACCAACGGGGCCGGACACCGGGGTACCACACACACTCGCACACACACACACACGTACACACGCGCACACACGCACACGCACGCACACACACTCGCACACACACACGCACGCACGCACACACGCACACACACACACGCACACACGCACACACACGCGCACAAAACAAAGAAACAAAGATCCCCCATATAGACTGAACTGACTGTTGGGGCGAGTGCTGTTAGCGAGAACCTATGAAGGCCGGCACGGGATACGAGGGGGTGGGTGGCCAGCACCACGCCCTGTGGTCTTCGTCTCCCTAGTGACGATGTTTACACACTGCACCAGGTACTTATTTGAGGCCGAGTCGACCTAGGGGAGGCCCAGGACCGGTTCCGATATGTGTCACTGCATGTACACACACACGCACACACACGCACACACGCACGCACTACGTGCACAGTGTGCACCACACACACGTAGGCACAGCGGCAGAGCGAGCAACTTGCAGTCAGAAGGCTCAAATCCTGCTTGGGGGTTGACTCAGCGCATCATCATCATCATTATCCATCTGGGGGTCAATAAAATCAGTACCACTTTGAAGGGCAGTTAAAAGTAGTTGTATATACTTGCCTCCGACATAGGAATATCGAATTTCCAGCACTGGCTCTAAGCTCTGACTAGAAGATGTGCACCACCTCAAGTAACCACATTCACTGCTTGTACCTCTTACCCGTGGTCCCCCCCCCCCCCACCTTGCCCCCACAGTGAGCCACCTGTACGGGTTTGGGCTGATGGACGCGGGCGCCATGGTGATGGAGGCGGAGAAATGGCGGCCGCTGCCACCGCAGCACGTGTGCGTCGAGTCGGCGGAGCGCAGCAACCGGTCGGTGCCTCCAGCGCCAGCTCGCTCGCCCCACTCACCCCACTTACCCCACTCACCCCACTCACCAGCGCCGGCACCGACACGCTCACCCCACTCACCCTCACCAGCACCAGCACGCTCACCCCACTCACCCTCACCAGCACCGGCACGCTCACCCCACTCACCCTCACCAGCACCGGCACGCTCACCCCACTCACCCCCACCAGCACTGGCACACTCACCCCACTCACCAGCACCGGCACACTCACCCCACTCACCCCCATCAGCACCGGCACTCACCCCACTCACCAGCACCGTCTCGCTCACCACACTCACCCTCACAAGCACCGTCATGCTCGCCCCACTCACCCTCACCAGCACCGTCACGCTCGCCCCACTCACCCTCACCCTCACCAGCACCGTCACGCTCGCCCCACTCACCCTCACCAGCACCGTCACGCTCGCCCCACTCACCCTCACCAGCACCGTCTCGCTCGCCCCACTCACCCTCACCAGCGCTGTCTCGCTCGCCCCACTCACCAGCACCGTCTCGCTCACCCCACTCACCCCACCAGCGCCGTCTCGCTCGCCCCACTCACCCTCACCAGCGCTGTCTCGCTCGCCCCACTCACCAGCACCGTCTCGCTCACCCCACTCACCCTCACCAGCACCGTCTCGCTCGCCCCATTCACCCTCACCAGCGCTGTCTCGCTCGCCCCACTCACCAGCACCGTCTCGCTCACCCCACTCACCTTCTCCAGCACCGGCTCGCTCACCCCACTCACCAGCACCGTCTCGCTCACCCCACTCACCCTCCGCAGCACCGTTTCGCTCACCCCACTCACCCCACCAGCACCGACACGCTCACCCCACTCACCCTCACCAGCGCTGTCTCGCTCGCCCCACTCACCAGCACCGTATCGCTCACCCCACTCACCCTCACCAGCACCGTCTCGCTCACCCCACTCACCTTCTCCAGCACCGGCTCGCTCACCCCACTCACCAGCACCGTCTCGCTCACCCCACTCACCCTCCGCAGCACCGTTTCGCTCACCCCACTCACCCCACCAGCACCGACACGCTCACCCCACTCACCCTCACCAGCACCGTCTCGCTCACCCCACTCACCAGCACTGTCTCGCTCACCCCACTCACCCCACCAGCGCCGTCTCGCTCACCCCACTCACCCCACCAGCACCGTCTCGCTCACCCCACTCACCCTCACCAGCACCGTCTCGCTCACCCCACTCACCCCACCAGCACCGTCTCGCTCACTTCACTCACCCTCACCAGCACCGTCTCGCTCACCCCACTCACCCCACTCACCCCACCAGCACCGTCTCGCTCACCCCACTCACCCCACCAGCACCGTCTCGCTTACCCCACTCACCCCACCAGCACCGTCTCGCTCACCCCACTCACCCCACCAGCACCGTCTCGCTCACCCCACTCACCCTCACCAGCACCGTCTCGCTCACCCCACTCACCCCACTCACCCCACCAGCACCGTCTCACTCACCCCACTCACCCCACCAGCACCGTCTCGCTCACCCCACTCACCCCACCAGCACCGTCTCGCTCACCCCACTCACCCCACCAGCACCGTCTCGCTCACCCCACTCACCCCACTCACCCCACCAGCACCGGCATGCTCACCCCACTCACCAGCACCGTCTCGCTCACCCCACTCACCCTCATCAGCGCCGTCTCGCTCACCCCACTCACCCCCACCAGCACCGGCTCGCTCACCCCACTCACCCCCATCAGCACCGTCTCGCTCACCCCACTCACCCTCACCAGCACCGTCTCGCTCACCCCACTCACCCCTACCATCACCGTCTCGCTCACCCCCCTCACCCTCACCAGCACCGTCTCGCTCACCCCACTCACCCCCATCAGCACCGTCTCGCTCACCCCACTCACCCCACCAGCACCGTCTCGCTCACCCCACTCACCCCACTCACCCCACCAGCACCGTCTCGCTCACCCCACTCACCCCACTCACCCCACTCACCCCACCAGTACCGTCTCGCTCACCCCACTCACCCCACCAGCACCGTCTCACTCACCCCACTCACCCCACTCACCCCACCAGCACCGTCTCGCTCACCCCACTCACCCCACTCACCCTCACCAGCACCGTCTCGCTCACCCCACTCACTCCACTCACCCCGCCAGCACCGTCTCGCTCACCCCACTCACCCTCACCAGCACCGTCTCGCTCACCCCACTCACCCCACCAGCACCGTCTCGCTCACCCCACTCACTCCACTCACCCCACCAGCACCGTCTCGCTCACCCCACTCACCCCACTCACCCCACTCACCCCACCAGCACCGTCTCGCTCACCCCACTCACCCTCACCAGCACCGTCTCGCTCACCCCACTCACCCCAAGCACCGTCTCGCTCACCCACTCACCCCACCAGCACCGTCTCGCTCACCCCACTCACCCCACCAGCACCGTCTCGCTCACCCCACTCACCCCACCAGCACCGTCTCGCTCACCCCACTCACCCCACTCACCCCACCCGCACCGGCATGCTCACCCCACTCACCAGCACCGTCTCGCTCACCCCACTCACCCTCATCAGCGCCGTCTCGCTCACCCCACTCACCCCCACCAGCACCGGCTCGCTCACCCCACTCACCCCCATCAGCACCGTCTCGCTCACCCCACTCACCCTCACCAGCACCGTCTCGCTCACCCCACTCACCCCTACCATCACCGTCTCGCTCACCCCACTCACCCTCACCAGCACCGTCTCGCTCACCCCACTCCCCCCCATCAGCACCGTCTCGCTCACCCCACTCACCCCACCAGCACCGTCTCGCTCACCCCACTCACCCCACTCGCCCCACCAGCACCGTCTCGCTCACCCCACTCACCCCACTCACCCCACTCACCCCACCAGTACCGTCTCGCTCACCCCACTCACCCTCACCAGCACCGTCTCGCTCACCCCACTCACCCCACCAGCACCGTCTCACTCACCCCACTCACCCCACTCACCCCACCAGCACCGTCTCGCTCACCCCACTCACCCCACTCACCCTCACCAGCACCGTCTCGCTCACCCCACTCACTCCACTCACCCCACCAGCACCGTCTCGCTCACCCCACTCACCCTCACCAGCACCGTCTCGCTCACCCCACTCAACCCACCAGCACCGTCTCGCTCACCCCACTCACTCCACTCACCCCACCAGCACCGTCTCGCTCACCCCACTCACCCCACTCACCCCACCAGCACCGTCTCGCTCACCCCACTCACCCTCACCAGTACCGTCTCGCTCACCCCACTCACCCCACCAGCACCGTCTCACTCACCCCACTCACCCTCACCAGCGCCGTCTCGCTCACCCCACTCACCTCCGCCAGCGCCGGCTTGCTCACCCCACTGGTGCCTGCAGCTACCTCTTTGCCAGCCACTTCCAGTCACTTCCTGTCGAGTGAAGCGGCAGAAGCAGATGGTCCCACGTGCTCTCACACTAATTCCAGGCCATCTTGTGGCCCAGAGAGTTTCAGAAATCTCTGCGTGATCCACAAACCTCTGCTGTTGGTGCTGTATGTTGGTGCTGTCTGTTGGTGCTGCTGGTGCTGTTGTTGGTGCAGCTGGTGCTGTTTGTTGGTGCTGTTGGTGCTGTCTGTTGGTGCTGTTGGTGCTGTCTGTTGGTGCTGCTGGTGCTGTCCGTTGGTGCTGTTGGTGCTGTCTGTTGGTGCTGTTGGTGCTGTCTGTTGGTGCTGTTGGTGCTGTCTGTTGGTGCTGCTGGTGCTGTCTGTTGGTGCAGTCTGTTGGTGCTGTCTGTTGGTGCTGTTGGTGCTGTCTGTTGGTGCTGTTGTTGGTGCTGTCTGTTGGTGCTGCCTGTTGGTGCTGCTGGTGCTGTTTGTTGGTGCTGTTGTTGGTGCTGTTTGTTGGTGCTGTTGGTGCTGTCTGTTGGTGCTGCTGGTGCTGTCTGTTGGTGCAGTCTGTTGGTGCTGTCTGTTGGTGCTGTTGGTGCTGTTGTTGGTGCTGTTTGTTGGTGCTGTTGGTGCTGTCTGTTGGTGCTGTTGTTGGTGCTGTCTGTTGGTGCTGCCTGTTGGTGCTGCTGGTGCTGTTTGTTGGTGCTGTTGTTGGTGCTGTTTGTTGGTGCTGTTGGTGCTGTCTGTTGGTGCTGCTGGTGCTGTCTGTTGGTGCAGTCTGTTGGTGCTGTCTGTTGGTGCTGTTGGTGCTGTTGTTGGTGCTGTTTGTTGGTGCTGTTGGTGCTGTCTGTTGGTGCTGCTGGTGCTGTCTGTTGGTGCAGTCTGTTGGTGCTGTCTGTTGGTGCTGTTGGTGCTGTCTGTTGGTGCTGTTGTTGGTGCTGTCTGTTTGTGCTGCCTGTTGGTGCTGCTGGTGCTGTTTGTTGGTGCTGTCTGTTGGTGCTGTTTGTTGGTGCTGTTTGTTGGTGCTGCTGGTGCTGTCTGTTGGTGCTGTTGGTGCTGTCTGTTGGTGCTGCTGGTGCTGTTTGTTGGTGCTGCTGGTGCTGTTTGTTAGTGCTGCTGCAGCAGCAGGTGCTGGGAGCCGCTGGGGAGGGACGAGCTTGGGTTGTGCAGACAGAACGGCGGCGGGAGGGAGGGGGGGGTCTAGAGACGAAACGGAAAACAAAACGAGGAATGCGTCTGGGGGCCGCAGCCTTGGCCTTGACTGCCTTGGCGCTGGGCCTCGCTCGGTGCTGGATCGAGGCCCCGGTGCTTGGAATCGTCCTGGGGGGGGGGGGGGGGCATAGCCACGGCAGCCCACACCTGTGTCCGTCGTCTGTGACGTTGTACGAAGCCGCATGCACACGGACCAATCGGATTATGAGATGCACCCGCCCCGCCCCCCAACTTATGCTTTAACTTAACTTGCAGAGGGCGTGATGATAATCTTTGGCAGAAGGCCTCAAGGTTGCATTTTTTCAGTGTCCTGCATTGCGATGCTTGGCCAATAATTTTGTAAATAGAGACTTGCCTTTTGTTGGAGTGCCCGGAGAAAATCCGCCACGCAACGATTCACAGACTGCACGAGTCTGCGGTGCTGTCCCCTGGCAGTACAACAAATCTTGCAACAAAGGCAAAAAGAAAGCCGGCATAGCCCTAACAGACTGTAGGGGAAAGTGCTGTCAGCGAGCACCTACGACGGCCAGCACGGTACACGAGGAGTGGGTGGCGAGCACCACGCCGGACCGCCTTTGTCTCCCCGGTGGCGATGTTTACACACCGCACCAGGTACTCATTTGAAGCGGAGGCCCAGGACCGGTTAAGATAATCATTACTGGTGTTGGCGGTGAGCGGGAATCGAACTGGGGTCGTTGGGTTCGAAGCGCAGGGCACTAACCACTATACTATCGCTCCCCACTAATCTCACAGCACTCGCTCACATCCGCACGTGCTACCAAGCGCCAGATCGCAGGCGTTGTTCATCATGGCACCTTGTCGGTAGCGGGGGGGGGGGAGGTTGAGTTCTCCCCCACCCTTCCGCCACTGGCCCCGTGCCTGCCAGCTGCACCGACCGTGCGGTGAGCGGCGTGGCCGTGGTGCCGCGCCGCCAAGTCCGCCGCGGTTCGGCACCGATTGCCGCGCGTCGACGTGGCATGGCGCTTGACGCCGTGCGCGGTGCGGTTGCTTGCGGCAGGCTCATCCGATCGAGCCAGACCCTCACGGCCGTGCACCAGGCCACGGGCTGCGCCGACAACGCGGTGCAGCGCGTCGTCTTCCTGGAGCACGTGGTGGTGCGCGTCACCATCTCCCACCCGCGTCGCGGCGACCTCTCCATCTACCTCACGTCGCCCTCCGGCACCAAGTCCCAGCTGCTGGCCAAGAGGTGCTTCCTCAATGCGCGACGGTCTCTCTTGCGACGCGGGTTGCTTTTGCACCGATTTCTATTTGCTTCGCTGCTGTGGTTTTACTTTTTTGTCATTTGCTTTGGACCTTGTTGGTGACCCGGGTCACTCTATCCCCCTCGTTTGGTGAAACACAATCAAGTCGACGCGCTGTGGAGTTTGGGCTTCAGTGCGGAACGCCACCTGCCGTGAACTCCACTGCGTGCGCACGTGCTACACGACGCGGGAGCGTCTCTCCTCGCACGTCAATGTGATCGTTCCACTCGTTCCACTCGTTTACCCGGGAACGCCTCACTGAGTCTCAAGACTCTTCTTCAGGAGGGTCCTGTCAGGCTTTCACAGCTGGGGGGCGATGATTGCTGCGCATTTCCCAATTAAGCAATTTTGCGAGTAATTTTTCGATTTTGGCAAAGTTGGACCACGATGCCGGCACACTATGGTTTGCTCTCTTCGTACGATGCCACTTAACATCCACCGACAAGCAGACGTGCGGTGGTGTTCCGGCTCGTACACCCACAGCATTAACCGGGGTGGCCGCCGGATTGGGGCCATGAACTCTTGCAACGACGAGCGGCGAGCGCGCTGCCGCTGGTCGCGTCACGAGCGCGGCGGTGATGTCACTTCCACGTAGCAGAAAATTACCGCGGTCGTGGTGGTTGTGGTTGTTGTGTGGGAGCCAGGGCCTTTGACAACTCCCAGGAGGGCTTCAAGAACTGGGAGTTCATGACGTCGCACTGCTGGGGAGAGAGAGCGGCCGGCACGTGGACGCTGGAGATCCACGACAACCCCTCCAACTACTTCCGCAACCCCCGCGTGCTGGGTGAGCCTGCCGCCCGCAACCACTAAGGCCACGACCGCGACGACCGCGACGATGGCAACGACGGCCAGCATCGGTGACGAATGTCTGAATCTGTCGACGCAGTCCCAAATGAGCACCTGTGCGGTGTGTAATATCGGCACCGGCCTTCATAGGTGCCGCTCGCTGAAGGCACTCGCCCCGACGGCTTGTCAAGGCCACACGAGGGATCTCCGCCTCTGCGTGCGCGTGCCAGGCAAGCTGAAGGAGTGGTCCCTGATCCTGCACGGCACGGCGGAGCCCCCCTACACGTGGCAGGGCGGCGCGGGGGGCCCTGCAGGGAAGGTGGAGCGCGACCGCTCGCCCGAGCCGGCCAACCCCACGGAGCACGCGGCGACGGCGCACGAAGCCGAATACGAGGACTACTCGGAGGAGACCGAGTACAGTGGTGATGCCGCCCCTCCCCCCACCCCATGCTCCCCCACGAGCCGTGCCCCCACTCTGCATCACCATGGTCCAATAAGGGACAGGTGGCTCGGGTTAGCAGGACTTAGCCCCTGCAAATGTAGTCATTTAAGGAAAACCTCAACGTATGTGTCAATAGCACCGTGGCTTTGAAATTATTTTCAGACAATGGCCCGTCACAGCACAGTCAATATCTATAGCCTCCCTATTTATAAGCTATGATGAAGGGGCTATTGTCCCTTCATCATAGCTGCCCGTCACCATTTCGGACACGAATTCAAAATCAAGAAAAAATTATTTAAAACCGTAGTTCAGCCCCCGAAGGGCAATACTCGTCTCTGCGTGTCCTCTTCCATCTCCCGAACGTCCGCCAACATGAGTGGCGAGCGATATCCAACCCCGTTCTGGGCCACTCCTTGATCAGTTCAGCCTTAAATGAGTACCTCGTACCAGTGGCGTAGCTAGGATATTTTGTGCCCGGGGACGAACTATAAAATTGGCGCCCCCCCCCCCCCCCCCCCCGTTTAATCACATACCAAAATGTAATTAGATGACATGTAGGCTGTGTGTGGCGGGATATATAAACTTTTAGATTAAGGTGTAGATTTGTGCAGTAGTTTCAGGCTGCCGCGCCCGCCGCAATAAGTTATAATGTAACGTTGTAAGCCTCATTTTGGCGCCCCTTTACCTTGGCGCCCGGGGACATGTGTACCCCCCTGCCCCCCCCCTAGCTACGCCTCTGCCTCGTACCGTCTATAAAACATACGTCAACATGAGCATTTGGGTGTCGATCTGGCCACACTCCTGCCTTGTACGCTACGCTGGTAGTAATAGGCGCTCGCAAACAGCATTGGCGTGCGTGCCGGTGCTTATGTACGTGTGCGCGCGTGTGTGTGTGTGTGTGCGTGTGTGTGCGCGCAAGCAGGGCTGTGTCATGCGGAGTGCGACAGCCAGGGCTGTGACGGCCCGGGCGAGGACCAGTGCATGAGCTGCGCCCGCTGGAGCCTGCGGCTGCGTGGCGGCGGGAGGTGAGTCTCACGAGTTGCCACTGCTGCCCCCTCCCCCACGGCCACCTCGCACCCTCCGCTCGCCTCCTCGATGGTCGTGGGTCGTGGGCGGCGAGTCGTGCGCTGGGCCACGCCAGCGTCTCGCGGTGTCTCCCGGCTCGTGCGTCGCGCGCTGGCAACGCCTTGTTGTTTCTGAGCGCCCGCTCGTGTCCCCCTCCCCACCCCGTCTGTGCCGCCCGTCCCCGGCGCGCGCAGGAAGTGCCTGTCGGAGTGCCCGGTCGGCTTCTTCGGCGACGGCGACACGCGGCGGTGCCGGCGGTGCGCGCGCGAGTGCCGGGCGTGCTCCGGCGCCGGCATCGAGCGCTGCTCCGAGTGCCGCACCGGATACTTCCGGCAGGAGGGGCCGGGCCCGCAGTGCGTGGCCGCCTGCAGCGACGGATTCTACCTGGACACAGGTGCGTGATGCCCATCGTCGTCGTCAGCCATGGTCCATCCACTGCTGGACGAAGGTCTCCCCAAGCCGCCACCGCTCCCACCTCCTCTCACGACACCTTCCTCGCAAGGATCTTGCGGCATTTGAAACAATGGCTGTGGTTTTTCAACCCCCCTCCCTCCCCCCCGCCCCCACCCCTTGCAGCGGCAATGATGTGCCGGCGGTGCACCGAGAGCTGCGAGCGCTGCGTGGGGGCGGCCGAGCGCTGCACGATGTGCCGCAACGGGCTCAGGTGAGCGAAGGCGACGTCGTGCGGGGGGGGGGGGGTCGTGTAGCCGAGATTAAATCGGTACGTATTGGTGCGTGTGTACCCGCACGATGTGCGTGTGTGTGTCGGCCTTAGTAGGCCGCTCGCATACACCACTTGCGTTTGTGTAACTTGTCACCGGATGAATCGCTGCTGCCCAACAACGATGGCAGCCTTTGTCTCTCTGTCGCGTGCGAGCTCTTCCACCGCAAGCCCTGCGTGTTCAATTTGACAAAGCGTCCGTCCACTCTGGCAGCCACTGCCCGTGACGTTCGCCTGCCGCTCTCGTCTCCGTTGCAAGGCGGTGCTCGTAACGAGCACGGTCACGGGCGCTGCCTGGCGCTGGTGTCACCCTGATCGTTCACAGCTCCTCATTGCTTCATTTGGACTCTCCCCGCGATCTGACGTGGGCGAGGAGGAGGAGGATTGACGCCGGTGAAGTTCGTAGATTCGGCCCCTGGCCCCGCGCTCGCTCAGCTTCGGATGCATCCAGCTCGCCGTCACGTAACACCCGTGGTTTTGTCACCGCACCCCTCCCATCCCCCCATCGTACCGTGTCCTCGCAGCCTCCACGGCTCCATGTGTGTGCCCAAGTGCCAGGAGAGGACCTACTTCAACCTGCAGGAGACGCGCTGCGAGCCCTGCCACCCGTCGTGCAACACCTGCGCAAGTAGGGCCCGCACCGACGCCTTCCACCGGCGACCTTGCGCTTCATGTCAGCCGCAACGATTAGCTGATCAGAACCTGGTTCCTGGAATTATTTCGGCGTGCCAGATCCACCTCGCCTCATTCTGTACCTCGTTGTACCCTACATTCTGGTCAACCTCACAGGATTGTCGGATTTTCTGGTACAGTAATGCAGGATTGTAAACGATAGCGGGTAGTGCCTTGCGCCCATAGACCCTTACCTTGAAGCCAGCCTGGAAGTGTTCCGCAAAGTCTCGAGTGAGAAACAAACCCGCGCCTCCGGCTCATCAAGGCCGAACCTTTTTGGTCACGAATGTACAAAACGGTACAGATGGAATCGTACAATTTGGAATTATACAGCTTCTCAATACAACTGCATCTAAGATGCTGTACAAAAACAAGCATGGCATGGCAATCATGTGTATGGTTTTATATATATAACAAAAAATATTGTCGTAAATGTATGCTAGAGAAAAGGCAATCGGTCATAAGCAAAAAAGAAGTGTCATTTCTTAAACCTGGACCTGACCAGGGGCGGGGAATCGACAGCATTGGTGGCTAGGGGCAGAGAGTTACATACTTTTTTGGGGAGCAGCAGCAGGGAAGGAAGAGCAAATGTAGTGATTTTCCATCTCTTTCTCTGACCACCTCGTCCCGTGCTGGTCTCACGCAGCCACTAATCAATCTCACGCCACCTGCCGGCCAAGGTCACGCGCTACGCCATCTCGCATTCGAGAGGTCTGCACCCCCCCCCCCCCCTGCTAAGCGGATACTTGACCTTTGACCCAACAATTATGTGAATCATTATTTTACACTCCTCACGCGGGATAGAGCGAAAGGAGGGTCCAAGACAACAATGTTGATGGCTCTTTCCTCTCTGGATTCCTTGCACCCACCAGCGATCCCTGGGCTCTCATTTCCACCTTTTGGAGGCCCCTGAAGCCAGAAAGCACTGCTTGGCTCCCTGCTAAAGCCTCCCCATGCATCCCTAAGAATGGTCAGGCCCTCGGCCTCCTCGTGACCCCGTGACCTCGTGACGCGATCTCTCCGCGTGCCAAGTGCGCTCCTTCATGCGCCGTGTGCGCTCGTGTGCACGTACTGGCACAGGTAGCGCAAATGATAATCATCTTTTGATTTAAAGCTTTCATGACTGCAGGGATTCATATTCTTGGTTCTTTCGGTAAAGTCACGTAGAAGGGAAACAATACAATAATACAAATATAAAACATTATTTTTTTTATTTTTTTTATTTTGTGACTTTACCGAAAGAACCAAGAATATGACAATCATTTGTCGATCAACCCGTTACACCTGGGTCTGTCCCCAGCCAGCGAGCATTCTACACTTCACGTGATGGCATCAGTGGACTTAGCCTGCCACAAGCGCCATGGTGAATTCACCAGCACTTAGTGGTGAATGGCGGCTGTTGTTCATGGGTGTGTGCATGCCTACGTGTGTGATGCATGTGAGTGTGCGTATGTACGCGTGGGGAGTGGTGGCGCAGTGGTTAGTGCACTGTGCTGCACACCCAAGTTAACATCAGTGGCAAATATCTGAAGCAGTTGTGGGCAGCCTGCCCTAGGCCGATGCAACCTTTAAAATAAGTACCTGGTGCAGTATGTCAGCATCAGCACGGGGGAGATTAAGATAACTGGGCTTGGTTCTGGCCACACACCCGCCAACCTATCCCCATCGACCTCATGTGCCGCACCGGTCCTTCATAGGCGCTCGCGGACAGCACTTGCCCCAGCAGTCTGTGTGTCTACACGGGGGGTCTTTGTATTTGTTTGTGGTCCCCAGCCGGGGGGGAGTACTCGTGCCTGAAGTGTGCGGCCGGCTACCTGAGGCAGGACGGGATCTGCGTGCCGGACTGCAGCCCCAGCTACTACCGCGAGGAGGTGGAGGAGGGCGCCGAGCCCAGCTGCGACAAGTACGAGCGCCCTGCGCAAGCAGGCACCCTGCGCACAATGGCACCAGCAGCACGCAGACACCCGCCGCACACACACGCACTCCCTACGTAAATGCGCCATACACGTAACCCATGCACACAGCCACCCTGTCTACACATTGCCATCCTGCATGTAGGCCGCATTTAGAACCACCCCGAACGTGCTGCACCCCGTACGCAACGCAGAGCACGAGTTCTGTGGGACGTGTGCCCGCCTGCAGGTGCGAGGTGAGCTGCGTGACGTGCAGCGGACCCACGGATCGCAGCTGCACCAGCTGCAGCGAGGGCCAGAGCCTGGAGGCCGGGGCGTGCGTGGCCGTGTACACCTGCCGCGACTGTACGAGCACCACGCCGACAGCGCACCTCGCGCACCGCCTCGCGCACCCCCAGCCCGTCGCGCACGCACGCCCTAATCTCTCCCCCGCCCGCCCCCGTTGTGCGCAGCGAGCGGAGAGACGGTGAACACCAGCTTCTGCTACCTGGTCAAGGTGAACAACCTCTGCAGCAGGAAGGTCCTTGCAGCAGCTCTGCTGCAGGACCTGCTCCAACCTCGGCTAAGTCAAGCGGCCCTGCTGCCCGCCGTCGTCCCTTGGCCCACCGTCGCTCGCCGGCTCCACCCTCGGCCACCTCCACCGGTCGTCGCGGGGCCCGGTCCGGCGTGGGGCGTCCCACTTCCCCCGAGGGTCGAGGGACGTCTCCTCGGATTGTCCGTGGTCTCGTCGAGGCTTTCCCCTGGTTTCCCCGGGGCCTCGTGGGCGGCGGCGGTTTTGTGGGGGCGCGGGGAGGTGACAGGGCCTGCTCTTCCGGCCAGGTTTCACTTCCCGGAGAATTTTCCTCTCGGCCCTTAATGGCCAAACTTTACTAAACAACAAAAAACAACACGAGGAAATGTTTTGAACGGGGTGGAAATAAATGGCAAAAGAAATATCGGCAACAGCAGCCACGACGGAGCGAGTCGTTAAGGGGTGACGGCCCAGTGGCTCGTTTCTTTCCTTTGCTCAGGTGAGCGCCTCGGAGGGGCCGCTGGGTTGGAGCAGGCAGCGGCACCGGCTGGAGGAGGCCGTTCCGGTGCCGCCGTCGAGCCTGGCCTCTGGCTGGGCCGGGAGCCCTGCCCAGCGCCACGCTGCCCCGTCCCGGCGCCCAGGTGCACGGCGTTCAGGGGTCGGCGGCGGCGGTGGCAGCGCGCAAAATCGCAATTCCATCGCTCAGGGGCGGCTCTGCTCTCAAATGCGCCAGCTCTCTAATCACGATGATGATGATGATACGTGATAATAACCAGGGCTTGATTCAAGCTGGAGCTGTGTCCAGAGCTGAGCTCTGGGAAATACCCCACGAGAGATAGAGCCCTCTTTATAATGACGATTAGAGCAAAATTTTGGGAGGGGTGTTGGGCGGGGAAAATTCAATTGATGAGGCGGTCATACATTGCGCTGTTGCTCTAACCAGGTTTCACCGAAGCGCCATATACATACTTTGTTCTATAAATCACGAGGTCATAAGTAATCTAGAGCTAGCTGTGATTTACTCAGAAAATAAATCTATATATATAAATATGTATTGTATATATTTTTTTCTGTAGTGTCCTACAGAGAGCGAGCGAGAGGTGCTCTTCACTGCATTCCGCTTGTGCCGTCGCTCTGTGGAGCGTGGTTCTGGGGGTGGGGGGTGGTCGATGTGAAGAGGGGGGTAGGTGGGTGGGTCGCGGAGGGGCCGCCCGCGCGATGACCTTTCCCCGACCCCCTTTCCTCCCACCGGTCTCCATTCAAATCCGATCGGCACCTCGTGCCCCCACCCCTCGTCTCACGGCAATCAAAGCCACGGTTCGACTCGCGACTCGGTGTGGCGGGCGGGGGGGTCCCGCTTACCGTGCAGCCAATTAACTTATTAAAGTGACGTCAGCTGCACGCGGCAGGGCACAACCAAGTGGCGGACTGCGACGTCCTCGTGTTAGGGGTTCCGCTCTGCTGTATTATTTTGGGAGCGTTCACTTCGCGAGAGATTAATGCCAAGTACGACGACCAGATTCCATTTTTAATTATAGCCTTTTTTGTTTATTATTATTTTACATGTCCGTGGTGTTTGTATAGAAAATGTTATTATTGTTATTATTGTATTGTAGGTGAATATTAGACGATGTATTAATTAGGCTATTTCACACGAAACTCAAATAAATGAATAAGGTGGTGACTCGACGTCGCTGTGTCACGCGCGGAGCAGAGGAGTACGTGGATCAGAGGTGGGGAGTGCGTGGGTCAGGGGTGGGGTGTGCGTGGGGCAGAGGTGGGTGTGCGTGGGTCAGGGGTGGGGAGTGCGTAGGTCAGGGGTGGGGTGTGCGTGGGTCAGGGGTGGGGAGTGCGTGGGGCAGGGGTAGAGGGTGCGTGGGTCAGGGGTGGGGAGTGCGTGGGTCAGGGGTGGGGAGTGCGTGGGGCAGGGGTGGGGTGTGCGTGGGTCAGGGGTGGGGTGTGCGTGGGGCAGGGGTGGGGAGTGCGTGGGGCAGAGGTGAGGAGTGCGTGGGTCAGGGGTGGGGAGTGCGTGGCAGTGGGGCAGAGGTGGGGAGTGCGTGGGTCAGGGGTGGGGAGTGCGTGGGGCAGAGGTGGGGAGTGCGTGGGTCAGGGGTGGGGAGTGCGTGGGGCAGGGATGGGTGTGCGTGGGTCAGGGGTGGGGAGTGCGTGGGTCAGGGGTGGGGAGTGCGTGGGTCATAGGGTGGGGAGTGCGTGGGGCAGGGGTGGGTATGCGTGGGTCAGAGGTAGAGTGTGCGTGGGTCAGGGGTGGGGTGTGCGTGGGGCAGGGGTGGGGTGTGCGTGGGGCAGGGGTGATGATTGGGGACGTTGATGATGGTGCTGGACCCCTATGGAGGGGTTCTGTCCCCCACTGGTGTCACGTGACGTGGCGTGCTCTGGGGTCGTGGAATTCACCCCGCGGTGGAGAGGGGCGGGGGACGCGGGGGCTCTGTGACGTCAGAGCGTCGGGGGTGTGAGAAGAGTGTGCCGGCCTAAATAGGTGCTCGCTAACAACATTTGCCGCAACCGTCTGTTCAGGATTGTAGGGATGGGGGCGTTGTATTGCATGGGAGGATGAGTGTACACCCATGGACGTGTGAAACCATTTATGTGTGCGAGTGTGTGTATGGGAATGTGTGGACATGTGGAGGTGCTGGCCATCCACCCCCTCGTGTAGCGGTTCCGGCCTTATCTCGATCCTCACTAACAGAACTTGGCTCAACAGTCTCTTGAAAGGCAACACTGGAGGGGAGGGGTCTTTGTGTACGCGTGGGTGCGTGCACGTATGAGTGTGTGAGTGCCCGCGTGTGGACAAGTGAGCGTGTTCACGTTGTGGCGATGGGAGGGGTCGCATTGGCTCTTGCGAGGAGGAGGAGGGGGGGGGGTCTCGGCCACTGTAACAAACAAAACGCGACGCCGCGCACAGAGCGAGACGCACAGAGCGGGCTTTGTGCGACCGGGACACCCCTCCGTCTCCTCCTCCTCCCTCTCGCCTCTGCTCCCCCTGCTCCCCCCGAGTCCCTTGGCCCTCCTTTTCTCCTCTCCATCCCTCTCCTCCATCTCCTCCCTCTCTCTCCCATCTCCTCCGCCTCCTCCTCTCATCTATCCACCCTCTCTTCCCCCATCTCACTCTCATCCGTTGCATCCCACTTCTCCATCTCCCATGCGTCTCCCTCGCCCCTTCTACATCTCCCTTCTCTCTTCTCATCCCTCACTCGTCTCCCCTCTCATCCTTCTCTCCATCATGCGTCATCCATCCTCCACCTTCTCTCCTATTCCGAACAACCGCTCACTCTGTTCGGAACACAAGCACCTGGATCGAGTCTCGAGTGGGGGAGCAAGTGGAGAGGAGCAGGAACGCGGTTCCCATCCCATAGATCGTGCCAACGAATACACTCTGCTCTGAAGAAGGGCCATTGCCCGAAACGTCGCCTCGTATATGACGATCTCGTTGAGGGGGCAGTGCTGTTGAGATGCGTTGTGCGTCGCCACGTGCCTGGCTCGCGCTGCACGTCGGATCGTCTGCTGCCTCTTGACGCAGAGGCGACGCGACGTTTTGGGGCTCCACCCGAGTCTCGCGTGACCCCCGTGTGTGCGAGTCGGCGTTCACCACAAGTCGATGTTCACCACGAGTCGATGTTCACCACGAGTCGGTGTTCACCACGAGTCGACGTACACCACGAGTCGGTGTTCACCACGAGTCGATGTTCACCACGAGTCGATGTGCACCACGAGTCGATGTTCACCACGAGTCGGTGTTCACCACGAGTCGACGTGCACCACGAGTCGGTGTTCACCACGAGTCGATGTTCACCACGAGTCGATGTGCACCACGAGTCGATGTGCACCACGAGTCGATGTGCACGACGAGTCGATGTGCACCACGAGTCGATGTTCACCACGAGTCGATGTTCACCACGAGTCGATGTGCACCACGAGTCGATGTGCACCACGAGTCGATGTACACCACGAGTTGATGTGCACCACGAGTCGATGTGCACCACGAGTCGATGTTCACCACGAGTCGATGTGCACCACGAGTCGATGTTCACCACGAGTCGATGTACACCACGAGTCGATGTACACCACGAGTCGATGTTCACCACGAGTCGATGTGCACCACGAGTCGATGTGCACCACGAGTCGATGTGCACCACGAGTCGATGTTCACCACGAGTCGATGTTCACCACGAGTCGATGTGCACCACGAGTCGATGTTCACCACGAGTCGATGTTCACCACGAGTCGATGTGCACCACGAGTCGATGTGCACCACGAGTCGATGTTCACCACGAGTCGATGTGCACCACGAGTCGATGTTCACCACGAGTCGATGTTCACCACGAGTTGATGTGCACAGCGAGCGCCCAGACGGAGCGGTGACCCCCTCCAGGTATCAATGGGTCCTTTAAGCAGCTGGCACTCCCCACCCACGGCAACCTGGAGACGAACCATGCACTTAACGTCACACTCGGATTTAAACCAAGCGCGTGACTTCCCATCCGCGTGATGTGTCGCGAAGCGACGATGCTGCCCTGGACTTGTTTTATGTTTAGGGCTTCTTTTCAGGAGGATCCTGCGTGACTCGCTTTGCACAAATCCCCTAAACGGAGCCGCGTCGTCGTCACCTGGGGGGTTCCATGCCAGGTGCGGGTCTCCATCGGCCATCGGGGCTACACCGTGGGGTTGAGGGTTAGACTCCAGGCGCGAAATGCCAATGTCGACGTCTGATAGCAACGACGAGAGGGCTTCAGGAGAGAGGGTTCGTGGGGGTTGTGCGGCGACTCCTTTGTTGAAGAAGCACAGACTACATAGAGGTGGCTGTATGGTCCATAGTTGGGCTATACGGGGTAGAACGCGTTGGGCAGGTGATGAGAGGATGGGGGAAGCAGGGAAGGAAGACGATTTACGCCTACAACGGCGCAGCTGATTTCCTCTGCCACTCTCAGAGAGACGCCTTGATTTAACCACACGCAGGCCCAGAGGCTTGCTGTCGCAATGCAATAGCGGTACTACTCCAGCGATGACTGATTCTCGCTGAATGGAGGAGGTTTCACCGAGTCTCGGGATGAGAGGCTATAAACACTCAACAAGCTGCTGACACAGGATCGCTGGGTCTCCTACTATAACCCTGGAGATGTGGAGGGAGGGAGAGGGTCCACTGAACTTTGACCTCTTGAAAACAAACCCGCACCCCTTGACCCTAGCCCGACACGCGTCCTAATCCAAGGCGCCATCCTGGGGTCTCTGGAATGGATTCACAATCGGGAAGGATTCCAATTTGTCGAAGCTGTCCCAGCGTGGTCGCGCCGGCAATGTAACTCGCACTGCGAGCCGCCCGCGTTCACCGTGGAACACACGACGCTCGCTCATCGCCAGTCGCTGTGGAGCGTCGCGAGCGAGTGGACGCCACGCGAAGCGCCTCCTCCCCGCGCGCTGTGCGCCTCGACTCGCGCCTCGTCAGCCACGCGGCTCTCTGCGGTCACATCGGCGCGAGCCGGGCTTGTTCAGAGCGATGCTGGCGAACTGGCAGATGTTTATGGGCAATGAACCATCCCTGTGAGATTATGGCTGGTAGTTCGTCGCAAGAGTACCCGATACACGTGTGTGTGCTGTGTGGGTACTGTGTGTGTGCTGTGTGGGTACTGTGTGTGTGCTGTATGGGTACTGTGTGTGTGCTGTGTGGGTACTGTGTGTGTGCTGTGTGGGTACTGTGCGTGTGCTGTGTGGGTACTGTTGTGTGTGCTGTGTGGGTACTGTGTGTGTGCTGTGTGGGTACTGTGTGTGTGCTGTGTGGGTACTGTGTGTGTGCTGTGTGGGTACTGTGTGTGTGCTGTGTGGGTATTGTGTGTGTGTGTGCTGTGTGGGTACTGTGTGTTTGCTGTGTGGGTACTGTGCGTGTGCTGTGTGGGTACTGTGTGTGTGTGCTGTGTGGGTACTGTGTGTGTGCTGTGTGGGTACTGTGTGTGTGTGTGCTGTGTGGGTACTGTGTGTGCTGTGTGGGTACTGTGCGTGTGCTGTGTGGGTACTGTGCGTGTGCTGTGTGGGTACTGTGTGTGTGCTGTGTGGGTACTGTGTGTGTGCTGTGTGGGTACTGTGTGTGTGTGTGCTGTGTGGGTACTGTGCGTGTGCTGTGTGGGTACTTGTATGTGCTGTGTGGGTACTGTGTGTGTGCTGTGTGGGTACTGTGTGTGTGTGTGCTGTGTGGGTACTGTGTGTGTGTGTGCTGTGTGGGTACTGTGTGTGTGTGTGCTGTGTGGGTACTGTGTGTGTGCTGTGTGGGTTACTGTGTATGCGGTGCGTGTACTGCCTGTGCTGCGGGTTTTTGAGATGCTGCGAGTGGCTATGAGTCAGTGTCTGCTCACGGAGGTGTGGGTTTCATTCAGGCTGCTGCATTCCTGGGCTGACGGGAACCCAGGCTGAGGTTTAAACACAGACACAACACACACACACAGTTTACACACACACAACACACACACAGTTTACACACACACAGTTTACACACACACACACAGTTTACACACACACAACACACATACAGTTTACACACACACGTCAAGCTAACACACACACACAGTTTACACACACACAGTTTACACACACACAGTTCACACACACAACACACCCACACAGTTCACACACACACACAGTTCACACACACACACAGTTTACACACACACACAGTTCACACACACACACACAGTTCACACACACACACAGTTCACACACACACACACAGTTCACACACACACACAGTTCACACATACAGTTTACACACACACGTCAAGCTAACACACACACGACAGGCACATTAAACACCCCAACAACAGACAATGCACACACAGGAACACAATACCCGTAACACATCCGCATACTCTCAACATGCACACCGACACATTAACACAACAACAACAACGACCGCCGATCGCCACTAAGTGCTGGCGGTGACATCATCGCGGCTCTTGTGCCAGGCTACGTGCACACACACGCAGCGAATCCCGTTAGTCAGTGGCACGCATCCCCTGCGGGCGCGAGACGTGGCCAGACTTAGTTTTTTATTAGAAAGTAAATCATCGAACACACACATTCAGCACGGGCACCAAAGCACAGCAACTTTGTTTCATCAACACCTATGTATCTGTTTACACCGTACACAGTTTTTAACGAGTGTGAAAACCACAGGGGTGGCGAGGCTGCGGTGAAGATGACGAGGAATCCGCGCACTGATCCAGGCGGGGCGAGTCGCCCCTGGGGCTGCGTGGCGGCTGCGACGCGCCTCGAGTCCCGGAGACATTCCGACTCCCACTCGCATCATCACCGCCGCCGCATTCCGCCTCTCACGCAGTTCCCTTCACACGGACAAAGAGCAACATCCCCTACATCGCCTTCGCAGACTGTTGGGGCAAGTTAGCGGGCGGCACCTGTGAAGATCGGAACCAGCGGCGCATGATGGGGTGTGTGGCCAACACCACACCCAGCCGTCTTTGTCTCACCAGTGCTGATGTGTGCACACCGCACCGGGTACTCGATTGAGGCTGAGTCGACCTTGGAAGAGTCCCAAGACCCCCTCCAGCACCCCCCCCCCCCCCATTGCATCTCCCCCATCTCTCTCACAACCCCCTCCAGCCACCCTCAATCTTCCACCCCCTCCTCCTCCGTTCTCTCTCCACCCTCCCCGTGCCCATCACCGCGTGCCCCCCCCCCCCACGCCGTGCCCGTGCGCTCCCTCGCCGAGGTGAGGAGCGAGGGGGGGGGCTGCAGCCCGCTGATCCCTCGCGATGTGGAATGTTGCCTGCCAGACCGTGAGGTTCGCTTACAAAGCATTCCCCCCGGGGCTCCAGCTCGCTCACCTACAGTGCGTGTACGTGTGTGTGTGTACGTGTGTATGTGTACGTATGTGCGTGTGTGTACGTGTGTACGTGTGTGTACGTGTGTGTACATGTGTGTGCGCGTGTGTGTGTGTAGGTCGACTCGACCTCAAATGAGTACCTGCTGACATGCGTAAACGTCGCAACTGGGGAGACAAAGGCGGCCGGGCTTGGTGCGAGCCACCCTGCCCTTCGTGTGCCGTGCCGGCCTTCATAGGTGCTACTCGCTAACAGCACTTGCCCCAACAGTCTGTTCAGGCTATCGGGGGATCTTTGTCTTTGTGTGTACGTGTGTGTCTACTAAGCTTTAAACGAGTAGCCAGAACGGTGTATGTAAACATCGACACTGGGGAGACAAAGGCGGCCGGGCGTGGGGCTGCTCTGTGACGGAATTAATAGGTGCTCGCTAACGGCACTTTACCCCAACAGTCTGTGAAAGTTATTCTTTGGTTCTTTCGGTTAAGTCACGTCTAAAGATAAAATAATAAATTAAATAATAGCATATTACGACGTTTCGATTGCAATACAATTAATCATCATCAGGCATAAAAGAAATAGCAACAAAAATCTAACTAGAAAACTATAGACAGACATACTATTATTTTATCTTTAGACGTGACTTAACCGAAAGAACCAAAGAATAATTCCTGCAGTCACGAAAGCTCCAAAATTAAGTCTGTGAAAGGTTAAACGGGAGTCTGTCCTCAGTGTTAGGCTGTGCCTGCACTTGCTGATGTTTATCGGCGTGCGTGCGTATATTGTTTGTGCGCGTAATGTGCACACGAGCAGCATTCCTCGGCACGTCTGGGGAGCTGCGGCTATCAGTGGCCCATCTGCCGGAGCCCTGGGCGCTGGCCCGGTCCCGTGATGCGGCTTCTCTGCTGCGACTGCTGCCGTCTCTGGCGCTGGGGGGAAGTTGGATCGCCACTGTTGGATCTCCTGTTGCTCGGGTGGTCTTTGCTGTTGTTGCCGCTGCGTCGACTGCTGATGTTGCTGTTCTTGCTGCGCTTCTCGTGTTATTTGCGTTTGTTATTCCTTCTGATGTGGCTACTGTTTAGGCCTGCTATTGACTGATGCTGTTGCTGCTGCTGCTATTGTTTCACTGCATTGTATTTCTGCATACGGTACAGCGCATACACGGTTACACACACGGGGTGGAGCGGTGGCGCAGTGGTTAGCGCACAGTGCTGGGTAACTGGCGCTGTGAGTCCGATTGCAGGTGACGACTAAGATCAGTGGCGAGTGACATCCCAACGGGTCCTGGGTGCCACCCCTCCCCCATCCCACAATCAACTCGCACCCACCAGCGTGGCGAAGTGTGGTCAAGCAGCCCCCTGACAACCGACACGACATGTGTAGTGGCCCCTGTCCCAGCACTGAGATTGGTGACGCGTTCTCGTGGATGGATGTGGTCCGCCGGGTCCTCTCTCCTTGGACGTTCCCCTCGCAACTCGAACGACGAGATGAGCCCAGTAACCGCCAGCATGCTGGGGCTCAGATCGGTGGTGAACTAAAATGTTGCTGCTCCTGCTGCTGCTGTTATTTCCGCTGTTGGAGCCTCCTCCGTCACCCCGAATTCCGCGCTAAACTCAGAGACCCCCCCCCCCTCTCTATTTTTATGACCCCGCTATTTAAAAAACACAGCTGGCCCCGCGAGATTTGTGGGGACAGCCACGATGGTGGTGGTGGTGGTGCAGCCTCGCGGGCAACCCCCCTGCCCCCACCAACAATGGGAGAGGTTTATGCGGGGAGGGGGGGGGGAGGTATTTTCCGGAGCTCAGTCCCGGATGAAATGAAGCCGTGCCGTGGAACTGACTCTTCGTTAAAACGAACTGAACACCATCGTCAATAAGCGTTGCGTCGCATTAAAGGACACGCATAATAGGCGACGTTTCGGGAAATGGCACATAAACTTGACTCGTAATACATTGCGTGTGCTGTTACCTGTGTGGTGTGTGTGTTACCTGTGTGGTGTTACCTGTGTAGTGTGTGGTGTTACCTGTGTGTGTTACCTGTGTGTGTTACCTGTGTAGTGTGTGGTGTTACCTGTGTGGTGTTACCTGTGTAGTGTGTGGTGTTACCTGTGTTGTGTTACCTGTGTGGTGTGTGGTGTTAGCTGTGTGTGTTACCTGTGTGTGTTACCTGTGTAGTGTGTGTGTTACCTGTGTGGTGTGTGTGTTACCTGCGTGGTGTTACCTGCGTGGTGTTACCTGTGTGGTGTTACCTGTGTGGTGTGTGTGTTACCTGTGTGTGGTGTTGCCTGTGGTGTTACCTGTGTGGTGTGTGTTACCTGTGTGGTGTGTGTGTTACCTGTGTGTGGTGTTGCCTGTGTGGTGTGTGTTACCTGTGTGGTGTGTGTTACCTGTGTGGTGTGTGTTACCTGTGTGTGGTGTTGCCTGTGTGGTGTGTGTTACCTGTGTGGTGTGTGTTACCTGTGTGTGTGTTACCTGTGTGTGTGTGTTACCTGTGTGGTGTGTGTGTTACCTATGTGGTGTGGGTGTGTTACCTGCAGGCGAGGGTTGTTGTGTGTGAGGGTGTGAGAATGTTCTTATCACAAAGATCGCCCCCGTATCGCCTTCAACAGACGGTAGGGACAAGTCCTGCTCGCCAGCACCTATGAAAGCCAGCACGGTACACGAGGGGTGGATCCAGCGCCACCTTTGTCTCCCCAGTGGCGATGTTTACACAGCGCACCGGGTACTGTATATGAGGCTGAGTCGACCTAAAGCGACCGGGCCACTCACTCCGTCGTGTAACGTGCCAACCTTCATCGGTTGCTACTCGCTAACAACACTTGCCCTAACAGTTTATGAAGGCTATACGGGTCATCTTTGTCTGTGCAACGGGAAGGGGCGTTCACTGTTGGCGGGGTGCAGGAGGGATCAGGTGAAAAAGGTGGGATCAGGTGGGATCAGGTGGGCTCACCCCCCCCCCCCCGGGTGAAACCATCGCGTGACAAGGGGGGGGGGGGTGGAATGTGGGGTTGCCGCTCACTTTCACCCGCGGCCCCAGTCAACGAGACGCGGCGTATGTCGCCTGCACGACAACCCCAATAACACATCGCGCCGCGCGCAACTGTAGATCCCTGCCTCGTCACAACATCACGGCTGATTTGTCTTATTTTTAAACCGACGTTTCGGCCAAGGGCCATTCTAAAGTCGTAAAGTGGACAGCAGTTGTAAGTTTGCGCTGCACGCTTGCGGAGGCTTACTTCGAACAAAGCGCGAGGCGGATCAAGTTTTTTGCGGTCACATTTTAAAGAGATTAACTCTCCCTCCCCCCCTCGCCACCCCTCCGAACACTCCCCATCCCGGAGTGGACGAGTCCACGTCGCGACGAGAATAAAGGTGCGCGGGTGAAGGCGGAGCCAAGCGGCCCGGGGACGCGGGGGGAGGAGTAGGAGGAGAGGGAGACCGACCGACTGGGAGTAGACGGGGAGGGAGTAGAGGAGGGAGAGGCGCTCGGGCACGAAGGAAGTTTGCGAGCGACTCTTGGAGAGCGAAGAACAAAGGCTCGAGAGGTCGGGCTCCCGGTTCGACACCGCGCTCCCGTCAGGAGTTTGCTGCTGCCGCTGCTGCCTTTGTGCGCGGAGCTCCCGAAGAGGGCGGCGGTGGTGGTGGTGCAGTCGGCGAGGGAGGGGCGGTGGAGACACTTGCCTACTGCGGGCGGTCAGGGAGGAGGCGAGAGGGCACGAGGGGCGAGAGGATCGTTTAGGGGAGGCGGAGGAGGCGAGAGTAGGGGAGAGTAGGGGAGAGGACACGACGCAGACGAAGAGATAATAAAGAGAAGGGACCACGAGAGGAGAAAAGTTCAGAGGAAGAGAGTCGAGGCTAAGAAAGAGTGAGGCGAGTATTTGGGGGAGTGGAAGAAGAAGAGGAGGAGGAAGAGGAGGAGGAGAGGGGAAAGAGGGCAACAGGGGAGCGAGCGAGAAGAACCGCAGAGGCAGCGCCATGGGTGCGGCCGGGCCCCGCACCTGGGTGCTCCCCCCGCTCCCCCGGCTCCCCCGCCTGCTGCTGCTGCTGCTCCTCCTCGGGGCCGCGGCGGCGGCGGCGGCGTCGTCTCTGCGGGAGCCCGCGGCGTGCCCGGCGCGTAGCTTCGCCCTGGACGGCAGCTGCCGGCCCTGCCACTCTTCGTGCGCCGAGTGCGATGGCAGCGAGAACTTCAACTGCACGGCGTGCCTCGTCGGTGGGTAGGCATCATCATCACGAACGTCGTCGTCGTGGGATGGAGCCACGGCTTCGGCAGCATCTTCATTACGATCATCACCATCACCACTCTCTCTGGCGGTCTCGACATCAGCGGTAGCATCACGATGACTAGCTATCCTCGTCTACATAGATGGCGACATTGGCATCGGGGTTATCCCGTTGTCATCAACATCGTCATCACCGTTAATTGTATAATCATCTAACGGATCGATATCATTACCATCCGCTTCATCAATAACTCTGTCGCCCGCATAATCGCGATCCACAACAACAACAACAACTTGCACTCCGTCAACTTCTCAACATCGCCATCCGTAACATCGTCCAGAGTAACGGGAACTGCAGCAGCGCGGCCACTCGCGGCATCGTCTCATCAGCATCGATATCTTCATCGGCAACAACGGTGCATCATCATCCTCGACGTCATCTGAATCGCCAACAAGTTTGTTAAACATCACCTAACGACCTCGTCTTCAGTAGTCCCATCACTACTATCATCACCGTCGTCACCTAGATCATCATCATCGTCATCACGCACGCACGGGTGTGCGGATTCGTCGATGATAATCCGCGGATGGGTTTAGGGACAAGCTACCATTGGGCGGTGCTTTAGGCCAAAATACGGGACGTGTCGCTCGTTGCGTTATGCCCGCGGTATGAAATCACGCGTTCGAATTCCTCCTTAAGCGCTTGCCAAGGGGGGGGGGGGGGCTGGGTCTGCATGCGTCCCGACCCTGGGCCCCCCCAGGGTCGGGACGCATGCGGACCCAGCCTGGTACACATCTGGGGATGCTGCATCCGTCCGTCCGTTTAAAGGGAACCCCGCGTCTGTCTCTGTCGCAAGGAGGGGGGGGGGGCTGAGTGGGAGCCGTGCTGAGCACCCCGCCCCCACCCCGCCCCCACCCCGCCCCCGCCCCCGCGCGGCTGGGTGATGGGAGTCGCGAACTGCTCACGTGCTCGCTCGCTCATTGTCTGCCTTGGAGGCGAGCGCGTCAGGCAGATGGGGGGGGGGGCGGGGGGGTGACGAGAGTGGAAACGCGGGGGCGGCCACCCAGCCGGACCCCTCGCGACGCCCCCATCCCCTGCTGACCTCTCCATAGTCGCGACCACCTCGCCTCGTCACCCGTGTCCACCTCGTCACCCGTGTCCACCTCACCTCGTCACCCGTGTGCACCTCACCTCGTCACCCGTGTCCACCTCGCCTCGTCACCCGTGTCCACCTCACCTCGTCACCCGTGTCCACCTCACCTCGTCACCCGTGTCCACCTCGCCTCGTCACCCGTGTCCACCTCGTCACCCGTGTCCACCTCACCTCGTCACCCGTGTCCACCTCGCCACACTCGCGACCCATAAAATCTGGGTCGTGGGTCAACTCGACCCAGGGTCTCCCCAGGGCTGATAGTTTCGTACGAAGCCGACGGTGGAGCTGGCCAATGGGAATGTGGCTCGGAGTGTTTTGATCGTGCTTGGATGGCTATTGTTGTGCTGTACCTCGATGCTTCCGTGTCTTCAACAACCGGCAATGATCAGCGTGAAACACGATCCGTAGGACGTGGGGAGGCACTCATCCAGCAGTGGATTAAGAAACGGGGCTGTACATGCGCATAAGAATGTGAATTTATACCACTGGCTCCTAGCCACCAATGGAGAAATAATTCCACATTCACGTGATGAGGACCAGTTTTTCTCAAAGGATGAACTCTTGACCTCTCTCAAAGTGTTCGTCATGTGATCGAAAACTAGACGGATGATGATGAGCCAAATCCCGACCGGCATTTGAAGTCGCTGCTAATCCAGTGGCGAGCTGCTGGCCGACCCCGAGGTTTGCTGCCCCCAGAGGTTGACACGGTCGGTCCAGTTGCTCGGCCGGTTTTTGAGGTTTTACATTAAAGTTAAATTGAAGATTAATAACGATACATTAACATTTTTATTTCAGATATATTTCATATTGTATAATGAGACCTTTGTGTTTCCCAAAAGCATTTACCGCCTCTGGAAATTCGTCCCCTCCAAAAATGATGAGCCGGACAGAGTGCCGCGGACAGATTTCACGAGGCGCGTCGCGCCTGGCTGCAGTCCACCCGGCTCCACACGCCTGGCCAGCGCTGCTTAGCCCCAGCGCGTGGTGGCTCGTCGCATACCGAGCCACGACCACCGACCAGCGCCTCGAAGTCATCGTGGCGACGGTGTCCCCCCCCCCCCCCCCCCCGGCTCTCCACCGCAGCCCTGCTGAGAGCTGTCCGACGACACGACCGTGGCCACAACCTCCTGGTCAAGTCCTTTGTTTAGCCAGGAAAGGCTCGCTATCGCCAGCGACCGGCTTGGAGTGTTTGGCACAGTGCCTTGTGGAGTGGGAGGAAACCGAGTCGCTGGGAGGGGGGGTGTGGAACAAAACCTCGGCTACAAGGCGATAACACTGCAAAACAATCGGGCGGCCTGGGTTGATGGCCCATTCGCCTGCCGTGTTTTCCCCGTAGAGGGATCTTATCTCTGTACGATCCAAGCAACCCGGGCGCCAAAAAGCCACACCGTGGTTGTATGCCGAATTGACACGAGGCAGCGTGCGTGCCTGCACATGTGGGCGCCTCGCCCAGCACGCTCTGCAGGTGCTGCTGTCTGCGTGGTGTCGCAGGCTAAACCCTTCTTCTCCCCTGCTTCATCCCTCGTGCCGCTCCAATTTGAAATGCCCTCCCATCACCTTTTCCACAGTGCTCGTAGTAGTAACCTCGCTCAATTCAAGAAACATTCCTGCTGGAGGGAGCTGGTAGGAACGTTGGGTTGCTCGGTCAATGGCCAGGGTCAACGGCGGCGTGGTGTATTCCGCAAATATGACCGACTGTGAGGGCGGGCACAAGCCGGCGTGAGTAGGTTAAACGTTGAGTTTTATAAGGGCACCACGGGGTGACCAGCCCGTCCCCACCCCCACCCTCCCCTCCCATTTGTGGATGCACGACGGACGGACGGCCACAATAATCCCCTGTGGGCTGGTGGTACCAGGTGGTTCCTACCAGTATTATGTTACTACACTCTGATCTATTCCACCTTCGGCAGCGCTGTTTGTTGCTGGCCGCTTGGCGTCTGTAAAAAGTAAAAGAAGCTATCCAGGGCGGCGGTCTGATTGCCGCATCCGGTCCGATTCCCACTTCCGCGGGAGGCCCAACTTGCCGGTGACGTCTCTCCAGCGTCCGCTCTGCGAGCGCTCGCGTGGTGATCCGCACTCCGTGCGGTCCGGCCGCACGTCGTGCAAGAGTTGCGACGCTTTGTTTGTTTAGCCGTACACGTGGGTCGCTGAACGGTTTGCCTGTTACTCAGTAGCTGCTAATGGGTAGCGATTGAGTAATGTACGCCAATTTTAAAACTGTTCGTCAGAAGACTTTTTTTATCATCTGAGCAGGCCCCGTGGTGTCTGGTGCAGTCTCCCCAACCCTTGTGGTCCACTCATTTCTATGGCCTCCCTTATGTGCAGTGAAGAAATGGTAATTTCCTAAAACACACAACCCTTTATATATTGTTTTTCCTTTTTACAGCCAGTTTTATTGACGCGCGGTGTGCAAGTTTTATTGTTGTTGTTTTTGCTCGTGCACCTCTGCCAACGCAGCGGCGGTATCGCCACGTAACGAGTTCTGTTGAACGGTGGCTTTTATTTGACCCGGTGAGAGCGAGAGCCCCTCTTGATATTCACGATGTCGTTTTCCGGCGAGACACGGAGTGAAACTGCTGCGGAGGGTTTCGTTGCTGTGCGGTGGAGCTCTGCGATGGGTTTATTCATTAAAAACGGAGTTAAAATTTTAACCAAATCACCATGGGGCATGTTCCCCCAAACCATCTGATGGTCATGAGCCAAGGGAGTGAATTTGGCAGCCCCACGGTTGGGACAGTGCATACACTGTGACTTTCCTAAGTTTAGCCACTTAAAATAAAAAAAGGTAAAATTAGTTTCCTGCTCACGCGAGCGTGGGGTGGTGGTGGTGCCCGGTTACCGTCCGCAGCCGGAGCCCGCGGAGCTCTCTCCTCCCTCCGCTGGTTCGGCGCTTGAGTATGTAGACCATGCAGCCTCATTTTCCCCAAAGCAACGATGGGCTAAAATTAACCCTTATCCGGACTTGAACTGGCGACCTTCCGATGTGAGACCTGCAACCCGAGCAGCACCCGCAGGGGGATGTGTAATCCACTACTGGCTTGTCCCAATCGGGGCCGAGTGGCGGTGTCGCGGTTGACCCCAAGTCGGATCGCCGGCCGCAGGCGACGCCGATGGCGAGTGGCGTCGCTGTGGGCGCCCCCACGCTCCCCGGCGTGGTGGCGACAAACAACCGGAGCGACCAACACGGAATGGGGAGGCCTTCAACCGGCGTTGATCGGTTGCAGAGCGGTGAGGGTGAGCAAGGGGATTGACAGATTCGTCCTCGGAGTTCGTGCTTTACACTTTGGTACCTCCTTTAAAGGCTTCGACGTTGACAGATGGACGGCTTGTAAAAGAGCTGTACGTTTCGGTTCCTGAAGCGGCTCCCAGCACGCGTCGCGAAACGTCGGACGCTGCCGAAGCGATGCGCGGCGTAACGCCAAAACCGCGAGCCGTCGCGGCGCTTGCCCTTACGCGCGTGACGACCGTGTGAGCAGATCGTGCCGGCAAGCACCGCTTCCTGCACAAGCGGCACTGCCGCGTTGCCTGCCCACTCGGTTTCTTCGCCGAGTGGAGCTCCCACCGGTGCCAGGACTGCGCCGACAACTGCCAGGTGTGCTCGTCACAAGACTCCTGCACGCGGTGCCAGGCGCGGTACCACGTGGTGAGAGGCGCCTGCGAGGAGGTGCAGACATGCGAAGCCGGTACGGCCCCGCCACCCCCCCCCCCCCCATCTCTGCACTGTTTTTGTTTACTTTGCGCCAGTGTTCAGGCTCGTGTCTTAACAGACGAGTTGTCTCCGCGGTGTTTGCTTTGCGTTTATTCTGCCCCCCGCGTGGTTCGTGCGTCGCGTACTCGCCCCGTGCTCGCGTTCACCCCCGTGCTGGCGTCTTGCAGCGCTGTGCTCGTGTGGTTTGCGCTCGCCCTGTCCACGCACGGCGTTTACCCCGCACGTGTGGAGGCTCGTGTTGATGCCGTCGTCGCTGCTGCGAGTCGGGTCGGGGCGTCGCGTCGTTGACGTCCGTAGTCCACGTTCCCCAGGCCAGGTGCTCGACCCCGACACGGACGACTGCATCGACTGCGGTCTTGGCTGCGCCGGCTGCGCTCCGTGTGAGTGCCGCCCGCCCACAGCCCCCACCCCGAGATTCCCCTCCCACGTGCGAGGATTTCTCCAGGATGTTCGGTTTCCTCCCCCCGCACGCACACTCGTTGTGACGTCACGTGCCTTCTCCTGCCCCCCACCCCTTTCTCACAGCCGACCCCGAGAAGTGTGACCAATGCTTGCCGGGCTACTTCCTGTGAGTACCCACGAGTGCAGTACACTCCACGCATACCGTCACGCACGAAGCAACCGAGGAGCTGTAGTCAGAATGATAGCGACTCGAGCGATCGCGATGATGGTGACGAGGGCACCATCTGGGTAGTTGAGATGCAGCAGGTGATGATGGTAGAAGCAGGAAGCGGTGATGGGAGCAGGCGCATGTGGACATGCGTGCGCAAGCAGGAGTGGAGTGCTTAGTGTACCACATTACGGACCCGGCAAACAGAGATTCCCAATCGTAGCCAATATCCGTGACAAATATCTGAACTAGGTCGACTCAACCTTAAATAAATACCTGGTGTGGTGTGTAAAATCGCCACTTGGGAGACAAAGACGGCCGGGCGTGACACTCCCCACTGGTCCCCTGGTCCACCGTGCCGGCCTCGATAGGTGCTCGCTAGCACAACCTTTTGTCTCTTGCGTAGGCTGCGAGCGCGGTGCCACCGCACGTGCCCGCAGGAGATGTACGGGGACCTCCACACGGGGCAGTGCGCCAACTGCGGCAGCTCCTGCCTGGAATGCGTCGACGCGGAAACGTGCCGCACCTGCCCCCACGGCCACCTGCACCTGCGTGAGTGACGTCGCTCGCCCCCAAATCGCCCACCCGCCCACCCGTTCTCCAAATTTCTCACCCACTCGCCACTTCCAAATCGCCCGCTCGCCACTGCGTGGGGAGGGAGGGTTGACGTTTTGCCGCCGCTGCTGCCACGCAGGTGAACACTGCGTGACGAGGTGCCCCCCGAAGATGTTCGTGAACGGCAGCGCGCGCCGCTGTGAGGCGTGCCACGAGTCGTGCGAGAGCTGCTCTGGCCCCAGCGCCGAGGAGTGCGAATCTTGCCCACGGGGCAGCGTCCTGGACGCCGGGCTCTGTCAGCACCTCGAGGAGTGCACCGCCGGGGAGTTCAGTGGTAACGTGCGGCGACTCCTCTCCATCTTGTGTGTGCAGCCCCTGAGGCCAGTGGTGGAAATTCCATGTTGCCATGGTGGGATCGAGTCTTTCTCGTAGAACAACGCACTGTTGATTCCCCCCCCACAGTCGTACTCCTTTTATTGACCCCGGAGCCATGATGGGCTCCGGGGTCAACTACGTTTATGTAGCGAGTCCAAATGAGTCGCAGACGTTGTCTTCGGAGCAACACGTTTTATTAAACTCTTAGCACGACATACTCCAGGGCTATTAACACAACATACTCCAGGCTATTAACACAGCAAACTCTCGGGTGGTGACCGCCCAACTAACCACGCTACAGCGGAACTAGACATGGTTCCACTATCCCGGTCCGGACCGCGTGGCTGGAGGCTTCTTCAAGCTTGACGTGGATCTCTCCAACAGTAAGAACCCCGAGCCCCTCTCAGGGGGGGGGGGGCCCTTATATGGGGCCAGGCTGGGGCTGGCTCCACCTCTCGCCCCGCCCACCTTCTCGGTCTCTCTCGCCCTTGCCCGAAGGCTCTCGAGAGTTCTTCTCGGACCACGTGACCACCCATTGGCCCCCTCCACCGGTGGCCCCCCTCCAGTATCATCCGGTCACATGCCCCAAGGTCAGCCAGAGTATTGTGCCCCCAACGTCACCCCAGCTGGCTGACACTCTCTCGCTCTCTCAACGGGAGCCCGCACCGCACGCTGTGCGTGGTGCCACCGCGCTCCCCCAAGCCCCCACTAGGTCTGGTACTACACCCCGTGTAGTACGACGAGCCGCGGTCTGCCGTGGCCTCAAGCCCGGCACCACACAGTGACATTCCCAGTCACTACATTTAAATAAAGTTGTCATCGTTAAGCCAAGGACACTGCCGTGGTGTGATCGTTATTCCACGGCCGGAATACCAAGTAAATATTTATGTTGAACTTCTTTCGCACCGTACGTAGCCAACAGTGCTAATCGGAAGTTTACGCATCGTGCGTAAACATCAGCACTGTGCCATGCCAGCCGATCTGTGCCTCCTGAACGTGGATGTCGGTGTGCGTCTCTGTGCCTGTGATGTACCCGTGCAGACAGCTCCACCGGGTGCCACCAGTGCAGTCCGCTCTGCGCCGAGTGCTTTGGGCCTGCCCAGGAGCAGTGCACGTCCTGTGCGGAGGGTGAGTTCCCACGCGCACGGGGGAGGCGGGCGGGCGCACCAGTCCGCCAGCCTGTGTGACGCACCTCGGGGTTTGCTGCTGGCACACGGCGCAGGCGAAACCTTTGCAAGTGCCTGCGTGCAGCCGTCTTCACTTGTTGCTGAAGTGGTGCATTTGAGGACGTGCGCTTGTGGAGGATTGGGGCGGTGCACGCGGAGTGGCCCCTACGTTGTTGTATGCACGCGCGGTGTGCGCGTGCGGCGTACAAGGTTAGGTGGCGAGCTGTGCGCACGCGATCCGGCTGTACATGTGGTGTGCGCTTGCTGGAGTGCATACGTGATGCACGGTCTTTGCGGCGCGTGTGACTCGTGCGCATGCGTGTCCGCCCGTGTCCTCCGCTGACACCGCAGGGAGGTTCCTGGACGAGCAGACGACATGCGTGTCCTCGTGTCCCGAGGGCTTCGTGGGGAGCGAGGACACACGCGAGTGCGAGGAGTGCCCCGAGGGCTGCCGCCAGTGCGTGGCGGACGGGGCGGCGGCGGCGGGGGGGAGCGAGGGGCTGACGTGCGAGGCCTGCTGGCAGCCTGAAGACGCTGCGATCGCCTACTACCTCCACCTGGGCAGCTGCATCGCAGAGTGCCCCGAGTGAGCGCTCTTCTGCAGCTCTCGTCGTGCCTGGGATTGCCGAATCGTCTGCAGAATACTTTAAATTTGCTCTAAGGAGTATATGCTGTGTCACTTTTTTTTGTTTTAATACGACTTCCAGCTTTGACCTCTCGTTGGCCAGCTCGAGGAAGGCAACCTGGTGGTCTCGCACGTGGCTAACAACGATTCTCTCGCTCTCTCCGTCTCCCCCGCGCTCGCTCCGACGCATCCCAGGCACTACTTCGAGTCTCCGGAGGAGGGGGCGTGCGTGCCGTGCGACGCCGCGTGCGCCACGTGCGAGGGGGAGGCCACCGCGTGCGTGACGTGCGCCGGCGGCCTGCTGCTCGACGGAGGCGTGTGCCGCCAGGGCTGCCGGGAGCGCTACTTCGCCGACGCAAACCGCGAGTGCCAGCACTGCCCACAGCACTGCGAGGCCTGCACCAACGCGACAGCCTGCGCCAGTATGTAGCCTCGGTGGCGGCAATGATCTCGAATGGTCTCTTGCAACCAGTGCCGAATTATCCTAGTGGCAACAGTAGCACATGCTACGGGCCACGCACTGTCAAGGGCCCCGTGCTAAATGCTTTCAATAAATTCCGGTTCAGTGATTCCGCACTTGTTCTATTGCTATAGTACTATTGCTATAGTACTATACTGCCTTCAACTTTTATGAATGCCTGGGTGTTCAATGTTAGCGCTTTGTCATAGTATCTTGCTGTATAGCGAATGAAAAAATACAATTACTTTACTGTGCAAGTAAAAAATGTGTCTTAATATATTGTTTTTTATTTAGAGCCCCTTTATAACATATGCTACAGGCCCCGCACTAGCTTAATCCGGCACCGCTTGCAACGGAGACTTGTTTCTCAATCGGCTCTCGCTTATGTGTGTGTGTGTGCGCCCACGGCGTTTTGTCAACAACGGCGATGATGATGATGGTAACGACGCATGCTCGGGCCGTTCAGCACGACGTCTGACGTTTCTCTCTACATGCCGCGTCACCCCTCGTGTTCTGCCCCCTCCTATCCTTCGCCCTCTGCCCCCCCCCCCCCCCCGCTGCCCGCGCAGAGTGCAGCTACCTGTACTCTCTGCTGGGGGGCAAGTGCTACGTGGTGTGCCCCGACGGGTACTACGAGGGCGTCGATGAGGGCCGCTGCCTGCGCTGCCAGGAGAGCTGCGCCACCTGCTCGGGTCCCGGCGAGGACGACTGCGAGCGCTGCCCGCCGGGCCGGCCGCGCCTCTACGAGGGCCGCTGCTCCGAGGAGTGCCCGCGGCACACCTTCTACGACGCCGGCACGGGGGACTGCCAGGGTGAGCCGGGGGGGGGGGGGGGAAGGGGGGCGTGTGCGCCAGCAGTGGGTCCGCAAGGCCGTGGGAAGTGGTCCGGAACTGTTGCGGATACCACGCGCAACAAATATTTGAGGGTTGACGGTTGTCCTCGTGTGCGCGTTCTGGTGTTCCCTCAGACTGCGACCAATCGTGCGAGAGTTGCACGGGACCCACGGCCGCGGAGTGCGCCACGTGCGCCTCCGACGGCGGGGAGCCCGACCCGGACACCGGCCTGTGCTCCGCGGAGGAGGAGGAGGATCCCGCGCCCGCCACGCCGGCCCCCCCCGCGTGCCCGCCCGGCTCCTACCGCCGGGGGGACGATGGCTCCTGCGTCACATGCGACGGGACGTGCGCGGCGTGCCGGGGCCCGTCGGACCACGACTGCCGGTCCTGCGCTCGAGGGGCCTTCCTTTACAGTGAGCGCCACCGCGGGGCCCTTCCTCCCAGAGCTCTTCGCCACCGAGTGGCCTCGGCGTTTGACGCGCGCAGGAGTCCGCGTGACGATTGCTGGGGATTTGGTGGCAGGGCCAGGAAAAGCAATGCAGCGGTCAAGGTTGAGAGTAATCGTGTGGAATTAAAAGCGGGTGGCAGGGTGGCACAGTGGTAGCACTTGTTCCTCGCAGCAAGGAAGGGCTTGTGTTTGATTTCTGAATCAGGGCACATTTCTGCGTGAAAACTTGTATCTTCTCCTCCGCTTCTGCATGGATTTCCTCCATTACCTGAAAATGAAACTTGGCAGGACTTTTCCTGGGTAAACAAGCGTCGCAATAATAACAATTAGTGCGTTTTGTCGGTGACTTGTTGGAGTATTGCCGTGTGGTTGCGCCGTTCCGTACTCAACGATTGCTCTGCCCCACCCCCTGCGCCGGCGCGTGCAGACGGCACGTGCCTGTCGTCGTGCCCCGACGGGCACCACCCTGCCAGGGAAGATGGCTCCTGCGTGCGGTGCCACCCAGCTTGCGCCACCTGCAGGGGAGCGTCCGCCGCGGACTGCACGGCGTGCGTCAGCAGCGCCTACCGCCTCAACAACGGCCACTGCGACTTCTCCTGCCCGCCCAGGTGATCGCCGTCACTTCCCGGCCTTCCTGCTTGAAGATGCTCGGTGCGGTTTTGAGCGAGGCGCCGCATCCGATTGCTGATCAATCTTGGTTGTAACAATTGCGCGTCACCCGCTGTGTGCGAGAAGAAATGATCGGCGCGCCGGTGAGCACTTGGACACGTGGCAGTTTTATTTGTTTGGCTGTGTCTGGTGGCGGAGGGTCGTACTACACACATTTGAATAATTACATGCCCTTGCACCAAAAAAATCTAATTGCGAATCGTAATATTAGCTGCGACAACCCACGTTGTGACATGGCCTTAGTCCTTGCTGTGCTGAACAAACTGCACACTGGGTGACAAAACAGTTTGCTTGTTCAGAAGCAATGCTGCTGAAAGCATGCACTTCTAGAAGGAATTTCGCATTGCTAATGGCATGTGTATTACGCGGGGGGGCCAGATGTGTGGGGGAGGCCTGAATGCGTACATATGCGCCAACTCGCTAACCGTCCGGCACCGCGCCCCGACCACCGGCAGGCATTACGGCGACGAGGAGGCCTCGGCCTGCGTGCCGTGCCACGCCTCGTGCGGCGACTGCTCCGGCCCATCCCCCGCCGACTGCCTGAGCTGCCCCCGGGGCTCCGTGATGCTGGCCGACGAGCGCCGCTGTGTGGAAGGCGGCTGCCCCACGTACGGCTACTTCCCGGGGCACGACGACACCTGCTTCACCTGCCACCGCAGCTGCCGCTCCTGCAGTGGTGAGCCCGGGCCCGTGCCCAGAAGATCTGGATGAGATATCCAAAGGCTCCGACTAGGATCGTGAAAAGTTATGCTTGGGATATGCGCAGATTCTGCCTCCTGGTTGGGATATATCGTCCATGATGCCCAGAGGATCTTATCGAGAGGCTTTGGATGAAGTGGCCTTCATGGGATTTGGTACACAGGGATGCAAGAGGTTAAGGGGTCCTCCCCAAGTTGATCCCAACAAATGAGAATTGGAAGATTGGTAAAGACGCGGTGTGACCACCACGACTGCGCCGATTGTGCTCGCGTGTGTCGCTGACGCGTCGCTAACGTGTTGTCTCCGGCGGGTGGGTGCGGTGTCGCCGCAGGAGGCGGCGCAAAGGACTGCCTCACCTGTGAGTGGGGTGCCGAGCTCCAGGACGGCATCTGCTACCCGGCGTGCTCGGAGAACAACTTCTTCACTGAGAAGGTAGCTGGCCCTCAGCCGTTCCACCGTGACTCTCTCTCCCACCCCGCCGTGAACCCTGCTCACAATCGAAGTGATCTCCTGCTGCTCAAATGAGCGTTGAGGCATTGCGCATCTTCTGTGTTACAGCTCTGAGTTGTGGATATTCCACATTCCTATGACAGGGGGTGAGTCCTATCAATAGGAGAACCACTGTCGACTTCCCCACAAAGTAGTATTCACCTTAACGACCCCAGAGGGATAGTAGCCTGACTTGACACCCAACAAGGATTTCATACATTTTTTTTAATAACTATTTTTCTGGAAAAAATCCCTCTGAAACCTCCTCGTTTGCAAAAGGGCATCGGTTGACACCCAGCCAGGTCCATCTTGCAAACGAGACTCCTCCTGGTCTCTCTTGCATTCTCTTCTGGTTCAACAACATCAACTTGGCCAGTGGGCCGCCACCTGGCACGTTTAGGCCCAAGGACCTGCGTTTGGCAATCGTGATCCTAAAGACGTCTTCTGAAGAGTGTCCCCCTCCCCCCTCCCCGTCCGGGCAGGGTGCGTGCAAGCCGTGCGACGAATCGTGCCTGCGCTGCACGGGCCCCGTGGGCCACGACTGCCTGGAGTGCCACCCTCACCTGGCCCTCAACGTGAGCGAGCGCCGCTGCCTGCCCTGCTGCCTCCAGGGCGGCAACGACGGCGCCGAGTGCTGTTTCTGCCGCGAGGGAACGAGTGAGAGCACGCACGCACCAATAAACAGACGCACGCACCAATAAACAGACGCACGCACGGCCGTGCCACCACAACAGCGACCGCCCTCCTCATCCACCACTTCATCCATCGCCTCATTTGCACCATCGTCGATCTCCACCTTCTGCTAACAAACCAATCCCCAATCTCGCTTATTCCATCGCTGCCTCCACTGAAACCAAGCCCCACACTCTAACCTCTGTCTCCAAAGGGAATTTGAGGATATATCATTGTCTGGACAGCAAGCGGACGGTGCAGCAACATCCATCATTATATCCCACTCCATACTCTTAACCTCTGTAACCTGCAGGGACCAGCATGGTGAAGTATGGTCAAATAACCCCCATGACTCGCACTGTGTGGGGAGACCCTCATGCAGCAGTGACACTCGGCTGTGCATCTCCATTGCTGACTTCACGTGGAACGGCCTCACTTAGCGGTACTCATTTTGCCGACCTCTGAGTCAGGATGATAATGCCCGTGTCGATCGTGGCTGGGATTTGAGCTCTCGACCTCGCGTCATTACGAGGGCTTCCCTCTCTGTTCAGCCGCGCCGTTAAAACGCGAACGGAAACCCTTCCTCCCCGGCTGCATGCGTGCGCGCAGGCAAGTGCGTGCCCCCGCCCCCCGTGAGCGCGGGACGTCAGGTGGGGGCGCCGGACACGCAGCCGTCGGGGGAAGCCTCCTTGGGCCGGAAGAGCCACGCGGCACTGACGGCGCTGCTGGTGCTCTCGCTGATGGCCGTGGGCGCCGGCGCGGCGCTGCTGCTGCGGGCTCGCGCGCACCGCAAGCTGTGCTGGTCCCGCACCAGCTACGAGAAGCTGGGCGGCAGCAGCGGCGGCGGGGGTGGCACGGCGATCGCCACGACCACCACCAAGCCCTTCCACGACGCGGAGCGCGACGGCGTGCGCCTGCGCGCGGAGCGCGGCGAGGGCCGCTACGAGCACAGTCGCTTCCACGACGACCCCGCCGAGAGCGGCGACGACGACGACGACGTCGTGTATACGAGCGGCGACGGCACGGTGTACCGCCGCTACGACCACGGCAAGCACCTGCCCTCGTCCTCCGACAGCGAGCCCGAGGACGGCGCCGCCGGCGCCGGTGGCGACGGTCGGCTATTCGCGTAGGGTCGCTCGCTCCGGACCCCGCCGGGAGGGGGGGGGTTCGGTTGCGGGGCGGCGGGGTCCGGCACGGAGAGGATCATCGAAATGGTGTCGGGGCATGGCAGGAGGCGCCCGAAGCTGGGAACGCGCGGACCGTGCAACGGCAACGTCGAGATTTGCGATCCTCGCGTTGCCGAGGGACGCAAGGACGTTGGAGAGTGAAGTGGGGGGGGGGGGACGTGCCAGCACGTGGGCGTCAAGGCCGCGGCTCGTCGTCGGAGATCTCGAGTCCTCGGGGTTCCCGGTCACCGCTACGAATGTCACGAGCGTGGCGCGAGCACGCCGCTCGCCGCCTCCAACGCTCGCTCGACCGCCAAGCGCACTCCCGCGTCCCCGTGCGGTGCTGATTGTGAAAATCACTTTACTTGTTTTTAGTTTATGCGTTTTTATTGAGGCTGTTGGGGATAAGGTTGGGTTTTTTTAAAACTGCAATAGAGGTGGAATCTACTGTATAAAATGGTTTTAAGGAATGTTGATAAGATTAAACTAAACGCATTTCGTCATGATTTAGATTAGTCGTCCGATGGCGCGCATGTTCCCCTGGTGTTGGTGGAACCTCCAACACCACATACCCCAGCCCTGCAGCGTGATCTTGCCTCACGGTGGGGGCACACGAAAACTCGGGGCGGGGGCAGGGGGGGACATGATACAGAGAATGTTCAATAAACTTTAAACAAACGTGAACGCTAAACAGAATGCGCAAAGTTGCGACCAGCTTGTGTCTCTTGCATGCTGCCCTCCGCTCTCACCCCCTGTGTGCGTAATGAAGACTGGAGTCAAACTGGAAGTGGTGTCAAATATAGCAATTGTCTTTACTTGCTGTGGGCTCGATTCCACCCTGGTGTGGATCGTTCTCGTGACCCAGCTGACGCTGGGGGGGGTGTTGGCGGGGGGTCTGTGATTATGGACTCTGATCGCCTTTCGCTGGGCTATGGCCTTCACCAAACTGTCGCGTTACCCCCAACTTGACTCTGAACCACGGCGCCAACGCTCCTCCTGGCTGCTGCCTCCATCTGTACTTTAGTAAAGTTAAGATTAGGGTTGGGATTAGATTGGCGTTGGGGACGAGGGTGTTTAGGTTGTGGTTTGGGGTCTAGTGGAATGTTTTGAGTGGGGGGTTATAGATATGCTCACTCTGGGGTCACCGTTTATTTGGTGTTGGTGAATTGTTATAGGTCGGGTTCGTGGTGGCGCTGGGTTCTTATTCCGCAGGGATTGTGACTGGAAGCTGTCATGTGACCTCGCGCCCAGATGTTCACTTTAATTTGTTTTACTGCTCCCTATGGTGAGCACAGCGAAGATCCGGCTCCTCTTTTTAATGCGGGTGTAACCGGAGTAATAAGGGGGGCTCCAAGGTGGTCATATTTCAACTGCACCATCCCATCTCCAAGACCAGGATGTCATGGTCAAAGAGGTCGATGCCACCCATACCTCGCTGCCAGATCCCACAGCTGCTGCAGTCAACACGCGGCCACCAAGATCTGCCCTGACAGTCGTCTACCGCCATTTGCTCGTAGATCTTCTCTTCCCTCATGGAGACCACTCTGATGCCTGTCCTCGGTAATCGGCCCTCCCCCATCCTGCACACAACGGCCTCGCCCACCGGATCCCATCTACACCATTCGCCTGCCACGTTCTCTTCCCGACATGCATTGCTTCTGTCTTTCCACGAAATTCCCAGCATCCATCCTCAGATACTTGATGCTCAAATGCCACTAATGTATTTTCCAGTTGTTTGACACCAACTCTGATCCATTCCGTAATCCAGACAGAAACCGATCCACGTTTGCTTGTGGGTGTTAGGCCACAGAGTTTTTTGTTGACATTTTGGGATTAAAACCACTTGCGTAGCCTGGGCCAAAATCAAACGTCGATCTTATCGCACTGGTTACGATTTCATTTGACAGACAGAACTTCTGCCTACTCGATGACCACTCGTGATCCGTCACGCGCGGCCCACCAACACCCAGCAGCCCAGCAGTACACAGTATGTAGCCGCTCCTTTTCTCAACACAGAACTGGCTCGACCGGTCTAGCCCACATTCAGGCTTCGTGAATTGTGGATAACTTCCTGGCATGAAAGATGCGATTGAAATCGCGTCACCCCACAAAACATTCCGTGCATGCTCTCTGCAACGCCAAGGAGCATCGGTGCCAATCCTCGCCCAAACGTCATCCCGTGAGCACATTGCCACCACTAATAATGCCATCTCGTCATTGGCTTCCCGTTACGTTTTGGGTACAATGTAAAGTATTGCCGCTGACCTACAAGGCCTTAAACGACCTTGCACCCTTTACATGCAACAACTGATACCCCCTGCATGTACCGCCACGACCGTTCCAAGTCCAGATCCCGTGCCGAGAGCTGTGGTGGCCGATAAATATGCGCTGCTCCACGACGACGGAACGCCTCCCCATCACCAGTGGCTAGAGAGGGACGCTCACTCGCCCTGTTTATGTCTATTTCGCCTGACTTACATTTCCCATCTACGACCAGAGGATTCTGGACATTGTAGTATTGATATTTCCTAACTAACTTCGTGCGTGGCGCACTGAGATCCCTGGATGAATTGCGGCTTCTACATTTAAATTGTTACTGCGCTGCCAAGTCACGATTTATGATGAAGCTGCGTCACAGCTCTCGTATCGCTCCATCCCTGCTGCTGCCGGTCACGTTATATCAAATTTACTTTGGTACCTCGGGCAAAGGGGGCCACAATAAACCTCGTCACCAACTGCTGATGGTTTATTTGCAAAGCGCACAATGGGCAGGGTGTGCGGTCTCCGCATTTCTGTCGTTGTGGTTGTCGGGAACTCGTTTTCTTAGCCGGCACTTGTTCTGATTGGTGGGGTTATCGCGTCGTTTACCGACTTGATGCACGGCAGAGACGTGCTTGGAGGACACGGTCACGAGGTGTACACTGGGAGCACCTGACGAGCTCGGAAAACCGCTTTCTCAGGTCGACTCGACTGGGCTGCCCCTCCACCAGACGTGTCCACGTGGCCTCCCACACAACCGAGGTCCCAAATATCGCTCGCCCTCATCCACGCGGCTTGTTTCGGAGGTTCGCGGTTCGAGTCCAGCAGCCGCCCTGGTTATCACTGCGGATGTATAAACCGCAAAATGCTAAGCGCCGTCCACTTCGCGGTGGACAAAGGTGCAGTGACGTTGTTCTCAAGAGTAAGACCATTGTGTGACTGCGTCAGTCCAAATAAAAAAAAACAATTATCCGCAAATAGCTAAACTGAGTTCATACAGAGCAAAGGTTGCCCATGACTGGAAATTTGGCATGACTCCAGTGCCGGTAATCTGGACCATCCCCCCCCCCCGCTTCCCCAGCTCGATCCGCACTAACTCACTCCGGCTGGTTCCTTCCAGGTCGTTCTGGCCCATTGCCACCACGTGGACCCTCTTGAAAAGAGTCGCGAAGCTCGGTGAGGTTTGTCACGGGTAAACGAGCAGAATCCTCGCCAATCATAATTCGACACCCCCCTCTCTCAGCACACCCCTGCAGCTACTCGACACACTTGCACACCTCCATCCTGCACCCTCCACGAGTACACACACACACACACGCCCCGATTAACATCCACCAGCAGGTGTCACGGAGTGGTGCCAACGTCTCCGCGGAGCTTGTGCCACACGAGCTGCACTTTGAGATCACGGGGAGTGACGATAAGGGGGCACTGACCGGCAGAAGCGCCACCTGCCCTCGCAATGATGCAAACAGACATAGTTACAGTCTGCGTCATTACATTCCTCGATTACCACTTGGACAAACGCCCGATCTCACGACTGCAGATGCACGCGACCGCGTGACGCCAAACGCCTTACCCCACCGCAACACGACTCGCTCCTCGTATCGCTCGAGCCCATTCTATGCACATTCCACGACAATAACGAGCCTTTACACTATGAGATCTCTTTTACCAGTGGCAAAATATAGTAGTATTATTATCATTATCAGAGTTGCTTCTTTTTTTTGTTAGCTTTTTTGACTACTTGTGTTGTGGTTATTGCAAACATGATGCCTTGAATAAAGGTGTCAGTTTTGTACCAGTTTAAAAGGGTAAAAACTTACTACTACAATAACGAGCCTGTCACTCGCATCTCCAGCCGTCGCCAATCCCGCGTCGCGCGCTGAGCCCCAACGCACCACAGAGGAGAGAGGATTGTGGAACTGGGCAGGCTCCGGGCCTGGTGGGGAACCCGCACGCCGTCTTCGCTGGGGTGTGCAGGTGGGTTCCCGCACGTGGCGGGGCGAGTCGAGGGCGTGAGCCAAGGGGTCGTGCGAGTGGCGCTGCGAGCGCGTGGATCTCCTGGGGGAGGACGCGCGCACCCGTGCTGCCGCCGGGACGGTCACGTGCTTTTTCTGGGTTCCACTTTCACGTTTTTAAACTGGAGGAATCCGATGAGCTATAAAGCTCTTTTTTCTATGTCCAGTTTATGATTGCGTAACCAGGTGAGCGGGCACGTCACAACCTCGCGATAACAGTGATTTGGGTCACCGACACGATGAAGTCAATTAACATGGAAACAAAGTAACTTTGGCAAATAGAAATTGGGCCAAAAACAACACGTAGTACAGTGATTATGGGGAATGACAATCGCGTAACAGAATATCGAGAAGAGAGAACGAACGGAAGTCAATGTTACATTCGGTGTAAAAAAATTACCCCGAACAAGTCGGCTTTGAATTCCAGACAAATGTGACTTGGCAAAGCGAGCTGCAAGGTGGGTGTGCCAAGGCCATGGGGACGGGCAAGACGACGGCGAACGTTCAAACGACGTGCTGGACTAGCAGGAGGCGTGGAACACGCGGCGTGACCCGCCGCACCGACTGGGACGAACGACCCGGAGTCGCGACCGGCTTTGACGCGACACGAGGCTCACGCCCCGCGCAAACAGGGGAAGGCCGCGACCCACCATCGCTTTGTACTTCTGTATGTGTATTGTGTCACAACTATCTCGTGGCTCGACATTACGAATCTAGGAGGGGGGGGGGGGGGTGTCATCACGACACGAGTATCGCATGCACGCGTCGTTGGGGAATACAGAAGTCGACACCAACTTGTCTTCTTTACGGTGGGTTATAGACTCTTACAAGAGTTGGTCGCTGATCGCTCATCCTCTCTCTATAACGCGCAGCATGGAGCGCGGATGAATGAGCATCCCTCATATACTGCACCACGATGTTACCCCAGAGCTGTCTAAGCAACGGGAGTGTTTTTAAGCGGACCAATTGTGAAGACGTGTCACATTAGCTCTGGCTGTGAGCCCGACAGATAATCTGTGAACATCAACACCCTCCGGCGTGCGCTCCTGCCCATTCACATCGGTTTGTATGTCAATGCAATATCGCATTGATATTAAACACGTAACCTACGTCCGATAGGACTGGTACGCTATCTGGTGATGCTGCTGCTGCGTTGGTAGGGGTGCATAACCACAAATAACACTGTAACACAATTTTTGTCCCTGGGTAGTAAGTGTTATTTTTTAATTCTTATGCCTAAAAAGTATAGAAAATGGCTTTTATTCCCCACAAAATTTGCTTTTGTGACCAGGACAGTGATATTTTTAAACGTACCTATTTTCATTGAGAAAACGGGCGAATTTATGTCTTTTCGTTCACATAAAGTCATAAAAAAACATATGAATCGAAATTAACATGTATTTATACTAAAGTAATAAAAATTTACTACAAAAGATTTAGAAGTGAGTAGTTTGTCGAGATTTACGATCATACTGTCAACCACTTTCACGAATCAGCTCCCAAATGTAGTCTCCCATCATGTTCTTGTTATACTTTCCTTGGTAGCGGCGTTCAAAGTCCAGTATATCCTGGTGGAAGCGCTCGCCTTGCTCCTCCGAGTACACTCCCATGTTCTCCTTGAATTTATCAAGATGAGCATCAAGGATATGGACTTTGAGGGACATCCTACAGCCCATTGTGCCGTAGTTCTTCACCAGAGTCTCAACCAGCTCCACATAGTTTTCGACCTTGTGATTGCCCAGGAAGCTCCGAACCACTGCGACAAAGCTGTTCCAAGCCGCTTTCTCCTTACATGTGAGCTTCTTGGGGAATTCATTGCACTCCAGGATCTTCTTTATCTGTGGTCCAACGAAGACACCGGCTTTGACCTTTGCCTCAGACAGCTTAGGGAAGTAGTCTTGAAGGTAATTGAAGGCTGCCAACTCCTTATCTACAGCTCTGACAAATTGTTTTATGAGGCCCAATTTGATGTGCAGTGGTGGCATCAGCACCTTATGGGGGTCCACCAGTGGCTCCCACTTGACGTTGATCCTCCCCACATAGAACTCGGTCCGCTGTGGCCAGTCCCACTTGTGTTAGTGCATCTTGGTGTCCCTGCTGTCCCAAAGGCAAAGATCGCAGGGAAACTTGGTAAAACCGCCTTTGAGACCCATCAGGAATGCCACCATTTTGAAGTCTCCGATGACCTCCCAGCCATACTCATCATACTTCAAAGCATCCAGCAAGGTCTTGATGCTGTTGTAATCCTCTTTGAGGTGCACCGAGTGAGCCAGGGGAAGAGATGGGTACTTGTTACCATTATGGAGCAGCACGGCTTTGAGGTTCCTGGATGAGCTGTCAATGAAGAGGCGCCACTCATTCTGGTTACAGGCGATTCCGATTGCTTGAAACAGACTGGTCACATTGTGGCAGAAGCAGAGCCCATCTTGACGGGTGAAGAAGCTGCAAAAAGGTTGGTGACGCTTCCTCTGATCTGCGACTTGCACACTTGCATCCAACAAGTTTCACTGCTTGAGCCTAAACGTCAAAAGTTCGGCATTGGACTTGGTGAGACCAAGATATCTGATCAAGTCATTGAGGTCTTTTTGGTTGGGGTAGTCTGGGTTTATCTCCTCAGCTCCGCCTCTGAAATTGTCATCTCGATCTACAACGTCTTCCTCGCTCTCTGACTTGCTGCTCTCTTCTAAAGACGGCAGTGTGGTACCGGGGCAATGGATGAAGGAAGGTCCGGATACGTGATAGCAGGTGCATTCTTGCCATTCCGACGTTTGGAAGGGTCCACCATGCAGAAGTAGCAGTTGCTTGAGTGGCCAGTGGGTTCCCGCCAGATTCTTGGGATAGCGAACTTCATGGCTTTCTTTTCCCCTCTGTACCATCCTACAAAAATACATTTATTTCACCCATGACGAATGTGTAAGATTCTCGAAACATTTTTTATATATGATATATTTTTTTAATAACATTTAAAATTGTAAAACATTTAAAAATAGAAAAACTTTTACAATTTCTTTATTTTTACAAATGTTATAACTTAAAATTCCGAGCAACAATTGTCCATCTTACCTTCCAGGCATAATCAATTAGAAAATAGTACTACCCAGGGACAACATTTTGCTTGTTACACAGTGCAATTATTAAACTGGACACATTAGTCAATGACATGGCCCTTCTTCACATCACACACACGGAGAACAGAGACGTACAGCAGATGAGTATCGAAATTCAAATGAACTTGACCAGGGTCTGGGTGAACTGGGAGGGATCAGGAAGGCGTGAGCGGCGGTGTCAGAATGGAGCGGAGCGTCACCTCGCGAGGGGGAGGTGGGGGTGGGGGGTGGGGTGGGGGGTGCAGGTGGCAGGGCTCGAGGTGGGGTCTGATCATCACCTGGAGCACGCACGCACTCGCTCCCCGCTCACCTGCCGCGGGTGGCCACAGCTCGCGGGCTCTGTCGCCTGCCCTGAAGGAGAAGCCACAGAGAGCTGCGAGTTCGGCGGCCCTGGTGGCGAGGTAAGGGCCCTCTGTCCGACGTTTCGCACGCACACACAGACACGGTGTGTGTGCGTGCTGTCGAGCTCGCCGTGCTACTGGAGGGGCTTTGTCGTTTCCTTTCGCACGGCTGCCGCTGTGGATGCAAAGCGACGACGACCTCACATCGGGCGAGGGTGGTCAAGCCCCGGGTGGGTCACCCGCGCGAGCAGCAGCAGCAGCGGTAGCAGCGGAGGAGGCGGGGGTCGCAGCTGCGATCTCCACGTCGTCTTTGCCGATCGGGACGTCGTCGCGTCGGCTGTTGCCGCTGTGCGCGGCGGGGCTCACCTGGGGTTCTGCCGTGGTGGATGGCTGTACAGTGCAGCGTGTACTGTGTGTGTACCGTGTGTGTGTACTGTGTGTGTGTACCGTGTGTACTGTGTGTACTGTGTGTGTACCGTGTGTACTGTGTGTGTACCGTGTGTATTGTGTGTACTGTGTGTGTACTGTGTGTACCGTGTGTACTGTGTGTGTACCGTGTGTGTACTGTGTTTACTGTGTGTGTACTGTGTGTACCGTGTGTGTATTGTACTGTGTGTACTGTGTGTGTGTACTGTGTGTGTACCGTGTGTACCGTGTGTGTACCGTGTGTGTACTGTGTTTACTGTATATACTGTGTGTACTGTGTGTGTGCTGTGTGTACTGTGTGTGTACTGTGTGTGTACTGTACGCAATGTATGTGCTGTGCGTGTGTACTGTATGTACTGTGTACTGCGCGTACTGTGTGTATGTACTGTGTGTGTACTGTATGTACTGTGTGTACTGTATGTACTGTGTATTTGGAGTGTGCGCAGCGACGAACCCGGTGACCCGAGTTCGAGTCCCGCGAATATTTCAACCGGTCCTGGCCCACGCCTAGGTCGACTCGACCTCAAATGAGTACCCGATTCGATGCGTAAACATCGCCCCTGGGGAGACAAAGGCGGCCGGGTATGGTGCTGGTCACCCATCACCGTCGTGTGCCACTGCCGATCTCCATAGGCGCTCGCTCACAGCACTTGCCTCAACAGTGAGCTCAAGGCTATATGGGGGATCTTTGCCTTGTGTGTGTGTGACCTGCCAGGGGTTCTAAAACACTCGAATCACCATCAGAAGTCGAGAGTGAACGGCGGCGCTGCCAAATGATTCAGTCTCGCAGCCCGGCCCCTGCTTGTCCGCCTGCGACTCGTCCTGTGTGTATCTACACTGCATGTAGAACTTCTTTTGCGCCGTACGTAGCCACGCGTGCTCATTCGGAGGCTCCTGTGCATAGGGCCAGGGCAGAACCCAGCTTCACCCACGCCAACAGCAGTAGCAGCAGCACCTGAGTGACCCCCCTCGTCACTGAGTGACCCCCCTCGTCACTGAGTGACCCCCCTCGTCACTGAGTGACCCCCCTCGTCACTGAGTGACCCCCCTCGTCACTGAGTGACCCCCCTCGTCACCACGCAGTGCGCTGTGCTCGCGTCAGTCACCGTTGTTGGCCGCACGAGAGAACTCGGCACGTTCCACGTGGCGAGGCGGCCACGGGTGGCTCCCACTGGCGAACGTCTGCGGTTAGGGCTGGCTCATGGGCCAGTTTACATCGGGCCGACGGCTCGTATGCGCCGGTACACGTGTGTGTGTGATGACAGTGGAGTCAGCCTGCAGTACCAGTGGGCTGGTGCCTACGGGAATGATCGAGAATCGGAGCGTGGCCAGGGACCGTGTATAAGGGAGATGCGCCGGGCAGTGTACTGAGACACGGGCGGAAATTCCTTCCCGTATGGCGAAGTCATTTCTTTCGAACAACCATTTCTGGCTTTCTATAAAGCGGCGTTCGTTTGAGCGAGCACAGAGAGAGATAAATAAGCAGACGATTCAGCCTCCTTCCCATCCCACATCTGTCCCGCCACGTAAACAATTAAAGCAATGGATTTACACGTTCCATCAGCCACACGACCTTCTGGGTGTGCGTACATTTTAGTAGCGTTGGTTCAACACAAGGACAACCCTGGAGCAGTTTCGACATTCACTGTCTCATCAGCAGACGCGGGGTAGCTTAAATCAATGCTCGTGAACTCCCCGCTCCACCTAGCCCGGTAGCATGATGTGGCATTGACACGGAAGTCGCCATGTGACTGTGTCACACGGCCGGCTTGTCAACTCGTCTTGCGCAATGGAAACGTCCCACGGCAGCCTCTGGTCACGCCAGGGTGCGGGATGGGGCCTGTAATTAATGCACCACGGCCACAAACGCACCTCTCGTTGCCCGCCACCGCCGGATTAGCAATAGTTACCGATACTGGGGGGCGGTCCATGGACTCAGTGGGATCCGAACCAGGGTGCCCTCCTTATCGAGAACCTCCTGCTCCCACCCGCTAGCCGCTTCCGCCAAACTTGCAAAGGGATGACCGGCGAAATATGAAACATCAAATCGGCTTTGTGTTCAGCGGCAGACCACACTCAGGCTTGACGGGGGACAGGGATTTTCAACCGGGGATTCCAGCAGCTATCAAGGCTAAGGGGGTCTGCAGGGTGCCACGTGTTCCACGGAGACCAGAAAAACAAATGTCAGGATGGTCCGAGACTGGGGTTGAGGCATTTTCGTGGCTAACGAGACTCCACAAAGCCGATTCTCATCTCTACTGCGGTGGATGTTCAACCGGAATGTTTATCCTCAAACACAGCAGTGAATGATGACGATCGTCCGGCCCAGTGCTTTGGGAATTCCAGGTAGCGGTGGTTACTGTACAGAACTCTCGCGCGTTGTTGATTATGACGATTATTACGACAATAAAGAATAGCACATATCATGTCATCCCAAGCCGCCCTGCGCGTCACTCGTACGGACACACGGACACGAGTAGTGACCTGCAGGAGGAGGATGAGGCATTTATAAACATTAATTTTGCAGCGATGTAAAATGGTCTCGGTTATTGGCGGTTGAATGGTCTGAAAATGTAATGACTTGGGGAGGAGAATCTTGGTGAGGCCTATCATTGTCTTTATGAGAGATGAGCCGCCTGTTTACTTTGTCTTAAAATGCCTGGCTCTGCTCGTGGTGTCACCTTTCATTAATTAATTTCCCAAACGCTATCATCACTCACGGTGGGACAGGGTATTACTCTCGGTGCGAGCAGTTGCTGTGTTGATACGGTAGCCCTAGATACTCAGCAACGCGGCTTTCATATTTCTCCTTTTAATTTCCAGGCGCAAACATGGGCCAGGCGGTCAAGTGGAACAGAAAGGGGGTGATCGTTTGCGCCGTCGCGATCGCCACAGGAGCGGTCTTCCTCGTGTGCGTCCGGAGTCACAGCGTGCCCAGGGAGCCGCGCGGACACGGGGAGACCTGGGGCCTGAGCCGCTACGAGCTGCCGGACATGGACCCGCGCTTCCCCGTGAACTGCTCTGCGGTGGTGCGAGGCGACGAGGAGAGCATCGCCGAAGCGATGCTGCTCTCCATCACCGTCGAGTTCAACAAGCGGCGCCCGCTCGCAGAGGACGATTACCTGAGGATGACGCGCGACTGCGATGCGTTCAAGCGCGACAGGAGGTACGTGACGGTGCCGCTGAGCGACGAGGAGGCGGCCTTCCCCATCGCCTACTCCGTGGTGGCCCACCACCGCGTGGACATGCTGGAGAGGCTGCTGCGCGCCATCTACGCGCCACAGAACGTCTACTGCCTCCACGTGGACCAGAAGTCGCCGCCGCCCTACCAGGAGGCGGTGCGCGCTCTCGCCGCGTGCTTCCCCAACGTCTTCCTGGCCAGCCGGCAGGAGCGGGTGGTCTACAGCTCCTGGCTGCGCGTGCAGGCCGACCTCAACTGCATGCGGGACCTCGTGGCGGCGCCGCAGCCCTGGAAGTATTTCATCAACCTGTGCGGCCTCGACTTCCCCATTAAAACCAACCTGGAGATGGTGCGAGCGCTGCGCACCCTCAACGGGAAGAACAGCATGGAGTCCCTGCACACTCCGCGGGACAAGACGGTGCGCTGGGAGATACGCCACGAGATCGTGGATGGCGAGCTGCGCTCCACGCACGTCAGAAAGTCCCCTCCGCCCATCCCCACGCCCATGTTCTCCGGGAACGCGTACATCGTGGTGACGCGCGCCTTCGTGGAGCACGTGCTGAGCGACCCCACGGCGCGGGCGCTCATCGAGTGGGAGAAGGACACGTTTAGCCCCGACGAGCACCTGTGGGCGACGCTGCAGCGCCTGCCCGGGGTGCCGGGCTCCTCGCCGCCGCACGACAAGTACGACGTGGAGGACATGATGGCCATCGCGCGCCTCGTGCGGTGGTCCTACATGGAGGGCGACACGCTGCAAGGGGCCGCTTACCCGCCCTGCCGCGGCACCGTGGTGCGCTGGGTGTGCGTCAACGGCGTGGGCGACCTCCCCTGGGCGCTGCAGCAGCACCACCTCTTCGTCAACAAGGTTGACTCGGCCGTGGACGACGTGGCCGTGCACTGCCTCGAGCGGCACCTGAGGAGCAAGGCCCTCGGGGAGGCCGTGCGCCCCTGTGCCGGGGCCGGCGCCAGCACAGCCGCCTGCGAGGAGACGCGGCCCCGGCACGTGGCGGAGCGCGGGGCCTAAGAGGAGTCGTTTCGATGGCTCCTCTTCAGAAGAGTCGTTCTGTGAGCCACGGCGGATGCACGCCACGTCGCGTGACGAGGCACATCGACGACTCTACGCCTTTCATCAGTGAAGCCTGTTCCATCCGGTGCCGTTGCTTGTACTTTACAAGTCGCATTGTTGCCCTCACGTGGGGCGACCTCGCTGCCTCGCCCCACCGGTGACCTTCACCATGAATACCCACGCCTCTGGATTCTCTGATGTCTGATTTTTAAGCGGGGCGCTATGCTTTGCAAAATTTTCAAAGACATTTCTTTTTTTTAATTTTCCAGGGCAGGCTAAAAAAAGCCCAAAAGGTCAAGAGACCAGCGACAAACGGCACTATTTATCAAAGTTCTTGCATTGAGAGAGGTTATTAGAAGAATTTTGGAAGAGAGACGATGATGGGGTCGATTTCCAAAGTGGAGCAGTGTCAGGAAAGAAGCAGAGAAGTGTTGTGACTTGCAGTGTGATGAGTGAGTGAGTGGGTGAGTGTGTTGATGTGACCTGCAGTATGATGAGTGAGTGAGTGGGTGAGTGTGTTGTTGTGACCTACATTGTGGTGAGTGGGTGAGTGTGTTGATGTGACCTGCAGTGTGATGAGTGAGTGAGTGGGTGAGTGTGTTGTTGTGACCTGCAGTGTAGTGAGTGGGTGAGTGTGTTTGTTGTGACCTGCAGTGTGGTGAGTGGGTGAGTGAGTTGTTGTGACCTGCAGTGTAGTGAGTGGGTGAGTGTGTTGTTGTGACCTGCAGTGTGGTGAGTGGGTGAGTGTGTTGTTGTGACCTGCAGTGCGGTGAGTGGGTGAGTGTGTTGTTGTGACCTGCGGTGTGGTGAGTGAGTGAGTGAGTGGGTGAGTGTGTTGTTGTGACCTGCGGTGTGGTGAGTGGGTGAGTGTGTTGTTGTGACCTGCGGTGTGGTGAGTAGGTGAGTGTGTTGTGACCTGCGGTGTTTGGTGAGTGGGTGAGTTGTTGTTGTGATCTGCAGTGTGATGAATGAGTGAGTGGGTGAGTGTGTTGTTGTGACCTGCAGTGTGGTGAGTGAGTGAGTGTGTTGTTGTGACCTGCAGTGTGGTGAGTGGGTGAGTGTGTTGTTGTGACCTGCAGTGTGATGAGTGGGTGAGTGTGTTGTTGTGACCTGCAGTGTGGTGAGTGGGTGAGTGTGTTGTTGTGACCTGCAGTGTGGTGAGTGGGTGAGTGTGTTGTTGTGACCTGCGGTGTGGTGAGTGGGTGAGTGTGTTGTTGTGATCTGCAGTGTGGTGAGTGGGTGAGTGTGTTGTTGTGATCTGCGGTGTTGGTGAGTGGGTGAGTTGTTGTTGTGATCTGCAGTGTTGGTGAGTGGGTGAGTGTGTTGTTGTGACCTGCAGGTGTTGGTGAGTGGGTGAGTTGTTGTTGTGATCTGCAGTGTGGTGAGTGGGTGAGTGTGTTGTTGTGACCTGCAGTGTGGTGGTTGAGTGGGTGAGTGTAGTTGTTGTGACCTGCAGTGTGGTGGTTGAGTGGGTGAGTGTAGTTGTTGTGACCTGCAGTGTGGTGGTTGAGTGGGTGAGTGTGGTTGTTGTGACCTGCAGTGTGGTGGTTGAGTGGGTGAGTGTAGTTGTTGTGACCTGCAGTGTGGTGGTTGAGTGGGTGAGTGTGTTGTTGTGACCTGCAGTGTGGTGAGTGGGTGAGTGTGTTGTTGTGACCTGCAGTGTGGTGAGTGGGTGAGTGTGTTGTTGTGACCTGCAGTGTGGTGAGTGGGTGAGTGTGTTGTTGTGACCTGCAGTGTGGTGAGTGGGTGAGTGTGTTGTTGTGACCTGCAGTGTGGTGAGTGAGTGAGTGGGTGAGTGTGTTGTTGTGACATGCGGTGTGGTGAGTGGGTGAGTGTGTTGTTGTGACCTGCGGTGTGGTGAGTGAGTGTGTTTGTTGTGACATGCAGTGTGGTGAGTGGGTGAGTGAGTTGTTGTGACCTGCAGTGTGATGAGTGAGTGAGTGGGTGAGTGTTGTTGTGACCTGCGGTGTGGATGGGACTAAACCATGCAGCCGCGCGACGTAACAATGCACGGTGTCCATATTGCTTCAGTTGCGAGCGCGTTGCCCATTGAAGCCCCACGGCTCAATTTCATAATCACCCGTAATTGCCGAAAGGTGTTTATGGAACAGCACGACCGTATTTATTGAAGGCACCTGTCGCTATACGGCACCTTGCGTTGGCCTCTGCAATACGAGCGGAGACCGAGAGAACGGCGGGGACGCGTGGAGAGAGAGAGTTGGGGGGGGGGGGGCGTGCCCAGTGTCGGCCACGCGCGCCGTGGAGCGCGCGCGAGCGAGCGTCATTGTACACCCATTGTTCACGCGTATAACCATTGTTCTCGCGTACAACCATTGTTCTCGCGTACAACCATTGTTCACGCGTACAACCATTGTTCACGCGTACAACCATTGTTCTCGCGTACAACCATTGTTCACGCGTACAACCATTGTTCACGCGTACAACCCATGTTCTCGCGTACACCCATTGTTCACGCGTACAACCATTGTTCACGCGTACAACCATTGTTCATGCGTACAACCATTGTTCTCGCGTACAACCATTGTTCACTGCGTACAACCATTGTTCTCGCGTACAACCATTGTTCACGCGTACAACCATTGTTCACGCGTCTGACCTCTCCCATATACAAGGAGAAGAATCAGCACATTCGTTGATAACACCGTGATCCCTAAAAGTAAAAGTAGTATAAATAGGCCAAGTTACACGTGTAGTCGCAGACGTTGTCTTGGGAGCAACACGTTTTATTACAGCAACTCAGCACGCAACGTAACGTAACCTACACTCGGGTGTTGAACGCCCAGTAAGCGGGCTGCACATCATGCCAACACATTATCCGCCGTGGCCTCGCAAGCCCGGCACCACACAGTGACACTCACAGTCACTACACGGGCACTGAGCCCCTCCTCCACAACGCACAGAGGGCCGCTGCAGAGGCATCGTGGATACGGGTTTGGGAGGCGGTGTTATTGACATGTTTTGACTTCGATGAAACATAAACACAGGTTTACTCTTTCAAGCAATGAAACAGGGCGTGTTAAGATGTTCAAACACCAAAATAGATAGATATCTTCTGCAGGCATCGAGTTTCCATGAACCACACATACTTGTCACAAAACATGCAAACAAAAGTGGTCTGATAAAGATATACGCATCGTCCTTGATACTGATTGGCCTCCATCCGAGACGGGCTTCTTTGTGGCCTCATCTCAGCAGCGGTAGACCAGCGGACGGTACAAAGATCATGCAAGTACTGGATCAGAACACTTGCACCTCGGGTCGAGCAGTGATATGGTTGAGTGTGCGTGTGCACCGCCGTCAACACAGCAGCAGCAGCAGCATCAGCGCCAGTGGTGGATGTGCTTCGTGTTTGGATCGAGCCGTGTGATGTGGGTCACGCGTTGTGCAATCTCTCTCCCAAGCCAGTGGTCCCCGGCCTTGTTTAGCTCCTCCTGCTCCCCCCTCCCATGTCGGGTTCTGTTTCTACCGAGCAGTGGCCACCCCCTTGCTCGACCCAACGGGGTTCTGAGAAATAAATGTACGAATAATGAACGTCAATATTGTAACCAAATTGTCCATTTTGTGAGGTTTATTGTGACTAGCTGCTCGTAACTACAAGCGCGTACAAACAAAATCAACAGATGCTCTGCACACGTGACGTTATTTGTTCGCGTTCGCTCGTTCCTCTTGGAGACCACGGCGTTTACGATGAATGAGTTTCGAAAGGTTTTGTTTATACCACTCTAGGCTACCATATTGGAGTGAAATGTAATCGAAGTTATTTTATATCGCCAGATTCACACGTAATTATCCACCGATGACTCTCGTGTATGATATGATTCACACATTTCTGAATGACCTCTCGTACCCCGAAGGGGTCTGCGTACCCCCAAGGGGTCTGCGTACCCCCTGTTGAGAGCCGCTGCTCCAGTCACGCTTGGTGGTGCGACCCTCGTGTTCTGTGCCTAACTTCTTTCGCACCGCGCATAACCAACGGCGCTCAATCGCATATCCAACCATTTCACAGCGAGTGGGATGTGTGAAGACCGCCCTGTATTCTAAAAATGTGTCCATGTTTGAGATGTGGGCTTACGTTCTCATCGTAAATGGGCCATCAACAAAGACGATTGACCCAGACGGGTGACAACTTTGCACTCTCTGGCGTGGTCGCCCGGCCACACAGACGAGGGCCCCGCAACGGACCCGTCGGGAAGTTTCGCAACATCTGTGTTATCTGCCAACCCTCGCTGCCTCCATCGTGATGATGGATCACAGACCACCAACGAGCCGCCCCCTTTGTGCCATCGGGGCACGGAGTCTCTGGGTGTCGCCGCCCCCCAGGTGAGAGACGTCATGAGTGGCTCGTCGTCTACAAAGAGCGCCCCTCCCGTCTCGAGCCATTCCAGAGCGTGGCCCAACCGTGCCCATGAGCGAGGTGAGGGGGTGTCCCACGTGGGATTCTGCATCGGGTGCTCGGGCCTGCGGGGAACCTCCCCGGGTGGCCCCCTGCACCCTCGGTGGTCATTTGTACAAAGCCAGACACAAACATGACATCATTGCTTAAATGATGGATAGTGTGAACCATCCCTTCCCATCTGTCCTCAATACTCAATGAGCATTGGTTGTGGAGAATATAAATAACAAAATATACAAGCTGACCCTTTTCTTCCTTCGCACGTTTGTGCAAAAGGTTCGTTTATGTTTTACGTGGAGAGACACATATATACTGTGTGGAGAGACATATACTATGTGGAGAGACATATATACTATGTTGAGATACATATACTACGTGGAGAGACACACGGAAAGGGGGCGTTGTCTGCCTTTTTACTGTGTTGAATGTTGGCAGCTTTGGCACTATGTATCTAGAATTGACTTTTTTCGCACCGTACGTAGCCAACCTTGCCAATCGGTTGTCCACGTCCTGAAATGGCTCGAGACGCGAGAGGGCGCTCTTTGTAGACGACGAGCGATTGCGCAGACGTGAGAACGAGCCACTCATTGCATCTCTCACCTGCGGGCATTTCACCCAGAGACTCCGTGCTCGATTGGCACAGACGGCGGCGCGTTGGTGCTTGCGATGCACGAGGCCTGTGATTCGGCATCATGGAGGCAGCGAGGCTTGGTGGATCACACAAATGTTGCCCGACTCCATTCCCGTGGGCGTCGAGGAAGGCGTCGTACCTTGACTGGCCAGGAGATGGCGGGATCGAGCATTCCCCCCTTGCGAGTGTTGTTTTCCTGGGTGCTCCAGTTTCCTCCCACATGTCAACGGTCATTAATCGTCCGATCACACCTGAATACAGAGAGGACTGCAGAGCTTGGGCAACTGTTGGCGCTGGTCCATTGAGTTGCTCCTTGCGCCTCTATGTGGTGGCACGCTCCGAGTTGAACTCGGCTCGTGACAAGCTGAACTCGGCACAAGTTGTCATTACATAAAGCGGAGCCTCGAGTTAACGCCGATTTCTGAAACTAGCGGCGATTGTGTCTGCAACGACCTGGGAGAGAGCCGGTGGCACACGTTCGTGGTTGAACCAAGACTCAAAGCCATCCACTCCACCCGAGACTCTAAACCCCGACTCGAAAACGCAGCACCTGCGGCTGCCTGACATTGAGACCCACCACGATATTAGATATCGTACGGCACGAGGTCACCTACGATTGTATCGTCCGTTCTGTAAAAATAAAAACATATCGCGAAATTTTAAATGTGTTCCAGGATAATTGGCGTCGTGGCGATTATATGATGTAAATTATTTAACTAATATCGTGTAAATATCGGCGTTGTGCGTGTGTGTGCTCAGCGCTAGATGCCGTGCTGAAAGGGACTTGGGGAAATGCTTGCGCCGGGGAGCTGCAGTTGAAGGACATTTAAGTGACCTTCACTCGTCCGGCAAGCTACAGCGGCGCAACAAACGCGTGAAGCACAGCGTCATGGGGAAGCGTAGATTGCGATCATTCACATCGCGATAATCGTGCCTCGTATCGGGGGAAAAAAACATCGCGGAAAACCTTGACCCAGCAATGCCCAGGCTGGGCCACAGGGGGGCGCGCTAACCTCACCTGGCACCGAGTGGCCGCTACACTTGGCGCTCCCTCTCCAACTCGGCCACCTGAGTTCGACTCCCTGACACAGCAGTAAACGGGTGAAAAGGTAGGGACATGTCTGAACCGGTGCTGCAAGCCCCGAACAACTTCACCAATCCGTACTAGCCGGCGCGGTGAAGTATGGTCAATCGACAACCCCCATCACCGACGAGACATGGGGAGGCCTCCATCCAGCAGTGGATTGACAAAGGGCTGTTCGTTATTACTTTGTGTGAACGCTTCCCCCAAGGTTCTACCGGAGACCCCGCTTGAGCCACGGGGTGGGGGGGGGGGCTCTCACGTGATCGGGGTGGACCGCGTGCTATTGCAACTCAACGAAGCGTTCAAGGACCTCTGCTTCCCGTGTTCATTTGCTATCTGATTATAATACAAGGCCCTCTTCGAAGCGAGTAGTACGACTCGAGCATGCTTTGTTTGGTGAAAAACATGCATTGATGTGCTGAAAATGTCGTTATAGAGATAGGATTGCAGAGCTTGGCAAGTCGTTAGTCGCGCCAGCTCACCGCCTGGCCACTGCTTCCAACTTTACGAGAGCCAATTTGCATGAACGTCATCGCTATCTATAAAACTACACATTTTTCAAACTCATTGACTTAATCAACAATTTAATCATCATTAAACACGCGATTAGTTTACAACGGAAATGGCCAAACATCCTACTGCAACAATAACCATAACCACATAATAGCGGTGAGAAGGCGACAATGATGATGCGACTGGGACCCGAGGCATGCCAGCGTAAGGCAGTACCCACCGACCAATTCAAGCTGCCTCTAATCCAGCCCTCTGGGGGCGGGCGCGGGGGCTGGGGGTCGATGGATCACGCCGAGATCACCGCGTGCTTGTCGCACACAGCCAGCGGAGAGGGCTGCGACGGAGCCCGGCCATGCCCGCGGGACGAGGGAGGTTGCTGGCCGAAGTGCACGGCGGCTCTTGAACGAGTGCGTCTCACTCGTACGAGTAAATGCTATATATGCGAATACCGGAGGCTACTCCGCTTCCCATGATGTCGGACGTTATTACTCCACGTGCTGGGAGCACTTGGAACGAAACGTCGGGCAACCCAAAAAAAGTTTGGAAATGTGTTTATTGCAAGACTTCTCGAGCATGGAAACGAGAAACGGTCCAATCCCCAGGCTAAACACGGGCAAAAACGATCCGAAATGGCGCCCAAAGAATACAAAGGCCAATATAAAGATTAAAAATATAGCCTGTAACTGACTATTGGGGCAAGTGCTGTTAGCAGTCTCAATAGAGGGCGGTGGGTGGCCAGCACCACGCTCGGCCGCCTTTGTCTCGGCAATGCTGCGGTGTTTACACATCACACCAGGTGCTGTTGGAGTGAATATCGGCACCTGTTCACATACTCATCACCGATTTTAGCCTTGAACGGGAATCGAACTCGAACCGTCGAGTTCATAGTGCAGCGCGCCTAACGACTGTGCAACCGCTCAGAATAACAAGCATACACGCACACTCACCTCCATACATGTTCGTATGGACGGATTTTTTTTTAATGCAAGATAAAACCACTTTTTTTTAAACCGCGATATCGATGGCTCCGCTGGGTCAGAGTGTGCCAGCCAGCAGCTGTTGTTTATTAAACAATGACAACCCTGCATCTTCTACGTGACTTTACCGAAAGAACCAAGAAGATGAACCCTGCGCCGGTTTCCACTCCAGTCTGTGCCATCTGCAGCAGCGCGCGCCCTCAATTCGAGAAGGGAAATTGGTCGCCGATTAAATGTTGAGATGAGTCTATTCACTAAACCCCGCGCCTTGTTAATTTCGCCGCGTGTACTCGTAGAGGAGCTACCAGGCTTGGCGGCCGGAGTGAGTGAAGTCTCGCACGCCTGCAGCGACGTCTTCACGACGTTCTTCTGCGTGCAGAGCCCAGCCACTCCAGCATGGCGGTGCCCTCACACCTTGGCCACCAGTGTTGATGATAACTCCACCAAGTGTTGTTCCGGTTGCCAACGCGGCGCTCCGACTTGTTCGGGACCCCCTCGGGGCGGCAGAGGTCAGGGTTTTATTAATTTAGTGACTTTTTCATGGGTTGTCTCCGACACAAAGCCGCCAGTCTGTTGGCCGTTTGTAAATGGCATAGAATTGTTCAGGGAGAAATTCGTGGCATTATAATCTCATCCTTTAGATGAAGCATAAGTCGGAGTTATTGTGCCACATTACGGAATTGTATAACGATGTCTCTTGGCTTTGCATTTTATCCAAATGTAATTAATGTTACCGCGTGAGTGATACTACACATTGACAGGACAGATCGTGTAGTGCACGTACATCAAGGACTTCGTGATGTCAGCGAGGTTTCAGCAGGTGAGCAGCATCCCCCTTCAGGTAGAACCAACAGAATCATGGATCAGCAAACAGACACAAATCGGAGACATTCACATCTGAGAAATGTAAATCGACTCGAGTAGGATGCATCATCCCGTCTAGGGAAATGTAATACTCAAGCCCATTTACATTTCTTGTTAGTAGTTATTTTAGACTCTCTGGTGTTACAGTAACAGGTTAAATGTCTTTACATTAACAGGTTAAATGTCTCACTAACACAGCCACCGTTGCTCGTTTTCCTCGATGTGGCGGTGGCTCTGCGATCGGACATTGACATGCCGATTCCTCACAATGGCCACCTCCGCAGCTTCGTCGTCGTGGAGGAAGCTCTCCGATTTACCCGATTTAACATTGACATGCAAATTTAATCTCTAGCCCCGCCCACTTCGCTGATGACCCTTGGGCTACACCCATCTCAAACCTTTAACATCCTGCCTCAGCAGCTCTCCCGATCTATTTTCACCTGATGACTATTGCTTGTGTTGCCATCGCAACGGCGTGATATTTGTATTATTGTTTTCTGTCTACGTGGCTTTACCGAAAGACCCAAAGAATATTTATTATTTGTTAATCTCTCTGATTTATGTTTGTTTGCTGATCATGCCTAGACGGGATGATAGCTATTGACGAGACTGGTGATAGAATAACTAAACTACTTTTCTTTTCCCAGGTAAGGCCCATTGAGCTGTGTAGCTCTTTTTCAGAAGCGACCTGGCCACAAATGATAGCTCAAAGAAGTGGCTTATCACGTGGAAATGTACAGCAGCCAAATACTCTAAAAGCGTGATGTTGATTCTAAATGGAGAGAAAACCGGAGGACCTGCAGAAAAACCCATGCGACCACAGGGAGAGATACATGCAAATTACAAATACACTGGGCGTCAGGGTTGGGATGAAACCCACGACCTCCTGCATACCAGGCGAGGTAGTTAACATCTCTCCACCGTGACGCCCACCGTGGCGTTAACAAGACTGGTGACGGAATAAAGAACAGAATCCGTTGACGGGCCCACCCGCCGTGGAGATGGAGCGATGAGATTGATTCATGTGCAGGTGTCAGGTGGATGGTAGCAACACTGGACCGTGAGGGATGGCAACGGCGTGGGGAGGCCTTCATCCAGCAGTGGATAGATTAGATGCCGATTTTATTTCTGCGCCCGCTGGCTGTTAGGCACAACATTCCCTGCGAAACCCAAAACATTGCAGCTCTCTTTACCGAGCAATTATTTGGTTGTCCTTTGAATAAAATAACAGTATAGAATGTCAAAAAATTAGCAATTCAATCTAAACCACACATTTACCAACCCACCCCAATCCAGGAGGTCACTGCAACGTTTTATAAATAGCAGACCTTGGAGCAATGCAAGTTGAGACATTCAATAGTAAACTTCTCCGATGCCCTCACCCTGGCAACTTCAATCACCGGTCCATGCCACACCCTAGCCCAGGTGATAGTGTCACGCTAACCACCCTTCGCCATTCATTTGCACCCTCCGCGATGTTTGGTACCGATTCGGTTTGTGTTTACAGCTGCTGCTAAAAGCACGCTGCTCCTTGCGCACAATGACTCCGGATCACATTACGCGACTATTTATAAAAGGGGTAAATCCCTTCCCATCTCAGGAACGTGAGATAAACGAGTACGTTGAACTTCTTTCGCACCTTACGTAGCCAGCCGTGCGAATCGGAGGCGCGGGGGTTCACAGTCAACCCAAACAACCGTGGCCTTGTTAATCACAAACTACCGGTGCGCGTTCTCGCAAAGGACACGAGCCGCGTGAACGCGCAACTTGGCGCGAGACATTAACTCCTGATTTACACGTCTGTCAAACGTGAACCTCTCGGCTTGAGAGTTAACATCGGACGGAGACATGAAAATTGGTGGTTTGCGCACTGCGCTATGAACCCGAGGACCCGAGTTCGATTCCCGCCCACGCTTAAAACAGCTCCACCGGTAACCTCAACCCCAACTATCAGCATCCACTGGGTTGTCCAGAGGTTAGAAATGATCGATTGCGCGGTCAATCCGCACAATGGCCTACTCTTGCGAATGACCCGATGGGATCTGTCCACTTCGAGTGAAGCCGACGGCGCGTAGTGCGATTAGGGTTCATACACCCACCGCAGTATTCACCAGGGCGGCCGCTGGACTCGAACAGTGAACCGCTGTACCAAGCGGCTGACGCGCTCCCGCTGGGCCACGTGATATTCGTGTGTGTGTACATCTCACGTACTCTTCTATAACACACATCTGTTGTGACCCATAACGCCTCCATGTATATTCACGCGTCTATTTCTCGAATTCAATATCCGATTCTCGTAACACCCATTTCTTTTAAACTGCTTTTTTTGCGCTCTTTTGTTTGCGTGTCGTCCTCCCCCGCACCTGCAAACACCGTCGTCGCCACCGCCACCACCACCACCACGCGGTTGGCTGCGTGCGGCGCGAGCCCCGGGGGGGGGGGGGAGGACACACTCCGCACGTCCGAGCTGCCGCCTCGTCACTCGCCTCGTCACTCGCTCGCAGCCACTCGCAGGCACTCGCCTCGTCACTCGCTCGCAGGCACTCGCCTCGTCACTCGCTCGCAGGCACTCGCCTCGTCACTCGCTCGCAGGCACTCGCCTCGTCACTCGCTCGCAGGCACTCGCTCGCAGGCACTCGCCTCGTCACTCGCTCGCAGGCACTCGCCTCGTCACTCGCTCGCAGGCACTCGCCTCGTCACTCGCTCGCAGGCACTCGCCTCGTCACTCGCTCGCAGGCACTCGCCTCGTCACTCGCTCGCAGGCACTCGCCTCGTCACTCGCTCGCAGGCACTCGCCTCGTCACTCGCCTCGTCACTCGCCTCGTCACTCGCCTCGTCACTCGCCTCGTCACTCGCTCGCAGCCACTCGCCTCGTCACTCGCTCGCAGCCACTCGCCTCGTCGCTCGCTCGCAGCCACTCGCCTCGTCGCTCGCTCGCAGCCACTCGCCTCGTCGCTCGCTCGCAGCCACTCGCCTCGTCGCTCGCTCGCAGCCACTCGCCTCGTCGCTCGCTCGCAGCCACTCGCCTCGTCGCTCGCTCGCAGCCACTCGCCTCGTCGCTCGCTCGCAGCCACTCGCCTCGTCGCTCGCTCGCAGCCACTCGCCTCGTCGCTCGCTCGCAGCCACTCGCCTCGTCGCTCGCTCGCAGCCACTCGCCTCGTCACTCGCCTCGTCACTCGCCTCGTCACTCGCCTCGTCACTCGCCTCGTCACTCGCCTCGTCACTCGCCTCGTCACTCGCCTCGTCACTCGCCTCGTCACTCGCCTCGTCACTCGCAGGCACTCACCTCGTCACTCGCAGCCACTCACCTCGTCACTCGCAGGCACTCACCTCGTCACTCGCAGGCACTCACCTCGTCACTCGCAGGCACTCACCTCGTCACTCGCAGGCACTCACCTCGTCACTCGCAGGCACTCACCTCGTCACTCGCAGGCACTCACCTCGTCACTCGCAGGCACTCACCTCGTCACTCGCAGGCACTCACCTCGTCACTCAGCCACTCACCTCGTCACTCAGCCACTCACCTCGTCACTCGCTCGCAGCCCCTCGCCTCGTCGCTAGCAGACACTCACCACGCTACTCGCTCAGCGGACTGGCACGCTCAGGGTTTTACATCCACCCACACATTCAAAACACCTGCGCCGGGGCTTACACACAACTGCTGCGGCGATCACCCCCCGCCTTGCCTCGCAGGAGATTCCCCCACGGCTCTCATGCAACTCAAGTTCAGTCTGGTCGCTTGCGTTCTCACCTCGTTCGATGTCTGTACGTGGAACTTCTTTCGCACCTAAGCTCGTGTTATTTGTCGGTTGTTCAGCCCCGCTGCGATGGATGGATTCCCAGGTTACAACGCTATAGAAGCGGTTCTTCTTTATTCTCATCCCTTCCAATTAAAAACAGGAATTTGTGCGCGGTTTCCAGTATTAAATTCCTCCCCCTCTCACGAGAAGAATGCATCTCACTCCGCCCACCAACCCTCCGATGCCGCCTTCCCTTCGATAACAATAGCTCTAGGGGGTGGGGAAAGGTTGACCACGGCATGGCATCGTTGGGCGGGGGGTGTTGCGAGTGTGGGTAGCACCTGAGTCACCCCGAGATGACTTGTACACGTGTCCTGCTGGCGGCATCGGCCACTCCTCACGCGACCCGTCCGACTCCGCGCCAGTGCTTCTCTGGCACCCCCCGGTCTACACCTGGGACACGAAACCTTTCCACACCCGAGGAGCCGGCAGGTGCGTTTCGTTCACGAGCGCATTCATATACACAATCATTCAATCTAATTACGTCAATTTAAACACCGCAGCTGCATTCGACTGCATTCGGGCGAACGAATAGCCTCGTGGGACAAATCAATACTAAATACACGAGGGGGGAGGGGAGGCTGCGGTGATTACATCGCAACTGAAATCACGATGCCATTGACATTCCGTTTGCAATTGAAAACAAAAGGACCTCGTTAAGGTTTTGACTCGAGGCGAAGTGGAATTTGTCTCGCCGCGTGGGGAGTCCAACCGGGCCGTCAGCCTCACGCGAATAATTTGCGACAGCCACCAATGGGCGTCATCACTACGCAAATCGCCACAAATTACGCAGCTGCGCGAGCCTCGCTCTCGTGTCTCGCCTCGCCTCCTCCTCTTCTGAGTCGAGTGTTGTTCCGACACGCGCTTGAAAATCAAGTTACGCATCGACGGGCGGACGGAAGTCGACGCAAGCGACACCGCGCATCAAATTTTTTGGCAGCGATCGAGAACATTCCGATTGTTGAATGTTGATTTGCATCGCATATACGCAAAGGCAATACGTGACCCGCCTCGCCCCTCTGTCGCAGAATCCGCGCGTCGATTCAAGCCACCGCCATGGTGTGGACCACCTGCACGTGCAAGGTCACCCTGATGTCCATCTTCCTCGTCGGCTCCGTCCTCGTCATCTGCCTCAACCAGGAGGTGTTCGAGATCGCCATAACCAAGCGCGGGGAAAACTTTGACTTTAGGGAGGACCCGCGATTTCACGTCGACTGTCCCGCCATCATCGGCGGCGACGAGGAGACGTGGGCCGAGGCATCGCTTCTGACGAAGACCGTCGAGTTCAGGAGACGCTGGCGGCTCAACGAGAGCGAGTGCGTGAGGATGACGCGCGACTGCGACGCGTTCAAGCGCGACAGGAGGTACGTGACGGTGCCGCTGAGCGAGGAGGAGGCGGCCTTCCCCATCGCCTACTCCGTGGTGGCCCACCACCGCGTGGACATGCTGGAGCGGCTGCTGCGCGCCATCTACGCGCCGCAGAACGTCTACTGCCTCCACGTGGACCAGAAGTCGCCGCCGCCCTACCAGGAGGCGGTGCGTGCTCTCGCCGCGTGCTTCCCCAACGTCTTCCTGGCCAGCCGGCAGGAGCGGGTGGTCTACACCTCCTGGTTGCGCGTGCAGGCCGACCTCAACTGCATGCGGGACCTCGTGGCGGCGCCGCAGCCCTGGAAGTATTTCATCAACCTGTGCGGCCTCGACTTCCCCATTAAAACCAACCTGGAGATGGTGCGAGCGCTGCGCGCCCTCAACGGCGAGAACAGCATGGAGTCCATGCACACTCCCGGCGGCAAGGTGGGCCGGTGGCAGATACGCCACGAGATCGTGAACGACGGCCTGCGCTCCACGGGCGAGAAGAAGTCCCCTCCGCCCATCCCCACGCCCATGTTCTCCGGGAACGCGTACATCGTGGTGACGCGCGCCTTCGTGGAGCACGTGCTGAGCGACCCCACGGTGCAGGTGCTCATCGAGTGGGAGAAGGACACGTTCAGCCCCGACGAGCACCTGTGGGCGACGCTGCAGCGCCTGCCCGGGGTGCCCGGCTCCTCGCCGCCGCACGACAAGTACGACGTGGAGGACATGATGGCCATCGCGCGCCTCGTGCGGTGGTCCTACATGGAGGGCGACACGCTGCAAGGGGCCGCCTACCCGCCCTGCCGCGGCACCCACATGCGAGCCATCTGCATCAACAGCGCCAAGGACCTGGCGTGGGTGCTCAAGCAGCGGCATCTGTTCGTCAACAAGCTGGACTCGGACGTGGACGAGCTGGCCGTGCACTGCCTGGAACGGCACCTGAGGCGCAAGGCGTTGCGCCAGGTGTTCTCGCCCTCTGGCCTGCTCGGGACTCTGTCCGGCACGTGGCGGGGCCCTTGAGCGGCCATCCCTCCCCTCCCGCGTGCCCCGGCCCCTGTGAGTGGCGAGGTCGCTCGATCTCAACTCGGTTTAACTCGCCGCGCTCGACGAGGCGATAGGTCATCGTCGTCCTCGTTTGCGCCCGTGACGTTCGCGGCCTTTTTACCTCGTCGTGCAATCGAATTCCTCGAATTCGCGTCTGGCTGTAGTCGATTGTGATTAACTGCGTAGTCCCTAACGATAGCGCACATGTTTAATGAGCCAAACTATCAGCAGACGAAGTAAACAAGTATAACCCGTAAAAACAAAGTTTTTCACTATAAATCCTTTATATGCGTGGCGGCTAGAGTCCTCTCGTCCTCTGGCTTGAGATGGCTGCCACCTATGGGTCAGATGATTGCATGGCAGCATTAAGCAATTGGTAATTAAATATATATATATTTTTGTCCTAAAAAGTGTCAAATTTAGGAAAAAAAATTTCACGAACATTAATTGTCACGCACAACGAGTCTGTGGAAAATGTCAGCTCGATTGGATCACGGGAAGTGGGTTAAAAAAAACGACCGAAAGATTTGCACGGTCCTAAGCAAGCAAGCAAGTGAACTTAATATAAAGGATTTAAAATGACATCGTTGTGGATGATGTAAATAAATAATGACGAAAGCCGATTACGTCTCCTTCCCACCGCAGGTCTCTGCGCATGGACAATAGTGGTGGTGGTGGTCTCACGATCCGGCGTTGATCCGGTTACGACGTCGTGTTTCGTAAGCAGAGTCCGGCTTAATTGCATCATTGAATGCGGTTCTTTTATCGTTCACGCGGAGAGACGGATTTGGAAAGGAGACATTGTTTTACCGACTCGGTTACAGAATGTGTCGCCGTGGTGAGAGTGGGAGGGGTAGTGCACATCTTTCCAGATAGACAATCGCCCGATGAGGTTTGGCGAATGACTCCAGTTAATTCGCTCACGAGGTGCACGGTCGTTTGTCGAGGGTTGGTGTTCAAGTTGCTCCTATGCAAGCGCCTCCATGTTCAGGCTGCGATTCGCCACGGGAGGTCTCACGAGTTTTAAACTTTGTCATTACGATTTCGGTAGTTTACCCAGGAAAGCTTCACAAACTGTCACCACTTGTTTTCAGGTGGGTCATGTCAAGTATTCACAGGAGGACGGCACTTGCTGCTGCTGCCGTCTGCGATCCCAATTGTGTAATAGGAAAGGTAAGTTGTAAGCATTGTGATCTTTTGGCCCCTACCAGGTACGTTGTGGTGTTATTTGGGTGTTCTGGCTACGGGAGGAAACCTATTCAGAGCAGGGTGGAGAACAAACACAGGCGACCGAAGGTGGAAATTGAACCCAGCGAGGCCCATTCTTGCTGGGAGGAGGCACGAGTGTGACTACTGCCCCCACCTTGTTCCAGCAGCAGCATCATTAACCGTGATCAAGCCACTTCTGGATGACAGTCCACCCCAAGCCGTCGCCATCTCACAGGACCCGAGGATGTAGCATTACGCTTCCCGAATCGCCCTCGCACATTGAAGAGCACTTGGTCACCATGTGTGACGTCACAGCGGCGTGAAGGCCACGATTACACGAGACGGACTCGATGCGTCAATCTATTGGTCTGGAAAACCCACAAAATGCATTTTTTTGCGCGTGGAGACGGAACGGAGCTCTGCACGTAAGCTCATGAATGGTTAATTATTTTCTCTCAGCGGTCAAGGACCAGAGCGATTTACTACTCGAATGAGCATCGAGGCGGTGCACCTCTGCCGTTCCAAGCTTTGAACCAGTGGTGTAAGTGCCAAATTGCTTTGGGGGCGGGGGTGAATCTATAAATACGGGCAGTCACTTTTGACTTCCCCGCAAAATGCTACTAATTTTATTGACTCCGGACCATGAGGATGATGGGCTGAGCATGATGAGCTTTTTTTTTCCATCTCTATTGAATCTCAAAGTGGTGTCAGACAGTCCGCGACACGCAGGCTGACTGCGTGTCCCTCGACACGCAGACTGACTGCGTGTCCTTCGACACGCTGTCTGCGTGCGCGCGCGCTGTTACCCACAGAAAATGAGTCCGTCTGGGGAGCAGTCGTCTTGCAGTGGTTATCGCATTTCGCTTTCGATTCCCGCTCGCCACCAATAACAGTGGAACATTTGAGCCGGTCCTCGGCCTCCAAAAGGTCGACTCGGCCTTAATTGAGTACCTGATGGGATGTGAATACATCTTGGGGAGACAAAGGCGACCGGGCGCAGTGCTGGCCACCCACTATCTCTTGTTCCGTGCTGACCTTCATATAAGTTCTCGCTAACACCACTTGCACCAATTTACTATTAAAGACTATCCGGGGGATCTTTGTCTTTGCTGTTAACTCACCCCGCGTGTGGTTAGGCGGACGGCCTGACGGGTTGCTCCGATGCTGTGAACGCGGCTATTGACCGTCCACTCGCGGTGCGTGTGAACACAGATTCATGTGCATTGAACTGCGTCGTCTGTTTTGAGATTCGCCGCGCACGGTAGAATCTGAAGTAAAGTTGTCGTGAATGTGAAAATCACTGCAATGAGTCGTGAATGAAACTGCGTGCACTTCGAACACTCGCTGGGTCGGTGTCGCCAAGGTCACAACATTGCAAGCAGGCCAACGCACCCTTGAAGATCTCCCTGCTCTACGATCGGGCCACGTGGCTCGCAATGACCAGACCGAGAGTTCAACTCCTGTTTAGGGTTGACTCGACCCATCATCCCTCCGATAGAATGAATACTAGACTCGCTCCCGCCATATTAATGTGGAATTTCCACCAATGCCTGCAAAGCAGGCGATATAGCGCCGGCCGTCTGTGTTATCTAGAACTGAATATCAATTTTGGACGCTGTGCTACTTATAAATAGAATGGGCACAAGGAACAATGCGGGTCTCATGATTTGATCTCGAGGCTCTTCACGCTGCTCACGAATGAGGAATGTGAATGGCCCCAATCATGTAAAATAAATCAACCCCCACCTCCTCCTAACTGGTTGGTGTACGAACCTGTACGACCCGAAGACGTGACAGTCTGTGTGTGATGTTGTAAGACCCGGTAAAGCTGATTGGCGAGGAGTCGGAGCCATTTCCTGTTCACCTTGGGGTGCGGCATTGATGTCCTCTGGCGCCTGCATTATTTAACATCTGTTTCGACCTCGGGGTACGAGAAGCTCTCCATGCCTGTACCGGAGTAATTTAAATCTGGTACAGATACAATAAGAGGCTGATCGATGCCTGGGTACGGTGAAGAGATGGTTCCCTGATGGTCTGGTGATTGCTATTCACTCTGAGAAGGCATTAGAGACGCAATTGCTGAACATGGAGCGTGCAACTAAGGGATGGGGCTTCAACATCAGCCCCATAAAAACAAAGCAGGACCTGCCTGGGGATTCTGTGTCGTCAAATGCCTCATCCCCGCCACTCTACATTAGTAATGGGGGAGTTGTGGAGAGAGAGAGAAGTTTATGTATCTGGACAGTGCTGATGACCAACTCCGGTTTCTCAGCGAAGGTCTCACTCATCAGCTGCCTGGACTATCACTCCATACCAACATCCGGGTCTTCTCAGTCACAGTCTTGCTCTCACTTCTCGATACCGTTGAGACGTGGAAACCGTTAAAGGCACATCTGCGCCGGTTTGAAACATTCAGCCTGACCCGCCTACGAACCATCCTGGGTTTAAACCAAGCTGAACTGCCTGAGGAACGGAGAGATTCTTGAAAGATCTGGTCGGCGATGCAGCGTTGGCTGTGCCACGTAATCCGCGTGCCCAGCCACCGCCTGCCCCAACAGCTTCTGTTTGGTTGGATCGAGGGGATTAAACGGGCGCGGCGCGGACGGCAGAGCAATGACGTGATGTGGTACAGGAGGATGTGGAGCTGAGTGGACTTGTCGATGGCCGGTACCAGCGGTGTCAAGATCGGCCTCTATGGAGGAGGCCCGTGAATGACGCTACTGGGCAGTTGAAGGCAACAACGGATGGCGAATGAGCGACGCTCACAGCAACGAGCCGGCGAACACGCAGCGCGGTACGACAGTGAGGAGCACAGATGGTGCATCTGACGTTGGGTGATTGTTGGTAGCGCTGCCTCACCGCCTGGCTGCCTTCCTGCTTGTCTGTGATGCCAAAGAATCGCAATTTTATTTGCAGACGTGATCGGTGGCGTCGGTAGCCTACGCACTGTACTGCAAAGTGTCTTCATCGTCGTCAAGCTTTCACCATGTCGTGGACAGTGATATCAGAATCTGTCCCGGTAGTCCACCGAGATCGATTCGGCCTGACGTGACGTGTCACACAACCCCCTCCCTCGTGCGCTGCTTCGGCCTCAACATGCAAAGTTATTTCCTCATCAAACGAGCAGTGATGCATGAGTGCTCATCGCCTGTTCACAGCCCCGAGACAGCGGTGGAAATCCCACATTCCTGTGGCGGGGCGAGTACAATATACCCATAAGAGAGCAACCACCGTGACTGCCCCACAAAATGGTACTGGTTTTACCGACCCCACCGCATGATCGATGGGCCGAGGCAACCTCCAACCAGGGAGTGAACCCGCAACCTTGCCATTGCGAGTCGCTCGCACTTTCGCTGAGCCACATCACCTAAGTATGTATTTTTTTGCCGTTCGTTTACGCAGGAAAAGCCCCGCCGAGCGTGACGATTCATTTTCAGGAGAGTCCCTGCCAAGTGTTTTGTAGTCGGGGGCGATGTTGCAGTCACGCCAATTCAGTGATTTCCCAGGGAACGATTCATCGCTTGGAAGTTTGACCAATACCGCTTGTTTTTGTTTTCTTTTATGGGAGGGATCCAGAGAACTCGCAGGAAACCCACGCAGAAGAGGGGGAAGAGAAACCACAAACTCCACGCAGAAAGGCGCCCGAGTCGGGGATGGAGACCGGTGACTTCATGCCGTGTCACCAACACGCCACTGGACCGCTGACACCGCTTATTACCCCATAGTAATGCTATTTTGGCTCGAGAAGGTGACGCCTGCAACCCGCAGGGCTCTCCTTGCCATCACGTAGCGAGCCTCACATCAAGAGGGTTATAGTGGGCGCTTTAAACACTGTCATCACCACCACCACCACATCAATTGCCTCGTGACGTAGACTAGGGAGACGTCTTGTCTTCAGTGGAAACGACGCTGCTGTTCATGCACATTCGCAGCCGGCGGACATGTGGACCGAACCAGTAGCAACAGATGAAAGGCTCCTCAGCAGCAGCAGCGACGGAGTTGCGCTCACTCGAACTGTAGCCCTCCCACCCCTGTGTCTGTGGGTCTGTGTGTGCATCTGTGGGTTTCTGTGCAAGTGTGTGGATCTCTGTGTATGTGGGTCTCTCTGTGAGTATGGGTTTACGTGTGAGTCTATGGGTCTGTGTGAGTCTATGGGTCTCTTTCTGAGTCTGGGTCTCTGTGTGAGTCTGTGGTCTCTGTGGGTCTCTGTGTGAGTCTATGGGTCTCGTGTCCACTGCGATCCGTTCTCCACGCGAACGAGTGGCATTCACTCTCGCTGTCTTCTGAAGGCGGTAGCAGCAGCTGGGTTCACAACTGAGACGCAGATACATAGATGCCGCTACTCTCAACTCACATCCATGCTGCATGTTAAGCCCCTTTCCAGGAGACTCCTGTTTGGGATGGTTGGCTAATTTCAGCTCTACCTCTCTGCCCTCGCGATGTGCTGTGATGAAAGGCCATTGCCAGAAACGTCGCCTATAATGTTTTTTGTTTTTATACTCACATATTTTAAGGCAGTAGTTTCATTGACGAAAGTGTTCAGTTTTGTCCAACTACTATTAAGTAACTTTGCATGCCGGAGGCAACCGTAACGTCTGGAGAGAGACTCTACACGTGACGAGGGGGGAGGGGGAAAGTGCTCGACCGATGCTGCTGGGTAGCAATTGTACGCGAGGGTTCCATCTCAGGGTGATCCGTCAACCCCGACTCCCAGTCCCCGGAGCACGGGTCGCCCCGGAGCACGGCTCGCTTTCATCTCGGCGCGGACCTTTCACTGCAAACAAGAGACCACCTTGGGCTTAGGCGATGTTAGACGTTAAGCTTCTTATAAGGTTATTTTTTATGACTTAACAAATTTAGAGAGTGCGTAATAAAACATTCATACGAACATAAAAAGGGAGCTTATTGTAAACTAAACACGCTTAAGTCTGCAAATGTTTATTGTTCCGGCGTTAAAGTGCTGAAAACGATTGCCTACCCAGAACTGCGACTCGATGAACGGGTAAGGCAACGTCCACATGTCCGTACTTGTTGTATATAAAACACGGCCAGTCGAGAAGCGTGTACACAATGCAAAGACAAAGATCCCCCGTATTGCCTTTAATAGACTGTCTGAGCAAGTACTGTTCGCGAGCACCTACGAAGGCCACAGACCCAGCAGACGGTACCGCACATACAAACACCGTAGAGGTCTCGATTCGGCAAATCGAGCGTGGTGGACTCAGGCCGACACGGCACCAGTCGACCTCGTCTCCCCAGTGCCCACGTTTACACCAATTCACGAAGCTAAATCGGCCCTGGGGGAGTGCGGGGGGGGCGGGGCAGGTTATTATTCCACCGCTGCTGGGAATCGCATCCCGGTTGTCAGGGTCGTAGCGCAGAGCGCGAACCACTGCGCCACCGCTCGCGATATGGTCACGGATGCCCTCGTCTAGGCGGCATTCACAGAGGTGCTCCTGGCGAAGGCGAGGAGGGGGCACCTCTGGCACGATTCATTCATTATTGTGCACTCGCTATATTTTATACACCATGTAACCGCCCACGTCGACAATTTTTGTAAACCTGTTGGATCAACTTTTTACCTCCACATCTGGGGGGGAGGGTCTACCTTTTATCACTTTTTGATTCAGGCCTTCTGCAAGGCTCTCTAATAACTTAGTTGACAGAAAAACGGACAAATGGACCTCCGGGATTTTATAATAGATGCAATTCTTTTAAAGACAAATCTGTTCGGACAAACTCACAACACCAGCGGAGCACTTGGGGCAAATCAGCCGATCATGTCCCCAATTACTTCAACGTCCGTTCTCAATAGCGAGCCCGACCGCAAAGTGACTCTGCAGTCATCCACGCAGGGGTCTAATTACACCGTTCCCACACCTTGAGGCATGCGCGTGGCGCGAGTTGGCACTGCAAGCGTGAACTTTATACGGTTCTTACAAAACAAGCTGTCGTGGTGAGCTCGCAACAGTTGATCATGTAGAACCATGACAGAAAATGCCAAATGCTGTCCAAGTCACTGCGTTCACCCCGAGTGCCACGTTCACACGAGTCTCGAACGTGCTTGGGTGTAGCAACGAGAACGACACATTCATATGGCGGGGACGAGTTTACATACGGGTGACTATGCACAAAGTGGTAACCATTTCCATCATCAATCTCGGAAAGATACTTTTCTTTTAAGGCCGCAGTGGTATTGACAAGTGTGTTGAGTTTCATCTTAGGTTCGGGGTACTGTGTCTCTGCATGGATCACCCTGTGCTGTGTCCTGGCCGGGCGAGTCGTCTTGGCTTCAAGGCCGCCGGGCGCCTGCTCGCCACGACGACGTCACGGGACGAAGGTGCTGGAGGGGGTGGAAGAGGAGACGCGGAATAGATCCTCGAGACTCGCACGCCCGTGGGCGTCACGACACTGGATGATATTGTAGAGGGCGCTCGCAAAATACATCAAGGTGTGGTCATTGAGGCGCGATTTACGCAAAGGCGCCTACGGGTGACTCGTCCGAGAGCATTGACGAGAACGCGCCGCGTCCAAACAACTCACGAGCACTGGGAGCAGGCGGGCACAGGTTCACGGGTCGACTTCCAGCGGCCGCCCTGCAAAATACTGGGCGTGTAATAACCGCAGTTGTTAATACTACGCGTCGTCTGCTTCGCCGCGGACGTTAAAGATCCCCTGACATTCGCATTGTGTGCCGGCGTCAAGACCAAAGTTCTCACATTTGAAAGTCACCCGCAGATTTACTCAAATGTGAGTATACATGGTTACACCTTTGTATGTGACAGCCCCTATTCTGATTATCGATGTCCTGAGATCACTGACCCAACCCTGCACCACCCTCGTCAGTGTTTCTTTACGCTCACTATAAAAACAAGCAAATACATTCCAAAGGCAGCCGAACGAGACGTCGAGAGTTTCCCTTCCTCGGCAAGTCAGTAAGATGTCCCGCTGTTGTTGGTGGTGTTGTTTTACAGGTCGTTCTGGTATTCATTCTGCTTAACATTTGGCGGCACTGCGTTGGCAATGATTTACAAACACAAAGAACACAGAGGCCAGATCCGTGGCGTCGCTCTCCATCTCCGGCCTGTTTTTCGTGACTTGCAGAAGCGCCATTACCTGACGCGTCGCCTGTTTAATCTTCTTAAGGCCCCGGGCGTTGCTGACGAACGCTGCGTTAGTTCGTGTTACTTTATATCCTGTTCTACTGTCGTGAGCGCAGGCTCCACACGCCTTTGTGCGGCGAGTTCATACCGCGGCCGTTCTGTAATTTCCCCTTCCTACACCGTAGTTATGTCCTGTCAGGTGGGAATTAAAACGGTGATTGGCAAACAAAAGAAACGCGAAGCAGCCACATTCCGTGACGCCTCGATTATGGATGATATTGGTCGCGAAAGCCTACGTGTTAAAACGCCTCTAGTGATTGAGAGCAGCCGTGCGTAGATTGTCTGGATACACCACCCCAAGATGAACCCGAACGCGGCGTAACATGTTGGGGCGGTGCTGACGTGGCCCGGCAGGGAGCGCTTTCGCCACTCGTTGCAGAGCTTCGCGGTTCGAATGCAGCGGGCCGCGCTGCTTAATCAACACGGCGTGTATTCGCAGTGAAATGCGATCCTGTCTGCTTCACCGTGGACGTTAAAGATCACGTGACGTCGTTCGAACAGAGTAGGCTATTGTGTTCCAACGGCATGGTGCACATTTGAGTGATTACACTGCAAATCACCCGAATGGGATCACACACGCAGCAGCATTGCCCCCACTACCGTGAAGCTACTGCAGACCACGTGTGTGAAACACAGCCTCGTTTATTAATGATGGTAGCCCCAAAATATAAACACGAAATAGATAAGCACACATTTCATCTCCAGATCTCCGTCTCTCCATATCTCGCTTTCCACCTCCGATGAGCACGGTTGGCTACGTACGGTGCGAAAGAAGTTCAACGTAAAAACATATACAGGTATTTTCTACGCAACCTATTAGCCCCACGGCCTCCTGGGGGTACATCATTTCAGCAGCATTCAGGACAAATCACAACCCTGGACCGATTCGACACGCAGCCGTCTCATCAGCAGAGGCAGCCTCGCTTCAGTGAATGCCGGTGTACGAGTGGCACTGATCGCACGCACACCCCGAGTTGTATGCACGGGGCACTGTTGGAGCTTTGGCCTCCTCGCCTTCCACTGCAGCAGAGTGCTTTTGAAAGAGGAGAGTCACGAAATCCGCACATATCGCCATGCCCTCCTGACCTCCCCAGCCCGGGATAATCCGCGAGGTTTCGTAACGGAATCTGTTAATCCTGCAGTGTGCGTGGAACAAACCTGCACGGACTTGTTTGGAATGATTCCACGCGGACAACGGCGATTAAACATCTTGTCGGCGTGTGTTTTGTACGCGCTGTCGTTGGTTATTACGGGGCAGGGTGTGTTTAATCGGTCGTAAAAAAACGTCCAACTTTTTAAAGCAACCGTGAAGTGAAACGTTCCACTCACCTGGGAAACAGTTGTACGCTGTTGCTCAAAGGTGGTCAGTATCATACTCTTTGGCTCTTTCGGTAAAGTCACGTAGGTAGAAATAAAATAAAACAAATCACAACGTTTCAAATCAAGATTGGTCAGTATAAGTGATGCGTGTATCTTTTATACCCAGGGCGTGTTCCTAAAATATATAACACCCCAAAACCAACGGTCATGAAAAGTCCCAAACAGCTTGCCCAATAGCAATGCTCAGTCTTTGGTTTTTTCGGTAAAGTCACGTAGGTGAAAATTAAAGATTTTGTTGTTTTCATTTTATTTTCACCTCCGTGACTTTACCGAAAAAAAACAAGAGTATGGATCATTGCAGTCACGAAAACTTCAAATCTAGAAGCAATGCTCAGATCTGAAAAAAATGTACAGGTAAGATTTGCAAGGACATACAACCTCCGTTTTTTTGGAACAGCTGTACAATCTTATGAGGGCTGTGCGATTCCAGTCCAATCTTCTACACACTATGGAGGAGGCTCTCTCACTCGCCTGATTGTTCAAGTGAACGTGTTTCAGAGTGACGTGTTGATGCCAGTGGGAGCTGGTGGAAGTGTTGACTTTCACCCGATCACACCTTTCATTACTAAATTTATAAGAGGACAACAATACACATCTGTCTCTCCACAAACAAAATAAGTGGAGTGTTTTTACACACCCCATCGTCCCACGACTCCACGGGAGTGCAGAATATCGGCATCATTGACGGCATTGTCGGCGTCCTTGACAACGCAATGCGGCTTCACACAGTGCAGAGCATCTCTAGGTGTGACCGCGTCTCATGACGCTGAACATAAAGAGTGAGCACAGTTATTTAATACTTTATATATATAAAGAGAGAAGCATTCAGTCATAGGCAGACGAGATGAGAAAGGTCTTCAGCTTGGACTTGAACAGGGGCAGGGAGCCGGCGGCAGGAACGCCTGGGAAGGGAGGTTCTGACAATGGGAGCAGCAGCCATGAATGAGCGACCTTCCAGGACATTTGCACACACACACACGCGTGATCTCTTCAGCAACGGAAAACTGCGTGGCTGTGCAAGCGATATTGGTGTTCATGCGGGTGGCTTAGTTAACACAGACGGGGGTCTTCAACGTCTACATTACAGCATGTCGCGCACGAAGCTGGAATTACGTTGTCACATGTGGAGCGGGGCACCCGTGCTCCGACCTCGCTGCTCCTGATAGAATTCTGAATAAAACAGCGGTGAGGGTCATGGATGATCCAGCACTAACTGCATCACGGCAGTCACTCGCTCGTTCCCCGTCGGTCAGTTGCTTCCTTCTGTCGCTACGACGATGGTGACTGCTCACCTGAACTTCACTCATTGATTCCTCCGCCCATATCGAGGACTCGGGCCTACTGGAGTGACTGTTTCGTCTCATTAACAATGTTCAACCACCACGCTGCAGGTCACAACACCACTCACTCACCCACTCACCACACTGCAGATCACACCACAACCCACTCACCCACCCACTCACCACACTGCAGGTCACAAGACCACTCACTCACCCACCCACTCACCACACTGCAGGTCACAACACAACCCACTCACCCACCCACTCACCACACTGCAGGTCACAACACAACTCACCCACTCACCCACTCACCATACTGCAGATCACACCACAACCCACTCACTCACCCACTCACCACACTGCAGGTCACAACACCACTCACCCACTCACCACACTGCTTGTCACAACAACACTAACTCACCCACTCACTCACCACACTGTAGGTCACACCACAACCCACTCACCCACCCACTCACCACACTGCAGGTCACAACTCACTCACCCACTCACCCACTCACCATACTGCAGATCACACCACAACCCACTCACTCACCCACTCACCACACTGCAGGTCACAACACCACTCACCCACTCACCACACTGCTTGTCACAACAACACTAACTCACCCACTCACTCACCACACTGTAGGTCACACCACAACCCACTCACCCACCCACTCACCACACTGCAGGTCACAACTCACTCACTTACCCACCCACTCACCACACTGCAGCTCACAACTCACTCACTCACCCACTCACCACACTGCAGGTCACAACACACTCACTCACCCACCCACTCACCACACTGCATGTCACAAGTCACTCACCCACTCACCACACTGCAGGTCACAACAACACACTAACCCACTCACCACACTGCAGGTCACAACAACACTCACTCACCCACCCACTCACCACACTGCAGGTCACACCAAAACTCACTCACCAACTCACCACACTGCAGGTCACAACTCACTCACCCACCCACTCACCACACTGCAGGTCGCAACAAAACACTCACCCACTCACCACACTGCAGGTCACAACTCAATCACTCACCCACTCACCACACTGCAGGTCACAACTCACTCACTCACTCACCCACTCACCACACTGCAGGTCACACCACAACTCACTCACTCACCCACTCACCACACTGCAGGTCACAACACAACCCACTCACCCGCTCACCACACTGCAGGTCACAATACAACTCACTCACTCACCCAATCACCACACTGCAGGTCACAACAAAAATCACTCACCCACTCACCACACTGCAGGTCACAACACAACCCACTCACTCACCCACTCACCACACTGCAGGTCACAACACAACCCACTCACCCGCTCACCACACTGCAGGTCACAATACAACTCACTCACTCACCCAATCACCACACTGCAGGTCACAACAAAAATCACTCACCCACTCACCACACTGCAGGTCACAACACAACCCACTCACTCACCCACTCACCACATTGCAGGTCACAACACAACCCACTCACCCGCTCACCACACTGCAGGTCACAATACAACTCACTCACTCACCCAATCACCACACTGCAGGTCACAACAAAAATCACTCACCCACTCACCACACTGCAGGTCACAACACAACCCACTCACTCACCCACTCACCACACTGCAGGTCACAACACAACCCACTCACCCGCTCACCACACTGCAGGTCACAATACAACTCACTCACTCACCCAATCACCACACTGCAGGTCACAACACAACCCACTCACTCACCCACTCACCACACTGCAGGTCACAACACAACCCACTCACCCGCTCACCACACTGATTCTTCCCTCGCACCGCTCCACGTTGGAACCCCCGTAATCTAAGCGAGTGAGTGCTGTTTGTCGGTGTCCGCTTGGCGTTGTCGGGGGCACGGCTAGGGGCGCTGCTGGCACGGGGCGTCTTCATCAAACTCCGCTCGGCAGCTCCCCCGCTTTGTCCCCCGCCACCACCGCCACAATGCGGGAGCGCGGGGCCTGGCAGAGCTCCCGGCCGCCGCTTTCATCGCCCGCGGCCCCTCGGGCGCGCCCCTCCGCGTCGCCTGGAGACGGCGCCCCGGGGGGCGGGGGGGTAGACGGGGGGGGGAGACGGCGCCCCGGGGGCGGGTGGGCGCCCCGGGGGCGGGTGGGGGGAGACGGGGGGGGGGAGACGGAGCCCCGAGGGGCGGGTGGGGGGAGACGGGGGGGGAGACGAAGCCCGGGGGGCGGGTGGGGGGAGACGGGGGGGGGGAGACGGAACCCCGGGGGCGGGTGGGCGCCCCGGGGGCGGGTGGGGGGAGACGGGGGGGGGGAGACGGAACCCCGGGGGCGGGTGGGGGTAGACGGGGGGAGACGGCGCCCCCGGGGCGGGGGGGCGCCCCGGGGGCGGGTGGGGGGAGACGCGCGCCCCGGGCCCCAGAACAAGTCTGGGGCGAGCGCGCCGCCGGCTCCTCTCGGAATCTCCCCCCCCACATCGCCCCCCCCCCCCTGCACTTTAAATCTCCCCACGTCTCCAGAGATCTCCCTGGCAACTCCTGATGCCGTCTTGAGATCTGAGGGCGGTGCCGCTGGTCCGTGATCCGGCAGCGACTCGATACATCTCCTTGGCCTCTGCCGACATTTGAAGGTTCCTCGGCGTGTCCCGACAACTCCTCCTCCTCCTCCGCGCATCTCCCCGCGTCTGCTGACATCTCGGGGGGTCTTCCGACACTCTCAGCCCACGGGCTCCGAGGAGGCCAAGACGGCCCTGGAGAGGGGACCCCTCTTAGGAGACATCGTGGGGGGAGGGGGCCTGGTCCAGCTCGGAGCCTTCATCGCCTCCTGCACCCCCTCGCCCGTCACTCCCCTCCGCTCCTGCCTCGGCCGGCATGGAGAGGACGCGAGCCCGTGGAGCGACGGCGAGGGGACCTGGGCTCGGGGCCCCAAGGGGATACCGAGGCGCCGTGGAGACCCCGGGGGGATACCGAGGCGCCATGGAGGCCCTGTCCGTGTTCGGGCCGCAGGGACCCGGGGTGACCTCGGCTCCTCCACGGGGTTGAGTCTCCCCCCCCTCTCCTCCTCATCCCCATCGTCTCAGCCCCACGCACTCTCACACACTCTAACACACTCTCACACTCTCTAACACTCTCTCACACACACTCTCACACTCTCTAACACTCTCTCACCTCTCACACTCTAACACTCACTCTCACACCTCACTTTCTAACACTCTCTCTAACACTCTCACACTCTCTAACACTCTCTCTAACACTCACACTCTCTAACACTCTCACACACACTCTCTCACACTCTCACCTCTAGCACACCCTCACTCTCTCACACTCTCTCACACTCTCTCACACTCTCACACACTCTCTAACACTCTCTCTAACACACTCACACTCTCTAACACTTTCTAACACTCACCTCTCACACTCTCACCTCTAGCACACTCTCACTCTCTCACACTCTCTCACACCTCACACTCTCTCACACTCTCACCTCTAACACTCTCTAACACTCTCTAACACTCTCTCACACTCTCACTCTCACCTCACACTCTCTCAAACTCTCTAACAGTCTCTCACACTCTCACCTCTTACACTCTCGCTCACACTCTCACCTCTCACACTCTTTCTCACACTGTCTCACACGCTCTCACACTCTCTAAGACTCACCTCACACACTCTCACACGCTCTCTAACACTCTATCTAACACTCACACTCTCACACTCTCTAACACACTCTCTAACACTCACACTCTCACACACTCTCTAACACACTCTCTAACACTCACACTCTCTAACACTCTATCTAACACTCACACTCTAACACTCTCACACTCTCTAACACTCTCACACACTCTCTAACACTCTATCTAACACTCACACTCTCTAACACTCACACACTCTCTAACACACTCTCTAACACTCTATCTAACACTCACACTCTCACACACTCTCTAACACTCTATCTAACACTCACACTCTCTAACACTCACACACTCTCTAACACACTCTCTAACGCTCTCACACTCTCTAACACTCTCTAACACTCTATCTAACACTCACACTCTCACACACTCTCTAACACTCTATCTAACACTCACACTCTCTAACACTCACACACTCTATAACACACTCTCTAACACTCTCACACTCTCTAACACTCTATCTAACACTCTCACACTCTCTAACACACTCTCTAACACTCTCTAACACTCTATCTAACACTCACACTCTCTCACACTCTCTAACACACTCACACTCTCTAACACTCACACTCTCACACTCTCTAACACTCTCACACTCTCTAACACTCTATCTAACACTTATACTCTCACACTCTCTAACACTCTATCTCACACTCTCTAACACTCTCACACTCTCTAACACTCTCACACTCTCTAACACTCACCTCTCACACTCTCTCACACTCTCTAACACTCACTCTCTAACACTCTCACACTCTCTAACACTCTCACATTCTCTAACACTCTCACACTCTCTAACACTCTCACACTCTCTAACACTCACCTCTCACACTCTCTCACACTCTCTAACACTCACACTCTCTAATACTCTCACACTCTCTAACACTCTCACACTCTCTAACACTCTCACACTCTCTAACACTCACCTCTCACACTCTCTAACACACTCTCTAACACTCTCACACTCTCACACTCTCTAACACTCTCACACTCTCTAACACTCTCACACTCTCTAACACACTCTCTAACACTCTCTAACACTCTATCTAACACTCACACTCTCTCACACTCTCTAACACACTCACACTCTCTAACACTCACACTCTCACACTCTCTAACACTCTCACACTCTCTAACACTCTATCTAACACTTACACTCTCACACTCTCTAACACTCTATCTCACACTCTCTAACACTCTCACACTCTCTAACACTCTCACACTCTCTAACACTCACCTCTCACACTCTCTCACACTCTCTAACACTCACACTCTCTAACACTCTCACACTCTCGAACACTCTCACACTCTCTAACACTCTCACACTCTCTAACACTCACCTCTCACACTCTCTCACACTCTCTAACACTCACACTCTCTAACACTCTCACACTCTCTAACACTCACCTCTCACACTCTCTAACACTCTCACTCTCTCTAACACTCACACTCTCTAACACTCTCACACTCTCTAACACTCTCACTCTCTCTAACACTCACCTCTCACACTCTCTCACACTCTCTAACACTCACACTCTCTAACACTCTCACACTCTCTAACACTCTCACACTCTCTAACACTCTCACTCTCTCTCTGCCGTGTTTTGTCTTCAGCGTTGCGAGTTCAAGTAACGTCGAGCGTCTCATACTCGCAGGCTGATTCCGTAGTGCGTATAAACATAGTGACGTAGATTCCCTAGCGCGGATAAGTGGCCTCGCTTGACCTTTAGCAGCGGCACCGACTCCGTGTTGACTTACAGGGTCATTGGCCGGGAAGGAGGAGCGACACCTTTAATACCGACAGGAACCCTCTCGGTGCGGATTATTATACCCCGCTGCTGTTGTTGTTGTTTAACTTCCGCGACGTGCAGTGCACATGGGAATGGTCAATTGTACCGGTTTGACCCGGACAATTGGAACAGAGAAGCCTTGCCAGAAGTCTGCTTGCTCTACTTTCCTTACATCCCTCCTCCAGCATAATTGCAATTGAATAATATTGTGCACTACTGATGCAGTAGCTGGAAAGTACAGCACTATTCTCGCGTATGATGGCAGCAAGCAGCAGAAGTGAGTTGAGGATCTAAGTGACAATGTTGAGGTCTGCTGGCCACGAGAAGGGCTTCAGGAGTTGAAGTCGTTCGGTTGCTCCTCCGTTAGAGGAACGCAGCTCTCGGTGCTCGTAGCTTTCACTCCATGGCCCATAGTGTGGGTCGCATGGCCACAATCGCACTCCTGCAGTTTGTTGCTTAACTTTCCATTTACGGGAGACGTGCACATCGGCCGGTTGTCGGTGGTTCCACCCGTGTCTTCGAGGATGGATGTCAAAGCCAGAATGGGGGACGGGGGGCGATTGTTCTGGACGTCCGCAAGCACAGACAGACACAACCAGGTGGAGACGTGTTGCATCAACCCCACCTGTCACGTACAGGAGACACGCGGCTTGCTGCTCATTGGACCTCGAGTGACGGCGGCGTGGCATCGAGCAGCCAATCGCCCGTCGAGCCAGCTCACAGTGGCCGGCATCCCGAGGTGTGTACCTGAACACGGGGTGCGTGGTGGATGTGTGATGGGAATTGGCAAAGTAGGGGGCACAGGTGGAGCATCGGCGAGTCATCTCAGTCAACCCGTGGCACCTGGGTCTGTTCCTGACCTCCTGCTCACGGGCGTTCGACACTTCACGTAGCCTGAACGTGCACCTAGCCTGGCACAAGTGCCGTGGTGATCTCACCACCACTTAGTGGTGAATGGCGGTTGTTGTTGATAAATGTGTGTGGTGAGGACTCCACCGTACCCACATATTGACATAATACAGGAGTTTTTTGGGTTAGATCACGATCTAAATACAGGTTTTTTTCGGGTAATATTAGTTGTGAAAGCCGACGTGTTAAACTATATTATATGGCAGCAATACGTTCAGGAGCTAGATGCTAATATTGAGGTCTGCCAGCCACGAGAGAGCTTCAGGAGAGAGTTTGTGTCCGTTTTTTTCTCTAATCCTCCATTGAAAGAGCGCAGACGACTGTATGGTCCATAGTGTGGGTTGCATGGCCACAGACGCACCACTGTGGCGGTATCTTTAATCTTGTCATTTATGAAGGAGATGCGCCCATTGGCCTGTTAATGTTCTGATGCAGTTGACTGGTTACAATGGTGCCTTCGAGGAATTTGTTGGGTGGCCTGTGCTCAGCAGCTTTTGAGACGACTCGGTTCCAGAGGAGCTACCAGGCTTTCACTGCCGGAGTGAGTGAAGTTTTAAGCCTGCAGCAGCTAATTGATGAGACTGGTGATGGAATAACGAAACTAAACTACTTTTATTTTCCCAGGTAAGGCCCATTGAGCTATATAGCTCCTTTTTCAGAAGCGACCTGGCCACAAATGATAGCTCAAAGAAGTGGCTTATCACGTGGAAATGTATAGCAACCAAATACTCTAAACGCGTGATGTTGATTCTAAATGTGGAGGGAAAAACCGGAGGACTTGCAGAAAAATTACTGCAACCACAGGGAGAGATACATGCAAATTACAAATATACTGGCATCAAGGTTGGGATAAAACCCACGACCACCTGCATACCAGGCGAGGTAGTTAACATCTCTCCACCGTGGCGCCCACAGTGGCGTTAACAAGACTGGTGATGGAATAAAGAACATAATCCGTTGATGGGTCCTCCCGCCGTGGAGATGGAGCGATGAGATTGATTCAGGTATCAGGTGGATGGTAGCAACACTGGACCGTGAGGGATGGCACGGCATGGGGAGGCCTTCATTCAGCAGTGGATGGACAATGGCTGATGGTGATTACATTCACAGAGGCGTTCACGATTTTTAAAGTGTCAAAACAATCTCTCTGCACCGGTAGATTAGATGCCGATTTTGTTTCTGCGCCTGCTGGCTGTTAGGCACAACATTCCCTGCGAAACCCAAAACATTGCAGCTCTCTAGCCGGAGCAATTATTGGTTGTCCTTTGAATAAATAACAGTATAGAATGTCAAAAAAATGTGCAATTCAATCTAAGCCACACATTTACCAGCCTACCCCAATCCAGGAGGTCAGTGCAACGTTTTATAAATAGCAGACCTTGGAGCAATGCAAGTTGAGACATTCAAGAGTAAACTTCTCTGATGCCCTTACCCTGGCAACTTCAATCACCGGTCCTTGCCACACCCTCGCCCAGGTGATTGTGTCACGCTAACCACCCTTCGCCATTCATTTGCACCCTCCGCGATGTTTGGTACCAATTCGGTGTGTGTTTACAGCTGCTGCTAAACGCACGCTGCCACTTGCGCACAATGACTCCGGATCACATTGCGCGACTTCTTTATAAAGGGGTAAATCCCTTCCCATCTCAGGAACGTGAGAAATGTGTGCATGTTGAACACATTTGCACCGTATGTAGCCAACCGTGCTAATCCGAGGTGGTTACGGCTTGCAAGAAGCCTTCATCCAGCAGCGGACTGATCATGGCTGATGATGATGAATCCCTCCCCAGGGCTGCTCCTGGGCCCAAAAGGCTGACCTTGTGGACAGGGGACTGGCCCACGATCATAAGAGGAGGTTTCCTCATTGTGAAGAGGAGGGCCCATCGCGTGATGAAGAGACGAGCTATCGCCATGATGAGGAGCTTTCTCACGATGAGGAGAGGACGCGAGCCCTTCACGATGAGGAGACGGTTGACGCAGATGACAAGAGGCACCTCTGTGACGAGGTGGAGAGGCTCCCTCATGGTGACGAGGTGAGAAGGCAACTCCAGAGTGTGAACAGACGCCTTCACGAGCAAGGGGAGCAGCGTACTCGTGCCGAGGAGTGGAGGGGGCTTCTTCATGCTGAGGTTTCTCATGACAAGAAGAGGATTCGTGACGACGTTCTCTCCAGGTGAGTTAGTGCACCTCCTGCTGCAACGGTTATAATTACACAATTGCAGCACGTTATATTTATGGCCATTTGTCAGTTGACTATTGGATGACAAAGGCCTCCTCACACTGCCTTACAAAGGGGGTTTGTTCGATGGTCAGCGCGGGTTGCTAAAAAAGGGGGGGCCCGGACTGATCCGGTTTGGACGTCACTCACCTCTGATGTTAGCCGTGGCCGGAAATCAAACTCAGGCCGCGGGGTTCATAGCGCAGTGCGCTAACCACTGCACCACCACCGCTGCAAAATTCATCAGCTTACAATCTAGACAACCCAGAAATAGTTGGTTGCCTTGAATGTGCGGGCCACTTACAATTGTTGAATGGTTAATAGTCATATGTCGGTGCGAGGATCCCCGCTTCCTTTGCATGATTGCCATGGCCCCCGTGTCCCCGTAGCGACGGTGACCTGGCTCTCCCTGCTCTTCTGGGCGCCGACCTCGGCACTCCGCGTGCCGCGCGGGAACTCCTCGTCGCCCGGCTCCCTGCAGCGGTGAATCTCCCTGCTGGGCGTGATTATACGTGTGTCGTGTTTCAAATGGTTCGCATTCCTGGTTGGGGGTTGACTAAGCCCATCATCAATTCAGGGGTTGATAAAATGTCCACCACTTTGAGGGGAAGTCAGCAGTGGTTGTCCTCTGGTTAAACTCATCCCCATCATAGGAACGCCGCGTCTCCATGCATCGCCACCAAAATCGCCAGCACCCTCGCCGTGGCGTAGCCGCTTTTTGTAACCTCAAGAAACTCCGGAGCTTACAAAACCGTCTCCCCCACGTGGTCCTTGGTACCCATAAACCCTGGCTGGACTCCCTCTACTGGCTTCCCATTTCCAGCAGGGTCAGCTACAATTTCGCCTGCTGCCTATAGTTCTCGTTCTTCTCCGCAGCACGACTCACGACCTCCTCTCTCCGTGGCAGCCCCCGCTACCCGGAACGCAGCCATCATCGTACCGCTGCACATTCGAGCTGCAGCAGCAGCCGCGTTCAGTCCACACCGACTTTTAAAAGACATTTCGATTTAAAGCTTTCGTGACTGCAGGGATTCATCTTCTTGGTTCTTTCGGTAAAGTCACGTAGAAGGGAAGTAATACAATAATAAAAATAAAACATAATAAAACAATTCTCACGACGTTTCGGCCACAACGCAAGCAGCCGTCCTCAGGTGAAAACCAGGTCCGTCGAGGCGACAGAGTCTGAATGAAACAGCACACGAGCTTGGAGCATATATATAAGCTGGGCGCATTGACAAAGGAATTTGCATATCAAAAGGAATTTAGCATATTTATGGGAAATGCAGGAATGTGATTAGTCCTGCATATGCATGTGCATTATGCAGGATTAACAGCATCAAAGGGAGCTGCAATTACAATACTCCGATTGATGCTCCTGCTGTTGTGGAGTGACTCATGCAGCCAGCTATGGCTGCAGGGTTTTGGTAGTACATGTTGTTTATGCCATTTATTGTGAAAATTCCGTCAGTTCCTATGATTGCTTTTTCATTGCCTTCATGGCTTTATTTTGGTGATTTCGAAAAGTGTATTGGTTTAGCCATGTTTGTGTTGTTGTAGTACAGAGTTAGACTGATGGCCTTAATCTAAGTTGTCTTGTGGTTGTTGTTGTTGTTTGACTTGCATCCCACTGGGATTTTTGCACACAGCGTTGGTGTACGGTGTTTTTTCTGCAATATTTTTTGCTGTCTTTTCTTGGATTTTCTGTTTGCACTTAGTCACATATTCACTTTAAGATGTTTTTTGTTCATGTTTTTGTTTTTTGTTTGTTGCGGTTGCACCCGATTCAAGAGCTGAATGGCTCACAGGGCTATACCTAATAAATGAACTTGAACTTGAAATGAACTTGAAGTTACTGCTGCTGCTGAAATTACTGCTGCTGCTGCAGTTTCTGCTGCTGCAGTTGCTGCTGCTGCAGTTGCTGCTGCTGCTGCTGCACTTGCTGCTGCTGCTGCACTTGCTGCTGCTGCTGCACTTGCTGCTGCTGCAGTTGCTGCCTTATCCATTTTAATATAACACTATGTATTATTCTACCCACCCTAATGTGTATCACACTGCTATATGTTTACTATACAATTACGACACCATACATTACTCTGCACGCTGCACCATGCCAGTGAGTGGAACGCGGTCTGAAAGTCACCGTAAACGTGAACACAATCAGTTAAGATCCGAAATGGTTTATTACGTCCTTCCAATGATTGCTAAGCCAGAATCCATCTTCTCGGTTGAAATTGTCTCTGTGTTTGTATATGTGGATCGCCTCATGAACGAATCTCTCATGATAGCCAGATGGCTTGCAGAGAACCTCTGTCTTGGAGAAGTCAATGTCATGTGAGCCCACTGAATTGTAACAGTGATCTGCCACGGCTGAGGTGTTCTGCCACCTCAGCCGTGGCAGATCACTGTTACAATTCAGTGGGCTCACATGACATTGACTTCTCCAAGACAGAGGTTCTCTGCAAGCCATCTGGCTATCATGAGAGATTCGTTCATGAGGCGATCCACATATACAAACACAGAGACAATTTCAACCGAGAAGATGGATTCTGGCTTAGCAATCATTGGAAGGACGTAATAAACCATTTCGGATCTTAACTGATTGTGTTCACGTTTACGGTGACTTTCAGACCGCGTTCCACTCACTGGCATGGTGCAGTGTGCAGAGTAATGTATGGTGTCGTAATTGTATAGTAAACATATAGCAGTGTGATACACATTAGGGTGGGTAGAATAATACATAGTGTTATATTAAAATGGATAAGGCAGCAACTGCAGCAGCAGCAAGTGCAGCAGCAGCAGCAAGTGCAGCAGCAGCAGCAAGTGCAGCAGCAGCAGCAAGTGCAGCAGCAGCAACTGCAGCAGCAGCAACTGCAGCAGCAGAAACTGCAGCAGCAGCAGTAATTTCAGCAGCAGCAGTAACTGCAGCTCCCTTTGATGCTGTTAATCCTGCATAATGCACATGCATATGCAGGACTAATCACATTCCTGCATTTCCCATAAATATGCTAAATTCCTTTTGATATGCAAATTCCTTTGTCAATGCGCCCAGCTTATATATATGCTCCAAGCTCGTGTGCTGTTTCATTCAGACTCTGTCGCCTCGACGGACCTGGTTTTCACCTGAGGACGGCTGCTTGCGTTGTGGCCGAAACGTCGTGAGAATTGTTTTATTATGTTTTATTTTTATTATTTTATTACTTCCCTTCTACGTGACTTTACCGAAAGAACCAAGAAGATTTTAAAAGACACTTTAAGAGACACTCTTGGGCGAGACTGAGCTTGGCTCTGCAACTCAAAGTTGTCCTTGGTTACTCTCCCATCAAAATCACTGACACTAAGCTATGGATTGTTTATGTCACTTGCAATTGCATTTGACGTCGTATTTCCCAGTGTGTTTATATATTAGTACAAACGCATGTTTAATGTTTCTGTAAATTCTTTCAACTGTACGATGATCAGTAAAAAAATCATCTGCCCTAGCCGACTTGCGCTACAGGGAATTAATTATTTAACAGTGACTATTTGTGTTTGTGTGCAGTTGATTTCTGCTCTGATTTATATCGTCTTCATTGCTGTATCAGGGCAGTCGTGTGAATGAGACGATGCTGGTCTCTTGCGTTCTCCACTGATTAACTAAAACAAACTTGAAACGTTTCACATGTCGTCTGTGCAGGTGGCAGAGAAAAGTAAAACCTGCGTGGACACGGTGCCCAGTGGGCCCCCACAGCCGGCGGTGAGCCCCGTGTCCCACGCGGTGCACGGCTGCATGCGCAGTCCCAACGTCCGCGTGTCCGAGCGGTGCAGCGACGTCTCGCATGACCTCGTGCGCTGCCCCCCCGTCTACAACGACCTGGCCGGCGAGGTGAGCGCCTTTTGGGGAAACTCGCTCGGCAGCTGGAGTGCGCAAACCGCACGGGGGCTTAATTCACTGAATATTCTCTGGGTCGCCAAATTCCACATGGTGGCACGTGACCACGTAACCGGTTCAGACATCACTCACCGGTCATCTAAGCTGTGACGAGGAATCCAAATGAGCTCACCAGGTTCACAGCGCAGTGTGTGCCAATCACTAAACCACTGCTCCACCCCGAAAATAATGGTGAAGCATGTCAGACATTAGATGCTTTAGTGGGATGTGGATTGTGAGAGGTGCTAGATTTTGTCTCGGCTCTGGTATCTTCACCGTTAATTGTTGGGGTTTGACATCTTCCTCCATGAGTATTTGATGCCAACCCTACTGCAGCAGGCTAAGCCTACTTTGTGACTTTGTTTGATGAGGTGGACCCGGCCAGCGTGCAAGAGATGGACGAGGCGGGGCTGCTGGCAGAGCGAACGGGCGACGGAGCGGACCAGATGCTCGACCTGGGCCAAGTGTTCTGTGACCTGGCAGCCCTGGCGGAGCCGTGGCGGCCGCAGCTCTACACTGCGAGTGCCCCTCGCCACCACCCCTGCCAGCAAACACGATAGCTGTCTCCTATTTTAGGCCATAGGTTTTAGCTGGTGTAGGATGCTACGCTACAATAAATAATCATAATGTAATGCATAGCGCACACAGTATTTCATGGCTGTAATGACCGTGAGTGTTGATGTGTTCAGCCAAGGTCAGTGTCGCACGAAAGCCAGGCAAAAGAGGTGGGGTCTTTAGGTGTCTCTTAAGTTGAGGTGAATCAGGAGGTGAACAGGACGTGAATCAGGAACCCAACTACATTAACATTAATTAACCGGGAAAAAATGTCTTGGCAAAACACTTAAACATGCTGGGTGTCACTGGTGTTCCAGCTAGGGTCTAGTTGTGGGCATGCCGGGCATCTTGAAGATGTCAACGCTGCCAGATTAGTTTTGCTCAAATCCCATAATCCTCTATCCAGAAGAGCCCAAATGTGGCCCATTTGCCAGAGTGGAGCCCAAAGTTGGTTTTAAATCCGATTTCAAATTCATGCATGCCTGTGTATATGTATTTTCCTATTTATTAACATTAATGCACTGAGTAAATACATGATAATTGAGATTATATCTTTAACATTATTTTCGGGAAAACTGTCGTTGGTGAGACATTCGTTATGTACCACTGAAACACACAATGACAAGTTTCTAAAATAGCCTTCAGCGTGACAGCTCTAAGCTTTTACACAAGTAATAAAGGAGCTCTATCAAACAAGTGCACAGGGCTCACAATTTATTTTGCGGGTATAATAGATAATAAAAAGTGGCGGTTTAGTTCTTGTGTAAATAGAGGTGATTTTTTTGTTATCCACAATAGCTTTAAAAACTCCCATGCATGGGCAGCATTCCCTGGTGTAACCACCATGCCCGCCGCTCGCGTTCTCACGTGCAGGCCCGGAAATCGCAGGCGGACCACACTTTTTTTCCTCCCGGATGCTCTCACGAGTGATTCGGGGAAGATACGTGGGCAGAGGGGGCGATGAACTACTCCGATCTCTAACCTGTGACCTCTGGGGCTGTGCAGGACTCGATGCTGCAGGGAGCGGCTCCAAGTTCCGTCCTGGAAGACCTCCGACTGCCACGCACAGGCCTGTGCCTCCAGCTACACCTGCCGCTCAGGTGGGCTCACCATGGACACACTGAGCAATTCATCCTTGTGACAAGATGCGCAGTTACACTTGGCATCCAGGTCAGATCTGAATTAAAGTGTCACTGAACTTTTCAACTTGAGTGGTGCATCTCTTCATTGGCATCCCTGAGCCAGTGGAGGAAATTCCATTGTCTTATGCCAGGGGCCGGTCTCTCCATTGCACAGCCACTGATTGGCTAAGGCAATCCCAAACGTAATGCCCAAGTGGCTGGAAACCGTCGTCGGGTGTAACAGGCTACCTACTCAAAGCAATGGGGGTCGTTACTGTTAACGACCCACTACTCGTCCAGCGTTACGATACTCTTGAACATATTTCAACCACCAGAACGTCCGAAAAGGTCAAATGAGATTATGAGCCGGGTTGATTAAGTCGATTAGTCGACTAAAATCTGTAATCGACCACTGTATTCATGGTCAATCACTCGGGCCCCTTGAACAACGGTGACCGAAGGTGGGAAACCCCCAAAAAGCCACGGCCAGCGTAACGTGGCCGACAATGCCGATGACATCACCAAACCCTACCCATCACCTCCTGTCCAGCGGCACAGAGATGAGACTTAATAATCGAACCGATATTCGGCAGAACAACCGATTGTTTAAACAACCGGACACCCCAGCAGTAGATCTCATGCCAGGTGCCGTTTGCGTGCCCCGCAGAGGCACCCCCTTGTTGGGAGAGACGGGAGAATCCGCAGTTGCAGCAGCTGCAGCTCCATTGGGGGTTGCTAGAGCCGACTCGCCTCCCCGGAGGGACCAGACTGCGCCGCCGCAGCTCCGGCTGCAGTCCTACGTCAGCGTCGACGAGTACCTGCGGCGTCTGTCCGCGGAGGTGAGTCAGAGCGGCGCGGATTGCGACGTCGGCGCTTGTGGACATTTGCATGTATATCAAACATAACATTGTGACAAGATTTTGTTCCTTAGGAATTTCTCAAGAGAGTAAATTATTATTTATTTATTAAAATGGGAGTCATGTGTCAAGGGAAATCATTGATAACACAGCAGAACATCGACACCCACGAGTGTTTAAAGGCAGACTGGAATCAATCTGGAAATACTGAGGAGCAAGACTTCATCACCTCGATTGATCGTGGCTGCTGATGTGTATGCCCGAGGTCAGTGATGAGCGACCTGCGTCCCGTGGAGCCCCCCCCTCGTGGTGGCCTGCTCTTAGTGGGTTTAGGCCGATGCGTGGGGCCGTGATTAGTGCACAAGCACGGCGTCAAGCTTGTGACCCGCGGAGAAGAAGGAGGGCTGCTCATGTGGCCCACTAACCCGTCGAGGTTTCCCATCAATGCCCAAGTGTGACAATGTCATTCACAACGATTTAGCCAACCAGAGCAGTTAACTAACTTACATACGCGGCAGTCTTAAATAATCTATGGTGCATTGGCTAGTTAGTATATTACATTTTTCACATCTTCCTGTACAGGAGCCCGACCTTCTTGAAGTTTTACTGGCGGGGGAGGCCGGGGAGGACGGCCTCCGATCTGCTCGCCGCTCGGCCCGTGCCCAGAGCCCCACGGACGTTCAGGCGCAGCCGGAGGTGAGAGACAAAGGCCACGAGGGGCACCGCCGTCACCAGGTCTCGCTCGTAACATCCCCTTCCGTGGGCTACCAGGGGGGGAGAGCGACCGCAAAGGTCGCGTCAGGATCGTCGGGAACCCAGGCGAAACACGTTCGTCCCTGTGTGAGCACGCCGTCTCCATCGTGTCTCCAGCCGACCGACGGCGAGCTGCAGGAAAGGCTGCAGAGGCTGTGGGAGGCTCTGGGCATGTCCGAGTGGGAGCGCATGGCAATGACGATCAAGTACACATCCGCGGAGAGCGTGGGACACCTGCACCAGGTGATGGGCATGCGGTAGCAAGACAGTGTGCGCATAGCTCGCAATCATTGCTTTGAAGAGAACGCGCACCCATTCACACGGTATTAAAAACCTTGTGTTCGTTTTATCCCCGTGGTTCTTCACCGTGCCACATTTAAAATGTTTAGTCCCTAGGGCTCTGGGAGGAGGCAGCCACTCTGGTCACACGCAGGGAGGAGCTGCTGAGGAGCCTCGCCCGGTTCGAGCGATCAGCCTCGTGCCCGGATCGGCTGCTCCATAAAGGTCAGCCCCGAGGTCATCCCAACGAGCCAGCAGCGAACCGCCGTGTTGTCTCCCAGGCAACGGCTGGGCCCCTGTGACCTGATATGGTCTCTGCCGTAGTTCGGTTTCGTGCTTTCTGTTTGGACAACTGTCACAATAAATGTCTTTAACTCCGACAATGTTTGTTCTGGAATCCACCCCCACCACACCTGGGTGTCCAGGTCAAGGCTGAACAGTACTAGCGTATTCCTCTCTAAGACTGTCTGTTGTCTTTATTGTAAATTTACACCATGCCTTGTTGTCATAGTCTTCCCTGACATATAATGATGAAATTACGCTCTCCCGTTAGGCCTTGTGGTTGTTGGAAAGTATATAAAATGTGTTTTACGTGCAGCAACAGATATATGCAAATTCAAGATTAAGCAGGACACCTCATCAAGACATTGTAGGATCAATGTTTGATGAGTTATAATTATAATGTTTTGCCTGTCTAGCTGGCGCACCGTCACAGAGGCTCACGGAAGACAAACGGCGCGCAGCGTTCTATCGAGAGGCGGCAGGGCTGGAGGGGAAGCTGCGCCGCCTGCTGGGAAACATCGAGCGCAAATTCGGCGATCAGGTCCACTACAAGGTCAGCCGCTGCGTCACCCATTCAGTCACGGCCGTTCGCTCATTTGGTCGGTGAAAACGCGACCGCTTGACGGTAGCGCGTGTGGTGATGCGGAGTCGTGACGGGAGCGTGGCCCGTTCGCCCCCAGGGGTGGTCGTACGTGGAGAGGATGCGGCGCGACCGTGTGGAGATGCTCTACGCCATACAGCAAGAGCGACGTGCGGGCGGGACGCTCGCCTCGCCTCAACACGCCCGGCCTCAACGTGCCCGGCCGGAACACGTCCATCAAGAACGTGCGGAAGCGGAGACGTGCGGCTCGCTTGGCCTCTCACAGAACACCCCACCACAACACGCAGACGCGCAGCCACAACACGCAGACGCGCAGCCACAACACGCAGACGCGCAGCCACAACACGCAGACGCGCAACCACAACACGCAGACGCGCAGCCACAACACGCAGACGCGCAGCCACAACACGCAGACGCGCCACAACACGCAGACGCGCAGCCACAACACGCAGACGCGCAGCCACAACACGCAGACGCGCAGCCACAACACGCAGACGCGCAGCCACAACACGCAGACGCGCAGCCACAACACGCAGACGCGCAGCCACAACACGCAGACGCGCAGCCACAACACGCAGACGCGCAGCCACAACACGCAGACGCGCAGCCACAACACGCAGACGCGCAGCCACAACACGCAGACGCGCAGCCACAACACGCAGACGCGCAGCCACAACACGCAGACGCGCAGCCACAACACGCAGACGCGCAGCCACAACACGCTGACGCGTGACAGCAACATGGGTCATTTCAAGCAAACCATCGTGCCACAGCAAATGCTGCCCTGGTCACAACGCAAACAGGCATTGCCACAACGAGGGCAGCCGCAACATCGGCACAGACGAAACAACAACACGCGCGCACTGCACGGCAACACGGCACACAACTACAGGACACAAAAATACGATAAAACTAGCGTACCCAGGAAATACGCACCACATGAACACACGTTTGCGTGTTAACACCCGTGCGCATGTGACAGCACGTGCTCTCACACATTCACAACTTTGCACAGGCCATGCTATAAAAATGTGTTCACCACTGTTTTAATGTATAGATCAACTCCAATAAATGTACAAATTCCCACAATTAATTCATGCTGCAGTTTTAAATTAATCGACGACCAACACAAACAAGTCGCCGTGGACAACACGATTGTTAATAAATACCAGAGCAGTCCAGTCCATTATGATCCACCACCTTTTCACGTCGACCAATGAACAGATGTACACAAACTGCGTATTACCCACTTCGCTCGTCAATTTACACCTGCACGTCATACATGTGATGGAGTATAATTAGCCAGCGCAGAGATCTGGGAAGCAGATATGAATCCTGGGCAGAGGGAGATAGGGACAGTCAATCGGTGCCTGTATCAAGGCTCTCTCTGCACTACAGCCCCTGTGCCCGCAAGGAATTGCTTATCCAATGAATGAGAGTGCTGCAGGCACCGACACCGACGCATACAAATTAGAATCATTGGCCAAATTGGAAATCTGGGAATGTGGCGGGCAATGAGGTACGGAGCTGCAAACCGAGCAACCCTCGAGGGTGGGACAAGCTGCTCGGTGGGCGAGCGGTGCCGCGTGAGCGGTGCCGGGTGGAGGTGACGGTGACCCCTGCGGCGAAGGGTGCAGACAGGCGGCCACGACAGCCTCTCGGCTTGAGGCCGATCACCAAGGCCTCACGATGTCCTCCTGCGAGAGTTACCAAAATGCTGGGACGCGGCACTACTATACGGGACGCTCATCAGGCACGTTTGGCCTCCTCTATGTAAATTACTCGGGTGGCAGGTGTGAGGGGCAAGTGTGGCCAACCTATGAGTGCACGGACCAGGGTTGGAGTCCCAGTTAAAGCATCCCAAATATTAATACTTGGTCCCAATAATGGTCTCGAATAATTAAGAACTAGAGATAAGAAAAAAACATAACATCTGCAGTGGCAATATCTTAAAAGCAGCCATTAACAACACAGCCACTGAACACACCTTGAAATGTGAAGCATAATGATTGCCACACCTTGGCATCAGCATGCGCATGGTGTGGGTTCACAAGCATCACGTGCAAGGCTCGTTACCCCTGACACGAGACACTGCGGTGACGTCATTCATGACCGTTCCCTCCTACCCACCGTCCCTCGGGTCACGACCCCAAGGTTGGTCACCACATCAAAACAGTAACTGGGGTCGTATTTTATGAGGATGAGTTGTCGACAATGCGTGCCTACACAGGAGGCACACAAGGAGAGTTCTGGGTCCCACCGTGTGCCAGGGCAGATCCCACTGCAAGGGCGAGAGGGCCCCTGCTCATCTGCGTGTCCCCGAGCGAGCGGTGGTGCTGCTGCTGCCAGACCTCGCGCTGGCGCTCGTCTGTGTGGCCTTGGTCACCTCCTCCAGGAAACTGCACACATGTTCACAGATGCAGTGTCACACTCACCAGCTGGCAGAACATGATCATCTTCCTTTAAACAGTAAAGAGCCCTCCGAGTTTCATTATTGCCTGGATTTCCTAACTTACGATACAATTTTGATTTGTGTGTCTAATAAATGTGGATATTAAGGTGCCTGGGTCTTTAACGCCCCCTGCAGAGCACAATATGCACTTTGGTTGCGAGCAACCACTGAATATAACCACTGTGGGAATCGATCATCGCCTCGATGAAAAGTGCTCAGTGCAACTACGTTCAAATGTTGCCTATTATCGATCCATGCGAGGCCAGTTAAGGAAAGGCAGAGATCTCTGTAAACTCCATGACAGGGACCCAAGGTTATGACATCATCGTTCCGTAGCGATGGCGCCACGAGCACCACGTACCTGCGTGTGTTATGGATGTTGGTCCCTCCGAGGATGACGCGCACGCCTGGGTTCGTACGGTTCAGGTTGTAGACGGTCAGCGCCTCCTCGTACGTCGCCCCGCCAACCATGAACACGATGACGTCCTGCGGCCTGCGCACACCCAGCAGCGGCACGCGGCTCTCACCAAAATCTTTCCACACACTCGCGCATCACCAAAACGCCGGCGTGGATTGTGTCTTCCACTCAAATCTCCATCCCTGTGCTGCTCGGACGAGGTAGTGGCACTGCCAATCAGTTGGAACCGCGGCGAGTCCTGCCTGCCCGTTGTTGCGCAAGGGAAATATTCGTTTTTTCCACACGAGGGCGTCCTTTGAGCGTCGAGCGATCATTTCACAGCCCTCGAGCTGTACCTGTCGCGCAGGCTGCTGGAGCCCAGGTAGGGGTGGCTGGCCTCCTTGAGACGGCCCTTGAGCAGCTGGTCCAGGGTGTCAGCCAGCAGGGGCTGGTGTTGTGTGTACACGTTCTGGATGCCCTGAAAAGCAGAGAACCGCGTTGGCGCGTTAACGGCCCTGCAACAAGACAAGTGGCGGCGTCGTGACGGCAGACGGCACACTGCAAAATATGACAAAAACTACCTTGAGGCCTTTGAAGAACTGCTTGGTGATGGACATGGGGTCTTGGCTTCCAAACAGGTCACTCCCACGTACGCGTAACCCCCCGTACTCCAGAACGGAGTTGACCAGCTGTTAGGAAGAACACAACGCCTGAGTGAGGACCGAGGCGTTGACGCCGGCGTGGAAGCAACGGGAACCGGGGACGGGGACGGTGACGGCGGTGACAGCAGTGACGGCAAGGTACCTGGCGGTACTGCGAGGAGACCTGGCGGCGCGAGAGGTCCTCGAGCAGTCCGGACAGGTTGTTGCTGCTGTGGCGCTCGTAGCGCAGAGCGTAGAGCATCACGAGCCGTGCCGCGTCCAGCTCGCTCACCTTGGGCTGCTGCAGCATGCGCCGCAGGCTCTGTGATCATCACGCAAGTAACCAACGCTGTCAACTGGAAGTAAGTGGACTTGAGCAGGACGTGTCACTAGAAGGGACGGTGACCAGTGGTTGAGACTAACGAAGGATAGTCAGCCGAGGGAAGGAACGTACCCGAGAGGACATCTAACATGGAGACAGAGCAAATTAAATACGCCGTGAGCAGATGCTAGTGGACTGTTACAGGACCCTAAGAGATGGCGAAAGCTTGAGGAGGCCTTCACCCCGCAATGGTTTGATCGTGGGTGATGATAAATTGCCATGCGCATGGCCAACAACACCCATTCCTCTACGTGCGCATGCCCACACGTGCACATCCACGTGCGCGCACTCATGTCAGTGTGTGCGTGTGCGCATCCCACCTGCAGTGCGCTAGAGTGGTCGCTCTGGCAGGCCAGCTCCTGCTCGAGCTCAGAAACGCTGAGAAGGGAGCGAGAGGCCACGAGCCGCGACAGCTCCCCCACCACCGTCACGTGCTTTGACACGGTGCCCGACATCTTCTTGAACTGGGGATAGTTCTCCACAAATGCCTTCGCACGCACACACGCACAGGGGTGGCCGGGTCAAGGGGAAACGAACAAGGGAATGCGCACGTCTCAGTGTTGCGATTATCTAAGGCTTATGAGTGCGATGGATGAATGGAATCATCGGCGCTCACCTTCATATCAGCGATGGACTCCACCTTCTGCGAGCTTTTAGACTTTTTCTGAAATTCTTCCATTAGGTTCTTAATGTTCGTGCCAATCTCACCAAAGTTCAGGTACATATTCTGCAAGATTCATAACACATTCGCCACACATTATAAAGCTTGAAGATAATAACCATCTGAATAACATTCACTGAACTTTATGAGGAAAAAAAAAAGTGTCTCCATGCTCAGACAGCAATGAGGCGGTGCACTTATGGTCGCATTGGCAGACTTAAGCTAGCGGTGGAAATTCCTCATTCCCATAGCTGAAGCCAGTCTCTCCATAGGAGGACCACTGTTAAAACGTGAGCGGGCGTACAGGGCTAAGGCGAGCGGGCCGCAGGGAAGGGCGGCACCTACGCTGGCGTAGAAGTCGTCGTGCTCGGAGGAGAGCACAACCTCCTTGAGGTCGCGACCCACACCCGGCACGCTCGATAGGTCGATGCGGTTGTTGTTGATGCCGAGGAGTTCGTGCACCATGGCCTGGTAGGTCCACTGCACACGCAGCACCACACACAGAAACGCGATTCCACCACGTGCATATCCAACGCGTTGTCATAAATTGTATCTTGACGGCGGCCGCAAACTCGATGGCACAGGTTCACCACCAATACTGGGCAGATGATGATCCTTAAACCATGAGTCTGATATACAGTGCCTTAAGAGGCAAGGTTGGTGGATCGTGCTGAGACCACAATGTTAGCCTGTAAGAATGTTTTCTGCTGTAAGGCACCATGATCAGTGAATGTGTTTGATATTTGTTGAAATGAATGTTGCACGGCTATGATGTGGTCTGCTAATCCCTCATATGGGTGGGGTTTCTCCATGCTGCCCATGTTTATATATGTATATATGCATCCACCGTGGAGCTGGAGCAATACAATCAGATCATGTGCAAGTACGAGATGGATTGATACATCGCAGGACCTTAACAGGTGGCGGCTTGGGAAATCCTTTATCTAGCACCGGATTGATGACAGCGGATGGCATGTTATCTGACATTGGCCGTGGCTGTGCAGGGCTGTGCTCGGTGTGATTGGTTTGGTTGGACCAGGGGTGTGCTGGCTAAGCCACCGAGTGCCCCGTTGGTACCATGTGTCCTGTAGCTTCTGAAAGGACGAAGCCACAGGGCAATGGGCGCTACCTGGTTGAGCAGCGGCGTGATGGCGTCGTCGTTGCGATCGAGCACAAGCAGCAGCGGGGGGACGTCTGTCTTGCGGAAATCGAACAGCGCCGCGTCCTTAGAAATCATTTGCTTGAAACGTCGTTGGGGAAAAAAATGTCGGGGCAAATAAGTTAGGATGATAAAATGACAGCTCACACTTGTTGAACTTTTGGATGTAAATTTTAAAAAATGTGGAATATCCCCAATAAGCCATAACGAATGTTGTGTTTATCACTAGGACAGAGCTAACTACAAGTCTAGGCTTGAATCTAACCTTTAAGCCAAGCAAAAAAACCAAACCCTGCCAAATATTTACCAGGTCTTAATCCTAGCATTCACCATACATGAGCTCTATCCTAACTCTTGCTCTACTCTAAGACCAGCGATATCGTAACTCTAGTCCTATCCTAACTTTATTCAAGCCCAGATCATAACCACGGGGATGACTTTACATATTCTCTGCTATGGTTATGGTTATGGCTTGGGATAAATACAAAGCTCTTACCATAACCCAAGTGCTACCCTATGCATAATTATATTCATAACTCGAGCATTAACTTAAACTTAGCCCCATTAAGCGACACAGGCATTAGTGGCTGGATCACCAAACATGTCCCATGTGGGCGTGGACTGGGCCACGCGGGACTGGCGGGAGTCGGGGAAGCAGGCACCTTGACACACTCGGCGAGGCGGCGTGCCAGCTCCGACGAGTGCTGGTACCGAATCACCGGGCACTTCTTGAGTGACAGCAGCACGGCTGTGAGTCCGAGGGTGGCTCGTGTCAGCAGCACCGGATCCCAGCTGCGACCCTGCCAGGGGCGGATGCCACCATAGTCTTGTCACGATGGCTGGTGTCTTAATCATCATTATCTTCTTTATTATTTATATCACTAAACCTCCCATGCAGTATATATCGAGGCACCAGACCAAAGGGTTATTTGCGATGACTCAGTTAGAAAGTGACTGCAGACAAAATACATTGTTCAAAAACAACACAATATAACAGTATACAAAACCAACCAGAATAAACCAAATTGAAAGTTATATTGTGCTCAAAATTATTCTATTTTGGTCCTCTTCATACCAGTATACACTATATGAAAACATGTATTGACTTTAGTCTTAAATTTATTAATTGTAGGCACGTTAATAATATTTCTGGGTCCATTGTTCTACAACTTACGTGAGGTCTCATAAGAAAAAAAAGGCAGGTAAATCCATCAGGGTCACTAGTCGTAACGAAAGGACGTCTGTGAGTGCGCAAACCTGTGAGCAGCCGGTGAGGTTCAAGGAGAATATGTGGGGACTGATGGCAATATAGTCAGCATAGAACTCCTGCAGAGACATAGAGAGAATCCACGTGGTCAGGGCTGGCAAAGGAGATGAATACCACTCCACGCCCATTTGCACACGGAGCTGCTTTGACATGGTTTTGTGCAATAATGCAGGTGCAAGCTTGCAGGGTCTAGCAAGTGAAAGGGGCGGTGCAGTGAGGTGGCATCAGTGGCATCGGCAACAATGACCTCTTGACCCTGAAACACAGTAGTGTGGGTGCGTGTGCGTGCGCTAGTCACCTTCAGCTCCCGCACGACCTCATGCTCATCTGCCTCGGCCAGCGTCTTCACGTCGCTCTTGCTCACCACATTGCTGAAGTCTGCCGGGATGAACCGCACCACAGACTCAACCCTCAGTGCGTAAAACTCGAGTCGCTCCCATTACCACCGGACAATCGCTCGCAACAGTCACAATCAGAACCGGTATACTACCATGACCAGTCTCCCTCGACAGGAATTTCCAGTTAGAGGGAAATGTGCCACTTGTCTCAACGCCTCCAGTGGATGGCTGCCTCCAGCTGAAATCTCAATGGGAGTCTACTTAACTCCCGCTGTGTCACAAGAGCCACTCAAACATATCTTGTTAACAAGTGGCTTAAAATCAACACTCCAACTTGTGACGTCATGTAGGTTTCATGCATGGGCTTGACAAAAAGCAATTCCTATCAATATTTTACAACAACAAAAGTTTTTACACTATGGGGACCTCATTTGCCAGTAAAAATATGATAATTGGTTCTTTACCCTTCTATCTGGCAACAAAACTGACACCTTTTTGCAAGGAGTCATGTTTGCATAGACCGCAATACCTGCAGTCATAATACAAACAAAAGAACATAACTCTGATAATGTGCACTGTCCTTGAAGTTGATTGGTCCACACCCGAGACAGCTTTCCTTCGAGCCTAGTCTCATATGGGTTGGACCAGATGACGCCAAAAGGCGCACAACTCAAGGACAATGCACCATCAGAGTATGAGAGCTCGGGGCAAGCATCTACACTATGGGGACCTCATTTGCCAGTAAAAATATGATAATTGGTTCTTTACCCTTCTATCTGGCAACAAAACTGACACCTTTTTGCAAGGAGTCATGTTTGCATAGACCGCAATACCTGCAGTCATAATACAAACAAAAGAACATAACTCTGATAATGTGCACTGTCCTTGAAGTTGATTGGTCCACACCCGAGACAGCTTTCCTTCGAGCCTAGTCTCATATGGGTTGGACCAGATGACGCCAAAAGGCGCACAACTCAAGGACAATGCACCATCAGAGTATGAGAGCTCGGGGCAAGCATCTACACTATGGGGACCTCATTTGCCAGTAAAAATATGATAATTGGTTCTTTACCCTTCTATCTGGCAACAAAACTGACACCTTTTTGCAAGGAGTCATGTTTGCATAGACCGCAATACCTGCAGTCATAATACAAACAAAAGAACATAACTCTGATAATGTGCACTGTCCTTGAAGTTGATTGGTCCACACCCGAGACAGCTTTCCTTCGAGCCTAGTCTCATATGGGTTGGACCAGATGACGCCAAAAGGCGCACAACTCAAGGACAATGCACCATCAGAGTATGAGAGCTCGGGGCAAGCATCTACACTATGGGGACCTCATTTGCCAGTAAAAATATGATAATTGGTTCTTTACCCTTCTATCTGGCAACAAAACTGACACCTTTTTGCAAGGAGTCATGTTTGCATAGACCGCAATACCTGCAGTCATAATACAAACAAAAGAACATAACTCTGATAATGTGCACTGTCCTTGAAGTTGATTGGTCCACACCCGAGACAGCTTTCCTTCGAGCCTAGTCTCATATGGGTTGGACCAGATGACGCCAAAAGGCGCACAACTCAAGGACAATGCACCATCAGAGTATGAGAGCTCGGGGCAAGCATCTACACTATGGGGACCTCATTTGCCAGTAAAAATATGATAATTGGTTCTTTACCCTTCTATCTGGCAACAAAACTGACACCTTTTTGCAAGGAGTCATGTTTGCATAGACCGCAATACCTGCAGTCATAATACAAACAAAAGAACATAACTCTGATAATGTGCACTGTCCTTGAAGTTGATTGGTCCACACCCCATTGTCCTTGAGTTGTGCGCCTTTTGGCGTCATCTGGTCCAACCCATATGAGACTAGGCTCGAAGGAAAGCTGTCTCGGGTGTGGACCAATCAACTTCAAGGACAGTGCACATTATCAGAGTTATGTTCTTTTGTTTGTATTATGACTGCAGGTATTGCGGTCTATGCAAACATGACTCCTTGCAAAAAGGTGTCAGTTTTGTTGCCAGATAGAAGGGTAAAGAACCAATTATCATATTTTTACTGGCAAATGAGGTCCCCATAGTGTAGATGCTTGCCCCGAGCTCTCATACTCTGATGGTGCATTGTCCTTGAGTTGTGCGCCTTTTGGCGTCATCTGGTCCAACCCATATGAGACTAGGCTCGAAGGAAAGCTGTCTCGGGTGTGGACCAATCAACTTCAAGGACAGTGCACATTATCAGAGTTATGTTCTTTTGTTTGTATTATGACTGCAGGTATTGCGGTCTATGCAAACATGACTCCTTGCAAAAAGGTGTCAGTTTTGTTGCCAGATAGAAGGGTAAAGAACCAATTAACAAAAGTTTTGGTTAGTGTTAGTTTAAAAACCCTATATTTCCAGCTGGTTCATTCCACAGCTGAAATTTGGAGGGAAATCAGTTTGTATATTACGAGTAAAAAAATCTATTCCAGCCATTTTCAATTCATCAGTGGATGTAGGCTTTCCCATACTATCTCAGTTATTCTTTAGGCATATTTCACAATGTTGGTTAGTGCAGGGTGGAAAAGATGAGGGGAGGGTGGGACTGGTTATGGTACCGCTTGCCAATGGTGTTAGCCACGACCGAGTCTGGAGCACATCGCACGAACCGCCGCACTTACAGATGAAGTATAATCCATACTTGGGCCGTCTTAGTTCTTGCACCAACAGCTCGATGCTTTCCTGTCAAAAAGCAACACATTGACATCATCAGCTATGCAGTTGACAACACTGCAACACAAAATACAAGCACCACAGTGTATCCCTTTGCTATTTGTTGAAGGGAGCTTCACCTATCAGGAAGCGGGCACTCACCTTGACGGGCCGGATGAAACAGACGGCCTTCAGATGCTTCATGGGCTCGCGGTTGACAGAGTCCACCCTCTCGAAGAGGTACACTTCCTTCTGGAGGATTTCCGACTGGGAGTAGACCATGCTGACAATGCTGGTCTGGAGGAAAACGCAGACGCGTGTTAGACAAAGATACACACACCTAGGACTACATTTAGAGATCGCGCGAGGGTTCATGTCTGGCTGGTGTGCTTTGCTGAGCAGTGACAAGGGCTGTAACAATCGCGTTATGGTTTCGTTCAGTTAGGATTAGATCTAAGTTTTGGTTAGCGTTAGTTTCAAGCAGGCTAGACAGAGTAGACATTACTCGCCCTAACCCGAAGAATAACGCTATCACTCTACCACCACCCCGACATATTTCCGTAACCATAACACGAGACCTAAACAGACACAGTCCAGAAGTCGGAGTGACACGCAACCTGCCTCAACAATCCCCCACGGACTCGGTCACACATTCAAGCACGGAACCAACCACGGGGCCATCCTCACCCCGCGCCCCTCACTCCCAAGCACGCCCACCCCGCCCGGCCGCTAGGAAAAGCGTAAGGCTCCGCGCGGGCCTAGGCGACAGCAGGCCGGCAAAGATGCCGTCGGGGTTGGACACCGGAGCGGGGCTCACGCACCGTGTCCTTGTCCATGAGCAGGACCTTCATGCCGGGCCCCGTCTCGCCGATCATCTTGCACACATACTGCTTCACGGCCGACACCACGTCCATGATGGTGGCGGCAGCAGCAGTGACAGCAACAGCAGCAACAAATCGATCCACCACGAACGACGATTCCCAGAAACGATTGCGGCGAATCGAATCGATTCTTCCGCTCCAGGCCGGGGTCTATCCACTGCGAGACGAGGCCACCCGGAGCCGGCGCGAGTTTCTTGACTCTTAACGAGTCCCGAACACCTCCAAAACCACGGTGCTATGCTTCTCATCAGGACTCAAGCAGGAAGTTATTTCCCCCCAATTATATTCCTTAAATAATCATCAAATAGAGCAAGTCAAGATCTATTAGTGTCTTGGGGTCATCTTTGATTCCAAATTTAATTTTCAAGATCACTGATTATATTAGTAAAAAGACAAAATAAAAAATTGGTTTTCTGTATCGACACAAGCACTGCTTCTCCCCTATGTTCCGCTTGGAATTGATAAAAGCTACCATACTCCTCTACTTGATTACTGTGACATCGTATACAAATCATCCCCAAGTACTCTACTGAAGAAGCTTGACTCAATGTATCACTTGGCCTTAAGATTTGTATTGAACGGCCCATATAAGACCCTCCACTGCGATCTCTACATTGGGTCAAACTTAACTTCTCTTAATGATCGACGGCTTGTGCGTCACAATCTTATTTATTCACGATGTACTTACAAAAAAATCAGACTACCTGCTGGATCTCCTCACTGTTTCGAAGAACAAATGTGACCTAAGGTCTTCGCTCATTTACCAGCTTCACATTCCTTATTTGCTGTACAAATACTGGGGGACGGGCCTTTGCTATTGATGCCCCCAGGGTCTGGAATGCTATCGCCAGTAAACTGCAACTTGGATCACTACCTGTGAGATCTTCACTCAAAACTGCTCTAGAGGAGTTGTACACCCCTAGCTGCCACTGCAATTCAGTGGCCTGAAATCAAATGTATCGTTCCGGATGACCGCTGCAAAGTAGGATCTTGTGTTTTGATTATAGTGTGCTGATCTTAAAGGTGTATTGAAATGTTTTTATACCGCTACTGATGCTCCTGCTGTTATGGAGTGACTCATGCAGCCAGCTATGGCTGCAAAGTTTGGTCGTACATGTTATGTATATCGTTTATTGTTAAATTTGAATCACAGTTCCTATGATCACTGCTAAATAGCTTTATTTTGGTGATTTTTAAAACGTTTTGGTTTGGCCATGTTTGTTTGTTGTAGTATAGAGTTAGCCTGATAACTTTAATCTAAATTGTCTTATGGTTGTTATTGTTTGATTTGCCTTCCACTGGGATTTTTGCACACAACGTTGATATACGGTGCTTTTTCTTGAAGACTTTGCTGTTTTTTCCTGGATTTTTCTGTTGCGTGTAGTCACTTTAAGATGTTTCTTGTTCATGTTTTTGTTTGTTGCGGTTGCACCCGAGTCAAGAGCCGCATGGCTCACACGGTTATAACAAATAAATGACATGAAACTGAAATTAAATGAAACTGAAACTTTGACCGTGCTTCGATCGCGCTGGTGAACGCGGGGAGTAGATACGTGGGGGCATAGAGACGTACGGTACAACAATGAGTGTGCCTGCACTGCCCCCATCCACGCAGCAGCAGCGGCCCCAACAGGGCTACCACTTTAACGTCACAACGGGTTAACTCGACCCCACCCGGGTCACTACGTAGCCGCGTCAGGACGGTCACTTGTCCCTGACCCACGGAGCCTCAAAGTCAGAGGTCGCAACCGGGTACCCGATACCCGTACCCTACCCGATACCTGGCTACCCGTACCCGGCCAGGTACGGGTACCCGCTTGCGACCATGGTGCGGCCGGGTACGGGTAAGGAATCAAAACCCGTTTGCGACCTCTGCTCAAAGTACAGTCTCAGAGCGACGAGCGGAGAGACAGATCACGGGGAGGTCACTCCTCGAGACGGCCGCCATCGCTCCGGCCCCATCCTCTCGAGCGTGGCCACGCCCCCTTCTCGATCTCTCCCGAAGGAACCGGGGCCAGCGCCACGTGTCCCTTAAGCCTCCTTTTCGGGCCCCCTTGCTACCCCGTGCCGTTCACGTACCTTCTCTCCCCTTCTACGGAACCATGCCATCTAGGGCCCGCTTCCCTGCCATAGGGGCCGTCCATAAATGACGTCACGCGATTTTGGACGATTTTTGACCCCCCCCCCCCCATCATTACATGGCGTCACAAAAAGTCAGACAACCCTCAAATATGACGTCACAAAGCTCTGCCATGCTTCAAATCGCTTTAAACTATTGTCATTGTAGTGCGTATTTAATGTGCCGCTGCACTCTGATGTTGTGGGAGAAAACATTTATTAAAAAGTCTATTTAATTAAGTAGAACGTGTTGTCTATATTTATTTAAAGTTGCGCATTTTGATGTGGCGTCACATTTCTCAACCCCCCCCCCCCCTCGTCACACATCGTCACAAATGTCTGACGTCCCCCCCCTCCCCCTAGGTGCGTAACGCCATTTATGGACGGCCCCATACCTCCGCCGGTGCCAGAGAGAAATACGAGACCTAAGCAGTTACCTGCTCGTGAACCTAGATGGCGCACACGCCATGAGACTCCATTTACATCTCTACATATGCGAGCACGTGGAGGGCCGTACGACTGAGATCACCACGGTTGATACCTAGGAATGTACCTCTTATTTCTTAATTCGTTAAACTATCTGTTGGACCTACTCCTAAAATACTTTCTTTCCGTAGAACGTTGGCAAACGTGTGGCTTTGGTCACGCTCTCGAAAGGACGGGGTCACGCGCTGAACAGGACGATCCTACCCAGGCAGGGGCCGTGAGAATTCTTTCCAGCGATGTTTTGGCACCGAGGGCTCGCATCGGAGTCCCAGAACGGCACGGGATTCCGACGAGCTTAACCGCGTCTCACAACGAAACGGATGGCTGGGCGCGTGGCGACCTCGCCGTGAAATCTCTGACCAACGTTCGCATGCGAGGATGTGCATGGTTTATTTGGTTTGTATTCCGTTATTTTATTCTATTTCGCATGGAGACAGCAATATGTTCATGAGCTCAATGCCTGCTGGCCACGAGAAGGCTTCAGGAGGGAGTTGGTGTAGATTGCGTTAATATAAATGCGTCGTTAAACTCGCCACCACCCGACACAGCCAAATAGGAAGGTTTGTCACGTAAACAGAACGTGACAATTGGTTACTAGTACAGCACACCGGTGTGTTGGGAATTAAACCCACAACATGTTCAAGAATTGTAAATGTTATGGGTTTATTCTCCAACACACCGTAGTACTACACTATTAAATAATTGGCATGCTGTGTTTACGTGACAAACCTTACTGATTGGGTGTGTCAGGTGGTGGCAGGTTTAATTGCACATTTATACGCGTTATAACCCAAAACACTTCTTATGATAACATTGGTCGCGAAGGCCAACGTGTTAAACGGAGTTTGTGTAGTTTTGCTGTTCCTCGTCCTCCGCAGACTCCAGTGGATGCGGCCCATGGTGTGGGTTGCATGCCCACACTCGCACTTCTGGGGTTTGAATCTCGTGTTGTTGTTTTTCATCTTCTGACGGTGATCATGACATTTATCAGCGAGTTGACCAAATCAGCCGGGTGCCTTCTTTGATCAGAGCGCTTGACTAAAAATTGGCTTAGCCTTATCATCCCATCCGAGTTTATAGAATTGGTACCACTTAAAAGGAAGCCATTAGTAATCCTATTAGTAAACTGCCCCCTGCCATAGGAATGTGGAATATTCTAGCACTGGCATGGCTACATTTCCTTCCCCAGTGCCGATGTTTATACAACCCACCTGGTAGTCATTTATGGCTGAGTATACCTATAAGAGAAAATATCCCCTATATAGCCTTGAAAAGACTGTTTGGGAAAATGGTGTTAGCGAGCACCTATTATGGTATCCACACACACACACCCGCAAACACCCACCACACGCCCGCCACCCGCGCATACACTTCACCATCCCTATGCTGCCCTTTTATTAATTCCGCGCGTCGATGGGAGTATACTTAGCCCCACGGCAGCGCGTCCAGGAACTAAGTTTAGAGACGACACGCGGGCAGTCACCTGCACCAGACGCATCACTCGGACTCAACATCAATCAAAGGTAAACAAGCTTGCAAGCCAGGCCACCGAGGGAGCCTCGTCTATTCCGTCATGCAAAGTGTGGACAATCGACAAGAGTATCTATACCTCGGACATTTATTGAAGGTGGGTCGGGGATTAAAATGATCAAAGAAAAGAGAGCAGTTTTTGAAAAATAAAATACCTAAACATGTGACTAAGAAAAGGAAGAAAGATTGTAAAAATCGTGCATAACGTGTTACGGATTAAAAAAAGAAGACATGGGGATTGAAAAATAAATTAAGCAAAAGCTGAAAAGTGTGCAAAGAAGCACGGAGAGATGCAGCCTTGAAATGACACTGGGAGACAGGCAGAGAGCGACAGGCAAAGGGATACACGGATCGGAGAACGCGAGCAAGTTGGACACGAGAAGGAGGAGCCGGGGCCGGTGGTTACGGCAGATTGGTGCGAGGGCCTCGTACTGCCACTGATGTTAGTCGTCTTCCAGGAATTGAACTCGGGTCATGAAGGTTCATATTCAACTGTGAAAACCATGACTGTAGATGTCTATGTTAAAATAGATGGGCAGATCACCACCAGCAAGGTCTTATCGCGTGATCTTGCCTGGGTGATGAAATACGATATGGAAATGTACAAAAATATTCGCTGCCTGGTCAGGCCCCCACATTACCACGTGGTTACGGGGGCTCGTCTGCAGCGGAGAACACCGCTGGAGCTGCGCCACCGCTCCCCCTCCCCATGTCGCCGACGCGCCCCGCCCCCTCAATTCCCGCGTCTCCCACCCCATTCCCTCCCTCCCACTCTTTGTCCGTACGCCAATTCCCCCCCCCGTCCATCCCCGTGTCTCTCACCCCGTGCCTCGTACCCATGGCTCGCACCCCCCCCCCCCAACCGCCCTCCCGCCCCCCTAGCCTCGACCAAAGGGCGCTCAGGGAGAGGTCCCGCGACCCCGGGAGCGGCGCCAGGACCATGCGCATCCATCGGCGCGCGCCACTCCACCTCGGACCGACGCCGCGAGAGATCAAGACATGTGCTCTCCCCGGCAGCTCCACGCTCCGACGCGCCTGGCGGCCCGGATCAAGGCATCGAACCCGATCGTGAGGGAGGCTCTGGCTGAGTTCCTCGGCACGTTCGTGCTCATCGTGAGTATTGCAGAAGCGCCGCGCTCTCGGGGAGTGGAGGCGGCGGGTCGATCATTAACGCAGCCGCCGCGCCTCCGACCCTCGTCACCGGCGTTGCCCCCCGATTGGCGTGGCGCGCGGGGACTGCCCCGCTCCGACCACAGTGCACAAATGCCGTTCGTTATTTATTTGGAAAAGCGGCGATATCACGGACTATTTATTATACAGCTTTATCATTGGCCCGTGATACAGTTGGCAACCACATTCTATCTTCGGGACTGTCAGCACTGAGCAACGTGGCTTTTAGAGCGAGTGGGGGGTGGGTTTGCGGTGTGGAAGATAGTTCCGGAATTATAGCTGAGCAGTTGTGGTGAAAATGTTCAGCGATTCTATCTCGTCGGAATCAAAGGGACTTCTCTGAAAACACATTACCCTCGTAGTTTGATGATCACTCCAGGAATTGCTACACCGAGACTCTCATCTTCTCATACCAGCTCACACCTTATCGTTACCATGCCCGTCATAAGTTGCTTCTCTTCATCTCATTATTATTTTTCCAAGCACACGAATTGCAAGTCCAGTGTAATCTCCGTCGTGTTATCTCCGTTTCATGTTCGTGTCTGATCTGCTGTTCAGTTTAATCCTCTTCTCGTCTTGCTGCCCACGACGAGAGGGCTTTGGCAGAGAGACTTCGTGTCGCTGTTCCTCCTCCTCCTCTGTTGAAGGAGCGCAGACGACCACAGCGGGTTCACTGCGCGGTCCAGAGTTTGGGTCGCATAGACAGAATCGCACTCCTGTGGCTTTGATTTCCCATTTACGAAGGAGATGTGTGCATTGTCCTCTTGGTGTTCTCATGCGGTTGATGGTTCCACCGGTGTCTTCGATAAAGAGAAATGTCAAAGCCCAGGGATGGTGCGGTGATATTTGGGTCCCAAATGCGGCGTTTATTCTTTATCATTGAGCACTGCGCGGATTAAGAGAGGGTGCAGTAAACCTGCACACGTGTCAGTGTTGACATAATTAATACTTGTGTAAATGTGTGCGTTTGAGTATCTGCGGCAATGTGCATCTGTATTTGTCAGTGTGTGTCTTTGTATTTGTCATTGTATGTGTGAATATGTGTATGAATGTGTGTCTGTGTGTTTACCAGTATGTATGTTTGTGAAAGTACGTCTGTGTGTTTGTCGATGTGTATCTGTGTGTGAATCGGTGGCTGCTCGCCAACGTGTCTATCTGTGCGTTGGTCTATGAACCCGGTGACCCGAGTTCCATTCCCGCTTAACCAACATAAGTGACGAATATCTGAACCGGTCTTGGGCCTCCCCTAGGTCGACTCAGCTTTCTATTGAGTACCTGGTGCGGTGTGTAAACATGGGCATTGGCCAGCCACTTCTTCATGTGCCATACTCACAACACTTTTCCAAACAGTCTGTCAAGGGCTACACGGGGATCTTTGTCTTTTTGTTGGCCACAGTATTTCACAAACTGCACTATGATACCAGTTCACTGGGGTTCAATTTCACGCAACGGATTGCATCAGTGGCAAGCAATATCGGAAACCGGTCTTGGGACCCAATCTCGACTCGGCCTTAAATGATGTACGTTGATCTTCTTTCACAACGTGCGTAGTCAACCGCGCTAATCGGAGATGCAGGGGAAGGACAACAAACTAAACACGAATAGCAATTTGAAAGAAATTAGTTTTCAATGTAGATGATTTAAAAGTGCATAGCTCCAGTGAAATCCTGGTGCATTAAACAAATCCTCCACTCCCCGCTTGCACTCGAATCTCCTGGCCGGACCACCATTCAACACATCACAGATAAACATCACAGGCGCTGTGACCTGCTATCACACACACGCCACGCGCATGAAAACAACAACCATTCGCCACGAATTGGCGGCAACGTCACCACAGCGCGTGTGCCAGGCTAGGTGCACTTTGAGGTCACGTGAAAGTGTCGAGGGCTCGTTGGCAGGAGGTCACACGGCCAGACCCAGGTGCCACGGGTTGACTGAGTAGGAGCGGCAAATGCACCACCTGCGGAGCTGCCTCCTGTACCAACGTGCTGCGCTTTAATCACCCGGCATGACAACAAAGACACACGCACACGCCAAATCTTCTTCTTCCTCCTCTTTCGTATGGCCAAGTGAAGTTGGCAGCGTCACGCGGTTGTCGAGGTCATCAAGACATTCATCCATTGAAGAGCCCCCGCTGTGGGGGGTGCGGTGGATGTCGGTGATTGTTGCTCACGAACCCGGCGGCGCGCGGGGTCACGCGAGCCGTGACCTGGCTCTGGTGACCGCAGAAGCCGCCTTCTTCTCGTCTTCATTGTCCATCCGCGGCTGAGGCGTCTGCCGCGTCTGCCGCGTCTGCCGCGTGCTGTTCTTGTAGCGGTTCGGGGCTCGCCGCCGTTCCCTGGATCGGTCACGCACGCGCCCAGTGATAGCGCAGAACCAGAGTTTGCTGTCCACCTAGCCTGGCACCACACAGTCGGTGACGGCTAAGGGCACTTCATCGCCCAAGTGCGTGTAAGGGTGCTCGTGCTCCACTGAGTGTGTGCGTGTCTGCGTGGGTGTGCCTGCGTGCGTATGAGTGAATCCGTCCGTGCGCTTGGAGAGTCGTTTGCACGCGCGCGCGTGTCTCTGTGTGCTGATTTAACGACCTCTCTGCTGGCGTTGTGGGCAGCAGAGGGAAGTGCAGAAAACATCCATTATGTTCCCCACTCATCTGTGTGCTCCCTACCTCCGCTGACTCGCAATGGCCGGTGCGGTGAGGTGTGGTGAAATAACCCCGTGGCCTGCAGAAGCGTGGGGAGGCCCTCGTCCAGAAGTTGATTGGCAAAGAAATGTGCACGTCAAGTGCTGGGGTATGCCCGTGTGCGCGTGGCAAAGTGTTCGTGTATGCGGGTGCGTTGTTGTGTGTGTTGTTCTATGTCGACCTAGGGGGGGTTCAAGACCGGTTTAGATATTCCTTGTTGGTGCTGGGCATGGCCGAGGTGGCCGTGTTAACGGTGTGGTTGTGCCTGGCGCAGCGTGTAAACATCAGCACTGGGGAGACCACGGCGGCTGGGCGTGATGCCGTCTGCACTACCGGCTCCTCTGCGACGCGAGCCTTCATAGGTGCTCGCCAACGGCGCCAGCCCCAGCGCTCCACACGGCTAAGCGTTCATCTCCGTGTTCTTTCTGTGGCGCGTTCTGCCAGGTGTTCGGATGTGGCTCCGTGGCTCAGGTGGAACTGAGCCACCACTCCGCCGGAGAGACTCTCACCATCAACCTCGCCTTCGCATTTGGGGTGGTCATGGGCGCTTACCTGTCCTGGGGCATCTCAGGTGAGTGGAGGACCTGGAGGGCACTTCAGCTGAGTTGCGATGGTTACGGTGCGATGGTCAAGGAGTAGCGATGCTGTGATGGTGATGGGGTGCTGGTGGTGTGTGCTGGCTGGCAGGTGCACACCTGAACCCCGCCGTCTCGTTCTCCATGTCGCTGATCGGACGCTTTCACTGGTGGAAGCTGCCCATTTTCTGCCTCGCGCAGTTCCTGGGCGCGTTCACAGCGGCCGCCACCGTCTACGGCCTCTACCACGGTAACCACAGCAACCGCAAGGACAAGCGGAGCTGGCGAGCCTCCACTCGACAGCCCCTTGTGGCCTCCTTGACGACTCTGACCTTGACGACTCTGACCTCGAGGACTCTGACCTCGAGGACTCTGACTGGGCGCGCATCGTCGCCAGGGAGCGAGGAAAGCCTCACCCAGTCTCTGGGATTCTTTTTCAGGGAGGTTCTGCATCAGGATAACGACTTGCGTTGATATGACGCTTCCAAAAACGCATCAGTCAATCAAAGCGCCTCACATCTCAGTCTAGCCAAAGGGACCCCCAATGGCAGCTTTCTCTGTGTAGCACAAGGTGCATGCAGCACCACCCTGCAAATGAACATTGGTCTGCCAGTTGGTCGCGATGACGTGATGTCGTTTTTCCCAATCAGGTAATATGCGAGTTGTTTATTAAATTTATGTTTTGAGAACCTGGAATAAACCCACCGCACGTATCAGGGAAAATGTCCGCATGAAGGGGTCCACGAACCCACTTGCTGTACTGCCATCTCTTGGTCACCCGCAGCCCAGCAGGTTCGGGAAGTCTCACAACTTTGCGTGATCCACGCAACCATTGCCCGCTAGATCGCCAACTCTCCACGCCCGGCTGGCTCACCCCCCAATCCCCCCCCCCCCCCCCCCGTTTTTCCACAGAGGCCCTCATGGCGTTCAACGGTGGGAACCTGACTGTGACTGGCCCCGGTGCCACGGCCGCGATATTCGCCACCTATCCCTCGGAACACCTGTCCATCGCCGGTGGCTTCCTTGACCAGGTGAGGGCGCGGCGGGCGGCGGCCAAGGGGAGGCCGCCAAGCATGCGAGTCTGCGTGGCCAGCTGAGAGCTCAGCTTCGAGAGTGACCCTGGGAAACCAAGACGACAAAAGCAACATGAGTCAAATAGAGAGCCGGTGTTGCTCTCTCGCAAGTAACCCAAGGCACATTGGGTTACTTGCGAGTCTCTGCAACTGGAGTAGAAACGTGTCCAGGTAAAGGTTCAAGTTGAGGTGGCCGGGTGGGTCAGAGATCAGAGCAGCACTGAGCTGGCACTGCTCAGATCCTCGGTTTGACTTCAGGTTTTAGCCACCACCCGTGATTAAACTGTGTTCTCAAGCGTAGCTAGTTGATCGTCCCGGCCTGGTCACCAATGTCTGCACAAAACACCCGCAGTTAATTGGGCAAACTGCCAGGTCTCAGAGTTAATAACATCTGTTTAACTGTCACGTGATGAACATTTATCGGGGGCAGGGTGAGTGGGACAGTGCTGCCCCCTACTATGTGAACCAGATGACACGCAAGGAGGTCTCAGAGGTAGCTCTGCGGTGTCCGCTTCCGTGGGCCATTCTCCAGCACGAAGGGGTGGGGGGGGGGGGGGATTGCACCACTCCGCGGGAGTTCGTCGCGTGACAAAGGCGGCCATCTCACCGCCCTGTCCCCGATCCCTGCAGGTGCTGGGCACGGCGCTCCTCCTGCTCTGCGTGATGGCGCTGCTGGACCCCAAGAACAACGCAGTGCCGCGCGGCCTCGAGCCACTGCTCGTGGGGCTCGTGGTGCTCGTCATCGGCCTCTCCATGGGCTTCAACGCCGGCTATGCCATCAACCCCGCGCGCGACCTCGGCCCCCGCGTCTTCACCGCCATGGTCGGATACGGCAGCGAAGTGTTCACGTACGTGGAGCGCACGGCGGTCAGCGATCACGTGCCGGGGGGGACACGGGGCAGGGAGACACAGAGCGGGGAGACACCAGGCAGGGAGACACCAGGCAGACAGAGAGTAGGGTGGCCAAGGATGTGTGTTTGGTGAATGGATTTGAGCTGCTCTAGCTCGCGTGTGGCAATGCCCGTCTCTGTTGGGTGCCCCGAACGAGTGGTGGAAACTCCATGTTCATATTCCAAGGAGTCAGAATTTCCGCTGCAACCACTGTAAACATTTCACTAAGAGGTGTGATTTTCTCAATACTGTAGAGATGATGGGTAGAGTTGACATCAGCATGGGAAGCATGGAATTTGAGATATTTTTGAGAGGGACCTGTTTGGGATTTATGGCCAATACCTGATTCAGTATTTAACATTTTTTTTGCTCTGGAGATCCTCTGCGGTTGAGCGTGCAGTTGATTTTTGTTGAGCGAGGTGAGAAGATTTTCATGAACCTTCAGGATGAGTCAGCCTCATGCTCACCTGGTCACCAGAAAAACAAAAACAAAAAAACAAATACAGTTACAGCAATGAAGCAAATAGAAATCAGAGTAAAAATCGATCACATTGCACAAACATAAATCAATATTAAATAATACATTCCCTGGAGTGAAGATCGGCTCCGGTGGGCTATATTTAGAGTCATCATAGCTACGGTGGCGATTGAGTGGCCTGTCTCTTGAGCTTCCTCGTGTCTTTGGTTACGACCGTGGCAATAGTCATTTCTATTTTCCAGCTTTCAAGAGATACAATAAACGCTCCACACATCCGTCAACAGCACTGCGGCCTCAAAAGTGAAAATGTATAAAAGGCAGCGTATTGGTCGATGGGTCTTCTTCACCGCAAATAACGGACCATTCGCCAAAACGTCGCCTATTATATATTTTTCATTTTAAAGCCACACACACAGACACTGTTGTTGTTGACAAGTGTGTTGAGTTTTGTGTTATTCGTGCTTTGTGCACCACTGCCTACGCAGCAGTAGCAGCGCCACTAGGTTATCCGTCAAGAGACGATTACATGGGCCCTCCTTTGCCAGTACCAAAATATGAGAATAGGTTTTTCCCCTTTTATCTGGCAACAAAACAGCGGTTACACCTGCTTTGTTGCCAGATTAAAGGGGAAAACTATTCTCAGACGATGACATCTTCGGTGAATGGCATGGCTTCATATTGTGCTTCAGGCGACCCCCATTCTTGCGGCAGAGAATTAACCTGGCTGGGGGACTCCAAATCGGCTTCGCAAACGTCGCATTTCTCTCGGAGGTGGCGACTCATGAGCGTGAGCACGGCCACTTGTCGGTGCAACCCGTGGTGCCGCCGGCTCCGAGTTGACCCAGCGGGCGGGCGTGGTGCGCGTTTGTCTCCGCGTGTGCGTGCAGGACGGGCCCCCACTGGTGGTGGGTTCCCGTGGTGGCCCCCCTCGTGGGGGGCCCGCTGGGCACAATGTGCTACATGTTCTTCGTGGACCTGCACCACCCAGCCCCGCCGGAGCTGTCCACCGGCAAAGCCAAGCCGCTGGTGGACAGCGACAGCGACCACCCCAAGGCCAACTACGCCGTGGCGGTGAAGATGGAGCAGCAGGCATAGCCGGGCATGCGGGTGGACCCTCTGCCCACCCAATCTACCTGGAGGCGATCAGGTGTACCCGGAGGTCACCATGTGTACCTGGAGCTCACCAGGTGTACCTGGAGGTCACCAGGTGTACCTGGAGGTCACCAGGTGTACCTGGAGGTCAACAGGTGTACCTGGAGGTCATCAGGTGTGCCCAGAGGTCACCAGGTCTACCCAGAGGTCACCAGATCTACCTGGAGGTCACCAGGTGTACCTGGAGGTCACCAGGTGTACCTGGAGGTCACCAGCATACAAGTAGCATAAAACTCCGTAGATGTTTGTTTTTACTATCACATATTCAGCTTTAAATGACAACGTGTAAATATTCCACTCCGGGTGTTTTCAACAGCCGCCCACTGGTGTCCCCGTGGAGATTCGCAGGGCCCCATGAGTGGACGTGGTCACCGCACCCAAGCACAAGCGCTGCCATTTTATAATCACGAATTTGTCCTGATTCAGGGCTCTATTTAAATGCACATTGTAGGCGAAACGCAAAAAACATACAACCCCCGTACGACGAGAATGTATTGTTTGTATTATCGCAATTTCCAGAGTGTATATTTTCTTAAGACGCGAATTAAACTGGATAAAATAGACTTTTGTTAAATAAATGATTGTATACATAAGCATCGTGCTGATGAGGATGGGTTTTCTGTTTTCGTTAAGATAACTGATGAGGTTTTAGTCCCAGTGCCGGGGTTCATCTGTGTTGACCGAACGAGACACATGTACAAAAAACTCCCAACCCCCCCCCCTTCCCGTGCCTATATAAAGCTGCAACAGCAGATCATTCTTTCTCACCTGATGACGGACGCTCGTGTTGCTACCGAAACGTCGTGTTCTTTTATATTTTTTTCTATCTACGTGACTTTACCGAAAGAACCATAGAGAATAGGGACACAAGTACACACACATTTGCAACAACAACAACAACCGACATTCGCCACTAAGTGGCGGTGACATCACCACGACGCTTGTGCCAGGCTATGTGCACCTTGAGGCCACGTGAAGTGTCGAACGCCCGCTGGCAGGAGGTCACGGGGCAGACCCAGATGCAACAGGTCGACCGACTGAGACGACTGAGATGACTGGCTGATGCACCACCTGTGTCCCCTACTGTGCCAACTTGCTGTGCTTTAGCCACTCGGCGCTCCGCTCGTTGTTGTGAGCGTCGCTCCTCATCCCTCCGTTATTGTTGGAGGGAGACTGCCTCCAACTGCCCAGTAGCGGCCTTCATGAGCCTCCTCCACAGAGGTCGATCTTGACACTGCTGGTACCAGTCATCAGCAAGTCCATTCAGCTCCACGTCCTCCTGTACCACATCACTCCATCTCTTCTCTAGCCCGTGCCACGCCCGTTTAGCCCCCTCGATCCGGCCGAACAAAAGCTGTTTAGGCATGCGGTGGCTGGGAATGCGGGCTACATGACCCAGCCAACCCAGCCTTGCCTGCCGGAGGAGCTCACCGATGGGACTTTGTCCACATCTTTCAAGGATGTGTGAGCTCCTCATACAATGCAGCCTGGTTAAAGCCAGGATGGATCGTAGACAGGCTAGCCTAAAAGTTTATAACCGGCGAAGATGTTCCATTAGGGAGGTCCACGTTTCGCAAGCATAGAGAAGGGATGGAATGACCGTGGCCGAAAAGACCTGAAGCTTCGTGCGGAGTGATAGACCAGGTAGCTTTCACACAGCGTTACGCAACCGATGGAAAGATAATGCTTCTCGACTGATTCGGAGTGAGACCTCTGCTGTTAAACCGGAGCTGGTCATGAGCGCACTGCCCAGGTATGGGACACTCTCCACTCTCTCCACAACTACCCTTTTACCAATTGGGAGTGGTGGGGATGGAGTGTCCGATGGTACAAAATACCCAGGCAGGTGCTAAGTTTTGGTGGGGCTGATGGTAAGGCCCCACCTCTTGGTGGCAAGCTCCAGGTTCAGTAGCAGCGCCTCTAACTCCTCCTCTGAGAGAGCAGCAATTACCAGATCATCGGATAACATAACGTGGTTGAGCAATAGGGAGCCATCTCTTGACCGCACCCGGGCATCGATGAGCCTCCCATTATATCTGTACCAAATGGAAATTCCTCTGGTACAGCTATTGAAGGCTTCACGAACTACGTGGTCAAAATAGATGTTACATAATGTGGGAGCCAGAGGACATCCCTGTCGCACCCCAAGATGGTGTAAAGGGAATGGCTATGACTCCCGGCCACGCTTGCACACACATACACGCACACGCACAAAGACAAAGATCCCCCGTATAGCCTTTACATATTGTTGGGGCAAGTGCTGTCAGCGAGCACCTGTGAAGGCCGACACGGCACACGAGGGGGTGGGTGGCCAACACCACGACCGGCCGCCGTTGTCTCCCCAGTGGCGATGTTTACACATTGCACCAGGTACTAATTTAAGGCTAAGTCGACCGAGGGGAAGCCCAGGACCGATGCAGATAATCGTCACTGGGATTGGGCGTGAGCGGGAATCGAACCCGGGATCGCCAGGTTTGGTAGCGCAGCGCGCTAACCGCTACACCACCGCTCACAATCAGATCTCATATGGAAACAAAACAAAGCCTCCAGATGCTCCTTGGGCTCGCGGTTGGTCGAGTTCAAGTCGAAGATACAGATACACTTGGCTACTGGGCACCACGTATACACACTCATTCATTGGCCGAAAACATCGTTGTAGTATATAGAGGACCGCAGAGCTTGGGCAATTGTTGAGAGCGCCGGCTCTTTCTGTGGTTCCTCGGCGATTGTGAGAGATCCACTTTGCACGGAGGCCTCCGCTGCTGCGCGCAGTGCATCTTCTGCACGTGGTCATCACCGACTCGGCCAGCCGGGAGTCGTGGCACGGCGCGGCTCGGGGCCGAGACATCGACGGCATCGCTCCAACGGCGGAGACGAAAGGACAACTTCTCGAAGTTGCTCTGCTCTCGTGCATTCGCGTGGCAGTGGCCGGACTGTCGAGGAGGGTGTTTCCCTGGGTTACTAATTGTTCACGGTCGTCGTTCTCTCTTCATGCTGGCTCGTAATGGTATTCACTCACAGTCTGTGCGCATGCTGGTGTCAGACGCGATGCGCACGTTCCACTCGTCAATCAGGTTGAAGTTGAATTGCATCTGGAGTTGGGTGTGATTCAACATGAACGCCTCACCGAGTCTCAAGACTCTTTCCGGAGTGTCCTGCCAAGTTGTCACAATCGGGGCGTTGAATGCTGCTCTCTCTCTCTCTCTGTGTTTCCGAACGTAATTTGCGGTATAATTTTGCTAAATTTGGAGAGAGAGAAAAAAATGTGAACTGTGACGCGGGCATATCATGGGCAACTCTTGTGAATGACGCCACGGGATCTTTAACGTCGGCTCATGAGATCGGCGGCACGAGCGGTGCGAGTATTTGTTTACGGTGAAGACTCATCGCGGTGCTCGCCAGGGCAGCAGCGAGAAGTCGCGAACTCGCGACCGCTGGGCCGTGTCACCGCCCCCCTTTATATTTGAACCTTGTGCTGCTGCTGCTGTTGTTTGAACCGTGTTTGTTTCATGATCCCCAGGGTCTCCCTTTCATCTCGACTGGCTCCCATATGGTTACAATAGAATACACGTCCACGGGAGAGGCTGCTGCTGCTGCCCGCGACTCCCACGCGCGCTCTGTCTCACCCCAGACTCATCTCGCACCCCCAATCCCTCGCACGTTCTTCCCACCGCTGGCAGCAATTAAACTTTGCCCTCCCCCGCATCAATGTGCGCATTCATCGGAGATAGGGGAGATGTAATGGGACACGTAAACAAGAACTCCGAGATGTGTCACAGATGTATTCACATTTACAGGAGAGATGACTGGGGAGAGAGATGCATTCAGACCAGTCAGAGATTTGTAGTCCAGAGAGACGGATAATATAGATATGTATTGACGAGCGCTTATGAGAGAGACAGGAGACACATTTATTCAGAAGCGAAGGAAAAGCGAGATGAGACATTGTATTGAGAAGAGATGAGAGAGCGAGACGTGAATTCAGGAGAGATACTAGAGGAGGGGACGGTTTCAGGAAAGATGGAAGACAGACAGGGAGAGCTTCCAAAGAGATGGGAGCTATATGAGCGCTATAGATGCAGATAACATGTTAATGAAACAAAGGAGAGATATACTACGATGGGACAGAACATTCCGAATAAAGATCAACACCAGCACGTTCACACTGTGACCAGAACAGAGTTAGAAGGCTCCCAGCCTCGCCAGCGGAGTCGTGATGTTGTGAAAGTTGCCCATCGCCGGCGCCGTGCCGCCTCGCCATGCCGTGGGGGCATTACCCAGACATCGCCCCCCCCCACATCACTGCCCGTGTCCCCCACCCACCCACCCACCTCCCCCACCTGTGGGCCAACCCCGTCCAAAGTGCGCTCGGGGAGAGGCGTTCCGATCCCGGCTCCGGGATGAGGAGCGCGCGACTCCATCCCCGCGCGCCTCTCCTCCTCCCCGCGGCGAGACGGCGAGCGCCATGGGCTCCCCAGGGCCGCTCTACTCGCGCCTGTCGCGGGTCAAAGTGTCCAATCCCGTGCTGCGAGAAGCCCTCGCGGAGTTCATCGGCGTCTTTATTCTCATCGTGAGTTGACGTCGCTCCATCATCATCACCATCAGCATCACCATCATCATCACCATCATCACCATCATCATCAGCAGCACCATCATCATCACCATCATCAGCATCATCACCATCAGCACCACCATCATCATCACCATCATCACCATCATCATCATCAGCCATCATCACCATCATCATCCAGTGCCACGTGGATCATCGTGCGTACAATGTGTCGATGTTTAGACACAATCATCTGTGTTCGTGGAATGTGTCCGTGTGTTTTTGTGTCGTTGTGTTTGTGTCTATGCATTGTGTCTGTGCGTTTTATGTTTGAGTGTTTGTGTGAGAGTGTGAATGCGTGTGTCAGTTTGTAGATAGCGGTGTCTCAGTGGTTGGGTACTGCTCTAGGATCCCGGCCACAGCTACCATCATCAGATGGCAAATTATATTTAAAACGTGTACTCAGCCTCCCCTAGGTCTACTCGGCCTTAATGTCTAACCTCGCGGAGTGTGCATATATTGACACGACAAAGGCGGCCGGTCACGATGCTGCCCACACGACGTTCTTCGCGTGCCGGAGAGAGAGTCGGCGAAGCTCGCAGAACCATCCTCATCATCATCAGCAGCTTCCCCGATCCCTGGGGAGGTGCTCGCTAACAGCACTTGCCTGTGCGTGTGATGTGTGTGTTGTGTGTGTGCTGTGTGTGTGCTGTGCGTGTGATGTGTGTGTTGTGTGTGTGCTGTGTGTGTGCTGTGCGTGTGCTGTGCGTGTGCTGTGTGTGCTGTGTGCTGCGGTGCGCCCTGTCAGCTGTTCGGCTGCGGCTCAGTGGCCCAGGTGCATCTGAGCCGCCACTCCGCCGGGCAGACTCTCGGCATCAACTTCGCCTTCGCCTTCGGGGTGGTCATGGGGGCCCACCTGGCCTGGGGAGTCTCGGGTGAGCGGGGTAGGGGGCACGGGGTGGGGGGCACGGGGTGGGGGCACGGGGTGGGGGGCACGGGGTGGGGGGCACGGCACGGGGCACGGCACGGGGCAATGAGGAGAGGGCCAAGTGGTATGCCCCGCAGAGGATAGCTCTGCTTTCAGAAAGACACACAGACGCAGATACACAAGCACAGAAGCAGACACACAGGGACATGCACACGGATACAAAAACGCACGGACATACACACGCAGATATGCAGACACAAAGAGAGACACAAACAGACACTTAGCTACATATCCTTATGCGCAAGCACACAGACGCAGGACATACATTCACACACACACACACGCACGCATGCATATACACAACATAGACACATACATATACACAAATGTAGACACAGGTTCAGAAATATGCATACATACGTCAAGACAGACAGACTTGGCAACAGAGACACGGACATTCTGATGCACATGCACACAATGTGTTATTCAGTCGCTTTTTGTCACCTGCTTTTCTTGGTGTGTCTATGTTCATGTGTATTACTGTGTGTGTGAGAGTCTAAGGATGGAGCGGTGGCGCAATGGTTAGCGCACTGCGCTACGAACTCGGCAACCCGAGTTCAGATTTAGAATCGGAATGTTTATTTATCCTGGAGGAGGAATCTGAAGAGCTGATAAGCTCTTTTTCACAGATGTTCAGTCGGAGTTGGAATTATCTGAACCGTTCTCGGACCTCCCATAGATCGACTCAGCCTTAAATAAATACCTGGTGCGATGTATAAGATCAGCAATGGGCATAGTGTTTGCCGCCTCACCCCCTCATGTGCCCTGCCGACTTCTATAGGTGCTGGGAAACAGGAATTGTCACAAGTGTCTGTTGATGGCGACACGGGGACCTCTGTCTGTGTGGTCGTGAGTGTTGTGAGGCAGCCATAGGCTGCAATGGTGTACCCATGGCGTGGTTGGCGGTGTGGAGAATACTGGAGATGGGGTGATAGCTGCGTCATAGTGGGGATGGTGTGATGGTGGTGTCGTGGTGATAATGTTGTGATGGTGACGGTGTATAATGGTGGTTGATAGTGGTGATGATGATGGTGGTGGTGATGTTGTGATGGTGGTGACATGTGCTGGCTGGTGTACTCTCGCACTCTCGCTCTCCACTCGTGACTGATGGTGATGTTGTGGTGGTGTAATGATGATGGTAACATCGTGATTGTGATGGTGTGATGATGGTGATATTTTGATGGTGATGTCGTGATGGTGCTCATGGTTTGATGGTGCTCATGGTGTGATGGTGATGTGATGGTGGCGATGTTGTGATGGTGGTGCTGTGATGGTGGTGATATGATGGTGTAGTGATGGGGTACTGGTGGTGTGTGCTGGCTGCCAGGTGCGCACCTGAACCCCGCCGTCTCGCTCTCCATGTCGCTGCTCGGCCGCTTACCCTGGAGGAAGCTCCCCGTGTTCTGCCTCGCGCAGTTCCTGGGCTCGTTCGTGGCGGCTGCCACCGTCTACGGCCTCTACTACGGTAACAACAACAACCACCACAACAACAACAACCACCACAACAACAACCGCGACAACAACAACAACCACCACAACAACAACAACCACGACAACAACAACCACCACAACAACAACAGCCAAGGGAATCGAGGACTCCGAGAGACTGTCCGTGTTTCCGTGCCCCAAATATTCAACATCGCCGCCATGACCCGATAGCAAGCGAGCATTTGAAACATCTCCAGAGAAGAGTCCCAAGACGACGTTGCTTCTGGGCCTGTGGATAATTCTCCAGCACTCGGGGGCTTGCACAGGCGGCACGCATCCACATCAAACCCGAACAGAACCCCAGCTATGTGAGACGGTGCTCATCTCCTGTTCACAGCCCTGAGCCAGTGGTGCAAATTACACGTTCCCATGACGGGGGGGGGGGCGAGTTCATCCATAGGACCACCACAAGTGGTATCGTGGAGATGTGGTGTTCAATCCTACAGCCTGAAATGTCCTGCACCCGTTTTCCAGTTAGCATCGAGATGTGTTCTAGGTGATAACTGCTGCTGCGCTTGGGAGAGATCTTCATGGTATGGCCGGCCACGTGCAGCTCGCAATGGGGAGGCACTACTTCTGGTCACCCGCAGCCCAGCGGGTTCGGGGAGTCTCGCAACTTTGCGTGATCCACGTGACCATTGCCCGCTAGATCGCCAGCTCTCCATGCCCGGCTGGCTCACCCCCTCGTTCCTCCACAGATGCCCTCATGGCGTTCAACGGCGGGAACCTGACGGTGACCGGCTCCGGTGCCACGGCCGCGATCTTCGCCACTTATCCCTCGGAACACCTGTCCATCGCCGGCGGCTTCTTTGACCAGGTGAGGGCGCGGCGGGCGGGTCGAGTCTGCGTGGCCAAGTGAGAACTCAAGAGACCAGGGCTCGAGTCTCAGCTGCGAGAGTGACCCCGGGTCACCAAGACGACAAAAGCGACACGAGTCAAATAGAGAGCCGGTGTTGTCCTCTCGCCGTCTGCAGGAGACTCCTTGGGTTCCTTGCCAGTCTCTGCGGCCGGAGTAGAAACGTGGCTAGAGTGGGACGTTTTCGTTCGGTTGATCGATTACATCATCGATTGCGTTCATCCTTGGCTTTGGTCGTTTATGGAACTTTGCTGCTGGTAGTGGCCGCGGTTTGTTGGGCAGCACCACGATCGCAGACCGGGAGGTGTTTCAATTGGTGTGGCGGATAATCGCACTGCGACCACTTCAGCACCAGGAAAGATCCCGTCAGGGCACCACCAGCACCCTGGCAAAAAATGTAACTTGCACGTGATAGATATACAGGGAATGGTCTGTAACCCGCATGAGCAGAAGTAATTTGTTAAGCCTTGCAGAGTCTTGAGACTTTACCCCGAGATTCCTGCGTTTCTTCTTGGCGAGTTACTGTACAGACGGACGGGACTCTGACCGTGATAGAAGGTAGGGTAGAGGAGCAGGTAGGTGGGTAGATACGTGAGTCGGTGAGCGAGGATAGGTGGATCAGGTAGGTGGTTAGGATAGTTGGGCAGAGCAGGCGAGTCGGTGGGTTGGTAGGTAAGTGGAAGGGTTGGTGGGTTGGTAGGTAAGTGGAAGGGTTGGTGGGTTGGTAGGTAAGTGGAAGGGTTGGTGGGTTGGTAGGTAAGTGGAAGGGTTGGTGGGTTGGTAGGTAAGTGGAAGGGTTGGTGGGTTGGTATGTGGCTGCCAGGGTCGGCGGGTAGGTGGCTGGCAATGCAGTAGCCCTCAACGAGAGTGACTTGTCCGTCGCTCTGTCCTCGTCGGTACCCCCCCCCCCCCACCCCCGCAGTTGCTGGGCACGGCGGCGCTGCTGCTGTGCATCATGGCACTCCTCGATTCCAAGAACAACGCCGTGCCGCGCGGCCTGGAGCCGCTGCTCATCGGCCTGGCGGTGTTCGGCATCAGCCTCTCCATGGCCTTCAACTCGGGGTGCGCCATCAACCCCGCGCGAGACTTCGGCCCCCGCCTCTTCACCGCCATGGCGGGATACGGCAGCGAGGTGTTCACGTACGTGGGGGGGGGGGGGGGGGGGGGTCGGAAGACGTGAAGCAGGCAGATGCTGAGCGGGGTGACCGCGTGCTCTTGGTTTCTATTCGGGTTTAAGAGTTGACCGCTGGCTATGTCACAATCCGACAAAGCAACGTCCCTGATCACTGTGGACACGTGGCGGTGCGCATCTCCGTCAGAGAAACCTTGCGCCTACGATGGGAATTCCACTTTCACGTTGCACGGGACCAGAATCTCCCATGGAACGACTGTGACCCTTGAGTCGATGGCTTGTCACCCCCTTATGAGGATTTGAACTATTTTTGAGGGTCACGATTGGTGCTTAGCATCGCCTACAAATTCATGGGGAATATCCCTCAAAACCCCGTTATAAAAATACCTCAGCAACCTACCTGCTCTACCGCTAATAGCTACCTCCCATCCCACTCTGATTAAGCATCGCACAGCGGATGATGAGACCTTTGCGTTCTCCAACTACTGCGCCCCACCGATTCCCACGTGTCGTGTCTGCGTGCGCCGTGCAGGGTGGGCCCCCATTGGTGGTGGGTCCCCATCATCGCCCCCCTCGTGGGGGGCCCGCTGGGTGCCCTGTGCTACATTTTGTTCGTGGACCTGCATCACATCGCCCCGCCGGAGCTGCCCCCAATGGCGCTGGAGCCGCTGGTGTCCGACGAGAACCACCACAGCAAAGGCAGCTACGTCGCCGTGAAGACGGGGCAGCAGCCATAGGCGGCTTGCCGGGCCGTGCCCACGGCCACCAGTGACGACTCGTCGCGGAGGCCGCCCCAATGTGATGTTACTTCCCCGCTCAACGTGCACAAAGTTGCATGGCAAGCTAAGGGAGAATTAGTCGCAACAATAATAATAATCACAATTTACATCCAATCGTTCTCAGGGCGCTCTGCATGGCAAGGCGGAAAATAGTTTAACAACAAAGTAAAGAAGAATTGAGAAAGACGGTTGAACCTGTAGGAGTGTCACGTGGAGCTCACCAGATGAACTGAACCGCCACCCGGAGCCGGAATGATCGGGGACCCAATCATGAATGTTCTAATTATTATGAATGGCGAATTTGTGACGATTCCACTTTATTTATGATACGCAGTGGGGATGAATGCTTCGTGTGATATATATAACCCGTCAGATAAAAATAACTGTTTGTATTGATGCAATCTTAAAATGTATATTTTGTAAAAACTTGATGTGAAATGGTAATTATACTTTTTTTTCGGATAAATTATCGTGTAAATAAGATCCGTGCTATTGCGGGAGTGGGTTTTGTCCAGGTGAAAATAGCGGCACACGCGTTACCAATCCACGTACTTTAGTTTCAACTGTGTTAAATTAACGATGCACACACACACGATGTTCCTTTCAAACCTGAAAATAAATTCAAAGCTCATTAACGTGTTATCTGCTGTCACACAACTGCTCTGATTAACGCCTGACATGCTGGAATATATTTGTATTAACAATGTGATTAGATAGGGCTAGGAGTGTTAACACAAGCTGATCACATGGCCTCCATATCGCGAGCCCAGCACCCACTCTAATTATAGCCAAGCAGGTTCACGTTCAAGCGTATCTGGCGGGGTGACATTTGGACGTTTTGGCACCAAAGTCCCCCATTACTCGAGGGCGCGGTCAAGGTTCTGGAGCGCAGCGACAGCGTCTTAAGCCGCCGAAGGGAGTCGCCGGTATTTACACCTCAACGTCGGGGCAGTTAGAATTGCAGTTCCACCACTAGCGATGATGCGTTATGCAATTAGATCTGTACGCAAGGGCTAAACATTAACCCCGTTATCTAAGGCTGTGCGTGCGGCCGAAGGTTGCCCTCGGCTGTTGCTTCTCATGACAGTCGCGAGCCGTTGTTATCTCCATGCCCATGGCCTTGCAACACCGCATCAGGCTGGACCAGTGGCCTCGTGGCCCGTGACATGGCGAAACTAGCTGGCTCATTAGGACAGCATGTACGTACACAAGATACTCGAGCAATCGTGGTACCGACACATCGGAACGATTTATCCCCAAGTGCAAACCCTGATATTTGATATAAGCCGAGGCAAAACACGAAGCTTTTCCCCCTGCGCTTGACAAAGCCTGCCACAATGTTGTTTTATTTAAAACTTCAGGCTAAAAACAAGCACGTCCCGAACCCTAACGCCAAGCCTCGAGCACAACAAAGACGGCCACTATTCTCTAACGAGCATTAATCGACCCAGTCGCTGGGTTCTCGCCTCGTCGCTCTCATTAAGAAGCTCTCGTGTTGCGGAGCACGTGCCTGGCCTGCGAGCTCTCGGATTGCATGTGGTCGCCTGCAACCGTTTTGCTGCAAAGGGCTGAGCACAAACTTCACGAGAGCCTCGGCGATGGTGTCCACACGGGGGGGTGAACTTGTAACCCGTGGTGGGGCTCACGTGGACTTTGCCGTGGGTCAACACGATGCCAGGTGCAGCGGCCAAGTGCAATACACAGGTGAAGTCCACTGCCCACCACCCGTACACACGGCGCCCAGACAACACCGCGTCCTCGTCTCATCCATCCCCTCCCCCACCGAACACCGCCCCCCAATTTGGCAGTAAACCGACTCCACCGTCCAACAAGATAAGGATGCAGAGATGTACAAACAGCTGGCGATTATCAGTGCAGTGAAGCGCATCACTTCATCTCAACTCGATCCCAAACATTTACAGAGCCAAGAGCCACCGAGGTTCGAGATCTCTCGCCACGAGCGATTCTCCACGTGACCCTGCGACGACCTCGGACAAGGCAGTGCGAGTCTCCGGTGCCCTCGATTTCACCAGATGTGGTGGCGTGTCTTAATCAGGCGCAGGCCATCTCTGATGCACGGCCACTCTTGAAAATGTTATTTATTTTACGAATATGTAATTCATTTTGCAGTTCCTTACAAACTTGATATTTGGGCTTAGACATTAAACATTATAATCGAGTACTTTTGGCAGTGCCGTTCTTTCAGTGCAAGGCTATCACCAACGTGGCGCGTTTCTAGAACGGGATAGGCAACATCGCGATTGTGGTTCTACCCAACTAAGTACGGCAGCATCCCACGAGCACATCTTCCTCCTCCTCGTCGTCGTCAGTGTTCTGTCTTCCGCTGCTCTCTTCATCTGTCCGCACGTCCTCCCTTGTTGCACATCGTCTCGCATCGTCATTCTTCTCCTTCCTCTCGGTCTCGTGTGATCAGCTCTGGAGGGATGATGGGCTCAATCCACCCCCCAGAGACATTAAACACGGACACTTCAGACTCTGCAATTAACACGGTTGGCTACGTACGTTGCGAAAGAAGTTCAACAGCAACATACATACTAGCCATTCGCTCCACTGCTGAACCACGAGGCGGATTAAACAAAAACCGAACACATTCATAAATAACACCGCACTAAACGGAGAAATATATATGGAGGCATGTCGGGCAATGGCCCATCGTTACGGCAGCTCTATTCGTATTTAGCCGAGAGGACTAAACGATGGGTGTGAGGTACCACGAGTCCGTGACTGTGGCGGGGGGGGCGCGAGGGCACGCCGCTAGACACACCGACGTGGCCTTCAGCTGCCGTGACGCAGCACGGAGCTCTTCCCAGCACCTTCCCAACACCTCACACACGCACGCACACACACACGCACGCAGGCACACACACACGTGTGCGTGTGTGTGTGTTTTGGCTCCCGTGTGTTCGTTGAGCCCGGGCGACCTGGACACCATAAACAATCCGCGTCTCGGACAGTATGCAAATATATTTTGGTACTCCGCCAACCGAAAGCTGCGTTGGTGTTTTTAACGATCGTGCACATTCACCCGCTTTGGAAAACAGTTCTGCGCTCCGCAAGGTCATCTCCCGCGCGTTCGATGCTTTTGCGGCAGATATCGTGAAATACTTTGTAACTGCTGTTCAACGGCAAGAGGTCTGGGTCGTGCTCGCCAACAGCGATCTCTTCCTCCCTACCACCCAGGCTCAGCTCCAGCAAACTTCGTACTTGAAACAGCGGCAACTCGAGCGGATCTTTAGGTTTCCCAAGTTTTAAGCTCTCAGGACATCGGGACACAACTCGGCTGCATTTTCATCCAGCAGCACGCTTCCTCGATGCACGCTGCTGTGCAAGTGCATTCAGACATTAACTTGTTTCACACGTTGGCTGAATACTATTGAAAAAGAAACGTGTTGCACGGTTAAACGTACAAAGTTTAATTAAAAATATATTATTAAAAAATATATATGAATTTACATGTACAGTACTGAGTGATTTTAATGACATCTTCGATAAATTATCCCACAAAAACCACCGCAAAACACGCTGTAAAAAAACAACAAGTGACAAAGCACACAGGGCTACAGTCACACACACACCAACTCTGGGAGTTTAAAATTCATCCCAGACACCTCCCTGTGCTCATGTGGAACCGAGCACTCCGCGTACTTCACATTTAGACGTGTAACCTTGGCAGGGGTGAACAAAATAGCATGCAGTGAATACAATACACAGCACCACCCACTCCTGGAGGGACCGACATGGCAATCAACAGCGCTATATGGCAGTCAACCACAGCACACCGCCAATACCAACGACCGCAATGTGGCCTGCGTTTGCAGCACAAATTCTAGCCCGAGGTCGAACTTTCGCATAAACCCGACCTCGGCCAGACCATAACACCAAGGTAAAATGTTATGTTTCCAATTATGCTCACGTTAAAGTTATGGCATGGATATTACGGCTCCAAAATGTATGGTTATACCACCTGCGTTAAAAACTAAAGGAACAAATTGAGCGATTATGGCACAAACGTGAACAACATCCATAAAGTTAATACCGATGTTCACGACCAGGGGACCAGAGCTGACGCTGTTAACTACCAGAGTAATGGCGTTAACAATAAGGGCACTGGCATCAGTGACAGTCCATGGGCAGTCCAGGGGCGGTCTGTTACACGCTGCCTCTCTGAAAGCCATCGATGTGGACATCCCCTCGACGGCGTCACGCCCGCGTGCCACAGCGCCCGGCTGCTGGCGCGGCGCTCGTCACTGCTCGGGCCACGTGCCGTCACTCGAGGGCCGCGAGCCGCCGCCCGAGTCCGACGTCGTCGCCGACGACGAGTCCGTGACGGGGGCACCGCGCGCCCCGCGGTTCCCTGCGACCTTCGGCCCCGGCGCCCGCGACGCCGGCGCCCCGTCCCGCACGGGCGTCTCGCGCGAGCCCGGCGATCGCGCCCTGCCTGGGCCGCAGGAGGAGGAGCGCGGCGCCGTCGCAACACGCGGGCGACGCTGGGCGTGCGGGGAGGCGCCGGCCGGAGCCGGGGACCCGAGCCGACATCGGGCGCTTATGCCGGGCGCTCGCTCCGACGGCGCGGCATCTCGGAGGGGGCGCGGCGAGAGCACGGGGCCAACCGGCGCTTCCCCTTTACTGGGAATATCTCCTTCGCTTGGACCTCGAAAACCGTCGGACGAGTAAAACCGCACCGCCTTGACGGCACCGAGGCCGTTTGGTTTGCTCGCGGCGCCATGATTGTTTAGTAGCCTTGTAGGAAAGCCGGCCGCTCCGCGTGGGGTGGGCTTATCAGGGAGAAGCGATGGCGAGGGCAGCTCCCCACTCCCCTGCCCCATGTTGAGTTGCAGGTCGAAGCCGTGCAGCGACCGCTGTCTGAGCCACGAGTCAACGTCGTCACCTCCGCCGCCACGCTGCCGGTATTGCCCATGCCCTGGCTGTGGGCCCCGGGCCTCGACGCCGCTCCAAGCGCTCCTCTCGTCCCCGCGCGCTCCACCTCGGTTTAAGTCTCTTGTCCGGTCCTCCCACCCACCGCCGCCAGTGACACCCAGCACCGGCAAATTGGCCTTTGCTTGCTGGTTAGAGTTTTCCCTCTCTGCATGCGGAACATGGAGACAGCACTTCACTAACAGGAAGTCAACACGCTTCGACGTTTACACTGATAACGGACAGGTTCTCATCTTTGCTGATGGGCCTTGGAAATCCCACATTCCCGTGGTTGGGGGCCAGTCTCTTCACTTTAACAATGGAAAACACGAGATTCATATATAACAGCATTAATATAACAATCGTCCACTAATAAGCCACAGAGTTTCATAATTCACATATATTATTTAAAGGATGGTCCGAATTGGAAAGTTTGTAAACTCATTATTGAGGTAACGAGCATGGGGGAGGAAGCCAGAGAGTGTGGACAAGACTCCCACATCAGCAACCTACTTGGTGTGCTGCCCTGCAGGTTGGGTGTCACACAAACAATACGGATCTGGTGGTCCACCCACCCTGCCCCCCCCAGGGGTGTACTACCACACATCGCTGCCTTCATATCATTACCTCCACACGAGGGAGTACACTCCACAGCGCACATGATGGGAAGGGACAATGTCCTGCCAGCCTTTAAAACAACGATGTAACCAAGCCTTGCTGTCCAGGTTTGCTACCTATCCTTTGATCATAATTTCAGACCATTTATTATATTTTTATATATTTTCATATTATTTTCTGATCACGTTTCTGTTAGTTTCACAATTAGTGTATTGGTTTATTGCTTTTCAAATCACTCGCGTCTGCATTGGTGCATATCGCGCACACACGCGCGTGTGCATGTCTGGATTAGCGCTTTGAGACGTTTGCTGTGAATAACACGCAGAGGAAGATGGCGCTGACACTTCATCACGTGGCCGCAATATAAGTGACAATTTAACTGAACCATCTGCCTTGAGAGCAGCATGTACCCGCGCTCTGTGTGCGGGCGACGTCGGCAGGTCGAGGTGGGGCAACCCCCCACGCCGCGGTGGCCGCAGCAGCAGCACCAGCGGCAGCACCAGCGGCAGCGCCAGCGCCGCTCGTTCCGCCGGAAGAGCTGCAGCTCTGCCTGCAGGAAACCGCAGCGGGGAACAAACATTGCTCACTGTCAGCCGTCACGGCCGCCACCCCCCCTCACCCGCTTCCGCAGGCGACGTAGTTAATACCGTCACGGACGAAAGTGTGCCCGTGACCTGCTTAATATTTCATCCAGTTCCTAGTCTATTTTTCAAAATCACTCGTGCGGTGAATTTGATGAATTTCAGCACAGAAAGAGGTGCACAGAACGACACCGCAAGAAATGTGAAGGTCCACATCGGTCGCTCGAGCAAGAGAGCAGCGACGTGATGAATGAAACGCCAGGCACCCGAGTGCCTGGACCCATCAATCTTCTGGGCCAGTGGGACCATAAGCCTGAGCGTGACCATGGGCAGAAGACGTTTATGAAAGTGAATGTGACGAACCAGCGGGTTTAGTTTAAGCAATTCAAACATATTTAGCGTGATGTTTGTGTGTGTGTGTGCGTTAGCGCATGGGTGTGTGTACGAGCGGGGGTGTAGAGACGCACGTATTCACGTGCGTCTCGCAGACTCTACATGGTCACCGCCACCAATCAGTGGTCAATGCCTCAGGAAGGTGATGGACATGGAAGCGCCGGAAACTCGAGAGGGAGACCGAGAAAGGAGCGGTTGGAAGCGATGAACCGGCATTTGAAGGACTGTCGAGTGGACGTTGACACGATAGCCCAGGATGCGAGCGCGTATAGACAGAAGAACAGGAAGGCAGACCCCACATGAGCGGGGACAACGCCGGTAAGAATTGCGAAGCGTCGTAGACGACGCCCGCGTGCGCGTCCTACCCGCGGCTCTCGCGCCCGTCCCACAGGCGCTCCGTCGCCGCTGCCAGCGCCGCCGCCGCGCCATCGGGGCAGCCGTCGTGCAGTGCTCGCACCAGGCGCGCTCGCTCCCGCCGCACCTCGGTGCGCACAAGACGTGCGGCGCGGTCCCGGCCGTCCCGCGCGTGCTGCAGTACGCTGCCTGCCCGTCGACAATGGCCACACAACGGCGAGTTCCAACATCACAGCGCAGACACGACAACATGCCCTCACAGCACAGACACGACAACACGCCCTCACAGCACAGACACGACAACACGCTGTCACAGCACAGACACGACAACACGCTGTCACAGCACAGACACGACAACACGCTGTCACAGCGCAGACACGACAACACGCCCTCACAGCACAGACACGACAACACGCTGTCACAGCACAGACACGACAACACGCCCTCACAGCACAGACACGACAACACGACGTCCAAGCTGTGAGCACGACTAAAAAATGTACACGGCAAGAAAACAAACACGGCCGCTTAAGGTGCACGAGTACAAAATAAACGTTATCTGAAAGCAGTCGTAAAAATAACCCAGGCGCTAACTTTCAGGCTGCGGGTTCTCACGTGTCATTACCCGCGCCGTGTTAGGCGATGCCACTCCATTGATTTTAATAAATGTACAAAACGGTTCGGCAGTTTTTATTTCCCATGTTTGTCTTTACACCCAAATTAACTTTGACTTCGTTTGCTTTTTCACATTTTCCAGGCTGATGGGAGTCGCACCCACTTTGCTTCGGTGTGTTCACATGTACGTAAGTGCGCGCGCGTGTGTGTGTGCTCATCGACACTCACAGCGCAGCTGCTCCAGTGAACCCAGGTAGTGGTCGTGCAGCCGCTGGATGACCTCACGACACGGGTCGTGCATGCCTGGGCCTTCCCCCGCGGCCCTGCGCAACCGGCACGCGGACCACGCAGTACAGACGTCAGGAACTTCGACTCGTTGACGCGCGCGCACTCGCTCACCACCGCCCCACATCAATCCGGTCACCACTTACACCAACTCTGATGTCTAAGTTTGAGTTGGTTTTGTTCAACCAGGCGAGAAGTCAAGAGACCAGGTTAGAGACTAATTTGCAAGAGTGGCCTGGGTCACCAAAATAACAAAAGCAAACACGAAGCTGTTGCTGCAAGCAACAACTATCGTTTGACATTGAGGTGGTTCAGCCAGATAGTTGCGTACAGCAATGAAGTCAAGCAAATACGCCAAATCACTGCACCATCCTGTGCGGTGCTCATCTTGTGTCTACAGTCCTGAGCAAGAGTCGGGACGTCCACAAGTCAGGGACGAGTCACTTACCACTGCGCCACACGAGGCTCACTCAATGAGTGTCTACCGTTGGGCAATTGTGGATGGCCAAGCGGATGTAGTCGGAGGAGTAAATAATGAGCATCGCCCTCACCCCTTCGACGCCTCTTCTTGCAGCTTCTCCCTCAGCTGATGGTTCTCAGTGCGCAAGGTGTGCACAGCTGCTTCTTGCTCCGCTGAGCATTGGCACGCACAAACAAGCAGACACCAACGAGCACGGACACACCATGTAAGTGCAAATTTACACTGGCACGCGCGGTGTAATGGTCATCACATGACATGCAAAACAATATTTTTAACTCTCAGAGCTGGAATTTGTCCAAATTACGTATAGAATCAAGCTTTCTGCGATGGCTCATTGTGCAGTGATTGGTGACTGGACACAGTTCCATCAACTCACTACACTTGAGCACCCATTTTCTATTCTTAGGTTTTTTCGGTAAAGTCACGTAGGTAAAACATTAAAATTAATAAAAGTAAAATAAAATAAAAATCACGACGTTTCGGAGGCAACACAAGCTTCCGTCTTCAGGTAGAACCGTCACAGCCACGACAGCTGTATCAAGTAAATGAGAGATTGCAGGAGCTACCACTCCGTATATATAATGGTTGGAGAAGGGGGGGGGGTAAGGGCCAAATACAGCACACTTTTTATTAATATGGTAAGGTGAGGCTCAAGAGGGTGAGCCTTTGTTTTCTCCTGAGCTTTTATTTCACACGTTTTGCCGAGCAGAGGCCCAAACGTTCTCGGTAAGTGTGTCGCATAGAGAGCGGGTCACCCCCCGTGTGACCCGTGTCACCGCGCCGCCCGTACCCTGCCAGCGCATCTTGAGCTGCTTGAACTGCAGGCGGTAGTGGCGGTCGGCGTTCTGCAGCTCCCTGCACACTCGCTCCAGCTTGGCCTGCAGCTCGCCCTTCTCTCGCTCCAGCTTGCCCTGCCATTCGCTCTTCTCCCTCTCCAGGTGGTTCTGCAGTTCCCCCTTTTCTCTCTCAAGTGCCTTCACCTTCTCCTCCAGCCTCCCTGTATACACGCGCACACGCGCACACGCGTACGGCATATTGTCAATCCGCGGCTGGATCAAGGACTCCCTTAACCGTGCTAAAACACGATGGTCACTGTGGGTTTGCGTGGGTGGGACGCATTGATGCGGGAGCATATAAGTGCATTACAACAATGGATTTTTCTGCACTGCACTCTGTGGCCCAACCACACATTCCTGCCCTTCTCTGGCTACCTGTGTGGGTCTGGTGGACGCTCATCCAAGTACTTATTCAGGCTCGACATCGGGCACAATCTGAGTGGTTTGGTCACAGGCACACAAACACATGTACACTATGAGTACACAGATAGGAGGCGTTGTTATAATAGATGTAATCGTAAGAGGAGGCTGCAACTGATGGGGGCAGCTTACTGAGAATGCAAATACCAAGGGGAACAGTTTAAGTCAGATAGTTGAACAGTTAAACAGCAGATCTATGTCTGATGTTAATGACAATGTAAAGTGGATCAACAAAGCATCGGAACGTGACTGCATCTCCCGATGCTGTACAGCAGCAGTGGGCATGTTATCTCCCTCGCCTGGTACGCAGTAAGTCGTGGGTTCGATCCCGATCCTGATGCCTCTGTATTTGGAGTTCACGTGTTCTCTCCCCGTGGTCATGTGGATTTTTTTCCGCGACCTCCAGTTTTACCCACCACGTTTATAAACATGCATTTAGATTTGTCTGCACTTATCAATTCCAGCGTATAATATAAGCCAATCCAATGAGCTATCACGTGTGACCGGGTCACTTCTGAGAAAGAGCTAATAGCTCAGTGGACTTTACCTGCTAACATAAACAAGTAGTATCGTAGCGCAGCCAGAGGCAGAGAAGAGGAAAGGTCTGGAGCCTGGACTTGAACGGGGGCAGGGAGTCGATAGCATGGGAGGCTGAGGGATTCCCCAGGAAATGGGCACAGCAGAGGAGAATGAGGGACCGCTCACTGAGCCAAGGTGCCCTGGGGGCTTCGATAAAACATCTGGAGCAGAGTGTGCGATTGCGCAATATCTGCGGGATCTGTCACAAGGAAGCGAAGAGGTGTGGGAGCATTAACAGCTTTGGGTGCGATGACCTCTTGACCTTACGAGTAGCTATAGACACACACAAAACACAAGCACCTTCCCATAAAGCGGGGCTCAGGAGGTCTGGGTGCGATTGCTCAATTTTAAATAGTTTTAGCATGCGCAGCTACACCACCTATAGGTCACAAGAGGAGCTACATTCATGAAGTGATAACTACCTGTTTGTGTCATGCCATGTTCCTTGCCATTTATCCTGTGCAGAAACATTGCAGCATAGGAATAAGAACCATTATGAAAAGTGGCAGTACACACCTGTTTGGTGTAGTGAGCAATGCCGGCATGACATAACGGCGTACACCTGCATTTCTACACTGGTAAACGTGTTTATATGTCTGTTAGTATGTACACTCTTTGGTTATAAGTATGTTTGTTAAACCTCTTTCGCACCATACGTAGTCAACCGCGCTAATCGGAGGTGCAGGGTAAGGGCGACAAGCTAAACACAAAAAGTAGACTTAGAGAAATGAGTTTTCAATCTCGACTTCCTAATAGGATGATTTGCATGAATGACGGCCGAAGCGAGTGGTGACTGCGGCGAGCGGAGCGCACCGAGCACAGACTGGTGCTGCCGCAGCAGGGCACGGTGGTCGTGCTCGCACTGCGCCAGCGCGCGCGTCAGCTCCTGCTGCTTGTCCTGGCCCCAGCGCGCCCGAGCCTCAGCCAGCGCCGCGCGCAGCCTCGCGTCGGCCTCGCGCTCCCAGCGCGTGCGCTCGCTCGGGCTCCCCGCCCCGGGGCCGCCGTCCTCACGCCCCGTGCCTTGCGCTGGCCACCTCCCGTCCTGCGAGGTAACACGAGCCCACGAGTCGAGCCAACGAGTCGAGCCAGCGGCCAACAATCAGGAGCGTGGCCCTCATCCAGCCGTAACAATGTATTGCTGCTCGCTGCGGCTGCTAATCAGTAACCCTAACCGCATTGTTATTTCCAATACGATCATCATCAAATTTTCCATTCATGCCTACAGCGCATCCATTCACACCCCATTCCCATGCTGAATGTGTGCCCCAAAGTTAATTTTGGTTGTTGGCAGCAGCAGTATTTTGTAAGACAGCGAATTGCTGTCGTACTAAATACTGGGGGTGCGGTTGGAGACCCAAGCTGGAGGTGTGAGTTCGCTTAACAGATTGTAATCGGGAAGGAAACAGCCCCCCCCCAGTGTCTCCCCTAGTAACGGTGCGCCACTCCACAAACACAATGCAAAGAACTAATTTCAACCATTAAGGCAACAGATATCGAAATTTCAGCAATCACCTTTATACTGGAACTAAAGAGCACAATGTTAGTGAACGCTGAACCCAAGATGTGTACCTTCGTGCTGGACGTATGCTGCGTTGGTGTTGTCATCTCACAGCTTCTGCTGGTGCCGGACTGGGGTTCCTTTGCTTTCCCACAGCCGTCGGGAAGCAAGTGCTCCTCTCCTGCAACCTGGTGCGGTTCTTCAGTTTGGCACCCGGCATCCACTTTGCTGTCCTCCTTCTCTTCCGTCTGGCAGGAGTTTTCCTTTCCCTTCTGTTCCGTCTGGCTGTATTGCTCCGACCTCTCCTGTTCCGTCTGGCTAGAATGTTCCACTCTCTCGCCTTCGCTTTGACAAGCTGCATCCGCTCTCTCTGTGCCGGCCTGGCACGCCACGCTGACGCCCGCCTCCTTCTCAGGGTCCACCGCCTGCGTCACCGGTGTTGCCGCGTCAGCCTGCAGCTCGGTCTGCGAGTGCCGATGGGCCGTTTGGACCCGAACGGGCCGCGCCGACCCCGGCAACGCCGCCCTCCATTCCTTCTTCGCGCTCTGCAGCGCAGCCTCCACTGCCTGCACAACCACAGAACCGCACAACTGAAGCCTCAGCGGGGGCCGATCTGCGCTGCACGCCGACCAGGCCAGGAGGGTTTGGGTGCCGGCGAGGGAACCTACCTGCTGTTGGCGCCGTTCGTGCTGCCTCACAGCCTCCTCCAGCGCCTCGCGCTCGCGGCACATGGTGATGTAGCACTCCTTCACGCCGTCCGTCTCCTGGACCAGCCCCTCCAGCTTGGCTCTGATCGCAGCGCACGTGGGAATGTGTCAGGAACGCTGTTACGCATCATCCCCACAGGTGTTTTATGGGAGGGGGAGGCAGAACTAGACTGCCTCAAGCTAGTAACATGGATGATGTATATGTGGGTCTGAGCCACCAGAAGATGGGTAATGATGTGCCATGTTTTGTTGAACCACTGCTTTAATAGGACAAACAAAACTTGCATTTAACTACTTCCTGACCAAACACCGTCAGATTTGGACTACATTCCCACTTGGTAGAGAGGACGTACACAGGGCAGCCACCAGGATCGGTGTGGGTGGGCCAAGGACAATCTCATAAAACGCCACGCGACTGGTGGGAGACGCAACGCAAATTGAGCTGCGCCAAGCCGAAACGGAACCAGCTTTCAAACGCTGGCAGAAAAGCTTCTCACCGGAACGACTGCAGCTGCTCCTCGTAATGCCGCACCAGCTCCTCCTGCTCCTCCTGGAATTTCTGCGTGAGCTCCTCCCGTAGCCCGGCCTTGCCGTCCTCGTGGTACTGCTCGTACGTGCGCTCGCACCTGGAGCAGCACGGCGGGGAAGGGCGGATGCGCAAGACCTCGTTGGGGATGAATTGAGGAAGCACGGAGCTCGTCGTGGATGCTCACAATTGGCTGCGATGGAAAATGTGTCCTGTCCAAGCCCAAATAATTTTTCTTTACAGTCAACTGTGGCTGTTCTCTACTCCATGCGTTTCCTCTCTTTGTGACACCCAGAAAACAGAACATTTATGCTCCGACTGTGGCAGAGTTTTCCCCTCACCACCCAAAGGTATAAGTTAATATCTGGTTGGGATAAAATCAGCCCATCACCAGAAATCAAACTCAGGTTCCCCGGGTTGACAGGGCAGTGCGCTCACCACCGCGTCACTTCGCCGCCGCTCCACAATAGGCTAAAAGCGGCTCCCGCACCGACAGCGCTGTGATTTTATAACGCGGCACACGTGGCACCACACCTCTCCAAGGCTTCGCGCTTGTCTGCGTCAAAGTCGGCAACCATCTGCTTGATCTGCTCACGGAGCTCCTGGTTGGCCTCCATGAGCCGCTCCTCACCGCTCACCAGCTCGGACACCCGGACACCCAGCTCCTGGACATCACATTCATACATATTATAGGATCGGTATGTAAAACATGTTGTGAATATTTTAATAATCTATTTACTATCTTGTGGTGGTCCATACCGCATTTATGCAAGAGGTGACGTGTGATTGCAATGGGCTCTTAAACGCATGTACACACACGCTTATATACACATGTGCACGTGTGCGCACACCTCTGTCTCCCGCTTCAGTGTTGCATTCTGCTGCTTTAGTGCCTCCAGCTCCTTTGCAGATGCAGCGTGAGTAGCATGCGGCACGCGTGCGCTGGCCTGCAGCTCTCTCTCCAGTGCACTGCAGCGCACCTGTACCCACAAAAACAAAGACCCCCCCCATATAGCCATCGATAGTGTACACGTGAAGACCAACACTATGCCTGGCCACCTTTGTCTCCCCATGGCAGATGTTTACACATTACACTAGGTACTTAATGGAGGTTGAGCCGACGCAGGGGAGGCCAAGAACCAGTTTAAATATTCGCCAAAGTTATCGGTCATGTGTGGGAATCAAAATCGGGTTGCCGGGTTCACAGCATAGTGTGCTAACCACTACACTACCGCTCCGTACACCTATTCCTACACTCACCTGGGCATCCTTGGCACAAGCCTCGGCCTGCTGTGCCCTGGCCTCAGCCTGCTGCAGCTGCAGCTGCGCCTCCCCGAGCTCGGAGCGCTGGCGCTCCAGCTGCTGCCGCTTGGACTGGTTTCCCTGCAGCGATCGCTCCAGCTCCGCCTTCAGCCCGCTCACCAGACGCTCCAGGGGCTCCTCCCCAGCCTCCGAACTGCTCAGCGGCGAGGGCCACCAACACCAAGACACAGCGTGAGATCACGCACGGAGATGCAATAAACTTATACAATGTGGCTTTCAAATGGCCATAACAATATATATCCAATATTCATCTCTTTTCAATGCCAGACACTTTTGTATCTCCATTGGTAACGCTGACCATACGGCAATATCAGGTACTAATTTTATGCCGAGGCGACATAGGTAAAGCCCATGTCGGCTGGAGATGCCAACAGCTGGGCGTGGTAGTACCACGCCTATGACCCAGGACTTTTGGGGTAAGCGTTAGCGGATCAGCAGTTCCACTGCTGGGTTATATTTTTTCGTTTGATTTCCGTCCACACGTAAAATACTCACTAAAAAAAGGGATCTGACCAAACCATCCAACCATCCCTGCGGGAGCATCAGAGAGTGGTGTGCATGTGCGAAGCAGTAACCTGTGGACCCGGGGTGGTTTCATCACTGCGTTTTTGATGCCCAGCTCCAGGTAGGACTCTGAGAGAGCGAATTCTGCACCACCGTTCCGGCCGCCCACATGGACCCCAAACTTGGCGGCGCTCTCGTACATATTGAGGTGCTCCTTCAGTTCCGCGACCTCGTCCTGGGAGTAAACACGGAGCGAGGGTCGAGGGTTAAAATCCACCCGTCACAGCCCGAGGACTGCTTACACCTAAAAAAAGAGGTTGTACGAAACACATCTTCTTCATCAGCCATGGCCTATATCCACTGCTGTATGCAGGCTTCCCCAAGCCGTCGCCATCTCTCACCGTCTCGTGATGCGACTGCCAGTGGAAATGAGCACCCTCCAGCTCTCGCGTGAGCAAGAAGACTGTGCAGTAAAGCTGCTCATTGTGATCGTCTGCCACATTACGATGCGTATTACTAAGTAAACTGGATGTGCTAATTCAAGTCAAGCATCACAGTCCTGCGGCCCGAGTAAACCGGCCCAGTTCTGCCTTCATTCATGACTCACACAACAAAATATCCCCAGACACAGCAGCCCTTTGAGTAAGTGCCAAACTGCAAACAGCCCTGCACAGTTCACCGTGGCCCATTTAGGGTGAGGGGAGGAGCAAGCAGAACAAAAGGCAAAGGCACAAAAGCTCTTGGCTCCCTCCAATTCAGCCACAGCTGGTGTGTTTGTGTGTGTCATGTGTGTTGTATCTGTCAGTCATCTGAGTCAGTAAACTCATAAGAGCTAGGTCTGCCCCATGGCCTCCTACCAGAAAGTGCACCTAGCCTGGCACAAATGTTGTGGTGACGACAACCCCCCATAATGGTCAAATGTGGCTGTTGCGTATGTGTATACGTGTTTATGTTTGCGGTTCAGGAAAGGGCGGTCCTGCACAGATGCCATATTTTTCTGTCCGTCTGCTACAGCAGAGGTGTAGGAAACTCCAACAAAACCAACATCTCTGCTTTATTGACCTGGTCAAGGCCTATGATACCATCAGTAGGCCTGGGCTCTGGGTTACTCGTCGTGCTTTCAGAGTCCCTGACCCTCTGCTCACGATCATTAAGGACCTTCATGATGGTGAGCGGGCCCGGGTAAAACTACGTGGCCGGGAGTCAGAGCCATTCCCTGTTCACCTTGGGGTGCGATAGGGATGTCCTCTGGCTCCCACATTATTTAACATATTTTTCGACCACGTAGTTCGTGAAGCACTTCGATGGCTGTACCGGAGGAATTTCCATTTGGTACAGATACAATGGGAGGCTGATCGATGCCCGGGGGCGGTCAAGGGATGACTCCCTATTGCTCAACCACGTTATGAATGCCGACGACCTGGCAATTGCTGCTCATGCATAGGAGGAGTAGGAGGCGTTGCTGCTGAACCTGGGGCTTGACACTAAGAGTGGGGCCTTACCATCAGCCCCACCAAAACTAAGCACCTGCCTGGGTATTTTGTACCATCGGACACTCCACCCCCACAACTCCCAATTGGGCAGTTGTGGAGAGAGTGGAGAGTTTCCCATACCTGGGCAGTATGCTTATGACCTGCTCCGGTTTGACAGCAGAGGTCTCGCTCCAAATCAGTCGAGCGGCATTAACTTTTCATCGGTTGGTAACGCTGTGTGTGGAAGCTACCTCGTCTGTCGCTCCGCACGAAGCTTCAGGTTTTCTCGGCCACGGTCATTCCCTCCCTTCTCTACGCTTGGGAAACGTGGACCCCCCTAATGGAACACCTTGGCCGGTTATAAACATTTAGGCTGGCCTGCCTACGATCCATCCTGGGTTTAACCAAGCTGTATTGTGTGAGGAGCTCACAAATCCTTGAAAGATCTGGACAAAATCCCATCGGTGAGCTCCTCCGGCAGGCAAGGCTGCGTTGGCTTGGTCAGGTAGCCCGCATGCCCATTCACCGCATACCTAAACAGCTTTGCTTTGGCCAGATAGAGGGGGCTAAACAGGCGCGGCACGGGCTAGAAAAGAGATGGAGTGATGTGGTACAGGAGGATGTGGAGCTGAGTGGACTTGCCGATGACTGGTACCAGCGGTGTCAAGATCGGCCTCTGTGGAGGAGGTTCGTGAAGGACGCTACTGGGCAGTTGGAGACAGTCGTCCTCCAACAACAACGGAGGGCAGAGGAGCGACGCTCACAACAACGAGCGGAGCGCCGGGTGGCTAAAGCACAGCAAGTTGGCACAGTAAACGGCACAGGTTGGTGCATCAGCCAGTCATCTCAGTCAGTCGACCCGTGGCACCTGGGTTTGCCCCGTGACCTCCTGCCAGCGGGCATTCGACACTTCACGTGGCCTCAACGTGCACATAGCCTGGCACAAACGTCGTGGTGACATCACCACCACTTAGTGGCGAATGGCAGTTGTTGTTGTTATGTTTGGTTGTGAGCATATGTATTGTCGTGTGTGTAGATGTATGCATGTGTGCGAGTGTGCATGTCTCGCGCGTGCTTGTGCACGTGCGCATGTGTACGAGCACAAAGTGCAGGCGAGAACTACCTGCACAGCACGGTTTATACGGTCGCTTATGGTCCGCGCAGACAGCGCCTGCTGCAGCTGGATCTGAAGCTGCCCCATCTCCTGCACTGAGCCTGCTCGCACACACGCCGGACGTAAGGTCATCAAACCTCGCCGCTCGGCAACATAGGTACTCGACGACGATAAGATTAGCGGAACCAATTTTATGCCACATTCCCCCCCAACACCTTTCGGAAGTCAGAAAATCCTTCACTCGCCTGACTGCAGGAGGTCGCGACACTGCTTCTGGCTCTCCTCCAGGCTGCGGGTCAAGCGGTTAACCAACTCAGCACGCTCCAATCGGCCCTCCTCCGCCTCCCTCTCCGCCTGCCTCGCTCTCCCCTCCAGCCGCTGCACCGCCTCCTCCTGGACACAAGGTTGCCGTCGTCAAGGTACATTCACCTTGACCGCGCAAAAAATGTCCGGAAGAAGCTATCGGCACGTTGAGGGAAATATCGCACGTCGTGCCGAACAGCACATGGTGCAACCGCGAAAATCCGACGGACAGCTATACAACACAACCACGAAAACCTATACAATCATCAAGCTAACATTCTCTATATTCTGGGAGCAAAGAGCTTACATTGATGGGCAAGAATGGAAATCAACGTGTGAAGCTGTTTTGTGTTCACGGTCGAGAGGTGCGGAATAGCCAAAGCAGACCTGTTTCTGACCATTAAATAAACGTATCAAAATTTAAATGTATAGGCCTTAGTCCTATAATAAAGCAATTGCCCAGCAATAAAGAGCATTGAAATGAGGCTATCAAGTGTGAGTTGACACAAGCTTCTATAAATGAGTTAGTTTACATAAGATTGTAAGCAGAGATTCATTCTAAAGGACGCGCTATGTGAGGAAAGACGAGAAAAGTTCTGCCATGCAGCAAGGCAGCTGTAGACCGTACGAGAGAAACAGGCGTCTGCAAATCGTGCAGACTGTGTCCTAGGAAAGCACCTGCTGCTGAATGACGCTCCTCTGCTGGTCGAGATGCTGCTGCAGCGCCAGCACCTCCTGCGCGTGCTTCTGCTTCAGGGCGGCGAGCGAGCTCTCGTGGCTCTCCCGGGCTCGCGTCAACGACTCCGAGCGACCAAGCTCTTCCAGCTGCTGCTGCAAGCTCTCCATCGATGCCTCAGCCACCTGCAGCTTGCGCACCACCTGTTGGGTGTCAGGTATAGGTGCAGCCCTGAATTTAAGCTTGAGCGCTCCTCCATCCATTGGGTACTTGGTCTACTCCCCCACGTTGGACAGGCACCTTGGAAGAGGTAGGAGTACCCACACATTACCCCACCATACACGACTTCCCGATCAACTGTGGTGAAGTCATTTATATCACTGGGGAACACAACCAAGGAATTTAAGAAACTTGGCCATTGTATGAACCACCACACTGGGAGATCGAACCGGCGACATCTGGATTTTAAGTTCAGTACGTGCGGTTACAATGTGCACGCCAAAGAGGGAGCAGGTGAGGCCGTCTCGAGTACATTTTTCCAGTGTGTGACCCTGCTATGCCCGTCGACCGCTGCTCCTAACCCAGCAAGTCCCCACCGCTTGCCATCCCATCGCTGGTCACCTGGTCTTTGCCCAAGGTCAGGGCCTTGATGTGGGCATCCTGGGCCTGCAGATTCCCTTCCTGCATGCTCTCCTTCTCCCTGCCAGCCTGCACCAGCCGCTGGCACTCCTGCAGACTCACCATCAGGCCCTCCTTCTCTCCTACATGGAAGCAATGCACCACCGTATAATTTATTAAAATCATAAGTAGCTAACTATAGTGGTAATCTGAAATAAACGAGTCAAACAACAAGCAGACCCTTAGCAAGTGTCCCGCACATTGGGTGGCTTTTCACTATTTTAGTGAAGTCTAGCTCGAAGAATGAAATAGTTTGGACTGTTGTTGAGCGACACTTTTTAAACGGGATGAAGCAGGCCCAATCAATACTTGGTAGAGATGGCTGCATAAGGTCTAGATGGGAATGTGTCTTTGCTCAATGCTGCTAGTGGAATTGAGCATTGTCCACCACTCGTTTGAACAGAAAAGCGCTCTGACCATGACACAGCACGACGCTGAAAGAACAAGTATGTATGTATGTATGAAACAATTGGCAGTGTAAGCAATAGTCCCCACCGGTGACGAGCGCCAGCTGGTGGCTGAGGATGCGGAGGTCGCGTGCGCTCTCCTCCTGCAGGGTGAGCAGCTGGCGTGACAACTCGCTCACCTCCCGGCCCCGGGCCTGGTACAGGATCTGCAGCTGAGTCAGTTGCATCGCTTGCCCACCTGTCTCATGCACACACGTACACACACGTGCACACAAGATTAAGAGGTGTGATTACTATGTGGGGAGGCCTTCATTCAACAGCAGATAGATCATGGCTGCTGCAGGTTTGTTTTACCGTTTGTTGTTTCATTAATTAAAATATACCAGAAATATCATTTACACATAATTCGTGACATAATGCACATTCAGTGAGCATAAGAATCGGCTTTCAAGCCACAAATGGTTACATGTAAAGTATGTGATATCAGTGAAACAAGAACAAAGTATGGTTAGCTGCTGTGCTAAGGAGGATGAACTTATTTGTAATATAAGAACCATCAACAGACATCTGACACAAAGCCATTGCTCTCAATGCCCATCTCTCACCAGCAGCAGAATTCAGAAAGTCCTGCTGCATGGCGTTGAAATCTTGAGCAGCAGCCGACTCCGCCTGCTGCGGGGAGGGCGGCACCATCCTGTGGCCGCCAGAGCCCTGGCGGTACATCACGCGGTACACGTCCCCGTCGCTCAAACCCCCGGCCACCACCGGGCTCCCGCCACTGGCGGTGTCCCCATTCACTTGGCGGTGGCTGTGGTAAGCCGCGCTGTCAATGCCGTGCCCGTTGACGTGCCCGTTGCCATGCCCGTTGACGTGCCCGTTGACGTGCCCGTTGACGTGCCCGTTGACGTGCCCGTTGACGTGCCCGTTGACGTGTCCGTTGCTGTGCCCGTTGCCGTGCCCGTTCAACAGGGCGGCGCTGTGCTGCATGTCCCGGTATGCCGCCGGCTGCCCGTATCCTCCTTCAGCATCCGCACCATCGCCGGTTGGATAGTTTTCCTCAAAGGGTGTCCCGTCGGCACGAGCAAACCCCAGGTAGCTCTCGTCTGCGAGGACGTCGCTCTTGTTGGCATTGTCATCGCCGTCGAGCCAGGCATCGCCGTGGTGAGAGAGGGAGCCATCGCCAGACTTGTAGTCGTATCCGTTTGAGATGTAACTGTAGTCATTGTTGGATGTGTTGGCAGCATAGTGGCCATTAAACTAGGGAAACACACCGAGAAGGATGTTAAGATAGCTGGCATTAGCCAAAGCAAAAATAGGTTCGTAATCTTACAGTATTGTAACATGTTATTCATTGTCCTGGTATATGTTGAGAAACATAAGCAAGCAGTTTAGGAGCACTGTCTTGATTGTGCCAACGTTGTTTGAGAGCCTTGAATACCAAGGAATAAAACTGGATAGGGGCATTCACACCGCTCATCTGACAGGCAAAAGCTAAGTAAAAATGTGCTCACTTCTAAAAACCAGCACTAGTCAGTACATGGTGAAGTATGTTCAAATAACACCCGTCATGGGAAGGCCACCCAACAGCATGGGAAGACATTAAACCAGAGGTAGACCTGGGATCAATAACATTACAATTGTGAATTCGCAATAAATTAAAATCACATTGTAATTATAATTTCTGATAATCACTGTAAGAATTTAAATTATAAAAGAGCACAAGTCTGCCCAGCAGTGCTTAGGACATGTTCATAATGATCATCGCTTAGAACATGTTCATAATGATCACGATGAAAAGAGAGGCGTTGCTCATTGATACCGAGGCAGCAGTTGCTCTTTTCCCAGTGACGGCGGCGTCCTCACCTGTGTGTACCCAGCCTGGCCCAGGGCAGCCTGGCCCAGGGCACCCTGTCCTGTGCCGCCTTGGTCACCGTAGGTGTGCGGGGGGCCGTGCGCCGCGTGGGCCCCGTGTCCGCGGTGCGACGACGTGCGGTCGTCCTCGCTCTCATCACTCAACTCCGACGACGAGACATCTCGGCTGTCCTCCAAAAGGTCATCGGGAAGCGCTGTCGAGAGCAACTGCCGCAGCTAGAAATGGACAGTGACACAATAGGCGATCACGCAAATACACACGTGGTGTGGTATCAACCATGGTCAACAGGCAAAGGCATAGTGTGTGGTCCAGCTTAGTAAAGGCGTAGTGTGATGTGCCCAGTGATGTGTGGTGATGGTGTGCCTGGTGCCAGGTGTGGTGATGGAGTGGTGAGGTTGGCTCGGCGTGGAGCTCGTGTTGCACACACCTCCTGCTCCCGCTCGCGCGCGTCCTGTTCGCTCTCCTGCTCTTCGTCGGGGATTTGCAGGGTTCCGAGATCAAAGTCAGCCGACATCTCTCAGCAGCAAAACCCCACCTGCAGGAAACACAAAGGATTCACCGCACAAGATTAATACCTTGGAGACGGGACAATGAAGGCGTCTCACCTGCTGCTTGCTCACACTCCTGAACCCACCACACAAATTCTGCACAAGCTGTGCTGGTCCTGCACTCCACTGCACCCAACCACTCAGCATCTTCACCTTGCTGCTAAACGGACACCCCCACCGTTGCACACAAAACACAAGTCAACCATACAAAACACGTTCATTTTTCCAAATGTAAAACATTACATTGCTGTGTTCACCTTGGACAAGCTGCCATTGGGGGGCTCAGAAAGAACTGTGTCGAGACGTTTCGTTATGCTCGCGATATGGACGCCCGTTTGGTTATTGTTCTAAAAGCTGCACCCAGCTGCACCCCTCCCCCACTCTCCACAGCTGCGAATTTGCTGCACCCAGCCACACTCGACCACATTCTGCTGCATCAACACAGAGTGTGGTTCACCCTCCCGCACAAACCTCACCCCCTGCTGCACCATGAACGCCTGCGGCACAGACACAAAGCAGATTGTAAACACACCAACGACAAAGATGCCCCGTTGTATCCTCGACAGACTGTTGGGGGGGGGGGGGAGTGCTGTTAGCGAGCACCTTGGGGGTTTGGGTGGCCTACACCACGCCCGGCCGCCTTTGCCTCCCCAGCGGCGATTTTTACACATCGCACCAAATGTTAATTTGAGGCCGAGTCGACCTAGGGGAGGCCCAGTACTGGTTCAGATAATCAACACCGGTGTTGGCCTTGAGCGCGAACCGAACTCGGGGCTTAGGGTTCGTACGTAGCGGCGCGCCACAAGAGCCGCCATTCGCCACAGCGGTTGTGCCAAGCTAGGTGCACTTCGAAGCCAAACACACCACCACTACTATACCACCACTACACCACCACCACTACTATACCACCACTACCACACCATCACCACTGCTACACCACCACCACCACCACTACTACACCACCACTACTACACCACCACCACCACTACTACACCACCACTACTATACCACCACCACCACTACACCACCACTATACCACCACCACCACTACTACACCATCACCACTACTACACCACCACCACCACTACTACACCACCACTATACCACCACCACCACTACTATACCACCACCACCACTACTATACCACCACCACCACTATACCACCACCACTATACCACCACTACACCACCACTATACCACCACCACTATACCACCACTACACCACCACCACCACTACTATACCACCACCACCACTATACCACCACCATCACTACTATACCACCACTACTATACCACCGCATGAGACCAACACGATACGTTGCGTCCATACACAGCAAAGTCATGCACACACCCAGCAGGCTTACACGGACATAACGCATCCTTCTCCTGAAAAAGGGGCATTCTCCGAAACGTTACCCTGCGACTGTTGTCCGGTCTAAGTTGGGGGAGAGGGGGAGGACTGCTGACGGTGCCGGCCGCGCTTGCAAATACCTCAGCGGCAGCGCGCTCGGGGACTTTCTGTTGGAGTCGTTCGTGAGTCGGTCGGCGGCTGCGATCGCGCTCCGGCGGCCTCCATGAGGGAGGGCGACGCTCGCCCCAAACCGCGCGCCTTGGCGCCACTCGAGCCCCTCGTGACGTCACCGCGCACGGCTGGGCCCGGGTGACGTCACCGCGCACGGCTGAGCCCGGGTGACGTCACCGCGCACCGCTTCCAACTCGTTTGCGCGACGCGTCCGGAGCTCGTGACGTCACCACGCACGGCGGATTGAGTGTTTCGCGTGACGTCACCGCGCAGGGCAGCGCGCCTGCCCGCCCACTCGAACGACGGCGGGAAGCGAAGGCGCGCTTCGTGCTGCTGCTGCGGCTGCGAGCGGCACCAACGCCGCCTCCTCCTCCCCCTCCTCGCTGGCCGATCGAGTCCCCCCGAGTCCTCAGGCCCTCCCCGCCCCTCCCCAACGCCCCCAACTGGGGCCGGCACCTGCCAACAGCCGCCCGCACGTGTGCAGGTGCGAGACGGCGCGCCGCTGAGTGGACCGATGGCCCCCCAGTGTCCCGTGTGTCGCTCGACGCCAGATGCGTCCACGTGGACGCGTTCCCTCTGGCAGCGATCAATGTCCCTGCACCCGGTCGCGGTTACTGCTCGGAGCCGCCTTTGTCAAGGGTCTGGCATGGGAATTCAGTGGTGGCTCAGTGTTGGATGTTTGTAAAATGGGAGCTGCTTCCCTGGCAAAAGAAAGACAAGCCCTTAGAGTAAGCCCTTAGAGTAAGCCCTTAGATCTGACAGGTTTGTGTCACGATACATCGGTAACATCGATGTTTTCATTCCGATACTTAGACGCGTTGGAATCGATGTTGATACCTTCGATGACATTGTTACATTGATGATTGCTCCTCTTGCTGTATTATTTTTTCACGCCAAATTGTAAAGGTTATTAAAAGCACCCTGGTTGACATGTATCTTAGGTTGTTGACAGGCGTCTTTATATGTAGATAGGGTTTAAAGTTATCCTCTTCTGGGACGTAGACGTAGGGTTTGCTCTGGGTTGAGTGTTGACCTCGCAACAGCAGCTTTGTGTAAATTTTACAAAATATAAATCATTACATTTTACGACGGATGTATCTATTTCTGTCTTGTAATAATTATTTTTACGATATATCATAAGTCTGTGTTGAGTGTTCGCTATTCTATTTGCTTAAACAGCATTCCTTTTGAAGATTTGGATTAGCTCTTGTCAAGTTTTTTTTAAAGGCATCGAACATCCCCAAAACATCGATGTGTTAATAACAAACATCGACTGTTTGATTGATGTTTTTCATTCGGATGTCCGATCCCTAACGCGTGACGAGTTACTTTAATTAGCCATTCATTACTTTAATAATGAATACGCACCTCAATCATCCAAATCAGCCTCTCATCCCGGGTTCGAGTGTGGACATGCAACCCAAACTATGGACCACACAGGAAACCCATAGAGATGTAGAGATACAGAGGCACAGATACATCATGAGGCCCAATTTTACTCTATAGATAGTAAGAGAGGACTCGGACAATACTTTACTGTGAACCCAGATGGGTAAAACGATGTAATAAAATATATTGTTCCACACTTGTGATAATAGTGTGTCTGCTTCACTGTGACACTTCAAGTATCTTAAATGATACAACTTTAAGTCGAGATATCACAAAACACAGCCACTCTCCACTCTTGTCCAGGTATTAACTCACTTTTAATTGCCCTCCCGACTCCCTGAACCGCCCTTCCAACCCCCTGAACTGGTTCCTAACCCCCTGAATTGCCCTCCCGACTCCCTGAACCACCCTTCCAACCCCCTGAACTGGTTCCTAACCCCCTGAATTGCCCTCCCGACTCCTCTGAACCACCCTTCCAACCCCCCTGAAACTGTTCCTAACCCCCTGAATTGCCCTCCCGACTCCCTGAACCGCCCTTCCAACCCCCTGAAACTGGTCCTAACCCCCTGAATTGCCCTCCCGACTCCCTGAACCACCCTTCCAACCCCCTGAATTGGTTCTAACCCACGAAATGCCCTCCCGACTCCCTTTCCTAACCCCTGAATTGCCCTCCCGACTCCCTGAACCACCCTTCCAACCCCCTGAACTGGTTCCTAACCCCCTGAATTGCCCTCCCGACTCCCTGAACCACCGTTCCAACCCCCTGAATGGTTCCTAACCCCTGAATTGCCCTCCCGACTCCCTGAACCGCCCTTCCAACCCCCTGAATTGGTTCCTAACCCCCTGAATTGCCCTCCCGACTCCCTGAACCACCCTTCCAACCCCCTGAATTGGTTCCTAACCCCCTGAACTGCCCTCCCGACTCCCTGAACCACCCTTCCAACCCCCTGAACTGGTTCCTAACCCCCTGAATTGCCCTCCCGACTCCCTGAACCACCCTTCCAACCCCCTGAACTGGTTCCTAACCCCCTGAACTGCCCTCCCGACTCCCTGAACCACCCTTCCAACCCCCTGAATTGGTTCCTAACCCCCTGAATTGCCCTCCCGACTCCTGAACCACCCTTCCAACCCCTGAACTGGTTCCTAACCCCCTGAATTGCCCTCCCGACTCCCTGAACCACCCTTCCAACCCCCTGAATTGGTTCCTAACCCCCTGAACTGCCCTCCCGACTCCCTGCACTGCCCTTCATCTGCATGCAGCTGACAGCCTCCCCGTGGCTGCCCGCTCATCACGCTCACGACTAAGTGCAAACAGAAAATCCAAGAAAAGACAGCAAAATATTGCAGAAAAAGCACCGTACACCAACGCTGTGCAAAAATCCCAGTGGGATGCAAGTCAAACAACAACCACAAGACAACTTAGATTAAGACCATCAGTCTAACTTTCGTACTACAACAAAAAACATGGCCAAACCAAAAAAACTTCTCGAAAATCACCAAAATGAAGCCATAAAAGCAATGAAACAGTGATCATAGGAACTGTGACCGAATTTTCACAATAAAAGACAAACAACATGTACCACCAAACTCTGCAGCCATAGCTGGCTGCATGAGTCACTCCACAACAGCAGGAGCATCAGTCGGAGTATCAACATTTTTCAATGCACCTTTAAGATCGGCACACTAAATCAAAACACAGGTCATACTTTGCAGCGATCATCCGGAGCGAAACATTGTATTCTAGGCCACTGAATTGCAGTGGCAGCTAGGGGTGTACAATTCCTCTAGAGCAGTTTTGAGTGAAGATCTCATAGGTAGCGATTCAAGTTGCAGTTTATTGGCGATAGTATTCCAGACCCTGGGGGCATCAATAGCAAAGGCCCTTCCTCCGGTATTTGTACGGCAATAAGGAATGTGAAGCTGGTAAATGAGCGAAGACCTTAGGTCACATTTGTTCTTTGAAAGCCAGCCACATGAGTGCGATTGTGGTCATGCCACCCAAACTATGGACCATATAGGAAACCTGTCTGCGCTCTTTCAACGGAGAATAGCAAAAACTTCGTTAACAATGCGGGGATTGATTTGGTTATTTGTGTTATTTTCGTTAACCATGTTATTGTTATTATCGTCGTTGTTGTGGTGATTTAAATCGCTGTGGGTGTGAATTCCTACCCTGGGGGCGCCTTCTCGCGTCTCGCCACCAGGTGGCGAACCGCGAGCGCCGCCCTCGGGGCGCTTTCATTTCACGCAGCTCGCGCACGGGGGCAGCCATTTCAGCGGCGAGCCGCGGCGGAGTGGGGGGCAGCGGCCTGGAGGGACGCGAGGGGGGCAGGCGAGGGGGGCAGCATCAGTGGGGGCGCACGCAACGGTAAGGGCAGCAGGAGGGGAGGCAGTGGCAAGGGGTAACCAGGCAGCAGCAGCAGAAGCAGCAGCAGCAGCAGCGATGTCGGCCCGCGACAACGGCCCGCTGGACTGCAAGGTGTACGTGGGGAACCTGGGCTCTGGGGCCACGGAGTACGACCTGGAGAAGGTGTTCAGCTACTACGGGCCGCTGCGCTCCGTGTGGGTGGCCCGCAACCCGCCCGGCTTCGCCTTCGTGCAGTTCGAGGACGCGCGCGACGCGCGGGACGCGTGCCGCGAGCTGGACGGGCGCCTCGTGTGCGGCTCCCGCGTGCGAGTCGAGATGTCGACGGGCGAGCGGCGGCAGAAGCGGGGCTGGAGCGCGCAGCCGCCGTGGAGCCGGTGCGAGACGGGCACGTGGAGAGATGTGGGGGGGGGGGGTAGTGGCTCGCGAGCATTCGACACTTCGCGTGGCCTCAACGTGCACCTGGCCTGGCACAGGCGACGTCACCGAGTGGCCAATGGCGGGGTATTGGGGTCGGTTGGCGCTACGAACCCGGCGACCCGAGTTCGATTCCCGCTCGTGGTCAGCATCGGTGACGATTGTCTGAACCGGTCCTGGGCCACTCCGTGGGTCGACTCTGCCTTAAGTGGAGTAGCTGGTGCGGTGTGTGAACGTCGCCACTGGGGAGACAAAGGCGTGCGGGTGTGGTGCTGGGGGATTAATAATAACAACAATACTCGCCATTCATCTCGAGCGAGAGGGCCTGGGGCGGCTCGCTTCACCGTCCCCGTGTGCCCCGGCTGATTGTGTGGGGGCGGTGATGGGTCATTAGGCTCATAATGGCCATGCTACACCAATGACAATGGCCATCCAGGTCCTGTGAGTGATACCGTTGGCTGGCCGTATTTAAACCAGATTATCGTGTGTATAAGAGTTGTTATTTTTAAGCTCCGTCACTTATAACTGCACAACATTTAACTAGGTTTTTTTGCCACGTCAGTTTCCTATATTCTACCTATTGGGATTGACATTTGGCGATTACTACGTCACGGTATACGAGGGGTGCCCTTTAACGCGCATGAGGATTTGAAGGGAATTATTTCCGATCTAGTTTTGTGATGCCGTCTTTCAGAGGCTATTATCCACCAATGTGACGTTACACAGCTATGTGAAAAAAATTCAAATGCCAAAATGGCATACAGCCGATAGCATAACTGGACTAATTGGGAAATATATATATTTTAAATGCGTAGAGGTGGCCTCCCTCTGTCGGTTAGAGAGTCCGAGTGCTCATAGTTAAGATTCCTACCCACGTGTGCTCGTGAAGTATCGGAACATGGCTTAGACTTCCCCAAGGCAATTCGGCCAAGATTGTCCACGCTTGTACCTGGGCTCAGCCCTGAGAAGAGGCGTCTGGGTGTGTGTGATGCTGACTCCAATGGCTTGTTTTCCTGTCAAGTCAATTGTCAGTGTTTACCTGTCAAGTGGGGTGTTGCGCAATTGTCGGTGAACCTGGGCCATTGGTGAGGAACCAAGTCCCTCCATAGGATAAGTTTTAACTTCTCCCATGCAGTATTAATTTTTCAACCTGGGAGGGCCAATGAGCGAGTCCATCCATGATCAGGATTTGAACTTGTATGATGGATGAGTTGTGTGCTCGAACCCAGTGCGAGTTTATATAACCTGGCTGAATCGCTGCAGTTTTCTATGTGCATGCGTGTGTGTGTACTCCAGGTCGGAGTACGGCTGGAAACGGAGCCCTTCTCCGCGGCGGAGCCCCAGACGCTCCATCTCCCCGAGACGCAGCCCACGGCGCTCTCCATCCCCACGGCGCAGCCTGCGCCAGTCCCCTTCTCCCCGCAGGAGCCTTCGAAAGTCCCCTTCTCCCCGCAGGAGCAGCAAGCGCTCCTCGTCGCCACGCCGCATCCCCCGCCGCTCGCCTTCGCCCAAGCGGTCTCGCAAGCTGAGCAGCGGCAGCCCCAAGGCGAGCGGGCGGCGTGCGAGCAAATCTCGCTCGCGCTCCGTCTCACCCCGGCCCAGGAAGGCGGCCGAGGCTTGGCACTCGCGCTCCCCGCCCACTAAGGTCGCCAACAGCAGCTCTGGCTCCCGCCGGCGTTCACGCAGCCCCAGCTAGAGCGGCCCGCTGGTCCTCGCTACCCGTCGTGCGCAGCACGGCCGCCCCCCCCCCCCCCACTCCCAGGGACGTGCGGGCCAACGGGAGTGGCCCGTAAGCATCGAGTGTTTGTGGTGACGAATCTGGGACGTTTTCAACTCTGTTTAACTGTAGGTAGCTGCTTGTTAGAAGCACGTGTCTTTCAGCAGATGGTTATTTATTCCCGATGTAGTTTGTTTTATTGTGATTGCAGTTACAAAAATAACTTGAATTTGAAAAAATTCCAAATCATAGTCTTCTACAAGGCCAGAGAAATGTTTCAGCCACCATGTTGGGTACGTGGGTTCCCGTCTGATCCGCCTGTATTAATCCCATCACTTATGTGGACCCATGACAGGTCATTAGTGAACACAGGTCGGCAAAAACAACGGGCAGACGGGGTCGTCACGACACATTTGGGGCGTGGAGCACTGGCATTGGATGCAAGATGAGAGTTGTGAGCTGTCAGCTTAACTTTAGTTTTTATGCATTGGCAACCATCCTGAAGGTGACAGCAATTGATGGTTGAATTGCGAGTGCGAGTTTCCAATCTGGGCTGTGACGTTTGTCTTCTTTTGTACCTTTGCACCCCGTGTCGAATGCCGGCAGAGAGCGAGCGTCTTCACTTCACTAAGCCCAGGCTGCCTCCGTCATCTGGTCGAGTCGTTTGGCAGAGTCCCGCGGAGTCTTGGTGGCATTAGTTTGTCATAACAGCTAGGTTTGTTTTCTTATCTCTCCATATACATTTTATGCATGGTGTTAAGGTGTAGGCGTCGCGTGTGCTGCTTTACCAGCTTTTCGGTTTTAGTTGGAGGAAAACGAAGGAAAGTATGGATGTAAATATGGCTTGCCGTTTTGCTTAATAAGCGGCAGTGCATATATCCGCAAACTACTGATTAAATCCTAAAAATTTTCATAAAAACAACGCATGGCATCCGTGGATACACGTGCAAAATAAATCAGCAGTTCCTTGCGTATAGCAGAAAAACTAGTTTAATCGCACGGTCATGTGGGGCTGGAAGAAACCCAATTTTCAGGTATTTGGATGTTCTGCGAATTCCGATATACAATTATGAATTATGATCAATTAATTTGCTTGGCTGTCATCTGGAGTGATAATACCCATTTGGCTCAACACCTGTAAAAAGGATTTTAGTTGCAGTTGATGAAAACCTTTTTTTCTGTAAAGGGCAAAGATTATGACCTATTTAGTGTTGCCATTTTAGTGTAAAACCTGGTTTAGCTGCGAAGCCATAGGAGCTCCGCTTTGATGCAAGTGTGACAATTCAATAAAATAGATCCATGACAGACAACTTGAAACTTCATTTTATTCTGCCGTTGAGCCTTGGCTACAAATGTCAGAAAAGTTAAATGGAAGAATTAAAAACATCTGGATAAATTGATGACATCACTCGTACGTCTACAATCGCTTAATAAACCACCTTTGCAACGTCAGAGCTGTGATTGTATTAATAAATTTCTACGCCGCCTTACGAGGAACACGCGATTCACATTAAATAGCTTTTAAATTAAATCATCCCCCTAAACATTCATTTCCTCAATACAGTGCTTGGACTGGAGCTGTTACACAAAAGCAAATAGTTTTCAATGATTGGATGCATTAAAACGCAGTGCACAAAGTGACGCTCGCGGTGCCTTGCCTCGCCGCCCCGAGCGTGACGGTGAACCGCGTCTGTCGGGTTTTCCTTGTGACTGCGGCACTCGGTGCGGTTGACTTTGGCGTAGGGGGATCTGTGACAGAAGCCCTCGCTGGGCCCTGAAGCGAGCGAGCGTTGACGGCTGGCAGCCATGCTAAACAGAACCACGGTTTGTGCGGCATAGTTGTCAGTAACCCTCGTTTGGTTGAGAAGTTGCTGTTTCTATTGCTGTTGTTTGACTTTAAAGGCCAGTTTGAATTTTACATGAGCAACGGTGGTTGTCGTACGGAGAGACCGATACCCTACATAGGATTGTGGAATTTCCGCGGCTGACTCAAGGACTGAAAACAGATGAGCAACAATTATTGTTCGTGTGAGCAAGGGACGAGTTTTTTTTGTTATTGTAAATCTACTGGCTGTGTTCCGTTATTTCGGCAGCCACGGTGCAGTTTGGCGCGTTCCAACCGGGAGGTGAAACTGCACCTTTCAACCTCCCGTGCTCAGCCCTCCCGTGCTCATCCACCCGCGCTCATCCACCCGCGCTCATCCACCCGCGCTCAGCTCCCTGTGCTCAGCTCCCTGTGCTCAGCTCTCCCGTGCTCAGCCGCCCGTGCTCAGCCGCTCGTGCTCAGCCGTTCGTGCTCAGCCATTCGCGTTCACCGTGGGTGACTCAACGGTGTCAGCCACATCCAGTGCCGTCCGCTCAAAGCAGTCGCGTCTCACCGGGAGCCGGAAAAACCACGCCGAGCGTGGGGGGGAGCCCAGTACATCTCGGGGCCCGATTATTCAACGTGGCCCCCTCTTCCCATCGGGTGGTGACGGAAAAGGCATCGCAGACATCCAGGCGACCAGCCACAGTCCCTGGTCTCCGAGGGCAACTCCGCCATTACGTTGGGGCGAGCGGGGGGAGGGAACGATCTGCGGCGCCGGTCGTCACACGTAGGAGACGCGGAAAGCGGCGATCTCCATGGGCGCCAGCTCCACCCGGCTGGCGTTGGGGCCGGCCGGCTGCGAGTGCAGCAGGGTGAGGCTGCTGGGGGTCACGCTGCGCAACCTCAGCTTCCGGAAGAGGTCACCCAGCGAGAGCTGCGGAAGCGAGTGGTGACGTTAGGCAAATGTTACATTTCGCTCGCTCATGCAGGCAGAGCTTTGTCACCACTGCAGCAAGGGGTGCTTCAGGTGGGGTGGTGGAGACCGGTGTACTTTGTAAAACGCGACTTTGCATTTAAGTGGAAACCTTTACTGAGCGAAAGCCCACTGTGAAAACCAGTCTGGCATGGGAGACCTGGAGTACACAGAACTTGCCCAGCATTGCTAACGATGACTGGGGCAAGATATCTCGGCATTAATGTCGATCAAAGCGTCTCCCTTAAACAAGCACAGGGTGGTGCACGCCTCCATTAGTAGTTCTAAGATCGTTGCGGAAATTCTGCATTCCCCATGACGGGCTAGTCTTCAGGGAAAGACCACTGTTGATGGCAATGGCATTACTTATGTCCACGAAATCCTCAGTCTATAGACTCGAGACGGGGCCTGAAATTTAGATGTTTGGCCCATTTCGTACCCAGAGTGCCTTGATATTTTATAATTAAAGAAATAAAAATCTATAAAGAATCTTCTAAATGCAAAGCAGGAACAACCAGTTTCATCAAATAATGTAGGGAAAATAAAACAGCAGAGCCTAGGCAGTGACCGAACACAAGTAAAAGTAAATCATGAAAAGAAAATAGGGTTACATCGGTTAAAATATTAGTACCAAATCCCCACCATCTGGGCAGACATCAATTTCTGTCATGTCAGGATGAACATTTGGCATTTAAAAACCGTAAATCTGCACAGATAGGCGAGCACACTACTTGCTGCCCTCGGATCTGCATAGCAACGTGCCATCGTGGGCCGAGCGGCGTACCTTGCCCCCCGTGGTGGAGCAGTTAAACCCCCCCAGCCCCGCACTTGGAAAGCCGCAGTCGAACCCCTTCCTGTGCAGCAGGAGGGCGGCCTCGCCCGGGGAGCCGACTCCCTGGGGGGAGGGGAGGAAGAAGGAAGCAGCACGGCCAGCAGCACATGACCCTCGCTCACCCCTAGTTCTCTCACATGGATCTGACACACATGGTTTTTTAATATTGTGCTCGCACATCCAATGCACTCTGACCAACTGATACTGTCATGCCTGGCTCTTTTACACCTGTATTTCAAAAACCTCCTTGTCACACCTCATGCCTAGTGTTGACAGCACGTTTTCACACACCTGATGCTCTCTCACCTGGAGCTCCGTGGGTCTCGCACCTGGTTCTCACACCTGGGTTTCACCTAGCGCTTTCACACCTAGGTGTTCACACTCGTAGTTCTCTCTCACCTGGCTGCTTCATTAGGTGCTTTCACACCTGGCTCGGACGCGGTGATATTCGCACAGCCGGTTCTCATGCACCCGCTCTCCGTGCCACTCGGCACTCGCAAATACATTCCGTACCGGTGCCTCCATCATGCGGAGGTTGAGCAGGTGGAGGTCGCAGGGCACTGGCGTCCCCAGCACGTGGAAGGAGGGCAGCAGCTGCGGCGGCTCGGCGAGCGGGGACAGCCGCTGCTCGACCCCTACCAGCACGAACGGTGGGTGGTTCAGAGTGGCGGAGGCCACGTGGCCCAGCAGGGACGGAAATCCCAGCGCGGCAGCCTTCGTCGCATCCCATTTCTGCACACAGGTCAGGAGGTGATGGGTCAGGAGACGAGAGGTCAACGAGGAGGAATCGGAGCAGGACTGGAGTTGCATGGGGCAGGAAGTTGGGTGGATTCGCAGGTCGATGATGAAGCCCCTGACTTAAAGCTTTCGTGACTGCAGGAATTCATATTCTTTGGGTCTTTCGGTAAAGTCACGGAGATAGGTTCAAAGATAATAACGAAACTACGACTTTCAATCGCAACACAAGCGTTCGTCATCAGGAAGAAAAAAAAAGAGGGAGACAACTGTTGTCCTCTTTTGTTATTTGTTTTATTCTCCGTGAACCTATCTACGTGACTTTACCGAAAGACCGAAAGAAGATGAAGCCCCTATTTGCTGAAAACGTTCAGGCTTCTTGTACTGATCTGGCTTATTTCGTTAAAGCCGTACACACCCATTCTTTTTTTTCAGCCAAAGCTAGCAGCCATGTTTAATATGTCCCAGTTACCGTGGTTCCGATTCCCTTTCTGCAATGTTTTGTGAGCACGGCATCTTGAGAATAATGAATCTGACCGGCAATGCATTTCGCTGTACGACCGAAGGATTACACTTTTTTGCAGGAAAATTTAGGCTTCCCATTTTTTTGTGCTCAAGTCTGTAGTGCCAGATGTTTTTGTAGAAGACGTACATTCACGCTCAACGGCAGGGAAAGCTGCTCGACACCAAGTGTCGTGCGTCATTCAACAAATTTGTCTCGGCTGGAATACTCACACTTAGTCCACTTAATTTTGGTTTTTATGAGCAATTATTCTTTACAGGTCAAAGAAGGTCAACTCGACACTTGAGTACTCCATTTAATCATGCACGAGTTATATACGGTAAGTCCTCGCTTGACACGTGGTGTTCACACAAGGCGTTTTCACTTTGCACAACGGGGTACGCGCCCCGTTGGAAGGCAGAGCGTGTGCCATAACGGGGTACACGTGCCGCTATAACGTGGAGGGTGCGCCCATTACAACATGGAGCATGCGCCATTGTAACGGGGTACGCGTCCCATTATAACGTGGGTTCAAAGCGATCGACAAACTACTTTCTTGAGCTGTAAAGCTGAACGGTACGATACAGTACACGGAATGATACAGTACACGGAATGATACAGCTTAACGTAGCACTTTTCAGGAATGCAGCACATCAGGAGAGAGTCCTTGCCTATAAACATGGAGCAAAACTGACTGCTGATGTGACGATGGCTGTCAAAACCACTCTTGAGTTTTGTTTGTCCTGACTCACTGCTGCTGAAGTTGCGCACTTTTACACCAATGGTGTGTAAGAAAGGTTTCTTATTTGGAGCAACATATGTGAAGGAGACATTGCTTATCTCTTGTTTAATCGTCGGTGGCTTAAACCTGGGAGAAAAAAGGGTTCTAAGAGTTCCGTGTGACGTGACTCGGTTAAAACACAATCTTGGAAAACACTTTTCAACCAAGCTCAAAGCGTTAACGCAGGAGCTCTGTCCATCTGTGTTTACCTGTAATGGGCAGGGGAGGGGGGACAATAATTATCCTGAAGATGATCCTAGATGAATTAAACGCGAGTGTAAAGTTGTGTTGCTTTTATGGCCTCGCCATAGAGAAATAAACAGCCACGTTGATCAAATCTGTCATCCGTGTAACAAATAAAATAAACTCAAACTCATATGGTGGCCACGGCCATCCCTAGCAGGGCCGCATTCCGAGTCTCATGTCGTGTCGTCCTACGAGGATGGGTTGCTGCTTTCGTGCCAGGCGCGAGCGCCGCCGCCGTCACCGCGGCTCGTACCGTGCCGTCCGGCGAGCGAGTCTCCAGGAGCAGCCGGAAGCGGCTGAGGCTGCGTCTGTTGTCCTTGAGGCCCTGACCCAGGCCGCGGTTGTCGTCCTGTATCAAGCGCCGGTCCAGCATCACCTCGAGCTGCCCTGCACGTGCACAAGCGCAGCCGCCCACTGACGCCCCTGCAACTCGAGAGTGTGTGTGTGCGCACACACGGCGGCCAACACACCCACTCCAGCCCTCTAGACAACACCAGCCGCCATTCACCACTAGGTGGCGGTGACATCACCACAGCGCTTGTGCGAGGCCAGGTGCACTCCAAGGCCACTTGAAGCAGGGGTCCCCAACCCCCGGGCCACGTACCGGTACCGGTCCGTGGCCTGTTAGGAACCGGGCCGCACAGCAGCAGGAGGTGAGCGGTGAGTCCGCGCGTGGCCCGCCCCCACTGTGTTATTTACCACTTACGTCCGCGCCTCTTTCCCGCACTGCGCACTTGTCTCAGTTTTGGTGACCCAACAAGCTCTTAACCCCTAGCCAACATGAGTAAAAAGCAAACGTCGCTGGAGAGCTTCTTTGAAAATGGGGGAAGAGACCCAATGATGAACCCCCCTCCCCCCCCCCCGGTCCGTGAAAAAATTGTCTTCCACGAAACCGGTCCCTGGTGTCAAAAAGGTTGGGGACCGCTGACTTGAAGTGTTAACACACCTGCTAACACACCTGCTAACAGTCGCACGAAGACAAATATCCCCCGTATCGCCTTAACAGACTGTTGAGGTAAGTGCTTGCACACACCCACACACGTGTTCAACACAATCCCAGCAACATCGCCCGCCAGCAGCCTCGTGAGGCTCTTGCCGCACCACATCCGCGGGGCTCGTTTGGCGCCCGCGCTCACCATCGGCCAGGCTGGCCACACCGCCGGCCTGCGCAGTGAGCAGGCTGAGCCGCGAGCGCGCGTCCTGCACCAGGGCCATCGTCGCCACCGGGTAGAAGTTGGCCTGCAGCGGCAGCTTCTTCCAAAACCTCCGCGGCTGCATCTGCGGGGCGGGGGAGCGGTGTCCCAGTGGTTAGCGGAATTGCACTGCGAACCCAGTGACCCGAGTTTGAGTCCTGACGAGGGTTAATATCGATGCCCTGGGCTTGCCCCTCTACCAATCCACCACGGACCAGCGTGGTAAAGTATAGTCAACTCCCATCGAGGTGTGTAGTTTGACCAGCAGTGGATTTACAAAATGGTACTATGTGTCTATGTGTGCACATCTGTTTTCACCTCGACTATCCATGTGCTTTGTTTTTACTGTACGTGTGCGAGTGTGCGCTGGTGGGACCTGGAAGCCGTTGAGGTCGGTCTGAAAGTTTCCGCCGCTCTCCACGTCGCTGGAGACCCGCATGCTGAGCTCGCGGTTGTTCTGGTCCCGCAGGTCCACCACGTTGGAGACCTCCAGCGACAATCCCTCAACGCCTTGTCACGTGCACACACACGACGTGCGTGGCAAATACACATCCCGCATGATGTACCCACGCGATAAACACAATGTACACAATGTTTAACCGTTAAATGTACAACATTGACCCGCTCCAAGAACACTCCAAACACGATAACCATGACGCACACAGAGAGGGGGGGGGGTAACAGGGTGTCTGTGCGGCACCTGGCAGGTTGTAGAGGCGCACGCTGTGCTGCACGTGCGGGTAGATGCACGTCACCTCCGACACGAGGGGGCCCCGCGTCACCCGCACCACCGGCCTCTCCGCCGACTCGTATGGCTGCACAGGGCGCGCCGGACAAACAAACGGTAACGTTTGAAAAGAAACCAATGGCCTCTGCTTTACTTAATAAAGCGTCACTGAGTCTCAAGACTGATCATGAGGGTGGCAGTGAGTTGAGATGTTGGCCAACGCGACTCTTGTCTGGCGGAGCAGACATGACAAGTTCAGGCGAGGTTCACACGCGAGTCATGCACACCGTGAACAGGGATGGTAACATGCACGATGTTAACCACCACCATGCCATCTTTATAAACGCAGCTTTGCGCGTGAAGACGAGAGAGGGAATCGATGTTTTATCGGAGGCTGTGACGGACCTTGCCTTCCCCGTCGGGCAGAAAGAGATAGGCGCCGCTCTTGTCCTTGCTCCGCCGGGTGCCGTACCACAGCAGGTCGAGTCGTAGCAGGCGCGGCTCGCCACCCGCCTTGAGTCGCACCCACTGTCGAGGCACGGCAACAGCACGCACGACGCGACCACCGATATGCGTAGGAGCGCTTAGCGCTCGTACGCACCGACAATCGCACCCACGACGCGACCACCGATATGAGCGCCGACAACCACAGGTGGCCACAGAGGAGGACACGGCTAATTTCGGTCGCACCCACAGGATGAGAATCACCGCTGTCGCGCGCTGACCGATTGCAAACACTCATCGCAAGCTGTAACACAACAGCAACAAGCCCTCAACACAACCACCAGCACGTGGCAGTGCGCACCAACATCTCAGACATCCGCCACTCGCTCGATTCCGCATATGGCACAGAAGCAAAGAGGTCGGACTCGAGTTGCATCCCTCTACGATCACCGGGCGTGCCGCACGCACGGAGATAGACTTACGCGCAGCATCCCCGTGCGGCCCGAGAAACCAGCCTCCACGCTCGCCGTCTCCACCGAGAACTGCGTCGTAGGGGGCGGCAGCAGTGACAGGGGCAGCAGAGGCTGCGTGCGGGGGGGCACGGGCCCCCCTCCGGGGAGGTACAGCGTGGTGTCAGACCGCACGGCAGGCACGGGCGGAGCCTCCAGCGTCAGGCGGTAGACGGCCAGGCCCAGCGCCGGCACGCGCGCCAAGAACTGCAGCTGGGGTGGGCAGAGTGGCCTTCGGTTAGCGGACGGTGAGGCAGCGGATGGGCGGTGAGCAAGCAGAGAAGGTGCAGCAAACGAGGATTTCCTTGAGCAATGTGAGCACCTGCAGTACGCCCCGCGTGAGGACTATCCACACCTGGGTGGACGATAAAAGCGAACTCGCTCGTGCAGAGCGACGTACGAACGCAGAAAATCACGAATGATGGAGACCCACGCACGCACATTCGGCCCCGGGTGAGGTTAGTGGAGGGGACACCGGTGCCTGGAACCCACACAAACCCTCAGCCCATCGACATCCCGAACCCACTGGAACTGGGCCCAGTGAAGACCCTCGACCCATCAACCCCTGGAATCCCCAAACTGCGGCTCCCCTGGGCACCTGGAAGGCGCGCGCAGACATCCCCGTGCTGCTGCTCCACAGGGGGTCGACCTGGGCCAGGACGCCGGAGCCTGTCGTGCGCGAGCACGTTCGCGAGCGGCGAGTCGACGCGCACGCTAACCACGCACACGCGCTCCCACTCCAGCGCGTTGTGCACCACCAGCGACCTGCAGGGGAGGTGGGGGGGGGCACGAGCCGCTCAAGACTCCGCTCAGCCGATGAGCCTTGTGAGACAGATGCGGGCGCGACGCGCGGCCTCAATGCGAGTGCGGCACGTGGGTCACACTGTCCTGTACACTGTCCTGTGCGCTGTCCTGTGCAGCGAAGACTGGGCCGCTCTCGTGAAGCGAGCCGCCCATCGCAACCGCCGTCGCTCCTCACGGCTACGAGAATAAAACGAGCTCCACAGGCCGCGTGCTCTACACCCTCTCTGTGTCCCACGCGTGGAGCCGCACCTTGGCGCCGACGTCAGCTTAATGACGGCCTTGTTGGGCAGCGAGTCGTAATCCACGACGTTTTCCTCCTGCGGAGAGAGCGAGGGAAACGCAAATGAGTCGGCCACCGGAACATTTCGACAAACGTGACCGCGGGGCGTAATGCTTCTTCTTGTGCGAGTGCGGTGACGGCGAGCGGCCGCAGGAGTGGTAACAGCAAGAGGAGACTCGCGAGGAGGAAGAAGAAGGAGGGCTGGGAGGGGGCGGAGGCGGCGGAGCGCCCGGGCTCGGCGAGCAGCAGCACGAGCGCCGCGTCCACGAGCACGCGCTGCAGGTCGGCGAGCGCGCGCATCAGCCTGCCCCAAGTGGGAGGGGGGGGGGTGCAGGGGAGAGAGAAATCCACACAAGCAGATAGAGGCCGAGACCACGGCGGTGGCGACAGCAGCAGGAAGCCGGTGAGACTGGGCGACAACGGAGGCGTACGAAGGGCTTCATTGCACACCACATCCATACACTTGTCGTTATGGACCCGGCTACTCATCGTGTTCCGTATTCCAGTCTACCAACGACCCGGAAAATATTCGGTGAGAAGTTAAGCCCCGGACGAACGTATGTGCGCGTGCGGGCGCTACCTGGCGGCGTAGTCGGACACGACGAGCTCGCGCGACGTGCCGGTGATGGCATCGTGGTGCTGGAAGAGCGCGAGGTTGCGCCGTGCGCCCTCCAACCGGGCAAAGCACTCGCGCGCGGGAAGCAGCGGCGTGACGCCACGCCGAGACGCGTGCCACGACGCCAGCGAGAACAGCAGCTCCGCCGCCCTGAATCACACGCGGCACACGACCATCGCCCGTGTCGCCTAAACGGGCTGTTGGTGCTGTTAGGGAGCACCTATAAAGGCCGACACGACGCACGTGGCCGGCACCACGCCCAGGCGCCTTGGCTCCTCATTGCTGATGTTTACGCACCGCACCAGGCGCTGATTTAAGTCGTCCTAGGGGAAGACCCGAACCGGTTGGTTCTGATATTCGTTGCCGGGTTCGTAGCACGGTGTGCTAATCGCTACGCTGCTGCACGCACACCCCATCAACAAAGGAATGCGGGGACACACGCACCGACACACCGGGGCCCCTCTACGCGTGCGTTCTTCACCTGAGGTGAGCCTCAAGGCGCCGGTCCAGGTGCTTGAAAAACGGCCGCGACGTGAAGTAGCCGCTCCAGTAGTGGTCTTCGCGGTCGGCGTACGTGAAGAAGTCGCCGCCCAGCACGGGCAGCGTTGGCGGGGGCGGCGGCGGCGGGGAGATGGAAGTGTTCCCGGCGACCTCCCAAACCCCCAGCGCCTTGAAGTAATCGGAGAGCGTCCCGAATTGAGCCTGCACAACAAAAACAAACGCGATGAGTCAGAGGCGCAGGGGGGTCAGGGGTCAGGGCCATAGCAGATCGGGCGCACGACAATGTTTAGTGGCGTGGCAGCCGCTTCTGAGACAACCCTCTTCACGAGCACAGAGACACGAGTCTCTGGGTGCCGCTCTTCCTCTGCCTGTGACCGACCGCCTCTTCATAATAATCACAATAAATGTGCCCACTGTTGCCATACACTTCTTGAGGTGTGGTCACATTTAGGCCCTCTATTAATCAACATCAGAGGTCAGAGCACTGAGCTGGCTCCGCTGAGATCCTGAGTTTGAATCCAGGCAGCTGCTGCCTGTGAGTAATCCAGGTTCTCAAGTGTAACCACTTTATGGTCTCAGTCGATCACATAATTTGGATAAACTCCAGCTCCAAATGTTTTTTATATCGGCTTTAATGTCACGCGATGAACCTCACTCATATACAGAACGAGTGCGAAGTGCTGCCCTCTACTGCGCGTGAACCAGAGGTCACTTGAAGGGATCTCAGAGGTCGCTCTGTGATATCCGCTTTGTGTGGGTCGTTCTCCTATATGAAGGGTTGGGCTGCTCGAAAAGGACTCCTCGGCTCAGGGCACCGGTAGATAATATTTGGGGAAAATGATGTTGTAGATTTACTAATTATCATAAATCAACATTGTACCATGAACTGCCATTACAGCATTCATCGGCCTATCAGGAGTGACACAGCGATGATGTATGCGCCTGGGTGCGTCGGTCCGTGCATCCGTACGTGCGCTCACCCTTGCGTGCAGCTCGGGGTGGGAGTTAATGTAGTCGAAGAGCTGCTGGTAGTTGTGGAATTGCTGCTCCCACTCATGCGCCGTTTCGAAGCGGAAGTCGTCGCCCAGCTGCACCAGCACGGCGCCGCCACGGAACAGCGAGGCCTTCTTACGGTACTGGTCGAGCAGCAGGTTCGCCCTGAACGCACACACATGCACACACGCACACGGAGAGTCAAACACACGGGGAGTCATAGACACACACGGGAAGTCAGACACACACGGGGAGTCACACGCACACAGAGAGTCGCACACACACACCTCTCGGCCACGTTGTCCGCCGTGATGGCTCGTGGAGCAAGCTTCCAGGGGCAGTTGACGCGGCTGCCTGGGAGGCGCTTGAAGTCGAACTGGCAGCAGACCTTGGGGTCGGGGCCGCACGTGTGCGGCACGTCGTAGCTGTAGAAGGGCATCATGTGGCACAGGATGTCCGTGCTCGTGCCCACGTCTGTGGCACAGGCAAGAGGCAACCGCGGAACGGGGGTTATTTTCGGCTGAGTCTACCTAGGCGAGGCCCCACTCACTCACAAGTCACTCGCCCACTTTCTATGTATGTTGAACTTCTTTGGCAGCGTACATCGTCAACCGTGCTAGTTGGAGGTGCGTCGGAAGGACAACTAAACACAAAAGGTAGTTCTGCAGATCACAACAAATGTACAAACTGACCTGCTCTCTTCCTCATCCGCTCGCTCACCACACGACCGGTCACCTCACCTCTCGTTCTGCTTCTTTCCTCGCAGCACTGCTACCAATGTGGAATTCCCTCCTCAAATCATCATTATCTCTCTCCTTCCAAGCTCTCACAATGATAACCTCGCTCAATTCAAGACATGTGTTTGACACTCATCTCTACTGTGCAGCATCTTTGATCGTCATCCTGTGTTGCTGGCCGTTTGACGTTGCTTTGGGCCTTTGGGCCTGTGCTGCACACCAGGGTTAACTCACGACGCCCACGCACGCACGGTAAAGACCTCTTCAACGCGTGCGGGATGATCAGATTATGATTACGAGCCGAGTACGGAGAGGTTAGCGTGATGGATTACGTTGCATATTTTATTTTTAATCATTATCTCACCGTCTTCGGTTACTTCCAATGTTTTTCTACAATTACATTATCATATTTATTCAGTTGCCGAGTTTCCTGTGTGCATAATGAATGCGATTCATGAATAACTTAAAACCCCCCCGACGGTGAACAAACAACACGCTGGGAGCTGGCGCGGCGCGTACAGACGCACGCTCGCTCGAGCTCACGATCGTTTGGTTTCACTGCAGGGGGAGAGGGCAGGGACTTGAGAGACCGAGAAAGCCTCTTTATTTCTATTAAACAATGTCTCCCAGCACAGTAGGCTGCGAAGGTCCAACCGTCAAGGGGGCCAGCAACAAACAGCACCGTGATCAAAGGTGTAATTAATGAAGAGTGCAGTAACGCATCTCTTGAATCGAGCACGATGTTTCTTGTAAGAGGTTGGGGGGGGGAGGAGACGATGGGAGGAGGGAACTCCTCAGTGGGGCTGTGCGAGGGAAGAAGCGGAGAGTGCGGTGACCTGTGGTGTGGTGAGTGGGTAGGGGAGTGGGTGAGTTATTGACTGGATTTTCGTGTGTGGCGGTTGAACGCGGTGTAGTGGATGAGATAAAACAGTGTCTGGTACGAACCTAGTCAATACCAAATGGGTGCTACGGTGCCGAGATGTTAACTACCTCGCCTGGTATACAGGAGGTCGTGGGTTCGATCTCGACCCTGACGTCTGAGTTTGCATATTCTCCTCGTGGTCACGTGGATTTTTATCCGGGTCTTCCACATTTATAAATGGATGTAAAGGTTTTAGGGTTAGATTGCGTAAGTATAAATGTTGTGTCATAACCCTCCACCACCCGACACAGCTAATTAGTAAGGTATTTGTCACATAAACAAACGCCAATTAGTTACTATTTCAGGCCACCGACGTGTTGGAGAGTGATTACATCCAGCATCATCGGGCGATTTGCCAGAATAGTGGTAAATCGCCACTCGTGGCAGATCGCCACTATTCTAGAAAAACCCAAAAACCTTTATTATGAATAATATAAGCCTGCGTGTTAAACGTACGTTGAGAGTATTTGGCTGTCATAAATTTCCACATGATGAGCCACTTCGTTGAGCTATTATTTGTAGGCAGGTCGCTTCTGAAAAAGAACGATATAGCTTGGTGGGCCTTACCTGCTAAAATAAAAAGAGTAATATGAAATAGTACTCGTCAACATGGATGAAGGAATCAATGTGTGAAGTTAATTTGCAAGAGTGCCTTGCGCAACAAAGCATGTGCTCGCACACGACACAGCGTGCACGTGTGTAACAAAGCACGCGTGACGCAGCGAGCGTGACGCAGCGAGCGTGATGCAGCGAGCGTGACGCAGCGAGCGTGACGCAGCGGCGCGTGACGCAGCGCGCGTGACGCAGCGCGCGTGACGCAGCGCGCGTGACGCAGCGCGCGTGACGCAGTGAGCGGGCACGGCGCGCACCCCAGTCCTGGCGCCACATGAACTCGAGGCTGCGCTCGTGGGCCAGGTGGCGCTTGACGGCGTAGTGCACGCGCTGGATCAGCATGGCCTGCAGCCCCGCTCGCCGCAGCACGTAGGCCATCGTCGGGGAGTGGCCAAACGGGTCAATGGCCCAGCCGCTCCGGGGACGCACACCTAGAACACGTGCACACACAAAGACAAAGATCCTCCCTATAGCCTGAACAGAATGTTGGATCGAGTGCTGTTAGCGAACAACTATGAAGGCCCGCCGCATGTGTACACCCTTACGTGCACAGGCACGTAAAGACACCTTAGCGCTCTGAATAATAATCATCATTTATCAAGCAAAGCCTTGCCGAGTCATTAACAATGACCCCGGCACAATCCGCCAATCCCGGTGTTGGATTACGGGCGTGTGCCACCGCGACCTCTCCATCGTTCTTTGCCGCCAAACTCTCGGCTTCGTGCCTGCCGCATGTCTCGCGTGTCGTACAAGTTACACGTCATCCCGGCTCGACCTCCAACCCCAACGCCACGCAGGCTGAGCCCACGTCGGTCAATGTTGCTGCTGGCGCTGGGCGAATCCCCGGGGAGACCGGTCCCCTCCGGCAACGGCGCTCACGGCTCCCCCCCCACCGCCACTCACCCAGCGTCTTGTGCAGCCACTGGTGACCCTCGATCATCTGGTCAATGATGGCGAAGTAGTGAGTGTTGGCTTCATCCGTCATCACCCACCCGCCCGTCACGAACTCGAGCTGGCCGCGCTCCACCAACCTGCGAGGGGCGCGAGGCGCTCGGTGTTTTATCAATTTCAGCAACGGGCGATTAATTCGATTATATTAACGTCAGACGCGCGCCTCGGTCCTGCCCCCGAGCAGTGTTGCTCCTCCGGTGCCGCGGCGCCCGCGGCGGAATACTAAGCAGCGCAACGCACGTCGCCGGCGGTTTATGAGCGGAGGAGGGGGCGTGCCCGCGCTAATCACTCTTGAGGCTCGCTCACACTCATCAAACACACTTAGCGCACACTTGTTACGGCACTTGTGAGGACGGCTCTCCGAGTGCGCATTCAATTCCCACCGTTGTGACGAGCGTTTTCAGCTGCCAATTATGCAAGCGGTGGCTGGCTGTGCCCTGTGCCATCGCAACCCCTCCTCCTCCCTCCTCCTCGTGTCCCGCGCCGCGTCGCTTCACTCCGGGCTCATTAATGCCGGATGGGTCCACGGAGACGCCACCTCTCATTTTCAGCCGTGCTCGTCTCCCGAGGGGCACGAGAGCTCTCGTTTCCGAGTCATTTTGTCGCGGGGTAATTTTCACGTTCGGCAAATTTCGTGCAGCGGCGCGATTGTGTCGTTTGGTTTTTTTGTCTCCTTCAAGCGATCACCGCCGACACGCTTATTTTCACATCCCCGTTTAAATTGAGGCGACAGATTTGTGAGCGAGCGTCATCGCTCTTGCGATTAGGGTTTATGCAACCGTGTGCACTATCGATGCGGTTCACAAGATTGTTGTGTAAACGCTGCCCAGCTGATTGAACACGCCTGTTGGTATTTACCAACAGTCACTTACCTGTCCTGCATTGGGAAGTGAAAAATAAACAACAATTACACACCTCGTGGCTACAGTTGTCGCATTGATTTGTTTCTTCACAGATGGAACAACGGACATACGGACGGATTAAAAAGAAAAGCTTACAGACAGAGACGGGCAGACTGACTTACAAACAGCTTACGAACGGACTGATGATAAGACAGATAAACCAGATAGACACACTCGCACACGGGTGGGATGAAGAACAGAGGGACAGGCAGGTGTATGCACACACGGCGAGCGAGGGATGCCCGCGGTACCCGGAGCTCACCTGCGGACACTGTGCCTCCGCTGCGAGTCGGCAGCGTCCCACCACTTGGCAAAGAAGGAGACCTCGGCCCAGACAAAGGAGCGGCGCCGGTCCTCCAACAGCTTGGTCACCATGTGGTTGAGGATGTGCTGCGTCTGGTCCACGTAGTACTTGTCGAAGGTCTTGAGCCAACCTGCACAGACAACGCCACGAGGCCGCTCGGCCTTCTCGTCGCCTCGCTCTAACCCCCACCCCGCCGGGGCCTGCTCGCAACACCCCCGGTCGGGCTCCACTCGGCGGGCGGTCGCTCCTTTTCCTCTGCTGACTCTACTGCCCGGGACTCCCTGCCTGCGCTCACCTTCAGTTATTCGAGTCGAGGATCTGTGTAACACGCGCGTGTCTTTATGTCCGCGTGCGCGGGCTCACTCCCGACTCCCGACCTCTGACCTGGATCGTTGTGGGAGTGCGGCACGACGATGATCTGCAGGGGCCGCTGCTCCCAGGCGCCGACATCGTAGGTGATGTCGAAGCCCTGCCTCCACACGCCCCCGTCGGGGTTATCGAACGGCAGGAGCCTGTAAACATCCAGCATCTGTCGGGGAGCACAGGGGAGCGGGCGGGATGCGAGCGGGGGATTTAATTCGGACAGGAAGAGCGGCGCGATCTTAAACAACACGCTGCGGAAACCCGGGGCAGGGAGGCTGAAGGATGGGCTGCGGAGAGCCAGGGCCGGGCCAGGATGGGTGGCCCTGTCGGATCACCGATTGACAGCGAGACAATTTCTGACCCTGCCGGGGAAAGGAAGAGCTGATTTTTGTTCTGCTTTGCAAATTCGTTGGCGGGGATTTTAAGCGCCGTCGATAGGGCACAGGCGGGCGTGCAGCTCGCAGCACCGCGTCCCATTATCGGAGACGTTAGTCAGAGCATCGAGCGCATTCTCCCTGACAGACATGGTTCTATAACGAGCCGCTTTACAGGCGATCGCAAATCATTTTAAACGCCGCGCCTGACGCGGCTCGGCACGCCCCCTGCCGGTCGTCCGCTCCGCGGCCAATCTCCGCCTCGCGAGCTCCGTACTACCCAGCCGAGAGAAAACATCAATTTCGGGGAAGTGTTTTTGTGCAGTCGGGCAGAACCGCATTTAGACCATCGGAGTCTCTGCGCGTAAACCACCTCCCCGAGGGTGAGGATGTAATGTTTTCTCTCCGTGGCCGCTAAAGGCACCGAGCCAAACTGATCTGGAATTGCTCGGCGCCCTCGTGCCGGTAATTGGCTCCTCTTTCGAATTACTTTTTTTTTATCACAATTATTTCGCGATCAGCGCCACCATTGGAGCGACGCCGTCGTGCGGCGAGGACGTTTCACGACGCCGCGGACCATCGAGCCGCTCGACACCGCCGCGTGTCGATGATCGACCCCGGAAGACGACTTCCCCAGACGACTCCCAGCAGTCACTTCCCATAGCCCCTTAAATATGATTGCAATTCGAGTAATGTGCGCTGCAAGTCATCACGCGAAACCCTGACCTCCCCATGACCCTCGTGACCTCGCGTTACCATTGCTTCGCTGTGCACCATGGCCCGGTTATCGTGGGCGGTGGCAACAGCCATAACACCATTCATCTGTCATTATTCCACCACTGTGTAAGAAAAAAAACTCTACTCATACATCAATAACGCTGTGGCCTTGACTATAAAGGGTATATAATAGGTAACGTTTCAGGCAAAAAGGTTATAATAGGCGATGCTGCAGGCGAGACAGTGTTTCTACCTCTCTGGCTCCTCTGTACACTGTCGCTTGTCAACGCCACACCGGGAAGCATGCCCTGCACACACTGTTGGTCGTACGGTTGGCTAGGTATGGTGCAAAAGAAGTTAAACATACATACATACTTAAAGTCAAACGTTATGATATTTTAGTCCTCAGAGCTGGACCAAGCGGCACAGTGTTCTGAGTGGATTCTTGGTGCAGGTGTTGCTGATTAGGCGGAGGATCATCCACCCGCTACACTGGAGAGCCCAGTTCAGTCACTGGTGGCTGCAACCGAGGTTCACACCCACAGTCTCAGCAAGCCCATCATGATAATTATTGTTTATTTACCCAGGAAAGGGCCCAAAAACCTACTTTTCCGGAGGGTTCTGCTCCATTGGGATGTTTGGGAAATTTCCGGTTGCATTGTGTGCCGTTCTTTAGCGATGGGAGGAAACTGGCAAACCTGGAGGAAACCCATGGGCCCTGGTGCATTTCTACTGCCTGCACACTCGCTAGCCACGCCACTGTTTCAGTGTCCACCTTTGTTTTTCATCGCGCCATTACTTGGAACACCCTTTTTTTTTAGTTGTCCTTCCCCCGCAGCTCCGATTAAAGACGGTAGACATACATACCCTGAAACAAACAAGGAAAAAGACAAGTGTCCATCTTTGACTGCCCGAGCGTTCGTTTGCCACTCGAAATCTCACTTTGGGCAGGGGCAGCCTGGCCGGCGATCGCCTATCAACGGCGCGCGCCTCAAGCGAGTCGGGGGCGGAGGGGGGCGACGGCTGACCTGCACGTCCCGCCCCGTCGTCTGCGAGGCCTCGGAGGAAAATCTGCAGTCGCCGTCGGCAACGGAGACGGAGGCCGGGAAGGGGAAGGCCCAAGAGGGCAGCAGCCACGTGCCATTGGGGAGCCTCGCGGGGCCCGGCCAAGGGGCCGGGGGGGGGCTCGGGGCCGGGCGGCCCACGTCCAGCTCGAGCACGGAGTGGCGCAGGTTGCTGATGATGTGGTGGTTCTCCTCCAGCAGCTCCTCCAGCTGCTCCATCTTGCTGTGCAGCACCGACAGCTGTCCCTGTGGGCCGGCGAGAGGCGGTCGGTCGGCAGAATCGCGAGGCCCCGCTTCACCGTGCCACAACTGGCTTTTCTCCGAACGCGCTTTTAGCGCCTATTAGACCGACAGACTGCCGTGTTACTGCGTTAGTGTGCGAGTTGCTGCTCACGATCGGCAGGGCGGCATGACTCCCATCATGCGTTGCATGCATATCATGTGATCACCACATTGCACGTACAATGCTCTCAGCCTTGACCAGACCACCAGTGTAAGAGCTAAATGTGTGGCGCTATAGTAGATTGTTTGTTGCCAGCCTACGTAGATTTCCCTACTGAGGTGCCTTTCCTCATCATTGACAGAAAGTGTTCGATATGAGTTATTAAAGTGAGTGTTGTTATGTTGGTATGTGTTACTCGTTGGTGTCGAATCTTTATGCTGGTGTTGAGTGTTGTTGCGTCGGTGTGGAGTGTTGTTGTGGTGGTGTTTGACCGCATTGGCAGCAGTTGTTACAGACGAGCCCCTCACCGACCGTGCTGCCGGGAGAAATAAGTTGCCAAATTAAGCGTCGCAAGCGAAGAAGGAGGTGGCAGGCGATTCGCGGCGTGCCGTGGCGAGGCCCCCACCTCCCCACCTCGTCCACGCGCCTAAGCGAGCGCTTAATGCATCACGGGCGACCTTTGACACTCACCGGCCAATTACAGGGGGGCCACAATTACCCCACCAGCCCAATCACCAGCCACAGGCGACGCACGCCTGCTGCAGGGGCAGCCACATTATCGGCCCGCGTGCCCCCCACCCCACTACCCGCTCCTACAGCGTTTACTTACCGCTGGGATTACACCCACGGCAAGATCAGAGTACTCCCCACTCCCCCACTGCCACCCCGGGCCCGACTGGAGAGCGCGTCTTGAGCTCACGTTGTTGGGCAGCGACTTCACCTCCTCGTGAAGCTGAACCACGGCTGACGCGTGGCGCCGGGTGGTAACGTAACGCGCGGCAAACATCCATCTCAACGTGTGAACGATCGGAGCGGGCTCGTCGATGACGCGTCACCAAAACAAGGAGGCAACGCACAACGATTAAAGCCACGACCCCAATTATGCCACGCGCAAACAAAAGCGGAGACCTGGGATATCGGGCGCTGCTGCTGTTTGTTCATAGGAAATTGTCAATTGTGGGGTTTTTAGCGAGGCCCGTGTCACGCAAGGGCCCGCGATTGTGATGGACGACGTCGCAGGACGTGTGAAGCCAGATAACGAGCAGATGGTGGGCACATTTGGTAAACTCTCCGCATAAATCACCGGCCATTAGCAGTAATCAGTTTAAACTCAAGCTGCCAAGTGCCTGCAAATTGGCCGCATTGCGAGGCCACCAACACCCAAGATTCCATCCCCTCTGTCGACCGCACGGCTGGGCCAGCACCTCTCCACACCGTGTGCGTCGAGGCAGTCACCACGCCGATCAGTGCGACTTGGTGAAGGAGGAGAGTACAAGTGCAGCGGCATCGACTTACAACGATGGATTTATCTGCAGGCTCAAGCCTGCTTAGCTGCAGAGATCATAGATGATAAAATTACTCGGAATGATAAGACATCATATTTATACACACGTAGAAATGGCAAATGAAATATCCCTAACATGCCACCAAACCAACACTCTATGAGATCACGTCTATAAAGTGGCAACTCCATGCCATGTCATGCAGCTCCACTCTGCCACGCTCCACCACTATTCAGCACACGTCATGCCACACCATGTCACTTCACCCCATGTCATAAACCTCGATGCCACTTCGCTGCACACCATGCGATACTTACAACTATGCCACCTATGTCACTGCACGCCACTGACTCTCGGCGTTACGCCACCCGATGTCACACCGTGCCAGGCAACCCCAATAAGCTCCATGCAACATAACTCCACGCCAAACCACATTACAGACAATGTCAACCCAGGCCCCTCTGTTCCACCCTACTCCGCTGACAGCCCGTGCCACTCCGCTGAGAGCCCGTGCCACTCCACTAACAGCCCACTGAGAGTCCTGCACAGAGGCTGCCCTGAGAGCCCTGAGAGCCCGTGCCACTCCACTCATCTGACAGTCCCTGCCACTTCACTCTGGTGAGAGCCCTGCCACTCATGACAGCCATACCACTCCACTACACTGAGAGTCCTTACCTCTAACAGCCCATGCCACGCCACTGAGAGCCGGTGCCACTCCACTACACTGAGAGCCCTTACCACTCCTCGGATAGCCCGTGCCACGCCACTGAGAGCCGGTGCCACTCCACTCAGAGCCTGTGCCACTCCACTGACAGCCCGTGCCACTCCACTCAGAGCCCGTGCCACTCCACTGACAACCCGTGCCACTCCACTCCACTGACAACCAGTGCCACTCCACTCCACTGACAGCCCGTGCCACTCCACTGACAACCCGTGCCACGCCACTCCACTGACAGCCCGTGCCATTCCACTGATAACCCGTGCCACTCCACTCAGAGCCCGTGCCACTCCACTCCACTGACAACCCGTGCCACTCCACTCCCACTGACAGCCCGTGCCACTCCACTCAGAGCCCATGCCACTCCACTGACAACCCGTGCCACTCCACTCCACTGACAACCCGTGCCACTCCACTCCACTGACAGCCCGTGCCACTCCACTGACAACCCATGCCACTCCACTCCATCGACAACCTGTGCCACTCCACTCCACTGACAGTCCGTGCCACTCCACTGACAACCCATGCCACTCCACTCCATCGACAGCCCGTGCCACTCCACTCCACTGACAGCCCGTGCCACTCCACTTAGAGCCCGTGCCACTCCACCCAGAGCCCGTGCCACTCCACCCAGAGCCCGTGCCACTCCACTGACAACCCGTGCCACTCCACTCCACTGACAGCCCGTGCCACTCCACCCAGAGCCCGTGCCACGCCGCACCGCGCCGCACCCTGGGCAGGTCGTCGCGGCGCGAGTCGTGGCGCCGCTGGTAGTCGAACTGCACGCGGTCGAGCATCACGTAGAGGGAGAAGACGGCCACGCAGAAGATGGCCGCGCCGCACACGGTCACCTGCTTGCGGGGCCGCATGGCCACCCAGGGGCCTCGGGCTCCCTCCCCGGGGGAGTGAGGTGGGAGCAAGGGGAGTGGGGGAGGAGAGTGAGGGGGGAGCAAGGGGGGTGAGGGAGGAGAGTGAGGGGGGAGCAAGGGGAGTGAGGGAGGAGAGTGAGAGGGGAGCAAGGGGGTGAGGGAGTGAGGGAGGTGGGAGCAAGGGGGGTGAGGGAGTGAGGGAGGTGGGAGCAAGGGGGGTGAGTGAGGGGGGAGTAAGGGGAACGGGACGGGAGTAAGAGGAGGGGCAGTGAGGTGGGAGTAGGGGGCAGCGATGGGAGTTGGTTGAGGGCAGGGGGGTTGAGAGGAAGTGAGAGGAGCAGGGAGGAGCGAGACTGAGAAGTTGGAGGAAAGAGAGAAATTAAGGTAGAATAGAGAAGAGGTGGGATTCGTCGATTCGAGGAAGAGGAGTGATCATAAGAGTTTGGAAGAATCGGCCAAAGAGGTGTTTTAATGGGATGACAGTCAGGAGGAATTCCGAGGACGATGAAGAGGAAGGCGGGGATGGAGGAAGAGGAGAAATCGGTATCGGCAGGAGGATGTTGGGAGAAGAGATGGATGCTGATCACAGACAAGCAGGATGACGAGGAGCGGTGACAGGAGACGACTTGTTAATGTTTAACAGGGGGCCGATGGGGTCAGACGATGATGGTCATGCTAAAACAGCAGGTGATTGTGCATATGACTGAACGGTAGTAGGTGGATGATGAGGATGATAGGGACGGGTGGATTATGATGGAGGAACAGCAGGTGGACGATGATGACTGCACGGTAGTATGTGAATGACGATTGGGACGGGTGAATGATGATCACGACAAAGACAGAGCAGCAGATGTGTGATGATGCTCGACGAGCAGGTGGATGATGATGATGACGACAGAGAGGGGTGAGTAACGAGATGATGATGATGCTGCTGCTGATGATGATGCTGCAGATCTGAGCAGCAGTAGCAGCAGCAAGGCGGAGGCGCCCGCTGCCCGCGCCTCTGCGTGAGCGGCGCGACGACTCTGGAGCCCGCGGGGTCTCGCTCAGCAGCTCGGGGGGCGCCTCGCCGCGCGTCCCCTCGGGGACCCCCTCGCCGGGGTCTCCATCACGCCCCCGGGGGTCACGGCGGCGGCGGCCTGGGGGGGGAGGGGGGTGGGCGGGGGCGATCGCCGCTCGCTCCAAGCGCTGCCGGCTCGAGGCTTCCGAATCCGGCAGCCGTCTTCCGGAAGAGGAAGTTCCCACTCGGCCGAGCCGAGTGAACGGGAGGCGGCGTCTTCCGGAAGATGAAAAAAACGCGCGAGTGCCCGGTGCGCGTGTGGGGGGGGGGGGGAGTCGCGCATGCGCAATGCGGGTGTAGGGGCATCGCCGTTTCTTGGGTTCCTGTGATCTTAGATGTGAAGCTTTCGTGACTGCAAGGATTCATACTCTTAGGTTGTTTCGGTAAAGTCACGTGGGTAAAAATAAAAGAAATAGAAATAATGTATTAATATTTTTTAAAATAAAATATAAATCTTTCTATTATTATTTCTATAATTTTTATTATTTATTTTTACCTACGTGACTTTACCGAAAAAACCTAAGAGTATGAATCCTTTGATCTTGATTTGAAGCTTTCGTGACTGCGGATTTTTTCTGCCTCCGTGACTTTAGCGAAGGAAGCAATGAGTTTGGGTTCCTTTGATCTTTCGGTTTTATTTTCTTGGGTTCCGTTGTTTCGAGGTTTCATCTTCCACACTCGAGGGTTTTTTTTGGGATTCGATCGCGTCAATAGAAATGTGTGGTTAAACCGGCACAACCCGACACAGCCAATTAGTCAGGCTTGTCAAGTAGACAAAACGTGCCAATTCGTCACTAGTCCAGCACACCGGTTGTGTGTTGGAGAGTCAAGCCACAACATTTACCATCTGAGTATCGTGACGTTTCGCCAGTAATTACAACCAGCTTCATCAGGCGACAGCCAGAGTTGTGGAGAAATCCTGTTTCTTTCCTTAAATAGAGTGATAGGTGTGATGGCGTCACTTGTGAGCCCTTCATTGATTGTTCGCTGTATTGGTTTGAGGGGCGGCTTCATTTCCACTTCGTGTGGCGTTCTTTTCCTAGGCTCGTGTTGTGTTTCAATGTCACACGCGTCTCTGTGTGTGTTGCGGTTTAATTAAAATAAAAAGGAATGTGGCCATTCGTTCCGACACCGAAGCCTCCTGAGGGATGAGTCTCAAGACTCCGAGGGCCCCCACCCCCGTCCAGTCGCCAGGGCCTGCAGGCGAAGCCCGCAGTGGGAGCTCGCCCATTCTCATTTGCTGCCCCAAGGGCCTGGAACGTCCTTCAAGGGCCTGGAACGTCCCTCCTGCAGCCCCCCGTGCTGCCGACTCCCTGCCGGAAGTCCAGGCCCAAGATCTTCGTCGTCTTTGCCTATGGCTCTCCTAGAGACTCACATGGAGACCCACATACTCACATAGAGACCCAGAGACTCACATAGAGACCCAGAGACTCACGCAGAGATCCACAGACTCACATAGAGACCCACAGACTCACATAGAGACCCAGAGACTCGCGCAGAGATCCACAGACTCACATAGAGACCCACATACTCACATAGAGACCCAAAGACTCGTGCAGAGATCCACAGACTCACATAGAGACCCACAGACTCACATAGAGACCTAGAGAATCGCGCAGATCCACAGACTCACATAGAGACCCACAGACTCACATAGAGACCCACAGACTCACATAGAGACCCAGAGACGCGCGCAGAGATCCACAGACTCACATAGAGACCCACAGACTCACACAGAGACCCACAGACTCACATGGAGACCCACAGACTCACATAGAGACCCACAGACTCACACAGAGATCCACAGACTCACACAGAGACCCACAGACTCACACAGAGACCCACAGACTCACACAGAGACCCACATACTTACACAGAGACCCACAGACTCACATAGAGACCCACAGACTCACACAGAGACCCACAGACTCAGACAGAGACCCACAGACTCGCACAGAGACCCACAGACTCACATAGAGATCCACAGACTCACATAGAGACCCACAGCCTCACATAGAGACCCACAGACTCACATAGAGACCACAGACTCACATAGAGACCCACAGACTCACAGAGACCCACAGACTCACATAGAGACCCACAGACTCACATAGAGACTCACAGCCTCACATAGAGACCCACAGACTCACATAGAGACCCACAGACTCGCGTCAAGACCCACAGACTCACATAGAGACCCACAGACTCACATAGAGACCCACAGACTCACATAGAGACCCACAGACTCACATAGAGACCCAGAGACTCGCGCAGAGATCCACAGACTCACATAGAGACCCACAGACTCACATAGAGACCCAGAGACTCACATAGAGACCCACAGCCTCACATAGAGACCCACAGCCTCGCACAGAGACCCACAGACTCACATAGAGACCCACAGACTCACATAGAGACCCACAGACTCACATAGAGACCCAGAGACTTGCGCAGAGATCCACAGACTCACATAGAGACCCACAGACTCACATAGAGACCCAGAGACTCACATAGAGACCCACAGCCTCACATAGAGACCCACAGACTCGAGCAGAGACCCACAGACTCACATAGAGACCCACAGACTCACATAGAGACCCAGAGGCTCGCGCAGAGATCCACAGACTCACATAGAGACCCACAGACTCATATAGAGACCCAGAGACTCACATAGAGACCCACAGCCTCACATAGAGACCCACAGACTCGAGCAGAGACCCACAGACTCACATAGAGACCCACAGACTCACATAGATTACTATAAATAACTGCCTGTTTATCAAGCAATGTGCCCTATTTGGACGTGGTATGAGTCAACATGGCAGTGTGATTGCAATGTCGCCACGAGGAACCCTGGACTCCTCATGACCCCGTGACCTCGCATTGCCTAGCCGGCCACAGCGGCTCGGCGATGGTGATCAGTGGCAACAGCCAATTCACCTGGCACACGATTCCATTGCTTTGTAAGAAACGGAAGAAAAAACACTCGACACATTCGTCAATAACACTGGCCTTAAATGAAAACATGTATGAGGCAACGTTTCGGGTAATGGTCCTTCACGGCACATGAATAGAGAGGAGGCAGTGTTATTGAATGTGTTGAGAGATTTGTGCTTGTGCACTACTGCCAACACAGCAGCAGCACCAAATACTTTGTACAAATATATAAAACTAGCCTTTTGTGTGTTTCAGTAAATCTGAAACTTGCAAGCGAAAAGCAGACTGCGACGTGATATTCATTGCATCAATTCGTGTGCAATTTGTAAGGCCGCAGTGACACAGACTTATTTAAATGTTATAATCCCTTGTTCATCATGACGTCCTTTTTTACTTCTATTTACGACGATAATGAGCCAAGAATGTATGTGTACTGCGTGTGACGTCACTCCACGTCGACCAACCTCATTAATAATCATCAACAGGTTTCGTCCTTTTTATTTTTATTTTGTTCATGTTAAGAACCAGGCTACAGTCTACATTATAAACTGTCAGTGCGCTCACTCAGTTTAATAACCATTGCTATAGTCTACATCATAGACTGCCAATACGCTCACTAGCTTAAAAACCAGGCTACAGTCTACATTATAGACTGCCAGTACACTCAACGACGATTTAGAACCAGGCGACAGCCTACATTAGTGTTTTTTATTTTTATTCACTTTATTTTCATAATGTTTCTATCTATGTGACTTTACTGAAAGAACCAAAGAAAATAGGTTACGTCATCCACATGGACCCCCCCCCCCCCCTCATTTATAATCCTGAGCAGATGACGTCACTCCGCATGGAGCACCCCCCCCTCATTAATAATCATGAGCGGGTGACGTCATTCCACATGGGGGGGACGAGGCGCCTCCTCCCCCCTCCTCGGCGTCAACTTACAACCCTCACGACAAAGGCAGAACCACCCTCACGTCACGCGATCTCCGTAGCGCTGTTGAGACATCGAAGTAAAAGGGACGTCGTGATGAACAAGGGATTAGAACCTTCACCTGGAATCAGTCTGTGTCACCGCGCCCTTACAAATTGCACACGCACTGATGCAATGAATATAACGTCGCGCGCTGCTTTTCGCTTGCAAGTTTCAGATTTACTGCAATACACCCGTCGTCCTTGAATGGGTAAAAGGCTAGTTACTACGATGATGAGCCAAGAATGTCTGTTTGTGTGTCCCGCGCGTGACGTCACTCCACATGCCGCACCCCCCGTCATGAATATTCATGAGCGGGTGGATTTTTACACTCACGAAGAAGAAGGTCGAGCGGAATTTTTATTCGCAAATTCGCTTTAAGTTTGACGTTTCCTCATTGCAAGTGAATCTAATAAATAATTATACGCAGCAACAAAGTGGATTTGGTGTCTTTATTTATTTCTTCAGCACTTGAGACAAAAGGTACGTCTAATTTATGCTTCTACATTATGGTAAAATAGACATTTCTCGGTGATTTTTCAGATATTGTATCGAATTCCTATTTATTTCAACCTCAGCGACCGAAAGAAGGGGAGAATAAAGTATCAGAGCAGTGAATTTGAACAAATTGAAGGTCAGTTATTTACAGTGCTGCAGTGACATGAAGTGAGGTGTTTTATGACGTAGTTTTGTGCAAGAATCACTGCCATTAATACAGTGCTACAGTGAAATGCCGTGAAGTGTTTGATGACATACTTTCATGCAAGATTGACTGCCATTACATTTACACAAGATACAATTATACTCTGCTCAATTTTTTCGTAAATATGACAGCTTCCGTCATAGGACGGGCAAAGAAGCGCGTGTCTCAACAGCGTCACGCTGTTGAGACACGCGCTTCGTGAGGGTTGTGAGTTGACGCCGAGGAGGGGGGAGGAGGCGCCTCGCCCCCCCCCCCCCACGTGGAGTGACGTCACCCGCTAATTATTATGAATGGGGGGGTGTCCATTTGGAAGACGTCACCTCTTAATGATTATGAATTAGGGGGTCTGTTCGATCTGGAGTGACGTCACCTGCTCATGATTATTAATGAGGGGGAGGATCTATGTGGAGGACGTCACCTGTTCATGATTAGTAATGAAGGGGGCTGGCCGACGTGGAGTGACGTCACGCGCGGGACACACAGACATCCTTGGCTCGTTATAGTCGTACATGCAGCAGCGCTTGCGAAGAAACCACTGGAGGTATTCACTTTTAAATCTGGATTGAAAACGAAATTCTTGAGAAGTGTTTTGCGTGTGTTTCGTGTTTGGTCTTCCCCCGCACTTCAGATTAGCACGGTTGGTGCCAAAGAAGTCCAGCATACATCTCATCACCCACCAGAGTAACGTGGAATTTACACCCCTTGCTACCACGCTCATTTGAGCAGGGAGACGTCAATACTCGCTCGCCATGTGCGCCTGCCCGCTGCTCACAATTCCTTTGGCAGGTTATTAACTAAAGGAGCCTCGCTACTCAGTGATTGCATTAAGAGTGTACCGTCATGCCCGCAGTAAATTAAATCTATTTAAATCCATCTCATCCGCGGATCATTTAACGAGCGCGGGCTTAATAGAGCAGCAGCTCCCGCCACCCATCCCGGCCGCGGCGTTGTCGTGGTCGTGATGGCCATTATTAATTTGCCGCCGCTGCAATTAGGCGGCCCAAGTCACACACAGGAGGGCTCTGCCGGGCCATTTCTGTCTCGCGTGTGATGGAGCCCCTTGGTGCTGGAGCGGAGGGTGACGGTCTCGAGGGGGTGGATCGATGGAGAGAAAGAGGATCACGAACACCGAGAGTCGCCACAACATCTGTGGGGAAAATCCGCCTCGAATTCATCTCGAAATCCGCCGTGATCAATCCACTGCTGGATGAAGGAAGACCTTCCGCCGAGCCGCCCCTCTTTGTATCGCCAGCTCCCGCACCGAGCGCCGGTGCGGATCCACTCTCGTCTCCGCGAGCCGACGTCCTCTCGGGCGCGTCTTCCCCCCTCCTTTGGCCGTCATTCCGGCATTGCTCTCGACCAGCCAGCCATCAACACTTTTAGCGACGCGTCCTATATCCCAGTCACCTTGCTCCGCTTCGTATACGAGGAGTCGCGAGTGTTCTCTCACCTACGTCGTCTTCTCCTCTCTGTGTGTGTCTACCGGTGAAACTCCACGCGACGCAGCTCGGCCATGCGCACTTGTGTGCACTCTTACACGCGTGACCCATCGCTCTCATCGCCCGTCTTCCCGATAGTTTCCCCGAGCACAACATATGCATGCACGTATTTAATCACCTAGGTGCCCTTTGCCTTCCAATGTTCATTTTAAATTCTCCAAAGACCTCCAGCCTGCTGCTCTGCAAGCCGTTATGTGGTGCCTATGCCCGTGGCTGCCTATAATCCAGCACTGCTGTGGAGGCTTGGTGGATCACCGCACTAACGTTGTGAAACTCCCTTCCCGTAGGCGTCGAGGAGGTGCATACCCTGGCTCGCCATGAGTCCAGCAAAAGTGTGGCCTAATCGCCATCTGTTTCCATCTGTACGGGGATCGAGCGTTTCCCCCTCACGCACGTGGGGTTTCTCCGGGTGCTCCGGTTTCCTCCCACATGAATAATAAACACAACCCATCATTAATTGCCTGAAAATATCCGAATACATTCCAAATGCACTACCCTCCTGAACAAGAGCCATACAACTCAGTGTGGCTCTCCTGGATGAAAAAAATAATTATTATATTTCTAAATAAGTAGAATCTGCTGTTCCTGTGTGCCTCTCTGCTGTCTCGCTCTGATCGCGGTCTCCCTCGTAACTCGTTCGCGTCGTAATGGAGAAACAGGCAGCGATAGTCCAAGATGTCGCGTCGCAGACCTTTATTGTCTTGAAATTTAGACATTTAAATCTGTGCTTAGCGATCATTGCCAAAAAAATAATCTTCATTTTTTTGCACACACGTACGCGATGAGGATGGGTTTACAATATAATACGTGTTCATAGTGATTAAGAATAATGCTGCCGCTGCTGCGATGGCGCCGCATTCCCAAGGTTAAAGACTAATTCATGTTAACCAGATCATCACGCTCCTTGAACGTGAAACAAGCCTCTGTAAAAAAATATATCCCTTTCATAGTTCTTAACAAGTCGGCCTCGTTTGTGAGGCCTCTAAAAACTGTCAAAGGATTTAAAACATAGCTCGTTCCACCATTGCTATCACTTTCATCGGCCGTGATCAAACCATGCACCGCTCTATCAATGCTCCTTCCCCGAGTCACTGCCATCGTACCCAACACCAACTTGCACACGAGTCGATCTCGTCGTTCCATCTCCACAGCAGAGGTCCTCTTTGGCGATCTCTCTCCTTTGGCTGTCACTCCACAGTTAGTCTCACTCACCGCCCCAATGTCCCGTTGATTGACGTATCGTGCCCAATCTCACCTTTAATCATTTCCATCATTGCATCTCACTCGAAATAAAAATGTACATCAATAAGGTGAATTGTGAAATGGTCCAACCCAACGTTAATATACACATCTATAATATGTAATATAATATTTCTCATTATGCAATACTATTAACATACAATATTATATTTGCAGTTTTACTTACCCATGTCCCCTATACAAAAGAAAATTGTAGTCTCAATGGACTCTCACCTGGTTCTACATTAAGTTGATAAATGAAGGGGCAAGCAGGAAACGTAATGGCATGAATGGCAATGAAACATAATGGCAAAAGCAGCAGCACAAGATTGGGACGCCTTGAGAAAATGATGCCATAAAGTCACGCGAGATCAGTATCGATCTCTCCGTGGGAGAGAGAGAGACACTCACTGCCCTGACAGCGGGTATAGCGGCACGCAGGGCCTCCTCACACGAACCACTCGGCTCATCAGCATGGCTAGGCCCGTATGGACTCTTGTGGCCAATTTTTCTCTCAAATTCAATAAACCCAAGGCTCCTGACAACCCAGCCTCACACGAGCATTTCACGATGCTTACTCACTTCCCTTTGTGTAAATTCCACATACATATGACGGGGATTTGTATTAAATCCACAGGACAGCCACGATTAGGATATGCGCATTTAGTCGACTCCAAGGAGATGGTTGATGATGAGGACGATGATGATGATGATAATGAAGGTTATTGCTCGAGTCACCGACGACTGGGATTTGAACGCACGATTTCACACTCGTGAGCCTGTGCCTTCACCGGATTCTCTACCAACAGGCTACTGGATCAGCGACTACCTATGTAGGCGGTACTACACGCGAGACGCCCTCTCGCATGCCTGTTGTGAATTGTAATTGGGCTTGAGACGCGGCAGCCGATACCTGAATTGGCTCTAGGAGTTGAGAGCGAATCGGCGCCTGCAGAGGGCAGTACAGCAAGATGGTTAGTCCGCGTCTTGGGAGCGTGCTAGCAACGCTTGAGTGTTTTGGCAGAACGCGTGGGGGTTTCTCCAGTCATTCCCATTCCTCACACACGAAAAATCACTGCAAGCGGACATTGTGCCAAACACCTTAATTCACGAAGACGCGGGTTTTCCTACAAGGACCCACTTTTCTGAGGGAGCCATTGTGGGCCCGAGGAGCAGTTTGAGGATGGGGGCGGGAGGGACTGAGATGTACACCCCGATCTGTTGCACGAGTTTCTCAATTAAATCTGCGTGAGTGAGGGGGAGATCATAACGTTAAGTGTGTTACACAACCAGCCACTGAGCCCCGGGGGCCACCTTGCTCGCAGTGAGGGGCCTGTAGCCAGTTGCATTAAAACAACGTAAGTGATTCTGTTTCGCGTAACTTAATTTGCGCTGATTTAAATCACTGAGTGCAAAGTTCTACTTAATGGATGGTGTTTTTCTTGTTGTTGTTGTTGTTCAACGGTCCTCAGAGACAGACGAGTGTCAAGCTGCCTAGGACACCGCCAGCGGCTTACGGCCCTAAAGCTCGAGATGCGGGGCGGGGGGGGCAAGCAAGTCTAGGGGGGCCTCTAATCCCGAGACTCAAGGGCGGGGGAGGGGGCAAGCTAGTCTAGGGGGGCCTCTAATCCCGCGACTCAAGGGGGGGGGGGTCAGCTTTGGTCGATTTTGACGCGGACACAAAAAAAAATGAAAACCGTTCACGATGCGGTTCGTGGCCACGCGGGCAATTGGCGGCTTCACTCGCCAAGTGCGATCGATCTCCATGGTCGGGAGGGCCCAGGGGTCAAACACCCAGGGCGGCTGACCGACACCCCCCGTTGGGGGGGCCGCTCCCCCCACGCTCCCCCCACGCTCCCCTCGCGCGAGTCGCAGAGCAGCGACCGAAGACGCGGGGAACAAAATAGCAGCGAGAGAGTGGGGAGCTGCTGCTGCTGCTGTTGTTGTTCTCTCTCTCCCTCTCGTGTGAAACATTCACATCTCTTTGGCTCTCGGAGGGAGTCTGTCGCCTCATTTAAGTTAAAGCCGCGGCAGCTCCGGGTGGATGTAACCCCCGCCCTGCCCGCCCTGCCCACCCTGGCCATAGCAGCCGATGGCACTTCAATTCCAGCGCCCCTTCCCCCGCTGAGAACCAAGCCCCTAACCCTTTAAACCATGATCCCAACTCTAACGCCTAACAGTGAATCTCACCCCGACATAAGCCCTAACCCTCACTATAACACCCAACCAGGATCCCAATTTAACTCCTTAAAATTACTCACCCGAACCCTGATCCCAACCCTATAACTCACACCTTAGCCCGAGCCCTACCTCTGACACCCAACCACAATCCCAAATCTAACCCTTAAATATGACCCCGGCTCCATCGCCAACTCGTAATTCGTCGTTTTTCTCTTCGTGAATTGCCGGTCGCGCCAAGAGGCGCGGAGATGTGTGGACGATGTAGAGAGGTGGACGGTGTAGAGGTGGATTGTGTAGAGGTGGATGGTGTAGAGGTGGATGATGTAGAGGTGGATGATGTAGAGGTGGATGGTGTAGAGGTGGATGGTGTAGAGGTGGATGGTGTAGAGGTGGACGATTTAGATGTGGATGATGTAGAGGTGGACGGTGTAGAGGTGGATGATGTAGAGGATTTGAAGGTGGATGATGTAGGGGCGGGATAAATGCGACGCCGTTATGTGTTTTTAATGAAGGCGCAGCTGTTCTGAGAGGCGCCTCGCACCCATCCCCGTGCCATGCCGTATGTTTAACACACACGTGTGTTAATGCATACACACACGTGTGTGTTAATACATACACACACACGCGTGTGTTAATACATACGCGCGTGTTAATACATACACACGCGCGTGTGTTAATACATACACACACGCGCGTGTGTTAATACATACACACACGCGCGTGTGTTAATACATACACACACACGCGTGTGTTAATACATACACACACGCGTGTGTTAATACATACACACACGCGCGCGTGTTAATACATACACACACGCGCGTGTGTTAATACATACACACACGCGTGTGTTAATACATACACACACGCGTGTGTTAATACATACACACACACGCGTGTGTTAATACATACACACACGTGTGTGTTAATACATACACACACACGCGCGTGTGAATACATACACACACGCGCGTGTGTTAATACATACACACGCGCGTGTGTTAATACATACACACACGCGCGTGTGTTAATACATACACACACGCGCGTGTGTTAATACATACACACACGCGCGTGTGTTAATACATACACACACACACGCGTGTTAATACATACACACACGCGTGTTAATACATACACACACGCGCGTGTGTTAATACATACACACACGCGCGTGTGTTAATACATACACACACGTGTGTTAATACATACACACACGCGTGTGTTAATACATACACACGCGCGCGTGTTAATACATACACACACGCGCGTGTGTTAATACATACACACACGCGTGTGTTAATACATACACACACGCGTGTGTTAATACATACACACACACGCGTGTGTTAATACATACACACACGTGTGTGTTAATACATACACACACACGCGCGTGTGAATACATACACACACGCGCGTGTGTTAATACATACACACGCGCGTGTGTTAATACATACACACACGCGCGTGTGTTAATACATACACACACGCGCGTGTGTTAATACATACACACACGCGCGTGTGTTAATACATACACACACACACGCGTGTTAATACATACACACACGCGTGTTAATACATACACACACACGCGCGTGTGTTAATACATACACACACACGTGTGTTAATACATACACACACGTGTGTTAATACATACACACACGCGTGTTAATACATACACACGCGCGTGTGTTAATACATACACACACGCGCGTGTGTTAATACATACACACACACGTGTGTTAATACATACACAAACATATTTGTCAACAATGACGACGATTCCCCTCTAGATGTAACAGACTGTTGGGGCAAGTGCTGTTAGCGAGCACCTATGAAGGTCGGCACGGCACACGAGGGGGTGGGTGGCCAGCACCACGCCCAGCCGCCTTTTGAGGCTGAGTCGACCTCAAGGAGGCTCAGGACTGGCTCAGATCATCGTCACTGGCGTTGGTGGCCGTGAACGGAAATGGAAATCAGGTCGCCGGGTTCGGCGCTCAGCGCGCTAACCATTGCGCCACCGCTCATCACTCACATACACTGTGACACACGCGCGGTGACACACGCGCAATGACACACACACTGTGACACACACACACACTGGGACACACACGCAGTGACACACACACGCAGTGACACACACACTGTGACACACACACACACTGGGACACACACGCAGTGACACACACACTGTGACACACACGCAGTGACACACACACACACGCAGTGACACACACACGCAGTGACACACACACACACACACTGTGACACACACGCTGTGACACACACGCTGTGACACACACGCACACGCAGTGACACACACACGCAGTGACACACACACTGTGGCACACACGCAGTGACACACACACGCTGTGACACACACGCAGTGACACACACACTGTGACACACGCGCAGTGACACACACACACTGTGGCACACACGCAGTGACACACACACGCAGTGACACACACACGCAGTGACACACACACTGTGGCACACACGCAGTGACACACACACGCAGTGACACACACACTGTGGCACACACGCAGTGACACACACGCACACGCGCGGGACACGGCGGGGTGGCTGTAGGGCGAGGGAGGCCGCCGCCCGGCTCTCGTCTGCGTCGCGCACTTAAGCAAATGCAATCTCGCCGAGGAAAAGGTCGACCCCACCGCTCTCTCCTCCTCCTCCCCCCTCTCCCTGTCTCTCCCCCCTCTCCCTGCCTCTCCCCCTCTTCTGCCTCTCCCCCCTCTCCCTGCCTCTCCCCCCTCTCCCTGTCTCTCCCCCCTCTCCCTGCCTCTCCCCCTCTTCTGCCTCTCCCCCCTCTCCCCCCTCTCCCCCCTCTCCCTGCCTCTCCGTTATCTCTCACGCGCTCTCCCTGTCCCCCTCATGCACGCTCTCTCCCCTTTATCTCTCGTATCTACATTGCTCTCGCTGTCTGGCTGTCTCCGTATCTCCGTGTCTCCATCTCTCCACCACTCTCCCTTCTTCCCGTTCAGCCTGCCTCACTCCCCGAATGTGCCACACTCCCTGCCTCAGCGCATCTCTCGTCCCATCTCCGTCGCTTGCACTCGCATCTCTGCACGTCCCGTCTCCTCTCGCCCACTGCCTGTCTCTCCCCTGCTCCATCTCTGCAGCACTCCCCCTCGCTCTCTTCCTCACTCCCCCTACCCCGTCCCACTCTCTCCGTCTCTCTCGCGTTTTCCGCCTCTCACCCCCTCTCTCCCTGTCTCTCCTTCTCGCTCTCTCCCTGTCTCTCTCGCTGTCTCTCTCCCTGTCTCTCCTTCTCGCTCTCGTGCTTTGCGCTCTGAGCTGCCACTTCATTCCTGCCGCTGTAATATATGTACGTATCAAGTATATAAGCTCCGTGTGTACGAGTGTGTATATGTGTGTGTATGTGTGTGTGTTTGTATGTGTGTGTGTATGTGTGTGTGTATGTGTGTGTGTATGTGTGTATGTGTGTGTATGTGTGTGTGTATGTGTGTATGTGTGTGTATGTGTGTGTATGTATGTGCGTGTGTGTGTATGTGTGTGTGTGTATGTGTGTGTATGTGTGTGGAGAGAGTGGAGAGTTTCCCATACCTGGGCAGTGTGCTTATGACCGGCTCCAGTCTATCAGCAGAGGTCTCACTCCGAATCAGTCGAGCGGCAATATCTTTTCATCGGTTGCGTAACGCTGTGTGGAAGCTACCTGGTCTGTCGCTCCGCACGAAGCTTCAGGTCTTCTCGGCCACGGTCATTCCCTCCCTTCTCTACGCTTGCGAGACGTGGACCCCCCTGGTGGAGCATCTTCGCCGGTTGGAAACATTTAGGCTGGCCTGCCTACGATCCATCCTGGGTTTAACCAGGCTGGATTGTGTGAGGAGCTCACAAATCCTTGAAAGATCTGGGCAAAGTCCCATCAGTGAGCTCCTCCGGCAGGCAAGGCTGCGTTGGCTGGGTCATGTAGCCCGCATGCCCAGCCACCGCATGCCTAAACAGCTTTTGTTCGGCCGGATCGAGGGGGCTAGACGGGCGCGGCACGGGCTGGAGAAGAGATGGAGTGATGTGGTACAGGAGGACGTGGAGCTGAGTGGACTTGCCGATGACTGGTACCAGCGGTGTCAAGATCGGCCTCAGTGGAGGAGGCTCGTGAAGGACGCTACTGGGCAGTTGGAGGCAGTCGCCCTCCAACAACAACGGAGGGCGGAGGAGCGACGCTCACAACAACGAGCGGAGCGCCGGGTGGCTAAAGCACAGCAAGTTGGCACAGTAGGGGGCACAGGTGGTGCATCAGCCAGTCATCTCGGTCATCTCGGTCAGTCGACCAGTGGCACCTGGGTCTGCCCCGTGACCTCCTGCCAGCGGGCTTTCGACACTTCACGTGGCCTCAAGGTGCACTTGGCCTGGCACAAGCATCGTGGTGACGTCACCGCCACTTAGTGGCGAATGGCGGTTGTTGTTGTTGTTGTTGTGTATGTGTGTGCGTGGGGGGAAAGGTCAGAGAGGAACATTTCTCATCGGCATCTGTGGCCACGAGGAAGAGACGGAAGCACCTCCACTCTGTCACCCTGCGCTCGTGAGCCAATGGGCCACGTTCCACGTTCCCACGACGGGGACAAGTATGTCCTTACCACGGCCAATGTTGCCCTTGCACCACATGACGGAGCCTCGTCAACCGGTGCTGATTTTACCGGCCACGGATGCATTGTGATTGTCGTGGTGGTGGTGATGGGGTTGGATTGACCTTGACTGGATTTTTGAATTGATGCTCTTCAATTACGCCGCAGATTTAACCCCTTGAGCTGACGCTCAGCCCAAACCCGAGCCCCTCCCCCTCTCCCTACCCACACCCCTCGTGGCGTGAGCGGTGGCGCAGTGGTTACCGCACTGCGTTGCCAACCCGGCCACACGAGTTCGATTTGCGGGCCTTCACCAACCCATACTGACCAGCGTGGTGAAGTATGATCAAGGAACCACCACGAGACCGGCGCGACGTTGGGATGCCTTCTTCCAGTCCTGGGTAGGTCCTGGAGGAACGTAGCTTAAATTCATTATGTTGGACCATAAAATACACGCGTCACCCTTGTGATGGAGGGACAGGCAGCGCCCCACGTGACCCTGGGTAATGACCCCCCGCCTGGTGGGGGGGTGCGGGCACTCGGCAGCCGCCGCGGGAGGGGGGAGGGGGTGGCCTCCACTTGGAAGTGGCTCTCCTGGCAGGGAGTGGCCAGCACTACCAGGTCATCTACCAGGGCGTCAAGTGAACTACCAAGTGAACTACCAAGTGAACTACCAGGTGAACTACCAAGTGAACTACCAAGTGAACTACCATGTGAACTACAAAGTGAACTACCAGGTGAACTACCAAGTGAACTACCAGGTGAGCTATACGTCGGATTGTCATTGACTGCGAGAGTATCTACGAGACCACCACATGAACTACCAAGTGAACTACCAGTTTATATGAGCCACGGCCGGTGGGCTACCAGGCGGATCAAGTGAACTACCGGATGACCTAACGAATGGACTGCCAAGTGAGCCATCAGGCCACCACGCGAATGACCACCGCGGTGTGAAAGTAATCACAGAGGAGATCGAAGCGGAGAGGCGAGGTCTCCAGGCTCCAGGAATCCCATCAGCGTCCCTCCTCCCCTCCCCCTGCCTCTGCTCTTGCACCTGCGGCGGAGAGGCGGTGATGGTCTAATTACATTGGCGAGCCTCTGCGCACTCACCTGCATCGCGGGCTTCTATACTCACCCACTCGGCCACTTCACTCACCCGTTCATACACCCAGTCACTCACTCGCTCGCTCATCCATTCACTCCCACACTGACCCATTCACACACACACACTTACGCACTCCTTCAGTCATTCATTCGCACACTTGTACGCTCGCTCATTCATTCACTAATGCACCCAGTCCTTCACTCAGCAACATGCACTGATCCACTTAGCCACCCACTCGTTTACTTAGACATTCGCTCATGTATTCTCACCCACTCATTCACTCAGCCACTCACTGACATCCGCACGCAATCACTGACACACTCGAAACGAAACATTTTTTTTAGACAAACTATTTTTATTTCTCTAGGTAAGGCCCTCTGAGCTATATCGCTCTTTTTCAGAATCGACCCGGCCACAAATGACAGCTCAACAAATTGGCTTATCACGTGGAAATGTGTAGCAGACAAATACTCGAAACGCATCATTCTAAATGTGGGGAGAAAACCCTGAAGGACTCAAAAATCCACGCGACCACGGCGAGATAGGTAACATGCAAACCCCAAATATACAGCAGCAGGCGTCAGGGTCGGGATTGAAGCCACGACCTCTTGCATACCGGGAGAGGTAGCTAACATCTTGCCACTTAGCCAGCCACTCACCCATCTACTCGCACACCCACCCACTCAGAGACACGGAGCCCCTGGGGAGCCTGCACAGGCTGTGGGGATACGAACTGTGATCGACCATCTTCGACGGCATCCACGGCGCTCGCGATGGTGGTGTGACCAGCACCACGACCGGCTGCCTTTGTCTTCTCAGTGTAGATGTGAACACGTTGCACCAGATACCTGTCTAAGGCCGAGTTCGCCGACGGGAGGTTCAGAACCGGTTCAGGTACCACTCACCACGAATGTTCGTCGTGGTTGGGAAACGAATCCAGGTCACCAAGTTCGAAGGGCAGTGCGCGCACCGCTGCGCCACCGCTCCCCAATAAGCCACTCACACTCACTCACCCCCCCCCCCCCACACACAGGATCAGATTCTTTAGTTATCGTGGAGGAATGCGATGAGGTATGAAGCTCTTTTTCACAGATGTTCAGTCAGCAAGTGACACACTCACCACCCACTCACACACACACTCACCACCCTCCCACACACACACTCACCACCCTCACACACACACACACACTCACCACCCTCCCACACACACTCACACTCACCACCCTCCCACACACTCACCACCCTCACACACACACTCACCACCCTCCCCCACACACACTCACCACCCTCCCACACACACACTCACCACCCTCACACACACTCACCACCCTCACACACACACACTCACTTTACAATCCCACTCACCTGGAGTTGGCCGGGGGGCTCAGGGTGAGGAACACCGAGCCGCCCCTCTCTCGCTGGGACCCTGGGGGGTCGGAGTCAGCGTCTCAGCGACGGCCCGTGGCTCGAGCGCAGCGATTGATGGCCTCAGATGCCGATGACGCGCGTGAAATGAAACTTGGGCAAAGGAGGAAAAGAAATATAAAAGCCACTCACCTGTTTTACGCAGCGCCCCTTCAAATAAACCACTCATGTGCGGAATAATCCCTCACCTGGTTTAAAAGCATGGGCTCACACCCACGTGCGCTTTAATTGGGTGGCTTAAGAACTTCCTCCAGCGGATAGGGGAGGGGGGGGGATGGGAGGGCGCTTAGAAATCTGCGCAGCTCCATCCTTAGTCCAGACCAGATATCGCACTGTCGGGTACCACCGAAGGTGCCATCACTTTAGCGACTCCGATTGTTTTTCTGCGGCCAATACCAGTGAATAATAGGACGCCCGTTGGGGGCGAGTGGCATTGTGGAGTGATTCACTCTCAGTGGCTGTGCACATGAATGGGCCCTGCGAACGTTTTGGTATCTCAGAACAGGCATCGGAACCATGGACGACCTGTGGGGACGTTCGAACGGACATCAGCGCTCAGCCATTACACGCTACACGCGCCCAATGATTGCTCAACACGACCGACGTGACGTTTCGAGTGCTGGTTCAATTAAACAAAATGTAATTGGTGTGTGGTCTTGAAAAAAATATAAACAATTGGCGACGTTTCGAGCAATGCTACTTCTGCACAGCACACAGAGAGGTAGTGCCTCGATAATGGTGCTCGTGCGTGTGTGCGATTTCACATTAAGAGCCGCTAATTTCAAGTTAAGATCTCTGTGGTATTTTTACTAATGATAAGACCTCTATTGTAACCTTTAAAGTTGGTTAATTTCTGCATATGTATTGGCATTTACCGATCATCAGGCGCGTGCAGCGTGTAACGACTATAAGTTGTGTTTAAACGGAGGAGATCGGGAGACGTAGAACTGTGCTGCGTGGAGTTTGTAGTGGACAGATGCAAACGCTGCTGCTCATCGCGGCCCGGACTCTGCAGCACTGGGTGGTGCACTGCTCACTGCAGTGCATCAAAATAGGTACCTGGTCCACCATGGCGGGGTTGGAATCGCGACGCTCGGTGGAGCCTGGGTAATGGTCGGAACTCGATGCATTCCCACATTGACAGTGTGTGTATGTGTGTGTGTCTGTGTGTGTCTGTGTGTGCAACTCGCCGCTGGTCTACACTAGCACACAGACACACCTACACAAATAAGGATCCCCGTATAGCCTTAACATACTGTTGGGGTAAGTGCTATTAGCGAGGACCTATGAAGGCCGGAACGGTACACGAGGGGGTGGATGGCCAGCACCACGCCCGACCGCCTTTGTCTCCCTAGTGGCGATGCTTATACACCAGGTACTCATTTTAGGCTGAGTCGACCTTGGGGAGAAGGCCCAGGACCGGTTCAGATAATCCTAACTGGTGTTGGCCGTGAGCGGGAATTTAACTCGGGTCTCCGGGTTCATAGCGCAGCGCGCTAACCACTACTCTACCGCTCCCCACATTCACATAGACACACAGACACATACACAGACATGCACACAGACACAAGGCACGCACCGAGACGAACACACACACGAAATGCATACAGACACACAGAAATGCATACAGACACATACACACACATAGACGAACACACAGACACATACACACACATAGACGAACACACAGACACAAACACGCACATAGACGAACACACAGACACAAACACGCACATAGACGGACACACAGACACATACACGCACATAGACGAACACACAGACACAAACACACACATAGACGGACACACAGACACATACACGCACATAGACGGACACACAGACACATACACGCACATAGACGGACACACAGACACATACACACACGTAGACGAACACACAGACACAAACACACACATAGACGGACACACAGACACATACACGCACATAGACGAACACACAGACACATACACACACATAGACGAACACACAGACACATACACACACATAGACGGACACACAGACACAACCACACGTATATACAGGCATACACTGAGGCGCAAGCACGTACATACGGAAGCGCACACACTCTATACATACACGCACACTGATGGACCCAGAGACCCCGATGAGTCGCGTCGTGCCGTGGGGGTCGAGGCAGTCTTCATCACAGCGCACATCGACACACAGCGCCGTCTCTCACAACACGCAACAGCACGCGCCATGCACGGCCACAGCACAAGGGAAAGATGCCCCGGGTAACCTTTACAGACCTGTGGGGCAAGTGCTGCAAGCGAGCACCTACGACGGTCGGCACGGCACACCAGGGGGGGGGGGGTTGGGTTTCCAACACGACGCCCGGCCGCCTTTGTCTCCCCAATGATGATGTTTACACACAGCAACCAGGTAATCCTTTAAGGCTGAGTCGACCTCAGGGAGGGCCACGACCGGTTCAAATATTCTACCACGAGCTGTTGGTCGTGAGCGGGGATCGAACACGGGTCGACTGTTCCGTGGGTCTGACAAACACTCCTCTATCGCTCCCCCACTCCGCACGCACACACAGGCACTCCACACACCCACACAGACACTCCACACGCACACACAGGCACTCCACACACCCACACAGACACTCCACACACACACACGGCACTCCACACACCCACACAGACACTCCACACACACACGGCACTCCACACCCACACACGGCACTCCACACACCCACACAGACACTCCACACACGGCACTCCACACCCACACACGGCACTCCACACACCCACACAGACACCCCACACCCACACAAACACTCCACACCCACACAGACACTCCACACGCACACAGACACTCCACACAAACACTCCACACCCACACAGACACTCCACACACTCCACACGCACACACGGCACGCACACACAGGCACTCCACACCCACACACGGCACGCACACAGACACTCCGCACGCACACGCACACACGCACACCCACACAGACACTCCACACCGGGCACTCCACACCCACACACGTCACTCCGCACGCACGCACACACACGGCACGCACACCCACACAGGCACTCCACACGCACACACGACACGCACACCCACACAGACACACCGCACGCACACACACACACGGCACGCACACCCACACAGACACACCGCACGCACACACACACACGGCACGCACACCCACACAGGCACTCCACACCCACGTGCGTCTGACAATAGCGTGCGGGGCGGGGGGTAGTTGTGATGGCTGTAGTTATAATGGGTGTCGTTATAATGCGGGCCAGTGTAGGCTAATGACGGCCGCGTGTCGTTACGAGTGTAATTATTGTGAGTGGATCTGTAATGACTCCGGCTGCCCCGCGTTTGACAGCTACACACGCACGTGCAGAGACACAAAGACACAGAGACAAAGATCCCCCGTGTAGCCTTAACATACTGTTGGGGCAAGTGCTGTTAGCGAGCACTTATTAAGGCTTGCACGGCCGCCTTTGTCTCCACACTGCTGATGTTGACACATCGCACCAGAGAGGGCCAGGACCGGTTCAAATATTCGCCACGAGCTGCTGGTCGTGAGAGGGAATCGAACTCGGGTCGCCGGGTCCGTAGCGCATGGTGCTAGCCACTACACTACCGCTCCCCGCCGGTACACACACGGTGACACGCGCACGCGGGACACCACTGGAACACAATGAGACACGCACAGATACACACAGGGGACACGTATGCAACATAAAAATCAGATGCAGACACACAGATTCAAAAACACTCACGTATTCATGCACGCACAGCCAGACAGATACATAAATACAGACACACACGCGTACACACACACACACTCTCTCGTTCTCCACTCGCTCACTCTCACCCACGCTCTCCCCCTATTTTCCTCCCCACGCTCCCCGACTCCCACTCCCTCTCCTCTCTCTCTCCCCCACCTTCCCCACTCTCTCTCTCTCTCCCGCCGCACATCTCTCCTCTCCCCGCTGTCTCCGTTCTCGCTCCATCCCCACTCTCCCCGCTTGCTTGCATCTCTCTCCATTGTCCGCTCTCCGCTCCCTCTCCCGCCTCCCTCTCTCCCCGCACCTCTCCTCTCTCGGCTCCCTCTCCCGCCTTCCTCTACCCCCGTGCATATTCCACGAATTGTTCTGCCCCCCCCCCTGCGCTCTCTCCGCGAGAGAATCGGGTCGGGTTACTCCTCTCGCGGAGTCGCGGTCTCGTGGAGTTTCCCCAGATCGCCTCCTCTCGAGCAGAGAGAACCCCGCTGCCTCCGTGACACACCCCGCCTCAGACAACCATTCCACCACCATGAAGCACCATCGTCTCTCTCTCTCTCTCTGTGTCCCCGTGTCTCTCTGCCTCTCGCCCTGTCTCTCTACCTCTCCTGATGTCCCTGTCTCACGCTGCCAATGCGTGTCCCTCTTCCCCAGTCTCTCTGTCTCCTATTGTCCCACTCCTCCCGACTGTCTCCTGGTCTCTGTCTCCCCAGCCGCGTCGCCCTCGCTCTTCTCGTCTCTCTGCCTCCGCCACTGTCTTCGCTCTCTCTCTCTCCGTCTCCTTGTACCCCGAACCTCACCTCCCGGTCTCTCTATCTCTGTCCCCATCTCTCTCTCTCTCTTCCTGTCCTCTTGTCTCCCTGTTGCTGTGTGTACCCCTCCCCTCCCTCTCATAGCCCCGTGAGTGGCGTTGGCCCCACGGCTCAGCCCGCTCTCCCCCCACCTCCCCGCGTCGTGGCCATCGCGACCGCCGCGCGTCTTCTCCGCTGTGAGCTCCCGTTCGCTGCGGCGACCTCCTCCTCCTCCTCGCTGAGACATCTTCTTCTTCGCGAGGGGGGGGGGGGGCGGGGGAGGAGGTCGCACGCTCGTAGCTCCACTCTGAATCATTAATCTCGGCGTTAATTAGCTCACGCGCGGCGGCTCTGGGTAAGTGTGCGGGATTGATGTCGCGGGTCCCGGCGTCATCCTGGAGGGCCGCGTCACCGCCACCGCACGAGACTCTCCGCGCGGTGAACGCGGCGCGACCCCCGCGGGCCCCCAGGAGCCCCCAGGAGCCCCCAGGAGCCCCCGGGAGCTCCCGGGAGCCCCCGGGAGCCCCCGGGAACCCCCAGGAGCTCCCGGGAGCCCCCGGGAGCCCCCGGGAACCCCCGAGAACCCCCGGCCGCCACGTCAACAACACAAACAGACGAAGCGCGCTGCCCCTGCAGGTCTTGGAGTTGGCGGCGGCGCCCTTGCACAGCTGCACATCAGCAGAGCCGCAAGCTCCCGTTCACCTAAATGTGTGCGTCCTCTGAGAGCGCGGGGACGAGTTACATTGGTCGGAGAGTGAAGCTGTGATCTGCTGACAGCTTGGATGAATCGTGGTCGCGTTTACAAATCAGCGAATAAGAGGCTGAATAGTTCAGATATTCATCACAGACGTTGGCCATGAGTGGCAATCGCACTCGGGTCAAAGGGTTCGTGGCGCAGTGCGCTCATCGCTGCGCCCCCTATCCCACGAGACACACACGTGAACACAGCGGACCGTAAAGCAACCCACTGCAATCTGTGCTCTTTCAATGGAGGAGGAATACAAACATTAGACGAACTCTCTTTCTCTCTCCTTGAAGCCCTCTTGACATTGCCATTTATCTCCTGAACATATTGCAGCCATACGCATGGATAGAATCCTCATTATCATCAATCCACTGCTGGATGAAGGCCTCCCCTAATCCGTCGCCAGCTGGAGCACAATTAGCCACCCCATTGACGCAACGCTCAGCGAGATGCGAGGGACCGGGAGTACACGGAATGTCCCTCGACCGCCCCCCCCATTCAAAGAGGGCGATAAAAGTGACGTGAGGAATTACGGAGCCATTCTCCTCGTCTCGCACGTGGATAAATTGTCCAGGGCCATAATCGGAAAAGCAATAACGGAATCACAAAGACGGCCTCACATTTACGTTACAGAGCCATTTGCAGGTACACATCACAGGCACAACACCCCACTCGCAATGTGCGCAGAGCTCCGTGCACGCGACCTTGTCTCGCTCGGTAGGGCCGCGCAGACACAGCGGGAATGTAATACACCACGCCACGTGGTCATTAACGTCCTCGTGGCGCAGAATATATCAGCAACGTAATGAATACGTTGACAATACCCCTCCTCCTCCTTCCCATATCTGTCTCTCCGCATACAACACAAACACAGTTTATTACCCGTGCTGTGCCCTCCTGGGAGTGATTCTGTTCAGCAGCATTGCTCTCATGCAAGCAAACCTCAAGACCGGTTTCGACATTCAGTAGCTCATCGGTATGTAGGGGGTGGGGGAGAATGGGGGGGGGGGTGAATATAAACGTATGGTCACCTGAACATACACGGAACGCATGACACACACACACACAGCGTCCGTTGCGTACAAAGCGACACGCTTACGGACACGGGCACACCGACTCGCACCCAGTCGACACCCAACACACACAACACTCGCCCGCGCACACGGACACCGCACATCTCACGAGCACATGGAACACGCACACACATAGCCAGCGCACACACACGGACACATCTGACGGGCACATAGAACACGTACACACATAGCCAGCGCACACACACGGACACGTCTCACGGGCACATGGAACACGCACACACATAGCCAGCGCACACACACGGACACATCTGACGGGCACATAGAACACGTACACACATAGCCAGCGCACACACACGGACACATCTCACGGGCACATGGAACACGCACACACATAGCCAGTGCACACACAAACATCCGCTGGTTCAGATGATTGTCACTGACGTTGGCCGTGAGCGGGAATCGAACTTGGGTGGCCGGGTTCGTAGCGAAGTGGTGGTGCTCGCTAACAGCACTTGCACCACCAGCCTATCAAACGCTAAACGGGGATCTTTGTCTTTGTTGTGTGTGTGTGTGTGAGAACATGGTGGTGATGGTGGTGGCGGCGTGTATGTGTATTGTGTGTAAGTGCACTATGCTATGTGTAAGAGTGCTTGTGTGTGGAGCGTGGTTAGGTGTGTGTGGGTGATGCAGTGCGCGCGCAAATGTATCGGGTGTGCGTGTATTGAGGTGTGTGAACGTGTGTGTGTGTTAAGATGTGTGTGTGACGCGCGTACATGAGCTGTGTGGTTGAGTATGTGAGGTGCAGGGGGTGTATGTTTGAGGTATGTGCGGTATGTGAGAGATATGTGAGAGTGTGCGTGCGAGAGTACGTGTGTGAGGGTGTATGAATGGGGAACGGTTGTTCAACGTATTCTTGGTTCTTGAATCCCTGCAGTCACGAAAGCTTTAAATCGGTTGTTCGACGGTTAGCGATTAGTTGATTTCTGCTCACAGACAACACCAGTGACGATTGTTTGAATAGGTATTGGGCCTCCCCTAGGTCGACTCAGCCTGAAATGAGTACATGGTGCGAAATGTAAAATTCGCCACTGGGGAGACAAAGGCGACCGGGCGTGGTGCTGGACACCCACCCCCTCGTGTGTGTCGTGCCGGCCTTCACAGGTGCTCGCTAACAGCACTTGCCCCAACAGTCTGCGAAGACTATACGGGGGATCTTATTTCCCCTTGACACGAGGTATGTGCGTGTGTGTGTGTGAGGTATGTGAGTGCGTGTAGGTGTGTGCGTGGGTGTGTAGAGCCCGGGGCGCCCCCCCACCCCCCACGTGTATCCCGGGTTGAGTCTCTGTGTCTCTCCGGGATCTTGGAGCCAAATCCTCGAGTTGCCGCCTCGTGCCGGCTCCACTCCCTTGTGATGATGGCTTTACCGCGGGAGGTTCACCTGCGTGTGTGAGTGAGTGTGTGTGTGAGTGTGTCAGTGCCTGTGTGAGTGCGTGTGTGCGTGTGTGTGAGTGCGTGTGTGAGTGTGTGTGTGCATGCGTGTGTGCGTGTGTGAGTGTGTGTGCGAGCGTGTGTGAGTGCGTGTGTGAGTGCGTGAGTGTGTGTGTATGCATGCGTGTGTGCGTGTGTGAGTGCGTGAGTGTGTGTGTGCGTGTGTGTGTGCGTGAGTGCGTGTGTGAGTGTGTGTGTGCGTGTCAGTGTGTGATTGTGTGTGTCAGTGCGTGTGAGTGCGTGTGTCAGTGCGTGTGCGTGCGTGTGTGCGTGAGTGCGTGTGTGAGTGCGTGTGTGAGTGTGTGTGTCAGTGCGTGTGAGTGCGTGTGTGAGTACGTGTGTCAGTGCGTGTGAGTGCGTGAGTGCGTGAGTGCGTGTGTGTGTGCGTGAGTGCGTGTGTGCGTGCGTGTGTGAGTGTGTGTGTCAGTGCGTGTGAGTGCGTGTATGTGTGCGTGCGTGTGTGAATGTGTGTCAATGCGTGTGAGTGCGTGTGTGAGTGTGCGTGAGTGCGTGTGTGAGTGCGTGTGTGTTTGCGTGTGTGAGTGCGTGTGTGTGTGCGTGCGTGTGTGAGTGTGCGTGTGTGTGCGCGTGTGTGAGTGGGTGTGTGTGTGTGAGTGCGTGTGTGAGTGTGTGAGTGCGTGTGTGTGAGTGCATGCGTGTGTGTGTGAGTGTGTGAGTGCGTGCGTGTGTGTGAGTGCGTGTGTGATTGTGTGTGTGAGTGCGTGTGTGAGTGTGTGAGTGCGTCTGTGATTGCGTGTGTGATTGTGTGTGTGAGTGCGTGTGTGAGTGCGTGTGTGTGAGTGCGTGTGTGAGTGCGTGCGTGTGTGAGTGCGTGTGTGAGTGAGTGCGTGTGAGTGTGTGAGTGCGTGTTCGCGTGTGTTCGTGCGGAGTGTGGCGCGCTGCGCTACAAACCCGGCAACCCGATTTCGATTCCCGCTCGACCGAGTCTCAAACGAGCACCTGGTGCGTTGTGCCAACATCGCCGCTAGGGATACAGAGGCGGCCGGCCGTGGTGCTGGCCACCCGCCCCCTTGTGTACCGTTCCGGCCTTCATAGGTACTCGCTAACAGCCCTTGCCCCTACAGTCTGTTAAGGCTATACGGGGGATCTTTGTCTTTGCGGAGTGTGCTGTGGGTTACAGTGTCTGTGTGTTGAGTCAGTCAACCCAGAGCATTTGGGTTGACTGTTCCGTGACCGTCTCCTGCCAACAGCGAGCCTTCCACACTTAGCGTGATAATATCAAAGTGCACCTAGCCTGGCACAGGCGCTATGGTGACTTAGTGGCGAATGGCGGCTGTCGCTGGGTGTGTGTGTGTGTAAATTGTCTGTTTGTGTATCTGTGTATGGTCTGCGTGTACGGCTGTGTCTATGATTGGCGTGTCTGTTGCTTTTAGGGAGATGCAGCGAGTGATCCTGTTGCTATGATGATGATGATGGTGACGCTGTTGCTATACAGGTGATGTTGGTTATGCTGTTGCTATGAGGGTGATGCTGGTGATACTGATGATGCTGTCGCTATGAAAGTGATTATGTTGCTATGAACGTGATGCTTGAGATGCTGTTGCTATGAGGGTGATGTTGGTGATGCTGATGATGCTGATGATGATGTTGCTATGGGAGCGATCCTGTTGCTATGAGCGTGATGCTTGAGATTATGTTGCTAGGAGGGTGATGCTGGTGATGCTGTTACTATGAGGATGATGATCGTGATGCTGTTACTATGTGGGTCCGTGTGGGAGGCAGCAATTCGAGTTGAGAGGAGGTTGCATTGGGTGTATCAATTGGCGTGTGTGTGTATCTGTGTGTGTAACTGGGTGTGTGTGTGTGTTTTGCTTCTACAGTCTGTTGAGGCTATACAGGAGATCTTTGTAATTGTCTTTGTCGTGCAGTGGTGAGCGCGCTGCGCTGCGAACCCGGCGACCCGAGTTCGATTACCGCTCACGGCCAACACCAGTGAAGAATATCTGAACCGGTGCTGGGCCTCCCTGAAGTAGATTCAGTCTCAAATAAGTGCCTGGTGCGATATGTAAACATCTTCACTCAGGAGACAAAGGCGGCCGGGCGTGGTGCAGGCCACCCAATCTCTCGTGTGCCTTGCCGGTACTTGCCCCAACAATTTTATAAGGCTATTCGGGGATCTTTGTCTTTGTGTGTGTCTCCGGCTTTGACGCGGCCACAATGACCGCGCGGATCAGAGCCCAGACGGTAAATCCGGGGCGTCACTCTGCATCCGCCTCGCCTTCCAGTGCCCTCGACCCCCTCTGTCTCCCCTGATTCACCTGACCCAACCCGTCCCACCTGTTCCACCTTCTCCCCCGCTCCCGTGTCCCCACCGCCTCACCTCTCCCCCTCTGCGTCTCACTCTGCCATCTGTGCCACCCTCTCCGTCTCGCCTGGTGAAGCTGTCCCCCATATGTTCTCCCGTCTCAGGTCTACCTGGTCCACCCTTCCCTCCCCCCCCATACTCCCTCTCCTCTACCCCACCTGTTCGCCTCCCTCCCCTATCTGTGCTTCACCGCCTGGGAGATTCCCCTATAATAATTCAACCATAAGAATACTTTCCAGGTCTCTGTGTGTTTCCTTCATTTAAGGCCACAGAGTTATTGACAAACGGTCACGGTGTTTTAGTTGCGTGTGGTTGTGCACCACTACCAACGCAGCAGCAGCAGCAGCACCACCAGATCATTCGCTTCGTCCTGGATATTCACCCCACACGCCCCGAACCTCCATCCCTAACCCCCCCCCCACCAGGCCCTCCAATCCCCCCTCTCCCCGCCCCCCGCCCCCTGTTCCCGCCCTCCAATCCCCCCTCTCCCCGCCCCCCGCCCCCTCTTCCCGCCCTCCAATCCCCCCTCCCCCCGAACCTGATTCGAAACGGCGGAGTCCAAGTTCCACTCGGGATGTAAAGAAGCAAGGCGAGTAGACGATTCGTGTCGCTATTATTATTACTATAGCACAGAGGACGTATTCACTGCATTGTGCTGGCGATCATCAGTGATGAGCGCGATCATTAGCGATGCCGCTCGGGGTGAATATTCACGACGACGACGATGATTCTGTCCATGCCGGCGTGGGTAGCTCTGAGGCTGGATCCCTGAGCCCGTGGTCACTCTCCCGACTGGAGCCGCGGGTTCGTTGATCCGCGCCGCTCCGGACGCCCCCCCCCCCCCCCGGCTTTATCCCGGGACGGGGTTTGCTTTATTTATTTATTTAGTTGAAATTGAGTTCTCGGAATTCACTGAGCGGAGGTTTCTTTTTTTCGAACGCGGAGGCGAGGCGAGAGTTCAGCTACAGAAATCAAATCTCGCGTTACGGGGATGGTGGGGGGGGAGAGGTGGGAGGGGAGAGGATGTATTGGGGGGAGGAGAGGGGGGGGGGCGAGACCCCATCCTGAGGACGAACCCCGCAGAGGAGTTCATTTCAAAGGGCCCGGAGTCCTCGGGGTCTCCACGCCTCGCCTCCACGAGTCCTCACGTCTCCCTGTGACTCCGCGTGTCTACACCCGTGTCGTCGCCTCCATCTGCGTCTCCGCGTCTATTCGTCTTATTTGTCCAGCTTCGGCCCCACAGCTCTTGGTCAGAAGCGACCTGGCCACAAGTGATCGCTCGGCCAAGTGGCTTGTCACGTGGACATTGAGAGCAGCCAACTACTCGAGACGCGTGATTCTAAATGAGGAGCGGCAGCCCGAGAAAAACCCACGCGACCACTGGGAGAGAGACACACAAACTCCAAACATACAGCAGGCGTCAACGTCGAGATCGAACCCACGACCTCCTGTATATCAGGCGAGATTGTTAACATCGCGCTCCCGTGCCACCTTACCGCCCAATATGTACACTTACGATCGCAATCATGTCATCATTATCCTTAACCCTGGTTGTGACCCTAACCACCCCCCCCCCCCGTGAGCCCTAACATCTGGACTGCTCCCCTCACCCCTGACCCTCACCCTCCCGTGCCTCTGCGCTCACGCTCACCTCTCCTGCTGCTGCTGCAGGGCGCCAGGGTCTCGGAGTTTCGTTTAAACTCTCACGCTCTCGTCGCTTTGACAGCGACAGCATGAATAAGCCACCGCGTGACTACAATCCAGGAGTAAATAAATAAACAGCAAAACAAATGCAGGAGTCAATAAACAATTCCACTCAACCAATCAATGCTCGGGTGTGTGTGGGGGGAGGGGGTCGTTAAAACTACCCCCCCCCCGAACCCCTCACTCTGGAGAATGGCGAAATGTGTGAGCGTGGGGGGCCCGATGTCCGACAGGGGGTCCTGCGGCTGTTTGACGGCTCTCTGATTGTGGGGGGCTGGTCCCCGCTAAGATGATGGGTGGTCGGGGTCATTTACACCAAATTCACAAATACACATCTATACACAAACTAGGTTGTTGGGGGGCGCCACAGCCTGCGGCACCCCCCAAAAACTACAGTAAATCCTTACGATCCACTCGCACAGAGTGCGGTGGGCCTTCATCCAGCAGTAGATTTAAGCACCAAAAAAACTCGAGTACTAATGTAATGGACAGAGCACGGCTCTCCCTCAGGGCAGCAGTAGAGAGCACGGGGGTCCCTCAGGGTAGCAGTGGACGGAGCACGGCTCTGCCTCACTCTCACTCACCCTTCTCCTCTGAGGTGCATGCGATTGTGTGAGTGTGAGTGAGCTGTGTGTATGAGTGAGCTGTGTGTATGAGTGCGTGTGAGTGAGTGAGCTGTGTGTATGAGTGAGTGAGCTGTGTGTATGAGTGCGTGTGAGTGAGTGAGCTGTGTGTATGAGTGAGCCGTGTGTATGAGTGAGTGTGAGTGAACTGTTTGTGAGTGAGTGAGTGTGAGTGAGTGTGAGTGAACTGTGTGTATGAGTGAGCTGTGTGTATGAGTGAGTGTGAGTGAGCTGTGTGTGTGAGTGAGCTGTGTGTGAGTGAGTGAGTGTGAGTGAGCCGTGTGTGAGTGAGTGTGAGTGAGCTGTGTGTGTGAGTGAGCTGTGTGTATGAGTGAGTGTGAGTGAGCTGTGTGTGTGAGTGAGCTGTGTGTGAGTGAGTGAGTGAGTGTGTGAGTGAGCTGTGTGAGTGAGCTGTGTGTATGAGTGAGCTGTGTGTATGAGTGAGCTGTGTGTATGAGTGAGTGTGAGTGAGCTGTGTGTGAGTGAGTGTGAGTGAGTGTGAGTGAGCTGTGTGTGTGAGTGAGCCGTGTGTGAGTGAGTGTGAGTGAGCTGTGTGTGAGTGAGTGAGTGTGAATGAGCTGTGTGTGAGTGTGAGTGAGCTGTGTGTGTGAGTGAGTGAGTGTGAGTGAGTTGTGTGTGAGTGAGTGAGTGTGAGTGAGCTGTGTGTGTGAGTGAGCCGTGTGTGAGTGAGTGAGTGTGAGTGAGCTGTGTGAGTGAGCCGTGTGTGAGTGAGTGTGAGTGAGCTGTGTGTGAGTGAGTGAGTGTGAGTGAGCTGTGTGTGAGTGAGTGAGTGTGAATGAGCTGTGTGTGAGTGTGAGTGAGCTGTGTGTGTGAGTGAGTGAGTGTGAGTGAGTTGTGTGTGAGTGAGTGAGTGTGAGTGAGCTGTGTGTGTGAGTGAGCCGTGTGTGAGTGAGTGAGTGAGTGAGCTGTGTGTGAGTGAGCCGTGTGTGTGTGAGTGAGTGTGAGTGAGCTGTGTGTGAGTGAGCCGTGTGTGTGTGAGTGAGTGTGAGTGAGCTGTGTGTGAGTGAGTGTGAGTGAGCTGTGTGTGTGAGTGGATCGACCGTCAGCTTGCCGTGGCTGCGTCTCCGGCGCTGTGGCCGTCGTCATGTTGCTGCTGCTCGGGCCTCCGAGGTGCGGGGCGCACCACAACACGAAGTGGGCAGCTCGCGGTCACGTGACGCACTTCAACCAATCCGGGGGCGTTAATCACAGTCTCAGAATGACAGAAGGACAGATCTGGGCTATTATATACACAAATACACATTCATACCCAAATACACATTCATACACATATACACATTCATACACATATACACATTTATACATGTATATATCCCCCGCTGTGATGTCACGCTGTATCTCTCTCTTTTCTCCCTCTTAACGCTCCCCTCTCTCCCCATTCACTCTCTCATCACTCCTTCACTCTTCACTCTTTCCCTGCTCCTCGCTCTTTACTCTCTCCACTCTCTCTCCCTCTCCACTCTCATCCCTCCTTCACTCTCTTCACTCTCCACTCTCTCTCTCTCTTACTCTCGCCCTCTTCACTCTCGCCCTCTTCACTAACCCCAACCCGATCCTCCAATCCCAACCCCCTAACCTCAATTAACCCCTCAGCCTGACCACGACCCCAGCTCGCGACCTAATTAATCTCATTAATTAGGCGAATGTGCGCGACCCTTAATGACTTCGTGCGCCCTGCGGTCAATTCTCTCCCCATTAATCGGGGCCCGTGGCCCTTAATTGGGGCAACTGCCTCCTAATGAATGAATCGCTCCTTTAATTAATCACGTTTAATTAATCACTAATTAATCGTTGCACGCCTCTGTGTGCACGCGCGTGCGAGTTCTTATGACTCGCCCCCCCCCATCAGCCCCTCCCCTCGCCGCCGCCCCCCCCCCCCGCCGATCAGCTCGCGGCATCGTCACCCCTCGACGTGCAGGGGGTGGGGGGTGGGGGGAGGGGTCGTAGAGGAGGGATGGGTGAGGAGGGGGGGGGTGAGGGATGGGGGGGGAGTAAGGGGCGAGAGGGAATGGGTGAGGAGGGGGGCTGAGGGGAGGGGCTGAGGGGAGGGGCTGAGGGGAGGGGCTGAGATTCTACATAAATCGCTGACGTCATCGTCTCTCCATCAGCAGCGATCGCCCCCCCCTCCTCCCCCGCCCCCGTTCCCCGCCGTATTTGTTGTTGTTGTCGTCGTTGTTGTTGTCGTTGTTGTATTTGGCTCCCGCTGTCTAGCCCCTCCCCCCGCTCTTTACCTCGTTAATTATTTACGAGGCTGTAATTAGGAGAGGCGTTTAAATCAGAATGAATGTGGAGCTCTCAGCGCCGCCGCGCCTAATGAGTTTACTCTGCGCCGATTGATGATCCCCCTCCCTGATCCCCCTTCTCCTCCCCGCACCGCGCAGGGCCCGCGTCCCCCATTAGGGGTATTTAGGGCTCTACGAGGGGAAGGGAAGGGGGTAATTGGGCGACTGTGGGAGACTAATCGGTGGGGGCAGAGTGGGGGAGCAGGAAGGGAGGTGTCCGGGAGATGGTGGCACCGCGTGGGGGCCTCTACAAATAGATTCACGCTCATCCGCTTGCTGATGCTGCCATTCGCAATTAGGTGGCGGCTCTTGGAGTCCGTGCGTGATGTGGCTAAAGCGCTTCACTCGCACCATCAGCATCGCCAGGAAGCCGGGGGAGGGGGGTCTCTACCACTGTTTTGCGAAAGCAGCAGTTGTTGTTGTCGTATGGTGTGGACACAACTCGAGTGCCGGGGGCCAGGTCAGTCGTGGGGGTGCCCCCCCCCAGCCCCCGCGGCCCCCGTCTCGTGGCCCGGGCTGTTATGGAAGCAAAGTTGGCCGCGGCTGACACACGAGGCGGCTCTGGGCGCCTGGCTCCATCGCCAACGTGGCAACGAGGAGACCTCGCGCCGACATCAATGGAACCGCGAGGCCCGGCGTGACGCGGCATCAGCCCCCCCCCCTCGTTATCCTGGAGGCTGGGGGGGGGGCGTGTGGGGTAGCCCCCAACTCCCCAACCCCCTCGCCCTCCTACCCCCCAACAAATCGATCTCCACCACCCCCACCTTTGACCAAATCACAGGAATGCGCTGGTCTCAGCACCAACTACGGCACAGGTGAGACGGCACAGGTGAGAGACCAGCTCTCCGCTCCAAAACACCCCGCGTGCCCATGTGGTGCCGCACGTGCGATGTTGGCCCAGTGGTGTTAGCGAGCACCTATTAGAGCCGGCACAAGGCGTCCCGCCAGACAGGAGGCCTGTTCTCTCCTGGCACGAGCCGCGCGATGACGATGATCATGGTGGTGGCGGTGTTGGGGATGATGAAGGCGTTGATGATGATGATAACAACCGTGATGCCTGCTGGTGGTGGACACGTCAACTCATCCTCAGTTATTTGTACATCTCCCCACCTCCTCCACTAACGCGGGGTCGGGGGCAGCAGGAGGGGAGGGGGCAGCAGGAGGGGGTGGGGGCAGCAGGAGGGGGTGGGGGCAGCAGGGGGGGAGGGGGCAGCAGGAGGGGGTGGGGCAGCAGGAGGGGTGGGGGGCAGCAGTAGGGAAGTTGGCAGTAGGAGGGGGTGGGGGTAGTAGGAGGAGGGGTGGGGGCAGCAGGAGGGGAGGGGGCAGCAGCAGGAGGAGGGGGTGGGGGCAGCAGGAGGAGGGGAGGGGGGTAGTAGGAGGAGGGGGTGGGGGCAGGAGGAGGGGAGGGGGCAGCAGCAGGAGGAGGGGAGGGGGGTAGTAGGAGGAGGGGTTGGGGGCAGGAGGAGGGGAGGGGGCAGCAGCAGGAGGAGGGGAGGGTGCTGTAACCCACGCGTGGGGCTGGCGGCTCGCTGTGTAATGAGCGCAGAACGGAGCCATAATTTCCCCTCTTATCGCGCTCGGAGCCCGAGACGCGAGCGCCGTGTAATGCGTTTGTGACTAATTAGGGGGCGCCTGCCCCCCCTCACGCGTAGATATATAAATGTGTGTGTGCGTGCATATGCCACGATACGCGCGTCTGATGTCAGCGAGCGGGCTCTGTTTTGCCGGAACGAGGAGAGGGAGGAGGAAGGGGCGGCGTGGCCGGACCCGCGCCCGGCCGCCCGCCTTTGCCTCCCTCCCCCAGTGCTGACGGTTTACACACAGCCAGCACCAGGTACTCGCTCTTAAGGCTGAGTTCACCTAGGGGAGGCCCGGGACCCAATCAGATATTCGATGTCGCCACTGATTGCTGGCGGCCGTGAGCGGGAATCGAACTCGGCTCTTTTTGCCGAGTTCGGAGCGAAGTTCGGCGCTCACAGCGAGCACCACCGCTCCTCCTGTACCATCTTTAGTGTACACACACCTACACACACACACCTACACACCTACACACACACACACACCTACACACCTACACACACACACCTACACACACACCTACACACACACCTACACACACACACCTACACACACACCTACACACACACCTACACACACCTACACACCTACACACACCTATACACACACACCTACACACACACACCTACACACACACACCTACACAAACACACACCTACACACCTACACACACACCTACACACACACCTACACACACCTACACACACACCGTGTACCCCCGTGGGGGGCTCTTCATCAGAGTTTGTTCTGTGCCGAACAAATTAGACGGGGCCCTGCCAGGCAGGTGGGGGGCCCAGGCAGCTGTGGTGGGGGTCTCTGAAATGAAGGGATCTCTGGGAGGGGGTCCTGATTTGATGATTTGATGGGTACCGGGGTAGAGGGTGAGGGGGGGCGCAATTGAGAGAGGTTAGAGGGAGGGGTGAGGGAGGCGCTCTCCACCAATCACAGCCGCGCGATCTCCCATTCAGATGCGAGACCACATCCGCGAGTGAGCTCATTCATACATCTCATTCCCATCCCTCTCATTCATACATCTCATTATCTATTTTATTCATGAATATAAATTCCTCTCATTCAACATCTAGTTCATTAATCACCTGCATCCCTCTGTCTCATTGCTCTCGCTTCATAATTCCCATTCATCTCTCTCATCCACCACCTTCGTTTCTCTTCCTCTTCCCTGCATCTATCCCCGCGGAGATTCGCATCTCCCCACGCTCTCCCCACGCTCTCCACACTCTCTCCCCACTCTCTCCCCACTCTCTCCCACTCTCTCCCCACGCTGTCCCTACGCACTCCCCACTCTCTCCCCACGCTCTCTCCACGCTCTCCCCACGCTCTCCCCACTCTCTCCCCACTCTCTCCCCACTCTCTCCCCACTCTCTCCCCACGCTGTCCCTACGCACTCCCCACTCTCTCCCCACTCTCTCCCCACGCTGTCCCTACGCACTCCTCACTCTCTCCCCACGCTCTCTCCACGCTCTCCCCACGCTCTCCCCACGCTGTCCCTACGCACTCCTCACTCTCTCCCCACTCTCTCCCCACTCTCTCCCCACGCTGTCCCTACGCACTCCCCACTCTCTCCCCACGCTCTCTCCACGCTCTCCCCACGCTCTCCCCACGCTCTCCCCACTATCTCCTCACGCTCTCCCCACGCTCTCCCCACGCTCTCCCCACTCTCTCCCCACGCTCTCCCAGGAAAGGGCGAGAGGAGAGCGGACTGAAGAGCTAAGGGGAGAGGTGGAGGAGAGGAGAGTGAAGGAGAGTGGAGAGAAGAGAGGTGGATTGAGGGCCGAGGAGTGGGGAGAGCGCAGAGGAGTCGAGAGGGGAATGAGATGTGAAAGGAGAGAGAGACAGGGGAGAGGAATGGAGAGTGGAGGGGGAAGGCGAGAGAGGGTATAGGCATAGGCAGTGGAGAGGGGAGAGAGAAAGGGATATGAGAGAGGCGAGAGGAGAGCGGAGAGGGGAGGGGATGAGAGTGGAGTGGGTGGGGGCTGTGGAGAGCTGGGAGGGGAGGGGGGTTAGAGATACGAGGTTCATCAGATGCGGCGGAGCGGCCCGTCACGGGAGCTGTGGGGGAGTGGAGGGGGGGCGTGTAGGTGCGTGCCGGCCTTCATTGTTGGTCTTCTACTCGTTAACAACACAGGACGTGCCCCAACAGTCTATTAAGGGCGACGCTGGGAATATTTTGTAATGGTATGTGTGCGTGGTAGAGTGTGTGTGCGGTGAGTATGCGGGTGTGTGTGTTGGATTGAGTGAGTGTGTGTGTGGTGGAGTGAGGGTGTGTGGTGAGTGTGTGGATGTGTGTAGTGGAGTGCGTGGTGGGGTGTGTGGGTGGGTGTAGTGAGTGTGTGTGGTGCATTGAGTGAGTGGGTGTGTGGTGGAGGAGTGAGAGTGGGTGTGTGTTGCTACGTGTCTCGCCGTGATGAATAATACTTCGCCACATTTATTATTCATGCTTTAATTTTAAATCCATTGAAGAAGCGAGGACGCTCGCGGTAGCGAGGCTCGCAGGGGTGGGAGACGCGGCGGGGTGATGTCGGAGCGGCTCCCGCTGGGAGACTCAATGAGCAGGGAGCCGCGGAGATTGGAGATGAGACGGGGCGCAACGCACATTGCTCACAGCTTCACGTGCACCGCACACGCACAGGCCACACACGCACCACGCATAAAATACACACGCGCCACGCATACACCAGGCACCCACCACACGTAAAATACACACACAGGTCACACACGTACCACACACGAGCCACACACGCACACACGCATCACACACGCACCACACATGCACACGCACCACACACACGCCCCACACACACGCACCACACACACACGCACCACACACGCACCACACACACGCACACACGCACGCACACACACAACACACATGCACCACACACGGACCACACACGCACACACACGCACCACACACGCACCACATACACATGCAACCACACACACATGCACACACACGCACCACACACGCACTACACACGCACCACACAGGCACACACATACGCACACACACGCACCACGCACGCACACACCCGTACCACACACACGCACTACACACGCACACACATGCACCACACACGCACCACACACGCACACACACGCACCACACACGCACACACACGCACCACACACGCACCACATACACACACCACACACGAGCCACACACGCACACACACGCACCACATACGCACACACACGCACCACACACGCACACACACGCACCACACACGCACACACCCGTACCACACACACGCACCAAACACGCACACACATGCACCAAACACGCACCACACACGCACCACACACGCACACACACGCACCACACATGCATCACACACACGCACCACACATGCACACGCACCACACACACGCCCCACACACACGCACCACACACACACGGACCACACACGCACCACACACACGCACACACGCGCACACGCAACACACACGCACCACACACGGACCACACACGCACACACGCGCACACGCACCACACACGCACCACACACACATGCAACCACACACACATGCACACACACGCACCACACACGCACACACACACGCACCACACACGCACCACACACGCGCACACACCACACACGCACCACACACGCACGCACACGCACCACACACGCACACACACGCACCACACACGCACACACACGCACCACACACGCACACACACACGCACCACACACGCACACACACGCACACGTACATTAGCTCGTAAACCCCACCCCCTCCCCGCGTCCTCCTCCCCCGCCCCTTCTCCAGGCTCCAATCAGAGGCCCCGCCCCGCGTGCTCCCCCCCCCCCCGGCACCCCCCCCCCCCTCGCCTTGCGCCCCCCCACGAACCCCGTAACGAGCGCGTTCGAGAATGCGCAATGAATGGAGGCGGAGGAAGGCGCGGGCGCGTTCATTACGAGCAGCGCCCAGACGACCCGGCGCGCGGGGGGAGGGGGGGTCGGGGGCGATAAGAAAGAGATGGAGAGGGGTCCAGAGGGGAGACGGGGGAGAGGGGAGAGCAGTGGGGACAGGAGATAGATTGGGTGGGAAGAGCGGAGACGGGAAGAAAAATGGGGGACGAGATGGGAGACGGGAGAAGAGAGACTCGAGATGAGGCCGGGAGACCGCGAAGGGAGCACTGCGAGGTGGAGCGATGGAGAGAGGAGAGATTGGGGTAGATGGGGGAGAAGATGGGATGGTATTCGTGGGGAACAGAGACAAGAAGAAGACGACGATAGAGAGGTGAGACGGGAAAGGAGCATGCGGAGAGAGGGGGGGGGAGAAGGGAGGGAGGCGACAGTTCTAGAGGAGAGCAGTGCGAGGAGGGAGACTGGAGGGGAGACGAGGGAGCGATTGAGAGAAGAGACCCAGGAGGGGATCTCGACCAATCATCATTACTCACAAGCTGTCAAAAAAGAGTACCACTTTGTTGTTCTATGGATAGACTGGCCGCTGTCATGGGAATGTGGAATTTTCACCGCTGGGTCAGGGCCAGGAGTGTTGATGCGACGTCGCCCCGCGTTCGTGCGAGCGGGGAGAGTCCACGCAGCTCGCGCGGTCACCACCTCACTCCTCGCTGTGCCGGCAGCAGCAGCTGATGATGATGAGCCAACTCATCGACACGAGGCATCGCACACACACCAGGCAGTTACACGGCATGGGCTCCAGCAAGCCTGAACCTGCTGATGAGACGCTGACTGTCCAAACCGGGCCAGGGGGGGTTTGATTGTGTTGAACCAATGCTACCCAAAGTACGCACGCCCAGAAGGCGGTGTGGCCGATACAAATGTACAGACATGTGACGGAGACATCGTCTGCTGGGCTGCTGCGTTACTTCTCAACACGGGGAGATCGAGAAGGGGGGGGGGGGGCTACAGCCCCGCCGCTCATCCCGCCTTGTGCGCGTGTGTCAGTGAGTGATGGGGCAATTATGGAGAGAGTGGAGAAGTTTCCATACCTGAGTAGTGTCCTTATGACCATCTCCGGTCTGGCAGCAGAGATCTCCGAATCAGTCGAGTGGCATTATATCCTTTCATCGGCTGCGTAACGCTGTGTGGAAGCTGTTTGCTCTATCTCTCCGTAAGAAGCTCCGTGTCTTCTCAGTCACAGTTATGCCCTCCCTGAAACGTTTAGGTTGGCCTGCCGAAGATCCATCTTAACCAGGCTGGATTGTGCGAGCTCACAGATTGTGCGAGCTCACAGGAAGATCTGGTGAGCTTCTCCAGCAGGCGAGGCTGCGTTGGCTGGGTCGTGTAGCCCGCATTCTCAGCCACGGCCTGCCCAAGAAGCTCATGTTTCGCCCCATAGAGGTGGTGCACGGGCTAGAGAAGAGATGGACTGATGTGGTACAGAAGGATATGGAACTGAGTGGACTTACCGATGACTGGTACCAGCGGTGTCAAGATCGGCCTCTGTGGAGGAGGCTCGTGAAGGACGCTACTGGGCAGTTGGAGGCAGTCGCCCTCCAACAACAACGGAGGGCGGAGGAGCGACGCTCACAACAACGAGCGGAGCGCCGGGTGGCTAAAGCACAGCAAGTTGGTACAGTAGGGGGCACAGGTGGTGCATCAGCCAGTCATCTCGGTCATCTCGGTCAGTCGACCCGTGGCACCTGGGTCTGCCCCGTGACCTCCTGCCAGCGGGCGTTCGACACTTCACGTGGCCTCAAGGTGCACTTGGCCTGGCACAAGCATCGTGGTGACGTCACCGCCACTTAGTGGCGAATGGCGGTTGTTGTTGTCAGTGTGAGTGTGTGTGCGTGTGTGTGTGTGTCAGTGTGTGTGTAAGTGTGAGTGTGTGTGTATCAGTGTGAGTGTGTGTGTCAGTGTGAGTGCGAGTGTGTCAGTGTGAGTGTGAGAGTGTCAGTGTGAGTGTGTGAGTCGTCAGGCCGTGCTGGTGTTGGTGGCGTTGATGGAGGAGAGGAGGTCCCTCGTGCGCCTGCTGAGAGACCACTCCAGTTCCCTCCCCCTGGGCAGGGGGGCAGCTGTGCCTCCCCTCCAACCCTCGCCCCATACCGCACCGCACACCTCACCACACACAGCTCACCTCACCACGCACAGCTCACCTCACTCCCATTACGCCGCATACCACACCACGCAGACCTCACCTACTTCGACATACCCCACACAGCACCCCCGACTCACCTGACCCCGCACACCAGTATACACACTCACATCGCGCACACCGCCACACACCCCAGCGCACACCCCGCACACACGCACGCAGTGTTCCGCCAGATGGCGGTCACTGCTTCCCGGCACGATCTCTGTCCTCTGCACCCCCCTCCCACCTCTTGTCCTGTCCCTCAGGGCCCCCTGCTCACCAGCCCCCCCCCCCCCACGGCCCCTTTCCCCATGGTTGTCAAGAGGTCAGTAATTTGTGTTGCTGCCCAAGAAGAAGTCACGTGTTCCGTGGCCGCTGTCGCTCGGAGACCAATTAACCCCGGGCTCGCGCTAATCACAACTCGGGACGGATAAACTCTCGTGTCACCCTCACGACATCGGCCCCGTTAACACCAACACACAGATGTGGCGACATGACTCAGGACGGAATATCTACTATATTCTCGAAACCATCACCCTCGCATCATCAACATCGCACCATCACCATCGCACCATCACCATCATCACCCTCGCATCATCAACATCGCACCATCACCATCGCACCATCAGCATCATCACCATCGCACCATCACCATCATCACCATCGCACAGCGACTACGATGCCTCGGAATCTCCAGGCGCTGCACGTCACCCCCCCCCCCCTCTCTCTCTCGCGTCAATGGTCATATCAAGAGGAGAAGACCCCTCCTTGAAACAAAACAAGTCTGAGGACGCAGTGAGGCTTCGCTGGGTTAGTAACGGGTTAATAATCCGTGAGAGTACACGTGAGGCGTTGGGGGCTTGAGGTGGCGGCACTCCCTCGAGGCCTGTGACTAAGCCGGGATCTCGAGTGGACGACCGTCTCGGCCCAGCCACGAATGACGGGGACCATCAACACCGCTGCCACCCACCCGAGTCGGTAGCGACATTCCAGCTCTGCCTTGAAAACTCGCCTCTCTCAAGTGGTCTTCACCCCCCTGGCCCTGTGTACCCCGCAGCTTCATTTGTTTTCTACTTTACATACACGTGGCGCATTGCGAGCTACCGATGAAATGCGACTTACAAATGTGCATTATTATTACTTAAATTGCTTTTGCATTTTATTTGTGGCAACCCGCTGTGCTGCCGAACAGAGGTTACGTGAAAGGCTCTCAGAAGTCATTCCGTGAAATCTTCTTCCGCGGGCCGTTCTGACTCACACGAAGGGGGCTGGAGGGGGGGTCGCACTGCTGTGCGAGATTTCCGAACGGATTCCTCCTCGTCTCGTGATGACGCAGGGGAGCGAGCATCATCAGGAGAGAGACACAGAGACAGAGAGGGGGGGCGAGGTGAGAGTGGGGGTGGTGCTAGCGGGTGACGCTGGCGAGGGGTGGAAGGAGTCGCCCCGTCGCTGCCCGAGAGGGCGCGCGGCTCCGGTGACGTCACTGAGCTGATGGGCGATGATTGGGCGCCCACTTCGTGAACCCGCCACGGTGGAAATTCCACATTCTGATGACAGGAACCAAACTAGCACAGGGCGACCTACAAAGTGGCTTTATCAACCCCGAGATATGTTGATGATGATTATAGAAATAATGAACTGTTGATGTTGTGTATGATTATGATGGCCTGCTGCTGCTGCTGATGATGATCATATTAATACTATTGATGGATGAATAATGCATTGAATGATGATGATTGACTGATGGTGATCATTATGCTGATTATGAATTCATGCCGATGAGCTGAGCCCACCATAAACTGGGATGTGAACTTATCATCCTCCAGTTCCCGGATCTCTGGGCACAGGACTCTGCAGCCCCATCATCATCATCATCAGCGCATTCGCTCCCAACATCATCATCATCATCAGCGCATTCGCTCCCAACATCATCATCATCAGCGCATTCGTTCCCAACATCATCATCATCATCAGCGCATTCGTTCCCAACATCATCATCATCATCAGCGCATTCGTTCCCAACATCATCATCAGCGCATTCGCTCCCAACATCATCATCATCAACGCGAGGGCTGCCCGGTCCAGACCTCCAAGGGCGGCACTCGCGCGCGTTGTAACGCGCGCCGTTCGTTTCGCAGTTTGTTTTCGTTGTTAATATTTAATCTGCATTAATTGCCTGCGTCGCCACTGCAATGTAAATGCAAATCGTACCGGTAATTACCGGCTAATTGCTTCTCTGTGCTGATGAACGGTTTTCATTGGGCTTCGTGCTGTAATTGACGACCGGGATGCACGTGTCCCTGGCTGGGCGGGGCCAGGGGCGCGAGGGGGCGGGGCTACCCGTCGAGGGGCGGGGCTCCACACCCGAGGCGGCTTCACGGTAATTTTCGCCGCCCGCCGTGATTGGCTCCCCGAGACGCGGCTACACGGTACGAGGCTCGTGATTGGGCCGCCCGGTGCACGGGTGGGACTGGGGTGCGCCCCCCCCCCCGCCGTAGCCCCGCCCACACCCCCCGTGACCCCGCCCCTCTATGGCCCCGCCCTCGCGGGGCACGCGAAGCTCGCGCGCCGGGAGCCGCCACTCACTCGGGCCCGGACGCGAACCCGGGAGGATCGCGGTCAGCAGCGCGGTCCGCCGACTCGTCTCCTATCGCCTGCCCCCCCCCCCCCCCCCCGGGGTTCAGTCGAGTCGCACGACTCCGTTGCAGAGGAGACCCCCCCCCTATTCGAGACCCCCCTATTCGGGACCCCACCGCTCCCCCCTGTCCCGCTCCACCCCTTGGCCGCTCCGTCTCTGCGCTCCTCGATTCGCGTTCCCTCCGTCTCTGCGCTCCTCCGTCCGTGGACTTCCCCGTCTCGGGGCTCCTCCGTCTGTGAGTTGCTCCATCCGTGAGCTCCTCCGTCCCCCCCCTCCTCCTCCTCCCCCTCCTCTTGCGTTCTCCTCGCGTCGCGATGGGAGCGCTGCCGCCGCTGCTGCTGGAGGTGATGGTGGTGATGGTGGCGCTGGTGATGGTGTTGGTGTCTCCGAGCTGCCCGTCTCCGCTGGAGGGAGGGGGCCACGAGGCGGCCCCGGCCGTGGCGGGAGGCCGCCACGCCGTCTACTGGAACAGCAGCAACCCGCGGTGAGGCTAAGCCCAGCCCCCCCCCCCAGCCGCCTCCCCCGTGCCGTGATGGAGGAAGGTGATGTTGCTGGTGATGTTGCTGGCGATGTGTGCTGATGGTTGTCGGGGGGATGGTGATGGGAGGCTGGTGAGGAGGTCTGATGATGATGATGGGGTATGTGGAAGAGGTGACGAAGCTTCATTGGAAGTGGTGGGTGTCAGAAGATGCGTTCATAAGTCGAGGGATTGTGATGGGGCATGGTGAGGAGGTGATGGTACTGTGATGGGTGGGAGATGATGGGGGGAGGGTGATGAGGAATGTAGAGGGATTGATGGGGCCTGGAATGGAGACGACGCCGGGCGAGGGTGTGGGGGGGTGAGGAGGTCTGGAGGGGCGGTGAAGGGGGTCGGTGGAGGACCCGGTCCCCAAGGGGACGCGTCTGCTGTTGTTCTTGCTGTTGTTCTTGCTGCTGCTGCTGGTGTTGTTGATGTTGTTGTTGCTGCTGTTGTTGTTGAGACGCCTGCGAGAGGCGCCGGCTTGGGTGGGGGACGAGAGGCGGGGGGTCGTGGGAAGCTGCGGGAGGCGATCGAGGAGTGTGATGGTGTGTGTGTGTGTGATTGTGTGTGTGTGGTGTGTGTGTGATTGTGTGTATGATGGGGTGTTTGTGTGTGTGATGGTGTGTGTGTGTGTGATGGTGTGTTTGTGTGTGTGATGGTGTGTTTGTGTGTGTGATGGTGTGTTTGTGTGTGTGATGGTGTGTTTGTGTGTATGATGGTGTGTGATGGTGTGATGGTGTGTGATGGTGTGTTTGTGTGTGAGATGGTGTGTGTGTTTGTATGATGGTGTGTGATGGTGTGTTTGTGTGTGTGATGGTGTGTATGTGATGGTGTGTGTGTGATTGTGTGTTTGTGAGTGTTTGTGTGTGTCATTGTGTGTGATTGTGTGTGTGGGGAGCGGTGGTGCAGCGGTTAGCGCGCTGCACTACGAACCCGGCGACCCGAGTTCTTCCCACTCACGGCCAACACCAGTGGCGATTATCTGAACCGGTCCTGGGCCTCATCTAGGTCGACTCGGCCTCAAATGAGTACTGGGTGCGATATGTAAACATCGCCACGAGGGAGACAAAGGCGGCCTTGCGTGGTTCTGGCCACCCACCCCCGTGTCGGCCTTCTTAGGTGCTCGTTAACAGCCCTTGCCCCAACAGTCTGGTAAGGCTTGACGGGGGATCTTTGTGCGCTGCTGCTGTGCATGCCTGCGTGCGTGCGAGTTGGTAAGTGTATGTGAACCTTTGTGCGTGAATAGGTATCCGTGAATGGTGTGTGAGTGTGTGTGTGAGTGCGTGTGTGTGTGAGTGCGTGCGAGAGTGGATGAGATGGGATGGTGTGGTGAGCGCGTTTGAATGAGTGTGCGTCTTTGTTCGCCAGTGTGTTTGTACAAGTGTGTGAATGTGTGCGAGTGATTGTGAATGGAAGTGATTGTGAGTGTGTGTATGAATGGGTGTGTCCGCATGAATGTCTGTGCATGTGATCGCAGGCGCGTGTCTGTGTGTGTGTTAGTGTGGGGTCCGCTGGCGGAGTGGGTAGCGCACTGCACTACGAACCCGGCCATCCGAGTTCAATTCCCACTCACGACCAACATCAGTGACAGCGAATAGCTGAACCGATCTTGTGCCCTCCCCTAGGTCGACTGTCTTAATGGAGTATCTGGTACAGTGTGCAAACATCAGCGCTGGGAAGACAAAGGCGGCTGAACATAGTATTTGCCGACGTGTCGTGCCTGCCTTAATAGGTGCTCGCTGACAGCATTTGCCCCGACAGTCTGCTCACGGCTCTCGGCTGGGTGGCGCTGTGTTGTCGGTGTGCAGGGCGACGCGGCGTGCCTACCGAGTGTGTGTCGGGGGGCCGCTGGCCCGGGGCCCACGGCCGCAGGGCCCCACGGGCCGCAGGGCCCCAGACGCCTCGCAGGGCCCAACCCCAACCACGCTCCGCCACCGCCGCCCGCGTTGCGTGTGTGTGTGTGAGATTGCGGGGAGCGGTGGCGCAGTGGTTAGCGCACTGCGCTACGAACCGGGCGAACCGAGTTCTATTCCCCGCTCACGGCCAGCAGCAGCACCAGTGAGGGCTGTCCGAGCCGCTCCTGGTGTCGTGTGGCAACATCAGCCAGGTGTGATCTTGACCACTCCGTCCTACCCACCCCCGCCGTGCTGGCCTTCGTAGGTGCTCGCTCACAGCGCTTGTCCCAACGGTCTATAAGTGTGCGATGACTATGGTTCATTGCCCGAAACGTTGTCTATTATATTGTTTCCTTTAAAGGCCACAATGTGATTGAAGAACGTTTTGAGGATTTGTTATAAAGCTATCGGGAAGACGGGTGTGTGGTGTGCGCCCGTGTGGGGGGTGCGCGCGTGTGGGGGGTGTGCGTGGGGTGTCGGTGCGTGTGTGAAAGTGTGTGTGTGGTGCCTACGGTTTGTGTGTGTGAGTCTTTGTGGTGTGCGTGTGTGACTATTTGCATCTACGTGCTTATCGTGTTGCATCATCGCTAGCCCTTTGCTCTTTACAATGTCTCCATCAACCCCGGGAACAATCGGCGTGTGCGGCCATGCGTGTAGCTGCACACGAGTACATTGTAGCTGTGCGTGTGTGAGAACACGCGTATCTACATGTGTATCCCTCGGTATGTACGTGTCTATATGTCTGTGGGTACACATACGTACACGTCTGTGTAGACACGCGTGTGGACCTGTGCAAGTACCCGCATGCCCCTACCTGTGCACACACCTGTGCGTGTACCGTGGCTGGGGGCACTGGATTCGCGAATTCCAGCGCGGTGAGGTCACTCTGCTTCCGCTCCTCGCCACCCTCGCCCCGGACCCCGCAGCCCCCCCCCCCCCGCGGGTTCGCGTCCGCGCGCGGCGGGCGATGTCCGTATCAGGCGCAATGAGGAAATCACCACCACAATCACCACCACCACAATCACCACCACCACAATCACCACCACCACAATCACCACCACCACAATCACCACCACCACAATCACCACCACCACAATCACCACCACCACAATCACCACCACCACAATCACCACCACCACAATCACCACAATCACCACCACCACTACCACAATCACCACCACAATCACCACCACAATCACCACCACCACAATTACCACCACAATCACCACCACCACAATTACCACCACAATCACCACCACCACTACCACAAGTACCACTACCACTACCACAAGTACCACTACCACTACCACAAGTACCACTACCACCACCACAATCACTACCACCACTGCCACAATCACTACCACCACCACAATCACCACCACCACAATCACCACCACCACAATCACCACCGCCACAATCACCACTGCCACAATCACCACTGCCACAATCACCACTACCGCAATCATCACTACCACAATCACCACCACCACAATCACCACCACCACAATCACCACCACCACAATCACCACCACCACAATCACCACCACCACAATCACCACCACCACAATCACCACCACCACAATCACCACCACCACAATCACCACAATCACCACCACCACTACCACAATCACCACCACAATCACCACCACCACAATTACCACCACAATCACCACCACCACTACCACAAGTACCACTACCACTACCACTACCACAAGTACCACTACCACAAGTACCACTACCACCACCACAATCACTACCACCACTGCCACAATCACTACCACCACCACAATCACCACCACCACAATCACCACCGCCACAATCACCACCGCCACAATCACCACTGCCACAATCACCACTGCCACAATCACCACTACCGCAATCATCACTACCACAATCATCACCACCACAATCACCACCCCCACTACCACAATTACCACCACCACTACCACAATTACCACTACCACAATCACAATCACCACCACAATCACCACAATCACCACCACCACAATCACCACCACCACCACAATCGCCACGACCACGACAACGTGCTGCCGTGTCGTGAGTGAGTGCGAGCGCGGTGATCGGAGTTCGATTCCCGCTCACGGCCAACACCACCACTGACGATTATTTGAACCTGTCCTGGGACCCTCCCCGAGGTCGACTCGGCCTCAAATCATTACCCCGCGTGGTGCGTAAACAGCGCTGGGGAGACAGCGGCGGTTGCCTGTGGTGCTGGCCACCCAGCCCCTCGTGTGCCCTTCCGGCCTTCATTGGTGCTCGCTTAGAGCACTTGCCCCAACAGTTTGTTCAAGGCTACACGGGGGGTCTTTGTTCTATGAGTGTGTGAGCCCTGCGAGTCGGGGCAGGGCTGATGGCGCCCACAGACAGGCGAGATTAGCTCGTGGTGGGGAGGAGACAGTGGTGATGGTGGTGGTGGTGTTAGTGACTGGGGTTCGGTAGTAATGGTAGTGGTGTTAGCTGATGGTGTTAGTGGCGAGGGATGTGTCGCGGTGATGATGGTGGTGATTATTGGTGATGGTGAAATGAGGTGGTTGTGGGATGGTGATGATGGTGTGGGGGTAGTGATGGGGGTGGTGGGGCCTCTGGAGATTTGAGGTTGAGGAGTCGGGGGAGAGGTCATGGAGGGGCGGGGGGCGGGGCTAGGGGGGCAGTGCGAGTGAGTGGATTTTGGGAAACGCGATATGAGAAGGCGATGATGGACGGGGGTGAGAGGGGTGGGAAAGGGGAGGTGTGTATGGGGGGGGGGGGGTAAAGTAGGGGGAGCGGTGGCGCAGCGGTTAGCACGCCGCACTACGAGCCACCCGAGTTCAATTCCCACTCACGACCAACAACCGTGAGCACATATTTGAACCGGTCCTGGGCCTCCCCTAGGTCTACTCAGCTTTAATTTAGTATCTGGTGCGATATGTCCATATCATCACCATTGGGGACACAAAGGCAGCCGGGCGTGGTGTTGGCCATCCACCCCCTCGTGTGCCTTCAAAGGTGCTCACGAACAGCACTTTGGGGCCATCCATTTAGTAGGTACGCATTGAGTGGGGAGAGGGGGGTTAGCCCACATGCGTATGCTTGCGTATGGGGCTCTACTGACAATGTACGCATAGGAAACGGGGGGGAGGGGTTGAAGCCTCGACAATAATGTGCCTACATTGGCATTAAAATGAGTTAGTCCGGCGGTGGACTGTCTGTTTGCTTAAACACGTTAATATTATTAATCCGTGATCGTTTCTGCGTGGATTAAATATCGGCCGTTCTATAGGATTCGGGGGGGGGGGGTGTAAAAAGTACGCGTGCGTACAGGGAGGGGGGAGGGGTCACGTTTTGATAGATTTTTGCGTACCTACTCAATGGATGCCTCTTTCCCCAACAGTCTGGTCAGCCTATAAGGGGAGTTTTTGTGGTTAATGTAACGGCTAGTGTAGCGGTTAGTGTAGTCGCTGGTGTAGCGGCTGGTGTAGTGGTGAGTGTAGTGGCTAGTGTAGTGGCTGTTGTCGTGGTTAGTGTAGTGGCTAGTGTAGCGGTTAGTGTAGTGGCTGGTGTAGCGGTTAGTGTAGTGGCTGGTGTAGCGGTTAGTGTAGTGGCTGGTGTAGCGGTTAGTGTAGTGGTGAGTGTAGTGGCTAGTGTAGTGTGGTTAGTGTAGTGGCTAGTGTAGCGGCTAGTGTAGTGGTTAGTGTAGCGGCTAGTGTAGTGGTTAGTGCACTGCACCGCAAACTCGACGACCTGGATTCGATTCCCAGCCATGGCTTGCAGCCATGTCCCCATGTAAGTATCATCAGCAATGGAGAGACAGAAGCGGCCGCGGCGAGGGTGGCAGCCACACCAAGCCTCGTTCGCCGTGCAGGCCCCAATCGGTGCTCCTAACACAACAGCGGATATGATCAACAACGCACTTCTGCTGATGATGCCGCCGATCGCCGCGTGAATGGATCCCGTCAGCCGTCGGGGGTGAAACATCCAGTGCGAAGCGAGAAAATCCACAGCGGCGGTGGTTGCAGTGGTGCCGCGGTGTTGGTGGCAGTGGGGGGGGGGGGCGAGTCGTGCTGGAGGGATGCCGAGTCGATTACGGGACGCGTCCCGGAGCATCGAGCGGCGGGACGGGATTAAGAGGAGATCGCAAACATCAAACATCATCCTCGTGTCAATGTTTGCTGGGCATTTAGAGACGGGGGGAGGGGGCGGTGGGGGAGGTGGGAGGTTGGCTGCTCGATCCCCGTTCGCTACCATCCTCGCCGTCGCTATCACGGCCTCCATCACACCCCGCCTGACTCAGACACGGAAACACCGCGCGCGCGTGTGGTGTCTCTGCTCCAGAATCCCTCTCGTGCCCTCCCCCCCGTGTTCCTTCACACTTCGAGTTCGTGTCGGAGCCCCCCGCCCCCCTCCTCCTCCCTCGCTGTCTCTCCACGGCGATCTGCGGACTTGGTCTCACGGTCACCCGATCCGCGTGGGGTCGAGCGGGGTTTCGCGTCGGGGTTGGGTTTGTTGTGGTGTGGTGTCGGGTTTGGTTATGGGTCTGAGTGTCATGTCTTGGTTTGGTTTGGATATATGGCTGGGCTGGATTTGGGGTGATAGGTTTGGCTATAGGATTGATAAATGTTTGGGTGGGCTTGGCTATAGGGGAATGGATGCGGGGTGTGGGGTTGGCTATTGGGGAATGGGTGCGGGGTGAAGGTGTGTGGGGTTGGCTATAGGGAATGGGTGCGGGGTTGGCTATAGGGGTATGGGTGCGGGGTGGAGGTGTGTGGTTGGCTATAGGGGAATGGGTGCGGGTGGAGGTGTGTGGGGTTGGTTATAGGGGAATGGGTGCGGGGTGTGGGGTTGGCTATAGGGGAATGGGTGCGGGGTTGGCTATAGGGGAATGGGTGCGGGTGAAGGTGTGGGATTGGCTATAGGGGAATGGGTGCGGGGTGTGGGGTTGGCTATAGGGGAATGGGTGCGGGTGGAGGTGTGTGGGGTTGGTTATAGGGGAATGGGTGCGGGGTGTGGGGTTGGCTATAGGGGAATGGGTGCGGGGTTGGCTATAGGGGAATGGGTGCGGGTGAAGGTGTGAGATTGGCTATAGGGGAATGGGTGCGGGGTGTGGGGTTGGCTATAGGGGAATGGGTGCGGGGTGGAGGTGTGTGGGGTTGGCTATAGGGGAATGGGTGCGGGGTGTGGGGTTGGCTATAGGGGAATGGGTGCAGGTGGAGGTGTGTGGGGTTGGTTATAGGGGAATGGGTGCGGGGTGTGGGGTTGGCTATAGGGGAATGGGTGCGGGGTTGGCTATAGGGGAATGGGTGCGGGTGAAGGTGTGAGATTGGCTATAGGGGAATGGGTGCGGGGTGTGGGGTTGGCTATAGGGGAATGGGTGCGGGGTGGAGGTGTGTGGGGTTGGCTATAGGGGAATGGGTGCGGGGTGTGGGATTGGCTATAGGGGAATGGGTGCGGGGTGGAGGTGTGTGGGGTTGGCTATAGGGGAATGGGTGCGGGGTGTGGGGTTGGCTATAGGGGAATGGGTGCGGGTGGAGGTGTGTGGGGTTGGCTATAGGGGAATGGGTGCGGGGTGTGGGGTTGGCTATAGGGGAATGGGTGCGGGTGGAGGTGTGGGGTTGGCTATAGGGGAATGGGTGCGGGTGGAGGTGTGTGGGGTTGGCTATAGGGGAATGGGTGCGGGGTGTGGGGTTGGCTATAGGGGAATGGGTGCGGGTGGAGGTGTGGGGTTGGCTATAGGGGAATGGGTGCGGGGTGTGGGGTTGGCTATAGGGGAATGGGTGCGGGGTGTGGGGTTGGCTATAGGGGAATGGGTGCGGGGTGTGGGGTTTGCCTCCTCGCCCTTCACCCTGCGAGCAGGAACTCGCGCAAAGTCAAATTCCGATTCGGCTGGCTCAGCCTCTCACTGCTCGCCTGTCAATCACCCCTCACAATCTCACCTCTCTCTCGTGTCGTCTCCCCAACCCTCATCTCTCATCTCTCAGCCCGCACCTCCCTCGCTCTCACGCCCTCCCCGTCTCTCGTCATCGCGCCCCCCATCGGAACTTGGCACCACGCAATCCCTGCGCTCCGAGTCCTCGCCCGCCGCGAGATCCACTCCAGGATTTATGAAGAAGTTCCCACGGTCCCTTTAAAGGATAATTGATCCAGCAGCCCCCCCCCCCCCCCTTTCCTACCTTACCACATTCCCAGCAGAATGGTTGAATATTCTCATCGATTCGGGGTCACGCATCCGACTCGCTCCTCCTGACTCTGCCGTCTCTATACCATCCCTCTCTCGACTCTCTCCCCTCTCTCCCCTCTCTCTTCCCCGACTCTCGCCTCTCTCCCCCGTCTGGTTGCGGTGTCCGCGCGTGGTGTCGGCGGCGCTCGCTCGCAAATAAACACGGCACGCGCGTAATTACCGCTCATAAATGTGGTCACTTAACCGCGCAGCGCGACCCCTGACCCCGCGGTAATTGGCTGTGGGAGGGGAGGGGGAGGGCGGGGGGTGGTGATCCCCCCCCCCGCCTCTAGCCGCGAATCAACACGATCCAGATTTAGACAACAGCGGATATTATCCACTGCAGAGGCTATTACTCGCCACAGCAATGTGGCATTTCTTCTCCTGCCTCATGGCCTCTTAACGGAGCCTTGGGCTCGCAGTGTAAATTCCACATGACTATGGCAGGGTCGTGGCGAGCCCTCGCTGGCTGTAGGACTCCGCGCTGGGTGGTTTTAGGAGCAGGGCGCTACCGCTCGGGGAGTTTGAAGATCCGCGACCCCCCCCCCCCCTGCACCCCCCCTGCACCCCCCCCCTGCACCCCCCCCTGCACCCCCCCTCCCCACCGTCTCCCGTCTTCTTCCCCCCTCCCCCTATTACTTCCCGTAACCCCCTCCCTCTCCTGTCCGTGCCTCCCCGTACCGCGTTGTGTAATCGGATGAATCTGCATGGAGCAGTGCGTCATGGGCAGCACCGGGAGTCATTGAGCAGTAGAGCGGGGAGGGGCTGTGGAGGGAGGGAGGATGGAGGAAGGTGGGGGCAGTGAGCAACTCGGCTTGGTACGAGAGAGAAACGGGGGGCGCTGGCGGGTAGAGGATGTTGGGGGGAGGGGGGGTCAGGAGATGTGGGGGAAGGGAGGGTGAAGGAGGAGGGGGAGCAGAGGAGGAGGTTGCTTCTCCTCTCACGTATTCCACGGCTGGGATTGTATCCCTACGCGTGTGTGTAGGAAGTGGAGGGGGGAGGGTGACAAAGATCCCCCGTGTAGCCCACAGAGGCTGTTAGGGAAAGTGCTGTTAGCGAGCAGCACCTGCGATGGAGTGGGGTGGCCAGATCCACGCTTGGCCGCCTTTGTCTCCCCACTGCTCACGTTTCCCCACGGCCCCAGGTACTCATTTAAGGCTGAGGCAGTCTAATGGAGGCCCGCAATATGGGTGCTGATCTCACCATTGATTGTAACCGTGGTCAGGAGTCCAACTCGGGTCGCTGGTTTGTGTAAATCGCTGTTGTGCTGCTGCTCGCGCGCGCACACGTGCACACGTGCACACACGCACACACATGTGTCCACGTGAACGCGCGCGCACATCCTGTCCACACCCATGCGCCTCTTGCCAACGTTGAGTCATCTTGATGGAGGTTGGCATGATACCATACCACCGCAGCACCCCCACACATCCCAACTCCCACACCGCGCACTCCCACACCCAAACACAGCACACCCAAAGGTCACACCTCGCAAACCCCCATCGCAAAAGCCCACTCCTATCACACACCTCGCCACGTACATAGGGATGCAGCTTAGCTTCTGTACTGATACGGGGGGGGGGCACGTTGGGATTGGGGGGCCGCGGACCTTGGGAGGTAGTCGTCCTCGGGAAGTAGTCGTCCTCGCTCTCTCCCTCCCCTCCCCCCACCTCTTGTCCCCGTGCCGTTCTCAAGCCGCCCGTGGGTTCAGCGTTCACCCCAAGTCGGACCCGAAGTGAATTCCGGCTGCTGCTCGCAAAGGAGCATCGAGACAGTGACTCTCATCTCCCGTGTATAGAACCCCGAGCCAGCAGTGGTGGCAATTCTACATTCGTATGACGGGGTCGAGTCTTACTCACAGGTACAACTGCACGCCTGGGAAGAGCAGACGCGTAAGGGAGACGCGCGTGATTACAACGAGATGTGCCAGCTTTCTGTCGGCTCTCGCGTCACACTCCGCGGGAGGCGAAGTACTCGGTTCACCGATGCTGCCGAGGCTCGTGTGAGAGATGAGCGCAGGACTCGGAGTAGCGGGAGCGGGAGGGGGGGGGCAGTGATGACTCCACGCGCACTCCGTTTCGGGGCCCGACATGAACCACCACCCCGTCGGATTTCCTACCGCTGTTTGTGGCCATCATCTCTCATCCGGCGTTCGGCACTGGGCCCTGCCAAAACATCAACAACATTTGCATCAATCGGATACTAAGCCGCCACCGTCGTCTGTGGGTGTTCGGCGTCTGTGCGCAGTGAATTCACGTGTGTGCTGCGTTTGTGTGTCTTTTGTACTGTATTGCTACGTGTGTACTGTGTTCATATAGGTGTACTGTATCTGTACACGAGAGAGAGCGCGATTCTAATTCTCTCTGTTGTGCGTGTGGGCGTGAGTGGTTGCTAGGCGTGCATGGTGTTCCCCCGCCTGTGTTTGTGCGCACATGGGGAGCGGTGGCGCAGTGGTTAGCGCACTGCGCTAAAATACCCGGCGGGCCGAGTTTGATTCCCGCTCACGACACCAATATCAGTGACAGCGAATATCTGAACCGGTCCTGGGCCCTGCCTAGGTCGACTCGGTCATAAATCTGTACCTGGTGTGATGTGTGACTGACAGCACTGCAGAGACAAAGGCGGCCTGGCGTGGTGGTGGTGGCGTTATGCCGGCCTTCATCGGTGCTGCTCGCTCGCCATGCTTGCCACAAACAGAGACAATCTGTTGGGGCTTCATGGGGGATCTTTGTCTTTGTGCGCGTCGTGCGGGCAGCAGTGCCCGGCAGGCTGTGCGGCGGGTGATTGTGTGGCGCGCTCCCCGCTCGCCTCCACTCTATGTGTATCCATTATTAATGATGTAATAACCACTAAAGTGAATTTAAAGATGTGTTTGTTTTTCCGGCGCCCCCCCCCCCCCCCCCGCTGCTGCCGTGAGCACCGAGCGCTGCTCCGGGAGAGGCAGAGCGAGATATTAATCATCGCCGTGCTGGCGGTGGCGCTGCGACAATATGAATCACGGTGCTGACTATGATAGCGATGTTGTGATGGGAGTGATTGATGGTGATGATGGTTGTTTTTTTTAGACCCTTCTTCCTCCTCTTGCCATGAACATCACCAACTCCAACATTCCACCCCTCCCCCCGCCATGAGTCCACATTGTGTAGTATGATGGTGACGGTGTCGACGATGATGAAAATGTATTATGAATATGACGATGGTGGCGATGACCATGATGGTGGTGATTTATGTCAATGATGATCGTGATGAACCCCGTGTGTGATCGTGGGCTTAATTTAGAGTGAGTTTGGGGGGGGGGGTAGTGGGGGGCTCTGCACCCCCAACGTGGTCGTCAGTCCCCTGCTAATCTCCAGCGCTGCCTCTGTTGAGACCCCCCCCCCCCCCATCTGCTCCACGGCCAAGCGCGTCGCTTCGCCACCGCCGCCGCCAAACGCTGATGTCGCTTCCGGGCAACTTCCCAACACTGAATAAATAAACGTGAAAAGAGAAACTCATAATGGGCGCTCTTCGCACCCTAAGTGTTGGGAATAATTGCCGAGTCTTTAGAGGCCTTTGTTCAATAATTTTATTCGCCATGAGCTCGCGTAATGAAACCGGCGAAGCGACCCGATTCTCACGCCAGCGATCAGCAGCGTTCACATTGACCACCCAATATAGCATGACCCCTACAGCCTGACCCCTACAGCCTGACCCCTACAGCCTGACCAATACAGCCTGACCCCCCCTACAGCCTGACCCCCCCTACAGCCTGACCCCCCCTACAGCCTGACCCCCCCTACAGCCTGACCCCTACAGCCTGACCCCTACAGCCTGACCCCTACAGCCTGACCCCTACAGCCTGACCCCTACAGCCTGACCAATACAGCCTGACCAATACAGCCTGACCCCCCCCTACAGCCTGACCCCCCCCTACAGCCTGACCCCTACAGCCTGACCCCCCCTACAGCCTGACCCCTACAGCCTAACCCCTACAGCCTGACTCCTACAGCCTGACCCCTACAGCCTGACCAATACAGCCTGACCCCTACAGCCTGACCAATACAGCCTGACCTCTACAGCCTGACCCCTACAGCCTGACCCCTACAGCCTGACCCCTACTGCCTGACCCCCCCCTACTGCCTGACCCCCCCCTACTGCCTTACCTCTTACAGGCCAGCCCCCTTACAGGCCTGACTCGTATAGCTGTTAAAGCAGTGACTTCAGGTTAGGGGGCAGGCAGAGGGCTATGGCTGGGAGCAAGTTGTGACTATTAATGTATGGAGGTTATGGTTAGAGTAGGGGATGTTGCCATGGTTGGGCTATAATTACCGTTGAGGTTAGGCTATGGCAATGGCTAGTCTATGACACTGTATCGATAGGCTAAGGCTACAGGGAGGCTGGGTATGTGGTTAGGCTGTGTGTGTGTGTGTGGTTCGGTCATGGCTGGGGAAGCTGTGGCTATGGGGAGGCTGTCTCGCGGCAGATGGAGCGGGGAGTTTGTGAGTTCCTGGGGATGGATTCTCATCTCGCTCCGCGGGGGGGGGGGGGGGGGATGCAATCGCCCCACGCGCCTCCTCGGTTCCTCGCCTCATCGACTACGGGCGCGGCTCCCCGCTCCCCTTCATCCTTCGTCGCACACCATCGCTCTCATCCTGCACCATCATCGCTCTCATCCTGCACCATCATTGCTCTCCTCCTGCACCACCATCACTCTCATCCTGCACCACCATCGCTCTCATCCTGCACCATCATCGCTCTCATCCTGCACCATCACCGCTCTCATCCTGCACCACCATCGCTCTCATCCTGCACAATCACCGCTCTCATCCTGCACCATCACCGCTCTCATCCTGCACCACCATCGCTCTCATCCTGCACCACCATCGCTCTCATCCTGCACCATCATCGCTCTCATCCTGCACCATCACCGCTCTCATCCTGCACCATCATCGCTCTCATCCTGCACCATCATCGCTCTCATCCTGCACCATCACCGCTCTCATCCTGCACCATCACCGCTCTCATCCTGCACCATCACCGCTCTCATCCTGCACCACCATCGCTCTCATCCTGCACCATCACCGCTCTCATCCTGCACCATCACCGCTCTCATCCTGCACCATCACCGCTCTCATCCTGCACCATCACTGCTCTCATCCTGCACCATCACCGCTCTCATCCTGCACCATCATCGCTCTCATCCTGCACCATCATCGCTCTCATCCTGCACCACCACTGCTCTCATCCTGCACCACCATCGCTCTCATCCTGCACCACCATCGCTCTCATCCTGCACCACCATCGCTCTCATCCTGCACCACCATCGCTCTCATCCTGCACCATCACCGCTCTCATCCTGCACCATCACCGCTCTCATCCTGCACCATCACCGCTCTCATCCTGCACCATCACCGCTCTCATCCTGCACCATCATCGCTCTCATCCTGCACCATCATCGCTCTCATCCTGCACCACCACCGCTCTCATCCTGCACCACCACTGCTCTCATCCTGCACCACCATCGCTCTCATCCTGCACCATCACCGCTCTCATCCTGCACCATCACCGCTCTCATCCTGCACCATCACCGCTCTCATCCTGCACCATCACCGCTCTCATCCTGCACCATCATCGCTCTCATCCTGCACCATCACCGCTCTCATCCTGCACCACCATCGCTCTCATCCTGCACCACCATCGCTCTCATGCTGCACCACCATCGCTCTCATCCTGCACCACCATCGCTCTCATGCTGCACCACCATCGCTCTCATCCTGCACCATCACCGCTCTCATCCTGCACCACCATCGCTCTCATCCTGCACCACCATCGCTCTCATGCTGCACCATCACCGCTCTCATCCTGCACCACCATCGCTCTCATGCTGCACCATCATCGCTCTCATCCTGCACCATCATCGCTCTCATCCTGCACCACCACCGCTCTCATCCTGCACCATCATCGCTCTCATCCTGCACCATCATCGCTCTCATCTTGCACCACCATCGCTCTCATCCTGCACCATCATCGCTCTCATCCTGCACCATCATCGCTCTCATCCTGCACCATCATCGCTCTCATCCTGCACCATCATCGCTCTCATCCTGCACCATCATCGCTCTCATCCTGCACCATCATCGCTCTCATCCTGCACCACCACCGCTCTCATCCTGCACCATCATCGCTCTCATCCTGCACCACCATCGCTCTCATCCTGCACCATCATCGCTGTCATCCTGCACCATCATCGCTCTCATCCTGCACCACCACCGCTCTCATCCTGCACCATCATCGCTCTCCTCCTGCACCATCATCGCTCTCCTCCTGCACCATCATCGCTCTCCTCCTGCACCATCATCGCTCTCCTCCTGCACCATCATCGCTCTCATCCTGCACCACCATCGCTCTCCTCCTGCACCATCATCGCTCTCCTCCTGCACCATCATCGCTCTCCTCCTGCACCACCATCGCTCTCATCCTGCACCACCATCGCTCTCATGCTGCACCACCATCGCTCTCATCCTGCACCATCATCGCTCTCATCCTGCACCATCATCGCTCTCATCCTGCACCATCATCGCTCTCATCCTGCACCATCATCGCTCTCATCCTGCACCACCACCGCTCTCATCCTGCACCACCACCGCTCTCCTCCTGCACCATCATCGCTCTCCTCCTGCACCATCATCGCTCTCCTCCTGCACCATCATCGCTCTCCTCCTGCACCATCATCGCTCTCCTCCTGCACCATCATCGCTCTCATCCTGCACCACCATCGCTCTCATCCTGCACCACCATCGCTCTCATCCTGCACCACCATCGCTCTCATCCTGCACCACCACCGCTCTCATCCTGCACCCACAGTGATGTTGAGCCCTCGGTGATGTTCTCCGAGCAATGTGGCGTCACCTGCACCGTGATGTCTCACTCGGTCACGCACCCCCCCCCCCCTCCTCCTCGTGTCGCGGCCGAGGCTCTGATAACCAACTCCATGCCCCGTGGCCCTGCCCTGCCCTTCTCTAAATCTCAACCGCGTCTCGCCCCTCCTCCCCCCGCCCCCACTCCCTGCCCCCCACTACCCCCACCTTTGCCCCCCGCGTTTCTCCCTCCCCACGATAGCTGCGCTTGCTCCCGGCCAGAGTCCCGGATTCCATCTCCCGTGTGGAGGAACCGCGGATCGCGCGTCGGCACAGCGCGTTCATTAGGAGCTTGCGGATTAACATTCACCCTGCACACACACACACACCATGCGTGTATGTGTTAATATTATTATTATTATTCACGTGCTAAATTGTAGTATTTTACACACACGCACGGTGTGTGTGTAAAATACTACAATTTAGCACGTGAATAATAACACACACAACAAACATCTGCCAGTGTGTGTATGTAATATATAATGACATCGTAATTTATATTATTATTAAATATGCATTGCTCTCTCCACTGATAAAATACCGCGTACAAGAATAATAATCATACATCTCCACACACATTATTTATAAAATAATACGAGCAGAGGGACAGGACATTGTGATGTAGACCAACAATAGAGAGTCACTGGCGCTCTGGCTGCGCGCAATATCCATTCACAAGTTAAACACTCGCCCGCAGATGTCTCCGTGTGCGCGCGGCGCCTAACGTTGCACAAACGGCGACGATGAAGCCCCGCGCGTTCTCTTTGTCATCTGAGGGTGCGGATGAAACTCGTCTCGGGATCCCCTTTGCGGAGTCCCGTTGGAATGTGTAGCCCTGGGCCCGTCTCGCTCATCCCTCCTGCCCCTCGGCGGCGATGATGATGATGATGCGGTCTCTGCGATGAAGATGATGATGATGCGGCCTCAGCGATGATGTCGGGTGGATGATGGCGAGGTCGGGTGGACGCCTCGTGCCTGCGCCGATGTTTGTGGGGAAGGCGGCGGTGCGGCCGATGGCTCGCTGCGCTGCGACACCCGGCGACCCGAGTTCGATTCCCAACCGCGATTCCCATTGGCGGTGAGTGATCATCAGAACCCGTTCTGGGTCTCCCCTAGGCCTTGACTGAGCACCCGGTGAGTGCTGGTGAGACAGAGACGGCCCGTGTGGGCCACGCGAGGGATCGTTGTTGTCTGTGTCGGCACGCTCGGCCCAGGGGGGCGCCTGAGTGCGTGGGGCCATGGCGAGCTGCCTTCGAGGGGACTCGGAGACGATGAGGTCTGATGAGACGTCATCCCGAGAAAGTGGCTTCACCATCTTAACTCATCGCATTTCTCCACGGCGAGATGTCTCGGTGATGATGATGTGTGTATGACGATGCCTCCATGATTAAGCATTTCATTATCATAGATAACATTGGTGGCGATAGCCTACGTGTTAAACAGGCATCTCATCGAGGGTGGCTATGAAGAGGTGTGATTGACGGGGTGTCTCGCCATTGATGATGTTCTCTGGGCGGTGCCGTCACTCGTCCCAGACGCATCGCCCCCCCCCCTTCCCATCTTCCTGATCCTGGGTCTCGCTGGGCGAACGTTAATCGATGTGAAATGGAGTAATCGAGTGACACGGGCGGGGGTGGGGGCACCCCGCACCCCTCCCGTGTCTCCATCTCTGGAGCCGCCGCCGCCTCCTCCTCGCGTTTCCGTCGCTGTGAGCGGAGCCCCTCCCCCTAGCCCCCCCCCCCCAGCCCCCCCCCCCCCACCCCGTGCGTGATTCACGCCGCGCGGCCGTGGAGCCGCAGACGGATGGGGGGGGCGGATGGCGGGGAGCGGGGGAGATGGATCCGTCCATCACCCCGCGCCTCCGCCCGTATCTGCGCGCCTCCATCTGTCCGTCGCGCACCCTTCGCTCGCTCGCTCCCAACATCATTCATTCACTCGCTCGGTCATTCCATTATTCACTCACTCGCCCGCTCACTTACTCCATCCTCCATGCTCTCACCATCCATTCACTCGCTCCCATCATTTGCTCGCTTACTCGCTGATTCACACACTCGTATTCACCCATTCGTTCCATTATTCGTTCGCTCACTACTTGAATCGCACATTAATTCACGCAAATCATTCACACATCCACTCAATGATCCATTAGCTCTCTCACTTCCTAATTCGTTCACTCGCACATCGGTTTGGTCACTCATTTTCTCGTTCACTCTCGTGCATTCATTCATTCACCCGCTCGCGTACAACTTACATTTCGTGCTCATTCATGCACTCCCCACCCACCCTCTGATTCGGTCTCACCTCGCCTCCCCCGCTCACAACGCAGCCACTTGGCATCTCCCGCTACCAACACCTGGCCCGGCCAGGTGTAACTGGGCGACACCAAACGCCGCGCTATAGTGTGGGTGGGGGAGGAACATTCCACCACTCCTCCTCCTGCTGCTCTTGTCGGCAGATGGAGCAGGAGTAAATATTTACCCGCGCCATGAGCGGATACTATTTTATGGCCATATTTATTTTTTCAATCCGTCAAATCGATTTCGCGAGTCGCCTTTTGTTGCCGTGCCCCCTGAGTCGTGGAGAGTTAAAACGGCGCCTGGCGGAGCGCAGTGCCGCTCCTCGGCCCTCACGCAGTGGCTGATGGTGATGCTGCCCATGCTGCCGATGCGGTGCGAGCGGTTGCCATGGCGATAGATTGGTTTCCCAGCTCGTGGTCCCCTCCTCCTCCTCGCGCGCTCGTCGCCCGGTGACGGCGGTTGCGGTGGTGGAGCGGTCTCCAGACACAGGGCCCTGCTGTGGTGTTGTTGTTGTTAAGATTGCGTGAGTGTGTTTGTCGGTGTTGTTGTTGACAGTAGGGTGTGGTGTTGTTGTTAGGAGTGTAAGTGTGCGAGTGTGGTGGTGTCACCATCGTTGGCGTTGATTGTGTTCATTTCTAGGCGGGCGTGCATGGGCTTTTTGTAAGAATGCCTCTGTGTTAGGGCGCACGTGTTAGCAGGGTGTGCATGTGGTGTGTGTGTTGGGGTATGACATAAATACCTGGTCCGGTGTGTACACATCGCCACTGGCGTGGTAGCCACCCTCCCCCGCGTGTGCTGTGTCGGCCTTCATAGGCGCTGCTCGTTAACAGCACTTTGCCCAGAAATTTGCAAAGACTACGCGGGGGATCTTTGTCGTTGGGTGTGAGAGCGGTGTGTGGTTACTGTGTTATTATATTTCACAGCGTGACCGCCAGTTAAGTGTGTTCATGTTGGACGTGCCAGCGTGTTTATACGAATGCCTGGGGGTTTCAAGGGACGGGTGCGTGATTTTTAGCGAATATTCCTCAGGCCCTCTCCTAAAGCGACGCGGCCTTTAGTGATGGGTGGTACCTGGTGCGGTGGGTAGACCAAGGTGGGCGGACAGGTGTGGTGCTGGCCACACACCACCCCATCGTGTGCCACGGTGGTGGTGGTGGGTGTCATTTGTTGGTAGTTAACACGCAAGTTCTGGTGCTGGTTAATGGTTGTGGTAAACAATACACATCGATGTCTGGACAACGACGCTGGTCATTGTTGGTTATCCGTTGTTGGTTACCCTGCGGTTGTGTCCGTAATGTGATGCTTGATGTGGTGGTTGTGGATATTCTTTTTGTGGCGGTGGTTATCGATTGTGTAACTGAGCCCCGTTGTAGTAAATCCGTGTTCCTCCACCTGCAAAGGAATTCGCCCCGGAACCCCGATCGCCTTAGTTGGACTCTTGCCCAAGGGTCGGGGAGGGCTGGAAGTCGGGGAGTGAGCGGCGGGGGGGGGGGGGGGGTGCCACAACTTCACACGAAATAATCATTCTGTTCTCCACAGCGCCACGATCACTCTCGTTGTTGTCTATGTTGTCGTTCGATCCATGTCTAGCAGAGGAGAGGGAGTGGGGGGCCTTGCCCATCAAGAGCTGGCAGCTCACCAGCAGTGATTCCAGCGAGCCTCACTGTTGCTGATGAGACACTGGGCGTCCACCCACGTGAGACCAATCCTGCTGAAAACATTCACGCCGAGAAGTCCGTGTCGCTGATGGGATGTGTACAAAAAAAGTGTGTTTACATGGAGGCACATATTTGGGAAGGGGTTGTTAGTGTCTACCTTTAACAACTCATCCTGTGCAGTCGTAATCCTCCGTAGCCGTATCTATCGCGTCGTCATCCTCAACGCAGATCGCGGCTCTCACGGTCGTCGTGGAGGAACCACAGACGAGCGGAAAGGCAGCAGCGGCAGTAGCAGCAGCAGCAGCAGCCGCCAGGCGGTAAGGAGCCGGCGGTGCTGCCAACAATTGTTTCCCAAGCTCTGCGGTCCTCTACATATTCACGTTCCGTTTTCAGCCAATCAATGAGCGTTTACACACGTGGGAGGACAACCCAAAGCAGCCGGAGAGAACCGAGGCGTGCAAGACGGCCAACACTCTCCCCATACAGAAGGGACAGGCGAGATGAGTCGCCACTTTCCTGTACCGCCTGCTCATGGCGAGCCGTGGTCCGGCTCCTCCTCGACCCCCACGACCCACCAGCCCTCGCCGCCCCCACAGTGCTGGGTAACAGACGTCCTGTAGAAAACAGGACGTGCGTGCAGTTTAGTCATTGATTGATCCAGGGGGTACGGGGGGGTGTAGGGGAGGGAGTACAGGTTGGTGCGGGGAGGCGCTGGGTAGGTGCGGGGAGGCGCTGGGTAGGTGCGGGGAGGCGCGGGCCACATTCCACAGCCTTCGTCATCGACCGCTGGCATGAATCACGTTGCAGGGTGAACGTGCGCGCATGTATGCACAGGCACCTGCGTGTGTGCGTGTGGAAGTATGCACGTGCGTGTGTCCGTGTCGAGCTGTGTCTGCGTGTGTCCGTGTCGACCGGTGTCTGTGTGCGAGTAGCTGGTGCGGTGGGTAAAACATCGCCACTAGGCACTCACAGGTGCTCGCTAACAGCACTTGCCCCAACAGTCTGTTAAGGCTATACGGGGGAGCTTTGTGTGTGTGGGGGTAATCGTGCGTTTGTGTTGGCACAGTGGGGAGTACAAGTGGAGCATCTGGCAGTGAGTCAACCCAGTCGGTCTGTCCCGTGACCTGCCAGCAGAGAGCAATTCATCACTTCACGTGACTGCCTCGGAGTGCACCTAGCCTGGCACAAAGCCGTGGAATTGTTGTTATGGGTGTTGAGGAGAGTGTAGGGCATGCGTGTGTGAGTGTACATGTTCCCTGTGCTGGCAACCCACCCCCTCATATGCCGTGCTGGCCTTCATAGCAAGGCCTAACGAGGGATCTTTGTCTTTGTGCAGAGTAATCTGTATGCACTGTGTAGGTGTGCTTTATAGACTGTTGGGGCAAGTGATGTTTGCGAGCACCTATTAAAAATGAGGTACAGTTCTCAATTAAGGCTGAGTCGACCTAGGGGAGGCCCGGTTCAGATATTCGTCACCTATGTTGGACGCGAGCAGGAATCGAAGTCTTTTTCCGGTGTCGTAGTGCAGCGCGCTCACCACTCCCTACACTACCCCAAAGACAAAGATCCGCCGTATAGCCTGAACATACTGTTGGGGCAAGTGCTATGAAGGCTGACACAGCACATCAGGGCGTGGGTGGCCAACACCACGCCCGGCCGCCTTTGTCTCCCCAGTGGTGATGTATACACAAACCACACCAGGTACTCATTTGAGGCTGAGTCTACCGAGGGAAGGCCCCATGACCGGTTCCGATAATCGTCACTGGTGTTGGCTGTGAGCGGGAATCGAACCCGGGTTGCCGGCTTGGTCGCGCAGTGCAGCGCTAACCGCGACACCACCGCTCTTTCCCCCTGCTTATCACACGCATGCACACTCGCAGAAGAACACGCATGCATTATTAACCATCGCAGATTCGCTGATGAGTCATGATCACAACCAACGGAAGTAAACGACGGGAAACGATTGATTGACTTCATAAAGAATGCTTCAAAAGTTGGGCTCAAGATAGAATTCGAGCAGAGACGGCGCTGCACGAAACGGAGGGCGCCCTTCCTTGTCTGCGGCAGAGACGCACAGCCGGAAATCGCAGCCCACAGCCCAGCCGAGTGGGGGTGGTGTTGAAGGTGCACCACCACCACGAGCCACGTCACGAGATACAACACATCGCGAGATTACACACCACGAGATACAGAGACGGCCCAGCAGCAAATGTAGACTATTAATATAGAATATTTATACTGCAGGAGGAATCCGATGAGCTGTAAAGCTCTTCACAGATGTCCAAGTAGAGGCACGGGGTAAGATCGTTACAATAACAAACAGGACAAAAAGCACGTTCGGAGTGCATAGTACAAGAATTGTAAAAGAATCGCCTAAACAGAAACAAATACAACGCCAAACCATCCGCGTCCTACCAGGCAAAGCCCACCGAGGTATTAGCTTCTTGTTCAAAAGCGACCTGGCCACAAATGATAGCTCAACAAAGTGGCTTGTCATTTGGACATTTATTGCAGAAAAAATAATTGAAACAGTCTAATAATCTGATCGTGAGAAGTATCCGCGCAATGCGCCTAAAGAGAAGAGTGCGTTTAATCAGCGCGTGTAGCCTGCTCTGACAATTGATCGGAGACACGGACACTGACAGATGCGATGTAATTCGTATTGTTTTACACTGGGAGACGAGAAGACGGACCACACGGATCAGAGAGCACATCCAAGTGAGAGATCGTCATGACTGTTAACATTTATAAAGGGGTGGTGTGAGTGTGTGTGTGTATTTGTGTGTATTTGCCTTTGTATTGGTTTGGTTTCACAGCATGCCTAAGGAGCTTCTGTTTGGCCGGATAGAGGGGGGCTAAACGGGCATGGCACGGGCTAGAGAAGAGATGGAGGTGATGTGGTATAGGAGGATGTGGAGCTGAGTGGACTTGCCGATGAGCGGTACCAGCGGGTGTCAAGATCGGCCTCTGGAGGAGGCTCGTGAAGGACGCTACTGGGCAGTTGGAGGCAGTCGCCCTCCAACAACAACGGAGGGCAGAGGAGCGACGCTCACAACAACGAGCAGAGCGCCGGGTGGATAAAACAGTTGGCACAGTGGGGAGCACAGGCGGTGCATCTATCAGTCCTCTGTCAGTCAACCTATGGCACCTGGGTCTGTTCCGTGACCTGCCCGTGGGCCGTCGACTCTTCACATGGCCTCAAGTGCACCTAGCATGGCACAAGCGCCGTGGTGACGTCACCGCCACCGAGTGAACGGCGGTTTTGGTTTGGTTTTTATGTTGGCGCTTGGTGTGTGAGTGCGCGTGGCTGTGTGTCTGTATAGGTGTGCGTGTGTGCATGATGGCCAATGAAGAGCAATTATTGGAGATTAATTTCTAAGTGATTTACCCGTTAAATTGCTTTGTCCCAGTTGGTGAATTGCAGATGCGCACCCTCCGTTTTCACATGCATATTTGGGGCAGTGCGACCTCACATTGTTGTCCATGGTGTGTGTGACTGTGTGACTGTGGGGAGCAGAAGTGCATCAGTTTGGGACCCCGGCGACCCGAGTTCTATTCCCGCTCATGGTCGACACCAGCCACGATTATCTGAACTGGTCCTGGAGCCTCTCCTAGGTCGACTCAGCCTGAAATTAATTCCTGGTGCAGTGTGTAAACATCAGTGCCGAGGAGGTCAAGGCGGCCGGGTGAGATCCCGGGCACACCACCCCCTCGTGTGCAGTACGGGACTTATATGGGAGCTCGCTAGCAGCACTTGCCCCAACAGTTTGCGAAGGCTATACAGGGGATCTTTGTCTCGCCGTGCGTGTTGAGGTGTGCGCTGTTGCGGATTACGTCTCCCGGGGGCAACGCGCGCGCGTTTGTTGTGACACGGCCACGTCCGCTCTGTTGTGAAATGCGAGCGCGTTCACGTTTAGACGTAGAGGGAGCCGCAGGGGAGGGAGGGGGGGCAAGGGGAGGGAGGAGAGGGGGGAGGGGCGCTCCCAAGTGAGCCACGCACACCACGCCCTGCGGTGCACCGAGCCAATCATGCTCAGTCAGCGGATAAACTCGCTCAAATCCCGTTCCCCTCCCACGGCTTGTCGCTCGTTAGGGCAATTGGCCAAATCTTCCCGTGCTGCGCGGGACCCGCGTGAGGAAAAAGACCCGGCTCTGTAAATCAAAGGCATTATTACTGTGGATAGGTCTAGACCAGCGACTCGAGTAGTGAATTAATAACATCTGAAGTTTGCAGAATAAAACTCAATTCTTTTGAACGAGATCTCAATTTAACGAATTAACTCCCCCCCCCCCCCCCCACGATCGGCCGATCGCGCAAGCGACACTCACACGGGGGGCTCCGAGTGATTGTTTGGGCTTCAATTCAATTCATCTTTATTCATGGGTTGGAAAATCGATGGGAGACGTGGATTATGAAGAGAGTATATCGTACTCACACTTAGCAGTGTACAGCTGCATACACACACATCATCGTCACCCCGCCTTCGACGGCTTCCATCTCTCAAGAGCGGGACTAATGTTCACACATCCTTCGCTGGATGAGGAGGCGGCGGGTGACGATGTGGATTGAGGGTTGACTCGAGCGAGATAACTCGGTCAACCGATTCTGCTCGGAAACGTCGTCTCCATCGCGACATCCCCTCGCCTCGTTTATCTCTTCCCGTCACTCATCTCCCCTCCACTCCTCACCCTCTCCCCTCGCCCATGCCTCCGCACCCCCCCCCCCGTCTCCTGCGCGCAGCACCCGCCCCTCGCCCATCTCTCAACCCTCGCCCATCTCTCAACCCTCTCAACCCTCGCCCATCTCTCCTCACCCAATTCTTCCCCGCACCCATCTTCCTCCAGAGCGAGCCAAAGTTCACATCTCAAGTCTGCTGTCGCTACCCCCCCGTCATCGCCCCCTCTCTGGCCGTGCCCTGTGTGGATGGTGCCCACTATGACCGGGCTGTCGGCTATTTTTCTAACCATCGATCCCGGCCCAGCGCCAGACAAACAGTCGCTTCACTGCTGGAAAAACGCGGCCGGCGGCCGCCGTAAAGATTCGGGGTTTTCTGTGCAGCGCCGTGACGAGTGGGGGGGGGGAGCGGCAATCAATGGATTGGGGGTGGTGGGGCGGGGAGCGGTGGTGGGGGGCGACTCTGCGTGACTGACGGGCCGTGACTGACGGGCCGTGACTGACGGGCCGTGACCCCGCGGGGTGACCCGGGCTCCAGACCCCCGCGACCCCCTGCTCCACCCTTGGCGGGGGGCGGGGGCCAGCGGGAGCCCGCGTCCTGATCGATGGTTGCGGTGGTGGTGGGGGGAGGGTGTGTGTGTGTGTGCGTACTTCTCACTATGGGTGTGCGTGTGTGTGTGCGTACTTCTCACTGTGGGTGTGCGTGTGTGTGCGTACTTCTCACTGTGGGTGTGCGTGTGGGTGCGCGCAAGTGTGTACACTGATGTTTATGAGTACTGTACATGTATGCGTGTACTCGGTCGTTTGTAATGGACATGTGTGTATACAGGGACGTGAACACACTTGCATATGGGTACAGTTGTACACGGATAGAAAATAAAATATAGTTTACATGGGTTGTGTGTAGGAAGCAGTCGTGTAGTGGGCAGCGCGCTGCACTACGAACCAGGCGACCTAGATTCCCGCTCGCGGCCAACACCAGTGACGATTATCTGAACCGGTCCTCGGCCTCCGCTAGGTCGACTCAACCTCAAATGAGCACCTGGTGCGGTGTGTAAACATCGCCACTGGCGAGACAAAGGTGGCTTGGGCGTGGTGCTGGGAATTCCGGCCTTCGTCGGGGCTCGCTTAACAGCACTTGCTCCTCCAGTCTGTTAAGGCTACACGGGGGATCTTTGTCTTTGTAAGGACACGTGGGTATGAGAGGCGCCGCTCGCGGCCGTCGTCCCCGCCGCGAGTCCAATCGAGCGTCGTCGCCGCCCGGCGTTAATTATTCGAAACAAAAGGCGCCGCGATAAGCGTCCAAAATTACAATTAAATCCATAGCACTAAATACTGCATCACTCCCCAATTTGTCAGCTTTAATTAGGGCCGCGGTGAGCGATAAAGGGCGGGCAGCCCATCGACCGGGCGCCCGCCGCGGAGACGAGACGATCGCCATCGAGATCAAGCAACACCCCTCGACTGCCATAGAGACGATCCCCTCCACTGTTCCCCTCGACCGCTCCCTTCAACTCGCCCCGAAATCTGCTAATAAGCAGCAGCAGCGGCAGCAGCGGCGACTCTTCGACTGCCACCGAGATCCATCGGAGATGAGCAGTCGCTGCGTTTCGCGGAACTCGATGGCGGCATTGATCGGTGGCGGATCCAAGGGTTGGTGTGGCGGGACATTGTGACGATACCCCCTCTCCCAAGCACACCCCCTGAGACCCCGAACATTGATAATTACCGAGAAACTACATTGAGAAGTCTTCAAATCTGCCTCCAAGTCAATGACCGCCAAACCCGACAGACATTCATAGAGAGCCGTGAGAGATGCGTCGACTCTCGCAGAGAGATTATACCTCGCGAGGGTGAGCGACACTGACTCCTACGGAGCTCCTGTGCGAGCGAGCGACCGTCGGATTATATCCGCGCACGCTATTAAAGTGGGCCGTCCCCGCTGACTCGCACGCATTGATTTTAATAGAGCGCAATCAGAGTTGACCTGTCGGTGACTTTCCTCGGTCGATCAGAACGGGCCGAGCGTTGGCTTTCATCGAGGGTCGTCGCTAAAGTGACCTCCCATCGATTTTCATAGAGATCCGCTCCGTAGATGGGCCGCACCGACGTACATCCCGGAGATCCGCACGACACGGGGCCGGCGTGGAGCGCCGTTCGAGGGCGGCGAGGGCGACTCTGACGGAGGTCGCCGCGACGACCTTCCCGGAGATCGGTGGCGGCAGAGCGTCGCCCGCGACGTTCCTGGAACTCTGTCGAAGCGAACGGCGTTGGCCTCTCCCTGGAGGCTTCACCGCCACTCCATTGATGTTCTCATAAATCTATTCAAATGAGCTCTATTGACTTTCATCGAGATCTGTCAAAGGTTTCCCTCATTGACTTTCATTGAGACGGATCGTTTACAAGCGAGGCGTGGTGTCGTTAAAGCGCCCCCTCCACCATGTCCCGTCCATCGAGATGAGCGCAAATGTTGACTTCATTTGAGCTCTCCAAGGTAACTTGACCGCCACCCGCGCGCCTGCAACACGTGGGTGGCGGCGGACGGCGCGAGGCAGACTGGTGGTGGTGGTGTGAGGCTGGTGGTGGTGGTGGTGCGAGGGTGGTGGTGGTGGCGCGAGGCAGGCTGGTGGTGGTGCGAGGGTGGTGGTGGTGGTGGTGGCACGAGGCTGGGTGGTGGTGGTGGCACGAGGCTGGGTGGTGGTGGTGGCACGAGGCTGGGTGGTGGTGGTGGCACGAGGCTGGCTGGTGGTGGTGCGAGGCTGGTGGTGGTGGTGGTGGCGCGAGGCTGGTGGTGGTGGTGGTGCGAGGGTGGTAGTGGTGGTGGTGGTGGTGGCGCGAGGCTGGTGGTGGTGGTGGTACGAGGCTGACTGGTGGTGGTGGCGTGAGGCTGGTGGTGGTGGCGTGAGGCTGGTGGTGGTGGCGTGAGGCTGGTGGTGGTGGTACGAGGCTGACTGGTGGTGGTGGTGGTAGGCTGACTGGTGGTGGTGGTGTGTGGCTGGTGGTGGTGGCACCAAGACTCGCTGTATCCACCACCTGGGGCACCTTCATCAAGGATTGTTTTCATCTTCCTCCAGTGAAGGAACAATTTTGAAATTGACCAAACATCTCGAATATAGCACTACAGAGCTCTGACTCGCCCTCACCCTCTCTCTGTGAGAGCGGACGGCATGTCTGCTTGATGGGTCGTCATTATTACGAGGACGACGACGACTGCTCCTGAGTTGTGACGATTGTCGTGACTCTGAGGTGACCTTCCTAGGCGCTGTACTGCGACAAGAGCGGCTCCTCCTCTCGCCCCATCCTGATGGACGGAGGGGGATGCACCGCGCAGTGGGTCGTGCTCGCGACGCTCTCTTGCGCCTCCGAGTGCGAGGAGACGTCGAGTGGACGTCGAGTGGGGGGGTGGGAGGGGGGCACATTTCCCGTCCATTTTTTTGTATTTATTCTCCGGCGCCACGCGAGCTCTGCGATGGCAGAGCGAGGAGACAAAATCTAAACGATCACCGCCGCACGCCCAGCTACCCGGCGGTAAAATTGGGTTTGAATTAGCAAATCCCCCCCCCCCCTGGCAGACGAAAAGAGAAAGTAAAATCAGCCAAATGGAGCGAGCGACTCGCGAGCCAGTCGCAGGACGCGGCGGCGGCGGCACTGAGGGGGGAGCGCCGGAGTGGGTGGGTGAGGGGTTAGGTGAGTGCGGGTGAGTGGGTGGGTGAGGGGTTAGGTGAGTGGGTGGGTGAGGGGTTAGGTGAGGGGTTAGGTGAGTGGGTGGGTGAGTGGGTGGATGAGGGTGAGTGGGTAGGTGAGGGTGAGTGGGTGGGTGAGGGGTTAGGTGAGGGGTTAGGTGAGGGGTTAGGTGAGGGGTTAGGTGAGTGCGGGTGAGTGGGTGGATGAGGGTGAGTGGGTGGATGAGGGTGAGTGGGTGGGTGAGGGTGAGTGGGTGGGTGAGGGTGAGTGGGTGAGTGAATGCGGGTGAGTGGGTGGGTGAGGGGTGAGGCGAGTGTGGGAGATGCGAGGCGAGTGCGGATGAGTGGGATGTGAGCGGAGCGGTGGCGCAGCTGTGAGTGCGCCGCCGCACGAACCAGTAGACCTGGTTTCTATTCACGGCCAATAACGGTGAAAGTGAATATCTGAGCCACTCGTGGGTCTCCCCTAGGTCGACTCGGCCTCAAATGAGTACTTGGTGTGGTGTGTAAATATTGCCACTGGAGACACAAAGGTGGTCTGGCGTGTTTGACGACCCCGACCCCCTTGCGTACCATGTCGGACTTCATCGGTGCTTGCTCACAGCACTTGCCCCAACAGTCTATTCATGCTATACGGAGGAGCTTTGTGAGGCGAGTGGGTGAGTTTGTGTGAGGTGGGTGAGGTGTGAGTGGGTGAGTGTGAGTGGGCGAGTGGGTGAGTGAGTGAGTGGGCGAGTGTGAGTGGATGGGTGAGTGGGCGAGTGGGTGATTTTGAGTGAGTGGGTGAGTGTGAGTGAGCACAGTGGGATGCACATCAACGGGTCTTCTCAGCCAGTCAACCCCGAGCACCTGGCTCTGTGCCGTGACCCTGCGAGCGGAGAGTCGTCCGCACTTCACGCGGCCTTAAAGTGCACCTAGCCTGGCACAAGCCCCGTGGTGACGTCACCGCCACTTGGTGGCGAACGGCGGCTGTTGATGGTGGGTATGCGAGGGCGTGTGCGTGCGAGAAACGGCGTGACGGCGTGGTGCGCGGTGTGTGCGAGCGTGCAGCTCTGTGTGTTTCCGAGGGGCGTGTATCCCACGTTATTGTTGTTGCTGCTGTTGCTGCTGTTGTTGTTGTGGTTGTAACGCGCGAGTGGGAGAGTTGTGCTCGGGTCTTTTGTGCGAGCACGCACTCCCGTGACGTGTGGTGGGTGCCAGGGTGCGGTGGGCCTGACGCAACGTGGCGCACTGGAGTTTGCTCCGCTGAGGCGAGCCCTGGTGTGTGTTGGAGTCCAGTGGAGGGTTTTCAAGAGGGCGGTGTGCCCCTCGTGCGGTGTGCCCCTCGTGCGGTGTGCCCCTCGTGCGGTGTGCCCCTCGTGCGGTGCGTCACTCGTGCGGTGCGCCCCTCGTGCGGTGCGCCCCTCGTGCGGTGCGCCCCTCGTGCGGTGTGCCCCTCGTGCGGTGTGCCCCTCGTGCGGTGTGCCCCTCGTGCGGCGTGCCCCTCGTGCGGCGTGTCACTCGTGCGGCGTGCCCTCGTGCGGCGTGCCCCTCGGGCGGCGTTCCCCTCGTGCGGCGTGCCCTCGTGCGGCGTGCCCCTCTGCGGCGTGCCCTCGTGCGGCGTGCCCCTCGTGCGGCGTGCCCCTCGTGCGCGTGCCACTCGTGCGGCGTGCCCCTCGTGCGGCTTGCCCTCGTGCGGCGTGCCCTCGTGCGGCGTGCCCTCGTGCGGTGTGCCCCTCGTGCGGTGTGCCCCTCGTGCGGTGTGCCCCTCGTGCGGTGTGTCACTCGTGCGGCGTGCCCCACGTGCGGCGTGCCCCTCGTGCGGCGTGCCCCTCGTGCGGTGTGCCCCTCGTGCGGTGTGCCCCTCGTGCGGTGTGCCCCTCGTGCGGTGTGCCCCTCGTGCGGTGTGCCCCTCGTGCGGCGTGCCCCTCGTGCGGTGTGCCCCTCGTGCGGCGTGCCCCTCGTGCGGCGTGCCCCTCGTGCGGTGTGCCCCTCGTGCGGCGTGCCCCTCGTGCGGCGTGCCCCTCGTGCGGCGTGCCCCTCGTGCGGCGTGCCCCTCGTGCGGCGTGCCCCTCGTGCGGCGTGCCCCTCGTGCGGCGTGCCCCTCGTGCGGCGTGCCCCTCGTGCGGCGTGCCCCTCGTGCGGCGTGCCCCTCGTGCGGTGTGCCCCTCGTGCGGCGTGCCCCTCGTGCGGTGTGCCCCTCGTGCGGCGTGCCCCACGTGCGGTGTGCCCCTCGTGCGGCGTGCCCCTCGTGCGGCGTGCCCCACGTGCGGTGTGCCCCTCGTGCGGTGTGCCCCTCGTGCGGTGTGCCGTGCTTGTGACAGGCCATGTTTGTGCTTCGTCTCGCAGACAAATTGCCGGCGACCCCCTTGGTTGATGGCAGGGCGAGCGTTGGGGGTCGACTGCTTTGCCATTCATTATCCTTCTCGAGAGGGAGCATAGGGGGAGGGGGACGGGCAGGAGGGGGGAGGGGGAACTCCAAAAGATCGACCTTTGACCCCCGCTCAGTGCTCCTTGCCGCAGCTTCACAAAACGCGGCAGTCACATGACCTGTATTGTCCTGGCGATGGCGTCTCCGTGGCAACTGTGGGAATGCTTTGTTCAAATGGTTTTTAAACAAATCTCTTTTGATCCCCGCGCCTCCCAGCGTATTGTGGGCTGCACTCCCCCCCCTTCCCCTTCCGTCTCCCTGGGGGCCCACCCCTAAAACATCTCCTGCGACCCTCCCAGGGCCCGCTGATCCACACCGGTTCCAATCTCGATTACGAGTTCCGCAAGAGAGCACGAGTGGTACCTATGGGAACTGCCCCCTGCGTGATATCCGATGTACCTGTGATGGTAATCGCTGTGCGACCGGATTAGTGTTGCGGCCGTTGATAGCGGTGTGGATGTTGTGTGGCGGTGCGGTGGGTGGCGTTGTTGCGTGGTGGTGCGGTGGGTGGCGTTGTTGCGTGGTGGTGCGGTGGGTGGCGTTGTTGCGTGGTGGTGCGGTGGGTGGCGTTGTTGCGTGGTGGTGCGGTGGGTGGCGTTGTTGCGTGGTGGTGTGGTGGGTGGCGTTGTTGCGTGGTGGTGCGGTGGGTGGCGTTGTTGCGTGGTGGTGCGGTGGGTGGCGTTGTTGCGTGGTGGTGCGGTGGGTGGCGTTGTTGCGTGGTGGTGCGGTGGGTGGCGTTGTTGCGTGGCGGTGCGGTGGGTGGCGTTGTTGCGTGGTGGTGCGGTGGGTGGCGTTGTTGCGTGGTGGTGCGGTGGGTGGCGTTGTTGCGTGGTGGTGTGGTGGGTGGCGTTGTTGCGTGGTGGTGCGGTGGGTGGTGGTGTAGTAGTTGTGTGGTTATCAGGCGGACCGCACTACACTGTGAGCAGCTCCCCCACGGCTGTATTGCAAACCGTGCACATGGCTGCCTCTTGGGTATTTGCTGCGATTTCATTCCTTTTCCTGTGCCGGGTCTCTGCTGCTGCTGCTCCTGCTGCATGTGGCTCGACCTAAAATGACTAACTGCACGGCCGCGCTTTGTGAGCAATGGGGAAACAAAGGCAGCCGGGCATGCGTGCAGACGCCCCCGAAATCCTCCCCCCCCCCACCTCCCTCGGTGCACGCCGAGCTGACTTTCATAGGTGCTCGATAAGGGAAGTTGCCCGCGCATTAGTCAGTCTGAAAGGGCAATCTGTGTGATTGTGTGTGTGTGTATCGGTGCGTTACGCTGGGCGCTGGGAGAGCTCCGGCCATTAATCACCAAGGTGTGCGGTGTGCACCGCGAGACAAAGATCCCCCGCGTGGTCCTTTAGCAGACTTGGGGCAAGTGCCGCTCCAGGAGCGACCGGCCTGCGAGGGCGGGCACGGCGCACGAGGGGACACGCCGTGACCGTCGCCGCACCGCCCGCGGTTTGTCCATCCTGGCGCCGACCGCTTACGGGAACTGCACCGGATAACCCGTTAAAGGCCGAGTCGACCTCGGAGAAACTCTGAAACGGTTCTGACAGTCGCTCGCTGACGTTAACCGTGCACGAAAATCGAACTCTGGTCATCACGTTCGCGGCTCGGTGCGCCAACCGCCGCGGCGCCACCGCTCCACGCCGGGTGGCGGTACCACGCGTCCGTACGCACGTACGCTCACAACCTGCCCCCCCCCCCCATCCCCACCCACCCGCGCCCGCCAGGCTCTACCGGAGCGACTACACCCTGGAGGTGAAGATCGGCGACTACGTGGAGTTCTACTGCCCGCACTACCTGGTGGGCCGCGGGGGAGCCGCCTCCCTCCCGGCGGGGGGCGAGTGGGAGAGCCACCTGATCCACCTGGTGCCGGCGGGCGGCTACAGGGCGTGCGACACCTCGCGCCCGGGCTTCAAGCGCTTCAACTGCGACCGCCCGCGCACGCCGCACGACCCCCTCAAGTACGTGGAGAAGATCCAGCTCTACACGCCCTTCTCGCTCGGAGCCGAGTTCCTGCCCGGCAGGGATTACTACTACATCTGTGAGTCCGCACTCGGGGCGACGGGGGGGGGAGACGGGGGGCACGGGGGCCTCACGGTTATAAGGGGATATGGGGGGGTGACGTGGGCATATGGAGGGAAACGGAGACATGGGGAGACGGGAGGATGTTGGGGGGCACGGGGCACACGGGCAAACGGAGACGTTTGGATACACACGGGGATACGAGGGGACGTGTATGACAACACACTGATGCACGTCTCCTTCCTGCGTATAAACGCACGACAATGACCGCTATCGAATAGTGGTCTTCCCCGGCATTGCACCGCATAGTGGCACCACACCGCGTCACCGCACCACACCGGCATTGTGTGCTGCCCGGCCTCTCCGGGGTCGCATGACCCACGCTCCTCAATCTCGGCCTCATGAGCCGACGGCCAATAGCGTCACACGTTCGCCAAGCCCGGGCCACCACGGCCCATCCCGACGCCATCCTCCGCCATACGCCGCGTGGAGTTGCCGGTGCTGAAGCTCATTAAGGGCCTCCCGCCTCCGTGCACAGCGCCGGAGCGCGGCTAACAAGGAGGCCTCCTCGCTAACGAGCAGCGGGGACCACCACCTCCCAGGTTTGATTACTTAGAGGCCTTTCACGCGTCTCGGCGCGCCCGCCCTAATTGGCCAAGTCCTGACACAGAGGCTTTCTCGGAATTTTTTTTTTCATTTGGCGGCGCTAAGCGGCATCCCGCGCTCTTCCCCGGCGGGCGGTGGATGATTAGCCCTGGAGGCGTCGGACGGTGGGGAGGGGGGGGGGGCGCGTGGGGGGGGTGATGGGGGGGCACGGCCTCCCCGCTCCACGGCTCAGAAGATCTGAGCGCACGTCGGAGCGAGTTACGCACGCCGGACGCGGCGGTTTTGTCGGCTAAACGCGCCGCGCGTCCCCGCGAGGGATCCCCTTTGTCTGCCGAGCGCTCATTATGTGCGGCGAGTGAGCGAGCGCGCCGGGGGTGCGGAGATCACAGCTCGCGCCCGCATCCCACCGTTCCCCCACCCCTCCCCGCGCTCCTCGCCAGACCTCGCGTTTGCCCCGTCGGTCGAGACGCGAAGCCTCTTAACGCGTCCCCGCGTGCGCGTTGTGTTCACAGCCGTTCTTGGAAACGGAAACTCCAAGAAGTGTTTGAGGCTGAAGGTGTCCGTCTGCTGCGCTAACGGTGAGGCCCCCACCTTCTCCACCTTCCCCGTGGCCCCGCGGCGGGGATTAACCCCGTGATTGCGCGCAGGTGGGGGACCCGCTGCGGCGCTAACGCCATCTCGGTTCGAAAGGAACCATCGGCCGAGAGCCCCCTGCGGGCACACGCTCTCTCCCCCTCTGTGCGACACCTCGCTCGCTTACTCGGTGTCACTCAAGTGCCACTGTGCGGCCAGTGAGGTGTCACTCAGCCAGGCGTCGCTCCGGCGCCAATATTCCGCACGCGAAAGGGCGCAGCGCTCGCCGTAGATTTGACACTCACGATCGTCGCTCGCCAAGGGTGCGTCGCTCACCAAGGGTGCGTCGCTCACCAAGGGTGCGTCGCTCACCAAGGGTGCATCGCTCGGGGTCACTGGCGAGAGGCACGAGAGAGCCCTGCAGAACGGCGCTGCTGCTGCTGACCCCCCGTGCAGGAGGCACTAGGCCGCATGCACCTGTGGTCTAGCAGTAGATGGAGAATGGTGGTTACTGATGTGTGCTTGTTTGCACGTGTGTAAAGTGCGTGCGCATGTTACAGTAGGAACAGCACGCGCACGCGCACTGCTCACAAACATCAGAAAGGCGTGACTCCCATCATGCCTTGCATGCAATGTCATGTGACCACCGCATTGCACTTACAATTCTGCCAGCCAATGGGTGCCCTGCTGCTGTTTGCGGGCAGCAAGGCACCTTGCGTGTGTCCAACCTGCACGAATCTCGCCGCTCTGATGATCTCGTCACTCACGGAGTGTTGCGTATGAACTGTGTGTGATTGTGCGTGAGCGTTTGCCTGTATGTACGTGCGCACATGCAAGTATGTGTGTGCATAAATGGGTATGTGTGGGTGTGAGTGCGTGCAGTGCGGGAAGCGGCGGTGCAGTAGTTTTCGCACCGCGCTACAAACCCGGAAACCCGAGTTCGATTCCAGCTCGCAACCAATAACAGTGGTGAATATGTTAATCGGCCCTGGGCCGCCTCTAGGTAGACTCGGCCTGAACACATGAGTTGTGGTGTGTGTAAACATCAGCACGGCCAGGCGTGTTGGTTTACCACCCACACCCTCGTGCGGCGATGCCGGCCTGCATAGATGCCGCTTGTTAATAAGCACTTTGCCTAAGAGTATGTTAAAGGCTACACGGGGGACCTTTGCGTGCGTGTCTGCGTGTGGGTGTTGTGGCCGGGTTCTCTCTTTATTAGTGCAGTCGGGGAGTGCATTGCTCTTCTGCATTGACGTTCACTCCATTGTGTCTGTGTGTTTCCGCTCTAGACACGAGCAGATTCGTGCCTGATTTGTTTAATCGTGATTCTGTCACTGAAGGTAATCAAACAGGTCAGTGTGTGTGCGTGTGCGAGCGTGTGCGTGTGAGCCAGTGTGCGTGCGAGCGCACGTCATCTTTGATTTGTGCTTTTCACAACACGCTACAACAGCATGCCTCCCATTTGTGCGCGTCCATGTGCTTGTACGCGTCTGTGTGCGTGCGTGTGGGCGCGGGTGCGTGTACGTCCCTGCCTCTGTGTGCATGCGGGAAGCCGGGCGCTTGGCGCTGCATTTGTATCCGAGGTGGTGGTGGTGCTGCTGCTGCTAACGATGTGTGGCGAGGTGAGCATTGACGTCACTAACGACGTCACTAACGATGTGTGGTGAGGTGAGCGTTGACGTCACTAACGATGTGTGGCGAGGTGAGCGTTGACGTCACTAACGATGTGTGGCGAGGTGAGCGTTGACGTCACTAACGACGTCACTAACGATGTGTGGCGAGGTGAGCGTTGACGTCACTAACGATGTGTGGCGAGGTGAGCGTTGACGTCACTAACGATGTGTGGCGAGGTGAGCGTTGACGTCACTAACGATGTGTGGCGAGGTGAGCGCGCGAGGCGTCTTGCTTCACTAATGCTGCCGGGCGACGACGCGAGCGCTGGGTCGGGGCTCGCACCGCCGAGCGACGCCGCGCCCGACGGCCGTGCGTCTAACGTGCGTCTACCGTGCCGACGAGGTGCTCGTTTAACGGGGTCCACGACGAGGCGCGTGTCTAACGAGGCGCGTGTCTCCGTGTCTCCGCGTCTCTGCGTCCTCAGCGGAGGGAGGCAAGGAGTCCCGGCAGGCGACGGCGCAGGCTTCGCGCAGCGTGAGCGGAGGGGGGCCCCGACTGCTCTGCCTCTCGCAGCTGCTGGTGACCACGGCCGCCCTGCTCTTCCTGACCGTCTGAGCGAGCCCCGACCCCCTCCCCACCCCCCCCTCGCGCCCTCCGGGGGCCACGGGGAGTGACCCCCGACGGGCAGCGGCGGCGCCCTGACGACCCCCGCCGTGGGGCGAGGGCGTCGACGATGGCTCCCTCGAGCCCGGCGCTCCGGCAGCACCGCCGCTCGCCCCCACGGAGCCCGGTGTCGTCCCTCCCCTCGACGGAATGTCAAGACAATTTTTTTTATTAACATCGTCTCCATCGTTATCGTTGTTGTCGCGATTACATCTTAATGCTGACGCAAGCGATCAAGGGCTGTCGCGCGAGGACGCTTTGAAGGCCGCTCTTTTCTCCCCGCGCTTCAAAGGGAACCTCAGAAGTTTCACGGCGAAAGCTGCGATGGCGAGCGGCGACTTTAAATCACCAGCGTTTGCGAGCGCCCGTTTCCCCCGTGGGACCCGGGCTTGCCGTGGGCGGCGGAGCCCTTGATCTGCCGACCACCGTCCGCCGTTTCACCGCTCCCCCGGGCGGAGGGCTGACCCGGCAGCCCGACCGCTGCTCCGGCGGGCGCAGACGGCAAGGGAGGTGGGGGAGGGGAGCAGAGGATATTGGCCATAGAGAAGAGGAGGAAGGGGAGGAGTGATGGGGATGTCATTCTGAGCGAAGATGCAGAACAATCGTCCACAGTTTACTGAACGATACTTTTTGGAAAATGAGCCATTTATACGTTGCCTCAATCCCAAAGGCCATCACGAAAAAGAAAATGAGATAGATAGATATATATTCACAACAAGATTATACAAATTTTGCTCGCAAAGATTTTTACACCAAATATTTTAACCCCGTTACCGCAGAGGCGTTTGTATTGTAGCGGTGCCGCACGGAGCGGCGTCGAGCCCAGCGGCACCGTACGGTGCCAGCGCCACGGCCGGCGCACCGCACGGTGCCAGCACTACCGCCATTCTCCGCGTCGCGAGCGGCGGCGCTCGCCACGGTGCCAGCGGCTCCACGGACTCTACGGACTCCACGCAGACTCGGCACGCAGACGCTGCACGGACTCCACGCAGACTCGGCGTGGTGCCGTCGGCGCGGCACCACCGCTCGCCGCAGCCCGAGGGGGACCCCGCAAACTGAGAGGCCGAGTTGGGGGAGTGGAGCGACTCCGGGACGAGCTCGGCTCCGTCTCCACACGGACGCTCCACCTCGTCGGAGTCGCCGCTCCTGTGGGAGCGGGGGGTGGCGGGGGTGCCTGGTGACGACACTGAGAGGATTCTGCACTGTCACACGCCTTGAAATCCGCAGGACGTTGCCTGTAGAACATGGACGCTCGCCGCCGGTTTCTCCAAGAAGGACGGGGCCTGTTTGGCCACGGACTATGTTGTGGGTGGGAAACGGGGGGGCCTGGTTGATGGGGAGGGGTCCTGGGGTGGGGGGGGCCTGCCTCCTGGGGTCACGTGACTGAGGGAGCATAATGGCCGACAATCGCGTGCGGGTATTTGCGGACTGCGTGTGCATCGGGGGTCTGGGTGGCTGGCTCGCACGAAGCACACCGATTTGTAAGCAGCGCACCACGTCCAGAGCACACCCACAGTTCACACGGGGCCACTGGCAATGACTGCAGGGGGCGGTGCTGCCACAATGGTGCCATGGCTCGCAGCAGCAGCAGCAGGGCCACTGGGCTTGCAACCCAGAGGCATGAAATTTTACTTGATCTCTCACCACGGCGGTTGAAACCCCTCCGCGTGCAGTGGCGGCAGCGATGAACTGCGGTGCTGCAGCGAGGGCGCCGAGGGCACGCCATGGCATGCACAGCCCAGCGCACACTCGGCCACAGAGCACACAAGACGCACGGACCGCGCACACCCCGCACACCACATCACACCGGGTCGCGTACGACGCGTTATGCACAACCCGCAGCGCGCATATCTGTGCGTGCGTTTCCGTGTATGTACGTGTACGTGTGTAAGTGTCTACGTGTCTACATGTCTACGTGCGTGTGTACGTTCACTCCCTTTTGTAAAGCCCCCCCCCCCACCACCGTGCAGAACCCAATCGTGTTTCTTAAAAATAAACTCCAAATGCTGACCACTAGTACCGTGCCAAGCAGGGTCGTGAGGCGCGTGGGCCTCGGGGTGTACCCGTGTGTCCGAGTGGGCAAATGTCTGTATGTCGAAGTCTGTGTGTGTATGTCGAGGTTTGGGTGGGTGTGTGTGTGTTGCCTATGTGGGTCTGTCAGTCTGCTACAGCAGAGGTGTAGAGAATTCCCATAAGACCTACGGTCTGTGCTTTATTTACCAGGTCAAGGCCTATGATACCATGGATAGGCCAGGGCTCTGGGTTATTCTTTGTGCTTTCGCGGTCCCTGACCCTCTGCTCACAATCATTTAAGGGCCTTCGTGGTCATGGCCAAGCTCGGGTAAACCTGTGTGGGCGGGAGCCAGAGCCATTCCCTGTTCACCTTGGGGTACACAGGGATGTCCCCTGGCCCCCACACGATTTAACATTCTTTGACCACGTAGTACGAGACGTTGTCCATGGCTGTACCGGAGGAATTTCCACCTGGCACATATACAATGGGTGGCTGATCGATGCGGTCAAGGGATAGCTTTCTCTTGGTCAGCAATGTATGCATGCTGATGATCTGGTAATTACTGTTCACTCCTGAGAAGAGGTTGGAGCCGTTACTGCTAAACCTTAAGGATGCTGCTATGAAATGGGGCCTTACCATCAGCCCCACAAAAACAAAGGACTTTCCTGGGCGTTTTATGTTCCCCAAACACTCCACCCCCTCAACTTCCCATGAGTGATGGGCCGTTTGTGAAGAGAGTGGAGACGTTTCCGTACCTGGGCAGTGTTTATGACCATTCGCTGTGTAACGCTGTGTGAGAGCTAATCTGGCCTATCGCTCCATACGAAGCTCAGGGTCTTTTCGTCCGCTGTTGGGTCCTCCCTTCTCTATGCTTGCGAAACGTAGAGCTCTTTAAAATAACATCTGCACCGGAATTAAACATTCAGACTAGCCTGCCTACGATCCATCTTGGGTTTTGCCAGACTGGACCGTTTGAGTAGCTCACAGATCGTTGAGGAATCTGGACACAGTCACACAATTGAGCTGCGTTGGCTGGGTCATGTAGCCCGCAAGCCCAGTCCACCGCATGCCCAGCCCACCGCATGCCCAGCCAGCTTCTGCTTGGCCAGATAGAGGAGGCTAAATTGGCGCGGCACGGGCTAGGGAAGAGATGGACTGATGTGGTACAGAATTATTTATGGCCGAGTGGATTTTCTGTTGACTGGTGAGTGGTTTCAAGATCGGCCTCTGTGGAGGAGGTTCACGAAGGACGCTACTGAGCAATTGGAGGCAGTCGGCCTCCAGCAACAGCGGTGCGCAGAGGAATGACGCTCGCAACAACGAGCGGAGCGCCGGGCAGCTGGACGCAGAGATTGAGTACAGCGAGGAGCCCAGGTGGTGAATCTGCCAGTCATCTCGGCCAGTCATGGCACCTGCCTCTCTCCCGTGACCTGCCAGCGAGCCTTCAACACTTCACGTGCACTCAGCCTGACACAAGTGCCGTGGCAATGTCACCACGAAATCTGTGAATGTAGAGGTCTATTTGCGTGTATGTCTTTGTTGTGTATGTCTGTGCATGTCTGTGTATATATGAAAACGCCTTAAAGAAAGTGCCTGGTGCGGTGTGTAAATATCAGCACTGGGGTGAGACGCAAGAGGCCGCGTGTCCTGGTTGGCCTTCGTCGGTGCTCGCTCGCAGCACTTGCCTTGCTCCAACAGTCTCTTCAAGGCTATAGGGGGGATCTTTGTCTTTGTGTCAGTATTCTGGCACAGACCCCACCCCACTTACCCCCCCCCCTTCCACCGCCCCCCACACTCGCAGACGCCACAAGATGATGAAGAAGGGGAACTCTCATCCATCGCGTCTGCTGCTTAAATAAACTATCAGCGCCGCGTTATCCGGCCTCGCAGCGCGCACCGCGAGCATCCATTACCTGCGGCAGCTGGGGAGGGGGGGGGGGCACAGGTGAGCGGGGGCACGCACCCCATTCATCACGCACGTGCCCCCCCCTCCCCGTTATTTATTGTTTAATTATCAGTTGGAGGGGGAGAAAGCGAGAGCGATTCCTCCCGCGTGATTCACGAATAAAAGTGCCGGGCAGCGCGCTGCACATGTCCGTGTTGTTATGTTTGTAATTAATGTGGGAGTGGGGGGGGGGGGGGCTGTGGGGGTAATGGGTGGGTGGGGGGGAGAGCGTGGGGGGCGCCGACTCGTTGGGTTCGCGAGAACGTTGGGAACGCAGGCTCGCGAGCATCACGAGGGGGGTGGCTGGGATCAGCGGGGCTGTTCGAGCCTCCGAGTCGTTATGATCGGGGGGGGGGGGCAGCCTCTCGAGACAGGGGGGCTACTCCGCACCCGCTCTGCCCTGCCCCCACTCTCGCCCCCCACTAATTATCCGGGTTAATTGCTCGCGTTAATGGCGCGGCGGAGCCAAGCGCTGACAAAGACCCTTGCGCTCACATGAGTGGAGCGCCATGTCTGGGCTGGGAGGCTGGGGGCTGGGGGGGTGGGGGCTGGGGGGCGGGGGGCTGGGGGGGTGGGGGCTGGGGGGCGGGGGGCTGGGGGGGTGGGGGCTGGGGGGCGGGGGGCTGGGCGGGAGGCGCCGGGGATTTTCTTTCAATCCACCCAGAAACACCGGACGGAGTCTCAAGACTTTTTCCCCGGAGGGTCCTGCTCCACTGGGATGGTTGGACAATGTGCGTGTGAACCCCGAGACAACCCCTGCCGCACCCGCACGAGGGGGTCGTGTCCGCACAGCCTCGCTCACCGACCCACTTGCTGTACTGCTGCCGTCTCCTGCACGTGACACGTCGCAGACACACGTGTTTGGGAGTCTCGCACATCTCTGTGTGATCCGACAACCCTCGCCTCCACAACGCCACGAGCTGAGTTGAGATGGAGACGAGGGGGGGGGGGGATGGGGCGGGGGGAGGAAGACGGAGGCGGGGGGGGGGCAATGCAGAGTGCGTGATGGAGAGGGGCGAGGGAGGATGTAGATGGGGAAAGAGATAAAAGGAGGTGGGGGGAGGGAGGGAGGCGGGGGAGTGGTCGCTAATGCATGGCGTGGCCGCCTTTGTCTTCCGTCCCGCAGAGCGCGGGGCCCGGGGGAGCCGAACCCCCACGGCTCCCTCCGCGGGATGTCGACGTGAGGATGGCGAGCACGCTCAGGAACACGGAGGAGGAGGAAAGGGATGAGAATACAGACGTAGTGTGGTGGTGGTGTGTGATGGTGGTGTGTGATGGTGTGTGATGGTGGTGTGTGATGGTGTGTAGTGGTGTGTGGTGGTGTGTGATGGTGGTGTGTAATGGTGGTGGTGGTGGTGTGTGTGTGGTGGTGGTGTGTGGTGGTGTGTGTGGTGGTGTGTGGTGGTGGTGGTGTGTAGTGGTGGTGGTGTGTAGTGGTGGTGTGTGGTGGTGGTGTGTGGTGGTGGTGTGTGATGGTGTGTGAGTGGTGTGTGGTGGTGTGTGATGGTGTGTGGTGGTGTGTGGTGGTGTGTGATGGTGGTGTGTGATGGTGTGTGAGTGGTGTATGGTGGTGTGTGATGGTGGTGTGTGATGGTGTGTGAGTGGTGTGTGGTGGTGTGTGATGGTGGTTTGTGATGGTGTGTAGTGGTGTGTGGTGATGTGTGATGGTGTGTGATGGTGTGTGATGGTGGTGTGTGGTGGTGTGTGATGGTGTGTGATGGTGTGTGAGTGGTGTGTGGTGGTGTGTGATGGTGTGTGATGGTGTGTGGTGGTGTGTGGTGGTGTGTGATGGTGGTGTGTGATGGTGTGTGAGTGGTGTATGGTGGTGTGTGATGGTGGTGTGTGATGGTGTGTGAGTGGTGTGTGGTGGTGTGTGATGGTGGTTTGTGATGGTGTGTAGTGGTGTGTGGTGGTGTGTGATGGTGTGTGATGGTGTGTGATGGTGGTGTGTGGTGGTGTGTGATGGTGTGTGAAGGTGGTGTGTGGTGGTGTGTGATGGTGTGTGAAGGTGTGTGATGCTGTGTGAGTGGTGTGTGATGGTGGTGTGTGATGGGGTGTGATGGTGTGTGATGGTGTGTGAAGGTGTGTGATGGTGTGTGATGGTGTGTGAGTGGTGTGTGATGTGTGATGGTGGTGTGTTGTGGTGTGTGATGGAGGTGTGTGATGGTGGTGTGTGATGGTGTGGTGGTGTGATGGTGGGGTGTGTGGTGTGTGTGTGTGGTGTGTGATGGTGTGTGGTGGTGTGTGAGTGGTGTGTGAGTGGTGTGTGAAGGTGTGTGGTGGTGTGTGGTGGTGTGTGGTGGTGTGTGATGGGGTGATGGTGGTGTGTGATGGTGTGATGGTGTGATGGTGTGATGGTGTGTGATGGTGGTGTGTGTGGTGTGTGATGGTGTATGATGGTGTGATGGTGTTGTGTGTGGTGTGTGATGGTGGTTGGTGGTGGTGTGTGATGGTGTGTGTGTGGTGTGTGATGGTGTGTGGTGGTGTGTGAGTGGTGTGTGAGTGGTGTGTGATGGTGGTGTGTGATGGTGTGTGAAGGTGTGTGGTGGTGTGGGATGGTGGTGTGTGATGGTGCGTGATGGTGGTGTGTGGTGGTGTGTGTGGTGTGTGATGGTGTGTGATGGTGGTGTGTGATGGTGTGATGGTGTGTGATGGTGGTGTGTGTGGTGTGTGTGGTGTGTGATGGTGTGTGATGGTGTGTGATGGTGTGATGGTGGTGTGTGATGGGGTGATGATGTGTGATGGTGTGTGATGGTGGTGTGTGATGGTGTGTGAAAGTGGTTGGTTGTGGTGTGTGATGGTGTGTGAAGGTGTGTGATGGTGTGTGATGGGGTGATGGTGGTGTGTGATGGTGTGATGGTGTGTGATGGTGGTGTGTGTGGTGTGTGATGGTGTGTGATGGTGTGTGATGGTGTGTGATGGTGTGATGGTGGTGTGTGATGGGGTGATGATGTGTGATGGTGTGTGATGGTGGTGTGTGTGGTGTGTGTGGTGTGTGATGGTGTGTGATGGTGTGTGATGGTGTGATGGTGGTGTGTGATGGGGTGATGATGTGTGATGGTGTGTGATGGTGTGTGAAGGTGGTTTGTTGTGGTGTGTGATGGTGTGTGAAGGTGTGTGATGGTGTGTGATGGGGTGATGGTGGTGTGTGATGGTGTGTAATGGTGGTGTGTGGTGTGTGATGGGGTGATGGTGTGTGATGGTGTGTGATGGGGTGATGGTGGTGTGTGATGGTGTGTGATGGGGTGATGGTGGTGTGTGATGGTGTGATGGTGTGATGGTGTGTGATGGTGTGATGGTGGTGTGTGATGGTGTGTAATGGTGTGTGATGGTGGGGTGTGATGGTGTGATGGTGTGTGATGGTGTGTGATGGTGTGTGATGGTGTTGTGTAATGGTGTGTGATGGTGGGGTGTGATGGTGTGATGGTGTGTGATGGAGGCGAAGGCTGTGGGCATGAAGACGTAGACGAGATAATCTGCAGACGGGGGCTCCCCCCACCCCACCCCCTTCCCCCTCCCCCCACCCCCCTCCCCCCACCCCACCCCCTTCCCCCTCCCCCCACCCCACCCCCTTCCCCCTCCCCCCACCCCACCCCCTTCCCCCTCCCCCCACCCCACCCCCTTCCCCCTCCCCCCACGTCTCTCCGCTCCGCGTCGTTACCACCGAGTCCTCCTCTAATTAAAATCACAAAACCTCGATCTGATGCTGTTTCACGCCACCTCCCCTCCCTCACCTCTCTCATCCCCTTCACTCTGCCCCCACCCATCTCCCCGCTCTCTCTCCGCTCTCTCCCCACTCCCCACTCCTCGCCTCTCGCTCTCTCCCCACTCCTCGCCTCTCGCTCTCTCTCTGCTCTCTCTCCACTCCCCACTCCTCTCCTCTCGCTCTCTCCCCGCTCTCCACTCCCCACTCCTCGCCTCTCGCTCTCTCCCCGCTCTCTCCCCACTCCCCACTCCTCGCCTCTCGCTCTCTCGCCGTCTTTGCTTCAATTCCGTCTCGCGCAGGAGACGCTGGGCTGGGAAGGACGCGGAGGGGAACTCGCCCGTGCGTGCACTCGTGTACGCGTGTGTGTGGTGTGTGTGTGGTGTGTGTGTGTGGTGTGTGTGTGTGAGTACGTGTGTGTGGTGTGTGTGTGTGGTGTGTGTGTGTGTGGTGTGTGTGTGAGTACGTGTGTGTGGTGTGTGTGTGTGAGTACGTGTGTGGTGTGTGTGGTGTGTGTGTGTGGTGTGTGTGGTGTGGGAGTGTGTGTGGTGTGTGGAGTGTGTGTGGTGTGTGTGGTGTGTGGAGTACGTGTGTGAGTACGTGTGTGTGGTGTGTGTGTGTGAGTACGTGTGTGTGAGTGTGTGTGTGTCTTTTTGTGTGTACGTGTGGCGGAGCCAGGATATTGCATCTTTTCCCTCGGGGCTCCTCCAGAAACAACAAAAAGCCACTATGGATGGCTACGTGGAATGTTCGAACGCTCACTGCGGCAGAGAGGCTGCCACTCCTCTGTCGGGAGCTGGATCTCTGTGGCATTCAGGAGGTCCGGTGGACCAGCTCTGGCTCCTGCCACCATGAGTGGTGGACAGTCCTCTACTCAGGGCAGGAGACTGCCAAACAACGGGGAGTGTCTCTTCTTCTGAATAAAATAATGAAGGGGGCATGGGAGCGTGGCGATGAGGTGTGGAAAGCTGTAGGCCCCAGGCTACTTTGGGTTCGCCTTCCCATCAACCGGAGCCGAGGAGTGGTGGTCGTGGTTACTTATGCCCCCACCGAAGACGAACATCCGTGGAGGGATGCAGGCAAGGCCGATGAGTCGGATGCCTTCGATGACTTGTCACAGGTGCTGGCTAAAGTGGACTCTCGGGATAGAGTCATCTTGTTGGGCGACTTCAATGCCCGAGTTGGTCATGATGCTGGCACCTGGTCTGGAGTGATTGGAAGGCATGGGTCAGATCAGCTCAATAACAACGGTAGGAGGCTGCTATATTTTTGTACAGCCCATGGGCTTGTAATTACCAACACGCTGTTCCGGCATCAGCGCATCCACACAACATCATGGATGCATGCCGGGTCCAAGAAAGAACATCTGCTGAACTACATAGTGACGGACCAGCGGATGCGAGCCCATGTCCTTGACACCAGGACCTACCGTGGAGCTGATTTGCCCTCTGACCATCGACTTGTCATCTGTAAGATGCACCTGACATTCTTCCACTCCGGTGGTGGGTGTACACCCAGAACCCCATTCCAACCTAAGGTGGCCTGGTCTCAGCTACCTAATGGAAGTTGCAAGCGATAATTTAATCATCGCTTGTGGCTGGAGTTGGCATCGTCACCCACTCCTCCAGATGTCGAGGGGAAATGGGCGAGGTTTAGGACTGTGACTCATGCAGCTGCAATGGCTGCTTTGGGTACGCGGTCCAGACCTCCCCAGAGACCCTGGCTGACAGAGGAGGTGTTCAAGATGGTTGAGAAAAAGCGACAGGCCCACTCTAATCGTCTACAGCATCCCACGTCAGAGAAGGAGGCTTACTGCAGCCTTTGCTCGGAGGTTCCGAGAGCCGTGAGGCGCTGCAAGGATGGGTGATGGTCGCGGATTGCTGTGGAGATGGAGTCTGCCTCAATGGCCCGCGATCACGAATCCCTATTTAACTGCATCAAAAAAGTAGCCTGCAGCGCCACACCTATTACCATCATTAGGGGAAAGAACGGTGATCCAATCTCCGACTCCCAGGAACAGGTTTGCAGATTTGCTGAGCATTTCTGTGAGGTCCTGGGGGAGGGGAAATCCCTCAGCCTGGAAAACATCATGGGACAAAGTGGGGATGACCCTACTGAGGCTGCGGTGCCTCAAATATTGGAGGAGGAAGTCACCCCCTGTGAGTGGCTGGCTGAGGTGCCATCTATTGAGGAAGTACTGAAGGGGATCCAGAGTCTGAGACCAGGAACGGCACCGGGCGGAGATGATCCCCAAGCAAAATGCTGAGGGAGGGTGGCGTTTGTACGCAGACTGCCCTACATGACATCATAACAACAGTCTTGGCCACTGAATGGGTTCCGCAGGATTGGAAGGATTCCCTGATGGTCCCCCTCTTTAAGAAGGGGGACCGCACAGACTGCAACAACTGCAGGGGCATCTCACTCCTCAGTGTGCTGGGAAAGGTCCTGGCAAAGATTATTTAACATCACCTTGCTAGGCACGCTGAGGAGAGGCTCGCGGAGCCCCAATGCGGTTTCAGGAAAGGGCGGTCCTGCACAGATGCCATATTTTCTGTCCGTCTGCAACAGCAGAGGTGTAGGGAATTCCAACAAGACCTACATCTCTGCTTTATTGACCTGGTCAAGGCCTATGATATCATCAGTAGGCATGGGCTCTGGGTTGTTCTTCGTGCTTTTGGAGTCTCTGACTCTCTGCTCACGCTCATTAAGGACCTTCATGATGGTGAGCGGGCCCGGGTAAAACTACACGTTATTTAACATCTATTTTGACGACGTAGTTCGTGAAGCCTTCAATAGCTGTACCGGAGGAATTTCTATTTGGTACAGATATAATGGGAGGTTGATCGATGCCCGGGTGCGGTCAAGGGATGGCTCCCTATTGCTCAACCATGTTATGTATGCCGATGATCTGGTAATTGCTGCTCACTCAGAGGAGGAGTTGGAGGCGCTGCTGCTGCTGAACCTGGAGCTTGTCACTAAGATGTGTGGAATTACCATCAGCCCCACCAAAACTAAGCACCTGCCTGGGTATTTTGTACCATTGGACACTCCACCCCTCCAAATCTGTGATGGGGCAGTTGTGGAGAGAGTGGAGTTTCGCATACCTGGGCAGTGTGCTCATGACCGGCTCCGGTTTAGCAGCAGAGGTCTCACTCCGAATCAGTCGAGCGGCATTATCTTTTCATCAGTTGCGTAACGCTGTGTGGAAGCTACCTGGTCTATCACTCCGCACAAAGCTTCAGGTCTTCTCGGCCACGGTCATTCCCTCCCTTCTCTACGCTTGCGAAACGTGAACCCCCGTAATGAAACATCTTCACTGGTTAGAAACATCTAGGCTGGCCTGCGTACGATCCATCCTGGGTTTTACCAGGCTAGATTGTGTGAGGAGCTCACGAATCCTTGAAAGATGTGGACAAAGTCCCATCGGTGAGCTCCTCCGGCAGGCAAGGCTGCGTTGGCTGGGTCATGTAGCCCTTATGCCCAGCCACCGCATGCCTAAACAGCTTTTGTTCGGCCGGATCGAGGGGGCTAAACGGGCGCGGCATGGGCTAGAGAAGAAATGGAGTGATGTGGTACAGGAGGACGTGGAGCTGAGTGGACTTGCCGATGACTGGTACCAGCTGTGTCAACATCGGCCTCTGTGGAGGAGGCTCTTGAAGGATGCTACTGGGCATTTGGAGGCAGTCGCCCTCCAACAACAACGGAGGGCGGAGGAGCGACGCTCACAACAACGAGCGGAGCGCCGGGTGGCTAAAGCACAGCAAGTTGGCACAGTAGGGGGCACAGGTGGTGCATCAGCCAGTCATCTCAGTCAGTAGATCTGTGGCACCTGGGTCTGCCCCGTGACCTCCTGCTGGCGGGCGTTCGACACTTCACGTGGCCTGAAGGTGCACATGGCCTGTCACAAGCGTCGTGGTGACGTCACCACCATTTAGTGGCGAATGGCGGTTGTTGTTGTTAGCGTTCTGCGCTGTGAGCGCTAGTGAAGCGCGACAAACTCGGGCTGAACGATTTTTCTGAAAGATATTGCGATTCACTGTGTAATAGATGTAAAACGTGATGGAGAATTACCACGTGATACCATCAAAATATGAACTGCTCTATATATTCTAATGCAAGGATGAGAACTTAAAATACATGAATTGCTTCCAACATGTATTTATTAAAATGTTTTAATTTAAATAGAACAATCAAACATAAAACAATTGTTAAGTTAAATAAATAAAGTTATAATAAAACAATTCCAATAAGAAAGTAAAATGACTTTTAAAATCGCAAAAAATCTCAGCCTTTGCGATTTGCTAATCGCATTGTTTCAAATTGCTATTTCGATTTTAAATCGATTAATCGTTCAGCCCGACTACAAACTCGGCAACACGAGTTCAATTTCCGCACACGGCCACCAACACCAGTGACGTTTATCTGCATCGGTTTTGAGCCTACCCCAGTCTCAAATGAGTACCTGGTGCAATGTGTGCACATCGCCACTCGGAAGGCAAAGGGGGCCGGGCGTGGTACTGTCCACACCATCCACGCGAGTGCCGTGCCGGCCTTCATAGGTACTCGCTATAACAGCACTTGCCCCAACAGTCTGTGAAGGCTACACGGGGGATCTTTGTGTTTTATGCCCCCCCCCTCTCCACCGCGCCGTGGGGGTCATTAGCGCGACGCGGAATTGCAGATTAATTAAGAGCGCGTGAGCAGACCAAGGAAAACAGAGGCGATACGGATCCACAACAACATAGTCATCAATATTAATAACCAAAGTGCAGCGATATTAATAACCAACATCACCAGCATCGTCATCAATCTAGATCACATCACCACGAACCAGAGATCTGCTATCAACATCAGTCACCAACATCATCGACATCCCGACCTGCAGCTCAATCGTCAGCGTCATCGGCATCAGCCCCCGCCTTCTCACGAACAACACGAGCCATGCTGCACCCCACCTCGTCACGAACAACACGAGCGACATCGTCCCCACCAGCATCAGCGACTGAATCGACATCAGCACCGATCCCATCATCAAGAAACGTGACAAATTCACATGAACGTCGAGCAAAACAAGTATCGGCATCGTGACCACGCCATCAACATCATCACCATCTTGCCGACATCAACAATCAGGGGGGGGGAATGTTCCCACCGCCCTTCCCGGCTCCACTCATCCGAGTCAAGGGGATGATGCGGATTTCGAGGGCGGGCGGACGAGGGTTGGGTAAGGGGAGCAGGTTAATTGGGCCCTAGGGGTAGCTTAACGCGTAAGGGTCGGGATCTAGAAGTGGCTGCCCCCCCCCCCTCGTCCCCTCCCCGCTTTGATTCGGAGCGGCGCTCAATGACAGCCCCCCACCCCGCCCCCCACCCCACCCCGCCCCCCACCCCGCCCTCGTCTCCCACAGCCCCCCACCCCGCCCCCGTCTCCCACAGCCCCCACCCCACCCCCCACCCCGCCCCCCACCCCACCCCGCCCCCCACCCCGCCCCGCCCCCCACCCCGCCCTCGTCTCCCACAGCCCCCACCCCCCACCCCGCCCCCGTCTCCCACAGCCCCCACCCCACCCCCCACCCCGCCCCCCACCCCGCCCCCGTCTCCCACAGCCCCCACCCACCCCCCACCCCACCCCCCACCCCGCTCCCCACCCCGCCCCCGTCTCCTACAGCCCCCACCCCCCACCCCGCCCCCGTCTCCCACAGCCCCCACCCCCGCCCCTGGCATCGCCGCCGTGCGTCCTTAGAAACGGGGCGGGGTACTCGGTGACCCGCCGCAGCAGCCATGGTCTATCCACTGCTGGACGTAGGCACGTGGGTTAGATTGGAGAAGACGGGGCGAGTTAGCCGCGTGCTACTGATTGGTGGGACAAGTGAGCGCGCTTGGGAAGGGCACGGCGCTCGAGTCGTAATAATCTGAGCCCCAGTTTACGATCCAGCAGAGGCTCAGCGGGTGTCGCGGCTCGCTTACACGCGGCTCCTGCCACACCGGGGGATGTTCCGCCAATGCCTCTGCATTGGCCGTGCGTGGTTGTGGCAGTGGCAGGAATCCCGAGAGCCCGGAGACAATCCCCGAGGCGCCCGGCAACGTCGCGCTCAGAGGTTGCGCATCGCAGGGCCCACCCACCCACTCGCAACAATCCGTGGGTTTGGCCGTTGCGCAACTCTCTCAGCGACCCACCAACCCTTGTCTCCAAAGTGGATTCACTTCATCCTGGCGGACGAACACTGCCTCGCTACGGACTTGCCACGTGGGGACTGGAGGCCTGCCACGCGTGGAGAATTAGTGGCGTGTGACGCGGCGAGGTGTTGTTTTTTCACTGATTGCTATTTGCCATCTCATTTTGTTTTATTTGTTTGGCTTTTGTCATTGCAGTGACCCAGGGCACTCAAGCAAACTCCTCCACCCTGGTCTCTTGACTTCTCATCCTGCTTACACACAATACTCACGAAGCCTCATGTAACGTTTTGATATCCAGTCAGGAGATTCTGGAGATACGCCCATCACCTCCCGTCCAGCGGCACACATGGGAACATTGCTCTCTCTATATATATACAATACAGCCAAATACGGGAGACGTGGAGTGAATTTCAGAGGTGTGTAGGTGTGTGTATGTAGGTGTGTGTGGAGGTGCGCGTGTGTGTGGAGGTGTGTGTAAGTGTGTGTGTGTAGGTGTGTGTGTGGAGGTGTGTGTGTGTAGGCGTGTGTGTGTGAGTGTGTGTGTCTGGAGGTGTGTGTGTGTAGGTGTGTGTGTGTAGGTGTGTGTGTGTAGGTGTGTGTAGGTGTGTGTGAGTGTGTGTGAGTGTGTGTGTGTCTATATGTAAATATTTTGAGATTTCAGAGCCTCGCGCCCCGCGGCTCCTCGGAGCTGATTGATGGCAGCGACTGCCGCGGATTTATGAGGCCAGTGCAGTCGGTAGGATGTGAAAGTGCGCGCGTGTGCGTGAGTGCACGTCGGTGTGTCTGCGTGTGTCTGCGTGTGGCGGGGGCAAGCGCATGTTAGCGAGCACCTATGCGGGAGATCTTTGTCTGTGAGTGTGTTTACTTTGTGTGTGCACGTGTGTGTTTACTCTGTGTGTGCACGTGTGTGTTTACTTTGTGTGTGCACGTGTGTGTTTACTTTGTGTGTGCACGTGTGTGTAAACGTGTGTGTGAGCGCGGCTCCCATCATCATCGCCTGGCGCGCGCGATCCATCACGAGACGAGGCGATAACGCGCACACAACGACAAAGGTCCCCCGTGTAGCATTAGTAGGCGTTTGGGGCAAGTGCTCTTAACGAGCGCTTATGGAGGCCAACGCGGCACACGATGGGGTGGCGAGCTTCACGCTCGGACGCCTTTGTCTCCCCAGTGCTGACGTTTACACTCACGCATGGGCACGGTCACTCCCACGTTCACGTGGGCAGGGAGAAACTTTGATCCCACCCTCCCTCTCCTCTCCCCTCCCCCCTCCCTCCCCTCTCCCCTCCCCCTCCCTCCCCTCTCTCCCCGCGACCCCCGTCGTCTCGAATCTCCCGTCCTCACCAGCCTGAGCCCTACCTGGTCTCGACCAATCAGAGGCCTAGGCAGAATTCACCTGCAGGCTCTCAGCCAATGCGAGCTCGCGATTCACAACATCCTCCTGAGCCTCGTGGTTGAGCAACAGCGACGAGGGTGGGGGTGAAGGGGGGGGGGGGTTCACGCGCGGGGTGGTGGGGGTGAAGGGGGGGGGTTCACGCGCGGGGTGGTGGGGGTGTATGGGGGGGGGGGGGTTCACGCGCGGGGTGGTGGGGGTGAAGGGGGGGTTCACGCGCGGGGTGGTGGGGGTGGGGGTGAAGGGGGGTTCACGCGCGGGGTGGTGGGGGTGATGGGGGGGGGTTCACGCGCGGGGTGGTGGGGGTGATGGGGGGGGTTCACGCGCGGAGTGGTTGGGGTGGAGCGGGTTGACGCGCAGGTGAATCGAGGCAGCAGCAGTAGCAGCAGCAGGGAGCCTCCCCGTCTTACCCCATCCAGCACTTCCTCCTTCCACCTCGTTCTCACCCCCAAACCCTCATCTCCCCACTCCCTCCCAGGAGCAGGTGGAATGCGTCATCACTGGAGCCACGCCCCTCCTCGTCACTCCTGCGTGGTGGGGGCGCGTCACGGTGGGACCAGAGGCGCTTCCCCCACCCTCTCGCTACCCCGCCCCCTCCCCCACCCCCTCCCCCACCCCCTCCCCCACCCCCTCCCCCACCCCCTCCCCCACCCCCCCTCCACTCCGTCACCCCCCACCCAGGCCTCGCGTTATTCTCGGAGCCGAGGTGTGCAGAGGGAGGGGGGTTGTTGCAATCAACACGACGGGTGGTGCATTGCGTGTGACAGTGTTCATTGGACAACTTGCACTCGCATTCACTTGTGTACACAGGTGGTGTAATGTGCGGCGCGTGCAGGTGCGCGACAAACCCGGCCAACCGAGTTGGATTCTCGTTCCCGATGATTTGAAATGGTCCTGGGCAGGTCGACTCTGACTCAAGCGATTAGCCGGTGCGACGTGTCAAACTCGCCACGAGGGAGACACATGCGGTCGGGCGCGGCGATGCCTCTTCTCGGCTGTCCCGTGCCGACCTTCACAGGTGCGCGCTCAAAGCAGCTCTCACGGACTGCTCAAGGCTACACGGGGGGGGCATCCTTGTTACAGTTGTGGGCTCTCTGATTTAAAGCCTATGAACGAATGGCGAATGTCTGTATACGTGCACAGACGTGTGTGTGTGTGTGTACACGTGTACGGATGTGTATGTACACACGTGGCCTCAAAGTGCACCTAGCCTGGCACAAGCGTCGTGGTCACGTCACTGCCACATCGTGGCGAATGGCGGCTGTTGCTGTTGTTGTTGCACACGTGGGTAACACGTGTACAGGGGCGTGTGTACACATGGAGGTGTGTACACAGACTCTGTCTCCTCGACAGACCTGCTCTCCACCTGAGGACGGCTGCTTGCGTTGTGGCCGAAACGTCGTGAGAATTATTTTATTATGTTTTATTTGTATTATTTTATTATTTCCATTCTACGTGACTTTACCGAAAGAACCAAGAAGATGAATCCCTGCAGTCACGAAAGCTTTAAATCGAAATTCTAATCCCTTGTTCATCACGACGTCCTTTTTACTTTGATGTCTCAACAGCGTGACGGAGACCACGTGACGTGAGGGTTCTGCCTTTGTCGTGAGGGCTGTGAGTTGACGCTGAGGAGGGAGGAGGAGGCGCCTCAGCCCATGTGGAGTGACGTCAGCCGCTAATTATTCATGGGGGAGGGTGCTCCATGCGGAGTGACGTCACCTGATCATGATTATTAATGGTGGGGGGCTGGTCGACAGAGTGACGTCACGAGCGTTGCACACAGACATTCTTGGCTCATTATAGGTCATAATAATGGGGGGTCCATTTAGAGGACGTTACCTCGTCATGATTATTAATGAGGGGGGCTGTTCGATGTGGAGTGACGTCGCGAGCGTTAAGGACAGACTTCCCTGGGTGATTATAGGTATTTGATGTGACTAGGAGATCAACTAAACCCACACAACACTGCCTCCGTTTGCAAGGGCTACTTGGGTAACATAAACTCAAAATGTATCTCTGTGAGAGTGAGAGATCACGTCCTGTCTGTGTGTGGGATGATGCATGTGTCTGTCTGTCTGACAGTGGGGGGGGGGGGCTCCCCCCCCCCACGTCCCACACTGGCACGTCCGCTCCGCCTTCTCGATCCCAGCTCCTTCCCAGTTCCCCCGCGCGGTCCACACCCCTCCCCCAAAGGCCATCACTGACGGGAGGCATTATCAGCTTTCCATTTGCATGACAATAGCCGCGCTTAAATCAGCGGCGCGGTCACGTGCGGACGCGTTCCGACTGCGCGATTCCAAAAAGGAAAAACACGTGTCGGGTTTAGGGGGGCGGGGGGAGAGGAGGGGGGTCTGTAAATGGGATGGGGGGGGGGGTGTTGGGGAGCTGTAGGGATAGAGAGAGTGGGGGGCGGACCCGGCCCCTCCCATCTTCCTCGAGTATTTAATTGAAACGAGTCGCACCGTTGGCCGTCGTCTAATTTAAGTGGCGCGGCCCGCCAAGACGGAGGAGTCGGGAGCCGCTCTCTGATTTCGCCAATTTAAGGGCTGCGGAGGCGCGGGTACGCGTCCTGAGAGCTAATGGAGTGCCCCCCCTCCCCGCCACCAACCCCACGATCCTTTACCCCCGCCCCCCACAACTGCCCCCCCCTCTGCCCCCCACCGCGGGACCCCCCCCCCCCCCACCCCGAGCCCGGGGCGCGTGCGGTAATTGGATTCCGGGCGCCGCGGGGTAATGAGTCGGGGTTCAGCGAAATTCAGACGCGGAACCCGCAGCCCCCACCCCCTCACCCCCCGCTGCAGCCCGAGTCGTGGGCACGGCCCCCCCCACCCGCCCCTCCCCAACACTGTTACAGCAAAGTACAGCACACACTGGGCCCCCACCGCGAAAACATCACAGCAGAATCCACTTGTCGCGTGCCCACGCGCGTGAACCCGCGTGTACATCGGTGTTCACACACACACGACGTGGTGGGTGGCCAGAACCACGCCCGGCCGCCTTTGTCTCCCTCGTGGCGATGTTTTACGCATCGCCCCAGGTACTCATTTGAGGCTGAGTCGACCTAGGGAAGGGGCAGGACCCACACACTCAAGACACACATGCACAGCAGACACACGCATGCATGCACACATTCCCGCCAGAAGTGTGTACACACACACACCTGCAAATGCGCGTTCCAGCCACGCACACGCACACCCGCACACCAGCTCAGGCACTCCACCCCCCACATTGCACACCGCACATTCCGCACCCACCAACACGCCACGCGTACCCCGCACACCCCCCCCCCCCCCCCGCGTGTTGAGGAAGTCTCGCTGTTTCCGCGGCCTCGGAGAACAATGGGGGAAGGGGCGATGATGCTTCTGCTACTGCTGCTGCTGCATCAGCTGCTGCTGCTGCTATTGTTGTTGCAGCTGCTCTCCTTGTTGTTGCTACTGTGTTGATATGTTCGCCATGTTCTTGTTGCTGCTGGTGCTGCTATTTCCGGGTTGCTTTGTTGTTGATGGGCTTTGTGCTCCCATCACCACCCCCTGGTGGGGGCTTAGATTGGGGGGTGTGTGGGTGGGTCGTGGTTGAGGATCCAGGATCTGGGTTAGGGGTCAGGGTTAGAGTCCGGGACCGGCTCCCGGTCTCCTGTCGAGTCACAGGTGCCATGCCCCCCTCTACCCCCCCCCCCCAGGTCCCCTGACCCCCACCAGATCGTGACTTTACCACCCGTAACTCTCGCGCCGCGATCGCGATCAATCGCCTCTTTCATGCATCGCGCCGATCAATCGGGGAGGAGTGGGGGCCGGGGGGGAGTGGAGGGGAGGGGTGCAGAGGTCGCGTTCATCTCGAACGCTGACGCCGCCCCCTGCTGGAGGAGCAGCGGGGGCGGTCAGACTGCCCCCAACACCAACACCACCACCACCCGCTCCCCCCCGGGGCATCGAGGAGGTCCGCGTCCCCTCGTCCTGCGAGCGAAGGAAGCACGGCAGCTCACACGTGGTGACGTCTTGGGACCCCCCCCGCCAGCCATCAGGGTTACAGCAGGGGCAGTAGCAGGGGCAGTAGCAGGGGCAGTAGCAGGGGCAGTGGTGGTCTGGGGCCCAGGACGCGGGGGGGGGGGGTATCCAGGACAAGGGAGAAGAGAAAACATGGGGATTGAGATAGCAGGGGGACTAGGAAATGGATGTCTGGGAATGGTAAGGGGGCTCGTGATGAAGGGGACTGCAGTGTCGATGGGCATGGAAGCTCAGGTCCTGAGGGGGGGGTGGCTCCCCACAACCCCCCCCCCACTGCTCCCCACGCCATGGGAGCCCAGTCCCTCCCGAGCCCCAGGCCAGTTCCCAACACGGCACGTGCTCCAGTACAGACGGCTTTTATTAAAACACATTGTCACAGTTCCTCGCCTGTATAAATCACTGCTTATAAAATTAGACTTTAACATTTTTAAAATATAGACTCTGCTTTTCAGAGACATACGAACGATTTTTCATGTGCTGAATGGTTTGATTTTTTTGTTCCCTTTGAATGGAAGGAACTCACCGTGCACCCTCCTGTGTAAATCTGCCTGTCAGCTCTATCAGCACAATCTAAAATATGCATTAGCACTTTCCCCCAAATTTAAAATGTCGGGGTTTATGCAATAAATCGCACATTTAAATAAACTCCCGTAATATGTCATAATCATCAACATTTGAAACACGCATTAAAGGTGAATTATTAAAATATTAAATATTCTTAAAAACTTGTCACGGCGTCCTGTTCTTGCAAAATCCAACGAATTGGAGGCGGCGCACGCTGACGTGCGAGCGCGTCGCTGCATGTTGGTATGCGCTGGTATGCGCTGGCGTGCGCGTCGGCGTGTGTGCTAGCGTGCACGTCGGTATGCTACGCTATGGTGTGAGATAGTGTTGGTCGTGTGTTGGTGTATAACTGTACGTGTTGGTGCGTATGTTGGTATGTATGTTGGTACGTGAACGTGTTGGCGTGTGCACGAATCAAGCCGTGTTGATGCGAGGAGTGTGTGTCCAGTGCCGAATGTTGACACTCGGAGGTGAGGAGGAGTGAAGGGGGCGGCGGGGGGTGGTGTCTCCCGCCCCCTACAGCACGATCTTGAAGGAGCTGTAACGCGCAGAGCAGAGGGCTTCTCGTTAGACGCATGGTAATGAGAGCTCGCAAATCCCAGCCACGCGCCGACCAGCTGAGGGGTCGCGTAGGGCGCGGTAGTGGTTGGTGGGGGGGGGAGCGTTTCACACGGTGCAGGGTGCAGCGCAGGGTGCAGCACAGGGTGCAGCGTGCGGTGCGATGTGATGCGTAGTGCAGTTCAGCAGTGTCGTGTATGGTGTGTGGGATGTAATGTTTGGTGTAATGTGTGGTGTAGTGTGTTAGGTGTGTGTTGTAGTGTATGGTGTAGTGGGTGTTGTGTGTAGCATTTGGTAGGTGGGGTGTATTGTGCGGGGTGTAGTGTGCATCGTGTTTGGTGTATGGGCTGTAGTGTGTGGTGTGTATGTAGTGTATGGGGTGTGTGTGTAGCGTGTGTAGTGTGTGGTGTGCGGGGTGTAGTGTGTGGTGTGCGGGGTGTAGTGTGTGGTGTGCGGGGTGTAGTGTGCGTAGTGTGTAGTGTGTCATGTGCGGGGTGTAGTGTGTGGTGTGCGGGGTGTAGTGTGTGGTGTGTATGTAGTGTGTGGTGTGTGGGGTGTAGTGTGCGGGGTGTAGTGTGTGTGGTGTGTATGTAGTGTGTGGTGTGCGGGGTGTAGTGTGTGGTGTGTGTATGTAGTTTGTGGTGTGTGGTGTGTAGTGTGTGGTGTGCGGGGTGTAGTGTGTGGTGTGTATGTAGTGTGTGGTGTGTGGTGTGCGGGGTGTAATGTGTGGTGTGTATGTAGTGTGTGGTGTGTGTGGTGTGCGGGGTGTAGTGTGTGGTGTGTATGTAGTGTGTGTGGTGTGTGTGGTTTAGTATGCAGCTCCCACCTGCTGAAGTCCGGTGATTTGGTGATAACGTGCTGGAACTCAGACAGGTTCACCGTGCCGTCCTGGTCAATGTCGGACTCCACCAGGATCTGAGGGACATTATCACGTGACTACAGGGCACACGATTGCGGGTCTACAGGACACACGATCGCGTGACTACAGGACACATGGTCATCTCACTAGAAGCACGAGCACGTGATTTATCTCGATCACGACTCTACACGTTGATTTGTCATACCGCGACACACTCTACGCACCACATGCCGCACACCGCACTGCCTGCTGCACACCCAACACCGAGGCCTCATTTATGATCAATTCAACCGGAGTTTCCAATTACACCGGGGTGGGACAGAGGGCGTGTGGAAGTCCGATGTGACTCCAAGCGGAATTAGGAATTAACGCCCTCGCACGGCTTTTGTTCAGCGCCACAGAGACAGGGTTTTTGCCAGCGTTAAGAGCGGCGACTCGGCACGGATGAGCAATCTGTATTCCGCCACCGCCGCCCGCATCAGCCGGGCTGATCGTTTTGCATTTGGGAGCCGTAAGCTCAGCAGTGCAGCCTCCGTCCTCGGGGAAGTGTAAATCCCTGAAACGAGCCGTGTTCTTTATGTTTTTCTTGGGGAAAGAGAGTTTCGGTTGTGCCGGAGGGCAGCGGCAGTGGCGGCTGCGGGGGCCCCGCACGACCCTCGCCGCGCGGTGAGCGGCCGTGGCCCCTCAAGCGTCCCCCCCCTCTCCTCAACGACGTTTTAGACGGCGCCTTCCCGTTGACTCGGCGCGCGCTCCTCCAAAACGAGCTGTGAGTGCGCGAGGCAGACGGCTCTCCCGAGTGGGCGAGGGAACCCTCAGAAGACAATTTACAAATCACAACAGCGGCAGCATGCGCGTGCACGTTCATGCGAGCTCTAGCGCAAGTGAGCGTGCGAGATAGCACAAGTGCGCGTGCTATTGCGGGCGCAAGTGAGAGCGCGATGTGTAAGCGAGTGTGCGATTGCGTGTGCGGGCAAGCGTGCGAGCACAAGTGCAAGCGAGTGTGTGATTGCGTACGCTGCTGTACGTGTGTGTTCAAGTGTGAGTGTCTGTAGATCCTCGATAATAGCACTTGTCCCAACAGCTCCTTTCAAAGTCTTTGTCTTGTCTTTATTGGTGCTAGTGCATCTTTGTACTAGTGCGCGTGTGCTCGTGCGAGCTAGTGAGCGAGCCCGTGAGCGAGCCGGTGAACGAGCTCACATTCTGGATGAGCTGGTTCATGTCCTCCTCCGACAATGCGTTCTCGTCGCCCGTGAGACACATCACCAGCCTCTTCAGATCTTCACTGTTGAGCGTCCCGTCATCGTCGAAATCTGTGTAACACCAACCACAGTGGCTCAACCAAACCTACCACGGCTCGAACACCTCACCCTCCTGCATGCCACGACAACCGCTCATGGAACCACCCCCCCTTTGCCGGCACCACCGCCGCCGGCAAATGCCTTCGCGTCCCTGCTCGCAACACCGCCGAAATCTCACCGAATATGCGAAAGGCGTAGTAGGCCTTGACCTCCGGCGTGGCCGAGTCGCTGAAGGCCGACAGCAGGTCGAGAAAATCCTCAAAGGAGAGGGCGCACTCCTCGCCCCCCACCCCGCTCGCCGTGCTGAACACGCGGCAGATTCGCTCGCGGAACGGGTTCGCCTGCGCACCGTCCCGTCACGGGGTGAGGAAAAAAGGCCGTTTTAGTAAGAAGACTCGCACCAGTCCCGTCGCGAGGCATCACAAACGCTGACTCCACTCGTCCCCTCTCGCTCGGCCTCTCACCACACCGCACGGCACCTCGAAGCACCCACCTCCCACCACCGACTTCTCACTTCTCATGGAACCTGTTTGCCATTCCCTGGTCACCACAGCCATTGTACCTCTTACCACTCACCCCTCGTCACATATACCCCTCTCAGCACAGCTCATGACGCCATGCCACAATACTTCACAAAACACCCCTCACCACAAGTCGTGAAGCCTCAGGCCACTCGGATAGCTGGAATGGCACCACACAGTGGCAGCGGGTGACCGCTTGTGATCCGTTAGGGGGAGGGGGCCTGGTTGGTGTCGTACCTTCAGCTCTGGCATCTCCACGAGGGTGCTCATCTTGACTATGGCCGAACCGATGTTGACCGTGTGATTGTCCACCTTGGGGTCTCGCGCCATCTCCAGAAACCGGCGCTCGGCCCTGCACGCATGGCCCGCAAACGCACGATGCGGCACTACAGTACACCTCCACGCTGTGCATCACAACACCACATTACCACGTGACCACACACCGCACCACAAAACCACGCAGCTCCATAACACCGGCAAAACGACACGTCGTTACCACCACGCGCCACAGCACTCTCACGTGTCACCATTTGACAGATTATTGTCACTATACGCCTCCATGATGCATGCCGCAATGGATAGGAAGGGAACAGGGTGTGTGGGGCGGTGTCAGTGAAGTTGTGAGCGGTGCAGTGCGGGTCGAGGCGGCCGCACTCACATGAGGATCTCCTGCTTGGTCAGGAAGGTCAGCTCCTGCAACAGCACGGACAGCAAGGGGTCAGGGCATCGTGAGACATGCGGAGGGTGAGATGGGGTCACTCGGGTGCGGCGCCCCCTGTGTGTCCCACTGTGCGTCACTAACCCTGAAACACTCAAGTCACGACGGCATGAAAACGCCACCTCGGCCCCTACCCTCACAGCCTCACCAAAACACATTTGTCCTGCCGTTCCCTCGTGGCGTAACCCCTCCACACACACCGTAAGAGACTCATCACCCTATCACACCAACTCTCTCAACCACACCCTCACCATAACATTAATTGTCTCACCAGGTGAGAACTCCAAACAAGAATAGTCTCATTTGACCTTGGTCACTAAAGTGTAAAAAGCAATAACATAAAAAAAACCGTAAACCATATATCTCAATGACATCGCCCTCACCGTCATTCACATGCTCCGTCATTCACATGCTCACCATGACGCCCTCACCAACACCCTCCCGCTCCACTCGCCCTCATTCCTCACCATTATTCACTCACTCAACAGCGTCATCACCATCCGCTTCCCTCCCTCGCTCGTTCACACCCGGGGGGCAGTTACACAAATTAGGCAACCTCACAGTCAACATTGCGCCATCACCCTCACAGCACGGCGGGGGGGGGGGCAGAAGGTGTCGTTTGAAGACAATTATCTCGGGTTTACAGTTTGCAGCTCTTAAGAACACGGATCATCTGTGGAACACGCCGGGTGGTTTGAGCCTGTGATCGCCCCCCCCTCTCCGTCTCCCCGTCTCTCTCGGCGAGCGCCATGAAGACGAGGTGCCTCATAGCTCGTCCCGAATGGGTCGAGCGCCGGGGCCGCCTTCACCGTCGACCACGGGAGATGGACGAATTCGTCCACCTCCCGTGGTCGACGGCGGCGCTCGTTCGAGAGCCACGCCGCGAGCCCACGAATGATGACGTCACATCTAAAGTGGCTGAGAGGCACGTCAAACACCACCACCTCACCCCCATCACTCACCCCTCAGCCAGACTCGCTCCCTCACCACCACACAGACACCATCCCTCACCACCACACAGACTCGCTCCCTCACCACCACACAGACACCATCCCTCACCACCACACAGACACCATCCCTCACCACCACACAGACACCATCCCTCACCACCACACAGACTCGCTCCCTCACCACCACACAGACACCATCCCTCACCACCACACAGACACCATCCCTCACCACCACACAGACACCATCCCTCACCACCACACAGACACCATCCCTCACCACCACACAGACTCGCTCCCTCACCACCACACAGACACCATCCCTCACCACCACACAGACACCATCCCTCACCACCACACAGACTCGCTCCCTCACCACCACACAGACACCATCCCTCACCACCACACAGACTCGCTCCCTCACCACCACACAGACACCATCCCTCACCACCACACAGACACCATCCCTCACCACCACACAGACTCGCTCCCTCACCACCACACAGACACCATCCCTCACCACCACACAGACACCATCCCTCACCACCACACAGACTCGCTCCCTCACCACCACACAGACACCATCCCTCACCACCACACAGACACCATCCATCACCACCACACAGACTCGCTCCTTCACCACCACACAGACACCATCCCTCACCACCACACAGACTCGCTCCTTCACCACCACACAGACACCATCACTCACCACCACACAGACACCATCCCTCACCACCACACAGACTCCATCCCTCACCACCACACAGACACCATCCCTCACCACCACACAGACTCGCTCCCTCACCACCACACAGACACCATCCCTCACCACCACACAGACACCATCCCTCACCACCACACAGACTCGCTCCCTCACCACCACACAGACTCGCTCCCTCACCACCACACAGACTCGCTCCCTCACCACCACACAGACTCCATCCCTCACCACCACACAGACTCCATCCCTCACCACCACACAGACACCATCCCTCACCACCACACAGACTCGCTCCCTCACCACCACACAGACTCCATCCCTCACCACCACACAGACTCGCTCCCTCACCACTACACAGACACCATCCCTCACCACCACACAGACACCATCCCTCACCACCACACAGACTCGCTCCCTCACCACCACACAGACACCATCCCTCACCACCACACAGACTCGCTCCCTCACCACCACACAGACACCATCCCTCACCACCACACAGACACCAACACTCACCACCACACAGACTCGCTCCCTCACCACCACACAGACACCATCCCTCACCACCACACAGACTCGCTCCCTCACCACCACACAGACACCATCCCTCACCACCACACAGACACCATCCATCACCACCACACAGACTCGCTCCCTCACCACCACACAGACACCATCCCTCACCACCACACAGACACCATCACTCACCACCACACAGACTCGCTCCCTCACCACCACACAGACACCATCCCTCACCACCACACAGACTCGCTCCCTCACCACCACACAGACACCATCCCTCACCACCACACAGACACCATCCATCACCACCACACAGACTCGCTCCTTCACCACCACACAGACACCATCCCTCACCACCACACAGACACCATCACTCACCACCACACAGACACCATCCCTCACCACCACACAGACTCCATCCCTCACCACCACACAGACACCATCCCTCACCACCACACAGACTCGCTCCCTCACCACCACACAGACACCATCCCTCACCACCACACAGACTCGCTCCCTCACCACCACACAGACTCGCTCCCTCACCACCACACAGACTCCATCCCTCACCACCACACAGACTCGCTCCCTCACCAGCACACAGACACCATCCCTCACCCGTCACATCTGTGAAAAAAAGCTTCAAAGCTCATCAGATTCCTCCAGAATAAATACGTATTATGATTCTCAAATGATTCTCAAATATTATGATTCTCAAATGAGCTACACTCATCTCACCCACCTTTGCGGACATTCCACGTTCATATGGCAGAGGTCAGTCTATCCATAAAACTGTTGGCTTCTCACGAAGTGGTACTCGTTTTATTCAGCACACAGGAATGATGATGATTGAAGCGAGTCTCGAACGAGCTGCCGTTGTGGTCTAACTCTCCCTCACCCCGCCATCCCTCAACTCATTCACCATTACCTCACTCACCCTCACCTCACCCTCGCCTCACCCATCCTCATCCAACCTCACCTCACCACCTCACCCACCCTTACCTCACCCATCCTCACCTCACCCTTACCTCACTCACCATCATCCACCCTCACCTCACCCTTGCCTCACCATCCTCACCCTCGCCTCACCTCACCACCCTCACCACCCTCACCACCCTCACCTCCCTCCCCTCACCACCCTCACCTCACCACCCTCACCACCATCACCTCACCCTCACCTCACCACCCTCACCTCACCACCCTCACCTCACCACCCTCCCCTCACCACCCTCACCTCACCACCCTCACCTCACCTCACCCTCACCTCACCACCCTCACCTCACCACCCTCACCTCACCACCCTCACCTCACCACCCTCACCTCACCCTCACCTCACCACCCTCACCTCACCACCCTCACCTCACCACCCTCACCTCACCCTCACCTCACCACCCTCACCACCTTCACCACCCTCACCTCACCACCCTCACCACCTTCACCACCCTCACCTTCACCACCCTCACCTCACCACCATCACCTCACCATCACCTCACCACCCTCACCACCCTCACCTCACCACCCTATCCTCACCACCCTCACCTCACCTTCACCTCACCTCACCACCCTATCCTCACCACCCTCACCTCACCATCACCTCACCATCAACTCACCACCCTCACCTCACCACCCTCACCACCCTCACCTCACCACCCTATCCTCACCACCCTCACCTCACCACCCTCACCCTCACCTCCCTATCCACACCATCACCTCACCATCACCTCACCACCCTCACCTCACCACCATATCCTCACCACCCTCACCTCACCACCCTCACCATCACCTCACCACCATCACCTCACCATCACCTCACCACCCTCACCTGGTACTCCGTCAGCTCCTTCGCTCCCAATTGACTCGAGGCTTGGCCCATTCCGCTTGTTTACTTGTTGACGAAGTTATTAACTTGTTGTTTACTCGCTGGTGTGGCTGTTTACGCGTCGTTGTTGTAATTGACGACACCAATAACAACAATGAGAATGTTTCTGTGGCGAGAGTAAAACTTTGAAGTCGCCTCGACTCGTGACGCAGGCGCGGCACAGGGTCGCGGCCGCTTCCTGGTGCCGGGCTACCGCGCGCATGCGCAGTGCGCGCCAGGGGCCCCGCCACGCGACTCATCATCACGGTCACCCCACCCGCGCCACGGCAGGTAAATTCGATACCAGATTGTGGCGAAATACTTCATATGGCGCTGCTGTCTTGGCAGTGGTGCGCAAATAACTCAATAAACTAAAAGCATTCGTCAATCACAGCCGGGGCCTTAAAAGTTACAACGTATAAAAATAGGCGACGTTTTAGGTGATCACCCTTCGTCATGTCACGCTATTGACCAATGTGTTGAGTGTTATTCAATGGTTATTTGAATTTGTGTCGCGTGTGTGCTTACATAAAGTCCTCACGATGTCGTCCAACGATGATTACACAATGTGTGTGTGTGAAACCAGCAGTGGTTTTCTTGATACATTTCTGTAGCCCCGCCATATGAACGTGGAGTTTCCACCACTGGGTTGTTCGCCACGTGCAGCGGCGTTAGGGCAGCGCTGGGGCGACGGGACCTGACAGCGCCGTGGTGGATCGAGACGCCGGCGTGCCGAGCCCAAGCATCCCGCACTGGCTGACAAAGGACATCGTCACAATCGAGTGCGGGCATTGTTATGCTAATTAGCCCAACGCCCCCTGCCGGCAGCGAGGGTTCACGACTCCACGGGCGAGGCTGCGTCACCCCACGGGGGCGGGGGGGTGTCGACAAGATTGTGGATCATCGGCATTGCCGCGGACCGCTTACCTGCCGCCTTCTGCAGTGCGCGACGCCTCCTGGTGAACGATACTCGCTTCGCGGCCAGACTCTCAGGTGGCTTTGCCGTGGTTAGAGATCATCGACACATTCAACACATTTCACGATCAGGGGAGTTAACTGGTATCGCTCCTGTGAGAGATCTTCGCTGGATTACACTTGATTCACCCACATAATGGATCGTTAGGAGACATCGGATCAGTGTCACTGATTGATACATCCTCAGTACGTTTGCGTGTCACTGTCATTATGGATCTGGCTCATCAGTTGACTGCAGAGCGAATTTACGACGACAGATCCTCGGTGAGTAGCCGCGCGCCCGCATCACCAGCGGCGCCCTGCCTCGCCACCTGACCGCGACCACATCCCTGCGATCGCGTGAAGAGGCGACCCCTTCCCCGCACTCCCCTGCAGGCCGGGCCCCGCGGGGTCGAGTCAACTTCCGTTCAGCCCAACAGACCCCACCAGCTCCAACAGACCAATTCATCAGCGCCACTTCATTACGCACGCGGCGCCTGCCGAGATTCATTCTTCGCGCGCCTCACCGCGTCCCACCCGGCTATCATGGTGCCCCCCCCCTCTCTCCTGGGTGTCCCCCCCCCCCCCCCGAACACGCGTGGCGGCGTTACGGGTCACATCCACGCCGTGACAGCCACCTGAAGGGCACGCGGCCTCTGTCAATATCTGGGGGGGGGGGGCACTGTTTGAGAGCCCCTACTATTGTTATTATTTATTACTCAATAACTATAAGCAGACATTACTCGTTTCCTTCCCATATCTGTCTCCTCGACGTAACAAAATGCAACTGATTTTATACATCCTATCAGCTACACGGCATGCCGGGAGTGGCGTAATTTCAGCATCATTGGTTCAACACAAGCACAACTGTGGCCCGATGATGTTTTATGAATTGATGAAGCCTTCATCCAGCGGGAATCGATCAAGGCTGATGGTGATGATGAAGAGCTCCACGTCTGTGTTAAACAACAACAACAACAGCAACAACAGCAGCGTTTAACATCACGAGCGGGCGATCTCTCTTAAAGCGATCGAATGAGCCCATCGACTGTGGAGTGGTAGCATGGGGATGATGATCGTGTGGAGTCGGTGTCTCGTTCCCAAGTAAGGACACCCCGGGCGTGTGCTTGCCCATACAAGGAGTTGTGCAACAGGAATCATGGAAATAATCGCGAATTCGATCACAGGGTTAATGTGCCAACGTCAAACACACGACACCTCGACCTCACGGGGCCAGGAATCGAACCTCTCGCGCCTCAGCGCCCCGCCAGCACGCCACGAAGACGCGCGCTCCTTGGACCTGCAGCGTGTGTCCTTCACACCCAGCAGGTCCCTGGCTACAACACAGGAGCTGGTTTATTTGGGAGGTATAGGCTTCCTTTATATAGAACATGCGAAGAAAAAAGTTGAACAGTAATTTTTTTCTTGAGGGACGAGAATATAAGAGACTACCGCTGGCAGTCGTGCGGTTTATTTAACAGAGGAATTGGCCAAACATCCCCTATGGCAGGACCCTCCTGATTAACAGGTCTCGAGACTCTGAGGTTTTCCTGGCTACACAATTTGTATGACCGCATTGCACAAATCTGCGCACACGACCACCACCACCGCGGCGGCTAGAAGATGGCTACTGTACTGTATTCTATTTTAGGCCGAGTCGACCTAGGGGGGATGGGTGGAGGTGGTGGGTGGCGAAGGCCAAGTTGAAATACCACGGCAATTCACGGGGCCAGGAATCGAACCTGGGGTCGGGCGGGGGGAGGGTGGTGGTGGCTGACTGGGGTCGAGACCCCCACTCTCACGTGGGAAATGAACTGAGCGCCTCCCGTCAGACGCTTCAACTGCGGGGGGGGGGGAGCTCGACAGGGAAGGGGGGGGGGGGCTCGCGTCTCGGGGAGGGGGTCTCTCGAGCTTCTCGCGGGGTCACGACCCCGCAAAAACAAATTACGGAGCGGTGCGCTCGGCGGCGGCGAGGGGGGGTATTGTTTTGGGTTTAATCTCCCTCGCGGGAAGCCGAGCGAGAAGCAGAGGAGTGACCCCGACTTTGACCCGAGCCGGGACGGCCCGGAGCCCGCACCCTGCAGGCACCAGCCAGCAGTGGAGTGCGCAGGTGACGCTGCGTGCGACTGTAACAACGACCCACCCCCTGCACTGTGGATCGAGTTCAGAGTCGCGCGGTCGGGTTGATTCGACTCTCGCGCGCGTGACGGCAGCAGCAGCAGCGTGGTTCAGGTGCTCGATGCCAATGTAGCGTTCTGCTGCCTGCCATGGCGGGAGGGCTTCAGCAGGGAGAGAGTTCGCGTCGTTTTGCCGTCACTCCTCAGCTGGAGGAGCGCAGGCCCACCGTGGGGTTACTGCGCAGCCCATGGTGCCGGTTGCAAGTCTACAATCGCACCACTGTGGCGGTGTCTTTCTGCGAGACGTGGTTCAGCACCGGCCTGTTGGTGTTCTGATGCAGTCGATGGTTCCACCGGTGGCTTCGAGGATGAATGTCGCAGCCAGGAGGCGGGGCGATGTTTGGGTCTCGAATGCGGGGTTTATTCCGGACGTCCACGTTGATTGATGATTCAGCACTCGGTGATTCACTCCACTCCCTCGCTCACCAGCAGCCAGTCGCACCCTTATCACTCTGATATCGCTGCTATTACTATGGTTCCTGTTCCCTGTGAACTACACTCGTTGCTTCCTCCACCCATGATGGGGACTCAGTCTCCCAGACTCACTGTTTCGTCTCATCCATCGCACTGTGGTCAACCACCAGATTGTCGGTGACAACAACTCACTCACCCTGCACCCACTCCGTCACCCAGCCATCCACTCGCCACACTGCAGGTCGCAACACTTCTCTGCTGCTTCTTTCCTCGCGCTGCTCAATCAAGGGAATTCCGACCCATCATAATCTCTTTGCCCAAGTTCCTGCCATAGTAACCTTGCTCTCAATTCAATAAACGCGTAACGTTCTTCTCTATTACAACTTTGACAGTGCTGCCTGTTGCTGGCCGCTTGATGTGTTTGGCCTGTGGAACTGCGCGCGGCACACGTGCTCCAAAGGGGGACGCTGAACGCGAGTCCACACCTGAGCGATCGGCTGTGCAACTGGGTTGCGTGCAACTGGATCGCTTACACGTGGACGTCTCCGCAACCGGTCGTTCACAGTAGACTCCAATTACGCGCGTCGATTTCTTCGACGCATTTCATTGGGTTGTTACGATCCTGAACTGCACGCGGTCTAATTTCCCTTTGCACGCAACTCCGCGCTCTGATGTGAACAAAGCGGTTGTGCAGGCGGTGAGCGAACGGCGAGAGTTGTTGCTGTGCAACTGGTGATGTCCTTGCGCGCGGACCGGGCACTTGAAGCCGTCAAGTCGCTCGCACAAATCCCTCGCGTGGAGTTTCCGTGCATCACCTTCTGGACAGAGCGAATCGACTTGCGCGATCCCCGATTTGCGGCACGACTCCTGATTTGTGGTCATTATAACCCTCTTTGTGCCGTTTCACTGTAGCCAGCCGTTCCTTCATTATAGATGGTTTTCATTTCAATTTCTTCTTTTTTTTAAAGGCCTTGATTTGCAAGGAGGCTTCTTGAACGGCTGCATCCGTTTCCATTGAATCGAATGCTTTTTCGTAATCTACAGCAGCCAGACAGAACGGGTCCTTGTAAATCCAAGCCTTTTCCCAGGATGTGATTGATAGTAGGAAATGTAATGTGGTCAATTGTAGAAACGCCTTGTATAAATCCAGTTGGCAAGCGTGCTTTGGCTGGCCTCATTACTCGCTTCACTGTAATCCTCATGAACAATTTTAGATGGGCCAAATAATGGGGTCCGTAATTCTTCAAATCGGTTCCGTCTCCCCTGTTTCGAAATCATTCCACGACGGAAGCGTTCCACACCAGGGTAAAGGTTAAGTAAATAGGGCCGCTAATTTTGATCCAAAAGCTTCGCCCGATACCTTGTGTCCACAAGTAATCCCGAATAATAATGTGACCGATATCGGCCAAAACATCCCACAATGGTGAAAATTTACCCTGCAAATTACTCAATTGAGATCACACACCGAAGCAACATCGCCACCCCCTTCCATGAAAACTTGGCAGGACCCTCCTACACAAAGAGCCAGATACTCGACGAAACTTCCCCCTCGAGTACACACGCGTAATGATGATGATGCTGCTAATAATTCCATCCCGGGTAAACACGCGTAATGGTGACGATGATTCCATCTGGTCCAAGAGCTTCCCTTGTTCGTGCTGTGAAGGGCAGGGCGGGGGTTGCATCTTGCAGTCTGACATTTGAACGCAGCTCCTTACCTGAAATAATGATTTGTTTCCTGCGGGACACGTATTTTTTTGCTATAAAAATCTGCATAGAACTGCTCTGCTGGATTTATGATTCTGTCTCTCTCTCATGCATTACGGCTCCTTCTCAATCTCCAAGGGCGACTGCTCGCGAATTACAAACCAACTTCCAATTTGCCGTGCGCATGGCCCCATTGTTCGCCTCACGGAATGATTACATTTGCTGTGTCCCCTAATTTTCCTCTTTTATTTACCTCACGGTTTTACAGAGTTCGGCGGAGCAAAGTTCGCTCAACAAAAGTGAACAATTGTTGGGAAGAACGCAACTTGAAAGCGCACGGCAGATTAAGTGTACCCAGGGAAATCGCTGGAGGACCGTAATCCGAATTTGAGCAGAGGGGCAAGCGAACAAGAGCCAGGCTGGAGTGCTCGTGAAGAAATGAGATTTGGAAACGAGAAGCAAGACAGCGACACGCTTCAAAAGCCACAGTTTGGCATCGGTGCATTGTTCCCCACGAGGACGGACAGATCCGACGCACGGACATCGGCAAAGAAGTCGGAACAAACACTAGAAATTGCGCAAAGCAGCATGGAGGTGAATGCTTGGACTTAGAGCGAGAAACATCGTCGCCTGTTCACGAAAGGGGGCTTGGGCAGAACGCATCGTGAATACCGGACATCTGTGAAAAATTGCTTTACAGCTCATCGGAATCCTCCAGTATACATAAATATTCTGATTCTGTGGCCGGAGGGTAAGAAGGGCGAGGTCCAAGGCCGGTGACCACGGCAGCCGTCGCGTGCCACACACAGAAAGGACGGCCACAGTAGAGACGCAGCGGCGATGTCAACGACGTGCAGGTGCGAGACGGAGTTGTGGCATCGCATGGCCGTGAAGAGGTGGTGACCGCACAGGTACTGGACAGAATGTGGTAGATGATGGCTCTCCTAGGTAAGCAAGCGTAGAGATTATAACATGATATATCTATAAATATAAAAGGGACATTTGTGAATGTGTCTGTTCGAAATGTTTAGCATACTTCCCGACATGCAGACTGTACACCATGCAAACATAATAAAAATAGACGTTTGTATATTTTTGGAGGGGGGGGGGGGGCGCAATAATGCATCTATTTAGCACGGCAAGTGAGCTGTGACGTCACATCTGCCATGTGACCCGTATGTGGAAGCGTAACGGAGTGTGCCTGCTGATGACTCCCCCCAACCCTCCGCGGGTAAAGTGAAATACAAATGTGTTGCAGCTCTAAGGCGTTCTTCGCGCAGCATTGGTTTATTATTGGAGTCGTTTACTGCCGTACGCACCCTGAAAGTTGAGTGTGCCTGCAGCAAGCGCGTGTATGTGTCCCTATGGACGCGCGCGTGTGGGGAGCGGTGGTGTAGTGGTTAGCGCGCTGCGCTACGAACCCGGCGACCCGAGTATCATTCCTGCTCACGGCCACCAGTGGTCACGATTATTTGAACCGGTCCTGGGCCTCCCCTAGGTCGACTCAGCCTCAAACGAGTAACTGGTGTGGTGTGTGAACATCGCCACTGGGGAGACAAAGGCGGCCGGGCGTGGTGCTGGCCACCCACCCCCTCGTGTGCTGTGCCGGCCTTCATAGGTGCTCGCTAACAGCACTTGCCCCCTACAGTCTCACAGGCTACACGGGGGATCTTTGCCTTTATCCTGTGTGTGGGGGGGGGGGGGCAGCGACTGCGTAGCGATTCGCACGCTGCGCTGCGAACCCGGCGACCCGAGTTCGATTCCCGCTCACGGCCGGTGACGATTATTTGAACCGGTCCTCGGCCTCCCCTAGGTCGACTCAGTCTCAAACGAGTAACTGGTGTGGTGTGTCGACATCGCCACTGGGGAGACAAAGGCGGCCGGTCGTGGTGAATTCAAGTCCCGGGCGAAGCCGGGTAGTCAAGCTGGTATCTGTATATAAGACCGCTTATTACGATAGTGGGTTGATTGTATTGAGTTTGGTGAATGAGAAATCCTTCTGAATGAAACGTTTAACTTAGCTGCCTGTAAGTTCTGCGAAGGTGACTAATTTCCGCTTTGTTAAAGAACACGACCGGCACTCTCCAGCGCATCCCTCTTCACCTTGCTGCTGGGGGGGGGGGGGGGGCTCGCCTCGTCCCCGCTCGCCACGCCACCCATCAATCAACGAGACACGCGTGGGCTCCTCGTGACATTCACACGCCGTACGTTTATATATTAATTCAGTGCATGTGCCATCGTGTGAGGGTACAACAATCGGAACACATAAAACCTAAAACCCGCGAACATCGCGCAGGCCACCGCCGGCAAAGCACACGCGGTGCATCCAAACCCGCCCGCTCGGCACGTCAACGTCGCCGCGGCAACGTCCGCGACGACGACGAGGAGGAGGACGCCGCCGCGGCCCCGTGGGGACGCGCGCGAGCGCAGGGCGCAACGGCTCCCACGCGCCGCTCGCCTCGTCACGGGCCTCGAGTTCCGCGCACTGTTTTGACAAAACACACGCGGCGGCCGCGCGGCCTGATATCGAGGCGTGCACGTCTCTCCGATGACAAGCGAGCGAGCACGATTACGTGTCCGCGTCTGTGTGGCGAGCGGTGGCACAGTGGTTAGCGTGCTGTGCCGTGAACCCAGCGGCAAGCTGCGTTAGATTCACGGCCACTATCGGTGCTGATCGATAGATATCTGAACCGTTCAGGGGCCTCCCCGAGCTTGACACGGACTTGAATGCGTGTTGTGGAGTGCAAACGTCGTTAAAATGGAGATAAAGGCGTGGGGGTCAGGCCACGTCACCCCATCATAATAGGTGTTCACTAACAGCACCTGCCCCAACTGCCTGTAATGATAGACATGGATGTTTTTGTGTCAACGCATGTCTGACTGTACGTGTCCCAACGTGCGTGTCTATTGTCCGTATGCACGAGTGGTGTGCGATTAGGTGTATGTACATGTGCTACTGTGGGTGGTGTATCTGCGTGTTTGTATGTGTATGATTGTGTGACTGTGTGTTTAACTAGACGCAACGGTATCTGTGTGCATCTGTCAGCCATCTCAGTCACTTAACCCGTCACACCCGGCTCTGCCCCGACGCCGAGCGTGCCCTCAAAGTGCATCTCGCCCGGCACGAGTGCCGCTGTGACGTCATCGCCACTAGGTGGCAAATGGCGGCTGTTGTTGTTGTGCATCTTGAACGCGTGTTTGTGTGTGACTGGGTGGGTCTCACTTGTGATTGCTCTGCATGTCTTGTGTATGTACGACCGTTACTGCGCGTCTATGTGCTTTCCATCCAACAAGTGCCTCCTCAATGCGCGGCGATGCCTGTGGCGCATCAGGAGTTTTTCCTCAGGCAGCGGAGAGAGTAGGCCCGGGCACTGCACAGCCAACCCCACACTGGCAGCAGGGCACCATGCCGCAACAGCAGCGGCAGCAGCAGCGGCAGCGGCAGCGGGCAGCCACTCGACGATGGCTCCGTCTCATGTCCAGCGAGGGCTACACCCCGGCGTCCGCGCTCGCCGTGCTGCTGGGCTGAGACAAACTTCGCTCCTCTGGGGAGTCGAACGACGGACTGTCCGTGAGCCCCCCCTCGGAGCTGTGTCCCGACCCCAAGGGCCCCACCTTGGAGCTCTGCCCTGCGATCACGAGCCCCACCTTGGAGCTCTGCCCTGCGATCACGAGCCCCGGCTCGGAGCTCTGTCCCGGGTCCATGGTTTTGTCGTCGGAGCTCTGCGACGTGAGCGAGGCTCCGAAGTGCAGCGAGGGCTCGGAGGCCGTGGGGGAGGAGGGCCCCGCGCTCGACACCGCGCTCGAGGGGCCGCTGCTGCCTGGAAGGGTCACGCAAAGTCAGGGTCAAGGTCAGGGCATGGAAACCCCTGCATTTAATACGAGCCCAGGGTAACTCCACAACACGGCGCACGGAGCGTCGGATGGCAGGAACACGGCACCTGTAATAACATTACCCCGGAAGGCTCCACCGAGTCTCAAGGCCACTGTTCAGGAGGGCGCTTCCGCAGGTGTGTGCCACCGTGCGGCACTCCACCACTGGCTCGAGCTTGCCCGTGGAGACGAGCACCGCCCCACACGCTCTTGGACGAGCGCTCGCTTTGGCGCTGATTGGACGTCGCTAAGTTTTCTCGATTTTCGTGAGAGCTGCTCCTGCGGGGCGAGCGCGGCTGATGAGGGCGATAAGCGTTGGCGCACACACGGCCGTGGCGTTTTAACGCGCCGCCTCGTTAGCGGGAAGAGAGGGGGCATGTGTGGGCGTGCGTGTGAGCCCGTGGGCGTGTGTGGGCCTGCAAGGGTGAGTGGGTGTGTTCGTGCGTGCGAGTGAGCGAGCGAGCGAGTAATGTCTTGTGAGGGAGGGTGAGCAAGGATGAGTGAGGGTGAGCAAGGGTGAGCATATGTGAGTGCGTGCATGTGTGAGTGCGTGCATGTGTGAGTGCGGGCATGTGTAAGTGTGTGCATATGTGAGTGCGTGCATGTGTGAGTGCGTGCATGTGTGAGTGTGTGCATGTGTGAGTGCGTGCATGTGTGAGTGCGTGCATGTGTGAGTGCGTGCATGTGTGAGTGTGTGCATATGTGAGTGCGTGCATGTGTGAGTGCGTGCATGTGTGAGTGCGTGCATATGTGAGTGCGTGCATGTGTGAGTGCGTGCATGTGTGAGTGCGGGCATGTGTAAGTGTGTGCATATGTGAGTGCGTGCATGTGTGAGTGCGTGCATGTGTGAGTGCGGACATGTGTAAGTGTGTGCATATGTGAGTGCGTGCATGTGTGAGTGCGTGCATGTGTGAGTGCGGGCATGTGTAAGTGTGTGCATATGTGAGTGCGTGCATGTGTGAGTGCGTGCATGTGTGAGTGCGGGCATGTGTAAGTGTGTGCATATGTGAGTGCGTGCATGTGTGAGTGCGTGCATGTGTGAGTGCGTGCATGTGTGAGTGCGGGCATGTGTGAGTGTGTGCATGTGTGAGTGTGTGCATGTGTGAGTGCGTGCATGTGTGAGTGCGGGCATGTGTAAGTGTGTGCATGTGTGAGTGCGTGCATGTGTGAGTGCGTGCATGTGTGAGTGCGGGCATGTGTAAGTGTGTGCATATGTGAGTGCGTGCATGTGTGAGTGCGTGCATGTGTGAGTGCGTGCATGTGTGAGTGCGGGCATGTGTGAGTGTGTGCATGTGTGAGTGTGTGCATGTGTGAGTGCGTGCATGTGTGAGTGCGGGCATGTGTGAGTGCGGGCATGTGTGAGTGCGGGCATGTGTGAGTGCGTGCATGTGTGAGTGCGTGCATGTGTGAGTGTGTGCATGTGTGAGTGTGTGCATGTGTGAGTGCGTGCATGTGTGAGTGCGTGCATGTGTGAGTGCGGGCATGTGTGAGTGTGTGCATGTGTGAGTGCGTGCATGTGTGAGTGCGTGCATGTGTGAGTGCGGGCATGTGTGAGTGCGGGCATGTGTGAGTGCGGGCATGTGTGAGTGCGGGCATGTGTGAGTGCGTGCATGTGTGAGTGCGTGCATGTGTGAGTGTGTGCATGTGTGAGTGCGTGCATGTGTGAGTGCGTGCATGTGTGAGTGTGTGCATGTGTGAGTGTGTGCATGTGTGAGTGCGGGCATGTGTGAGTGCGGGCATGTGTGAGTGCGGGCATGTGTGAGTGCGTGCATGTGTGAGTGCGTGCATGTGTGAGTGCGGGCATGTGTGAGTGTGTGCATGTGTGAGTGCGTGCATGTGTGAGTGCGGGCATGTGTGAGTGCGGGCATGTGTGAGTGCGGGCATGTGTGAGTGCGTGCATGTGTGAGTGTGTGCATGTGTGAGTGCGTGCATGTGTGAGTGCGGGCATGTGTGAGTGCGGGCATGTGTGAGTGCGGGCATGTGTGAGTGCGTGCATGTGTGAGTGCGTGCATGTGTGAGTGCGGGCATGTGTGAGTGTGTGCATGTGTGAGTGCGTGCATGTGTGAGTGCGGGCATGTGTGAGTGCGGGCATGTGTGAGTGCGGGCATGTGTGAGTGCGTGCATGTGTGAGTGTGTGCATGTGTGAGTGCGTGCATGTGTGAGTGCGTGCATGTGTGAGTGCGGGCATGTGTGAGTGCGTGCATGTGTGAGTGTGTGCATGTGTGAGTGCGTGCATGTGTGAGTGTGTGCATGTGTGAGTGCGGGCATGTGTGAGTGCGGGCATGTGTGAGTGTGTGCATGTGTGAGTGCGTGCATGTGTGAGTGCGGGCATGTGTGAGTGTGTGCATGTGTGAGTGCGTGCATGTGTGAGTGCGGGCATGTGTGAGTGCGGGCATGTGTGAGTGCGGGCATGCGCTCGAATTATGTCGAGCAAGGGAGGGTGAGAGAAGGATGGAGACGGTGAGCGAGGGAGAGTGAGTGAGGGTGAGCAGGGAAGGTGTGTGTGCAAGTGAGCGATGTCAAGCGAGCGAGGGTGAGCGAGGGTGAGCGAGGGTGAGCGAGGGTGAGCGAGAGTGAGCGAGGGTGAGCGAGGGTGAGCGAGGGTGAGCGAGGGCGTGCGTGCGTACACCAGGGCGGCTTGTCGCTGCACGGCAGCGGCAGGGAGGATGGCGGGGAGCGGCGAGTTCCCGTCGACTCCCCCTGGCACCTGCACGGGCAGCTGCGACCACCTGCACGCATGCGGGCCGATAGGCGAGCAAACGGCCAGGTGAGCAGATGGACAGGTGTGCCGGTGACTCAGTGAGTGGACAGCAAGGTGAGCCCACGGTAAGTTGAAAGCCTGGATGGGTGGCTGAACAGGTGAGCTAATGGACATCCGAGTTGGCAGTGAGGTGTGTGGATGGGCATGGCGAGCGCATCAACAGATTACCGTTTGGCGAACAAATGGGCAGATGGGCGTGTGGTCAGGTGAGCAGACAATCGCATCACCGGGCAGATGGGTGAGCCAATGGATAGCCACGTGAGCAAAGAGGTGAGCGGGCGACCAGGGGGCACGGTGACCTCGCATGTTACTAACTCACCGGCGGCGCTGGCGGCGCAGCTCAGGTGCGTAACGGTGGCGAGGAACGCGTCCATCTGCTTGAGGGAGAGTGAGTTGTGCAGCGTCTCCAAGGGGCAGATAGACGGCACCATGGAGTAGCCTTCAAAGCCTGCACAATGCACTCGGCACACACACGGCACTCAGCACTCTCGCGGACCTCAGCACACACACGGAACTCGGCACGTACATGGAACTCGGCACACACACAGAACTCGGCATACTCATGGCGCTCAGCACTCATAGAACTCCACACACACGAAGCATTCCACATCACAAACAGAACTCGGCACACACAAAGCACTTGGCACACCAGCAGAGCTCAGAACACACATGGCACTCAGCACACACAGTCACACACCATACACAGTCACACACCATACACACACCCCGCTCTCAACAGACACGGCACTTGTCACGCACGGAGCACTCAAAATCAGCTCTCGGTGCTCCACAGATTAGAACTCTCAAGCCCCACACAAAGAGACGAGGGCCCTCCAGAGACACACGGCCTTCAAAGCATAGGACACACAGCACCTTCTCAAAGTCGATCAAACGCTCTGCACACGGCCACATGCACAGTGACACACGCACAAACGCACGCACGCACGGCCAAGAGGCTTGGCCTGCGCTGGGGGCCCACACGTGGCCACAGTGGCCAGAGACGGCAGCCAGGGGGCCCAGCGCCCAGCAACCAGCTGGGAACTAGGGCAGAGGGAGAGTGTAAGGGCAGGGGGGATCAGGCGAGCCAGCCACAAACCCATGCCTTCACATGCCTTCCAGCCAACCTCACAGCAGCCGCCCCCCCTTCATCCACTTGCATAGCCATTCCCACACCGTCACCACAGCCGCCCCCAAAGCCAGGCAGCTCAGCCCTGGCAGGGCTATAATTAAGCCAGGATGAGAAGATCCACAGCTCCAAACCACGAAACAGCCATCATGGCTCAAAGGGCTTCGCCCGACCAAAGTGACACAAGACAATACAGTTAGTATTTACACAACGACTAAATGCAGATGTATTTCAGGAACGCTGTACACAACGCAGGACACGTGCATCACGGGAAACTTCCAAGAAACTGGGACACCCACACACGCGTCTGTGTTGACTTTTAAATTGTACGGCCACATCGACCAGAGCCACGACAAGACCGAGACCCGACCCATCTGGGCCGCACCGCGCGGCCCACAAACGCCACCGCTGCCTCTTCCTGCGGGCAGGAACCACAGCACGATGGCCTGGGGACGACGACACGTGGGGGCCACTGTGGTGGGACCCGGGGGGAAGGGGGGCCCAGGACCCCACCTCCAGCCTGGGCTCCTCCTGGGCGGACCGGGAGGAGGCACGGGGATCGTGCTCGCGGTTTCAGCCGATCGGCTACCGGGGAGGCCGGACTGCGCTGCTGTCCGTTCGCCTCACCAAGTCAGTGGCATGGGCTCTAACCTAGGAGCTGTGGTCAGATGCATCCACACTCACGCGTTCGCAGAAATTGCTTTTCCGCAGATTCGTGACCAAAAATTGGCAAACTTAGCAAGAGTCGCATTTACATCAACACATAAATTATGCACGTGAATTGATTTTTCCAATTAGCTTTTACCAACTCTGGATTAGATAGGGGAATATTAATGAACGTGAAAAATGTGCCCCAACTCGAGCCCGGCTTAGAATTACATTTACAGTGGCTACATTATTTAGTTTTCCCTCTTGTGCAATGAGGTTGGGTTCAGTATAAATTTGTCTACGAGGTTGCAGTGGGGTGACACGTGAGGTCATGGGGCCTTCCTGGCCATGCAAAGCACGTGGCCAGGGCACAACCGACACGGCCAGGGTGCATCTGACACAGCAGCAACAGCGGCAATGGGCATGACATGTGCCGTGCTAGATGGTGCAGCAGCTCGTGGATAAAGGGCTCACTCGCCTTGTCTCGGTGAGATGATAGATTGCACCGTCATGCAGAGCAAGCAACAGCAACAGCGGTAACAGCAGACGGCAGTTGCTGGGGAGAGGTGGTTAATGGAAGAGCTCCAGGCAGTGCGCAAGTCAGCCATGCAGGGATTGTAGCGCAGCGAGGAGAGGGAGGGGGATGGGGGGACAGGCGGGAGAGGAGAGGGGGCGGGCGGTGGGAGAGCCGTGCCGCCATGGATGAGACGGGGACGCGGGGCCTCTACTGACGAGGTCGCCCCTAACGAAGCCAATTAACGCTTGACGTCAATTAAGCTTGGCGCCGGAGTAGTCCGCAGCGGACCGTACCCGCTGCGTGTCGCTCCGCGCTCGATCTCGTTAGGAGGCTGGAGTCGACTCCACAATGCCGAGCGCGTCTACCCCCACGCCCTGCCACGAATGACGATGGTAATGGGCGGTAAGGGGTAGCGGGGCGGGGGGGGGCGGTGTGGGAAGGAGGAGAGGAGGGGAGGCGGGGGGGGCTCGGCGAGCGGGGTGTGGCCGCGCCGCCCGCGCATACCCCCGTAGAGGCAGGCGAGCAGGTCCAGGTTGGAGATGGACCAGCGCTTGAGCAGCTTTTGGTGCTCGGAGCAGTGGCACAGGTGCTGCAGCAGCGAGCTGTCGGCTGAGCCGCTGCCCTGGGACAGCAGGAACAGCAGCTCCTGGGGGATGTCTGTTGGGCCGCGGGGGTGGGGCCAGGAGGGTGGGGGGGAGGGGTTGGAGGGAGGGGATGCCAGGAATGGGGGAAACGTTAGGGTAGGAGGTGAGGCCGGAGGGGTCAGGTGAGAGGGAAGTGATAACTGCCCCACAGGAAGCGACGGTGTTAGGAGAGGGAGGCTTCGGGGCCATAGAGACCACGTGGAACCCACGCACGGGCCGGGTTCGCACGTTCGCGTGTCAGCGCGTCCGTCTCTATGGTCTCGGCTGCAGGATGGAAACAACGGGAAGCGTCCACAACCCAGGGCGCGTCTGACAACGCAGGGGTCACAACGTGACCCCTCAAAGCGGAGGTCACATGGTGACCCCCCCTGGGCAGACCTGGAGATGAGATTCAATCTGGAAGAAGCGCGCAGGGAAGTGCCCATGAAGCCACGAGCGAAACGCCGTGACATAAACGTGTGGAACCGCACGGCAGCACGGAAGACAACCTGAGTGACAGCACGGGAGAGAGCACAGGGTGACAGGACGCCGTGTGTGAGGACAGGGCGTGTTTAGAGATTGCAGAATAAGTGGGACAGGTGCAATTTTTGGTGCCAACAGTACATGGAGGTTAACGAGCGGTGCGGGAAAATGGAGAGGTCCGGCTTTGATGGGAGCTTACAGCCAGCGGCTTTGGGCCTTTCTTTAATTGGTGCCTGCCAATCACGTCCCCGCCCTGGGGCCACGGCGACAGGAACCGCAGCCTCCACGCAGCCTCTGGCGCGCTCTCTCACACGCCACCTCCGCCGTCCTCTCTCCTCCTTCCACCAAATTCGCCTCTCCTCCCTACCGCACCATGCTGGGCCCCCCACTGCCTTCCCCCAATGTTGAGCTCCCCCCCCCCTTAATTCCCATGCGGCACCCCCCACCCCCGTACCCACCGGCACTCGTTAATGCTGTGTGACCTGAGATCTGAAGCCGTGAAGCTGCAGTCTCGGCCACATGTCTGGAGGCAGTGGCAAATGTCGAAGTAGCGAATTAGGGTCGGCATGGAGACGAGTGGTGACCAGATATCCGGAGGCACACCCACCCACAAGATACAACCACCATCACACACACAGACCCAGCCAAAACACACCACATGCTCACCCAGACATAAGCACACTGGCAACCTTCATCACTACGGTCAACACAAACCCTCGCACAGCCTCTACCCCAAAGGCAGGAAAACACCGCGTTCGTCGTGGTGCTCACAATTCAGCCCACGCCGCACGCACACCTCCGCTCAACAGCGCTGTCGACCACCGCTGTGGCACGCAGAGACGTCTTTGCTCACCGATCAGCCGAGACCCAACGTGACGAGCCCAGTGACCTCAACTCCAGGCCACCAGGCACATCACTGCCCCCTACCTTGTCCACGCTGCTCAAGTCGCGTCAGCCTGTGGTGAGCCAATGGGGTGAGGTGTGCTTGTGCACATCTCGCTCGCCCGTGGCCAGGTGCACACAATCTCAAGGGTGGCACGCCGAAGCGTGTGCGTGCGCGTGTTCACAAGTGCGGTTAAGTTCGTGCTGCGAGCGGGGAGTTATACGAGGTTAAAAAGTTGCGGCTGTGTATGCGAGGCTGCGTGTCGTCATCGCTGCTGGTGATGGTGGCAGAGGTTGTGGGTGTTGATATTGCTGCCGGTATGGCGACTGTGAGCTCGGTCGTGTGGGAAGCAGTGCAGTTGCGAGCGGTGAGTGACAGCCCTCGTTAATCGTTACGGCACGGCACGTTAATTAGTCACCACAGCGGGACGCGACCCGCCCCGTCGCGCGACGTCAGTCACAGCCCTCCCAGATCCCGCACGGGCCTCTCAATGTCTCCTGCCGCCCTCAATTTTCTGTACAGAAATTTCCTCTTTGCACCAAGGATGTAATTTTCCCAGGGGCACGCCCACGGACCGTCAGTGGTGGCGGAAGGCCTCCCCTGCCCCCACCTCCCAGTTCCCGGTTTATTCAGGACCAGTCGGCCAGGCAGTACCCTCGCCCACGAGGCTGCCACCGTTGTCGATCTGGCAGGGCTGGGGTTAGTCTGTGGCTTGGGTGGTCAAAGCAGAAAGGCAAGCGGACGTACCATTGGTCGGGCAGCAGGCATACGAGATAGAAAACCGCTTTATAGGCGAGCTGCGCAAAGCCTCTGAGGAAGAGAGAAAACGGTGTCTCAACATCCTCCCAGGCCCTGCCGCAACCAAGCGTCGGCGCGTAGGGCGACCCAGGCCGTGCCGGCCGCACGTCCAGTGCGACCGGGCCACTGGGCCGCTCCTGCCGAGGGGATGCAGCCAGCTCAGCAGGGCACCCCGCATCGCACCACTCGCACGGCACACCAGGCCGCGCGCAACGCATCACGCCACACGGCACACACCGTCCAATGCGCACACAGCACACCACCCCACGGAGCACACCACACTGCACTACAGACAAGGCACACCACATGGCACCAACGGCACAGCGCACCACACGACACAGCGCACCACAATATACACACCACACTTACTGTACAGCAGGCAGTTACTACACCACACGTTCCACTCACCACACCGCACACACCACACCGCACCACTCACCACACTGCACACACCACACCGAACCACACATCACACCGCATATCCCCAACCCTGCATAGCAAATTGCCTCCCTGGCCAGGCCAGAAAATCCTCCCAATTGACTCCTGCAGCAGCAGTAGCTGCAGCTGCAGCAGCAGCAACAACAGCTGGAGCAGTAGCAGCATTAGCAACTGGAGCAGCAACAGCATCTGTAGCAGTAGCAGAATCAGCAGGAGCAGGTTCCTCATGCGTGCAAGCATCTGCAGGTACACATGCTGTATATACACAGTGTGTGAGGATGTACGGTCCACATAGATCAGTGTTAACGCCCTCTGTGGTGCCTGGGCCGTGGCGGCTAAGCCCGATGTGTTTGATCAGTTTTCAACCGCACGCAGAAAGTGGGGAAATACAACCCAGAGGTGCGAAATAAATATCACATCAAAGAGGCAACTCCCATAACCACTGGCTGCTCTCCTGTCTTACACTTCAGACAAAAAAAACCCTTTCTATAGCGTAAACTGGCTGCGGAATATGCACGGTTGTGTTAGGAGGTGTTAGTTATTAAATGAGATCTGTAGGATTACGCGAGAGTGCAACGATGTGTGGGTCCCGTTTCGGAGTTCCAACGCGGCACCCAGCATGCCCACCACGCTCCACCATGCTCACCGCATGCACCACGTTCACGACACGCCACGCCACACATACACACCACACCGTGCTCGCCACATGTGCACACCGCGCACCAAACGTGCCTTGTGCACACACCGGTACATGCGTGAAGCTTCCACGCGTCGGCGGTGCGCGTAGCCGCGCAGGTCGGCGGGCGAGCGGTGGAAAGGTGACCGAGCTACAAGCAAAGCGATCCGGGTTCAGGAGCACGCGTCTACGCGCCCGATTGGGAGTTCCCCCTCGAACACGCAGCCTCAAAACTGCACGCGCCGCTAAATCTCATCGTCCAACTGCAGCTGCACGAGCTAAGGGCTGGGGTGGCATGGGCTAGAGTCGCTTACAGACGTCCACGTCCAACTACGAGGTCAGCTCCGTGTGAAGCATGGGAGTCTCCTGTGCGAGGTGTGTCGTGGTGTGTGGCGTCTGTATGTTGCGTGGAGTGGGGGTTCGTGTGCAGGAGTGCGTGCTCGTTGCGTGGGGAGCGGGAGTGTGGTGGTTAGCAAGCTGCGCTATGAACCCAAAGACGCGAGTTTTATTCCTGCTCATGGCCAACACCAGTGACAGTTATTTGAACCGGTCCTGGGCCTCTCCTAGGTTGACTCAAAATAGTGCCCGGTCCGATGTGTACATATCAGCACTGGAGAGACAAAGGCAGGCGGGTGTGTTTCTGGCCACACCACCCACTCGTGTACCGTGCCGGTGTTCATGGGTGCCTGTTAACGGTACTTGCCCCAGCAGCCTGTGTGACTATACGGGAAATCTTTGTCTTCGTTGTGTAGTGCACGGATGCCCAGCTTCAGCGTGGTGTGTATGTGGGTGTGCATGTCCCGCGTGGTGGTTGTATACCATCATGCGTGTTGCGTGTGTGTACGGGTCCTCTGTGGTGCGCGACGTGTGTGTGCGGGTCCCGTGTGGTGTGCGCCGAGTGGGGGTGTGTGCGTACCATCGTAATGCAGGGTGGCGGCCCCCAGTTTTTTGCGACTGGCTCGCGCGTAATCCTGCAGGTTGGGGGCACTGGAGGAGCCCCCCAGCACTGCGGTGCTGAACAGACCAGCGCACTGCGACCCTGGCGGCGGCACACATGGGGTGGCGCGGGGCGCAGCACGTGGGCGTGCGGGCAGGGCGGGGGTGGGACATGGGGCAGCAGGGGGAGGATGCCAAGGGGGAAGCGGTAGGTAATGGCCGGTGAGGATGGCCGAGATGATTGTTGCAAGGTTACGGAGAAGCGGTTGTGAGTGGGAGGTCGAGGGATAAGTGGGTGAGGAGGGGCAGGGGAGGGAGTTTGATTAGAAAATGTGAGTTGGGGAGGCTGAGAAGGGGGTTGGTTTTAGATGTGGGATGGGGGGCTGCGCCGTAATGGGAGCGGAGGCTGTTACGTCGGCACCCAGGGAGACGGTGGCACACGGCGGTGGAGCACAGGGCAGCCCGTGTCACCCGTGTCAAGCCCTGGGCCAGCATGACTGCATGATCCCAGCGAAAGCAGAAAAACACTTCTCCCGCCTCTACGAGCGATCGTAAAAACAGCCGAGAGATCTCAGCTGGACTGAGACCGGCGGCAATCGGGGCACGTCAACCACAAATGCTGGCTGCTTGAAAGCCATAAATGCACTCGTGTTTGAGCAACGGCGGAGCGGCCGAGATCGGCTCGTGGTGACACCGGGTCATGGCACGTTCGGGCTCGGGGCTTGACAACGTCTCGAGTTAATCATCTCCGTGAGTTAATCATCTGAGGTTATACACGACCAACACATGATCAACACATGCAAATTACCGCTCACACGACGTTAGTCTGACCCGAGGCTACGTCGCCTCTCCGCACCGCAGCACCGATGTCCCCGAGTCCCCGGCGCAGGGCGCCCCGACCGCCGCGCTAGTGCCGGCGATCGCCACTCTTGGCTCCTGCTCTTCCCCAGCTAGTGGCCCTCTCAAAACCCCGCCGGAACGGCTTCACTGGGCGCCACTGGGCGCCGTCATCGCGCATCGGGACTCCTTCTCCCTACGCCGCCCTGGCACGTACCCAGGCCGCTGTGCTTGGGCTCCTGGCTGTGCTTGACATTGCTTGCGTGCGTGGCCACGGCGAGCCGTCGTGGGCCGCCTGGAAACGCGGACGTTTCGGATAAAACCTGTGTGGGGACAGAGAACCAGAAGCGCTGCTCGTTAGCACATGGTGCGGCAGAGAGGTGTGGAGAACAGGAGGGACGGTGGGGCAATGGGGGTAAATTTAGCAAATTAACTCAAGGCATCAACAACAACTGATTCCACGGATAATTGCTCACGTGCACATGCGTGCACGCACGCCTGTACACTCACTCGCACTTGCTGGAACTGGTTACATCGCGACAACGCCATCGTTAGTGTCAAGGTTATCTTGTCACAGCACGAGCAGCCAGCAACAAACTCAACGAGCCACCGCAAAACGTTTCCGTTATGTCACGAACCTCCGTTAGCCATTACCTGCAACGCGCACGGCACGCCACGGCAACCTCTGGGTGGTTAACGAGTGCGGCCAATAGCCATGCAAGCGACACGCCCGTCGCCTCTCACCGCACGCATGCCAAGCGCAGGAAACCACGACCGCGACCCGCTACCACCCCACGCGCGACGCGCCGTCCACGCGACGCGGGGAGGGTTGAGCTTCTCTAGGACGTCGGCCGCACGTCGGCAGCGAGCGGGGGTCAGGTATTGCGTGCGTGTGCGAGAGGCGGGGGCGGGGAAGAGCGACGGGCACACAACGCAGACACCTGCTGCCAGGAGGCGAGAATGGAGGAGAGGGCGAGGGATTTTGGGGAGCCGGGGGCGGGGTATTCGGCCGACGTGCTACGGAGCCGCACGGGCGCCACCCACACGCAGCCCGGCTCCGGGCTCAAGCCGCCGTGCAGGGGGTCGTCCTGGGGTCGGAGGCGAGACAGCGATGGGCAGAGATGGCGGAGAGCAGAAAGAGATCCAGGGAGAGGGGAGGACAGAGGAAGAGAACGGAGACAGCAGAGCTGGGGCAACGCCGAGACGCTTGGCGCGGAGTACGGACCGTGGCTCGCACCGCCCCGCTCGAGTCACTTCATGGCATTCGTGTCTGTGACGCACGTGTGTCTGTGACGCACGTGTGTCTGTGACGCACGTGTGTCTGTGACGCACGTGTGTCTGTGACGCACGTGTGTCTGTGACGCACGTGTGTCCGTGGAGCACGTGTGTCTGTGGAGCACGTGTGGAAATGGATGCTAGGCACGCACGACGTACAGCCCCCATGCGCAGCGGATATATTTACAAAACGATTCTACGCATTCGCTTTCCAATCAAAAGTGTCAGTTGTGTCCTGCGGGAGGCAAGAGGCCAGGTGTAAGAGAGGCGACTTACTTCCAAGGAACCGACCTTCCTCGACTTACAGAGGGGCGACCTACGATGGATGAATATGGGGTCAGAGGGCATAGGTCGGCACACTGTGGCATTGTCCACCTCGTCGCGAGCGAGTGGCGCCGCGTCCGGGTCCGGGGGGCCTTGCTGTGGGGGGGCTCCCTCGCTCTGCGGGGGGAGGAACGGTGGATGCGTGGGGAGGGGGGGTACAAGCAAATGCAGATTTTTATGAGCAGACTAACCCCGCCGAGCGGTGCGCGTGAGATGTGCCGTGGGGGCGGGGGTAGGGGTGGGGTCGGGGAAGGGCTGACCTCACGGGAGGCCGGCCTGAAACCTGACCCCGCCGGGTGGCTGCGCTCTCCCTCGGTGCCCTTGACCCCAGGGCTGAAGTGCAGCTCCACGTGGAAGCGCTCCTCGGAGGACGGGTCCTGCACGCCAAGCGTCGTGTCACGCCGCGTGTTAAAGATACCGCACGTCACCAACACGACACGCGTGATGACCATGACAATACGTCACAGCGCACCACGAGTCACCACGACGGCACGCGCCAAACACCCAAACAGCCCCCATCCTCGCGCACGTCCAGGAGCGCCAGATAGACCCATATGGGCAGCAAGCTACCTTGTTAGGGTCTTCATAGAGCATGATGACGATTTGCGTCATGTAGTTCAGCTCCGTCACCTCGCTCAGGTAGTTCATCGCGCGCATCCACTGCTCGTCCTTCTCCTCCTGTACCACCACACGCATCGCCACCACACTCAGATTCACCACCAATACCACACGCTCACATTCACTACCATCACCGCCACACTTACACTCACCATCACCACCACACACATTCACGACTATCAATAGCCACACTCGCATTCACCACCAATACCACACCCACATTCACCACCAATACCATACACACATTCACCACCAATACCAATCAAGCAGAACAACAACAACACAACCCCACATGCACACCACAAACGCACCAATACACCCGTGCATCACCACCACATTCACCACCACCACGAGCACTCTGATAACATGCACAGCTTGAAGACAGCAAGGTGTGCAGGCGTGAGCATCCACTTGTGTGTGCTCGTGCTCACTGCCGTGCGTGTGCACGTGTCTGCACTCACGTCGAGCAGCCCCCCGTAGCGCAGCAGTGACAGCAGCGAGTGCATGTGGCTCTCGCTGGTAAAGTAAAGGCGCGTGCGCACGTGCCGCTCCGGCGACATCACACCGCGCGAGTACCTGCGGCCAAGCACACGGCACGCACCCACGCTTGCACCGCCGCCCTCGACACGGGCGCGCCGCCGGCCTGCCGCCAGAGCACGGGCCTCACACGGGCCTCACACGGGCCTCACACGGGCCTCACACGGGCCTCACACGGGCCTCACACGGGCCTCACACGGGCCTCACACGGGCCTCACACGGGCCTCACACGGGCCTCACACGGGCCTCACACGGGCCTCACACGGGCCACGCGGCGGCCGCCCGGCAGGCGGCCCTGCTAGCACAACCGACGAGGAGCGGGTGACGTGCCGCATCACGAACCCAGGATTCCCGAGTTCAATTCCCACTCACGACCGATAGCAGTGGCCAACTTGTGAACTGATCATCAGCTTCCTCTAGGTCGACTCTGCCTTAAACAAGTACCTGGTAGCGTGGAATTTGAAATTTCGGCCTGAACAGGTCCTCGCTCACAGGACTTGCCACTACAGTCTGTAAGGTTTACAGGGATCTCTGTATCCTGTTCGTACCTCTACACATGTGTCACTCTGTGTGCGGGTGCATAGCTGTGCGTGGGTATGCATCTCTGTGTGTATCTATGCGTGTGAGGAGCAGCGGTGGCACAGTGACTTCCAATTTCCACTCACGGCCGTCAGTGACAAATATCTGAACCAGTCTCAGGACTCTCCTGGGTTAACTCAACTTTAAATGAGTACCTCGTGTGGTAAATAAACATCGGCGCTGGGGAAAGAAAGAGGACCGGGCCACCCCCTCGTGCGCCATGGCAGCCTTCAACGGTGCTTTGTTGTCGTGGTTCGTGTCCGCGTGCACACTTCTCTCGGGGCATGCGTGTGTGCTTACAGTGGGTGCAGCTTGTTGACCGTGTCGTCGTCCTGCGTACGTTGTAAGTCCGACCGGATCTTGCAGATGAGTGGCTGGCAGTAACTGAACGCAATGTCCAGTTTCTCCTCGCGGCTCAGGCCGTACTCCTATGGCAGCCGGCAGCACGCACGCATGCACGGCACAGGTCTGGTTTAAAGTGAATTTTGATTAACCAGGTAAGACGTCAAGAGACCAGGATGAGTCGCATTTGCAAGAGAAACCCAGGTCACCAAAATGACCAAAGCTATTTAAATAATTTCAAGTACAGCAATGCAATAAACATAAATCAGAACAAAGCGACCATGGCACATGCCGAAAATATTGCATATATCAACACCGGCAGCCTTTCCCGCCTTTCCTGCAGTGTCCTAGCAACACCGCTAAGTGACGGAGAGGGCGTCTGTTGCTTCACAAGTGACGAAGGAAACAAAGCCATGGAGCTACGTCAGGGCCGAGCGCTTTTCCGTCAGTTAATCAGGAGCTGTCGAGTTCAACGTGCCCTGTCGTATCCAGGATTCATCACCGCTATAATTAGCGTCGGCGATCGTATTTCTATTGTGCTGCTCGTATTCAACACGTGTCGTCGCACACCAGTCAGCTGCGTTGAGATCAGCTCCGCAAAGGGTAAATCATCTCATGCACTAACACACGCACACGCACTCACGCACTCACACACTCACACACGCACGCACACACATGCATGCAAGCTCGTGCATCGCAGCCGCACCTGCGGAATGACGATGTCCGCCAACGCCTTGGACAGCAGGTGCAGCTCGGTGGTATCCTCCAGTGCCAGCGCGGCGTTGTGCTGTGTGTCGTACTTGATGCAGTCGTAGATGTCGGGGATCTTGCTGATGTCGTAGCGCCCGTTCTTCAGCTTGAAGTCCCTCTCCAGCTTGCACCAGCGCCGCAGCATCAGCTCCAGCGTCTCGCTGTGGTACAGCTGGATGTCTGCAAGGAGGGAAGCGGTGCCAAGCTGACGGAATGGTGCTGGCACGGAACGTGGACACGCAGCTTTATTACATTTCACCGTGGCATGATGACATGCGAGTTTCTTCCGTCTCATAACTTGCTTACTTGAATACAAGATCACACTCACAGCACGCATGCCCACACAAACCCACGTGCCCACACACACAAACCCACGTGCCCACACAAACAAAACTACGTACCCACACACACAAAACCACGTGCCCACACACAAACCTGAAGACTTTGGATCCTCCATGCGCTTGCGGATCTGGGAGGTGAGGCTCTGGATGAGCGTGTACACCTGGTTGCAGGTCTGCACGGGGTTCCGGATGGAACGCATCGACGCAATGACGGAGACGCTGGCTGTAGGAGCCAGCTGGGCAAGACCACCGGAAACACAAAACACCGTGGCACATTAGCACACAGGGACCAGCACCACCACCATCAGCGGCTCATGAAAGACAACGTGAGCGAGCTAGTATACACTGTGGTGGTGGAGAGTGCGCGTGTGGGTGAATTAAGTGATGGTGGTGGTAAGGGGTGAGCAAACGGGTATGTATGTTATTGGTCAGTGAGCAGACAGTTAAGTGTGTTGTTGAAAGTGGTGGTGGTATTGAGCATGTTGTCAGTGGTGGTGGTTAAGAATGTTCAAGAGTGTTTTTTTGTTGTTGTGAGTTTATAGACAGGTATGCTAATAGTAAATGTGTTGTGTATGTGAGCAGATGTGTTGTTGGTATTGGTGAGTGGGCGAGCAAGCGAGCGGGCGAGTGAGTGGGTGGGCGGGCGAGTGGGCGTCACCTTGGTGTAATCGTCGTCCATGAAGTCACGGTCCCTCTGCAGGATGTCGTGGAGGCGCTGCTTGACGCGCTGCTGGCACGTGCTCAGCGAGTCATGGTCCGAGTCCAGTAACCCGTTCATGTTGGCGCTCTTCACCATCTGCACCAGGATGGGCGTTAGCTCCCCCTCCAGCGCCAGCAGGCCCTGTGAGCACGCACCACCACAAACATGCGGTGAGAGTTTGCTCGTGTGATCGCGCAAGCATTGGCATGCGTGTTCGTACGCGTGGGTACGTGTGGTTGCCTGCGAGTGCGTGTTTGTGTCTGTACACGTGAATGTGTGGGCACGTGTGCGTATCTCTACAGGTGACTACGGTTTGCGTATGCCTGCACGCGCGTACTTACCACGTGTGTGTGGTCCTCACCTTGGCGAAGGCCGCGGCCGTCATCTGAACACGGCCTTCATCAGAGGCGTAGATCTTGAGGTCGTGCCGGTAGGTGGAGTGTAGGCGAAGGAGCCCGCAGCCTGGGAAGCCGGCGTAGTCACCTGCTCCGATACACACGCACGTAGACACACACGCACGTACACGCAGACAAGCTCACAAACAAGCTCACGCTCGCATACATCCGAACACACACACAAGCTCGCACAAGTGCATACATGTACAACACACAGAGAAAATCCCACACAAGCATACATACGCACACACTCACACAGACACACCACCTTCAAATAAGATGGTGAATCCAGTGCTGAGGATCATGCACATGGCATAGGCAGATGCATGCAAAAGACACAGGCAGTGCAGAATGCACGCACACGCACACACAACCACACATAGGAGCACGCTCATGATAACCTGGACCATGAGCAGGAGCATTTCCAACAAAACGACAGCTTGCACAGGACACAAGAATTACACAGAGAAAACGGATTGCGAACAAATGGCTTACACACAGAACACAGGGGTGAGTGGACGGACAGCACAAGACGCACACAGAGAACAGGGTTTTTATAGAAGACACAAACTTGGCCGATTTAAAATATACAGTTTAACACGGAGGAGGCTTTCGCGACCAATATTATCCATTAGGTTTTTTTGGGTTAGATCGCGTAAATATAAATGTGTCCTTCAACCCACCACCACCCAACACAGCCAATTAGCAAACTTTGTAATTTCCGGCGAAACATCGTACTCGAATTGTAAATGTTGTGGGTTTACTCTCCTACACACCGGAGTGCTGGACTAGGAACACATTTACATGTTTTATTTACGTGACAAACCTTACTCATTGGCTGTGTCGGGTGGTGGCAGGTTTAACGACACATCTATATTTACGCGATCTAACTCAAAAATCCTCTATTATGGACAAAATATACAGACGGCACAGAAGAAATGGCTTACACACGAAACATTGCGGACTTGGGACTGCTAAGTCCAGGCGAGCAAGGCAGAAGATGGCTTTAACACAAGGCCAGGTGAATCATACACGATGCAGGGCGTTCACAGGGTCTGTCAACAGTCTATCCTAGAGACGCAAGGCAAGGGTTTTTCTTCGGAAACTTTGAACGTTATCCCATTTTCGAAGACGGCAGTATGCGTGCCCTTGACTTTCCGAGTCATAAATCCTGCGGCACAATAATTGATATTGAAATCTCGACGGGTTATTTAATCACTCCCGCATGCGAATGTAGCAAATGTTTTACGAGCCGTTCAGCGGGAGACAATAAAAAATAAAAACACGACGCGGAAAATGTGGAACCTATCACCGCACAAAACGTCTTTTACTGCCTCTAGCATTACTTTCATCACCATTATTTTTATATATATACACATAATATATGGCGTAACGCTACACATGGACATTGCAGGAGTGAGTTGTATGAAAGCAATATCCAGGGGGCATTAAAACTGCGGTATTATACAGGAGAGCAACGCCGTGTGCATTGCACAGGGGAGGGTTGGAGACACCGAGTGCAGCGCGCGGGCAACGCTCTCACACCGCCAGCCAGCTGCCACCCTGCCACCGCCACGCGGTCACCCTGCCACTCTGCCACCCTGCCACCGCCACCCTGCCACTCTGCCACTCTGCCACCCTGTAATTATATCACTATGCCACCCTGCTACAATGTCACCCTGCCACCTTGTCATCCAGACATCCAGCCACCAGTAGTCAGGCATTTTCAGAAATAGTAAAAAATAAATCAAGTGTCTCCCTGCTTAAACAAGCTCAGGATAGTGCTAATCTGCTTGGTGATCTGGTGACCATTCCACATGCCTATGATGGGGATCAGTCTAATCACAAAACAATACACTTGATTTCCAACAAAGTAATTTTATCATCCATCGCCGGGGGAGCGGAGGTCTACAGTCAACCAGCGACCATGAGCGAGAGACGTCATTTTCCACGCGAGAGTTTGCGTGCGAAATGGTGTCTCTACGGCTGCAGTGCGGGGCGGCACTCACGACAACTCCTCACGGGTGCCATGAGCGATGATGTGGGATGCTCGTCCCAAGGGGTTCTGAGATTAGTACAAAAGACCGGGAGGGCAGAAGGCACGGAAGAAAAGCTCCTGGAAATGTAAATAGAGGGCACAAGAGCGAGAGTGAGCGCTCGCGCCAGCCGCGTGAGCCAGCGTCAGGGAGAAGGGCTGCAAGAGGAATTGATCGTTAGGAAATGGCTCCCTTGGGAAAAGCCCCGTTAAGGCAAACGGTTGTTAAGAGCCGCCTCTGTCACGTCGCGCACCACGAGCGTGCGCGTGTGCGTGCACACCGGGCGCATCACACCGGGTTAATGGGAGACGGAGGGAGGGAGAGGCGGTGCGAGGGAGAGACGGAGGGACGGAAAAGGCGGAGGGAGTTGGTGGAGAGGGACAGAGAGAGGGCTTACCGCAGCTGATAGGCGACTCGCACCCACACCTGCCTCTACCCTCCACTAAAAGGTCACACAGGAAAGGCACAAGAGGTCACGAGGTCAGAAGAAAGGATCAGGGGTTATGTTTGGGGCACGGAGGTGGCGATACCGCAGATATAGCCGAGCCGCATGTCCCAGGGCACGGTGACATCAGGTTTTCTGCTCACAGGCGAGGGGGTAACATTCACGCTCACGGCACGGGGACCCCCCCCCCACGCCCCCCCTGCAGTGTACAATGGCAGTGCCGACAATTTAAATGTCCTTCCTTGTTTCTGATGACCACCGCCTCTAAAATTAGACACCTCATGTACACACTTGAAAACGTCATATTTCAAGTGAAAAAGATTTCACTTGAAATACAATTGTATCTCGATTTTTCTTTCCAAGTGCGAGCGACGCTGTTATGAAACGAGCATGGGGTGGCACTCACCCATCTTGGTAGCCCTCAGCCAGTGGTGGAAATTCAACATTTCCACGGCGGTGGGCAGTCTCTCCACAGGACGGCCACTGTTGACATCTCCCAAAGTGGAACATACTTTATTTACCCCACAGAGTGAATGGGCTGAGCTGACTTCCAACCCGAGATTTCAATTCTCAATCATCAGATTGCGAGTAAGGTAGTGTCACCACAGTGCCGTCCGGCTCCCTCCAAAGCGCTACGCAGTGTTTTGACACTTTACAAAACTAAGATGGATATATTCTATAAAAACACAAGCTGTGCAGGGCTCAGAGGGACCGCGTTAATGACTCAAGTGTGGCCGCTGCTGCCTTGCTATGTCACAACCCGGCGCGCCGAGATTAAGGTTTCGGCACACAGCGAGGGAGCTGCGTTACCAGCAACGCACAGTCGTGCAGACAGACGGACAGAAAACCAATAAGCGTCCCGTGACGACACACGAGCGGGCCAGCGGCGCGGACGGACGGCCAGTGGGGGGAGCGTTTCAGACACCACAAGAGAAGGAGTGTCCTTCCGGCGAGCAGAGCTGTCGTAGAGTAGGCAATACGTGGCGGTTTTGCCTAGCAACAGGAGCCCGGGACGAGAGATGGGCGCGACGAGTGCGAATAACAACACGGAAACCAACGCACTCTGTTACCCTGGGGACAGCGGACCCGCGCGGGGCTCAGCAATTAATGCTGTGAAGTGGTTTTAATGAGACAGCCAGGTCGGGGCAATTAGCGGATGGGAAAAGCAGCTTCCCCGGCCCAGGCATGGAAGTTCCACTCGTTGTGCCCTTGGGTGCCAACAGCTGCAGCCAAAAAAACGAGCCACAGACAGAAAACTCAGGGGAGGACGGGGCGGACACGCGGCACTCGTGGAGCCAACATAAGGCACGTGGGTGGGACGCTCGAAATCACGAGCGAACAATGATTGCTGCTTTAAGGGACTCAAAGGTTTAGGGGTTACAAATGCCATCACACATAATCATCATCCCTGGAAACACAAAGAGATGAATTGAGAAGAAAGCTGGTATTGGTAGCGAAGAGTTTCAGACACGAAGCGTCCAGGGAAGCAAGATTCTCGCTCACTCCCTCCTCGCGCAGGTAAAGCAAGCACAGGGAGGCAATCACGGGGACGCCCGCTCGCCCCACACGCACCTCGCAGAACACGGAGGCCCAATTGGCCGTCAAGAATCATCGCCGCTCGTCAAGATTCACGCGGGCATCTCAGATTGCGTCACGTTTGTCAAGCAAAGGGCTGCAATTGGGGAGAGATTAGTGGTGGAATCAGCAAACGGAGACCGACAGAGAGGTTTACCCACCGTCATCTGTGAGCAAAGGTGGTGTTACACACTCCAGGGGGTCTGTGAGGGGGAGGAGCGCCACCACCGGGGGGGGGGGGGGGGGTTAAGGTGAGCATGCCCACACAGTCACCCACGCGGTCACCCATGCCGTCCGGTAACACCCTCACCGCACGTCAGTTAGTGGAACCCAACATGCGTGCGTGTGCGTGCTGTGAAGCTGTGCGTGCGTTTGTGTGTGTGGTAATGGTGGGACGTGTGTGTGTGTGTGATAATGGTGTTTCTGGCACTGAAAGTATGGTGATGATGGTGATAGTCTATATGTTTGTATGAAATTGTGTGTGATGATGGAGTGTGTATGTGCGTGTGATATAGATGTGGTGCTGTGTGTGTGGTGATGATGATGGAGTTTGTTTGGTGAGGATATAGATGTGTGTGTGTGTGTGTGGTGATAATGGAACATGTGTGTATTCATGTCCCCACTGTACAGCAAGATGAGGGTCCACATGTCTTTATGTGATGCTGTGTGTGTCTATTTTGTAGTTATTTACGCAAAATGAGTTGCACTGGTGTGTACTCTATCGTGCATATAACGTTTTTTTATATGATTCTGTTGATGTGCTGTGTGAATATGTTGGGGTATGGGGTGTGTGAGCACAGGTGCATGCACGGTGTGTGAATGCAGGTGCTGTATGCATGCATGGTGCATGCCTGCATGGCATATGTACACCGGTGTGTGAGGGTGGTGAGAGCATGGTGTGTGATTGCGGTGTGAGTGTGGTGTGTGAGTGCGATGTGTGTACGTACCCTGCCCGCCTGGGTACATGCAGCGGAAGGCGCGGCCCAGCTCCTCGGCCTGCACGCGTCCCGTCGGCGTCAGCTCCCCGCCCCACTTGAGCACCAACAGCAGCGACGGCTCCTCCTTGCGCACGTCTGTGGTGCCCGCACAGCCGCGCCGTCACACATAGCAGTGACATGCACGCAACCACGCCCTGCCGTTAGAACCGCAACTACACTTTGTGCCACTGCAACTATGTTCCGTGCCACCACCACTACCACCACGCAACCATCACGCCTCGGCCCACAACCACAACCGGTTGACGAGCAATGAGGTCACATGGGGAACTTGACAAAGAGGATGGGGCGCACGAAGTAATGGGGGTCACGGAATAGCATGAGGCAAGGGGGCCAAGCGGTGGCCAGGCATGGTTGGAAGGGGACACTTTATAAGGGTTCAGACGAAATAAAACGGACAAGGTCTCCACAAAAATCATCCCGTAGGGCGTCACCTTGCAGGAGACAGCCACCTTCTCAGGCCCGGTTACAACAAGGGCTCAGGGAGTTCTCCTAAGGGTTCGGGGGTTCCCGCATGCTGGGGTCGAGGGTTGCGAGGGGCCTTACCGTCGTCCTCGCTGGAGGTGCGCGGCTGCCCGTGGGGCAGATAGGTGATCTGCACCTTGCGGTTTATGCCCGAGAAGTGTCCGTACCTGCACACGGGCGCGGGTGGGCGGGTGAGAGGGCGGCGAGGCCCCAGGTCTCCCATCGCAAGTCGCATCGGCATCACCGCGTGCGGCGCGCCGAGTGTGGCATACGTCCCGCACAGCTCGCGGGTCACGTGGACGTGTGTGTGTGCGGTCACGTGCATGTGTGTGCGTGTGCATGTGCGGTCACTTCACGTGTGTGTTTACCGTCACCAACGCACGTGTGTGGTCACATACGCGTGTGTGGGCGGTCTCACGTGACCAGTCATGTACACGAGTTGGCCGTCACGTAGACGAGGGCGATGATCACGTGAGTCTGGTCACGGACATGTGTCAAGAGGCAGTGACGTAAGCTTGCTCTTGCCAGCTCGTCAATGTGAAACGTCGTCAAACGAACCTCAAATGTCACTGGACGTGACAAGGCAGAAATTCCAAATTTGTCAAAAATATGCCACTCGACAATTTACCAAGCATTACACTCGGTAAGCTGAGTCAGGTTCCTAAACCTGCTGTGAAGAACAGCCATTGCCCGAAACTCCGTTATCTGGGTGATACTGCAGGAGCAGTATAGCTCACGGAACAGCGTCTTCAAGTGGACCGAAATATCTCCTTAATCTGCATAAAGACCTCATCCCAAAAAGTCGGTGGGTATTTTCGCTCATCGCTGTCAACTTCTTTATTGCTGGAGAGATCCAAAAAAGTTACTCGATTCGTCATGAAAACAATCACCGACTTGGCAACACTGGCCCGTGTAATGGTGATGGTCATGCACCTGTGGACACGGTCACGTTCACACGTCTGTGGTCAAGTGGTGGGAGCTACGGACACACGGAGACGGTGCCAAACGCGTGCGGAAGGCTATGGACACACGTGAGGAGGTCACGAGACGTGGTGGTGGTCACAGCTGGGGGCGTGTAGTTGTGGGCACGTGCGTGTGTGTGCTGCAGTGAGGACGTCACCGCGGCTGGAGGGGGTTAAACGCTCATCACTTCACGACTGAAGCTTTATTTAACATGGGTTACTCACGGCATCTCACACCACGCATACGAGGAACGTTAACTTCAGTAAGGGAATAGAATGCATCAGTTCCAAATGTACAACAAGTGTTAATCGTACTAATATTATATTGATGTTGTTATAGGAGGCCACACTGCAGGAGTGGCTGCAGAGCAGCCCTGTGTTTGGTGACAGAGGGAGTTGTGTTTGGGGCTCCTTACATGACACCGCACACTGTACACTACACACACTGAAGCCTGCACACCACACACCGCACCCTGCACACCACACCCTGCACACTACACGAACACACCACACATCACATACCATACCCCATACCTTGCACAACACACACTACACACCGTGTGGGTGCTGTGTAAGGAGCCCCGCATTCATCATCTGAACTTGAGGGTGGCCAGGGTCGGGACAGTACCAGCTCGGTGTGATGTGGGATGGGCCGAGGGTGAGGCGGACGCACTTATACTGAAGGGGAGGTGGGGGGGCAGTGGTCTGAGACAGAGGCCAGGCAATGGGGGGGGAGCGATGAAGAATGAATGGAGGCATGGAAAGGGGCAGAGGGCACACGAGAGGGCATGGCATGACATGGCACGACAACGTATCAATGTCACTGGTGGGAGTGGGCAAGGCCGGCAATGAAACTGCAGGGCAGGGCACCGATGCAGGGTGGCAAACGGGCAAGGAAAAAGCACAGTTCACAGCACGGCATGGGCATGGAGTGGTGGGGGGTGGGGGGGCAGGCAAGGCAAGACAGGGCAGGGCAGTGTGGGCAGGACATGCAGACAGCCACCGCTGGCTTATACCATGGAAAGCACAGCCGCTCTGGAAGGGCACAGCGCACGCATGGAGACGGGGGGACAACGGCCAGCAGCCAGTGCTCGCGTGGTCAACACAACAGCCAAGATGGAGCCGCCTCCAGCGCCACAACCTCCATCCGCTTCCCGCCTCCAAAGAAATCCACTCCAGGTTTCCCTCTGCCTTTTTATAACAAGATTCAATTCACATCGACTTGTAAACGCTGGGCGAGTAGGGCGAGCTGCTCAGTTTAATGCAGTCGAATTGTAACCGTATTAACGGCCAATTAAGCTGTCAAAGCAGACGTAACGAGCGGTGGCAGCGCTGCGATGTTGCTGTCGAGGCAAGATTTAGCAGCTCTGACGCCGTCAGCTCCAACGGCGGCCGAGACGAGACGTCCGGACTAACGAGGAGGCGGGGGTCTGCGAGGACCGGAGCGCGGGAATCGGGGCTTCACGCACGCTCTGCGCCCTGGAGCCCCACCTTATCCAGCTCCATCTCATCCAGCCCCACCTTGCCCTCAACCACGTCATGGGGTTCGATGGCACTGGTGGGATGGTAAAACCTGGAGTGGACTTTACAATGGTAAATTGGGAGCCGGAGCCAACGGCACTTGGCCTGGCATGTGACACCCACGGAAATGGCCGTGTCGATAGCCACTCGACGGCATGGCGCGTGTGTGTGTGTGTGTATATAAGCACATACACATGCGTATATACACACACATGAATGAGTGTACCGTCACAGTACCTCGGGATTGCAGAATATTACGGTTACCATATAATGCGCAGTCGCTGTTAACACAGGCACAGCATTTTTCTACACTCGCTGGAGGCAGGACTAATGAAACCGTGAATTTGAGAGGTCAGAATGTGAACGGGGAGAGACGGCGAAGGGAATGAGCACTGATGAGGGTTCATTTTAAAGAAGACACCTACCAGCAGTCAAGTTTTCCATGGTATAAACTGACAGAACGGCAAAAAAGCCACAGTCATTACAGAGAATGCGGAAACCTTTCGCTGTCGACAACGATTGCAGACTCTGCGAGGTCACACTGGCAGCCTTTAACACTGGTCTCCCTTTGCAGGGGAGAGGGGGAGAGGGGGGGTTGTGGGCAGCACGGCGGGGCAGTCAGAACAGAGGAAGCACGGGGACGGGGGAGGGGGTGCCGGTGGGTACCACAGGAACCCGTCGAGGGGCACCGGCAAGGCGGGGCGGGGGGGCGGGGGGTGTGTAGGGGGGCAGTGGCGGCGCAGGCACGGAGGCCGCCAGTGCTCCGGGTGGCGTCTGAGCAGCACGTGATTCGTTAACCTTGGGACGTGGGCGGCAAAGACGCACGGGGGTCGGCGGGCAAGGTGCGCGCGTCGCGTTTTAATGAGAATGGATTCTATGACGTAAAGGGGCGATCGTTAGTGGTGGAGGGAGTGACGTGGTGGAGAAACGCGACCGGCCCACGTGTGGGACCCTCCCCATGGACGGGGGCGAGCAGCCAACGGGGCCCCGCAAATAGAACGCGCGGCCACACGTCCGCTAAATGCGGCGTCGCGCGTCACGTTGGCCGCGCTCGCTACCGCTGAAGGCGCTTCTTTACCTGGGAAACGTAACCACAGAAAAGCGTGGACAGCACAGGGAGTGTGAGACGGAAAGTGTGGGAGGTGTGGGGCAGGGAGTGCGGGAAAGAGAGAGGGGAGAGTGGAACAGGGAATGTGGTGTAGGGAGTGTGAGACGGCGAGTCTGGCGCAGGAAGAGTAGGGAGTGTGCGAGAGTAAGGTGCATGTGGCAGTGGTGTCAATCCATAATACCACTGTGGCGCAACCTCTTGCCAATGAGGCTTTGAAATTCGTGTGGTCTCAAAGCGCACCTAACCTGACACAAGCACCGTTGAAATGTCACGGGCGTTAAGTGGTAAAGTTGTGGACAGGACAGGGATGTGAAAATCTAAGCGCTCAACAGCACTGTAAGTGCTGAAAAAGCAGACAAAAGCACACGCACGTATAAAACACACACGCATACCACACACACACACCACACATTATGTGTATGCACACCAGTCCTCTGCTAAAACTGGACACGAGGCATCCCAAATGGCTCGTTATTTCCTTCATCTACCATTAACGGCCTTGTTTAATGGAAGTGGCTCAGGATAATTAGCATAGTAATTTCTTTCATAATTATCACGTTTGACTCAACAATGTCCCGGTTGCCTGGGCAACTTCATTTCGGAAGCTAAATGCTGATGCAGTAGTGTGCTCCACGGCACAATGTGAACGCGCATATGGTAATTATCATCTCACCACATGACATAATTACCATGCAATCAAGCCCTCGGGGTCACCGTGCAGGCAGCAGCAAGGACATCGACATCTCTCGTGGCTGGCATCTTCGTTGAACCAGCTGGCACCACGCACGCCCAACAGCCAAACACGTGGGCCCCCAATCACAACCACCACTGTGCAAATGCCATTCGTCAACCGCAACCGTCGACGCAGCGACCGTGACCACTAAAGTCCCGTCCGCGACCGCAGTGTTCGTTATAAACAACCCCAACAAGTGTGCAGGCTTTGACCACCAACCACGATCACACAGGGACCTAACCACTCACCGCACCCACTCGAGCGACAGCCCTCTGACCATGACGCGCTAACCACTCATGCGAGCACGAAAATTCTCCCGTGGATCTGCACGGCTTATCAAGATGGTTCCTTGCTGTGGCAGGTATTTCCTGTTTGGGGAGGCATTTCCTGTTTGGAGTTGTTCTCTTTTGTCAACAGAACAGATGCGGAAGATGCGGATACCTAATGCATCAAGTGAAAAAAATCAAAGACACTTCTGTCTACGACTGCGGCTACGAACTCCAAACCGTGGACCAAATAACCTGGCACAGCCTCTAATATAACACATGATGGCGGAGGGTGGGGTGCGTCTGCAATTCACCAACTGTCAAAGCAACCGAACAGCTGAATTACTTACAAATGGACATCTAACGGCTGCGCTGCTGCATAAGGCACATAAAAAAAGAACTGAACAAACACGCAAAGTAAATGTCCCTTCTGATAAAACGGTCCCTGTGCGTTTTGTGACATGATCGCACGGCAATCTCAGCCAGGGGCTGATCGGAACGTCTCGCTCCGTAACGAGTGCAGGGAGGCAGTCGGGCACGCCACGTTTAATGAGAGACGTTCCGTGCACAAAGGCGCCAAGCGCAGCGACAGCCGCCCCCCGGGTTCCCGCGGCGCTCGAGCTCCCTCTTTCGTTTGGGGCGGCTCAAACAAAGCAAGCCGACTTACGTTCGACAAAATGTTATCTCATTTAATGCCAGTGTACAAATTGTGCAGTAAATTCTATTCCTCCTGTAACGTGATAGTTATGTTGTGATCACGTTTTATTCTCATTGCTGTGTTTTGTTTTTATCCCACAGAGTAAATTTGGTGACCAAGGTCACTCTTGCAAATGAGACTCTTCTGGTCTCTCGACTTCCCACCCAGGTTAAAACAAAATAAACTCAAGTGGGACGCGTTCGAGTGGGTGGACGTGTGCGAGTGGGTGTGCGCGTATGAATCAACTTGCGCACGTTACACGATGGGCATGCGCACGCCTTGCAGGCGAGCGATGTGTGCATGCGCGCACACACGACCGCAACAGGGCACGGGTGGATGCTTGTGCGCGTACGTGCGTGCGCGTACGTGCGTGTCCGAGTGCTGCTCTAGCCCAGCATGCCCACGTGCCACGTGCGCGTCAGCGTGACGGCGCGTACGTGCGGTGTGCTGCTGCGGCTATGAATCGTGAAGCGCGGCCACTCACATCTCCAGGACGGTCTTGAGCTGCTCAAGCTTGGCTTTGTTCTCCTCGATCTCAGTGTCGTTCTTTTGATCGAGCTCAGACAGCAACAGCCGTGCAATGTCGAGCACCTCCTGTGGGTCACGCCACCACTTCCACATTACACTCCACGCCATGCCGTGCCACACTGTGCCACACCGTGGCACACTGCACCACGCCCAACTCCACCATGCTGTGGCTAGCTCCATGCCACACCCCAAGCGATGCGCCAAAATGTGTAAATTAGTCGTTCACGATAAAATGCAGGGCCTCACACCGCACTGCACAACACTCCGTGGGCCAAAACGCCGTTCCACAACACAACACACATGACGCACTAGGCCACACCAACGATACACGCTACCACATTCCACAACACCCTGTGTGTGACACACCACACCACAATGACAAGCCACAACAACCATCTTCACCAACCGCAACAACCATTACACGCAAGATTACACATCGGCGGCATACCACACATGTGCAGGCACCAACTACAACTGCTTTATGGTGACGGTGTGGCACAGCTGGTGGCGGTGGAGGTGCATGCGCTGCTTAGTATGGACACTGACCTGCAGCTGCTTGGGTTTCTTCAGTTTCAGTTTCCCCGTTCTGTGGCCTTCGTATTTATCGAACAGCTCGAAGAACCTGGCGCCCAGCATTCAAACACACGAGGAGCATGCACGATGCGACGACACCCATTTAGCACGGGCAAGTGTTGTTACGGAGCACCTATTAAGGTGGGTACAATCAACACGCAAGTGAACGGAATGGTGGCCACCAAGCCCAACCACCTTTATCTGTCCAGTAGCGGTACACATTTTAGAGTGAGTTCATGTCGGTGGCCAAGCATTCCCCGGTTATGCCAGGCACGGGTTCCCCTCAACCGCGTGCCGGTAATGTTGCTGTCGGGATACGAGTCTGTCATTATCACAGAGTGCGGTTGTTGATTGAAGGAGCCGGTTTAATGTGGTGGCCATGCAGGGGGGGGGGGGGGGGGGGCGGCACACACCGTGGATGCCGGACCTCCATCTTCATCTTCTGCTTGGGGGTTCGGTCGCCGTGCCGGATCACGGCAATCACACACCGCAGCTCCATCCTGCTCACGTGCACGGCACACAGACACGCGCGCACAAATAACAGATACGGTAAGGACCGCAGTTCGCCCAGAAGTGCCGATGACATAACAACAGCACTTATGCCAGGCTAGGTGTACTCTGAGGCTTTTACGTGAAGGCTCACTGGAAGGAAATCACGGGACATGCCAGGTGTTATGGGTGGACTTACTGAGATCATTTGCAGATGCAAAGACAAAGATCTCATGTATAGCCTTAACATACTGTTGGGACAAGTGCCGTTAGCGAGCACCTATGAAGGCCGGCACGGCAGACGAGGAGGTGGCTGGCCAACACCACACCCGGCCGCCTTTGTCTTCCCAGTGGTAATGTTTACACACCACGAGAAGTACTCATTTGAGGCTAAGTCGACCTAGGGGATACCCAGGACTGGTTCAGATAGTCGTCACTGGTGTTGGCCGTGAGCGAGAATCGAACTTGGGTTGTCGGGTTCGAAATGCATCACGCTAACCACTGCGCTATCACTCCTCACAACACACACATACAGACAAGCACACACACACGTGCATACATAATCGCAATCACAAACACTATGCGTGCACATGTATCACTGACAGAGAACAACGGACAGGAACCCTGAAAATGAATGACCGTACCCGTGAGCGGCATTGGTAATGAGCGACTACGGTAATAAGTGACCGGTGCAGCACTAAGGTTTTAGCGAGCAGCAGCTGGGGCAGGTGGTGCGGGTGCGGTGCCAGCAGCGACGCAGTACCCACATGGTGCCGGAGGTGGTGGGCACGATGGGGATGTCTTCCGCCTCCGTGGGGATCGACCACGGGATGTGGAATTGCGAGCCCAGCTCGCGCATGATTATGTTTCTGCGACACACGCAGACAAGAGGCAGCGCACAGCGGATTGAATCGCACTCCCCATGAATCACCCCGGTCTTCATTTCACATCCCAGGCAACGTCCATAGCAGGGAACATAGTGGGTGCCGCTTTACAAGATTACGAGGATAAGCGAGGCCCACCTAATCGCAAAGCTCGTGATCGCCCTCCGGCCACCGAGGCCTTCTTAATCACAACGTACGGCGGGGCAGGGAAGCGGTTACAGAGCCCAGAGAATGGCTTAATGGAAAATAATGCGACACCAAAAACCCTTCGTACGTTCGGAGCAAAGGTTAGGAACACAGTTAAGATTATGATTGAGGGTAAGTGAGTGGTGTTAGGGTTAGGATTAGGGGTAAGGCTCGTGTTAAGAGTAGGCGCTATACAGGGATCGCACGTCTATGGGATTATCAAGCATGTTCTTGTGTCCAGCGATCGATGCACACTTGTCAGGTGGTGGCTGCGCCAGGATTTACAACCATCATGTCGTGCTGCGGTGTGTCAGGTTGCGCTGTCATGTGTTCCAGTGCTCTATTACAATGTGTTGCCTCCTGCTGTGTTTTCCCCACGGCGTCTTGCATTGTGTTGCCACGTTGCGTGATACCGTGCCGCGCGGTGGAGCATTGCGCCGCCGCTCACCCCAGTATCTTGGCGCAGTCGTCGTAGTACTTCATGGAGTTCTTGACGAAGCTGAAGCCGTTGACGTCGCATACGTACGAGTTGCCGTTGGCGCGCAGCAGGTCGAACCCGCACACCGTTTGCTGCGGACCGCACACGAGGATGCGACGTCAGGGCCTCGCTTGTGGCCTCGCCTGTGGCCAAACAGGAAACGGCCAAGACGACAGGAAGCGCACACCTAATACGGATCATCTCGCTCCTACCTTGAAGGCCATGCACACTTTGCGGGCGATGAGCTTCTCGCGGGCATTGAGGATGACCGGGTAGCGCACCTCCTTGCCCTCGGCGTCGCGCTCCACCTTCCCGTCGAGCGCGGGAGACTTGCGCGCTTCCGCGTGCGCGTAGTCCGGCCCCACCGTGTACACCTGCCCGGCACGTGTGTCGTGCATTAGTAAGGGCAAACACACAAATCCCCCGTGTGGCCTTATATACACCTCAGGACGGCATTGCACACGATACAAAGGACGCCACTTATTTTGGAGATGTCTGTTACAGGAATTGTCTCCCACCTTGACGTCGGTGCCATCAGTGGGCATGAACTCCTCGTAGATGTAGGAACCGGTCTTGCGCACGGTGCTCTCGGGAGAGTACACGCTGCTGCGACTCCCAATCTAAATGCACGCGCACATCACCACCGACAAGTCACTATACACACATCGGTAGGGCTGTTGATCAATAACGGTTAAGTTATTAATTGAATATTGATTTCAAAAGTCATTAAACCAATAATTTAATTCAGTTGGACTTAACCGATGGCCACATGCGAACGTTCAACCCACACAGCGCACTCCACTGTCATTGATCAGCGGCAGCCACCGTAAGCCACCAGTAGCAGGGCTCACCAGCAACCGCGTGGTACTTTCCAATAAGCACACAAACGCACACATGCACACACAGGGCTGGACTTTTATTTTAATAGTTCTCACCTGGTTAAACAAAATAAACTTGATATATGTGTAAGACAAACCAATAATAAATATTTCACGTTTTGTTTGCAGGCAACAATTTAAAACGCTAAAACAACTCAATGAACTACCCTACGCAAGTTCCCAAGCGTACAGGGAGCCGATCGTCCCTGTGGTCCCCTGCGAGGCTGCAGGCCCTGGCATGGCGATGGAGAGAGTAGGGCTGAACGATTTGGGGAAAATCTCTAATTGCGATTTTTCTGACAGATATTGCGATTTGATTTGCGAAAACATTTTTTAAAGTCAAGCTTCAGTTCAATATTCACGGTGCAATAGATTTAAAACATGTGATGGAGCATTACCACACGATACCATCAACATATTAACTTCTCTATACAGTGCTACCTCGGTATACGTCGTTAATTCGTTCCAGAAGGTAGGAGGACTTGTACCGTAAAGTGACGGACACTAAAGGAATATTTCCCATAAGAAATAAAGGTAAAGGAAATAATCCGTTCCAGAGTATAAGAAATCATATTTTATATGGCATATTGAACATTAATGGGGTTGTATAAAATAATTTAGACACTACTTATTACTAAAATACATAAATAAATTAAAATAAATGCATAAATTAAAATAAATTGAATTAAAAAATAAAATGTAACATCACTTTACCTTGCTGAGAGGATGGTGGTGAGGGAGGGGAGGAGGAGATGTTGTTTTTTGGAAGGAGAGTCCCCGCCCATTAAAACTTCAGGAAGCTGAAATTCTGGGTTTTTTTCTCTTTCTCTTTTCAAACCTGGCTGAGGCGCGCCAGGTTTGAGTTTTACTAAAAACCTGTCCATTAAAGTTTATTTGTGCCTTCATCTAATAATGTTCCTGAAGTGTGACATTGTCTGGTCATTCCACACAATACTGTTACGGCGTGTTATAGCCGTAACAGGATTGTGTACGCGGGTACTGTACGCGGTGACTCATCCCGACCCATACAAGTTCTAGCAAGCGCGTCGTATCCCAAGCAAGGACGTCGTATCCCAAGACATTTTCTTCTCGTCAAAACACGACGTATACCAAATTCGACGTATTCCAAAGCAGTCGTATACCGAGGTATGACTGTATATTCTAATGCAAGGATGAGAACTTAAAAGATATTAATTGCTTCCAACATGTATTTATTAAAATGTTTTAATTGAAATAGAATAATCAAACATAGAACAATTGTTAAGTTAAATAAATAGGGTTATAATAATAATGAAAAATAAAACAATTCCAATAAGAAAGTAATAGGACTTCACAAATCGCAAAAAATCGCAGCCTTTGCGATTTGCTAATCGCATTGTTTCAAATTGCGATTTCGATTTGAAATCGATTCATGGTTCAGCCCTAATGGAGGGAGGCAGGTGCTGCCCCTGTGCCCCAATGCCCGTTTGGCGCGCACCTTGCGGAAGAGACGCTGGCTGCCCCCTCCGGCTGACGTGGGGTAGTAGATGTACACGTTGTGATCCTCGGCACAGACTGGCTTCTCCACAAACGGCTTCTGGAAAACCTCCCCGTTAATTTCCACGTGGTCCTCACTCTCCACCAAGTTACAGTCTGCATCCAGGTGGAACAGTGCACCCACACGGGGGGAAGGAGGGCACACACACGAGACAAAGATGCCATATTCAGACTTCCAGACTGATGGGTAAATTGCTATTAGTGAGTACCCATTGAGGCTGGCACAGCACACAAAGGGTTGCTCATATTTAAACGCAAATACAAGCGACTCATCTAATGCCGAGTTGCCCGAGCGGAAGCCCAGGACAGGTTCGCACTTCGCATGCCGCTGGTGTTGTTCAAAGCTGGGGGAAATATCCCAGGTCAAGAATTGGTTTCATCAATGTATCGTTCGGGCCCTAACACACACACACGCTTGGGCACAAGAGGCTCCATGGTGGAAAGACGCTGTCGCGGACATTACCTTCGGGGCGGTTGGGATCCCGGTTGAGGACGGCAAAGCGGGGCAGGTCGATTCCCTCCTCCTTGAGAATCCGATAAACCTCGCGCCTGCCCTCGCACATACGACCAAGGACACAGGATCCAGCGACCGCACACAGCACAGCCGGTTCGTGCGAAATTCCGCCACTCGATACAAAGCGACGGGAGAATAGAAACTTCACCTGGATCTTACCTGCCCTGACAGTCATGCATTGTGATCTGTCGTGTGTCCATGCCTCGTGTACAGACTGGTACACCTGTGCTGCATACAGGTGCACTGTGTCTGCCGACTTAGCATATCTATGGTGTGAGTGTGTGTTACGTGTATACATCTCTCTTGTTTTTGCATGGGTTGGCTCCCTGTATCTAAATAAGTGGAATATAGGATCACGTAGTTCGTATTAAAGCCTTGAGGGATAGTTCCACTTTATCTGGTATTTAAGATCTGCCGATAGTGTCCTCTTATGTATAAACCCCGATCTCAGCTACGTTCTTGAGGTGATCGGCCGTTTACCGTGGTGGTCCCCCAGTTGTGGCACTCCCTACCACCGGACATCAGGCTCCCCAACTTATTGACCTTATTTAAACAGCTTTCCTCTCATCGGATTTGTTCCTCTCTAGCTCCTATTTTGCCAGCCGGTTCATTCTTTATTATAGTTGTCCTTTGCATGCGCGGCACCTGGAGACATTGTGAAAGGCGCATAAAATGTGTAAATAAATACGCACGCTACGTACACGTGTGTGTGCACGGCGGTTGCTTACCTGTCCTGGATGTGGTACTGCATGTCGAGGTCGTTGACGATGAAGGGGTTGCGTAGCCTCGCGTAGCACACGGCCTTGTCCAGCGGGAAGCCTGCTAAGCAGTGCAATCATAAGGTTTACATCCCGGGGTAATTCACCGCACACGCGCACACAATCCTACCTGCATCACGGCTACAGCCAAGTTTCCCCACTGGTCGTGTTAAACGCGGTTCTTTGTCTTTACGCTGCACGGAGCATGCAGCAGGTGGCGATGTTAACGACAAGCGCGTAGCGTGCATGGGTTGTGGTCAGCAGGGCAGCGGTACGTGGCGACACCCCCAATCCCATATTTATAGCACTCGTGTGCTGCCTGCTGCACCTGCTTTCTACTCGATAACACGAATATGTTTATATATCCCCCCTCTAGGACCACATTAATGCAGCTCAGATGCTTGCAGTGATGATTAAATTTCATCTGTTGGCTGTTATTAAGTGGTAGGCCTCGTGGCCAGGGCCTTATGAAATTAAGTTGTGGGCAGCACGTTTCCTACCCTTGGACTAGGAGTTTGTATCAGTGTTAGTTCCTAGTTGGTCACATTGATAAGGGTTAGGACTGGAGCTTGTGTATGGCTGGCTGGTGTGTTTGTTCAGGCTGACGGATAGTATTAGGATTCTTAGGTTTTTTCAGTATTAGGTTTGATTTGACTGATTTGGTTAGAGTTAAGGCTCAGGCATATGTCTGAATTGAGATTGGGTGACGGATACTGTTAGGATCGAGTATACTAGTTTGCTTAGAGTTAGGGCTAGGCCCAGTTTTTGGTTGACTTGTGCAGTTTAGAGCAAGGGTTATGATAAAGAGTCTTATTGGTTAACGTTAGGAGTAGTGTAGTTCGTATTATGCAAGAGCACTCTACCCTCTAGCGGTGCCCCTCTCTTGCAGTGTGCCCAGGTACCCAGGTGTATGCAGGGAGAGGGTTAGGGAGAGTTGAGGAGGGTGGAGCAGGGTGCTGGAGGGGTGGAGGAGGGATGGGGTGGGTGGAGGCGGCTTGAGAAAAGTTAATGAGCATTGAGGTGGCTTGGGGAGGGTTGCAAGTTGAGGAGGGTCAAGAGGCTTGAGGAGGGTTGAGGAGGTACCTTTTGAGTGGAAGGACACGAGGCAGTCACAGAGCGGCCAATTCTCGACGGGCTCGTTCAGGATGACCTCCTCGTCAAAGATGACCACCGTGATGTACTTGAACTTGCAGAGGCGATCCAATATCTGGGTCATGGGCTTCGACTTGGACTTCTTGGCCATGGCACAGATGCCCACCACAATCTGACGCTCGGGCGGCTGCGGGGACAGGGGAGAATATCTTCACATTCATCTTCCTTCACACACCCCACTCCTCATCCACACATCCCACTCTTCCTTCACGCACCACACTCCTCCTTCATGCACCTCACTCCTTCATCCACCCAGTGCCGGATTAAGCTAGTGCAGGGCCTGTAGCAAATGTTATAAAGGGCCCCTAAATAAAAAATCACGCATAAATATTAAAACACAAATTTTTAACTTGCATAGTAAAGTAATTGTATTTTCTCATTTGCTATACAGCCAGATAATGCGACAAATCGCTAACCTTAAACACCCAGTCGTTCATAAAAGTTGAAGGCAGTATTGTACTATAGTAAGAGAGCAAGTGCAGAATCACGGAGCCGGAATTGATAGTTTGAAAGCATTTAGCGCAAGGCCCTTGAAAGTGCGGGGCCCGTAGCATATGCTACTTTTTCTACTAGTATAATCCGGCAAGGCATCCACCTTACTCCTTTACACACCTCACTCCTCCTTGACAGATCTCACTCCTTCATACACTCCACTCCTCTCCTTCACACACCTCACTCCTTCATGCCCATCACCCCAGCAGGTCCAGTCTGGGTTTGAGGACAATGTCTCTAGGCCAGGAGGAATGCCATGGTGACATCTGTGATGGTTTTACATTACGCATTTGCTTTGTGCCAAGTGACACCACTGACACCGTTGCAAACGAGATGCTCCATCTCAACGGATTATCCAGGTGAAACACGTAAATAAATAGGCAGGAGTAATAGCAGTGGTAATGTCGGTGGTTATGGTGGTAATGATGACTCAGTTTACCTTGGCATTGACAGTGGTTGATGATGGTAATATTGATGGTGATAGGGGAGGTACAATGATGATGACAGTTGTGATCATAAAAGTTGTGATAATAATCATGATGATCATTAGGAGAATCATGGTAATAATTATGACGATGGAGATATTTGTGATGGGCAACGTGGTGATGATAGCTGGTAGTAGTGGGTGGTGTTGATGATAATGGGTCTTGCTAGTTAAAATCATGATGTTAATGACAATTATGGTAATGGTGTTAAATATTACAATGGCGATGATGTTGACCATGACTGTGGTGATAACCGTTGTGATTATTTGTTGACTTAAAACTTTCGTGACTGCAGGAATTCATATTCTTGGTTCTTTCGGTAAAGTCACGTAAATAGAAAATAAAATAAAATGAAATTGTTTGTTTGCAATGCCCCCCCCCATCTCTACCCCCCTCTCTCTCCCCCCTTGGAGGCTTGCCCGCTCTTTTCTCTCCGCCTGATGAAGACCGCTTGTGTTGCGATCGAAACGTCGTGGTTTGATTACTTTATTTCATTTATTTTAATTTTACTTTATTTTTATTTTCTATCTACGTGACTTTACCAAAAGAACCAAGAATAAATTTCGATTTAAAGCTTTCGTGACTGCAGGGATTCATCTTCTTGGTTCTTTCGATAAAGTCACGTAGAATTGAAATAATAAAATAATAAAAATAAAACATAATAAAATAATTCTCACGACGTTTCGGCCACAACGCAAGTAGCCGTCCTCAGGTGGAGAACAGGTCTGAATGACAAGCCCCAGGCTGACTGTTGATGACTGGTGATTATATTGATGATGATTGTGGTGATGACAGCTGTGATTATGTTGATGATGATTGTGGTGATAACAATTGTGATTATGTTGACGATTGTGGTGATGACAATTGTGATTATGTTGATGATGATGATGATGATTCTGGTGATGACAATTGTGATTATGTTGATGATGATTTTGGTGATGACAGTTGTGATTATGTTGATGATGATTGTGGTGATGACAGTTGTGATTATGTTGATGATGATTGTGGTGATGACAATTGTGATTATGTTGATGATGATTGTGGTGATGACAGCTGTGATTATGTTATTAATGATTTTGGTGACAGTTGTGATTATGTTGATGATGACGGTGGTGATGACAATTGTGATTGTTGATGATGATGACAGGTGTGATTATGTTGATGATGATGATTGTGGTGATGACAGTTGTGATTATGTTGATGATGATGACTGTTGTGATGACAGTTGTGATTATTTTGATGATGATGATGATGATGATTCTGGTTATGACAATTGTGATTATGTTGATGATGATTGTGGTGATGACAGCTGTGATTATGTTGATGATGATGACTGTTGATGACAGCTGTGATTATGTTGATGGTTGTGTTGATGACAATTGTGATTATGTTGATGATGATGATGATGACTGGTGATGACAGCTGTGATTATGATGATGATTGTGTTGATGACAATTGTGATTATGGTGATGATGATGATGACTGTTGATGACAGCTGTGATTATGTTGATGACTGTTGTGATGACAGCTGTGATTATGTTGATGATTGTGTTGATGACAATTGTGATTATGGTGATGATGATGATGACTGTTGATGACAGCTGTGATTATGTTGATGACTGTTGTGATGACAGCTGTGATGATGTTGATGGTGATGACAGCTGTGATGATGATGATTGTGGTGATGACAGTTGTGATTATGTTGATGATGATGACAGCTGTGATGATGATGCTGTTGACCCGTTGGGTGGACCTCCTCACCGACTCGTCCTCGTCGTCGTCGTCGTAGTAGAGGTCACTGTCCTCGTTCCGGAAGCTGCCATACTCCTCGTCGTCATCGTCGTCGTCGTCGCCCACGAAGAACCGCGCGCCCCCCTCGCTCTGCGACGAGGACCTCCGGCTCCTCTGGCTCCCCTCGCCGACCCCAGATCCCGCGGCATCCCTGCCAGCTGCCGCCTCCTTCACCTCCTCCGCCTCATCGCCAGGGGTCTCCACCCTCGTCTCAGGGGCGTCTTCACCCCGTGCGGGGTCGCTGTCCCCACGCTCCCCCGCGACCTCCTCGGCGTCCCCGCCGCAGCGCGGGGCGCCGGGAGACGCCGCCGCCGCCGCCTCGGGCGGGGGGGCGAGCCCCCCTCGCCGCTCCTGCTCGCCGCCCGGGAGCCCCGGGGCCCCCTCGCGGGACATGAACCCCGGCCTCAGCGCATGCGGCGGGCCGGCCCAGGCACCTCCCTGCCTGCCTCCCTCCCTGCCTGTCGGAGGCTCTCGTCGCTGCGGGTGGAGACGCGGAGGAAGACAGCCTCAGGCCCCCTCCGTCCCTCCAGATCCCCTCGGTGCCCTGGGTCCCCGCGGGGCCCCGGGCCTTACGCCGGCGCCGTCAAATTCACTGCAGTGAACCCCAGCGCGCATGCGCCGTGTGACCGTGACATCGCCCGCAGGTGGCGATGCAAAATCCGGGGCCGGTCACAAACCCCGTGCGCGGCCACACTGCGCATGCGCGCGCGCACGCTCGCTCGCACCTTATATGCATCTGCGTTGAATCTATTTTGTATGACAGCGAACCGATTGAAAAATAACCGGTTAGTGGTTTCTCACACATGCAGCACAGTATTGTGTGTGTATATACACATGGCTGGAGCACTAAACATGGCACGTGTTTAACCGAGAGGCGAAGGGAGCTGCCACAGTGGAGCGTGTGAATGTCAGCTGCACGCAATGCAGCAGAGGTCGTGGTTCGATTCGTTCTCCCGCCGGGCAGCCGAAGCCATGGGGAGAGTTCCTTAACCCGCACGCCTCTTCCACACCCAGCAGAATGATGATGGTGATGGTGGTGATGGTGGTGATGATGGTGGTGATGATGGTGATGGCGGTGATGGTGGTGATGATGGTGGTGATGATGGTGATGGTGGTGATGATGGTGGTGATGGTGATGATGGTGGTGATGATGATGGTGATGGCGGTGATGGTGGTGACGGTGATGATGGTGGTGATGATGGCGGTGATGGTGGTGACGGTGGTGATGGTGCGGTGGAGTAAAGTGTAGGCACGTCCGCCTCTTCCACACCAAGCAGAATGATGGTGATGGTGATGATGGTGGTGATGGTGGTGATGGCGGTGATGGTGATGATGGTGGTGATGGTGATGATGGTGGTGATGGTGATGATGGTGGTGATGATGATGGTGATGGCGGTGATGGTGGTGACGGTGGTGATGGTGCGGTGGGGTAGAGTGTGGGCACTCCGCCTGCGACCCTCCGGGGCTCTCTCCAGGGGAGCCGCACGCGCCGTGCCGTGCGGTCGCCCGCCGCGCGTGACGCAATCGGCGACGCAATCATTCCGAGGCAATCCACAGCGAACGGTTACCGGTTTCTCACTTTTTGAACCCGTAACAATAACGGTTACCGGTTTATGAACTACTTTTTTTTTAACCGGTTACCGGTATTCAGGGTTGTTTTTTACAAAGCGCTGCCGTCAATGTCAAACAGCAGGGAGAGCAGCAGCAGCGGCGGCAGCAGCAGCGGCAGCAGCATGGCTCACGGCCACCAGGGGCGGTGCTCGCCGGGAGCCGCGCGACGCGTTCGACCTTGGGGCATCCCGAGCCCTGCGGGAGATGCCACCACCATCCCCACTCCACCACCACCACTCCACCACCACTCCACCACCACCACCACCACTCCACCACCACCCCCACTCCACCACCACCCCACTCCACCACCCCACTCCACCACCCCCACTCCACCACCACCACCCCCACTCCACCACCACCCCCACTCCACCACCACCACCCCACTCCACCACCACCACCACTCCACCACCACCACTCCACCACCCCCCCCCACTCCACCACCACCACCCCCATTTCACCACCACCACCCCCACTTCACCACCACCACCCCCACTCCACCCCTACAGCTCCCCCAGTCCTGTGGGTGGACGAGAAGACCCTAGAGCCCCGCTTTGCTGCCAGGGCACGGGGTTTCGGGGTTTCTCGCCGACCAAGTCCCGTACTGCGTCCTCGCCTCCCAGATTCACACGGGGCTTGAACAAGGTTTTACACGAATAGGCACAATGACACGCGCATGGTCTAACACTGTGACTCACACTACTACACACACTGTGACTCACACTAACACACACAGGGTCTCACACTAACACACAGGGTCTAACACTTTCTAATTGCTATACAACAGGATTTCACAAAGAAATCACGAACTTAACACAGTGACTCACACAGCATCACACTACTACACACAGAGTGACTCACACTAACACAACTCACACTAACACACAGTCTCACACTAACACAGACTCTCACACTAACACAGACTCACACTAACACAGAGTGACTCACACTAACACACAGAGTGACTCACACTAACACACACAGTCTCACACTAACACAGAGTGACTCACACAGACACTTACAGACACGCGGCTTGGGGTGGAGACAGAGGGGGGAGACGTGGCCCAGTGGGACCCGGGAGGAAGAGGAAATGTCAGCGAGGGGCTCTGCGGAGGGAGCCAGGCGACACCTCGGCCGCTCTCGCGAGGACCCTGGAGGGGAGGCTTGCACCTTGCCCTCCCCCACCCGAGCCGCACGGTGACAAAGGTCGCTGTGGCCCAAGGGAGGAACCCAGGGGCCCCAGGGGCCCCAGGGGCCCCCGGGGCCGCGGGGAGTGCCCCCCTGCTCGGGAGAAGCCCTCTGGCTACCAGTCGCTGTGAGCAGAGCGGGAGGGGGCTTCTTGGTCGTCGTGTCGCTCGGATGCGGCTCCCACCAACACCGCTCTCGCCATCATCCTCGTTACCAAGGTCATCCCGTCGCCATCAGGATCTTGCCCCTGACACTGAGGTTTTGGTTGCGCTTTGGGAACCATGATGATAATAAAAACAATCATTGACTCCTGGATGAAGGCCTGCAATCGCAGTGTCTGCTCGACTTCACCAGGCTGTGCAATGCGGCTTGTGGTTTGGGAGCACGCAAGTGTCGTATCATGGTGGATGTTGCTGCCATGCCTTCCTGTTGCTCGCCGTGTTGCATCGCAGCCGTTCAGATCCCATCCGCCACTGATGTTAGCCGTGGCCGGGAAACGAAACTCTGGATCACAGGATTCATAGCGGAGTGCGCAAACCACTCTGCCACTGCTCTCCGCCAATTAATCAAAGATCACCACAATTCCTCGCCCTGTATCGCGTTCAGTCTCTGCTTGTGCGATTTTATTTCACTACGAGTCATATTTGTGCAATGTTTTAGAGTTATTCTGTCATGAAGTTGTTGTTGGTCGTCTATTTGCTTCATGACAACACTGTTTGTTTGTTGTATTGCTTTGTCATTTTTGTGACCGAGGTCTCTCTTGAGATTGACACTATCCTGGTGCCTTGAGGTCTCACCACTTGGTTACTACACAGAAAACCATTGGATGTGAACCCACGTGGGGTCTTCATAGCAGCAGCGACGTGGAGCATCCACGCGGTGGCGCCGAGCTCACGTGAGATGATCCCAGCGTTGTTGACGACGGGTAGTTTTCAATTCACCTTTTTAGTCAGATAAGCGGCGTTTAACTGATAGGACGGATTCAAATGTATACGCCGTTTTACCAAACAATATCTAGCTCACAAACAGGATAACATAATGCATGCAAACATCGTTTATATATCATCTTACTTTTGCATATGGGGTGCAGTGATGATGCGCGCACTGCATCCTATGGAACCCAGCGACCGGGTTCAATTCCCAGCCACGGCGAACATCAGGGGCGGGTGATAACCGAATGGGTCCTGGCCTCCCCTTGCCGGCTCCTTCCTCCAACCCGCACTGGCCAGCGTGGACAACTCGTCAAATCAACCAGTGACCGACACGGCTCTCATCCAGCAGGAGCTTGTACAGGGTTGTAAAGTCATCTGAATTTAGGACCAGTGGATGAGTTTAAGCAACGCGTGACCGCGCCAGGCAGCCGTGTGCTGCACCGCGGCTGCCTGTAACCGACTCCCGAAGCGATCGATGGCTTCTCCCAGGCGTGGGTTTTCTCTGGGCGCTCCGGTTTCCTCCCACATCTATAAACACTCGTGAATTGGCCGAAAACATCTTGATATATTGAGGACCGCAGAGCTTGGTAAATTGGCACCGACTCTCCACCTGGTTGCTGCTGCCGTCCAATTATCGTCTGTGGATCGTCGGTGATTGTGAAAGGAGTAAATTTGCATGAAAGACGCCACCATCGATAAAACTAGTCTCATTGTTTTATCTGATCATCTGATCTCAGTTGTAACACCACATGCACGACGACCGCAGCGGCCACAAGAGTCGATGTTGGGTTTGGAGTGGAAAGTTACTCAACTTACTTGGATAAATGTCGACTCGAATAAACCGAGATATCTCCTACTTCTTAATAACACCCTCGTGTGCGATAGGAGACGCACATATGCACACACGTGTACACAATAGCCGCCGTTCGCCACAAAGTAGCAGTGATGTCACCACAGCGCCTGTGCCAGGCCAGGTGCACTGAGGTCATGTGAAGTATCAAAAGCTCGCCGACAGGTCATGGAACAGACCTACGTGCAAATTTTTTGTCGGGGTGATGGTAAGGCTCCATCTCTTAGGCCAGACTCCAGGTTCAGCAGTCCCATCTCCAACTCTGAGTTGGTAATTGCTGCCCACTTATCGACATACGTAACATTATTGACCAATAGGCAGTCATTCCCTGACCGCATCAATAAACCTTTCACTGTATATGTACCAAATTGAAATTCCTTTGGTATAGCCATGGAAATCTTCTAGAACTGCGTGGTAGATGTTAAATATTGTAGGGGCCAGAGGACATACATGTCACACCACAAGGCGAACAGAAAATTCCTGCGACTTCCAGCCGTATACACACACACACCCACGTGCTCACACACACGTGCTCACACCCACGTGCTCACACACAAAAGTAGCACACGTCACTGGTCAGTGTACACCGCGAAAAGAGACCACACAAATTCAGGGCCAGACCGCAGCTCGCTTTAATTTAAACGTGTTAAAATTCAGTTTATAAATTATATGTACACGTTTGTTTTGCTTTATACATCCACTGCCTGTACAATTAAACTCTACATGCCATACACGCCACACTTTGCTTTTAGACCTTTGTAAATATAGAGAATCTCTCAACAAATCTTGCATGTTCATCTCGTTACGGCTCATGCCACATTCAGAGCGTTTTGTCACACGGAGCTAAAGTGCGAGTGGGGGGGGCGGCAGTCCTGGCCGCCCAACATGGCCCGTGGCCCCGGGGGCTCGCCGTCCTTGGGCTGTGGCCGGAGCCACGGCCCCTGCGTCTGTTCGGGATGGCGCCACGGATCCTGGCGACGACCCCCGATGGCTGCTCTGGGCCGGCTACACGAGGGCCTGGAACCGCAGCCGTGCTCGGCCGCTCGGGGGGACGGTGCGCAGCAGGTGCGGGGCGGAGCAGGCCAGCTTGGCCACCGCGGGGTCTGCGGCAGAACTCAACGATTCCTGCGGCGGCCTAGAAGGCCCCGAAAACTCCCGCTTCTCCAACTGTCCCCGTCGTTCACACCACGAGACACAGCATCAACAGCAGCAGTGCGGCAAGCGGCCTTCTCCCCACGTGTACCCCGGGACCTGCCCCGTTACCGGGCGAAGGCCCCAAGCCCTCCGACTCCGCACTCCTGCGCTCGCTATTCCTGCGCAGCACGTGAGCCCTCTCGGAGGCCTGCAGCATGGCCTGCGCGTCCTCCAGGGCCCCCGCGGCGGCGCGCGTGAAGTTGACGTCACCCGTGCTCACGAGGTCGAAGACGCAGGCGTGGAAGTAGAAGTCCCGCACGGGCAGCACGCGCTCGCACTCCGCCTCGGCCTCCGCGCGGCCCAGGGAGGATGGGAGGGCAGCTACGGGCCCCTCCGCCGAGGGCCCCGGCGGGGAAGCCCCCTCGTCCACGTCGGCCACGATGCGCTCGGCGCGGGGGCAACCGTCCTGGCAGAGCTGCAGGCCGGGGCCGTCGTCGGCCCCCGCGGCGGCCGCCCCCCCGCGACCGCCGGCGCCCCCTGCTCCGTGCGGCTGCAGCAGCAGCGCCTCGGGCATGCGGATGGCGAAGCCGAGGGCGCGGCCCACGCGGCGGATCACCACGGTGGTGGCCAGGTAGCGCGCCTGGATCTCCACGTGCGCGCCCGCCTCCCGCTCCACCACGCGCAGGCTCTCTCCTCCGCCCCCGCGCTCGCGGCCGGGCACCGAACGAGAGCCGTCCACGAAGGCCGCGGGCAGCGAGCCCGCCTCGGCCTGGTACTCCTTCTGCTCGGCGCAGTCCTTGAGGCTGCGGAAGATCACGGTGATCTGCGGGGAGAAGAGATCGGGAAGCATGAGCCATTGTTGTGCAACCAGGCCCTGCGTGAAGCAGAGGGCCTTCTCCTCTGGCGATTCTCTAACGCACGGCCGCCTGGGTTCAGGTTGGGATTGGAGTCAGGGGGCAAACTCTGCCTCTTTTATAGGCAATGAGATGCAACCAAGTCGGACCTCACCAACATGGTCAGGGGTCACTGCTCCCCCACCATCTCCACCCTCCCCCTCCCTCCCACATGTTGGGAAAGCGCCAAAGCGAGGAGGTGGGAGGGGAGAGCTGGGGGATTGAGGATGGCGCCCGACTGCTTATCACGCTGTGTGCACGTGCCGGCTCCTTGTCCCTGGCTCGGCCACCGCAGACCCAAAGCCCCCTGGCGTGTGCATTCGTGGCTGTGTGCGTGCGTAGCTGTGTGCGTGCGTGGATGTGTGCGTGCGTGGCTGTGTGTGTGCGTGGCTGTGGGATGGCCTTGTGAAGTGCCAAGTCGCGTGCAATCACAGCTGATTGCCCGCGCCGGCCCGGCCCAATCAAATCTCACACGCGACCTTTGGAAGGACTCGGGCGCGGGTTAATTGGCTCTTGTCACCCACGCGCGTGACTCGGGCTGTATAATTATAGAGATAGAGCGCGCGTGTGTGTATGTGTGTGTATGTGTGCGTATGTGTGCGTGTGCACATACTGATGTGTGTACGTGTGCGCGCACGTATGCGGAACGCGCGTGGACCCACCACCTCGCTGGGCACAGGCAGCAGAAATGTCTGACATTACCCAGCGACACCAGACACTGTTTACGAGAAGCCCTTTTTAAAAAATGTAAAAATAACACCTGAGCCATTCCGCTCGCTAAACAGCCGCGGGTGAGGGGTGGCCTAGGGGTCAGGGGTCCCAGTGCCCCCCCCCCTCCATGAGCAAGGGACATTTTGAGCAGTGGGAGTGGCGAATTAACAAGCGCACTTCGTGAATCAGCTCCAGCACCGCTGTAGTCTTGACACAAACCCAACAACACACTCACACACAGACCCGTAGTCTCAACCCCGTAGGAATCACACAGACCCACAGACTCAAACCTGTAGGAATCACACAGACCCACAGACTCAAACCTGTAGGAATCACACAGACCCACAGACTCAAACCTGTAGGAATCACACACACCCACAGATTCGCACTCACACAGACCCGTAGTCTCAACCCCGTAGGAATCACACAGACCCACAGACTCACACTCACACCCGTAGTCTCAAACCCGTAGGAATCACACAGACCCACAGACTCACACTCACACAGACCCGTAGTCTCAACCCCGTAGGAATCACACAGACCCACAGACTCACACTCACACAGACCCGTCGTCTCAAACTCGTAGGAATCACACAGACCCACAGACTCACACTCACACCCGTAGTCTCAACCCTGTAGGAATCACACAGACCCACAGACTCACACTCACACCCGTAGTCTCAAACCCGTAGGAATCACACAGACCCAAACCTGTAGGAATCACACAGACCCACAGACTCGCACTCACACAGACCCGTAGTCTCAACCCCGTAGGAATCACAGAGACCCACAGACTCACTCACACACAGACCCGTAGTCTCAACCCCGTAGGAATCACACAGACCCACAGACTCACTCACACTCACACCCGTAGTCTCAACCCCGTAGGAATCACACAGACCCACAGACTCACACTCACACAGACCCGTAGTCTCAACCCCGTAGGAATTACACAGACCCACAGACTCACTCACACAGACCGGGTAGTCTCAACCCCGTAGGAATCACACAGACCCACAAACTCACACAGACCCGTTGTCTCAAACTCGTAGGAATCGCAGACCCAGACTAAAAAGCACCGAAAACACCGTCATGTGAAAAGCCAACGTTCGGGGCAGCGGCCATCTCCTCGTCAAAATAACGAAGGCAGTGGAATCCCTCCAGCCAGCAGGGGGGGGGGGTAGGGGGGGTAGGGGGTGACCGACGTCAGGGCGGTGTTGACATCTTGGCGGCACGTTCGTTTATTCCGCTCGATTTATCTTTGGTTACTCTTTACACCGTTCCGTAAAGAGTTTCACAGTCACCACCACCATTATTATTTTCATCGTCCCCTCCGTCTGTTCCATTACCCATCTCGGTTCATGAGCGCCATCCCTACCGAGCAAAACCAATCGGCACCACCACCACGCTGGCTCCCGTAAACCCTCGTCCACGAGAACAGCGAGTGGATGACACCGGTTACGGACGCGATGATGATGGTGGCGGTGATTGTGTGACGGCTGCAATGCAGACGATGGTGGTGGTAAATAAAGAGCAGTCCGTCAAGGGACTCGTTCTGTTTCATCTTGGACTTTTGGCCAAACATCCCAAGCAGAACCCTAATCCTCAAGGGCACATTACACGGTAAAGACATCAAATCATTACAATGGTTAATGCTTAACCCTAACAACTGGCACCACACACAAATGTACACAAACACGAGATTTGCAGACAGTACCTCTAGGATCCAGTCCAGAAACACACCATGGTGTTCACACCTTGAGATTCCTGCTCAAACAAGTAATAGGACCACGCACAACGACAAGGGTGCCCCCCCCCCCCCCAAGCCAGTGATGAAAATTCGACATTCTCATGGTGGGGGTCAGGCTATCCATGGGACACTTGTTGACGAATACAAATTATTTTCTTCAAATGGAGGGTGGCCGTCTGAAACTTTGGAACTCCCTACCCCCTTCTTTAAGGCACGGCTGTAATGATTCACCCGTGCAATGGCTGTGGAAGGGGGGCCGCCGGCGCGATTTAAAGTGCCGCGCGTAGCGAGGAGGAGCACGCCGACAGCTGGTAGGCCGCGCGCCCGTGCCGAGCGGGGTTGGAGCCCCGGCGGGCGCCCCAGGGCCAAACGCCGCAACTTGAGAGACTACGGGGGGGGGGGGGGGGTACCGGGGACCGTCGGCATTTCACGAGAGGTCACGGAGTGACGCAGGAGGGGGGCCGCGGCGAGGCCTCGACCCCAGTCTCCCACATCCTCGGATTCTAGCAGACCCTGACCTTCAGGGAGGATCAATGGCCTTTAAAAGAGTGTCCACCGAGTAACACGGACCCCAGTTCTCTCGGGACCCCAGCTTCTGGGATGACCTGCCTGGCCAGGTCTGTGGGGTGCCGGCCATCAGGGACCCGTCACCGAGTGGTCCCTGGCCCCTGTGGGCTTCTGGATTCCGAGGACTATGGTGACCAGTTGCTCAAAGCACTTGCAGTGAAACTGGAGATGTATATTGTCGAGTTCTGCGTCTTTCCTTTGGCCGTTTGACGTTTTGGAGCCTTCGGCCCTGTGTTCAGCAACGGTGTCAAAACATTTTTGCAAATTTAGGTTAGGAGGAATCACCACTCCACATGTGCTATGGATCCTGGGCAAGGTGGTTTCCCATCACTCATCTCCCATGCTGGAAGCTCCACATTCCTCTGGCAGGGGTCAGTCTCTCGAAAGAAGCACGACTGTTTATTTGTCCACTAAGTGGTAGTAATTTTATTGACCCCCGAGGGATGATGGGCTGCGTCAACTACCCAACGGGATGCAAACTCGCAGGCTTCAGATTAGACACACGCGCACAGCTGCTTATGCATCCTGTACTATATATAACAAAAACAAAGATCCCCGTATATCATTACCAGACTGTTGGGGCAAATGCTTTGCATTTTATACACCCTATATATATACTGTATACCATGTACAGAACACAAAGACAAAGATCCCCCGTATAGCCATAACACTGTTGGGGCAAGTGCTGTTCGCGAGCACCTATGAAGGCCGGCACGGCACACGAGCGGGTGGGGCCAATACCACGCCCGGCCGCCTTTGTCTCCCCAATGCTGATATTTTCACACCGCACCAAACATTATTTTTAAGGCCGAGTCGACCTAGGAGACGCCCCAGGACTCGTTCAGATATTCGTCACCGACGCTGCGCCACACGCAGAGCGGACGAGAGTGACCGCACCATCACCACCATCAGAGCCACCCTAATGGGGGATTACACACGCGCGCACTGTATTTGCACGTGTGTTTGTACAGTATCTAGTGCACGTTTTCAGTGTATTTCAGTACCGTACATAATTAAGTTGTGCAATTCATGCGCGTGTACGTGTACTGCATTATGTAGACGCTACCGCGCCGTGTACACGCGTGTAACCCCCGATCGTACACAACACGTACACAGTTTATGTGCGACACATCCAGTAGCTTTGCGCAAAAACAATGAAACTGCTACAGTGTACACTCTGCACACCCCAGCGCGAGTTACTTGCTGCAACACTGCCGTGTACACACACACGTGTGTGTGTGTACACGTGTGTGTGTAAACGTGTGTGTGTACACGTGTGTGTGTAAACGTGTGTGTGTGTGTACACGTGTGTGTGTGTAAACGTGTGTGTGTGTGCAGTGAAATCAACTCGATTCTTGACGCAACTTGGGTTGCTACGCCACGGAATCGTTTAGACGCGGACGTCTGTGCAACCGGTTGCTCCAAACGGGGCACGGAGTTTGCTTTAACCAAATCCAACGATTCCGACATCACACACAGAGCAGCCTTGCCGGCGTCTGTCTGCCGTGGCTCGGGTTTCACATTTCCCGGTGCTCATCAGCGAGACGCAGCGCGTTGCCGCCTGCAACACCGTCACCCCCCGGTCAACACAGCATGCCCAGGTGTTGTTGGCCTTTACACAAGTACCGTTTCTCTCAACACAACGGGCTACACACACGCGGGGCCCAGCATGGAGCGCACCACTGTCAACGCAGTGCAAGTGCGGCCAACACAGCCGTTGTGTGTGTAGAGCGGCGTGCACGCTGTTGTGTGCACGCTGCTGTGTGCACGCTGCTGTGTGCACGCTTTTGTGTGCACGCTGCTGTGTGCACGCTGCTGTGTGCACGCTGCTGTGTGCACGCTTTTGTGTGCACGCTGCTGTGTGCACGCTGCTGTGTGCACGCTGCTGTGTGCACGCTGCTGTGTGCACGCTGCTGTGTGCACGCTTTTGTGTGCACGCTGCTGTGTGCACGCTGCTGTGTGCACGCTGCTGTGTGCACGCTTTTGTGTGCACGCTGCTGTGTGCACGCTTTTGTGTGCACGCTGCTGTGTGCACGCTGCTGTGCGCACGCTGCTGTGTGCACGCTGTTGTGCGCACGCTGCTGTGCGCACGCTTTTGTGCGCACGCGGGGCCCCGTGCAGCCTTGGGGCAGGCTGCACGGGGGGAAGTGGAGTTGACTGGTGCAGTGAGTGCTCGGCTCAGATCATCGTCCTCGCCGCGTTGTTTGGGGCGACACCACGGGGCGAGGTTCGTGCGAGGCGCTCGCGACGACACGCGACTCGTGGTTCACAGACTCCTTCATCGTCACGGGCGCAGTCACTGGGCGCAGCGCAGGGAATGTGGCCACCACTCTGGGTTTGGCGCAGGCACTCGCACACACACTTGCACAACCCCCCTACAGCTGAACCTACCACCAACCCGCTAACCCTCATCTCAACCCGGCTCTCCATTCCTTGCTAGAACATCGACTCACCGCTAGCTAACACCAACCGCAGCGCGATGTCAACTTGACCCAAGTTATGAGCGTGCAGCGAGTACCCCCCCCCCCCAGACTCGACATTGAACCCGAACCACTTCACCCACATCCAGTGACACACTGAACACCACTCTCGAATCTTATCGCTACGACCAAGAGCTCAACAACGTCGCCTCGTCACCGCCGGCTCAAGTCCCGACCCCATCGCTGCTGGCCAACAGAGTGGAACAACGCGGCCGTCCAGAGTGACCCCCTCGTCTGAGACCCAAACATCGCCGCACCACCTCCTGGCTTTGACATTCCTGCTCGTCTAAGACACCCGTGGAACCTTCAACCGCATGCGAACACCAACAGGCCGATGTGCACATCGCCATGAATGTGACATTGAAGACATGGCCACAGTCAGGCGATTGTGTCCATGCCACCAACACGACCCACAGCACTGTACACCACTGTAGCCTGCGCCCCTACTATGAAGGGGGACCAGCAGCAGATCGACACCAATCTCTCTCTCTCTGCTGACGCGCTCCCTGACCCGGACTGCCACACACGCAGAGATGTTACTCTCCACGATAGCGGACCGTGACCTCGACTCGAGATCTATCCACAACTCTTCTCCTACCCCCCCCCCCATCACAGCGCGTCGCTGCTGCTACATCCACGACTGCTCGTTGCGCGGTGCCAGCGTGGGACTGGGCCACAGGACAACGGAGCCGAGGCCTGGAGGGCAACTTCTGCAGGGCAGGGCCACCTCCTCCCGCTCGGGCCGCGTGTGGTGGTGTTGGTGGTAGTGGTGGTGGTAGTGGTGGTGGTGGTAGTGGTAGTAGTGGGTGGTGGTAGTGGTGGTGGTGGTAGTGGTGGTGGTGGTAGTGGTGGTGGTAGTGGTGGTGGTAGTGGTAGTGGTGGTAGTGGGTAGTGGTGGTAGTGGTGGTGGTGGTAGTGGTGGTGGTGGTAGTAGTGGTGGTGGTGTTGGTGGTAGTGGTGGTGGTAGTGGTGGTGGTGGTAGTGGTGGTGGTGGTAGTGGTGGTGGTGGTAGTGGTGGTGGTGGTAGTGGTGGTGGTGGTGCCACGTGGGTCCAGCACAAGCGGCTCACCTTGCTGAGGACTGTGGCGCTGGAGCCGGGCCCCGCGGGAGCATGCGTGGCCTGCACCACCAGGGCCCTGGTGTCCACCAGGGGCCAGGCCCCCCGGGCACGGCACGTGTGCGTCTCGTCCCTGAAGGTGCGCACGTGGGGGTCGCCGAACACGGCGCAGTGCACGGCCCCTCGGGCCCCGGTCACATCCTCGCGGGGACCCGACGACGACCCTCCTCCCCCCCCTCCTCGCCTACCGCCCGTCGAAGCCACCGGTCCTTGTTGCCCTTCCTGCTGCTGCTGCTGATGTTGATATTGATGCTGCTGCTGATGGTGGTAGTGCTGGGAGAGGCCGCAGGGCGCCGGGACCCGCTGCTCGACTCCGTGCTCCGGCCGCTGGCCCTGGGGGCCCCTGACGCGGCTGCCGGGCGTCGGCCCGTCCCTGGCGCAGCCGTGCTGGGCCATGAGGTCGGAGATGCCGTGGACGGCCGAGTGGAAGGCCAGGTCCCCCCTGCAGGCCGCGGCCGTCTGCCGCGTGCACTGCGCGTAGGCCCGCAGCGCGGCGCACAGCCGGGCCCGCTCCGCCGGGACCCCGGGGCCCGCGGGGCCGGACGAGGCGGACACGAACTCGGAGTTACACTTGAGGATGCGGCACTGCGACGAGACTGAGGGGGGGGCGAGGGGTGAGAGAGGAGCGAGGGGGTGAGAGGGATCCAGCGGTCACAGTTCCACGGGGGGGGGGGTTCGGGCCGGGGGACTGGGAGGGAGCCGAGCGGACCCATTGGTCCCGGGACTGGCGCACGAGGACACGGCAGAGTGCGGGAGAGTGCGTGGAACACCGTGGGGAGTGGACGGGGAGAGTGCGTGGAACACCGTGGGGAGTGGACGGGGAGAGTGCGTGGAACACCGTGGGGAGTGGACGGGGAGAGTGCGTGGAACACCGTGGGGAGTGGACGGGGAGAGTGCGTGGAACACCGTGGGGAGTGGACGGGGAGAGTGCGTGGAACACCGTGGGGAGTGGACGGGGAGAGTGCGTGGAACACCGTGGGGAGTGGACGGGGAGAGTGCGTGGAACACCGTGGGAGTGGACGGGGAGAGTGCGTGGAACACCGTGGGGAGGACGGGGAGAGTGCGTGGAACACTGTGGGGAGGACGGAGACGGGAGAGTGCGTGGAACACCGGTGGAGTGGACGGGGAGAGTGCGTGGAACACCGTGGGGAGTGGACGGGGAGAGTGCGTGGAACACCGTGGGGAGTGGACGGGAGAGTGCGTGGAACACCTGTGGAGTGGAGTGGACGGGGAGAGTGCGTGGTGGAACACCGTGGGGAGTGGACGGGGAGAGTGCGTGGAACACCGTGTGGAGTGGACGGGGGAGAGTGCGTGGAACACCGTGTGGAGTGGACGGGGAGAGTGCGTGGAACACCGTGGGGAGTGGACGGGGAGAGTGCGTGGAACACCGTGGGGAGTGGACGGGGAGAGTGCGTGGAACAGGTGGGAGTGGACGGGGAGAGTGCGTGGAACACGTGGGGAGTGGACGGGGAGAGTGCGTGGAACACCGTGGGGAGTGGACGGGGAGAGTGCGTGGAACACCGTGGGGAGTGGACGGGGAGAGTGCGTGGAACACCGTGTGGAGTGGACGGGGAGAGTGCGTGGAACACCGTGTGGAGTGGACGGGGAGAGTGCGTGGAACACCGTGTGGAGTGGACGGGGAGAGTGCGTGGAACACCGTGGGGAGTGGACGGGGAGAGTGCGTGGAACACCGTGGGGAGTGGGATGAGTGTTGGGAGGGAGTTGAAGTCCGCTGTAGTTGAGTGTCACAGAGCGCGGGGAGTAGGAGAGAGTCGGGCGTGCAGGAGAGTGTGGGGGGAGTGTGGGGAGAGTGTGGGGAGTGTGGGGAGAGTGTGGACGCGGGGGGAGGGGGCTTTGGGGAGTCGACACGAGGAGAGAGATGGTTCGGGTGTCATGGAGGGAGTCTGTGGCCGAATCTGTGTGAGAGTGCAGTGGAGTGATGGAGAGCGCAGGGAGAGTCGGGCAGAGCGTCTGTGCTTGTGAGAACGCGAGGGGAGAGTAGGGAGAGCAGGAAGGGAGAGTCGTGACCAGGGGAGTGTTGGAGAGTGTGCGGAGTGTGTGGGAGTGTGGGGAGAGTGTGGGGAGATAGAGAGGGGAGTGTGTGTGGAGTGTGTGGAGAGTGTGTGGAGAGTGTGGGGAGTGTGTGGGGAGTGTGTGGGGAGTGTGTGGGGAGTGTGTGGGGAGAGTGTGGGGAGAGTGTGGGGAGAGTGTGGGGAGAGAGGGGAGTGTGTGGGGAGTGTGGGGAGTGTGTGGGGAGAGTGGGGGAGTGTGTGGGGAGTGTGTGGGGAGTGTGTGGGGAGAGTGTGGGGGAGAGTGTGGGGAGAGAGGGGAGTGTGTGGGGAGTGTGGGGAGAGAGGGGAGTGTGTGGGGAGAGTGTGGGGAGAGAGGGGAGTGTGTGGGGAGTGTGGGGAGAGGGAGTGTGGGGGAGTGTGTGGGGAGAGTGTGGGGAGAGAGGGAGTTGTGTGTGGGAGAGTGTGGGGAGAGAGGGGAGTGTGTGGGGAGTGTGGGGAGAGAGGGGAGGTGTGTGGTGAGAGTGTGGGAGAGAGGGGAGTGTGTGGGGAGTGTGGGGAGTGTGGGGAGAGAGGGGAGTGTGTGGGGAGTGTGTGGGGAGTGTGTGGGGAGTGTGTGGGGAGTGTAGTGGGGAGAGTGGTGGGGAGAGAGGGGAGTGTGTGGGGAGTGTGGGAGTGTGGGAGAGAGAGGTGGAGGTGTGGGGAGAGAGGGGGAAGTGTGTGGGGAGTGTGTGGGAGTGTGTGGGGAGAGGTGTGGGGAGAGAGGGGAGTGTGTGGGGAGTGTGGGAGAGAGGGGAGTGTGTGGGGGAGTGTGGGGGAGTGTGTGGGGAGAGAGGGGAGTGTGGGGAGAGTGTGGGGGAGTGTGTGTGGAGTGTGGGGGGAGTGTTTGTGGGAGTGTGTGTGGAGTGTGTGTGGGAGTGTGTGTGGAGTATGTGGAGAGTGTGGAGTGTGGGGGGAGTGTGTGTGGAGTTTGGGGAGTGTGTGTGGAGTGTGTGTGGAGTGTGTGTGGGGGGAGTGTGGGGGAGTGTGGGGGAGAGTGTGGGGAGTGTGTGTGGAGTGTGTGTGGAGTGTGTGGAGAGTGTGAGGAGTAGTGTGGGGAGTGTGTGTGGGGAGTGTGTGGGGAGTGCTGTGGGGAGAGTGTGGGGAGAGTGTGGGGGAGAGTGTGGGGAGAGAGGGGAGTTGTGTGGGGAGTGTGTGGGGAGTGTGTGGGGAGAGTGTGGGGAGTGTGTGGGGAGTGTGTGGGGAGAGTGTGGGGGAGAGAGGGGAGTGGTGTGGGGAGTGTGGGGAGAGAGGGGAGTGTGTGGGGAGAGTGTGGGGAGAGGAGGGGAGTGTGTGGGGAGTGTGGGGAGTGTGGGGAGAGAGGGGAGTGTGTGGGGAGTGTGTGGGGATAGTGTGGGGAGAGAGGGGAGTGTGTGGGGAGAGTGTGGGGAGAGAGGGAGTGTGTGGGGAGGTGGGGAGAGAGGGTGAGTGTGGGGCGAGAGTGTGGGGAGAGAGGGGAGTGTGTGGGGGAGTGGTGGGGAGTGTGGGGAGAGGGGAGTGTGTGGGGAGTGTGTGGGGAGTGTGTGGGGAGGGAGATGTGGGGCGAGAGGGGAGTGTGTGGGGAGTGTGGGGAGTTGGGGGAGAGAGGGGAGTGTGTGGGGAGAGAGAGGGGAGTGTTTGTGGGGAGAGAGGGGAGTGTGTGGGGAGTGTGTGGGGAGTGTGTGGGGACGAGTGTGGAGAGATGGGGAGTGTGGTGGGGAGTGTGGGGAGAGAGGGGAGTGTGTGGGAGTGTGGGAGTGTGTGGGGAGAGAGGGGAGTGTGGGGGAGAGTGTGGGGGAGTGGTGTGGAGTGTGGGGGGAGTGTTGTGGGGAGTTGTGTGTGGGTAGTGTGTGTGGGGAGTGTGTGTGGGGAGTGTGTGTGGAGTATGTGGAGAGTGTGGAGTGTGGGGGGAGTGTGTGTGGAGTTTGGGGAGTGTGTGGAGTGTGTGTGGAGTGTGTGTGGGGGGAGTGTGGGGAGTGTGGGGAGAGTGTGGAGTGTGGGGAGTGTGTGGGGGGAGTGTGGGGGAGTGTGGGGAGTGTGGGGGGAGTGTGTGGAGTGTGGGGAGTGTGTGGGGGGAGTGTGTGGAGTGTGTGTGGGGGGAGTGTGGGGGGAGTGTGGGGGGAGTGTGGGGGGAGTGTGGGGGGAGTGTGGGGGGAGTGTGGGGAGTGTGTGGGGAGTGTGGGGGGAGTGTGTGGAGTGTGGGGAGTGTGTGGGGGAGTGTGTGGAGTGTGTGTGGGGGGAGTGTGGGGGAGTGTGGGGGAGTGTGGGGGAGTGTGGGGAGTGTGGGGAGAGTGTGGAGTGTGGGGGGAGTGTGTGTGGAGTTGGGGGAGTGTGGGGAGAGTGTGGGAGTGTGGGGGGAGTGTGTGGAGTGTGGAGTGTTGGGGAGTGGTGGGGAGTGTGTGGAGTGTGGGGAGTGTGGGGAGAGTGTGGGGAGTGTGTGTGGGGAGTGTGTGTGGAGTGGGGGAGTGTGTGGGGGGAGTGTGGGGGAAGTGTGGGGGGAGTGTGTGGGGTGTGTGTGGGGAGTGTGGGGGGAGTGTGTGGGGATTGTGTGGGAGAGAAGGGAGTGTGTGTGGAGTGTGGGGGGAGTGTGTGTGGAGTGTGTGGAGAGTGTGGAGTGTGGAGGGAATGTTTGGAGTGTGTGTGGGGAGTGTGTGTGGAGTGTGTGGAGAGTGTGGAGTGTGGGGGGAGTGTGTGTGGAGTGTGTGGAGAGTGTGGAGTGTGGAGGGAATGTTTGGAGTGTGTTGTGGGGAGTGTGTGTGGAGTGTGTGGAGAGTGTGGAGTGTGGGGGGAGTGTGTGTGGAGTGTGGGGAGTGTATGGGGAGTGTGTGTGGGGGGAGTGTGGGGGAGTGTGGGGCGAGTGTGGAGTGTGGGGGGAGTGTGGGGGAGAGTGTGGAGTGTGTGGGGAGTGTGTGTGTGTGGAGTGTGTGGGGAGTGTGTGTGGAGTGTGTGTGGAGTGTGTGTGGAGTGTTTGGAGTGTGTGGAGTGTGTGTGTGTGGAGTGTGTGTGGAGTGTTTGGAGTGTGTGGAGTGTGTGTGGAGTGTATGTGTCGAGTCGTACCTGGGCGCGAGAGCGCGGCGACGAGGCACAGGATGAGGACGGGGGGTGCGAGGCGCGGGCAGGCGCGGATCCCCATGCCCGTCCATGCAGCCCGGCCCGGGGGGGCCGCGGGCACGCCTCGGGACCAGCGGGGACCCCGCGGGGGAGACAGCGGAGACAGCGGGGAGACGGCGTTGGGGAGAGATGGCGCTGGGGAGAGACGGCGTTGGGGAGAGATGGTGGCTGGGGGAGCGAGCGAGCGAGGAGAGCGAGGCACTCCGCTCGGCGTAGCTCCGTGGACTGAGGGCGGGACGGAGTCACAGAGAGAGGAGGAGCTCCTCTCTCTATAGCCTCCCTCTCCACTCCCTCTCCCCTTCCACTCTCCCCTCCCACTCCACTCCCACTCTCCCCTCCCTCTCTCCCTCGACCCCAGCACCCGTCTCTATCACCCCTCCCCCGCTCTCACACCGCTCCCCTCACTCACCCTTTGTCTCCCTCCTCCCCAACTCCCAATTCTCACAACTCTCCCATTCCCCTCCTCGTCCCTCCCATCGCTCTCTCCCCCTTCTTCACTTCCCTCCGTCTGCGCTCTCCCAATCCCCCACCACCACTCGTCCATCTCAGCGCCGCGAACTCAAACAATCATCCCTTCCCGGGTCGATACAATCAGCACCACCTTTCTGGGACGTTAGCACTGGTTGACGTGTGGACAGACTGGCTCCCGTCATGTGAATGTATAGGGAGCATGTATAATGTGCACCGTCTGTGCATGTGTGTGGCGTGTGTGTGTGTGGCGTGTGTGTGTTTGAGAGTGTGCATTTGGAGTGGAGTGTGTGTGTTTGGAGTATGTATGAGTCTGTGTGTGTGGAGTGTTTATGAGTCTGTGTATGTGTGTGTCTGTGTGTATGTACGAGTCTGTGTGTGTATGAGTCTCTGTGTGTGTATGAGTCTGTGTGTGTGTATGAGTCTGTGTGTGTGTATGAGTCTGTGTGTGTGTATGAGTCTGTGTGTGTATGAGTCTGTGTGTGTGTGTATGAGTCTGTGTGTGTATGAGTCTGTGTGTGTGTATGAGTCTGTGTGTGTATGAGTCTGTGTGTATGTGTGTGTATGAGTCTGTGTGTGTGCATGCCCAGCCACCGCATGCCTAAACAGCTTTTGTTCGGCCGGATCGAGGGGGCTAAACGGGCGCGGCACGGGCTAGAGAAGAGATGGAGTGATGTGGTACAGGAGGACGTGGAGCTGAGTGGACTTGCCGATGACTGGTACCAGCGGTGTCAAGATCGGCCTCTGTGGAGGAGGCTCGTGAAGGACGCTACTGGGCAGTTGGAGGCAGTCGCCCTCCAGCAACAACGGAGGGCGGAGGAGCGACGCTCACAACAACGAGCGGAGCGCCGGGTGGCTAAAGCACAGCAAGTTGGTACAGTAGGGGGCACAGGTGGTGCATCAGCCAGTCATCTCGGTCATCTCGGTCAGTCGACCCGTGGCACCTGGGTCTGCCCCGTGACCTCCTGCCAGCGGGCGTTCGACACTTCACGTGGCCTCAAGGTGCACTTGGCCTGGCACAAGCGTCGTGGTGACGTCACCACCACTTAGTGGCGAATGGCGGTTGTTGTGTGTGTATGAGTCTGTGTGTGTGTATGAATCTGTGTGTGTATGAGTCTGTGTGTGTATGAGTCTGTGTGTGTATGAGCCTGTGTGTGTATGAGTCTGTGTGTGTGTATGTGTGTGTGAGTATGCGTCTGTGTGTGTATGAGTCTGTGTATGTGTATGTATGAGTCTGTGTATGTATGAGTCTGTGTGTATGTATGAGTCTGTGTGTGTGTATGAGTCTGTGTGTATGAGTCTGTGTGTGTGTATGTGTCTGTGTGTGAGTCTATGTGTGAGTCTGTGTGTGTATGAGTATGTGTATGAGTCTGTGTGTATGTGTGTGTGAGTATGAGCGGCTGTCACAAGCAGTGGGGGGATTGAGCGCGGGGGCCGTGCCCCCCCCTCCCCCCCCGGAGTGTGCGAGTGGCGCGGCATCACGTGTGAGCGTGACCCCCACGGAGGGAGGGAGGGAGGGTGGTGGAGGAGTTGGTGTGTGTGTGGATGTGTGATGGATACAGAGAGTGTGCGATGGTGAGTTGGGGGCTATGTGATGGGGGGAGGGGTGTGTGATGGTGGGATGTATGATGGTGTGATGTATGATGGTGTGGAGGGTTCACGGTTTCCCAAACCCGCCATTGAGTCTCACTCCGCAGGAGCCCCCGGCGATCAGAGCGGGCCGACCCCCAATCAGCTGCTCGCTCGCTCATCAGCATCCAGCATTTAGCTTCATTGGCAAAGCAGATGCCTCCCCCGCGAGGCGGCAGACCCCCCGTGCGGCACCAACCACCCCGCCACCCACGTGCCCCACCACAGGACAGGTGTCTGCATCAGCTGTCGGTGCCACCCCTTGACTCTGCACCAATTAGCGCGCTCACTCGGTGCCCTCGCTGCCAGCCGCCGCCCTCCCAGGGAATCGCGGGGGGGGAGGGGGGGGCGGACAGGGTTCGCGAGGATCAACGGGACGGTTCAATCCAGAGTTGTGCTTTTATCGAACCGATGAATGAATGTAATGACGTGTGGCTGATGGGATGAGTTAGACAACTACTTGTGTGTATATGTGGAGGGACAGGTGTGCTCGTTTTATTCCGAAGCTTCTCCGTCCAGGCTGCCGCTGTGCCACTCCCGCCCGCAGCGATCCACTCTGGACCCCGACATCTGCACTCGGTCCGTCCTGACTCCAGCAGCCCCTTGCCTGGGGCAAGTCCAGGGTAGCGTCGTCACTCGTCGCCTCCCCCCCCAGCTCCCCGCACCTCTCCCTGCACGACACGGCGTGTCACAGGCTTGCTTGAGTTCCCTCTGCATCCCGGTTATGTGGATATACATTCACCCTGCTACATACACACAGGCAGGTACTCGCTCGATATGCACACAGCTGATGACTCTAGCACAGCCCATGGCACACCACCATGGATCACGATCACGATCACCACCACCCCCCACGTGATCAGCACCACCACCACCCACGTGATCAGCACCACCACCACCACCCACGTGATCAGCACCACACCACCCCCCACGTGATCAGCACCACCACCCACGTGATCAGCACCACCACCCACGTGATCAGCACCACCACCACCACGTGATCAGCACCACCACCACCCCCCACGTGATCAGCACCACCACCGCCCTCCACGTGATCAGCACCACCACCCACGTGATCAGCACCATCACCACCACCCACGTGATCAGCACCACCACCACGTGATCAGCACCACCACCCACGTGATCAGCACCACCACCACCCCCCACGTGATCAGCACCACCACCGCCCCCCCACGTGATCAGCACCACCACCACCCCCCACGTGATCAGCACCACCACCACCACCCACGTGATCAGCACCACCACCGCTCCCCACGTGATCAGCAGCACCACCGCCCCCCACGTGATCAGCAGCACCCCCCCCCCCCCCCACGTGATCAGCACCACCACCGCCCCCCACGTGATCAGCACCACCACCCACGTGATCAGCACCACCACCACCCCCCACGTGATCAGCACCACCACCACCCCCCACGTGATCAGCACCACCACCACCACCCACGTGATCAGCACCACCACCCCCCACGTGATCAGCACCACCACCACCACCCACGTGATCAGCACCACCACCACCACCCACGTGATCAGCACCACCACCGCCCCCCACGTGATCAGCACCACCACCACCACCCACGTGATCAGCACCACCACCACCACCCACGTGATCAGCACCACCACCGCCCCCCACGTGATCAGCACCACCACCACCCCCCACGTGATCAGCACCACCCCCCCCCCCCACGTGATCAGCACCACCACCCCCCACGTGATCAGCAGCACCCCCTCCCCCCCCACACGCCGTCGCTCCCCGCTGTGGCACCAGGAGGGGATCGTGGCTTTGTGTGCGAGTGATCTGCATGTGAAAGGTGTCGGAGCACAGCGCGCTAATCGCTACACTACCGCTCCCCACTCTCACACATACCCACACACACTCTCTCACAACAACAACAACAACAACCGCCATTCGCCACTAAGTGGCGGTGACGTCACCACGATGCTTGTGCCAGGCCAAGTGCACCTTGAGGCCACGTGAAGTGTCGAACGCCCGCTGGCAGGAGGTCACGGGGCAGACCCAGGTGCCACGGGTCGACTGACCGAGATGACCGAGATGACTGGCTGATGCACCACCTGTGCCCCCTACTGTACCAACTTGCTGTGCTTTAGCCACCCGGCGCTCCGCTCGTTGTTGTGAGCGTCGCTCCTCCGCCCTCCGTTGTTGTTGGAGGGCGACTGCCTCCAACTGCCCAGTAGCGTCCTTCACGAGCCTCCTCCACTGAGGCCGATCTTGACACCGCTGGTACCAGTCATCGGCAAGTCCACTCAGCTCCACGTCCTCCTGTACCACATCACTCCATCTCTTCTCCAGCCCGTGCCGCGCCCGTCTAGCCCCCTCGATCCGGCCGAACAAAAGCTGTTTAGGCATGCGGTGGCTGGGCATGCGGGCTACATGACCCAGCCAACGCAGCCTTGCCTGCCGGAGGAGCTCACTGATGGGACTTTGCCCAGATCTTTCAAGGATTTGTGAGCTCCTCACACAATCCAGCCTGGTTAAACCCAAGATGGATCGTAGGCAGGCCAGCCTAAATGTTTCCAACCGGCGAAGATGCTCCACCAGGGGGGTCCACGTTTCGCAAGCGTAGAGAAGGGAGGGAATGACCGTGGCCGAGAAGACTCTCTCACACACACTCTCACACACACACTCACACACAGACTCTCTCACACACACACACACATACACCCACACACACTCTCTCACACACTCACACAGTCTCACACTCTCACACTCTCACACTCTCACAACACACACACACCCACACACACTCTCTCTCACACACACTCACACACATACACCCACACACACTCTCTCACACACTCACACACTCTCACACTCTCACAAACACACACACACTCACACGCACTCAAACTCACACGGATGCTCATTTTCACACAGACCCTTTCCACAACTCGCACATTCTTTCACACAAACTCACATTGACACACTCTCACATTGACACACTCTCACATTGACACACTCTCACACACACACTCTCACAGCAACACTCACACAGCAACACTCACACATACCCACAGCAACACTCACACACACACACAAAGATAAAACAAAGATCCCCCATATAGCCTTAACAGAGTGTAGGGGCAAGTGCTGTTAGCGAGCACCTATGAAGGCCGGAACGGTACACGAGGGGGTGGGTGGCCAGCACCACGCCCGACCGCCTTTGTCTCCCTAGCGGCGATGTTTACACACCGCACCAGGTACTCATTTAAGGCTGAGTCGACCTAGGGGAGGCCCAGGACCGGTTCAGATAATCGTCACTGGTGTTTGCCGTGAGCGGGAATCGAACCCGGGTCACTAGGTTCGTAGTGCAGCGCGCTGACCGCTACACCACCGCTCCCCATACACACGCACTCACGCACACACACCCACACTCACACATACCCACACACACACACGCATTCTCACACACACACACTCACACATACTCTCACACATACTCACAGCAACACACACGCGCATTCAGCCGTACGCGCACACATACGCGCTCACACCTATCAACACACACGCTTTCACACAAACCTTTATATTCATTCTCCCACACACCGCGACACGCACGCATACACCGTTTGCGAGTGTTACACAGTCACACACATTCTCCCACACACGACTGTCAGTCTGGCAGTGAGAAAAACAGCCATTCCTTCAATTCGTGGCGGTGATGTCACCACACAGCGATTGCGCCAGGCTAGGTGCACCTTGGGTTCAGTTCAGTTTCAGTCCATTTATTAGGTATAGCCCTGTGAGCCATTCGGCTCTTGAATCGGGTGCAACAAACAAAAACGTGAACAAGAAACATCTTAAAGTGACGACGCGCAACAGAAAAATCCATGAAAAGGCAGCAAAGTCTTCACGTGGAGTGTGGAAGCCTCTCGCTGCTGGGAGGAGGAGGTGGAGGTCGCGGCACAGACTCCACGTGCTACAGGTCCACTGGCTGAGATGATTGCCAGACGGACGGACCACCCGTGCCCCCCACCGTGCCCCTCGCTGCGTGTATCCAGTTAGACACACATCCACGCACGTACAAAGATGCCCCGAATAGCCTTCAGAGATTGTTGAGACAAGCCTTGTGAGCGAGTAGCACCTATGAAAGTATGAACTGTGGGTATCCAACACCACGCCCGGCCGCCTTTGTCTCCCGAGTGGGGATCATTGTCTTTCTATATACACACAGACACATTCATTCGTGTACCGACTCACACACACCCATACACGCATTCACTCACATGTATTCACGCTCACACACGCCCAAAGACAAATATGCCCTGGTTAGTAGTCCTTTCGAGGCTGTGGGAGCTCGTGTTTGTTCGTGACAATCTATTAAGACGCTCCAAGCGGCGGCGGTGGTGTTGGCAGAAGCACACCCGGCCGCCTTTGTCTCCCCATTGTTGATGTTTAGAGACAGCACCAGGCACTAATTTAATGTTGAGTCGACCTAAGGGAGGTCCAAGATCATATATAGCTCGCCACTGATGTTATCCGTGTCCGGGTAATCGAACTCAGATGTTTGTGTTCGTCACGCAGTGCGCTAATCACTGTGCCACCGCTCCCCCACACCCATACACACGCACACAAACTCATTGTGCCTCCTACATACACACCATGACTACACCCCCCACACACACGATTCTACACGCATTCATTAACTTAGACACACACGCACACAATATTAGGCACAGGCATTCACTGATACATGCATTGACATACACGCCTACACACACCAAACTCATTCACACACACAACCTTCTCACGCTCTCTCTCTCTCACACATACACACAAACACACACACTCTCTCACACACACACACACATACTCTCTCACACATACACACACACACACTCTCTCACACATACACACACTCTCTCACACATACAAACACTCTCACACATACACACACGCACACTCTCTCACACATACACACACACACTCTCTCACACATACAAAGATCCCCCGTATAGCCTGAACAGACTGTAGGGGCAAGTGCTGTTAGCGAGCACCTATGAAGGCCGGAACGGTACACGAGGGGGTGGGTGGCCAGCACCACGCCCGACCGCCTTTGTCTCCCTAGTGGCGATGTTTACACACCGCACCAGGTACTCATTTAAGGCTGAGTCGACCTAGGGGAGGCCCAGGACCGGTTCAGATAATCGTCACTGGTGTTAGCCGTGAGCGGGAATCGAACCCGGGTCGCCAGGTTCATAGCGCAGCGCGCTAACCGCTACACTACCGCTCCTCACACATACACACACTCTCTCACACACACTCTCTCACACACACACTCTCACACACACACTCTCTCACCCATACACACACTCTCTCACACATACACAAACACACTCTCTCACACATACACACACACTCTCACACACACACACTCTCTCACACACACACACTCTTTCACACACACACTCTCTCACACACACACACTCTCTCTCACACATACACACACACTCTCTCACACACACACTCTCTCACACATACACACATACACACTCTCTACACACACACACTCTCACACACTCTCCCACACACACACTCTGCCACACAGACACACACACTCTCCACACATACACTCTCACACACACACACTCAATACACACACACTCTCTCACACAACACACTCACATACACACACACACACTCTCCACACACACTCAACACACACACTCACTCTCTCCACACACACCCTTCTCACACTCCGCGCCAGCTTCTCAAACTCGCAATTCCGGGTCCGACCCGTCGCCTTTGAAAGCAATTGGGGCAATTAAACCGCTGAGCGGGCCACGCCGCAGCACCCCCCGTGGCGGCGATGATGCCTCCGCCCCCCGCGGGTCCCAATGCTCACCACCCGGGGGGGGGGGGGGGGGGCCTGAGAGAGGCAGACGGAGCCAGACTCCCAAGTGGCTCTCGCCTGCTGTCCAGTCGTCCTGGTCGGAGGACGCCTTCAATCCGCTGCTGGACGAAGACCTTCCCAGGGCCACCGCTGCCACGCCTCGCGATGCTGCTGCGGATGCAACAATAACAATCACCATTTACATACAGGCCGCATTTACACGTCTCTCTCTCTCTCTGACTTTGACTGAGGTGCGTCGGTCATGGCACGGCACCACGTCACGGCTTGAAGGGACGGCGGTCGAGATCATGACGGGTAACAAGCCGAGGAGTGGAACGAGCCCGAGAGGTCGTCCACCGAGGAGATTGAGACGTGAGGTCACGTGCCAGTGCGGGACGAATCGAGTTGGAGGCGGCTTGGGGAGGCCTTCATCCAACAGTGGATTGGCCATGGCTGACGATATGTAACTTTACACGGGGCCCGCATGGGCCGAGAGGGGGCCGCCGCACGTGCACACTGGGGCCCCGGGATTCCGCGATGGGGTCACCTCCACCAGGGGGAGGGGGCTCAGGTTCAGGTCCTGCAGGTGAGTGATGATGACCTCCCACACCTGAGCTCTCCGTGTCGCGACCCTGACATCGACTTTCCACAACAATATCACCACCAACATCAACACCACCATCAACAACACCAACACCACCATCAACAACATCAACACCACCATCCACAACATTAGCTTCATCCCTGCACACGTGTCCCCCATCGCCCCCCCTTTACGCCCCCCCCCCATCTCCCCCGGGGCTCCTCCTCACAACCACCCCCTCCCCTCCCCCTACCCCCCACACGCCGTGTCAAGGTCTCCACACAGTGCCGAGAATGAAGCTTCCCAGCTTGACCCCCCCCCCTCCGTCCCCTCAATATGCCCGACCCCCCCCGGCTCCCACCCGCGGCCCACCCAGAAAGCCACGAGGGGACAGAGCCGAACCTTGCCGCGGTGGTGGTGGTGGCCGCGGTGGTGGTGGTGGCTGCGGTGGTGGCGGTGGTGGCCGCAGTGGTGGTGGTGGTGGCTGCGGTGGTGGTGGCCGCGGTGGTGGTGGTGGCCGCGGTGATGGTGGTGGCCGCGGTGGTGGTGGTGGTGGCCGCGGTGGTGGTGGTGGCTGCGGTGGTGGTGGCCGCGGCGGTGGTGGTGGTGGCCGCGGCGGTGGTGGTGGTGGCCGCGGCGGTGGTGGTGGTGGCCGCGGCGGTGGTGGTGGTGGCCGCGGCGGCGGTGGTGGTGGCCGCGGTGGTGGTGGTGGCTGCGGTGGTGGTGGCCGCGGCGGTGGTGGTGGTGGCCGCGGTGGTGGTGGTGGCCGCGGTGGTGGTGGTGGCTGCGGTGGTGGTGGTGGCTGCGGTGGTGGTGGCCGCGGCGGTGGTGGTGGTGGCCGCGGTGGTGGTGGTGGCCGCGGCGGCGGTGGTGGTGGCCGCGGTGGTGGTGGTGGCCGCTGTGGTGTTGGTGGCCACGGCGGTGGTGGTGGCTGCGGTGGTGGTGGTAGCCGCGGTGGTGGTGGTAGCCGCGGTGGTGGCCGCGGTGGTGGTGGTGGTGGCTGTGGTGGTGGTGGTCGTGGCGGTGGCGGAATCTGTGATGAGAATGAGGCGAAGTTGTAAGGAGTGTGGTGATGTTGGTGGTGGTGGAGTTCGGATGATGGATACAGTCGTTGTGGCGGTGATGACAGTGATGTGGTATCGGTGTGGTGGTGGTTGTGTTCTTAGTGGTGGTTGCTAGGGTGGTGATGATTATACTCATGTGGTGAACGGCAGTGGAGCGGTGAGCGCACTGCGCTACGAACCTGGCGACCCGAGTTTGAATCCCACCTAGGTTGACTCAACCTTCAACGATTACCTGGTGCGGTGTGTAAACGTCGCCTCTGGGGAGACAAAGACGGCCGGGCGTGGTGCTGGCCACACACCCTCTCGTGTGCCGTGTCGACCTTCATAAAAGCTCGCTAACATCACTTGCCCCAACAGTCTGTTAAATGCTATATGGAGGATCTTTGTCTTTGACGGTTATAATGGTGGTGGTTGTGATTTTGGTGGTTGTGTAGTGGTTGTGCACTGGTAGCGGAGTGGTGGTGGTGGTGGTTGTGAGGTCTCCCATCGCCTCTCGTTGTTGCCACCAGCCCCGAGCTCCGGATCCCGTGGGGACCGAGGACTGCGTCGGAGCCGCGAGTCAAACCCCACCCACACTACACCCCACCACACTCAGACTACACCCCACCACACTCAGACTACACCCCACCACACCACCCACACTACACCCCACCACCCCACCCACACTACACCCCACCACACTCAGACTACACCCCACCACACCACCCACACTACACCCCACCACACTCAGACTACACCCCACCACACTCAGACTACACCCCACCACACCACCCACACTACACCCCACCACCCCACCCACACTACACCCCACCACACCACCCACACTACACCCCACCACACTCAGACTACACCCCACCACACTCAGACTACACCCCACCACACCACCCACACTACACCCCACCACACCACCCACACTACACCCCACCACACCACCCACACTACACCCCCACACTCAGACTACACCCCACCACACTCAGACTACACCCACCACCCACCCACACTACACCCCACCACCCCACCCACACGACACCCCACCACCCCACCCACACTACAACCCCACACACACTCAGACTACACCCCACCACCACCCACACTACACCCCACCACCCCACCCCACTACACCCCACCACCCCACCCACACTAACAACCCCACCACAGCCACCCACACTACACCCCACCACACTCAGACTACACCCCACCACACTCAGACTACACCCCACCACACCACCCACACTACACCCCACCACCCCACCCACACTACACCCCACCACCCCACCCACACTACACCCCACCACACTCAGCTACACCCATCCACCACCCACACTACACCCCACCACCCCACCCACACTACACCCCACCACCCCACCACACTACACCCCACCACACCACCCACACTACACCCCACCACCCCACCCACACTACACCCCACCACACTCAGACTACACCCCACCACACCACCCACACTACACCCCACCACCCCACCCACACTACACTCCACCACACTCAGACTACACCCCACCACACCACCCACACTACACCCCACCACCCCACCCACACTACACCCCACCACACTCAGACTACACCCCACCACACCACCCACACTACACCACACCACCCCACCCACACTACACCCCACCACACTCAGACTACACCCCACCACACTCAGACTACACCCCACCACCCCACCCACACTACACCCCACCACACTCAGACTACACCCCACCACCCCACCCACACTACACCCCACCACACTCAGACTACACCCCACCACCCCACCCACACTACACCCCACCACCCCACCCACACTACACCCTACCACACTCAGACTACACCCCCCCCCCCCACCCACACTACACCCCACCACCCCACCCACACTACACCCCACCACCCCACCCACACTACACCCCACCACACTCAGACTACACCCCACCACACTCAGACTACACCCCACCACCCCACCCACACTACACCCCACCACACTCAGACTACACCCCACCACCCCACCCACACTACACCCCACCACACTCAGACTACACCCCACCACACCACCCACACTACACCCCACCACCCCACCCACACTACACCTCACCACACTCAGACTACACCCCACCCCCCCACCCACACTACACCCCACCACACTCAGACTACACCCCACCACACTCAGACTACACCCCACCACACCACCCACACTACACCCCACCACCCCACCCACACTACACCCCACCACACTCAGACTACACCCCACCACACCACCCACACTACACCCCACCACCCCACCTACACTACACCCCACCACCCACACTACACCTCACCACCCCACCCACACTACACCCCACCTACACTACACCCCACCACCCACACTACACCTCACCACCCCACCCACACTACACCCCACCTACACTACACCCCACCACACCATCACACACCACCACAACAGAGATCACCTTACCCCCACCACACTCCAAACCTACATCCCCTCCGCACACCCCACAGTACACCCCCTACACCGCACTCCGACACCTCGCCCCCCCCCCCCCCCCCCGTGTCAGATCGTCACGAGCCCCGTGAGCTCCTCCTGCCAGCGCCTCAAACCAAAACAACAGCCCCCCCCCCGCCCCCCCCTCATCTGCATTCTGAGGCTCTGACATCCCGGGCCTTGGAGGGGCGGGGCCGCTCGGGCCCACGTGCCCCCCCCGCATTCCTTCACACCTGCGGGTCGCGCACCTGTGCGCGGCTCCCGTCACGTGACGAGGGCACTGACGGACGGGATCAGCGCGAGAGGAAAATACACCGCGTGCACCCAAAGACAAAGATCCCCCGTATAGCCTTCAACAGACTGTTGGGGCAAGTGCTGTTCGCGAGTAGCATCTATGAAGGCCGGCACGGCGCAGCAAGGGGTGGTGTGGCCAGCACCACGCTTGGCCGCATTTGTCTCACGTCTGGGACGATCTTCCTTCCGATGTTAGGAAGCCACTGGAGCTATGCACTTTTAAATCTGGATTGAAAATAATTTCTTTAGAACTGATTTGTATATGTAGTTTGTTGTCCTTCCCTCGTACCTCTGATTAGCGTGGCTGGCTACGTACGGTGCAAAATAAATTCAACATACATAGAGTATTTAAGGCTCAGTCGACATAGGGGAGGCCCAGGACCAGTTCAAATATTCGCCACTGCTATAGGTGGTGAGCTGAAATCGAACTTGGGTCGCTGGGTTCGTAGCGAAGAGCCCTACCCACTCACTGCACCACCCCACTACACACACACCATGTACACCACACCCTCCATTCACACCACATCGTGCACCCCATATACAAACACAACATATACGCCACACACAATGTTGATTGAAGATTTGCCAAATTAGATAATTACACCGCAAAGTACTCCAATGGGATGATGCACAAATTAATCATCGCCCCCTACCGGCCGACTAATACCCCGGGTCACATTCATGCGAATGAGACTCATTCCTGGTCTCCTGAGGTCTCACCTTGGGTTCTCGCCTGGCCATGTGCACCACACGCAGCATGCGTCGTGCTCCATTCTCACAGCATGCACAGAAGCACCGCACGCACGTGCACAGCATACGCCGCAAACTCACAAAACAAACTCACACCACACACTCACACCACAAACTCACACCACACACTCACCCCACACACTCACGCCACACACTCACCCCACACACTCACGCCACACACTCACACCACACACTCACCACACACACACCACACACTCACACCACACACTCACACCACACACTCACACCACACACTCACACCACAAACCCACACCACACACTCACACCACACACTCACACTACACACTCCACACTCACACCCCACACTCACACCACACAAAATACTGGCTTGGACCAATCGGCACCCATCCACGATCATCCTAGGGCCCGTGTCGGTCCCTCCTTGGGCCCTATTGGATGACTTTCTGCGCCATCGCCTCTGTGAGTTGCGAGGGCAGCCCACGACCCCCACCCCGCCCCTCGTACTCCCCGCCCCCGCCCCCACAAAGGACCGCATTCACTGTAACGTGGGACAAAGTGACTGCTTTTGTGTCTCAAAGCCACAGCTCAGAGGGAGGGGCCCCGGGGGAGACGAGGGGGGAGGGGGGTCACGGAACGCGAGCTGCAGTGAAAGAGGAGCGGGAGGTGGTGGGGGTGGTGGTGGTGGCGATGTTTGGCTGAATGAGTCGAGGCTCTTCGCCTGACACCTGCGCGCTGCCGCGGTCTGCGAACCGAACTCCGAAACCGTCACTTTGGAGTCAGATTCTCTCAGTCTGGCGGCGGCAGACACCGGCCACGTGCCCTCAAACCTCCACTCCTGCGCGGCAGCTGCTGCTCATCCCGAATGTTGCAGCCCTTCGTACTCCATCCAATTATAACCGAACCCGAGCGCTGCCCCAACTCCAACTCTCACTCGAACAGCAACTCTGACCGTGATGTTTAATCGGGGCTCGCGCACGGCGACAGAACCGCTGCAGTCAATGTTCGTACTTGACTCATCAGGAAGCTGTCGCTTCGCTAAACTAAATAATCATCATCACATTCAATCTATCATCATCATTACAATCAATATATAATCATCACAATCAACGTATCATCAGCGTCACAATACATGTATCATCATCATCATCATATTCGTATCAAGCGATGCACAATGTGTCCATCGCCTGTCTCGACGCGACCAGTAAGAAGTGGACCGGTGAATTATAATTCCAGACTCCGACGGCGGCGTCGCTGCCACTGAGAGGGAGGGTATACCTCGACGTTCCGTGCGTGTACCTCTGTGTGTGTACCCGTGTGTGTGTGTGCCAGCTCGTTTGTGTGAGTCTGTGTGTACACATGTGCGTGTTTGCACATGCGTGCGTGTGTGTACCCGTGTGTGTGCGTATGTGTGGAGTGGTGGATTGGTGCAGTGTCCAGAGCACTGCACTACGAACCCGGCGATCCGGGCTTGATTCCCGCTCACGGTCAACACCAGTGGCAAATATCTGAACCGATCCTGCTCCTTGCCTAGGTTGAGTCAGCTTCAAACGAGTACATGGTGCGCTGTGAAAACATCAGCACTAGGGAGACAAAGGCGGGCGCGCGTGGGGCTGGCCAGCCACACCCTCGTGTGCCATGCCGGCACTTGCCCCATCAGTCTATATTGTCTATACGGGGGATATTTGTCATTGTGTATATATGGAGGCCCGTACACAGAATCTGTGTCCAGCACGGGCGAGAATCAGGGATGCCGAGATCACGAGGATAACGAGGATAATGAGGAGGGGGCGAGTTGGTGGGGGAGGCAGATGTTAGGAAATGGCTGGGATCTAAAACAGCCCCCCGCCTCTGTCCGTCTCCTCCCACTGCGCCCGTTCGACCCCAGCAGCTGTGCGCGGCGGGAGGAGGGAGGAGGGGGGGTCTGAATCGTCGGGACGGACTCCTCAAGCTGCACCCGCTGCCCTCGCTGCCCCCACTGCCCTGTTCCAGCGGAAACATCAGCACCCCCACAATTACTCCCGAGTGATGCCCCCCCCCCGACCCCCCTTGTGTACCAATCGCCCCACGTGGCCACCCCGCGGACGTCCGCGCGCGTTGCGCTCCCCACGCGCTCCTCCTCCTCCTCCGTCTCGTGGCCCCGGGGCAGCCATCGTCTCCGCGCCGGCCCGCCCAGCAATTTGTCCCGAGTAAGGGCCGACACTCCTCCCGCACCCAGCACCCCGCGCCCCGCACCCACAACGCACCCGCCTCGCTCCCCGCCTCACGCACTGCAACCATCCGACAGAGCACGTAGCAGCCCCCGGCCGGCACCTACCCAGCACCCACCCACAAAACAAAGATCCCCCCTGTGGCCTTTAACAGTCTGCTGGGACACGTGCTGTTCGCCAGCAGCGCCGATGTTTACACACCGCGTCAATAATTCAGTTGAAGCTGATTCGGCCGAGGAGAGGCTCAGAACCGGATCAAATATTCGCCACCGTTATTGGTCGTGAGCGGAAATGAAACTGGCGTCGACGAGTTTCGTAGCGCACTGCGCTAACCACTGCGCCACCGTCCCCACCAAAGAGCACCCTGCACCACCCACCACGTGGCACCCTGCACCTCCTCAGAACCCTGCGGTCCGGCGCAACGCTGTGGATTTATACGGCGGCGAAACGCGACCATCTCTGTGATGACGCCGTGCAGACGCGGTGGGCAAAGTTGCTTGTTCGAGAGAGAGACGGGGGGGGGGGGGGGGGCAATCACAATGCAGGGGAGGAGAGGGGGGCCTTGAGGATTGAACTTGAACGGGGCAAGGAGTCGACAATATTGGACCCTGAACCCCCCAAACAGAACCCCTAACCCCGAACCACTAACTCGAGCACCTGGTTCTCTGACAACCTATTGAGTTATTTACCAGGCGAGTGAATCCCCACGTGAGTCACACCCCAGGCGAGTGAATGCCCACGTGAGTGGCTCTGCATGCCAGCGAGTCTTGCATTCTGCTCAACTCGTCGGGGTCTGGGAGCCGCGCGGTCTCTGATGGAGACGCCCCCCCCCCCTCGCCCTCCCCCGCCCCCCGCCCCGCGTGGGGTTGGGGACTGGGTCTCGATTGTCCAATTTGTCGCGGCGGGGCGGGCGCTGGGGGCTCCGCGTGCTGCGGCTCGAAGCCGCCCGGGGGAGAGGGAGGGGGGCGGGGGGAGGGGCGGGGTTGTGGGCTGGTGGGGTGGGAGGGTGGAGCCGGCTGTTTGGCCCAGCGAGAACAGCGCTCCCAAGGCAGCGGGCACGCACAGCACAACAAGGAGTACACACACCCGGCATGGCACACACAGACAGCACACACAGACAGCACACACAAACAGCACACACAGACAGCACACACAGGCAGCACACACAGACAGCACACACAGACAGCACACCAAGGAGTACACACAGACAGCACACACAGACAGCACACACAGACAGCACACCAAGGAGTACACACAGACAGCACACACAGACAGCACACACAGATAGCACACACAAACAGCACACACAGACAGCACACACAGGCAGCACACAGACAGCACACACAGACAGCACACACAGACAGCACACCAAGGAGTGCACACAGACAGCACATCCAGACAGCACACACAGACAGCACACCAAGGAGTACACACAGACAGCACACACAGACAGCACACACAGACAGCACACACAGACAGCACACCAAGGAGTACACACAGACAGCACACACAGACAGCACACCAAGGAGTACACACAGACAGCACACCCAGACAGCACACCCAGACAGCACACACAGGCAGCACACCCAGACAACACACACAGACAGCACACACAGGCAGCACACCCAGACAGCACACCCAGACAACACACCAAGGAGTACACAGACAAAGATAAACATCCCCCTATAGCCAACACAAGCTGTTGGGGCAAGTGCTGTTCGTGAGAACCGATTCTGGCAGGAACAGCGAATTAAGGGGGTGGTGTGAGCATGCACCACGTCCGTCCGCCTTTGCTGTACAGTCCTGATGTTCGGACATATTATTTAAGGCTGAGCCGACGTAGAGGTGGCCCAGAACCGGTTCAGATAATCGCAGCTGATGTTCGCCGTCGCCGTGAATCAAACTCGATACGCAAAGCGAACGCATACAATCACATCCACACGCGCACACAAGCACTTGCATAAGATACACACACACACACACACCCGCCGATGCACGAATAGGTGGAGGTGCACACACGGGAGGAGGTGCTCGCAGATTGATGGGGGTGGCTCGAGAGCAGAGCTACGAGGGAGCGCGACATCGCGACGGGACATCGCGACGCGACACTCAATGTACTTGTCTTCTCGAGTGGAGGGGGAGGACGGCGCGCACGTGTCTGCTCCAGGGAGCAAGGGGGAGCCGGGGGGAGCCGGGGGAGCCGGGGGGAGCCGGGGGGAGCCGGGGACAGCTCGAACATCTGGAGGCGCGACCCCGGGATTCCTGAAGCGACTCCTGCAGGCGCGGCCCCGCGGGGAGGGGCGCAGGGGGCCCGGCACGGGGAGGGGGAGCGGGGCCGAGGAGCTTAGGGGAGCAGGGAGGGACGGTGGAGCCGAGATGGGGCAACCGTTGTCCACAACACGCAGGGCAAGATGGACAGACGCAGAGATGTTCCCTTGTTGCCACTGTGTGCTCTGAGTGAACATTGGTGGGGGGTGGGGAGCGGTATAGTAGTGGTTAGCGCACTGCGCTCTGGTGGAGTGGAGGGTGATGTGGCGGTGCTCTGGTCGAGTGGAGGGTGGTGGTGGTGATGGTGGTGTGGTGGTGATGGTGCGAAGGTGGAGTGGAAGGTGGTGTGGCGGTGTGGTGGTGGAGTGGAAGGTGGTGTGGTGGTGTGGTGGTGCTCTGGTGGAGGGTAGTGATGGTGCGATGGTGGAGTGGAGGGTGGTGATGGAGTGGAGGGTGGTGTGGTGGTGGAGTGGAGGGTGGTGTGGTGGTGCTCTGGTGGAGTGGATGGTGGTGTGATGGTGGAGTGGAGGGTGGTGATGGTGTGGTGGTGGTGGAGTGGAGGGTGGTGCTCTGGTAGAGTGGTGGTGTGGTGGTGATGGTGCGATGGTGGAGTGGAGGGTGGTGCGGTGGTGGAGTGGAGGGTGGTGTGATGGTGCGATGGTGGAGGGTGTTTGAGTGGCAGCCAGGGAGGTCCTCGCTGTGACTTCCGTTGCCGCCTCCTCCCCGAAAATGAGACCCAAATGAGACCCCCGACTCCCAAATTACAGGGAAGACCGAGGGGGTAGGAGGAGTTGTGGGGGGCGTACACCCCCCCCTTCCCCCCACCCGCCCCTCCCCGCGCGCCTCTAATTCGTGTTCCACGCCGCCCAGCCACGCGGTTCCGGCTCACAGCTCCGGGGCGCATTCCCACACACACACACGTGCACACACATTACACACACACATTACACACACACATTACACACACACACGTGCACACACATCACACACACATCACACACACACGTGCACACACATTACACACACACATTACACACACATCACACACACACATTACACACACACATTACACACACACATTACACACACATTACACACATACACATCACACACACACGTGCACACACGATACACACACATTACACACACACATGCACACACGATACACACACATTACACACACACACGTGCACACACGATACACACACATTACACACATATTACACACACACGTACAAATAAAGATCCCCCTTATAGCATCAACAGGCTGTTGGGGCAAGTGCTGTTGGCGAGCACCTATAACGGCAGTGTTGATTGCTCAAATTAATACACCACACCAGGTACTCGTTTAAGGTTGAGTTGACCTAGGGGAGACCCAGGAGACTGGTTTAGATATTCGCCCGATTCGCACCAACAGCAAAAGCTGTTCGCCACTAAATGGCGCTGACGTCCCCACGACGCTTGTGCCAGGCTAGGTGCACCTTGAAGTCTTTAGGTGAGGTGTGGGTGGCTCGTTGCCGGCATGAGGTCACGGGACAAAACCAGGTGCCATGAGTTGACTGCCAACTGCGTTCTAGCCAGAAACTCCGCACGGATACACAACAAAGGTGCCCCGTATAGCCTTAACAGACTCTTGGACAAGTGCTATTTAGCGAGCACCTATAAAGGCCGGCACGCTACGCAAGGGGGTGGGTAGCCAACACCACGCCCGGCCGCCTTTGTCTCCCCAGTGCTGATGTTTACACACCGCAATAGGATACCACGCACGTACTGACACACGCGTGCAATATCCCGACAGACACAGACATTCTCTCACGCACACACACGTACACACAGTCACATTCTCACACTCGCACCCCCACCGCCACTCATTCCCCCGTCATCGGCACGGGCTGGGCCAGGCGGATCTCTTACCACACCTGCTCCCCGCCCTCTCGCACGGGCACGGCTGGGCCCCTGGCGGAGTGGCCCTGGGCCCCCAACAGTTATTTTCAGATTTTGATGACCCGTGGCGACGGTGGCGGAGTAAAAATATCAACAGCTACTCGCTCTTTTCTTTGAGGCCTTCACTTTTTTTTTACATTCCCAGACCGGGCCCCGTCCATCTGTACATCCACACAGCCAAGTAACAACCACCAGCACGGTGCACGCAACCTGCCAGTATTAGTGCGGCTAAGATTCTTGAAGCCACGGATAAATCTGTTTGCGCGGGGCGTTTAGAAGAGCGAGGCCTCACGTGGCCGCGGCCTCCAACCGCCGGGTTTAGAGAGATGCACAAGCACCCTGCACCGTTGCACACACAAGACAAAGATCCCCCGAACAGCCTTCACAGACTGGTGGGGCAAGTGCTGTTAGCAAGTACCTACGAAGGCCTGCACGGCGCACGGTGGTGTGTGTGTGACAAGGACCACGCCCGGCCGCCTTTGTCTCCACATTGGCGGATGATCACACACTGCAAGAGGTACTCGTTTGAGACTGAGTAGACCTATGGCAGTGGGAGGGGGTGGGGAAGGACAGCTTCAGATCATCGTCACTTGTATTGGCCGGGAATCGAACTCCGTTCGCCGGATTCGTAGCGCAGCGCGGCGCTCACCACTGCGCCACCGCTCCCTGTGTCTCTCACACCCACGGAGTCGCACACCCACACTTGGATCGAACCCAAACCCGCAGCCCTCGCAAGTCGGGGCAGATTCCCCCCGAGCCCCCACCCCCCGACCTCCCGCCTCGGAATCCGGTCTCGGTTCCACGCGTTTTGTTTTGCGCTGATGAGGCGTGAAACGCTCCGCACCCCGACCCTGCCAGCCGCGTGAGTGACGGACCCGCGACTTCATCGTCGCCTCATTGTCCCCGCTCGCATTGTCCCCGCTCGCCCGGCACGCCTCATCTGGGTCAGCAGCAGCAGCAGCAGCACCACCGTGGGCGCGCTTCGTGAGATGAACAACCACATCGTCAGATCACTCGCGCGCGGGAGTCCTTTCAAATGATGCATCCTGAGATGAAGTATCGATGTTGAATCAATTAATCGATACATCGTGAGATGACGACGATTTTCACTTTATATATATGGTCTAAACAATCACTCAACACATTCATCAAATGAACCTTATGGCGGTACCCCGGATACCATAGTACCCCGGCTCTCGCACAATGTCCGTGATGCAGTCACTGTTAGTCTGTTGATGGTCGGCGATGCGGCAATCGACTCATCTCGACAAGCTGTACTCACGATGATGCACCACCACTACGGTGTGTACCGCGAGCGTTCAGGATTTCGGCGCAATCGTTCTCGCTGCGTTTCAACATCGCGGAGTGTGGCACCGATGTCGGATTGATTGGTACCCCAGTCGCGGAGTGAAGTACACCCCTGGGAAAAAAAGTGTCCCAGAAATAAAATATTTAATTGCCTCGGCCAGTTTGTGTTATTTGGTACCCCGGGGTACCGCCATGAGGATCAAATGCCTCGTTCGTGAGTTGTGCAATACCCCTGCAGGACCCTGCAGTACTCCTTCTCTGTTATTCTTTTGTTTTCGCTTTTGTTTTTTTCGTTGCTGTGTCCACGCACCACGGATCCCCCGTGTAAAATAACTGGGAAACTGGCTGAACGGGATGATCCGTGGAACAAATCAAGAATAGATTAAAACTTAACAAGAGTGTGCGCGTGGCCTTGTAGAGAGAGAGAGAGTTCATCACTGCCGACGCTTCGGCCAGTCGGCCTTCTTCACAGCGCACGTGAGTCACGACGATGGCCGGTGGGGTCGAGAGAAAATAGCGAAGCGGCAGCCAAATGAGGGGTGGGGGGATGAGAGATGGAGATGCCGTGTGGGTGGGGAGGAGGCCTTCATCCAGCAGTGGAATGATCATGGATGATGATGGCTGATGACGTTGAGTGACTGGAGACCAAAGCTCTCTTCCAGTAGCTACCCATGGGATCGAGGCGTCGTTGTTGTTGTTGTTGATGATGATCATCAGCGTCATCATCAGCCATTATAATTACATAAAGTAAAAAGTATTTTATTTTCTCATTCGAGAAGCTTCCGCTCACCAGCGTGGGGCAGCGTCGGGGACACGCAGCCCAGGAGTGTGGCCACAATGGAAGCGCTGGGCCTGGGCCGGGTCTCCGCGGGAGGGAAGGCGTCAAGTGAGGACGCTGCTGGTCTGTATGAAGGTCCGATGCCTCTCCCGTGCCGAGGCCTCCGTGTGAACGCGCGGGATGGAGGAGCGGCTCAAAGACGCGGCGGAGAAAGACGACGAGGGGAGGAGGAAGGAGGAGAAAGAGAGGAAGAATGGGGAGCAGAAAGAGAGGGCGAGGAGAATGGGTCCCCATGCCCCCCACCCCGCCCGCCCCCCGCACACACAAAGGGCCCCGTTCCCTGCCGCGTCCCCAACCCGGCTCAACCCGGCCCGGGCCCAGGGCACGAGGGGGGGGGGGGGGGTGAGGGAATGAGGAGGGGTGGAGGAGATGTGGAGGGTGGATGGGATGAGAGGGATAGCGGGATTGAGGGGATGAACGGAATCGTGGTTTAATGAGGTGATCATGGGGGGACTAAGAGTTTAGGGGTATAAAGGGGAGACGGAGATGAGGCGAATGGGGAAGTTGAGGAGATGGAGGGGATGGGATATTGGGTGGTTGGATGCGGTGGATGAGATGAGGGTGTAAAGAGGATGAAAGACGGAGGAATGAGGGAGGTGGACATTAGGGGGCTGTGGGGGCGGGGGGGGCTGGGGGGGTGATGAGGGGAGCGCTTCGCAAGGCGCTCGGACCGGCTTTGTCCCCTAGGCGCCGCGTCTTGCAGAGCCGCGCAGTTACCATGGCGACAGCCCCCCCCCCCCCCCACTGAGAGAGACTCGCTTATCTCACTCATCTCACTCACCTCACTCACCTCACTCACCTCACTCACCTCACTCATCTCGCTCACCTCGCTCACGCACCTGGAGGGTGTTACTACTCTGCACCAGCGTGGTGAAGTATGGTCAATCAAAACACCCCCCCCCCCTCACACCCCATGACCGACACCACGTGGGGAGAAAAGCCACAAATCCCGCAGTGGGACGAATTTCTTGTTGTCGTTTTGGTGACGACCCGGGGTCACCCTCACAATCTGGACTCTATCCTGGTCTCTTGCATTCCCACCCGGTTAGATAAAATCAAACTTGACACTTGAAAGGGCTGCGCTATATGTCCACATTACTATGCATACACATTGTGTGTGTGCAGTTAACAGGGTTAGGGGTGAGCTAACGGCTCATCTCTGCGTGGCCAGATGTCTCATGTCGAGGTCTGCTCGCCACGACGAGAAGGCTCCTGCAGAGAGAATTCGTGTGCCGTTTTGCTGTTGGTGTTTTGATGCGGCTCATGGTTCCACCGGTGTCTTCGAGGAGGAAGATCAAAGCCCGGAGGTGGTGCGTTGACACTCGGGTCTCGGATGTGGGGTTCACGTTGTTCCACTCTGCTCGCCAGCATCAGCAGAAGCAGCCTTCCTCGGGATCAAGGACTCCTTGTCCACCCGCTTACTAAGAACCGCATTCGCCACCGACTCCGCCTAAGAGCAGACACCTCGTGCATCATGCAGCTAGCTGGTCTTTCGTCACGGCTTAGGTTATCACCGAATGCGTCGCGGGTCGCTGATAGGCCGGACGAGTGAGGCGGGTGCCAAGTGACTCGGAGCCACAGGCCAGAGGGCGAGAGGGGCACTGACTGCGTGGTGGGCCGGACAGGCCCGGCTGGAATGAAGCCTTGCGTTTTGGGCATAGGCCCTTCCTCGGAACAGAGTAAATCGTGATGTTGCGCATGGCAGCGAGAGCAGTCATAACAATAACAATCATGGCGATGTGTAACGCCGCGCCGGCCCCGCCGCACAGCGCTCGCTCTGTGCTCCCGTAGAGAGAGAGAGGACGACTCAGAGGCGACAGGAGGAGCCACAGACGAGCGCGGAGGCAGCGGCCACGCCATCAGCAGACGCCAGAAATGCACACGCTCTGCGGTCCTCTGCATATTAAGGTGTTATCAGCCAATTAATGAGTCTTCTTGGTTCTTTCGGTAAAGTCACGTAGAAGGGATAAAATATTATTTTATTATGCTTTATTTTTTATTATTTTATTACTTCCCTTCTACGTGACTTTACCGAAAGAATCAAGAAGATGAATTCCTGCAGTCACGAAAGCTTTAAATCGAAATTCAATTAATGAGTGTTTACACGTGGGGCTTGTTACTTTAAAAAAAATACATATTCTTGTCCATCCACCAGGGCAGCCCCGAACAGGTTCCTGGAGGCCCGGGGCGGAATGCCACGTGGAGCCCCATCCCTTCATTCATTGGCGACACAAACAAAACACACCGGACCACAATCCCGTGGCGGGGCCCCGCTTGCGTGTGAGGCCCGGGGCTAATGTTCCTTCCTCGGCCCCGACACCAAGGGCAGCGCTGCAGGCCACTGCCACTGCCTCTCCCCGAGAGGCAGCGAGGCGGCGCGCCCGCCACGAGGCATAAAACACAAACACGGGCCCCGCGAGAGCGAGTTTATAGAGGAGGCGTGCGCACCTGTACACCGCGGGGGTAGGGGTTAGGTTGGACGGACACCCCCTCAAAGCCCATGTTGACTCAGGGATTCTCCAGAGCCACTCAACAACCACTTGCGGGGCGCGCCCTCTGTGCAAACACGGCCACTCGGCCGCCCTCATCCTTGCCGAACAATCAGCCCGGCCCTCAGCGCAGCCTCTACAGCATCAACCGCCGTGCGAAGAGGGGGGGGGGGGCGATGTCTTACGGTCCGGTCGGTATCGCGGAGATCAGGGGTGGCAGGACAGAAGGGAGAGGGGAGAGCGCGGGGAGCGCGAGGGAGCGAGAGCTGCCCCGCGGGCACACGCTCCGCCACACCTGCGTTTCCACCAAGGGGTCACGAGGGTCACGCACACCTGCACGGAGCCCACGGGGCACGCAGCAACAGCAACAACAACAGCAGCTGCAGCCCAAAGCTAAGCCCCCGGGGTGGGGAGGGGAGCGTGGGGAGCGTGGGCAGCGCGACCCATCCACCCACACCTGGGCTCCTCCCCGCCCTGCCACAGACCCCTTCCAGGGGACGTGGAAACCCCTCTTGATGCGCGGCCACGTCCTCCGCACCCCCTCCCACGACCGCCCACCCACGACCCTCTCAGCCCACGCCTCCGGGCCACGCAGTGCGCACATACGGGACCGCATTGGGCCTCTCAGGGCCGATGGGCGTCTCCGTGACGGGCGCTGCTGGGTGGCGTCACGCGCGGCTTTAACACTCGGAGGCGGCCGCGCCGCGTGACAAACGGCAGCCAGATGATGATGATGATGGCACCGAGGAGGGCCCCGACCCCCTCTCGCCCCCACCCCCTCTCGCCCCCACCCCCTCTCGCCACCCATCGCTGCTGAAAAGGACCGACGCCGCCTCCTCCTCCCGCTCCTCGCCGTCACTCGCCACCCTCCCCTAAGCTCCCGAGGGCCTCTCCCCCCCTCCCCTCCTCCTCTCGCTGCCGCGGAGAATGTGGCCGAGTTCGCGGTCCGACCCCGGCGCTCATCAATCACGCTGAGGGAGCGAGGCGCGGGGTGTGGGTCCACTGCTTCGCTCCGTTTGATCCCCCCCCCCCACCGCTCCTCCTCCTCCCCCCCCTCGATCATAGCTCCCACTTCCACCTGCCACCCCCACGTGCCTGTGTGAACACCGAGTTGAGGCGAGATATCACAAGGGGCTTATTCATCATCATCATCATGAAGCGTCAGTCATGAAGCGTCAGTCACGAGTCAGGCGGCACAGGTACACGTGCCGAGTGTGCGGGTGTCCGTGTGTGACAGGGGAAGACGACAGGGACGAGGATGGGAGTCTCATCCGCACGAGTGACCCGGGTCCCCAGACTGACTCCAGCACTCACGTCACAACAAGCGCAGCGATGAAGCAAAGCGAGCTGGGCCAAGACACTCTACTGCTGGATGAGCGCCTGCCCGTGCGGGTCGTGGGCTGGTTGGGTGGGGGGGGTAGTTGACCGCATCACAAGCTGAGAGTATCGATAAGGGATTCGCGTAATCGATGACAGATGTCGTCATCACAGTCGATGACCGAGCTGAGTGAGTCGGGGTCGCCGCGGGATGGAGGCCCCTGCGCGGGGCCCTCCACGCGGCGTCGGCCAAGTGCCGCGGATGCCGCTGAGGCGCTCTCTCGTGATCCACATTTGGCTCGACTTGACAATGTTACATTTAGGGCGATTAAGCAAAAGAGCCGGCCATAAATGACGTCACGCACCTAGGGGGGAGGGAGATCAGACATTTGTGACGATGTGTGACGAGGGGGGGGGGGGGTTGAGAAATGTGTGACGTCACATCAAAATGCGCAACTTTATATAAATATAGACACCACGTTCTACTTAATTAATTAGACTTTTTAATACATTTTTTCGACTACAACATTTTTTTTGGGGGAGGGGCAGAGCTTTGTGACGTCATATTTGAGGGGCGGGTTGACTTTTTGCTCCAAAATCGCGTGACGTCATTTATGGACGGCCCCAAAACCACAGCAGTCGAAGCGAGACGAAAACAACGAGGGACAATTTAAAGACGGTGCCTACATGTACAGTACTGTATTCACACTCGTCATTACTTGGCTGAAATATCTTCATGTATAGAGGACCGCAGAGCTGGGGCAATTGTTGGTAGCGCCGGTTCCACACCTCCGGGAGACGGGGGGAGGGGACTGGGAGGAGGTTGGGGGTAGGGGATTGGGGGAGGAGGGGGGTTACCCTCCCCGTGACTCTCACCAGGGACCGGGGGGGGGACTGACGCGCCGTGAGAATCTCTGTGTAACTTCACTGCTCTTTTACTTCCCTTCCTCAACGAAGATCGCACTAAGCCCTGAACATTAATGAAGGACGTTGACGTATCATAGTTGTTGTTATTGTTGTTGTTGCTTATGGGCGACCTTCAACATACATAAGCTCGAGCAAGGCCAGCCGGAAATAATGCACAGAGGATGCCCCCTTCCCCCCCACGGGGTAGGGTTGGGGGGGGGGCTACGGGGGTCGAGGTGGACCCCTGTAGCGCGCCCAGCATAACGGGGATGCGATGATGAGGGGGTGGGATGGAACACCCACGAACTCATCACACGCGCAGGCACACACACGCATGGTCTCAGGCACAGGCGCACGCACACACAGCCAGACAAAGATCCCTCGTTTAGCCTCACACATTCATTCACGCTCTGGCGTGCACAAAGGCACACACACGCACACACATATTCACACATTCACCCAGACACACAAAGGGCGCGCACACACACTCTCACACACAGAGGCACACATTCACATGCACAAAGGACAAAGACAACGATTCCCCGTATAGCCTAAACAGACTGTTGGGGCAAGTGCTGTTAGCGAGCACCTATGAAGGCACGATACACGAGGGGTGGATGGGCAGAACCACTCCCGGCCATCTTTGTCTCACACTCCCTCACACACTCACTCACACTCCCTCACACACTCACTCACACACTCCCTCACACACTCACTCACACTCCCTCACACACCCTCACACACTCACTCACACTCCCTCACACACTCACTCACACTCCTCACACACTCACTCACACTCCCTCACACACCCACTCACACTCCTCACACACTCACTCACTCACACTCCCTCACACACTCACTCGCACTCCCTCACACACTCACTCACACTCCCTCACACACTCACTCACACTCCCTCACACACTCACTCACACTCCCTCACACGCTCACTCACACTCCCTCACACACTCACTCACACTCCCTCACACACTCACTCACACTCCCTCACACACTCACTCAAACTCCCTCACACGCTCACTCACACTCCTCACACACTCACTCACACTCCCTCACACGCTCACTCACACTCCTCACACACTCACTCACACTCCCTCACACACTCACTCACACTCCCTCACACACTCACTCACACTCCCTCACACGCTCACTCACACTCCCTCACACACTCACTCACACTCCCTCACACGCTCACTCACACTCCTCACACACTCACTCACATTCCCTCACACACTCACTCACACTCCCTCACACACTCACTCACACTCCCTCACACACTCACTCACACTCCCTCACACGCTCACTCACACTCCCTCACACACCCTCACACACTCACTCACACTCCTCACACACTCACTCACACTCCCTCACACGCTCACTCACACTCCTCACACACTCACTCACACTCCCTCACATACCCACTCACACTCCTCACACACTCACTCACACTCCCTCACACACTCACTCACACTCCCTCACACACTCACTCACACTCCCACACTCACTCACACTCCCTCACACGCTCACTCACACTCCCTCACACACTCACTCACACTCCTCACACACTCCCTCACACACTCGCTCACACTCCCTCACACACCCTCACACACTCACTCACACTCCCTCACACACTCACTCACACTCCCTCACACACTCACTCACACTCCCTCACACACTCACTCACACTCCCTCACACACTCACTCACACTCCTCACACACTCACTCACATTCCCTCACACACTCACTCACACTCCCTCACACACTCACTCACACTCATTCACACTCCCTCACACACTCACTCACACTCCCTCACACGCCCACTCACATTCCCTCACACACTCACTCACACTCCCTCACACACTCACTCACACTCCCTCACACGCTCACTCACACTCCCTCACACACTCACACTCCTCACACACTCACTCACACTCCCTCACACACCCACTCACACTCCTCACACACTCACTCACTCACACTCCCTCACACACTCACTCGCACTCCCTCACACACTCACTCACACTCCCTCACACACTCACTCACACTCCCTCACACACTCACTCACACTCCCTCACACGCTCACTCACACTCCCTCACACACTCACTCACACTCCCTCACACACTCACTCACACTCCCTCACACGCTCACTCACACTCCCTCACATACTCACTCACACTCCCTCACACGCTCACTCACACTCCCTCACACACTCACTCACACTCCTCACACACTCACTCACACTCCCTCACACACCCACTCACACTCCTCACACACTCACTCACTCACACTCCCTCACACACTCACTCGCACTCCCTCACACACTCACTCACACTCCCTCACACACTCACACTCCCTCACACACTCACTCACACTCCCTCACACGCTCACTCACACTCCCTCACACACTCACTCACACTCCCTCACACACTCACTCACACTCCCTCACACACTCACTCACACTCCCTCACACGCTCACTCACACTCCCTCACACACTCACTCACACTCCCTCACACACTCACTCACACTCCTCACACACTCACTCACTCACACTCCCTCACACGCTCACTCACTCACACTCCCTCACACACTCACTCACACTCCCTCACACACCCACTCACACTCCTCACACACTCACTCACACTCCTCACACACTCACTCACACTCCCTCACACGCCCACTCACACTCCTCACACACTCACTCACACTCCCTCACATACTCACACTCCCTCACACACTCACTCACACTCCCTCACACGCTCACTCACACTCCCTCACACACTCACTCGCACTCCCTCACACGCTCACTCACACTCCTCACACACTCACTCACACTCCCTCACACACTCACTCACACTCCGTCACACGCTCACTCACACTCCTCACACACTCACTCACACTCCTCACACACTCACTCACACTCCCTCACACGCCCACTCACACTCCTCACACACTCACTCACACTCCCTCACATACTCACACTCCCTCACACGCTCACTCACACTCCTCACACACACACTCCCTCACACGCTCACTCACACTCCCTCACACGCTCACTCACTCACACTCCCTCACACACTCACTCACACTCCCTCACACACCCACTCACACTCCTCACACAGTCACTCACACTCCCTCACACACTCACTCACACTCCCTCACACACCCACTCACACTCCTCACACACTCACTCACACTCCCTCACATACTCACTCACACTCCCTCACACACTCACTCACACTCCTCACATACTCACTCACACTCCCTCACATACTCACTCACACTCCCTCACACACTCACTCACACTCCTTCACACAGTCACTCACACTCCCTCACACACTCACTCACACTCCCTCACACACCCACTCACACTCCTCACACACTCACTCACACTCCCTCACATACTCACTCACACTCCCTCACACACTCACTCACACTCCTCACATACTCACTCACACTCCCTCACATACTCACTCACACTCCCTCACACACTCACTCACACTCCTTCACACGCTCACTCACACTCCCTCACACACTCACTCACACTCCTCACATACTCACTCACACTCCCTCACACACTCACTCACACTCCTTCACACGCTCACTACGACTCACTCTCAATTGGGGCCCCACGCAGTTTGAGGTGGGAGTCACAGGGGGAGGAGAGGGGGTGGGGGAGGAGAGGGGGTGGGGGAGGAGAGGGGGCGCGGTGGTGGGGGGATTTGATCATTGTTTTGGGAACTGGGGGAGGGGTTGTTGGGGGACACCTGGAACTCAGAGGGGGTTTAGGGGGAGAGCCGCCTCCTACTTCCTCTCGTGCCCCCTCTACAAACACACACGTGCACACACGTACACACCTAAGTACACACTTACGCATAAGCAGCATTGACACACACACCTAAACAAACGCACGCACACGAACAAAAACAGTGAGCGCTGTGAAGCTTTCCCGACTGTGTGGGCCCGCGCAGTCAGCGAGCACCCATTAAGGGCGCCTGCACGCCGCACGAGGGGGGGGGGGGGGCGAGGAGCGGTGGCGCAGTGGTTCGTTCGCTGCGAGACAACCTCCAACTCCGCCACCCTGAGCTTCATTCCCGGCCTCCGGCTAGCAACAGTGGCCAGTGATAATTATTATTTAACACATCCCGGACCTCCCCTAGGTTGAGTCAGCCTTAAATGAGTACCTCGTGCGCCTTGCTTGCCTTAATAGGTGCTCGCTAGCAACTTTCGACCCAATGTCTACAAATGTGAATGCGGTGGTGTCAGAAACTCACGCACACACACACCGTGTGCGTGTATGTCAACACTCACGAGCAGACACAGAATAGGTGTATAGTGCATCCATATGTCCGAGCACACACACGAACATATGGCATGCACTTTACAAAAACACAAATATCTCCCGTGTAGCCTTAACACGCTGTAGGGGCAAGTGCTGTTAGCGAGCACCTATGAAGGCCGGCACGACACACGAGGGGGTGGGTGGCGATATTTATAGATCGCACAGGGTACATATTTAAGGCTAATGATCTAGTGGAGGCAACTGATGTTGGCCATGAAAGGGAATCCAACTCGGGTCGCCGGTTCGTAGCGCAGCGCGCCAACCACTACACCACCGCTCCCCACGCACGCAGACAGACAATTCCACGTACATTCTTGCGCCAAGTCGCACACACGAACACACACAGAGGACACACAGACACAAGCGGAAGCATGATCACACGGACATACACTCGCACGTGTGCATACAAATACACACATACACGCGTGCACAAACATGCGTAAACAATTACTAAGGCACACAGACACACGCTTAGACACAGGCGCACACACGTGTTCACGCACGTGCACAAATGTATGCACAACCACGCGTACACACACACACATATAGACACACTAGCACGCACACGCGCAAGAACACAAAGTTCACATGCACATATACGGACATATTTGCACACACATGCACACGTACATATACAAACACGTGCACGCGCACACGTGCACACGCGTCTCGGCGGCGCGCGTCGCGGGCAGGAAAGGCTGGATCACACGGGAGGAAATGGCTGAAATGGTGCAGATAATAGGAACAGCATGTCACCTCTCCACCCCGCTCCCCTCGCAGCCTCACTCACGGCGGCTACTCCTCGCACACACGCATATACACACACGTATACACACACACGCATATACACACGTATACACACACGCATATACACACGTATACACACACGCATATACATATACACACGCGCATACGCAACAACAGTAGCACCGGGCTAGACCAACACACGCACACCAGAAAACACGCACACTCATCATCACACGCGCACACACACCATCAGACATTCACCACCACACGCGCCATCACACCATCTAATACTGAGCATCACACCAGCAACCCCCCCCCGCTCACCATCGCAGGGAGCTCACCCGCCCCCATCACGCACACCAGTGCGGGTGTGCTTAATGGAGGGGGAGCTTGGGAGTGGGGGGCAGAGGGGGGGGGGCAAAGGGGGGGGGGGCAGCCCTCCCACTGCTCCTCCTAATTTGGAACAAATCTGCTGCGTCAGCGCGAAGCCACCCCCCTGCGGAGTGCGTGTGTGTGCGGTGACACGTGTGTGTGTGTTCGAGCACATGTGTGTGGGTTCGAGTATAGCGAAGAACCCGCCGGCACGAGTTAAATTTCTACCCACGGCCACCATCACTATCGAATATCTGAACTGTTTTCGGGCACCCTCTAGGTTCACTCAGCCTCAAAACGATTACCTGGTGCGATGTATAAACATCAGCACCGGGGAGACAAAGGCAGCCGGGCGGGACCCTCGACATACGATTCCCTTCATAGGTACTCGCTAACAGCACTTGCCCCATCAGTCTGTTAAGGTTATATGGGGGTTCTTTTTATTTGTGTTTACAATGCCACCCGTCCTGTCCACACGTGGCTCCGTGAGCCCCTCGCCCTCTGCTGCCTCCGGTTTCAGGAACGAACTTTGACCCTGGGCTACAATGCCCCAACTCAGAACGCAGCCCCCCACTGCCCCCACCCCCTTTACCCCCACCCCTCCCCCCGGCTCCCACCATGGGTCGAACTCCACCCGTACGAAACGAAGATGATGCCGATGATGATGAGCCGATGGTCCTCGTCGTTGCGTGGATAGGCGGGGGATGAAAGGGGTGCGGGGGGAGCCAGGGACTAGGGGGTGGGGGGGGGTAGAGACCTCTTCACAGAGCCACCTCCTGACACACGGGCAGTGGAGCCAACAATATGAGCTCGCAAACATTCCACGTTGATTCCACGTGGCGGGTCGCGTGGCCTGAAGAGTGATGAGGCGAGTGGGGAAAGACGAGAAGAGAGGAGGGGAAAGGGGAGTGGAGAGCTAAAGAGAGATGGGAGTGAGAGAGGAGGAAGAGGGCGAGATGAGATGATGATGATGTGTGCTGGTGAGAGAGAGACGGAAGGAGGGGGGCCGTGAGTGACAGGTGGAGTGGGGGTCACAGGGGAGCTAGGTGAGGGGAGGGGGAGGTTGGGGGGGGGATCAAGCACTGCTCCCTGCACCTGCGATGTCCGGCCCTGGATGGGGCCAGCAGCTGCTGCTGGGAAAGGAAAAAAAAACCCTCGACATTCTTATGGCGGGCATGGAGGGAGGGGTGATGTGAAAGGATGATGGAGAGAGGGATGTAGTGATGCTGTGATGGAACTCGTCTACAGGGTGTAGTGGGGGAGCAGTGGGGACGGGAAGGAGGAGCGGGGGATCAGTGGGGGAGAGTGGGGGAGCAGGGCAGCCTCTCCTGGCATGGTGACCCCCACCCCGCCCTGACTGGCAGGCAGGAATGCAGCCGTGTTTGCCCAGCTGTGCACATTCAGCACTTAACACTCACACACAACACTCACAACACTCATACACAACACTCATACACAACACTCACAACAATCATACACAACACTCACAACAATCATATACAACACTCACAACAATCATACACAACACTCACAACACTCATACACAACACTCACAACAATCATACACAACACTCACAACAATCACAACAATCATATACAACACTCATACACAACACTCATACACAACACACATAACACTCATACACAACACGCATACACAACACACACAACACTTACAACAATCATACACACCACTCATACACAACACTCATACACAACACACATAACACTCATACACAACACGCATACACAACACACACAACAATCATACACAACAGCCATACACAACACCCATACACAACACTCACACACAACACACACAACACTCACAACAATCATGCACAACACTCATACACAACACCCATACACAACACTCACACACACACAACACTCACAACAATCATATATAACACTCATACACAATACTCATACACAACGCTCACACCAATAATACACACACATACCACTCATACACAACACTCATACACAACACGCACACACAACACTCACAACAACCATACACAACACTCATACACAACACCCATACACAGAACTCACCCACAACACACACAACACTCACAACAATCATACACACATATAACACTCATACACAACACTCACAACAATCATACACACAACACTCACAACAATCATACACAACACTCATACACAACACTCACAACAATCATACACACAACACTCATACACACACAACAACCGCTGTTCACCACTAAGTGGCGGTGACGATACGCAACACTGAAACGTCCACAACACTAATACACACACGACACACTCATGTATAATACACATTCATACACAACACTGACTGCACATCACACGTACAAAACACAACGCACTCCATCACACACATACAAGAAACAGTGTACACACACACTACCCTACGCACCCAACACGTACGTGCATACACCGGGACCCCTGCATCTGCAAGAGGCCGCTACGTTCACCACACACAATGCCACAACAAATAACAATCGATTATATTATTCAATCAAGACAATTAAAGCAATTCGCCGTGGGGGTTGTGGGCGTGAAACGGAGCCGCCCCGGTGCCCCTCCCCCACCGGTGGCGGCGCGGGGAGGGGGCGTCACCTGCTTCAATAAAGGACAATGGGGGAGGGGGGAGGGGCGGTCAGCCCCAGGGGCCCCGTGCCCTGTGGGCCCAGCCCCCACTCCCTCGGGGCCCCGCCCCTCCCCCGGGCCCCTCCCCCGGGCCCCTCCCCCCCAGGCCCCTCCCCTCCCCCGAGCCCCTCCCCCCAGGCCACGCCCCTCCCCCAGGGCCACGCCCCCTCCCCCGGGGCCCCGCCCCTCCCCCGGGCCCCTCCCCGCGGTGTTTACGATTCGCAGCGATGGAGATCGCGGCTCCTCCTCCTCGCGCCTTCACGCGCAGCGGCGCGGCGCCTTCTCTCTGTGCACAGCGTGCGGGCACAACACACAACGCGTGCAGACTCACACATATATACATACTATATACACACTAACACACTCATATATACATATATACTAACACACATATATATATACACTAACACAACGCGTGCAGACTCATATACAACAACAACCGCCATTCGCCACTAAATGGCGGTAACGTCACCACAACGCTTGTGCCAGGCCAAGTGCACCTTGAGGCCACGTGAAGTGTCGAACGCCCGCTGGCAGGAGGTCACGGGGCAGACCCAGCAGGTGCCACGGGTCGACTGACTGAGATGACCGAGATGACCGAGATGATTGGCTGATGCACCACCTGTGCCCCCTACTGTGCCAACTTGCTGTGCTTTAGCCACCCGGCGCTCCGCTAGTTGTTGTGAGCGTCGCTCCTCCGCCCTCCGTTGTTGTTGGAGGGCGACTGCCTCCAACTGCCCAGTAGCGTCCTTCACGAGCCTCCTCCACAGAGGCCGATCTTGACACCGCTGGTACCAGTCATCGGCAAGTCCACTCAGCTCCACGTCCTCCTGTGCCACATCACTCCATCTCTTCTCCAGCCCGTGCCGCGCCCGCTTAGCCCCCTCGATCCGGCCGAACAAAAGCTGTTTAGGCATGCGGTAGCTGGGCATGCAGGCTATATGACCCAGCCAACGCAGCCTTGCCTGCCGGAGGAGCTCACCGATGGGACTCATATACATATACTATATACACATACATATATACTAACACACTCATATATATATACTAACACATATATATACATACTAACACACTAGTGCACACTCATATACACATATATATGCACTAACACACATATACACACTAACACACATATACACTAAGACACATATATACACTAACACATATATACACTATATATACACTAACACACAACTCGTGCAGACTCATATATATACTAACACACACATATATATACATACTAACACACGTATATATACACTAACACACACACTCATATACTAACACCCACATATACACTAACACACACGGGTATATACCAATATCCGCCACTCGCCACTAAGTGACGGTAACGTCACCACGACGCCGGTGCCAGGCTATGTGCACTTTGAGGCCACGTGAAGTGTCAAGGGCTCGCTGACAGGAGGTCTCGGGACAGGTGCCATGGGTTGGCTGACTGAGATGACTGAGATGACTGGCAGATGCACCACCAGCTGTACCAGCTACTGTGCCAACTTGCTGGATTTTATCCGCTCGGCGCGCAGCTCGTTGTTGTGAGCGTCGTTCCTCTGCCCTCCGTTGTTGTTGTTGGAGGCAAGCCGCATCCTTCACTTGACACCGCTGGTATCGGTCATCGGCAAGTCCACTCAGCTCCACATCTTTCTGTACCGCATCAGTCCATCTCTACTCTAGCCTGTCCCTTGCCCGCTTAGCCCCCTATATCCGGTCAGACTGAAGCCAGATGCACACTGACACGCATGCATTGACACACCACTCCCATACTCATAACTCAACAAATTCGACATTGACACACAAAGACTCACATACACAAAGAGAGAATCGGACACAGTCATAGACACACACAGAGAAACACAGACAGGCACAAAGACACACGCAGATACACACAGAGAAACACAGACAGGCACGAAGACACACACAGATATACACAGGGAAACACAGACAGGCACAAAGACACACACATATACACACAGAGAAACACAGACAGGCACAAAGACACACACAGATACACACAGAGAAACACAGACAGGCACAAAGACACACACAGCACACGCTGAGAATGAGTTGGGGACTGTTACTGAACTTGGAGCGTGCCACGAAGGGATGGGGCCTTGCCATCAGCCCCACGCAAACACAAAACACCTGCTGGAGTGTTTTATATCATCAAATAATCCACCCCTTAAACTCCCCATGAGTGATGGGGCAAGTTGTGGAGAGAGTGGGGAAGTTTCCACACCTGGGCAGTGTGCTTATGACCAGCTACGGATTGGCAGCGGAGGTCTCACCCCGAATCAGTCGAGTGGCACTATGAATTTAAACATCAGCTGGGTCACGTTTTGTGGAAGTTACCTGGACTACCGCTCAATGTGAATCTGTGTCTTATGCTTGCAAACGTAGAGCCCTTTTAAAGGAACATCTGCGCTGGTTTGAAACATTCATGCTGCCCTGCCTATGGCCCACCCTGGGTTTAACCAGACTGGATTGTGCGAGGAGCTCACAGATGTTTGAAAGATATGGCTCGGTAAGGACGCTCCTTGGAAGCTGGAGGCTGTCGCCCTTCAACAATAGCGGAAAGTCGAGGAGCGACGCTCACAACAACGAGCGGAGCGCCGTACGAATAAAATCCAGCAAGTTGGTAGAGTAGGAGGCACAGATGGTGCATCTGCCAATCATCTCAGTCAGTGAATACGAGCACCTGGGTATGCCCCGTGGCCTCCTAACAGCGATCCTTTGGAACTTCACGTGGCTTCAAGGTGCACATAGCTTGGCACAAACGCCGTGTTGACGTCACCGCAACTTAATGGCGAATGGCGCCGTTGTGTGGCTGTTGATGGGGAGAGGTAGTGCAGCGGTGAGCGCGCTGTTTGTGATTGTGAGTGGCCGTGTGTAGCTGCGGTGGTTGGAGTGGTAGACGGGGCAGGGCTGCGGGTCGCCGTCCTCTGACTCAACGCTTTCATTGACTCGCTTGGCACGTGGCGTGAGTGAGTGTGTGTGGTTAGGGCGCTGCGCTACGAACCCGGCGACCCGAGTTTTATTCCCGCTCACGGCTAACACGGGTGACGAATCCTCTATATGAACTGGTTATATGTCTCCCCTACGTTGATTTAGCCTGAGTACTTGGTGCGGTGTTTAATCATCACCCACTCCTTCGTACGACGGACATCATGGGTGCTCGCTTACAGCACTTGTACGCGCCTGCCTGCCGCCTAAAGGCCGTGCAGCGGTGTTTACACAGATGACATACCGAGATCCCCAGGGAGACAGACACGACAGATCCACAAATACCCACGCTCATAAACACAGATTCACAAATATGCAAAGGAACAGACAAACACAGAATAAAGTGGACGCAGTTACACAAAGACGCTGTATGAATCCAAATCGTATTAAGCCGCTATACACAGAGTAGTGGTGCCTTTGCTGTGTTTGTGTCTGAGTAGGTGGGCTTTGCTTTGGCCTCACTGAGCCATCGGGAGTCATCATGATATTAAAACTCAGACCGCGCCAGGGTCAGGCAGAGGCGGCTGGTGCATTGCGACCCCTGCCGCTGATATCCGGGGGTACAGAAGGGGACTGGAGGCTCCAGGGCTGACAGGGGTGGAGGAGGGGGGGGGGGTTACAGAGAGGGACACGGGGGGTCTGGAACTGAGGACATGGGGCCACTGTTCTATTCTTGTGCATGACAGCAATGTCGAGGGGTTTCCTGGCCACGGCGAGAGGACTTCAGCAGAGAGAGAGAGTTCGTGTCGTTGCGCTGTCCCTCTTAGACTACTACAGTGGTTCACTGTGTGGCCCGTCGTTTAGGCTGCATGGCCAGAATCTCATTACTGTGGCTTTGTCTTTACTATTCCATCCATGAAGGTGTGTGCATTGCCCTGTGTGTTTACTATGTTACCAGGTAAGCCCCACTGAGCTATATACAGTAGCTCTTTTTCAGAAGCGACTCAGCCACAAATGCTAGCTCAATGAAGTGGCTTATCATGTCGACATTTTGAGTCGGCAAATGCTCTAAACGTACGATTCTAAATGTGCAGGGAAAAACTGGAGGACCCGGAGAAAAATCGACGCAACCACGGGGAGAACACGCAACCTCCAAAAATGCAGGCGTCAGGGTCGGGGTCGAACCCAGGCCCTCTTGTGTACCAGGCGAGGGAGTTAACATCTTGTCACCGTGGGGCCCTGTTGGTCTTCTGATGCGGTCGATGGTTCCACCGGTGGCTTAGAGGAGGAATGTCAAAGCCAGGATGTGGTGCGGTGATGTTTGTATCTCCTTTGAGGGGTTCACTCTGGACGGCCGCGTTGTTCCACTGTTGGCCAGCGGCGTCCTTGCGGATCTGGGTGAGATTCTGGGATGGTGACAGCGGCAGCAGCAGCGCGATCCCACAAGGGATGGGGTCGAGACTTGAGCCTGCGGCGAGGTGACATCGTTGGAGTGTTGGTGGATAGGGAGGCGTGTGGTTGTCGTTTGCAGGAAACACGTCAACTCCCTTGCAGCGTGCATGCCTGTGCGGGTATTTGGTGGCGGAATATTCCGTGACAGAAAGCCACTGACTGCTCCACAGCAGCAGCAGCAGCACGAGGAGCTGAAACACGCGGTTCTCGTGAAATCCCAGTCCCAGTAACCATGACAACCACTCATACCAGGGCCCCTCTACAGCCACCACCATCACCAAGTCCACCACCACCAAGTCCACCACCACCAAGTCCACCATCATCACCCCCAGCACCGTGAGGCCGCAGCGCCCCCTCCCGTGCTGCGCGCCGAACGACTCGGAGGCGACACCGCGAGGGGCGCAGCGGCGCAGGGCCCGGGTCGAGGAGGCATGGGGAGGGCCCCCCCCACTATCCACACTCGCCTCCCGACTTGCGCGAATACCTGGGGGGGGGGGGGGCTCGTAGTCTTTGAAAGTGGACGTCACTCACATTCCCGTGGCGGGGCCAGGACATCCTGAGGCAGGAGCGCGGCGACGCATGACGTCACGCCGTGACGTCATGCCATTTTAAATGGGCGTGATGTTTTTAGCAGTGGCGTCACGGCTCCATTCGCCATGCGCGTGCCGCGCAGCGGTGACGTCACGGACGCGATAACGCGACGATGACGTCACGACGCGCTATGCAATGACGTCGCCAAACCAACTGGGCGGCGTCAGGACGCAGGCGTGCGCGACGACGCGCTCGGTGCCGCCGCTGCGTGATGACGCAGCACGTCGCGTGACGTCACGCTCGGGGTCCGCTGTGCGGAGGCGGCGGGAGCAGCGGGGGCCCCGGGGACCCCGACTGCGCGTCCCTCCTCGTCCCCTCGCTCGTCCCACCTCCTCGTCCCCTCGCTCCCTCCTCGTCCCGCCCGCCCGCCCGCCCGGGCCTCGCTGCCGCCGCCGCCGCCATGGGGTGAGTGCGACTCCCGCTGCCCCCTCACCCCGCGCCGCCGCCGCTGCGCTCGCGCGGGTCCCGTTATTCGCCTTCTCCACGGGGCCCTGAGAGGGGCTCGGGGAGGGGGCCCAAGGATCGGGGTCCCGGGGTCTCGAGGTCGGGGCCCTGTGCGGGTCTCCCTCCCCGTCGCCGCTGGGTCCGGGATTCGCTCGCCCCTCGCTGCGACACGGGGCCCGCTGCCTCTCTCGGGGGGGGGGGGGTCTCTTGCTTCTTCTCCCGCTTAGTGCCCCGTCCCCTGTCGGGGACCCTGGACCCCCCCCCCCCACGCCCCGAGTCGCGGGCCCCGCTCGGGCCGGTGGACAAGCGAAGCGGCAGCAGTCCGTGTCAATGCAGAGCCCCATCAAGAGGACCCCCTCGCCCCCCGCTGGGGGCGCGGGTACCCGGGGCCCCAGGGAGCGCGGCCCCTACCCCCCCAGAGGGACCCCCCCCGGGGCCCCCCGCGCTCTTGACGCGCAGCATCTCGTGAACCCAGGAATGCGGCGCCGCGGGGAAAAAAACAATCAAATGAACCCCGCGGCGAGAGACGTGGGGGTCCAGAGATGGGAGCAGGGGGGGGCAGAGACGGGGTTGTGGCCAGGGGAAAGGGGCACGGCAGAGCTGCAGAGACGGGAGGACATGGGAGAGTGGGGGGCCTTGGCCTATTAGGACCTTGATGGACTGGGGGAGGCCATAGCAGACTGGAGTCTGCAGGTCATTGGGTGGCTGCGGTCATCGGTAGAATAATGGTGGACTTGAGAATGAAGGCCGAGCATAGCGTTGTATGTGGGGGTGTGAGAAGGCAAATGGGTCTTGGGGAGGTTTGTGTAGCAGGCAGGACACTTTGGGGGGGGGGCGCAAAGGGGCTAAGAGGAGGTGGTGGGAGCCTTGTGAATAGTCTATCGACAAAACTGCTTTGCGGGGGAGATGGAGGCGCTTCTAGAACTACGTTCACACCATCCCATTGAGAGGGGTGGGCGGGGCAGTGTTATGTGGCTGTAACTGTTGGGCCACGCAAACATTGGTCAGTACATCTTGAATACAAGTCCAAGGTGGTGGTGATGCGGACCGCATGGCCTGTGCCCCTAACTTCTGCCTTGGGCAGGCGCTGGGGTTAACATTTGTTACGCTTGGAAGAAAAGCCAACGGTCAAAAAATAACCCTGCAACCAACATAATTAATACATTAAATAGCATTTGATGTTTGAATAATCATTACTGGGAAATGTGTCATGATATTGTGGCCTGGTGATGATGAGGAAGTAAGATGGGGGGGTTGCGTTGTTTGTGAGAGGGTGGTGGTGCATGAGGGTGTTGGGTAGAGTTAAGGTCCTACTGCAGGGTTACCCAGCGCGCAACTCACAGTCTGAAGGCTGCAAGTTCAACCTAGTCAAAGGTCCACTTAACCAATCGTCCATACGAGGTTGATCATATGAGAACCACTTGTGAGGAGGCACAATTCCCATGGAGCCGTTGGCGATGCGCTAGTGTCACCATGCGACGGTGCTAACTTACAGGGCCACCCAGAGATTCCTGAAGGCCGGGGGCAGAATTCCACCTGGTGGGGCCCTTTTATTCCACCGTCCAGAAGCCAATGCATTTGTGGGGCCATATTTTGAGTGAGGCCCTTGGCAATTGCCCCCCTTAGCCCTGACAGAATTCCTTGCACACCTCAGTGGGCCCAGGGCAGAGGTGAGTGCTGTTCATTTGAGCAAAGATGCATCTCTTCTTTGAATTTGCCTTGACAATGAGTGAGCACATGGTCCGTGATCATCATCAGATTGGTCCGGCGGATAGTTCTTCTCTAGTCTGACGTTAATTTGTTTAAAACAGTTATTACGTAGGAAGCCAAAAAATACCTCCCCAATTCGTGGGTGATTATATGCTGACCCAAGAGCAGTGGGCGTGAACCTTCACCAGAGCTCAGGCAGCACCGTGGCTCCAAGGAACCGAAAATGCAGCCAAAAACCAAAGGAAAATTCTATAAAGGAAAGTTCCAGACAATACGGCTCACGCACTGGAATGCGTTCACCAGGAGACATCTCTGGCCTCTGTCACAGCAACATTTCCAGACCTCGTTACACCCAGTGCCTCGCGCCCATGGGGCCATAAAATATGGCACGGCAGAGGTTGTGCAGGGGCAGCTGAAGGGGCAGCTGAAGGGGCAGCCAAGGAGGCTGTAGCATTGCACCGATCTCCAGCGAGTGAACATCGTGTACACAGCACCGTGTTAACATGGCCCTACGTTTTCAGTGGCTGAGTGTGTGTGGCGTGCACACGTGGCCCATCTTTGAGGAAAAGTTAATTCCTGGGGTATGGGTGAGGGGCGCACGCCGGTGCAGCTGAGCACACATCTTGTGTCGTCTCGTGGCCGCCTCCCCCCATCTCATGGATCGGGGGCAGCGCTTGCCCCGGACAAGCCCTGCTAGCCCCGGACGAGCCCTGCTAGCCCCGGACGAGCTCTGCTAACCCCGGACGAGCCCTGCTAGCCCTGGCTGTTCGTGTTGCTGGGCCCAGCGAGAGCCCCGTGCGCCATCCTGCCCGCTCCGCTCAACCTCACGCTGGCCGTGCGGCAGCACGTGGTCGCAGCGGTATTTATAAGTGTGGTATTTTTGGGGATTGCTGATTCCAGCATGTGTGGAGGACGCATACTGTCGGTGAATGCGAGGGGAGGGGAGGGCGAGCAGCAGCAGGAGGAGAGGGCCGTCCCCTGGATGCGCTGTTTGCTGGGCCCCATCTCTCCAAGCGATCATCAGGGAGAGCGTGGAGGGGCCCAGGCCACCCGCCCCTTAAGCGCACGGGGCTCGGTGCGCCCTCCGCACAGGAGCTGACTGCGCAAAATCCTCGATTAAATCCATACGTGGCCAGCACGGGCGTCACCCTTACATTAAGGGTGCCCGCGAAAGGTGGCAATGGCCTTCCGCGTGATTATTTTTACCCGACAGCTGTTGGATGTGTGATGAATTGAGGTCACGTTCTTAAAAAGATAATTACATGGGATGGGATTATAAATCGTGCACCCAACTTTGTAAAATGTTTGATGATCATTCAAAAATGCTGTTTAACACCGTGTGGGTTTTTCCACAAATTATAACGGAACTGCGCCATCCGAACGAAGAACCGTGGTTACGGACGGCAGTCTTGCATCATCGAGTGCAGGAAAGACCCTGGAAGAGAATAGCACGGGTCTACGTCAATAGGCGCCTCTAATAGCGCCCTCCGCACAGCCACAGCGCAGCGCCCGCGGTGTGGAGAGGGGGCTGCCGAGTGGCTGTCTTCTCTCCTATGAACCCCTCCCGGCTGTACACCAGACTGCCGCCTCTCATCCACGCCATGTTTAACCACCACAACGCAGCTCGCAACAACGCAGCTCACTTTCTGCTTCTTTACTCGCACTTTTTGAATTTCTTCCCATCGTCTTTTTTCCCCAAGAATTTGCAACCTTGTTCAGTTCAAGAGATGTGGGATCTCTTCTCCATCACAACTCTGTTGGTGATATTTGTTTCTGGCTCCTGGACGTTTTGGCCTTTGGGCCTGTGTTCAAGAACCATAACAATACGTAGAAATGGACTATTGAGAGCTCCAGCTCTATGCAATTGAGACATTGGTCCCTGCCATATGAATGTGGAAATGTCCCCACTGACTCGGGGCTGCTTGCAGAGTTGATCACCGCCCCACGCTAAATTCACCTCCCCGAGCCACCTGGGCCTCTCGTCCACAACAACCGCGAGGGGAGAGAGGATTGGTGTGAGGAGGAGAGCGCAGCCAGGGCCTGTGATTGCCGCAGCAGCGGGGGCTGGCGCACGGTGCCAGGGCCCGGCTGTAATTGCCTAGCGCCGTCATCCATGGCGGAGGCAACGCATCTCACCAGCCATGGCGACGCTTCCGAACCCTGTCCTTGTGGAGTGGTGTGAGTAGTGTGATGTCGGAGGAAGTGGTGGTGGTGTGTGCCAGTGTGCGGTGTGGTGTCAGTGGGGTGATGCATGCACTAGGATGGCTAAAATCTATTTTTTGTGTGTAACTGGTAACAGCATTGAAAGAAACCGGTTACTGGTTTACACGCGAATAGAAATGTGTAGAGCAATAAACACAACGTGCTGCTGTGTCTGGGTGCTGCTGGGTATGAGTGCTGCTGTGTCTGGGTGCTGCTGTGTGTGGGTGCTGTGTGTGTGAGTGCTGTGTGTGTGAGTGCTGTGTGTGTGAGTGCTGTGTGTGTGAGTGCTGTGTGTGAGTGCTGTGTGTGAGTGCTGTGTGTGTGTGAGTGCTGTGTGGGTGCTGTGTGTGTGGGTGCTGTGTGTGTGGGTGCTGTGTGTGTGGGTGCTGTCTTGTGTGTGTGTGAGTGCTGTGTGTGTGTGTGTGCTGTGTGTGTGAGTGCTGTGTGTGTGGGTGCTGTGTGTGTGGGTGCTGTGTGTGAGTGTGTGTGAGTGCTGTGTGTGCTGTGTGTGGGTGCTGTGTGTGTGTGAGTGCTGTGTGTGTGTGTGCTGTGTGTGTGTGCTGTGTGTGGGTGCTGTGTGTGAGTGTGTGCGAGTGCTGTGTGTGTGAGTGCTGTGTGTGTGTGAGGGCTGTGTGTGCGAGTGATGTGTGTGTGTTAGTGCTGTGTGTGTTTGAGTGCTGTGTGTGTGAGTGCTGTGTATGTGAGTGCTGTGTGTGTGAGTGATGTGTGTGTTAGTGATGTGTGTGTGTGAGTGCTGTGTGTGTTTGAGTGCTGTGTGTGTGTGAGTGCTGTGTGTGTGTGAGTGCTGTGTGTGTGTGAGTGCTGTGTGTGTGTGTGTGTGCTGTGTGTGTGTGGGTGCTGTGTGTGTGTGAGTGCTGTGTGTGTGTGAGTGCTGTGTGTGTGTGTGTGAGTGCTGTGTGTGTGTGAGTGCTGTGTGTGAGTGCTGTGTGTGAGTGCTGTGTGTGTGTGAGTGCTGTGTGTGTGTGAGTGCTGTGTGTGTGTGTGAGTGCTGTGTGTGTGAGTGCTGTGTGTGTGGGTGCTGTGTGTGTGCTGTGTGTGTATGAGTGCTGTGTGTGTGCTGTGTGTGTATGAGTGCTGTGTGTGTGCTGTGTGTGTATGAGTGCTGTGTGTGTGTGAGTGCTGTGTGTGTGTGAGTGCTGTGTGTGTGTGTGAGGGCTGTGTGTGTGTGTGAGGGCTGTGTGTGTGTGTGAGGGCTGTGTGTGTGTGTGTGAGGGCTGTGTGTGTGAGTGCTGTGTGTGTGTGAGTGCTGTGTGTGTGTGTGTGAGTGCTGTGTGTGAGTGCTGTGTGTGTGAGTGCTGTGTGTGTGTGAGTGCTATGAGCTGTGTGTGTGAGTGCTGTGTGTGTGTGAGTGCTGTGTGTGAGTGCTGTGTGTGTGGGTGCTGTGTGTGTGCTGTGTGTGTATGAGTGCTGTGTGTGTGCTGTGTGTGTATGAGTGCTGTGTGTGTGTGAGTGCTGTGTGTGTGTGTGAGTGCTGTGTGTGTGTGTGAGGGCTGTGTGTGTGTGTGAGGGCTGTGTGTGTGTGGGCTGTGTGTGTGTGTGTGTGCTGTGTGTGTGAGTGCTGTGTGTGTGAGTGCTGTGTGTGTGTGTGTGCTGCTGTGTGTGTTTGGCCGTGACATTGTCCAGCCACAGCGCATTCGCCGCTGGCTGCAAAGGTTCGTGGTCTGATTCCAGCAGGCCGCCCTGGTTATTACTGCGGGTGACGCCATTGTGTGCTGGTGTCATGGTCCAAATGAGAAAATTTACACTGCGGATGACTCAGTTGGGATTAAACATAGCAACAACGCCCCCTTCTGTGTAACTACAGCAGACTGCCTGTGAAACATAGGGGCTGCATGATAGCTTCGTGCTATGAGAATGGCGCAAATACCACATGTACTAATGATCTGGCTATGTGTGGTGTGCGCGGTGCTTGTTTGGCTATATGAATGCGTTTGGGCTATATGTGTCGACTATGTGCTGCGCTGTCGATGTGAAGGATGTGTTGGCTACGTGAAGGATGTGTTGGCTACGTGCTGTGTTGTTGATGTGGAGGATGTGTTGGCTGTGTGCTGCATTGTCTGCGCGAAGGATGTGTCGGCTGTGCGTTGTTGTTGCTTAACGAGGGCAGCTGTTGGAGGCTGCCACCCTGCGCACTGTGCGAGTTTCTCGGGAGGAGCACAGTGGCGGCTGTGTTGCAGCCGCAGTCGGGGTTTGGGTGGCATTAGAGGCATGGGGTTTATGGGCGATTTGGGCGAGGAGGAGGGCGGCTGTCATGTGCAGTCGCGACACTCCGGGACAGGTGGGGGAATCACAGGCACACACATGAAGACAAAGATCCTCCATATAGCCAACGCAGACTGTTCGGCCAAGTGCTGTTAGCGAGCACCTACCATGCCCAGCACGGCGCACAAGGGGATGGTGTAGCCAGCACCAGACCCAACCGCCGGTTCATTTAAGGCGGAACTGACCTAGGGGAGGCCCAGTTCTAGTTAAAATATTCACCACTGATTCCGGCCAGGCCGGAAATACAATTCAGATGGCCGGGTTTGTAGTGCAGTTCGCTAACCACTAAGCCAACGCTCTCCACTTCACAGACACACACACGCACTCGCATACTCGCATGCGCGCTCACACACTGGCCCGCGCACACTTGGTCAAAATCAGTCACACTTGCTGGCACACACGCGCTCCCACCATCACTCACGCATGTACACGCACACGCTCATTCTCACACAGACTCCGACGCGCGGACAAACGCACGCAGTCGCACACGTGAGCGCGCGGCACTGAAAGGGGGGTGTTATTTTAGACGTGAATGCCGAAGCTCTGGGGAGAGGAGAGACACAGAGGCCGATTGTGTTGGCAGAGAAAGAGAGGGAAGAGAGCGAAACAGAGAAGTCATTACTACAGAGAGAAACACAGGCATATATACTGTACACACACACAGACGCTTAGCACACACAGCCACTCGCAATCATATAGACAATCATACACAACACTCACAAACAAATAAACGCATGCTCAGCCACACACAGGCAACCACAACCTCTGATAGCCACACACACATACCCACACACACTCAGATTGCCACGTACATTCAGCTGCTCTCGGCCACACAATCTCAGACAGCCACTCACACTCTCATAGCCACACTCAGATAGCCACACACTCATAGCCACACTCTCTCATAGCCACACACTCTCATAGCCACACACTCTCATAGCCACACTCAGATAGCCACACACTCTCATAGCCACACACTCACATAGCCACACACTCTCATAGCCACTCACTCACATAGCCACTCACTCTCATAGCCACACTCTCATAGCCACTCACTCACATAGCCACTCACTCTCATAGCCACTCACTCACATAGCCACACACTCACATAGCCACACACTCCCATAGCCACACACTCTCATAGCCACTCTCTCTCATAGCCACTCACTCTCATAGCCACACACTCACATAGCCACACACATAGCCACTCACTCTCATAGCCACTCACTCTCATAGCCACTCACTCACATAGCCACACACTCTCATAGCCACTCACTCACATAGCCACTCACTCTCATAGCCACTCACTCACATAGCCACACACTCTCATAGCCACTCACTCACATAGCCACTCACTCAGATAGCCACTCACTCTCATAGCCACTCACTCTCATAGCCACTCACTCACATAGCCACTCACTCTCATAGCCACTCACTCTCATAGCCACACACTCTCATAGCCACTCACTCTCATAGCCACACACTCTCATAGCCACTCACTCTCATAGCCACTCACTCACATAGCCACAAACTCTCATAGCCACTCACTCTCATAGCCACTCACTCTCATAGCCACTCACTCACATAGCCACTCACTCTCATAGCCACTCACTCTCATAGCCACACACTCTCATAGCCACTCACTCTCATAGCCACTCACTCACATAGCCACAAACTCTCATAGCCACTCACTCTCATAGCCACTCACTCTCATAGCCACACACTCTCATAGCCACTCACTCTCATAGCCACTCACTCTCATAGCCACACACTCTCATAGCCACTCACTCTCATAGCCACACACTCTCATAGCCACACACTCACATAGCCACTCACTCACATAGCCACTCACTCACATAGCCACTCACTCTCATAGCCACTCACTCTCATAGCCACTCACTCTCATAGCCACTCACTCACATAGCCACACACTCTCATAGCCACTCACTCTCATAGCCACACACTCATAGCCACTCACTCTCATAGCCACTCACTCTCATAGCCACTCACTCACATAGCCACACACTCTCGTAGCCACACACTCTCGTAGCCACACACTCACGTAGCCACACACTCTCGTAGCCACTCACTCTCATAGCCACTCACTCTCATAGCCACACACTCTCATAGCCACACACTCACATAGCCACACACTCTCATAGCCACACACTCACATAGCCACACACTCTCATAGCCACTCACTCACATAGCCACTCACTCTCATAGCCACACTCTCATAGCCACTCACTCACATAGCCACTCACTCTCATAGCCACTCACTCACATAGCCACACACTCACATAGCCACACACTCCCATAGCCACACACTCTCATAGCCACTCTCTCTCATAGCCACTCACTCTCATAGCCACACACTCACATAGCCACACACATAGCCACTCACTCTCATAGCCACTCACTCTCATAGCCACTCACTCACATAGCCACACACTCTCATAGCCACTCACTCACATAGCCACTCACTCTCATAGCCACTCACTCACATAGCCACACACTCTCATAGCCACTCACTCACATAGCCACTCACTCAGATAGCCACTCACTCTCATAGCCACTCACTCTCATAGCCACTCACTCACATAGCCACTCACTCTCATAGCCACTCACTCTCATAGCCACACACTCTCATAGCCACTCACTCTCATAGCCACACACTCTCATAGCCACTCACTCTCATAGCCACTCACTCACATAGCCACAAACTCTCATAGCCACTCACTCTCATAGCCACTCACTCTCATAGCCACTCACTCACATAGCCACTCACTCTCATAGCCACTCACTCTCATAGCCACTCACTCTCATAGCCACACACTCTCATAGCCACTCACTCTCATAGCCACTCACTCACATAGCCACAAACTCTCATAGCCACTCACTCTCATAGCCACTCACTCTCATAGCCACACACTCTCATAGCCACTCACTCTCATAGCCACTCACTCTCATAGCCACACACTCTCATAGCCACTCACTCTCATAGCCACACACTCTCATAGCCACACACTCACATAGCCACTCACTCACATAGCCACTCACTCACATAGCCACTCACTCTCATAGCCACTCACTCTCATAGCCACTCACTCTCATAGCCACTCACTCACATAGCCACACACTCTCATAGCCACTCACTCTCATAGCCACACACTCATAGCCACTCACTCTCATAGCCACTCACTCTCATAGCCACTCACTCACATAGCCACACACTCTCGTAGCCACACACTCTCGTAGCCACACACTCACGTAGCCACACACTCTCGTAGCCACTCACTCTCATAGCCACTCACTCTCATAGCCACACACTCTCATAGCCACACACTCACATAGCCACACACTCTCATAGCCACTCACTCTCATAGCCACACACTCTCATAGCCACACACTCACATAGCCACACACTCTCATAGCCACTCACTCTCATAGCCACTTACTCTCATAGCCACACACTCACATAGCCACACACTCTCATAGCCACTCACTCTCATAGCCACTTACTCTCATAGCCACACACTCTCATAGCCACACACTCACATAGCCACTCACTCACATAGCCACTCACTCTCATAGCCACACACTGTCATAGCCACACACTCTCATAGCCACTCACTCTCATAGCCACTCACTCTCATAGCCACACACTCTCATAGCCACACTCACATAGCCACACACTCTCATAGCCACACTCACATAGCCACACTCACAGCCACACTCACATAGCCACACACTCACATAGCCACACTCACATAGCCACACACTCTCATAGCCACTCACTCACATAGCCACTCACTCTCATAGCCACACTCTCATAGCCACTCACTCACATAGCCACTCACTCTCATAGCCACTCACTCACATAGCCACACACTCACATAGCCACACACTCCCATAGCCACACACTCTCATAGCCACTCTCTCTCATAGCCACTCACTCTCATAGCCACACACTCACATAGCCACACACATAGCCACTCACTCTCATAGCCACACACTCTCATAGCCACTCACTCTCATAGCCACTCACTCACATAGCCACACACTCTCATAGCCACTCACTCACATAGCCACTCACTCTCATAGCCACTCACTCACATAGCCACACACTCTCATAGCCACTCACTCACATAGCCACTCACTCAGATAGCCACTCACTCTCATAGCCACTCACTCTCATAGCCACTCACTCACATAGCCACTCACTCTCATAGCCACTCACTCTCATAGCCACACACTCTCATAGCCACTCACTCTCATAGCCACACACTCTCATAGCCACTCACTCTCATAGCCACTCACTCACATAGCCACAAACTCTCATAGCCACTCACTCTCATAGCCACTCACTCTCATAGCCACTCACTCACATAGCCACTCACTCTCATAGCCACTCACTCTCATAGCCACACACTCTCATAGCCACTCACTCTCATAGCCACTCACTCACATAGCCACAAACTCTCATAGCCACTCACTCTCATAGCCACTCACTCTCATAGCCACACACTCTCATAGCCACTCACTCTCATAGCCACTCACTCTCATAGCCACACACTCTCATAGCCACTCACTCTCATAGCCACACACTCTCATAGCCACACACTCACATAGCCACTCACTCACATAGCCACTCACTCACATAGCCACTCACTCTCATAGCCACTCACTCTCATAGCCACTCACTCTCATAGCCACTCACTCACATAGCCACACACTCTCATAGCCACTCACTCTCATAGCCACACACTCATAGCCACTCACTCTCATAGCCACTCACTCTCATAGCCACTCACTCACATAGCCACACACTCTCGTAGCCACACACTCTCGTAGCCACACACTCACGTAGCCACACACTCTCGTAGCCACTCACTCTCATAGCCACTCACTCTCATAGCCACACACTCTCATAGCCACACACTCACATAGCCACACACTCTCATAGCCACTCACTCTCATAGCCACACACTCTCATAGCCACACACTCACATAGCCACACACTCTCATAGCCACTCACTCTCATAGCCACTTACTCTCATAGCCACACACTCACATAGCCACACACTCTCATAGCCACTCACTCTCATAGCCACTTACTCTCATAGCCACACACTCTCATAGCCACACACTCACATAGCCACTCACTCACATAGCCACTCACTCTCATAGCCACACACTGTCATAGCCACACACTCTCATAGCCACTCACTCTCATAGCCACTCACTCTCATAGCCACACACTCTCATAGCCACACTCACATAGCCACACACTCTCATAGCCACACTCACATAGCCACACTCACAGCCACACTCACATAGCCACACACTCACATAGCCACACTCACATAGCCACACACTCTCATAGCCACACACTCACATAGCCACACACTCACATAGTCATACTCACATAGCCACTCCCTCTCATAGCCACTCACTCTCATAGCCACACACTCTCATAGCCACTCACTCTCATAGCCACTCACTCTCATAGCCACACACTCACATAGCCACTCACTCTCATAGCCACACACTCTCATAGCCACTCACTCACATAGCCACACACTCTCATAGCCACACACTCTCATAGCCACTCACTCACATAGCCACTCACTCTCATAGCCACTCACTCTCATAGCCACTCACTCTCATAGCCACACACTCTCATAGCCACTCACTCACATAGCCACACACTCTCATAGCCACTCACTCTCATAGCCACACACTCTCATAGCCACTCATTCTCATAGCCACACACTCTCATAGCCACTCACTCACATAGCCACACACTCTCATAGCCACACACTCACATAGCCACTCACTCTCATAGCCACTCACTCTCATAGCCACACACTTTCATAGCCACACACTCTCATAGCCACACACTCTCATAGCCACACACTCTCATAGCCACTCACTCTCATAGCCACTCACTCACATAGCCACACACTCTCATAGCCACACACTCTCATAGCCACTCACTCTCATAGCCACACACTCTCATAGCCACACACTCACATAGCCACTCACTCTCATAGCCACTCACTCTCATAGCCACTCACTCTCATAGCCACTCACTCACATAGCCACACACTCACATAGCCACACACTCTCATAGCCACACACTCACATAGCCACTCACTCTCATAGCCACTCACTCTCATAGCCACTCACTCACATAGCCACTCACTCTCATAGCCACACACTCTCATAGCCACTCACTCTCATAGCCACTCACTCTCATAGCCACTCACTCTCATAGCCACTCACTCACATAGCCACACACTCACATAGCCACACACTCTCATAGCCACACACTCACATAGCCACTCACTCTCATAGCCACTCACTCTCATAGCCACTCACTCTCATAGCCACTCACTCTCATAGCCACTCACTGTCATAGCCACACACTCTCATAGCCACTCACTCTCATAGCCACACACTCTCATAGCCACTCACTCCCACATAGCCACTCACTCTCATAGCCACTCACTCTCATAGCCACACACTCTCATAGCCACTCACTCTTATAGCCACTCACTCTCATAGCCACACACTCACATAGCCACTCACTCTCATAGCCACTCACTCTCATAGCCACTCACTCACATAGCCACACACTCTCATAGCCACACACTCTCATAGCCACTCACTCACATAGCCACTCACTCTCATAGCCACTCACTCTCATAGCCACTCGCTCTCATAGCCACTCGCTCTCATAGCCACACACTCTCATAGCTACTTACTCACATAGCCACACACTCTCATAGCCACTCACTCTCATAGCCACACTCTCATAGCCACTCACTCTCATAGCCACACACTCTCATAGCCACTCACTCACATAGCCACTCACTCTCATAGCCACTCGCTCTCATAGCCACTCGCTCTCATAGCCACACACTCTCATAGCCACTCACTCTCATAGCCACTCACTCTCATAGCCACACACTCTCATAGCCACACACTCTCATAGCCACACACTCTCATAGCCACACACTCTCATAGCCACTCACTCTCATAGCCACACACTCTCATAGCCACTCACTCACATAGCCACACACTCTCATAGCCACACACTCTCATAGCCACTCACTCTCATAGCCACACACTCTCATAGCCACACACTCACATAGCCACTCACTCTCATAGCCACTCACTCTCATAGCCACACACTCTCATAGCCACTCACTCTCATAGCCATTCACTCTCATAGCCACTCACTCTCATAGCCACTCACTCTCATAGCCACTCACTCACATAGCCACACACTCACATAGCCACACACTCTCATAGCCACACACTCACATAGCCACTCACTCTCATAGCCACTCACTCTCATAGCCACTCACTCACATAGCCACTCACTCACATAGCCACTCACTCTCATAGCCACACACTCTCATAGCCACTCACTCTCATAGCCACTCACTCTCATAGCCACTCACTCTCATAGCCACTCACTCTCATAGCCACTCACTCACATAGCCACACACTCACATAGCCACACACTCTCATAGCCACACACATAGCCACTCACTCTCATAGCCACTCACTCTCATAGCCACTCACTCTCATAGCCACTCACTCTCATAGCCACTCACTCTCATAGCCACACACTCTCATAGCCACTCACTCTCATAGCCATACACTCTCATAGCCACTCACTCCCACATAGCCACTCACTCACATAGCCACACACTCTCATAGCCACACACTCTCATAGCCACTCACTCTCATAGCCACTCACTCTCATAGCCACTCACTCTCATAGCCACTCACTCTCATAGCCACTCACTCTCATAGCCACTCACTCTCATAGCCACACACTCTCATAGCCACTCACTCTCATAGCCACTCGCTCTCATAGCCACTCACTCACATAGCCACTCACTCTCATAGCCACACACTCTCATAGCCACACACTCTCATAGCCACTCACTCTCATAGCCACTCTCTCATAGCCACACACTCTCATAGCCACACTCTCATAGCCACTCACTCTCATAGCCACACACTCTCATAGCCACTCACTCTCATAGCCACTCACTCTCATAGCCACTCACTCTCATAGCCACTCACTCTCATAGCCACTCACTCTCATAGCCACTCTCTCATAGCCACACACTCTCATAGCCACACACTCTCATAGCCACTCACTCTCATAGCCACACACTCTCATAGCCACTCACTCATAGCCACTCACTCTCATAGCCACTCACTCACATAGCCACACACTCTCATAGCTACTCACTCTCATAGCCACACACTCTCATAGCCACTCACTCTCATAGCCACTCACTCTCATAACCACTCACTCTCATAGCCACTCACTCACATAGCCACACACTCACATAGCCACTCACTCTCATAGCCACACACTCTCATAGCCACTCACTCACATAGCCACTCACTCTCATAGCCACTCACTCACATAGCCACACACTCACATAGCCACTCACTCTCATAGCCACACACTCTCATAGCCACTCACTCACATAGCCACTCACTCTCATAGCCACTCACTGTCATAGCCACACACTCTCATAGCCACTCACTCTCATAGCCACTCACTCACGTAGCCACTCACTCTCGTAGCCACACACTCTCGTGGCCACTCACTCTCATGGCCACACACTCTCATGGCCACACACTCTCATAGCCACTCACTCACATAGCCACTCACTCTCATAGCCACTCACTCTCATAGCCACTCACTCACATAGCCACACACTCTCATAGCCACACACTCTCATAGCCACTCACTCTCATAGCCACTCACTCTCATAGCCACTCACTGTCATAGCCACACACTCTCATAGCCACTCACTCTCATAGCCACACACTCTCATAGCCACTCACTCCCACATAGCCACTCACTCTCATAGCCACTCACTCTCATAGCCACCCACTCTCATAGCCACACACTCTCATAGCCACTCACTCTTATAGCCACTCACTCTCATAGCCACACACTCACATAGCCACTCACTCTCATAGCCACTCACTCTCATAGCCATTCACTCACATAGCCACACACTCTCATAGCCACACACTCTCATAGCCACTCACTCACATAGCCACTCACTCTCATAGCCACTCACTCTCATAGCCACTCGCTCTCATAGCCACACACTCTCATAGCCACTCACTCACATAGCCACACACTCTCATAGCCACTCACTCTCATAGCCACACACTCTCATAGCCACTCACTCTCATAGCCACACACTCTCATAGCCACTCACTCACATAGCCACACACTCTCATAGCCACACACTTACATAGCCACTCACTCTCATAGCCACTCACTCTCATAGCCACACACTCTCATAGCCACACACTCTCATAGCCACACACTCTCATAGCCACTCACTCTCATAGCCACACACTCTCATAGCCACTCACTCACATAGCCACACACTCTCATAGCCACACACTCTCATAGCCACTCACTCTCATAGCCACACACTCTCATAGCCACACACTCACATAGCCACTCACTCTCATAGCCACTCACTCTCATAGCCACACACTCTCATAGCCACTCACTCTCATAGCCACTCACTCTCATAGCCACACTCTCATAGCCACTCACTCACATAGCCACTCACTCTCATAGCCACACACTCACATAGCCACTCACTCTCATAGCCACTCACTCTCATAGCCATTCACTCACATAGCCACACACTCTCATAGCCACACACTCTCATAGCCACTCACTCACATAGCCACTCACTCTCATAGCCACTCACTCTCATAGCCACTCGCTCTCATAGCCACACACTCTCATAGCCACTCACTCACATAGCCACACACTCTCATAGCCACTCACTCTCATAGCCACACACTCTCATAGCCACTCACTCTCATAGCCACACACTCTCATAGCCACTCACTCACATAGCCACACACTCTCATAGCCACACACTTACATAGCCACTCACTCTCATAGCCACTCACTCTCATAGCCACACACTCTCATAGCCACACACTCTCATAGCCACACACTCTCATAGCCACTCACTCTCATAGCCACACACTCTCATAGCCACTCACTCACATAGCCACACACTCTCATAGCCACACACTCTCATAGCCACTCACTCTCATAGCCACACACTCTCATAGCCACACACTCACATAGCCACTCACTCTCATAGCCACTCACTCTCATAGCCACACACTCTCATAGCCACTCACTCTCATAGCCACTCACTCTCATAGCCACTCACTCTCATAGCCACTCACTCTCATAGCCACTCACTCACATAGCCACACACTCACATAGCCACACACTCTCATAGCCACACACTCACATAGCCACTCACTCTCATAGCCACTCACTCTCATAGCCACTCACTCACATAGCCACTCACTCACATAGCCACTCACTCTCATAGCCACACACTCTCATAGCCACTCACTCTCATAGCCACTCACTCTCATAGCCACTCACTCTCATAGCCACTCACTCACATAGCCACACACTCACATAGCCACACACTCTCATCGCCACACACTCACATAGCCACTCACTCTCATAGCCACTCACTCTCATAGCCACTCACTCTCATAGCCACTCACTCTCATAGCCACACACTCTCATAGCCACTCACTCTCATAGCCACACACTCTCATAGCCACTCACTCCCACATAGCCACTCACTCACATAGCCACACACTCTCATAGCCACACACTCTCATAGCTACTCACTCTCATAGCCACTCACTCTCATAGCCACTCACTCTCATAGCCACTCACTCACATAGCCACTCACTCTCATAGCCACACACTCTCATAGCCACTCACTCTCATAGCCACTCGCTCTCATAGCCACTCACTCACATAGCCACTCACTCTCATAGCCACACACTCTCATAGCCACACACTCTCATAGCCACTCACTCTCATAGCCACTCTCTCATAGCCACACACTCTCATAGCCACACACTCTCATAGCCACTCTCTCTCATAGCCACACACTCTCATAGCCACTCACTCTCATAGCCACTCACTCTCATAGCCACTCACTCTCATAGCCACTCACTCTCATAGCCACTCACTCTCATAGCCACTCACTCTCATAGCCACTCACTCTCATAGCCACTCTCTCATAGCCACACACTCTCATAGCCACACACTCTCATAGCCACTCACTCTCATAGCCACACACTCTCATAGCCACTCACTCATAGCCACTCACTCTCATAGCCACTCACTCACATAGCCACACACTCTCATAGCTACTCACTCTCATAGCCACACACTCTCATAGCCACTCACTCTCATAGCCACTCACTCTCATAGCCACTCACTCTCATAGCCACTCACTCACATAGCCACACACTCACATAGCCACACACTCTCATAGCCACTCACTCACATAGCCACTCACTCTCATAGCCACTCACTCACATAGCCACACACTCACATAGCCACTCACTCTCATAGCCACACACTCTCATAGCCACTCACTCACATAGCCACTCACTCACATAGCCACTCACTCTCATAGCCACTCACTCTCATAGCCACTCACTCACATAGCCACTCACTCTCATAGCCACTCACTCTCATAGCCACTCACTCACGTAGCCACACACTCACGTAGCCACTCACTCTCGTAGCCACACACTCTCATAGCCACTCACTCTCGTAGCCACACACTCTCATGGCCACACACTCTCATAGCCACTCACTCACATAGCCACTCACTCTCATAGCCACTCACTCACATAGCCACACACTCTCATAGCCACACACTCTCATAGCCACTCACTCTCATAGCCACTCACTCTCATAGCCACTCACTCACATAGCCACACACTCTCATGGCCACACACTCTCATAGCCACTCACTCACATAGCCACTCACTCACATAGCCACACACTCTCATAGCCACACACTCTCATAGCCACTCACTCTCATAGCCACTCACTCACATAGCCACACACTCTCATAGCCACACACTCTCATAGCCACACACTCTCATAGCCACTCACTCTCATAGCCACTCACTCTCATAGCCACTCACTCTCATAGCCACTCACTCTCATAGCCACTCACTCTCATAGCCACACACTCTCATAGCCACACACTCTCATAGCCACACACTCTCATAGCCACTCACTCACATAGCCACTCACTCACATAGTCACTCACTCTCATAGCCACTCTCATAGCCACACACTCTCATAGCCACACACTCTCATAGCCACTCACTCACATAGCCACTCACTCTCATAGCCACTCACTCTCATAGCCACTCACTCTCATAGCCACTCACTCTCATAGCCACACTCATAGCCACACTCACATAGCCACACTCACATAGCCACACTCACATAGCCACACTCACATAGCCACACACTCACATAGCCACACTCTCATAGCCACACACCCAAATAGCCACACACTCTCATAGCCACACATTCACATAGCCACACTCACATAGCCACACTCACATAGCCACACTCTCATAGCCACTCACTCTCATAGCCACTCCCTCTCATAGCCACTCACTCTCATAGCCACACTCACATAGACACACACTCTCATAGACACACTCTCAGATTGCCACACACTCTCAGCAACACTCACATAGCCACACTCTCATAGCCACACGCTCAGATTGCTACTCACTCATAGCCACTCACTCTCATAGCCACACTCTCATAGCCACACACTCTCATAGACACACTCTCAGATTGCCACACACTCTCAGATAGCAACACTCACATAGCCACACGCTCAGATTGCCACACACTCTCTCAGATAGCCACACAATCTCAGATAGCCACACACTCTCCGATTGCCACACGCTCACACTCGGTGGAGGGTGCTGTGTGCGCACGTGGGCCGTGTCCACGTGCCGGTGACGCCGTCTCCTCTGCCCCGGTGCCGGCACCGCCGCCATTGCCGTGGCCACGGCGTGCACGGCGTGCGCACGGCCCTCGCACGCCGTGGCGACAGGCGCCGCCCCCGTGTACACGTGCCATGTGCTGCTGCGCGGGGTGCCGGCTTCCTGCACCAGCAGCAGGTGTGTGTGTGTGCAGCAGCTGTGTGTGTGCAGGTGTCAGTGCAGCAGCTGTGTGTGTGGCAACACAGCAAGTAGGATTCTGAGCTGTCTTTTCTTGTACGCCTGCGTTTACTTCGGGCACTCTGGATTCCTTGGATGTAAAATGAAAACATTTGCTTAATGTTGCCAATATAGAGACACACGAATTAGAGCGTGAATTATTCTGTGAGGGGCTTGCTGGCCTAAAGTTCCCAATTAGTATGAGTAATTATTCACAATTAGTGACTTCACAGGTGTGTGTATGTCGCCGGATGTGATCCACGCACGCTCACTAGCGAACCGAGCGCTGGCAGCACGGAGAGTGGGGGGGGGGGGGGTGCGTTGTGCACCAGCTGGGTGAAATTGGGTGGCAATTCAGGCCGTGGGGGGTGCCAGGGTCTCGTGGCAGTGGGGGACGGCGGCCGTGGTACAAACACGACTGCGCGGGCCGAGTGCTGGCATAGCTCGGTGATGGTGATGGTGCTGTGGGAGGTGGTGACGGTGGTGATGGCTGTCGTGATGTTGGTGGTGACGGCGGCAATGGCTGTGGTGGTCGTGGTTGCGATAATGGTTGTGGTGATGGCAGTGCCGATGATGGTGGTGACGGTGAGGATAATGGTGGTGGTGATGGTAGAAGGGACTTGTTCAAGGATGGCTATGGAGGTAATTTGTAGATGGAGATCAACTGGAACCGTCAGTCACCCTGACCCCCCCCCCCCCCGCCCTCCCCTGCAGGGAGCAGCCAATCTTCAGCACGAAGGCGCACGTGTTCCAGATCGACCCGGCCACCAAGAAGAACTGGGTCCCGGCGAGCAAGCAGGCGGTCGCCGTGTCCTACTACTACGACTCGGCCCGCAACGCCTACCGCATCATCAGCATGGACGGCACCAAGGTGAGCGGCGGGGCCCGCCAGGGGCCCGAGGGGGCCGCCACCCCCCGCCCCACCGGAGGGGCCATCTTGCCGACCGACAGCACCGCCGGCTGCAGCTGCTTCCTCGGACGCTGCCTTCCGAGCTTCCTGGCTCGTAACGCAACGCGTGTACAGTGCTTGGGCAGGCAAGACGGGTGGGGGCCACGCAGCGTGGGAGGTAGCGGCGAGCTGGGGATGAGGAGTCGTAGTAATGGGGGTTGGGATGTTGTTGCAGGACCAGGCGAGCGCGTGGTGGTGGTGGTGGTGGTGGTCACATTGTGAGGCCGAGGATGCTGGTAGTGGTGAGGAGTTGGGAGGTTGTTGTGGTTGGATTCTTGCAGGCGTGTGGGCACGCTACGGAACGTGCTCGGTGGCGGTGGACAGGGCGGTGAGGAGCGTTGTTGGTCATGGTGGTGGTGGTGGCGGCGGGGGAGGGGTTGTTGGTTACGAATCCGAGGCGCTCATTGCTTTCACTGGACGCCGGCCCAGTTCTGCCGAGGAGGGGAGCGGGGTGAGTGGAGTGGGGAGGGGGCAACAGGAGTGAGAAAAAAAAGCGTGGACATTCTTGTGAGCTGAAGCACGACAGCGACGCTGGGCCCCAACCACTTCACATTCCCGGTCCTGGCCGAACCAACTGTGTGTGATGTCGGGCACCAAGGTGTCGACTGCCCCTCCAACTTGCCTCTCACATGCCCCCCCCCCTCCCCCATTTCCTGGTGCCCAGGTGATCATCAACAGCACGGTGACGCCAAACATGGCGTTCACCAAGACGTCACAGAAGTTTGGGCAGTGGGCAGACAGCCGTGCCAACACGGTCTACGGCCTGGGCTTCTCATCCGAGCAGCATCTCACCAAGGTGCCCCCACTCCTCCGCCTCCTCCTCCTCATGTCCTTAACTTAGTACCTGGTGCAGTGTGTAAAACGTCAGACAAAGGTGGCTGGGCGTGGTGTTGGCCACCCACATCCTTGTGCACCTTGCCGACTAATAGCACTTTCTCGCACAGCCTGTTGAGGCTATAGGGAGATATTTGTCTTTGTGTATGGACTGTGCTGCTCCCCCCCCCCTCTCCACAGTTTGCGGAGAAGTTCCAGGAGGTGAAGGAGGCAGCGCGCACGGCGAGAGAGAAGTCGCAGGAAAAGGTGGAGACGTCCAGCAACCACTCACAGGTATGTCCACCCTCCAGGTCACGAACCCATGACCCCTCCAGGTCACGAACCCTCAAGGTCACGACCCCTCTAAGTCACGAACTCATGACCCCTCTAGGTCACGAACCCTCCAGGTCACGAACCCTCAAGGTCACGAACCCTCCAGGTCACGAACCCTCCAGGTCACGAACCCAAATGCACGACAGACCCCTGATGTCACTTTTCAGCACAAACGGCACGATGGCAAGGGCTGTGGAGATGCCACCGGTGCAGGGCAGGAGGAGGGGAGACCGAGCGGGCGGAAGGCGAGAGGATGCGGTGGCGTGAGGACGGCGAGTTGCTCGGAGAGAAGAGGCACGGAGCAGAAGCTCGCGGGGAGAGAAAATCCGAGCAGCCGACAGATTGCGGCGGTGGGACTTGGAGAGAGAAGAGTGGTGGCGTGGTCGCGGTCGCGGTTGTGGCACGGTCGCGGTGCGGTTGTTGTAACACGAACGCCGGCGCGGTCGCCCCCACGCAGGAGTCGAGCAGCAGCGACTCGGCGAGCCAGCAGCAGCAGCAGCAGCAGCAGCCGCCCCAGCACCCGACGGGCACGCCTGGGCCCCCTGGGGCCACGGGGCCCGCGGGGCCCCCCGGGACCCCCGGCACCCCCGGCACCCCCGGGCAGCCCCCCGCCTACAACGGCACAGACGACGAGAAGGTGACGCAGGGCGTCCCCGTGGAGGCCCAGCTCTCCTACGAGAACGAGCGACTCAAGGTGGCGCTCGCCCAAAGGTGAAGGGGAGGAGAGGGGCGAGCGAGGGGCGAGCGAGGGGCGAGCTGTATAATTGACCTGGAAAGGCGTCGTATATAAAAGTTAAGTTCTTGTTGTTGTTGTTCTCGCCGCTCAGCTCCGCCAACGGCAAGAAGTGGGAGGTGGAGCTGCAGGCGCTGAAGAGCAGCAACTCGCGGCTGTCGGCGGCGCTCACCGAGGCGACCGCCAGCGCCGACGCGGGGAAGCAGCAGCTCCACGCACTGCAGGGGGAGGCGGAGCACCTGCGGCAGAGGGTGGGGACACGGGGGAGGGGAGGGGGGCGGCGGTGGGGGGAGGCACTCGCGGGCAAGCCGAGGGGAGCTCTGGCAGTGCTTCACGTGTCCGTGCTGCGTGTTCGCGCACTCACTCCCCATGCCTGCCCGGCCCCCCCTCGTCCGCTTTACCCCGCCCTCCCACTACCCGCTCACCCCCCCCCCCCAGGTGTTGGAGCTGGAGAGCGAGACGGGGGAGAGCGGCGCCGCGGCCGAGAGAAACTCGGAGCTGGCGCAGCGTGTGGAGCTGCTGGAGGCGACGCTGCACGAGAGGGAAGAGGTGAGGGGGGGTGGGCGGGACGCCGGAGTGTGTACGCACGTGCGTGCGTTTCTGCGCGAGTGCGCACGTCGCCCTGTGTAAATGTGCGTCGCTGCGCGTGTAGGAGGTGGAGAGGCTGAAGCTGCAGCAAGAGGTGGTGCAGCAGGTGGAGGCGCAGAGGGACGCCGCCTCCCGCCAGCTCAAGGTGCGTCTGTGCGTTCTCATGTACACGTGCATTTTCTTGTGGTGTGAGTGGAGCGTTGTCGAGTGAAACACGCGGGGTAGCGTGTGGTGGAGGATTGAGTGGAGCGTGACGTGAAGAGCGGCGGAGTGCGTGGTGGAATGGTGGAGCGGAGCACGCGGGTGGAGCGCTGCAGCCTGCAGCCCTAGCGAGTGGCCCTCTCCCCCGTGCAGGAGACGGAGGAGCGGGCCGAGGGGCTGGCGGCACGTGTGGCCGAGCTGGAGGAGGCCGTGGGCGCCGCTCGGGCCCAGCAGCTGGAGCAGGGCGAGCGCCTGCGCGATGTCCTGGGCGTTCTCGATGGCAAGATCTCCGAGCTCACCGAGCTGCGCGAGAGCGTCGCCAAGCTGGTGCTCGCCGACTAACGCGGGCCGCCGCACCGCCGGCAGGCGGGTGGGCAGAGCGCCGCCGAGCCCCTTGGGAGGCACCGACATCAACGCGCACGCGCGCGCACATACTCGCACGCACGGCGGCTTGCATGCATTTGTCGGGAGATGGTGCCGCTCTCCGGAGCTCGGTCCCGCGGCCGCGGCCGCGGCGACGGGCCGCGCCGAACGCCGCCGTCGTCGAGAGCACCGCGGCAAAGGTCGCGGTTTGAGCAGCCGCCCGCCGCGGGGAGCGGGCCAGGCCGCCGGCGTCGATGTCGGGGGCCCGTGTGGGGCGCGCCCTCCGCCGGGCCCTCCGCCGGGCCCGCGCCACGTCCGCCGCACGGTCGTGAGGCCGCGCGCCGTGGATGACGAGTGGGACGCGGAGTTACCAACGCTCGTAATCGTAGCAAATCGTACCGTGGGCGCGCGGTCCGCTCCGCTCCCGTTACGGGTGTGCAGGACCCCCCCCCCCCGCCCCCCACCCCTGGGCGGGCTTGCGGGAGGCCCCGTCCCCCCTTGGCGGGTGTGTGGGCCCCATCGCGGACATGCGGGAGGCCCCCCGCTGTCCCCGCGCACCGTCTCGTGTCCGTCCATTCTGTGCGGCGTCATTTGCTAGATTTAGGTCCCTCTCGGCATACGTATCAAATATCGTGCAGTATATCCAGTGAATGGACTTAGGGCTGAACGACTATTGTGTAGTAACCAAATACCTTCCATCCAATCAAATATCCACGTATGAGCCATAGTATATATTATCAAATGTGTAGGAGGACTTGCTTGGAGTCGCACTTATATCGTTCATTCGTGGCCGTGTTTAGGCGTAGTGCCGTGCGCGATCGCGTGGAGCGCGACAGCTTCTCCCACGATGCTGCTGCTGCTGCCCACGGCGCTCAGGCGTCGGGCAGCAGGGGTCAGGGGTCAGGGCAGCCACCCTGTGCGTTAAAAAGGGTCTTGGGGGCCGGTGGTGGGGTCGGGCGCGTCCCCTTCGCCGCTGGGGACCGGAGTATCGGAGGGCGGGGGGGGGGGGGGCGCGCCTGCGAGAGGAGGGGGCGGGGAGTGGGTATTTTTTTCGGGGGGGGGGGTGCCTTGAGGTCGCCTTCATCCCCCCGGGGTTCCGCCCCCTTCCCTCGCGGCGGGGGTCACAGGTCTCGCAGTCTTCCTCTCGAGCGGGCCGTCAGTCAGGCTGCCGTCCCCCGCGCCGTTCCACCACCGCCGACGAGGACGCCCGCGACCAACGCGGCAAACGCACCGCCGCAGTGGCTGAGACGGAGGCATGGGCTCTCTCAACGACAGGGTCGGCGAGGGCTGGCGAGACCGCGTCTCTTTTGTAATTTTCGCGAGGTCGTTTCGAGGGGGCGTTCGGATGTTTTTCTTTTTTGAATGGGTAAACTTTGCCAATCGTTAAGCTACTACTATTATTACTACTGTGCGTTATCAAGTTTTATTTGTGGGTTTTAAGTAGTGCAGTATTACTTTATTTATCGAGGAAACTTGAGAAGCGTTCCAAGCGATGGGCAGCCCTGGGAAAGCTCATCTTTTGCCGACGTTTGAGCCAGCGAGGTCGAGCGTCCCTCGCGACGTCGAGTGTGTGAACCCGTTCCAGTTGGGCCTACGATCAAAACGAGAGCGATGGTGGGGGCCCTCCCCGCCGAGGGAGCGCCGACCCGCGACGAGAGACGCTGTTGGTTTCTGCCCCGACCCCGCGTCGCTCCTCTTTTTTTTTTTTTTCCCCCACTGCGAATAAATCGTTTTGTCCATGGCGCCGGCGTCCCCTCGTGTCCTCTGTCCGTTTGGGGACTCGGTGAGCGGCCGCGGCGTCGTTCCCTCTGGCCACAGTTCCCCTGCGAGTCGTCGTGCGTGGGAGATGGGAGTGCCAAGAGGAAAGCTGTCGCGTGGTGGCACTTCAGATGCAACCTCCGTGCACTGCGCTCCCGTGGCGATGTCGCCAGGTGGGGTGTCTCGTGGAGTGAGCGGGGATTTCTGAATTTAATTTGTCGTTCTTGCCCTGCACCTCCGATTAGCATGGTTGGCTTCATAGGATGCAAAAGTTCAACATACATATCGGTGGTGAATATCTGAACCCGTGCCAAGCCACCTTTAGGTCAACTCGGCTGTAAATGAGCACCTGTTGCAGTGTAGTCAACACCGAGGGAACAAAGGCGGGCGTGGTGTGGATTGCACTACCCCCGAGTGCCGCCCTGCCAACCTTAATAGGTGCTCGCCATCAGAATGTATTCGACTATCTCTGGCTTAACTGGGGGGAGGGGGGGATGGTGCTTTATACAGCGGCGATGCAAAAATAGCCCTCGCTCCCAGCATTCCTCCGTCACTGCTCAAAGCTCCCTCTTCCTCGTGGCACTGTCGGCTTGCTGCTCCCCACACCGGCTGCTTGCGCGCCGCTGCTGCTCCCCAGGTTCTGGGGTTGTGCCGCCTTGAGACGTCGTTCCGTGTGCTCGAGAGCTTCGTCAAGAGCGAGATTCAATTCCTGAATTAAACTTCAGTTCCTGCAGAAGCTCCACACGCAAAAAATCGTCCGATGTCATGCCAGACGCACAATACAACCCCAAAAACACGAGGTATGCGTACCACGCACACAGTACATGCACGGCACAGATGTGTACACACGGTATCAGCACAAGAAATGAACACTGCCTCATTGGTCATTTGAGTAAAAAGTCATTTATAAGTCTACGAGCCTGGGTAGGTCTATAAATCTCAGTCTTGTGAGAAAGCAATGCAACCATATCTGAAGACGCTGTAGAAGAACAGTGGGCGTATTTATTTTATACAGAGGCAGTCGGTCATAGGCAGGGGAAATGGGGAAAGTGTTGAGAGTAAATGGGTTTACACATGTCAGTTATACAAGTCCTGTGCTTAATTAACCCTGGGTGTCCACGAGAGAAATCTCTGGTCTCTGTGACCTCTCTCCTGTATGGTCTGGATACGGGAGGCCATGAACGAGCCCCAATCCACGGACCCCCGAATCGGCTGGAACAGGGGACACGGGTGACTTCCGCTTCCGACAGAAGCAAGGTTTTGGTCAACTCGGAGACCCGGGCGCTCCCCCATCACCACCACTCCCAGCGACTCGGAGAGACGAGGCCTCATCCTGGAGTCAAAACCCAAACCCTGCTCGTTGGTGGCTGGGGCAGGGGCCGGCGTCCTGGGGATGAGACCGCCTGACAAACTTAAATCACAGCCATCTCCCATCCTCCTGCTGCTGCCAATCCAGGAACTTTTGTTTCTCCTGCTGCTGATTTTCCTGCTTTAGGTGCAGCGGTGACTTGCTGCTCCTTGTGCAGCGCGGAGACGCTCCACCTCCCACACGGGGCCCCACCTCCACGTAGCTCAGGGCGCCACGCACCGCCCCGCTCGTCACGAGCGCGGCGCCGTCGGTGCTGGGGATCATGCCGCCGCACCCAGAGCCAGGGACGTCACTGGACTCCAGAACCTTGATCCAATGTCATTGGGTCAGGACCTTGGATTCTAATTCACTACTGAACTGGGTCACTGGACCCCAGACTCCTGTGACCTGGGTAACTGCGCAAGGTCACCTGATCCCCAGGGCAAGGGGCGAGTGCGGCTTCATTAACACAAAACCGTTTAAAAGCCAGACGCCTATAAATAACACCGTGTACAGTCATCTAGATGAGTTTGTAAAACACGTGGAGGTTAAACTCAAAAGCACAGCGGCACGCCCCGTGTAGTGTTGATCGCTCGGCGGGGACGAGGGGCGCTTCGCGGGACCCAAGCTACGGGAAGGCGGAGGCTGAGCACCACGGGAGGGGCGAGTGTGGGGCGAGTGTGGGGCACGGGAGGGGCGAGTGTGGGGCACGGGAGGGGCGAGTGTGGGGCACGTGAGGGGCGAGTGTGGGGCGAGTGTGGGGCACGGGAGGGGCGAGTGTGGGGTAAGTGTGGGGCACGAGAGGGGCGAGTGGGGCGAGTGTGGCGCACGGGAGGGGCGAGTGTGGGGCACGGGAGGGGCGAGTGTGGGGCACGGGAGGGGCCACCGGGATCCCTGTGGTGAAGACCTCCTGGCAGAAAAGTGCCATTGCTCCTTACCCAACAAGAACCTACTTTGCAATCGTCACTTCTCAAAAAGCACCATCCCAATCTCCCCCCCCCCCCCCATGGCAGCTCCCGCAGCCTCCCCGCCGGTGTCCGCTCCATGGTGGGTGCACACGCCCCCCCGTGTCTCGATTCCCCCACCCCGGGCTCCCTGCTCGGCCCGTAGCGGCGCCAGGGATGCCGGCGCCGGCGCCGCGACTCCCACGGCGTTTAAAGTGAATGTGCTGCTGCGCCGCAGCCCCTTCTGGAACCAGAGCCTGGGACCGGGTATCCAACCCGGCCGGCTTCGACTGCGAGGCGCTCGAGTTGCGAGTCGTGCAGACGAGGCCTCACAGTGAGGGACCCGGGTTTGACCCCGGGTCCCTGGTGCATCATAGGGGAGTAGGATACAAGTCTCCCCCAGCCAATAAATAAACACAATACTGATTTTTTTTTGCATAAAAATCATAAAATGCTCAATTAAATAAACAAAGACGGAGTACAAATGTTGAACGAGGGCAGCGCCACTGGGTCCCGTTGCCGAGAGCCCCAACGTGTTAATTAGACGGTCTCGTTCAACCAACTCGGGTCGTGAAGAGCTTCGACTCCCTCGTGGTACGGCACGGGCGGTGCCGGCGGCTCATGCGGGGCCGCTCCCCCCCCCCCCCCGTGGCCCGCCGGGTGCCGTGCACCCCGCCGGCCGAGGCCCCGGCAGCTCCCGGCTCGCGCAGGCCGCACGGCGACCGGAGCCCTCTCCTCCCCCTCCCCCCACGGGCGCGGCCACGTTGGTGCGCCGGGCCCCGGGGCGGGCGACGCTCAGCTCTCCCACTCGCCGCTCGTCATGTTTTCCTCTTCCTCCTCCTCCTCGTCCGAGTCGGGCGACGCCTCCTTGATCCTCATCATCGCCTGGCGGATGCTCCGCGTGAGGGGGTCTGCGTCGGGGTAGGTGCGGGGCCCGTCGACGTCCGTGCCACCGGGCACCACCTTCTTGAGCTTCACGCCGCGGCGGATCTGCGCCATGAGGCTGTCCTCGTCGCCCTCGTCGCTCTCGCAGGGCGCTGCCTGCCGCTCCGCCACCTTGCGCAGGTGGAAGCCGCCGCGTTTCAGCGACGCCAGCACCTCGTCCATGGGAGAGCCTGGGGGGTGGGGCACGGGGAAGTGCGGTGGTGCGGGAGGGGAATGGGGTGGTCATGCGTAGGTTGGCATGCACGCGGAGACACGGGCACACAGCTAAAACATACATTGGCACTCACAAATGCACAAACACAAACTAAAGACAAAGATTCCCAATATAGCCTTGAACAGACTGTTGGGGCAAGTGCTGAAGGCCGGCACGGCACACGAGGGTGTGGGTGGCCAGCACCATGCCTGTCCGTCGATGTCTCCCCAGTGGTGAAGTTTACACATTTCACCAGGTACTCCTTTGAGACTGAATCGACCTCGGGGAGGCCCAGGACTGGTGCAGATAATCGTCACTGGTCTTAAACTAATCGTCGGCCATGAGCGGAAATCGAACTTGGGTTGCCGGATTCGTAGCACAGCGCGCGAACCGCTACACCACCGGGCGCAGAGACACGTATGTCAATGAGCACCTATGAAGGCCAACATGCACGAACACACGAACACATGCGTGTGCAGGCACGTGTAACGTGTAGCTCGCGTCGATGCAGACCGCACAGCGCTGACCGTGAGTCGCGGCCACGTGTCCAGACGACACGCGGAACGCGACGCAGAGCAACACAACGCAGACACCGTGGGCAGCACGGACACAAAACCGCGCCAGACACGGCCGTGCGCAAACGTGGTGCCAGATACAGTGACTTACAACATCAAGTACAGTGTGCCAAGTACAGTGTGCCAAGAACAGAACTCGGCCGAGATTTCAAAGCCGGGCTCGTTTGCTGCACTCCCCCAGCTCCCTCTGGGAAAACTAAAAATAAAGTAACCACTCAGCAAAACCGTGAGCATGGACCCTCCTCCCACAGACATGTGAATACGCACACAAATATACGTACACGTAACAACACTCCCACTCGCCCCGACAATGCACACCCCCTTAGGTATTTACACAAAGCCCCACACCCAAGACAAAGATCTCCTGTGCAGCATTGGCCAGACTACAGTTTCCCCAGTGTCGCCTCTCAACCGGCAAACCAACACATTACACACACACACCACCACTACGCGCCCCGTACACACACATGCGCGCACACACACACACACCACCACTACGCGCCCCGTACACACACACACGCCGCACACACACACCACCACTACGCGCCTCGTACACACACACGCCGTGCACATACACACCACCACTACGCGCCCCGTATACACACACGCCGCACACACACACACCACCACTACGCGCCTCGTACACACACACACACACGCCGCGCACACACACAACACCACTACACGCCTCGTACACACACACACGCCGTGCACACACACACCACCACTACGCGCCCCGTATACACACACGCCGCGCACACACACACCACCACTACGCGCCTCGTACACACACACATGCCGCGCGCACACACACCACCACTACGCGCCTCGTACACACACGCCGCGCACACACACACCACCACTACATGCCCCGTACACACACACCACCACTACGCGCCCCGTACACACACACACGCCGCGCACACACACACCACCACTACGCGCCCCGTACACACACACACACCACCACTACGCGCCCCGAACACACACACACGCCGCACACACACCACCACTACACGCCTGTACACACACACACGCCGCACACACACACACCACCACTACGCGCCCGGTACACACACACGCCGCACACACACACAAACCACCGCTACACACCCCGTTGACACACACCACGCCCCCCTCGCGTGCCCCTACCCCTGCGCTCCGCTGTGGGGGCCGCATTGCCGTCCCCGCCGTTGCTGCTGCGTGCCGCGCTGCGCAGGCGGCTTCGCGCGTCGCGCAGCAGCCCCGTGTCGAGCAGCAGCGTGGCGACCGGCGCCGCCGCCGCCTCCTTCCGGGCCACGCGCTCGGCGCGCTCGGCGCGCCCGCTCGTCCCGGCGGCGCCCGGCGTATCCGGCGATGGCAGCGGGGGAGGGGGCGGGGGGCACGGCGGGGGGGGCGGCGGCGGCGGGGGAGGGGGGGGCGGCGGAGGGGGAGGGCCGGGAGGCGGCGGCGGCGGCGCCGTGAGCGGCCGTGGAGGAGACTCGTCCCGCAGAGGAGACTCGTCCCGCGGTGCGCTTCCGGCTTCGTCCGCCCCCGCACCGCCTCCCGCGGGCGGCCCCGCGCAGAAGATGTGAACGGGGATGTCGCGGGGGGCGCGTGGGGCCCGGGCCCCCCGCTCGGGCTTGCGTGCCGGCGCCTGCCACGGTTTGGGGGTCTCGGTGTGGAGCAGCGGCTGCGGCCGCGACGATGGCGACGAGGAGGATGAGGAGACGGAGCAGAGCGACAGGAGCGACGGGGAAGCGGCTGCTCACGGCGCTGATGGTGCCGCCGCCGCCGCGCCGTGTGCTCGGGGGTTGGTAGCGTGGAGGTCGCAGCACCATCTGCTGTGGGTGTTTCTGTTTGCCCGTCCACACACGCGCACCGATCAACCACGCAACCACGTGCGTGTGTACGAAACGGCTGGTACGGTGGTCAGCATGGGTGGCGCATCTGCCAGCTATCTCGGCCCCGTGACTTGCCAGCCTTCCACACTTCACATGGTCTCACGGTAAGCCTAGCCGTCACTTGCCACTAAGTGTGGGTGATGTCACTGCAGTGCTTGTGCCGGGCTAGGTGCACTTTGAGGTCACGTGAACTGTCCAACGCTCGGTGGCAGGAGGCCATGGGGCAGACCACCATGTTACAGGTTAACAGAGATGATCGATAGGTAGCAGCATCACCCCACGCTCCCCACAGTGCTAACACAACAGCCGCAGCCATAGCTGCCATAGCTGCCATGGCTGTTGTGGTTGTCGTGCGATCGTAGCTGGGCCGTGCGTCTCCTGTGGTCGGAGCCGCATGGCGCCCGTGCGCGCCCGTACCTGGCGGTACGCCTGCAGCCGCTCCAGCGTCTTCTGCCGCTCGCTCTGCACTCGCTCGCTCTCCCTCCTCCTCCCCTCCCGATGCTGCTCCCGCTTCTGTTCGGCGCAAACACGGGGGGGGGGGGGGCGGTGGGGGGCAGAGGCTCAGGGTCAAGCACACACGGCGGTGGCAGCACAGGGGAGCAGCCGTGGCGTGGAGACGCACGACGCTCACCGCCGTCCCCACGCTCGCCGCCATTTCCACGCTCGCCGCCGTCACCTTGGCAGCGAGCGTGGCGCTGGGGCGAGCGTGCCGGTGCATCGTTCTCCATATTAGAAACGTGGGTGGGCATCACTCGGGGAGACGACCGCAGGAGGATCGGGCCTCGCCGCGGCGACGGCACCGCTCATCGGCGGGTGCACGGCGACACTCACCAGGTGCACGGCGTGGTGCTGCCGGTAGCGCTCGTCGCGCTGCTCCTGCTCCTGCTCCTTCTGCCTTTGCCGAGCGATGCACGTCTCCTGCGGGGGGAGGGGGGGGGCGGTCAGAGGCTTTAGTTTTATTTGGTTTGTTTAGCCAGGCAAGAGTGGTCTCGGTGACCGCAGTGACCAACGTCAAAACTTGGCACAACACTGAAGACAAATTACTTTTTAATCCGTTCACAGAAAAATTAAGCTTGAGAAACAACTACAATAATTTAGGGTGATTATTGCAAGAGGATTTAAAGAAACATCCCAATATGGGACCACAAAAGAAGTCAGCGAGGCTTAGGCAGGAGGCATCAAAGCTAACAAGGGACCATGGACGACGCTCTAGAAGAGTAACGGAGCGGCCGCCACGGAACGGAGCGCGTCCCAGACCACGTCCACCCTGGAGATGCAGCGACGAGATCGGTTCGCGAGGGGCTGCCGGATGGATCGTTGCACCGCGGGGGATCTTGAGAGGTGGCGGCGAGTTGGGGCAGGAGGCCTTCATCCAGCAGTGGATTGACCATGGCTGATGACGTCGAGGACCACCTATGGCTTTATGGGAGGAGACTACAGGGAGGGAGGGGGCAGGGGGTGGGGGGTTGCTTACCCGCTTGCTGCGCAGGTACGCGCGCTTAGAGGATATGCGCGCCCGCTTGCTCTGCAGCCGCAGCGCCTGTTGGCGGAGCCGCGCCGTCTCCGCCGCCCCCGCCGCCTGCTGGGCACGGAAGTGCACGGAGGCCTCCAGGTCCTCCAGGCTCTCGTACGCGTCGAAGTACGTCACCTCGTCCTCGCGCTCTGCGCCGCACGGACACGCGCGTCATTACCGCGGGCGCCAGAGCGCGCGCGCGCGCGTGCCAACGCGATCGTGAGAGCGCGTGTCGAGAGGCGGTGGCGCGCGCGCTCCTCACCGCGGATCTGCCGCTTGAGCGAGTCGAGCGAGGTGGTGAGCAGCTGCTCCTCGCAGCGCAGGCTCTCCAGCTGCGCCGCGTACAGCTCCAGCTGCACGCCGTAGAAGTTGCGCTCCAGCGCGTCGAGCTGCTCCTGCGCGTCCTCGCCCGCCGTCATCTCCGACATCTACGCGCGCACGCGAGCGTCATCCGCGCACGCGACAACAGCCACCGTTCGCCTCTACGTGGTGGTGATGTCACCGTGGCGCTTGCCCCAGGCTAGGCGAACTTTGAGGCCAAATGAAGTGTGGAAGGCTCGATGCTGGCATAAGGTCATGGGACAGACCCAGGTGCCATGATCTCCGCCGCCCTCTGTTGTTGTTGGAGGGCGACTGCCTCCAACTGTCCAATCGCGTCCTTCACGGGCCTTATCGGAAAGTCCACTCAGCTACACAGCATTCTGGACCACATCAGTCCATCTCTCTAGCCTGTGCCACACCCATTTAGCCCCCTCCATCCAGCCAAACAAAAGCTGCTTGGGCATACGGTGGCTGGGCATGCGGGCTACATGACCCACCCAACGCAGCCTCGCCTGCCGGAACTCACCGATGATGACGATTGCGTTCAGAGCTTTCACAAACACAGATATAAACACGCATGCAAGCACGGACAAACGTAACACGTACATACAGAGACACAGCCACTACAAACACGCACACACCCTTACATACGGCACTAACTATGGCAGTGCCTGAGGCAAGGCGAGGGGCGAGGGCGAGGGCAGGGTGGCGAGCGGCCGCGCACCTCACGCTTGATGTCTTGCCGCTTGCGTGTGAGACACATCTCGCGTCCCCGCATCAGCTGCAGCGTCTCCTTGGCGACGAGGAAGCGCAGGCGCTCGAGGCGCTGCTGCACCGTGCCCCACGCCGCCTGCCCAAACTGCCGCTCGTCGGCCTCCATCTGACTCAGCAGGGCTGACAAAGACAAAGAGACCCCCTATAGACTCCACAGACTGCTAGAGAGCAGCACTTATGAAAGCCGGCAAAGCACACGAGGGGGTGAGTGGCCAGCACCTTGCCTGGCCGCCTTTGTCTCCCCAGTGCTGATCTTTATACACCATACTCGGTATTAATTTGAGGCCAAGTCAATCTAGGAGAGGCCCAGGACCCGTTTAGACATTTGTATTGACCACGAGTGGGAGCTGAACTCGGATCGCTGGGTTCATAGCACAGCGCGCTTACCGCTGCGCCACCACTCCCGGAGATGAAGCTCACCCCAATCTCCGTGACCCCCAACTTCATGGATCACCGCCAGGATCGATCGCCATACACCCACGGCACCCACGCTTGCGCACCGCAGCAATAATCGTGTCAACTCCCCCCTCACGCCCACGGTGGCTGCGCACCCTTGAGGGCCTTGACGGTGGTGTGGAAGTACTGCACGGTGATGTCCTGGATAGCGTGCACCGCGTGCTCCGCCTTCTGCGCCCAGTCCTGCTCCTCGCGCTGCAGCTCCTGCACACGCCGGGGGCCCAGCTCCTCCGAATCCAGCGTCTTCTGCAGGGCGGGCGGGGGGGGACACAGGGAGTGAGACGGGAGGTCAGGATTCCACAGGAGCAGATCGCCAGTGCTGCCCCGTGACCCCCTTCTGACTCGTCACCCCATGCTCCCCACTAACCTCACCATTTGTTGAACTGCCGCTCATCCCGAGTGAACCCTGCACCGCGTCGTTCTGCACTCTGACCGCGAGCCTCCCTCTTGCCCCAAACTGTTACCCGCTCGGCCAGAACCACCCTCCAAACCCACGCCGACCCCTGACCCGGCACCACCCCGACCCCACGCCACCCTCTAACTACACGCCACCTCCCGACCCCTTGCCGCCTGACCCCTAAACGCTCCCTCACCCCAAACTACCCCCGTGACCCCGTGACCCGCGTGGCCCCAGCCCCGAGCCCGCGTGGCCCCCGCCTCCTGACCCGGATGAGCTGGCGCTGCAGCATGGCGAGCTCGCGCATGTCGCGGAAGGGCTGCAGCAGGTACTGGTGCAGCTCGGCGGCGGCGGTGACCAGCTGCTCGTACGCGTCGTCCTCCGCCGCGTACACGCACAGCATGTCCACCAGGCGCTCCGTGCGCTTGTGCTGCTCAAACGTCTGTGCACACACGCACACACACATATATTATGAAAGATTTCCCATATAGCCTGAACAGAATGTTGGGGAAAGTGCTGTTAGGCAAGCACCTATGAAGGCCAGCAGGGCACATGACTGAGTGCTGCGGCCAACACCACGTTCAGCCACCTCTGTCGATGTTTTACACATGGCACTAGATACTCACTTAAGGCTGTGTCGACCAGGATCAGTTCAGATATTCGACACTGATGTTGGTCAGGAGTGGGAATCGAACTCAAGACCGCTCCTCAAACACCTGTACAATCAGGCATCTTGTTGTTCAGTAACCCAATCACACCTCACGTTATCGGTAACAGAACCAACCCTTTGGCCTGACCTCTCTAAAAGGTCGGCATACAAACACTCGGCGGGGGGGCGGGGGAAGGGGCACGACATAGCCAATGAGTGTGAAATGCTCAGCGGCGATCTGTTTTGGCCTGCCGTGCCTCTGCACACAGCAGCACCTTCATGAAATAGGCTGTGGGTTTTCTCTGGGGGAATCGCCGCTGGTGGGTAAACATCGTGCCAACCCTTTGTGACTTAACCTGAAAGTTCGGAAGGAGATGGCACTCAGCCTTCCGCAGAGGGTGGGTGGGGGGCGCTCCGCCCTTTCCAGCCCCCTCCAACGCTGCGGGGCTGGACACGATCACACCTCGTGTCATCGGCGGGTGACACGATTGCGCCTCGTGTCTCCCATCGCTTACGCAATCAATGACGCAATGGTGCTGGCGGAGCCAACGTGTGACCCCGACAAGTCCACGCCAACGCCGCGTGGGCACGGGTGGCAGGGCGGCCCGTGACACCGACCAGAAGCCTTGCGCCCAACCTCTCGTCCGACCCCACACAGGACCCCCCCGGCGGTTTCGATCCGACCAGAAGACACAGAACCATGCTCATTCACCGCACGAAGACCTCACGCGAGCACCGCGCAAACGAAAGAGAACGACGCAGGCCGTGGACCTTGCCCTCAACCACCGCCCCGTGCCGTCGCTTGGCAGAGGAATGGAGGAGTCGCTCATCACGGCCTCCACAAATACTGGCAATCAGCTAAATAACCTGGACCTGGATATCGAGACCGCCTTGTGGACCTTTTGCATGGCCGTACGCAAGAAGATCCTTAACGTCGCAACACGGCAAGGAGCGAGCTGGGGTCGGTCTGGCTCCCCGAGCGAGAGGGGCGGAGTATTTTTCTAGAGCGACGGGAAGAACGCCACAGTCAGCGAGACGACTTTACGGGAGGAGGAACGTCCCACTTCACCAACTTGCAATGACCAACGTGGTGAAGTATGGTAAAACAACCCCCATGACTGAAAAGACATGGGAGGGGGGAAGCCTCCATCCAACAATGGATTGACAGAGAGTTGTATTTTTTACATTACTATTTATATCACCGTGGGTAGGAATTCTTAGAAGACAATTCATCGAGAGCGGCAGGCACTGTAGGCAGAGGCAAGAAGTCTCGAGCCTGGACTTGAGCTGGGGGAGGGGGGCAGGAAGGGGGCTGGGGGAGGGGGGCAGGGAGAGGGCTCAGCCTTGCAGGCGGCCAGAGGAAGGAATTCCAAACGGAGGGAGCAGCAGCAGCAGGAGAGAAACAGCCACCTCCCTAATCATAACACCAGCCCTAGCACCGACAATAACACTCGCCGCCCCACGCTCCCACATCACAACTCCACCACTGACTCTACCCTCAACATTACCAGCTCTCACCCCAACACGAGCCTGTAAACCCAGCACTAGCCCTGACCTTAACAACAACTGTAACCATTCACACTGACCCTAACCTTACTGCTGATCCAAATACCGTGGCACGGTTGGCTACGTACGGTGCGAAAGAAGTTCAGACACTAACACTATCCCTGTCACTAACCTTACCGCTGACATTCATCGTAACCCCAACCTTAATACTGACACTAGCCCTCACACTACCCGTGACACGAGTCCGAACAATAACCCTGACGATAACACTGTCACCCATCCTGCCCTCACTTTAGCCCCGACCCTGACACCAACCACATCACGAGCCCTAACCAAGCAACATCTCTCCCCATCTCAGCGGATTAGGGGTTGCAGGTCAGGCCACAACCCTAACATGATCCCAGATCCCAGCGCGACCATCCTCAGCGTTGGCGTTTGGCAGGTGTGCAGTGACGGTATCCAGAGCGCACCGTGGGCAGTGTGCTTACCATGTATAGGTTACAGTGTAAACACACGCACACTACACACAGGATACGGGCATAAACAGTGGTGGAGAAAGACACAAACCGACCCACCACCACGTCACACTGACATACGAACCCAAGACACGTTAAGGCAGCTTGTGTGTGTGTGCATGCACGCGTGTGCACACGTGTACACGTATGCGTGTACACAAACATGAGCATGGTACAGTGGCTTCTGCACTGTTTCAAATCTGGTGATCCGAGTTCGATCCCTGGCTCGAGCGAAGTTCAGTGGCAAGTGGTATTTGAATCAGCCACGGGCCTTCCCTACGTTGACTCAGTCCTAAAGTAATTGCGCACCCGGTCAAGTGTCTACACACCAGCAATGGAGAGGCAATGGAGGATCGGCATGACGCTGGTCACACCAGCCCCTCGTGAGAGGTGCCAGCCTTCGCAGGTGCTCGCCCACCACCCGGGGGATCGTGAATGTGGCTGCCAGTACAGAGACAACAAAAACACTTGCACTCGGTGCATTTTGCGAAGGGGTATTGGGCAGAGTCCGTGGCAATCGTGCACGTGAGCTCACGACGACATCCTCCTGTGAGCGGCGTCACAGAATCGCTCACGTGCCACAGGGGCCCTGGGGGGTGGAGATCACGTCCCCGTGAGCCACCACCGCCCGCATGTGAAGCTGGGTTACCACTGTGAACTCTGGACTCAGTGCATCAATGTGTGTGTCGCTGTCATTGTGTGTCTCAGTGTAGCATGGTGGATGTGTATCGCTGTTATAGTTTGTCGCTAACCACTACACGACCACTCCCCACTCCACCGGAACACACACGCCAGCAGTGAGTCGAACAAGATGCCCCGGGACAGCCGTCAACAGCCAAATAACAACAACCGCCATTCGCAACTAAGTGGCGGTGACGTCACCAATGCGCTTGTGCCAGGCTATGTGCACGTTAAACACACACCCACCAACTGCACACCCACTCAATAGCGCTGCTGTGATGTCATAAGTGTGGTTATTTAAACGCCCCACGCTTACGCAGGGCAGCAAAACAACATCATTACTGCCGGCGCTACAGCACGTGACTCCAGCAGCCGAAATTACGGGTTCAGTGCGATAAAGCTGCAGTAACACGACAGGTTAATTTGTTGTGTCCGTGCATGTATGGTCAGTACACGCGTGTAGGGCGGCTGTGTACACGTGCATGTGGATGGGAAAAGGTGGCGCAGTTGTTTGTGCGCTGCGTTAGGAAAACAATTTCTACCCAAAGCCAACACCAGTTTTATCTAAACGGGTCATGGGCCTCCCCTCGGTAGACTTAGCCTCAAATGAGTACCTGGTACAGACCCACGGGCGTGGGTCTGGCCACACCACCCCCTCGTGTACCGTGCCGACCTTCATAAGTGCTACTCGCTAACAGCACTTGCTCCAACAGTCTGTTGAGGCTATACGGGGGTCGTTGTCTTTGTGCGTGACACAGCGACACAGCGACACAGCTTCCGCGTGACTATGCTGCCGACGACGTCACGTGCTCAGGCGACAGGTGAGCCAGATTAGGGGAGGGGGGAGGGGGCTGGTTAGCCAGGTGGGGGCGACAGGCGAGCCAGATTAGGGGGGTGAGGAGCCCGGTGGGGGTGGGGGGTCATGCAGCTTCATCCAGGAAACCAGAACAATGAGTGCAGGTGACGAACACATGAATAATTACAGCGGACTGCTCACCACTACACACACTCACCACCACCCACTACACACACTCACCACCCACACTACACACACTCACCACCCCCCACGACACACACTCACCACCCCCAACTACACACACTCACCACCCACACTACACACACTCACCACCCCCCACTACACACACTCACCACCCCCCACTACACACACTCACCACCCCCCACGACACACACTCACCACCCCCAACTACACACACTCACCATGACACAGGGACCACAGAGGCCACCGTGCCAGACAAATGCCTTTATGTGCTTCCCCAACTTTATCCCAATCGCGCTATCAGGGTCACAAAACAAACAATAACTTCGGATCTCTCGCAAGGCAGGGCGACTAGACTATGAGAGAATGGCCTGCAGAAGCAGCTACTACAGAGCTGCTTCTGAAATCCCTTCACGTGAACTCTTGTCCTCATAGTTGAGGGCACTGCTTTAACCCCTGTACTGCCGCATAGACGGATGTTACCGCATCACACTCTCGCCAATCGTTTATATTCTGGGGACTGGAATTTAGCCAAATTTAGCGCAGAATAAAATTGTATTTGATGGTGTTTTGTGACCTAGCCGAGACCGGCCCCCTGCAAGCCGGGGGGTGTGAACTCAGGCTCTCGGCGGTGTGGGTTCGGCGCTCCGACCTTTGAGCCAGGCGGCCGCCTCTGCGCCACTGTCGATGGCAAGTCAGCGGCAGCAGCAGCAACCCAACGAGCCGCCCACCGCCACTTTCCACAACTAAAGCTAAATAGATAACTGCAAATAATCGGAAACACGCGGCGGGTCGCGCCGAGCTCCGCTTGGCCCAACTCCACACGCGGGAACGCTCCACGCTCGCCACGGCGGCGGCAGAGGAATCGCTGTCAGGATTGGAGACCATTTGAACACTGGAGAATTCAAAACGAAACTTAAAAGGGTGAAAAACCAGAAGTTTTAGTTCTCCCGAGACGCAGTGCGACACCAGATAGACCTGTGCCATCACCGCCTCTCACGGATTTCATCAACACCATCATTATCTTCTAGATTTGAAGCTTTCGTGACTGCAAGGATTCATATTCTTAGGTTTTTTCGCTGCCACCGTTGGCACTGCATACTCTCACCGATCACTATCATACCTGCCACTCCCACTCAATACGACCATCATCACGGCCACCATCAACACTAGCACACTCTCCATTGAGATCATCCAAAATTCCGAGTAGACATTTTTGTTATACCATCAACAATCCTCCATCCACTGCTGGATGAATCAAGCTTGTGACCTGGGGAAGTCTGGTGTTGGTCTGGGCTTGCCCCATGTGGCCCTGCACCCCCATTATCCGGGTCACAGGGTAGACGCATCGCAGGCACAATTTCGCCTCCCAAGAAGCTCATTAGCAAGTGGACGACCTCACAGATCCACTGCCCAGACAGAGAGGGACCCTCGTCCACCTTGAAGTGCCACCACGCTTGGGTCCGGCACCCACTCTCCCTCCTCCTCACCCTCCTCCTCACCCTCCTCCCGTGTCGAGGCTTTAATTATTCATTCACCGTCTACCTGCCCTGGGGGCTAGGAGAGGGTGGTGGTGGTGGTGGGGGGGCTTGGCCCGGCTCGCACCTGCCACCCAACGGTGGACGAGAGTCCAGGTGGGACCCAGCTGTGGGAAGTGGGGGGGGCAGCCCCCCTCCCCTCCCCAGCCCCCCTCCCCAGCCCGCGTCACTCCACGCGGGACGCGGCGGCGGGACAATGGGCCCAGTGTGGCATGAGACGAGAGCTTTGTGCGCGACCATCTGCCACGGGGTCTTCTTCTTCTCCTCCTCCTGCTGCCAGGTGGGAGGCGGGGGGCTCCCTGCCTGGCGGGAGGAGAAGAAGACCCCCCTCGCCGTCTCCCTCACGGGATCCATATACCCGTCCCGGGACGCCAACCCCTGTACCCGTCCCGGGACCCCCGTCTCTCTCACTGTGTCCCCCTGTACCCGTCCCGGGACCCCCGTCTCTCTCACTGTACCCCCCTGTACCCGTCCCGGGACCCCGTCTCTCTCACTGTGTCCCCCTGTTGTTCTAATCACAAAAGGCCTTGCCGGTGACAAAGGGAACCAGGTCTCGGCGGGGGCGAGTGGCCGTGAAGGGGCCCACCTTAGAGCGCGCCACTGACCCCCTCGGCCAGCTGCCAGGGGCGCTGACAACAGACGCTGTCCCCGTGAACATAAATCCCCTCTGACCCTCACGCCAAGAGGTCACGACCCTCATCCAAACCATGGCAACAGTTCAGCAGACCACGAGACCCGACTAGGAATACCACGTGGCTCGGGACCACTGTCAATAAGGGGGCAAACACTGAGCCCATGGCCCCCCTCTTGATGGCCTCACAAACCACCAAACCCTGAACCCGTGACCCCGATCTTGAGATCCGAATATCCTGTGACCTTGACCTCGTGACCCTAGTTCTTGAAGTCCGAATACCCCGAAACCCTGATCTCGAGACGCCAGCAGCCCGAGACCGCGTGACTTCACGACACTTGACACGAGGCAAGACCACAAGACCACGACCCCACGGGACCCCACGGGACCCCCGCAACCCCCCGTCTCTCTCACCGCCCTGAGCGCGGCCTTGGCCCGCGTGAGGGCCGCCTCGTGGCCCGCGCGCCGCAGGTCGCTGAGGCTCTCGTAGTATCGCTCCAGCTCGTCGTCCTGCCCGAACATGAGCTCCCGCAGCACGGTCCAGCCGCACGCGTCCAGAGCCGCCGCCAGGTAGAGCTGCAGCGCCGAGCAGAGCGCCTCCCGCTCGGGGTCGCGCAGCCGCCCGGCGTGGGCCGGGAACAGCAGCGCCCACACCCCCGAGGGCGACTCGGGGAAGGCCGGGACCCAGGCCTCGAGCGCGGGACTCAGCGCGCTCAGCTGCACGTGGAGGCCGCGCAGCTCCTCGCACGAGAAGAGGCCGGCCCAGCTCGTGTCTCCCACCTCCTCCACCACCTCCACCACCACCTCCACCTGCTGCTGCTGCTGCTGCTGCTGCCCAGGGCCACCCCGCGCCGCCCTCAGGGCCCGCTCCCGCTGGGCCGTGCGGTCGTGGCAGCTGATGGCCGCCTTCTGCTCCACGTCGTTCCACGCCACCATGAAGGCCACGCGGCGCCGCGCCTCCTCCTTGAAGGCGTCGGCGCGGATGGCCACCCACCCCTCCAGGCTGTCCGCGCGCTCCTCCGCCTCGCACATGGCGGTCGCCACGGCTGCCGCAACCTCCTCCCCCTCGAGCACAACCACGACCGCGGTGACCACCACCACCACCACCACGGCGGCAGCCCCGTCGGGCCGGTGCGTGACCACTCTTCTTTGTTGTTGTTGTTGTTGATGATGATGCGGTGGTGGTGGTTGGTGCCTTCGCTGTCGACGTGGTGCCTGGCTCTGTTGTCGCTCTAGTCGCTCTAGTCGCTGGTGGTGTGGCGATGTTGATGTTTTGTTGTTGATGTCGTTTGTCAAGTCGTGCAGTCGCTCTTGCCGCCGCTGCCGTCGCTCACGGAGTTGTTGTCTTTGTTGTCGTGGATGTTCGCCTTGTTGACCACGCAGTTGTTGTCGTTTATGCTGTTGTAGTTACTGTTGTTGTTGTTGTTGTTCTCGCTGTTGTTGTCGCTATCGGAGCGTGCGGCCCAAAGCCGCGGGCGCCGCTGCCATTTCCTCCTGACGTCTCAAGCCCCGCCCCTCACTCCCTAGCCCCGCCCCTTACTCCCTAGCCCCGCCCCTCACTCCCCATAGCCCCGCCCCTCACTCCCCATAGCCCCGCCCCTCACTCCCCATAGCCCCGCCCCCTCATTCCCCATAGCCCCGCCCCTCACTCCCTAGCCCCACCCCTCACTCTCCATAGCCCCGCCTCTCTAACATAGCCCCGCCCCTCACTCCCCATAGCCCCGCCCCTCACTCCCCATAGCCCCGCCCCCCTCACCCCATAGCTCCGCCCCCTCACCCCATAGTCCCGCCCCTCACTCCCCCTAGCCCCACCCCTCACTCCCCATAGCCCCGCCCCTCACTCCCCATAGCCCCGCCCCTCACTCCCCATAGCCCCGCCTCTCTAACATAGCCCCGCCCATTTACAGCCGTGACCCAGCCTCTTCACCAATAGCCCCGCCTTCGTTTGTAGACCCCGCCCAACTGACGACGAAGCCCCGGCACGTGCCCCGCCCCCCTCTGTGCCATTGGCTGGAGAGCGCGCGAGTGTTGATGTCGAGCTCCTCGCGAATGGTCGGAATCCACCCACGTGCGTCATTGTCCCCGACTCCGCCTATTGTTTACGCTGTGACGTCACCTCCCCGAGCCGCTGTTGCCACGTGACTCGCGGGAGGCTGACGGCGAGCTCCTCACCCAAGATGGCGCCCCCCATCCTCCACCTGGTGACGTCACGCGCGGCCCTTGACGAGGCTGTCCACGCGCGCCGGTGACAGGTCCCGTGGCGGTCCCCGCGAAGTCTGTGGTCACCCAGGAGCCTGTCGCCTGGCTGGGCCACTACACATGCTTATTGTGGACTTGATTATTTAGCACGCGCAAGTTAGACAAAGCTTTTGTCTATTCTATTGTTTTTGTAGCCGCACGGTGACGGCCGAACAGGCGGCGGCGAGGACACCCAAACAGGACCCCGGAGTCCGCGCACTGTACGACTTCCTGTGCAGCTGGCGGTGAGTACAGTGCGGATCATAACACAGCAAACATTGAACAGCAACACAACAAACATTGAACAGCAACACAACAAACATTGAACAGGCAACACAACAAACATTGAACAGCAACACAACAAACATTGAACAGGCAACACAACAAACATTGAACAGCAACACAACAAACATTGAACAGCAACACAACAAACATTGAACAGGCAACACAACAAACATTGAACAGCAACACAACAAACATTGAACAGGCAACACAACAAACATTGAACAGCAACACAGCAAACATTGAACAGCAACACAACAAACATTGAACAGGCAACACAACAAACATTGAACAGCAACACAACAAACATTGAACAGGCAACACAACACACATTGAACAGGCAACACAACAAACATTGAACAGCAACACAGCAAACATTGAACAGGCAACACAACAAACATTGAACAGGCAACACAACAAACATTGAACAGGCAACACAGCAAACATTGAACAGGCAACACAACAAACATTGAACAGGCAACACAGCAAACATTGAACACGCAACACAACAAACATTGAACAGGCAACACAACAAACATTGAACAGGCAACACAGCAAACATTGAACACGCAACACAACAAACATTGAACAGGCAACACAGCAAACATTGAACACGCAACACAACAAACATTGAACAGGCAACACAGCAAACATTGAACAGCAACACAACAAACATTGAACAGGCAACACAACAAACATTGAACACGCAACACAACAAACATTGAACAGGCAACACAACAAACATTGAACAGCAACACAACAAACATTGAACAGGCAACACAACAAACATTGAACAGCAACACAGCAAACATTGAACAGGCAACACAACAAACATTGAACAGGCAACACAACAAACATTGAACAGGCAACACAGCAAACATTGAACAGGCAACACAACAAACATTGAACAGGCAACACAGCAAACATTGAACACGCAACACAACAAACATTGAACAGGCAACACAACAAACATTGAACAGGCAACACAGCAAACATTGAACAGGCAACACAGCAAACATTGAACACGCAACACAACAAACATTGAACAGGCAACACAGCAAACATTGAACACGCAACACAACAAACATTGAACAGGCAACACAGCAAACATTGAACACGCAACACAACAAACATTGAACAGGCAACACAGCAGTGTAACAACACGTTCACAGCAGCGCGGTGCAACACCACACGGACATCCCGGCGTACGAGCACGGCGAGAACAGGGCGGTGTAACCGCGTGCCCATGTAAGTAAGTGGAGGCGCAGCCCTGCAAGTGCACGAGGCGCAGCCCTGCAAGTGCACGAGGCGCAGCCCTGCAAGTGCACGAGGCGCAGCCCTGCAAGTGCTCGCGGCGCAGCCCTGCAAGTGCTCGCGGCTCACGCCACAGGCGGCGGAAGCGGCCTCCGTGATGTTTGTGGGGCGCTCCGCCACCGTGGGTGACAGCGTGGGTGACAGCCACAGAGAGCCCCTGGCGTGAAGAGGGAAGTTTTGGCCTACTCTTCCACTCTGACCAGACAGATGGCTTTGCAGAGGGAATCATAAATATATGATACGATTAAAAATATGTAGCAATACAAGACACTATACATGAAAGGTTAAACAACAGCACGTCGTTTATAAATGTGCTAATAACAGCATACGCACAGTAATGGACGCAGCCTCGTGGCAATCTACCGCTGGATGAAGGCCTGCTGAAGGGCCTGGGGCCGGAGTCGCTCTTCGCTGGCCTGAGCCAGTGAGCTAACTGGTGCGCCACCGCTCCACCCCAACACAGAACGTACTAAGAAGTACCAACCTATGTTATATGAAGAGTATGAAACAAATGATGACAGTAACATACAGTAGCACACCAATAATAACGTGCTTACATTGTAACAAACAGCAATACCAAAGCAGAGCAACTTAAAACTCAAGTCGCAGTGACGACAGTGACATCTCGGTAGCAATGGGAGTGCACGCGTTAAGCATGCGTGCAATCACACAGCAACGTCCGTTTACAGCACATTGTGGTTATAAGCTACTCACCTTGAATTGCATTTCATGTTCTTGGTGGACGTGCTTGTGCGACAGGAATTATTACATATCTTTGAACCACAAAGCTCGGAGACGCTTCCCATGGTTGTACCGTTTAAATTTCCATCTGGTACAGTTAAAATGAGAGGCTGGTAGATTCCATGGTTGCGGTCAAGGGACGGCTGCCTTCTGATTAACCACGTTATGTATTCTGATAATTTGGTAATTGCTGTTCACTGACAAGGAGTTGATCAGCTGCTGAACCTGGGGCTTGCCGCTAAGAGTTGTCCGTCAAGGCCAGCCCCACCATCTCGTGACTTCCAGCCATCAAGGACTTGACACTGCACATGGCTTTAAAGTGCAACAAGCCTGGCACGATCGCTGTGGAGACCCCACAGTGGTAAACGGCGGCTGTGGTAGTTGTTTATACGGAATGTATGCGAGTGCGTAAATATATAATGGTGTGTACCCCAACCCCTTAAAATCTCACAGTGACCGCCATCTCGCATTGGAACTTGTGTCTACGGGACCCCTGGAGTCTGGGGACGGAGCAGAGGGGTCAGGGTGGGGGGCCAGGGCAGTGGGGGTCATGGAGGCGAGCGCCCCAGACTACGTGACGGCGCAGCTGCTGGGCATGGTCAACCAGGACGACATCAGCGCTGTGGTGCAAGCACAGCGCCACATGTGAGGCTGCTCCGCACACTCGTGGCGTTACCAACTCCTAACTCCAAACAGACACCGTCACTCACCAACGCAATCACAACCAGTACTCACGATGGCAACCTCCACTTACCACCACTGCCACAACCTTTAAATCCATGCAATAACCAATTGACCACCCACTGACGATGGCCATTGGACCGGCTGCCCTGGCAGTCCCACCCATCTCATCCCAGTTGCTCTGTCAATGAACCCCGCACCACTCTGCCTTCTGCCGCTTCTCCCCTCGTCTCCTCTGCCCCCTCCCCCCAGGTTGGACCGGTTTGAGAAAACGAACGAGATGCTGCTAAACTTTAACGAGCTGTCATCGTCGCGCCTCGCCTCCATGACAGAACGCTTCACCCAGCACACGCGCACGCTCGCCGACATGCGCCGCGACCTCGACACCGTCTTCCGTCGCATCCGGCAAGTACCCGGCGCACACGGGCACCCACACACGGGCACGCACACACGGGCACGCACACACACGCAGGCATAGAGTACACACAAACGAGTACGCATGCTCACAGAGGTGGTTTCGCATAGTGTGAACTAATATCTTTCTTTTCTTTATGGGATACAGTTTTGGCCCCCTCACACGTGTTGTTCTTGCCTGGGTCCGGTTTCCTCCCACGTGACGAAAATATCTTTATAGAGGACCACAGAGCTTGGACAATTGTTGGTAACACCGGCTCCCCGCCGTCTGGCTGCCTTCCCTCTTGTCTCTGGTGCCTCAGCAATTGTGAGACGCGATCTTGCGTGCATACGTAAGCGCATGCATACATACAAGCACACGAGCTCTAAAGACCTCTCGCTCGTACACGTACGCGACCGCGACCACAGGTACAAATGCAAATGAGTACGCGCACGCAGACACGTGAACGCATTGGAGCATGTGCGCTTCTCGCGTGCGCGTTGTGTTTGGAGGAGCGGTCTGCACTGCCCTTGTGGACCCCGTGACGCGGTCGGTGTCCCCACAGAACCCTGCGGCGCAAGCTGGAGAAGCAGTACCCCGAGTCGTTCAGCCGTGAGTGTCGCCCACCCCTGTGCCCCGTCACGTTTACGGATGGCAGTACGGTAAATGCTGGGATAGCAGCGATGCCCACGTCCCAGAGAATAAAAAAAAACCTTCCTGTGGAAGATGGCAGCCTTCACGTGGCCCACTGTTTAGTGATAAATCACGACGCATGCCATCGACGCGGCGACCGAACATCGATCTCCCCGTCTCTAGAGCAACAACACGAGCGAAATTCTAGTTGTTGCTCAGCATCGATCAGCAATACGAAAGAAGACCGAACATTGCTCCCACACGTGTGTTCACTGCTGTGGTGTATAATGCCCTTTGCTGGAGTTCATGTTCATATGGCCGTTTGTAGGGCATGCAGACTTTAGTTTTGTACATTAATGCACATGCATGTTGATACTCTCACTTGTTTACATGCACTTGTTCACACACACACAAGTTCGTACATTTAGACAAGCACACGCGTGTTCTCTCTCACACACACACGTGCTCTTCTGGTGCCACCGTGTGTTCACCGCAGGCTGCCATGAGGCGGGGGCCGAGGAGGAGCGGGAGGGTCGCCGTGAGGCAGCGCGGGGCGCGGCGCCGTCAGCAGAGGGCGCGCGTCCCCCTCCTCCCGGACCCCCGTGAGCAGCGAGGAGAGTGGGGATCCAGGAGCCCTGGCTGCAGTGGTGACGACCGTGGAGCTTGACCGTTCACTGTGGGGTTTTTTTTCCACTGGGTGCGTGATCTGCGGGTCGGGGTCCTTTTCTGCACTTTCATCGGACATTCACATGGCGTGTCCACACGCAAACACACCCAGACCTTCACATGAACACACGCAAGTCAACTGGCATCAGCCGGTTGCGAGTAACGCCCATGTGGATTTCACCGCCATATTGTCGAGTGGTGCTCGGAAAAGTCACCAACGGCATTGCACGACTCCACGATTGGACATTACACTCAGCAACCCCAACGCACCTTCGACACATCTGTGCATTGGGGCATGGGCAGTGTAGAATATTGCTGCCTGCTTGGCTTCGTGTCCCAGGTCTTTTGCTTAAGGAATTGTGCAATCAGTGGCTCTGGACTGGGTAAATAAAGACGTTTGATCGACCCCAACGCATGTGACATCGTTTCTCTGCAATTCACCTCAACCAGGGATGGGCTCAGTCCCAAGTCAGGACTGGTGGTGGCTGTGGGGTTAGAGGGTTCTTCTGGTTTCACTGGCACCTGCAGGGAGGGCGCGTCCCGGAGCGGATTGAGAGGCGAGAGCAGTGGTTGAGGCTACGCGTGGTTTTTATTGACGGAACGGCTGGCGGGGCGGCACGATGCAGGGCGCGGACACAGGGACGCCGAGGTTAATGTTTCTATTCACGTTGGACTATTTACATCGCGGTACACACGGCGGCGGCGGGGTCGCATGGGCCCCGCCAGGCCGCACCCGCACATGGCATGAGTTTACAAATCTGAGAACGGAACGACAGACGCGTGGCGACCGCTGGTTAAAGATTCACAAGCGACTAAAACAAGCTGCGTGCATTCATCAGGCAGAGACGTTGGCCCTACCAAGAGGATCCCCGTGAAGAGGGACCGCGTACAAGGGGACCCTGTGAAGTGAGGCCCATATAAAGGTACCCCATAAGAGGGACCCCATACAAGGGGACCCCCCCCGTTAGAGTGGGACTCCTTGAAGGGGAACCCCCATGCCAGGGCAGCCGGTCCCTTGGCCTCCGTGCACCTACAGCACTTTAAGTTAATAGCGACAACAATCAATGTGGGTGATGATCGGCTTTTACAAAACGAACTGAAATGACGCGACTCGCACTTCAGTTAGACAGCTCAGATTCGAGTTTTCATTCTACGATTTCCCCCGCCAACGCCAGCCACACGGCTGCGTAGACCCACGCTGCGCAGGCGAGTCACCCCCTAATCACTTGACCCGGTCACCCCAATCAGGTGACGTCGTGATCATCCCGACGCTGGGAACTGGGTGTCGTGGAATCGTTACCGTGAGTTCAATCAGAGTGGTTGCTTGTCATTGACACTGTTACCACCTCCCTCAAACGTGGAGGGAACCCCTGGGAGGTCCCATTTCTGGGGAGGGGGGTGGAAGGTCGGGGGGCCCTGCCCCTTCTGACGCCCACCCTCCCTCGACGTGGGAAGCAATGCTGATATTCCCCGCCCCAATCACCATTCCCCACCCCGCTTCCCTGGGCACACAGCCATGCGGAGCACCTGGGGGCATGGGGTAAGGGGAGGGCCGGGTGAGGGGGGGTCATGGCCCCACTTTATAGAGGGGGGCAGGGCACCCCCACACCCAGCCCCTTCTCGTGGGAGTGCTTGTATGCGTTTGGGTGTACATGTATATTTGTATCGTGCATGTGTATTTGCAAGGACGTGTGCATTTGTGTACAGGTGTCTGTCTACATGTTTAACTTCACCGTGTCGCTGTGCGTGTGTGGGTGCGAGTTTCATCGGTCGCCTGGATTCGTGGTCCCTTCGCTCAAGGATGCGAGAGGTTTGGAGCGTCCGCTGTGCGTGCACCGCACACGCGTGCGTTTACGTGTGCGCGTGCGTGCAAGCGGGCGAGTGTATGTATGTGTGCGAGCTGGGGCAGCTCGGTGTTCACGAGGAGCAAGGGATGTCTGTCATCTGGTTGTTGGTCGGCCTGAAGATAGTCTGCACAGAGAGGGTGGGAGGGCAGAGAGGGTGGGAGGGCAGAGAGGGGACACGTGAGCAGGCAAACTCGCGTGCAGAGCGGCACAACAACAGCAGCAGTAGTAGCCACCGGCATTCACCATGAGGTGGCAGTGACATCACCAGTGTTTGTGCCAGGTGCACATTAAGGCTATCAAGCGAAGTATGTGAGGCCCGCCTGCAGCTGGCAGATCACGGAGACAGAGCCAGCTGTATGTATGGTGAACTTCTTTCGCACCGTACATAGCCAACCGTGCTAATTGGAGGTGCGGGTGTATGGGTTAACCAATTGAGATGACTGGGACACACAAAGAAATACCTACAGTTACACGCATGCACCCACCCAACAGAAATCCGTACATCTACACAAGCACACAATGTAAATGCAATCTTACAAATGCATGCACACATAAATACCAGTCGTTACACAGGGCTCAGCACAGTTTGTACCTCAACTGGAGACTGCTTGGGAACACCGACTGGCACGATTGGCTACGTGTGGTGCAAAAGCAGCTCAACATACACACGCAGGCTTGGGCTGCTAGGTGGCCAGGCGATGGCAGTACAGCTACGAATGTTGTAATCGATCAGTTCGGACCTTTGAGCGTTACCCCTGGTCTGCATGGGCAGTCTCTGGATACTCTGGTTTCCTCCCACGTGAAACGAAACTCTCATTCATGGAATTTCTCAAACATCTCAACGCAGGGACCCTCCTTAGGAGCAGGTGTGGAAACTCGTTGAGGTTATCTTGGGTAAATAAAAGACCCTTGTGTATAAAACCCCACACACATAGACAAGTACACACAAATAATCACACCCATGCAAATATATACAGCCATACCAGTACTACAACCTACAAGCGCATCATCATAATTACTCAACGGCCTGACAGACACTCGAACACGTCACCACACGGGCCTGTACCTTCTGCCCCGTCCCGTGTCTCAGGCTGTTCCTGTTGTCGTCGCCCTCGTCCTCCACCTCACACACGGCAACACAGACACCCCCACGTTACAGTCCCGCTGTCCGCAAGCGCCTATTAAGGCTGGCAGCGTCCAGTGCTCGCCATGCGCCCTCCCCTCTTCCCGGTGCTGTTGCCACACTGCACTGGTGATTATTTAAGGCCGAGGTGACCTAGGAGTGGCCCCATGTAAGCGGCTGCTGCCCTTGCTGCTGATTTTGCTGCCTCTATCAGGAGCTGGGGAATGTAGTCATGGCAACGGGCAGCAGTGCCGGCATGTTAACGAGGCGGACGGGAGAGGGAGGAGCACACACACACACTCGCTCAAATACATCAACACGCTCAATTCACACAGGCTCACATACTTGCACATAAACACAACTCACATGCTCATGTGCACACAAACTCGCACCATAGCTCACACACACCAACTCACGCTGAATCCCATACTCCATTTCACACAGGCTCACACTTGCGCGCTCACACTTGCACTCATACCGAAACTCGTGCTCACACTCGCGCTTGGAAAACAGCAACAGCCACCATTCACCACTGTGCGGTGGTGACATCACCCCAGGTGCTTGTGCCAGGCTAGGTGCACTTTGAGGCCATGTGACGTGTCAAAGGCTTGCTCAAAGGCGATTACTGGACAGGCCTGGGTGCTATGACAGACTTGAGATCACTGACGCACCACCTGCTCCCATCTGTGCCACCTTGCTGTGTTTCAGCCGCCCAGTGCTCTGCTTGTTGTGAGCACACACACACACTCTCTCTCAAACACTGTCACACAAACTCACTCTCAGGTATGGTCCCACACGCAAACAAGTTCCCACACGCAGACTCGAGAAGACTCGCACACTCGCGTTTGTACTTCCAATCTCAGCAGCCCTATGATCCCGGGGCTTTGGGGGGGATGAGGCTCACTCCGTGGGGGTCATGGCCGCCGTGTGCGCTCGCTCATCACTGCCGTGATGGTGGCGATGGTGACGATTCAGATGACGGTGTTCTGGGTGGTGATGGTGGTGGTGGCAACGGTGGTAGGAGTGGCGGCGGTGGTGGTAGGAGTGGTGATGGAAGTGGCAACGGTGGTGGTGGGGATGGTGGCAGTGTTGAAGGTGGAAGTGACAGTGGTTGCAGTAGTGACGGTGATGCTGGTGATGGCGTTGGTGATGATCACCTCTTTTTTCCATTTCAGCTCGCAGAAGATCCTCTCAAAGCACTCGTGCATGTAGTTATACTGGGGGAGGCACGTGCACACACACGAACCCACGCACACGTGTACACGCACAGTGAGCACAAGAGGCCCCTTGGGCCTAACGCGTGAAACTTTATAGCACGTGTTGGTATACTGCTAGAAGTGTGTGTGTGTGTCTTTGTATACTGGCATACTGCCACGACTATTATGTGTGCGTCCGTGCAGATGCAGGTATACTACGAGAGTGTGTGCGGCTTAGTACACAGCGTGTACTCGTGTTGTATGCGCGTGTGTTGTACAGATGTGTGCATGTGTGGCTCACGTAGGGAGTGAAGATCTTCACCCATCGCGGTTTCTTCTCGCCGCGGACGTACTCGAAACAGAACGCCATCCCCTCCTCGTCCGTGTCCCACTGCCGCATCTCGGCCCACTCAAACGAGATCACCTGGTTCTGCAGGCACACACGGGTACACGCTTACATGTGAACATGTATGCGGGTACTCGCCGAAAGGTGAACATGCGCATGGGTACACACCTGCATGTGAACATACACACATGTACATGTCAACAGGTGAACACGCACACCAAGACCCTCCCCTTAGCCTTAAGGGACTGTTTGGGAAAGTTTTGTTAGCGAATACCTTTGAAGTCCTTCTTGGTTCTTTCGGTAAAGTCACGTAGAAGGGAAATAATAAAGTAAAATAAATAAAAAAGAAATCGCATTATTTTATTATTTCCCTTCTACGCGACTTTACCGAAAGAACCAAGAAGATGAATCCCTGCAGTCACGAAAGCTTTAAATCAAAACCTATGAAGGCCGTCACGGCACACGTGGGGGTGGGTGGTCAACACCATGCCTGGCCGCCTCCATCTCCCCAGTGCCGATGTTTTATACACACCCGGCCAGGTACTTATTTAAAACCGAGTCGACCTAGGGGACGTCAGGTTCACAGCACATTAACCAATGCGCCAACACTCCCCATAACACACACACACACCGACAACAGCACAGGGAACACTAACAGCAACGCCCAACACCCCGTGAGGCCGAGACCCCGTGAGGCCGTGACCCCGTGAGGCCGTGACCCCGTGAGGCCGTGACCCCGTGAGGCCGTGACCCCGTGAGGCCGTGACCCCGTGAGGCCGTGACCCCGTCTGACCTCGAGCTGGCCCTCCTGGGTGCAGGCGTGCAGCGAGAAGTGGTGCAGGCCCACGGCGGCCACCACATGGCCCTTCCTGCGCGAGTCGCAGGGGCAGTGCGGGAAGGCCACCTCCCCGTAGCCCTCGCAGCCCCGCACCAGCGCCAGGTACTGGGCACGCCACCGCACAGCAACGTCAACAACATCACCGTCAGCATCATCAACGGCATCATCAACGGTATCAACAGCATCATCACCAAGAGCATTGGCACCATTAACAGCTTCATCAATAGCATCTGAATCATCAACATCGTCAATCAACATCATCGAAAGCATCATCATCGACAGCATAATCACCATCATCAGCAATAGCATCGGCATCATTTACATCTCCGCGTGTCACCTGCAGCTTCTTCTGCTGCTCCGTGAACTTCTGCAGCTGGTAGGATTTCTCCCCGGGCTGCACACGGCCCTTCCGCACGTCCTCCACCGCCTGCACATGCACACAAAGATCCCCCAGGTAGCCTTGAGCAGACCGTTGGGGAAAATGCTACAGCACCTATGAAGGCTGGCATGCCACACGAGGGAGTGGATAGCCAATGGAAAAGCCCGACCTCCATTGACTCTCAAGTTATGATGTTTACATACCATACCAGGAACTCATTTAAGGTTCAGTCTATGTAAGGGAGGCTCAGGACCGGTTCAAATATTCACCACTGTAATTGTGAGAGTGGGAATTGACCTCGGGTTTCCGGGTTCGAATTGCAGTGCACTGATCACGACACTACTGCTCCCCTTTGTCTTTGTGAGTGTAGGTGCGAGCGAATGTAGGTGTGTGTAGGTGAGTGTAGATGGGAGGGAGCGAGAGCAGATGTGTGAGGGTGTGAGCGAGCGTAGGTAAGCAAATGGAGGTGAGCGAGTGTAGGTGAGCATGTGTGGGTGAGCATGTGTGGGTGAGCGAGTATAGGCGAGCAAGTGTGGGTGAGCAATTGAGTGTAGGTGAGCGAGTATAGGTGAACGAGTGTGGGTGAGCAATTGAGTGTAGGTGAGAGGGTGGAGGTGAGAGAGTATAGGTGAGCGAGTGTAGGTGAGCAATTGAGTGTAGGTGAGAGGGTGGAGGTAAGCGAGTATAGGTGAGCGAGTGTAGGTGAGCAATTGAGTGTAGGTGAGAGGGTGGAGGAGAGTGAGTATATGTGAGCGAGTGTGGGTGAGCAATTGAGTGTAGGTGAGAGGGTGGAGGTGAGCGAGTAAAGGTGAGCGAGTGTAGGTGAGCAATTGAGTGTAGGTGAGAGGGTGGAGGAGAGTGAGTATATGTGAGCGAGTTATGGGTGAGCAATTGAGTGTAGGTGAGAGGGTGGAGGAGAACGAGTGTATGTGAGCGATTGTGGGTGAGCAATTGAGTGTAGGTGAGAGGGTGGAGGAGAGCGAGTATAGGTGAGCGAGTGTGGGTGAGCAATTGAGTGTAGGTGAGAGGGTGGAGGTGAGCGAGTAAAGGTGAGCGAGTGTGGGTGAGCAATTGAGTGTAGGTGAGAGGGTGGAGGTGAGCGAGTAAAGGTGAGCGAGTGTGGGTGAGCAATTGAGTGTAGGTGAGAGGGTGGAGGAGAGTGAGTATATGTGAGCGAGTGTGGGTGAGCAATTGAGTGTAGGTGAGAGGGTGGAGGAGAGCGAGTATATGTGAGCGAGTGTGGGTGAGCAATTGAGTGTAGGTGAAAGGGTGGAGGAGAGCGAGTATAGGTGAGCGAGTGTGGGTGAGCAATTGAGTGTAGGTGAGAGGGTGGAGGAGAGCGAGTATATGTGAGCGAGTGTGGGTGAGCAATTGAGTGTAGGTGAGCGGGTGGAGGTGAGCGGGTGGAGGTGAGCGGGTGGAGGTGAGCGAGTATAGGTGAGCGGGTGGAGGTGAGCGAGTATAGGTGAGCGAGTGTGGGTGAGTAATTGAGTGTAGGTGAGCGGGTGGAGGTGAGCGCGTATAGGTGAGCGGGTGGAGGTGAGCGGGTGTAGGTGAGCGGGTGGAGGTGAGCGGGTGGAGGTGAGCGGGTGGAGGTGAGCGGGTGGAGGTGAGCGGGTGGAGGTGAGCGGGTGGAGGTGAGCGGGTGGAGGTGAGCGGGTGGAGGTGAGCGGGTGGAGGTGAGCGGGTGGAGGTGAGCGGGTGGAGGTGAGCGGGCGGCGCGCACCTGGTGGTAGAGGTAGTCGAGGGCCGTGGGGCTGCTCTGCAGCAGCTCCTCGTGAGCGGGAGTGAACACCCACTTGCGCACGGCCAGGCAGGTGCCAGACGCCGCCGACGTGTAGTTCTGCACGTACAGGTGGTGCGGGAACTCGTTGGGCGCCAGCTTGCGCTCTAACGGTGGGGGGGGGGGGGGAGGGGGGGAACGTTAGTCACCCCAATGAGCAAGCAGCACGGTCGCTCGTGTGCCACCGCACGCCGCCACCCAGCAGCAGCGCCAGCGCACGCTGCACCACGGCGGGCGATCTCCTACGTAAGCGCATCTCGAGACTAAGTGAGGCTTCTCTGGATAATAAAAATCATATAATATAATAAAAACACACACGTATCCTTTTGTTCAAAAGACGCTTAATATTAAACACTGCTGCAAGTGTGCAGCCGATTCTGGTTATATTATACGGTGACGTTTTGTTAAGTTCCTCACACTTTAAGCAGCCGGTTATCGTAATTAATTTGGCCAAACGGGCGAGGATCTTGCACCGTGGGAAAACGTCTCGTACCGAACGAGTGGTCCATGACCTCAAACAAGGCGAAGAAGTTGATGGTCTGTGTCTCCATGCCGACTTCCCGCACCACCGCCTACACGAGCACACACGGTAAACACATGCGCACACACACGTGCACGCGTAAACATGTGAGCGTAAGTTACAGCGTACGAGAGTGTTTTAACGTGTTTATTAAAAAGAGTGTGCAACTTTGTGCGTCACAGTGTACGAGTGTGTGTCAGAGCATTTGAGCGACAGTATGAGAACGTTAGTCAGGAGAGCGAGTGTACAAGTGTGTGTGCGAGTGTGCACGAGTTTGTTCGTGAGCGTGTGTTAAAGTGTGTGCGAGTGCACGAGTTTGTTCGTGAGCGTGTGTGAGGGTGGTTGTGATTGTCTACGACGCACGCACCTTGTACACCTGGTCGGTGGTGCTGTTCTTCTTCACCGACACCGTCGCCGTGCTCTTGTTGGGCAGCTCCACGCGCAGGTCCACCTCCGCCACGCCACTGCCGCCCTGCTTCAAGACCCCCCCCCCCCCGTATAACCTTAATAGACTTGTGGGACAAGTGCTGTGAAGCGAGCACCAATGAAAGCCGGCACGGCACACGAAGAGGCGGGGGGGGGGGGGTTGAGGGGGGGGTTGAGGGGGGGGGTGAGGGGGGGGGGCGTGGCGGGGGGGTTGGTGAGGGGGGGGTGAGGGGGGGGGTGCGTGACGACCACCAATACCCACAGCCAACTTTGTCTCCCTGCTGCCCGTGTGTGACGCTCGGCACCGCTGCTGTCGCTCGCGCTACCCCCTGCACCGTTCAGCGTAGACCCAATTTTGTGAATAAATGTTGAAGTTTATTGAAATTATGAGCTTGGGGCTCCATGCCGAACAACAAGACCCGGGGTAGGAGCCCCCCCCCCCCCCCCACAGCTCAAGCGGAACCTGCTCCCTCTAATGGCCCCACCCCGTCCGGGTTGTAAGAGAATTAAAACCCTCGCCAAGCACCGATATGCGTCATGATGAGGATATGAAACTGGATCGCCACTCCCCGCACGCGCACACACGCACACATCGTTACTGGCACACTCACGTTAAAGTTGTCGTCAGTCACTACACAACACCCATGAACATGTTCCCTTGCGGCATGGCTCATCTTTTGTGACAGGAGCCCCTCTAATTGTGTACAATCTGATTAGACTCAACGTTACACCTCTGCGATCCCTCACTTCCTTCGACGCTTGCTGCAGAATCCTTGAATCGCCCCAGGGCAACTGCCCGCACCCTTTCTCCCACGCCCCCCCACCAAGCCCCGCGGGGGTCGCTCCACCACAACTCGCACGCACACACCGCCCGCGTTCCCTCTGCTCGGACGGTCTGCTACACTGCCGATTAACGTTCTAACGTTTACAAAGAACGAGCATTTACAATTCTCATTTCTGCTGTGGACATTTCTAAAACGGTGCGTTCAGCATTGTTTGGTTCACACGCTGGAATTCCCCGTGGCTCTGCTCCGCTGATTTAAACCGAGGCCCTCTCCGCGTGGAGAGGGGGGGGGGCCGCAGACTCGCCGAGCGTTGACCTGCTGATAAAGGTCACTCATCTCAGAGATCTATTCCCAGGGCAGCCACGCGCAACAACGGCGCCGTGTTAAACCGCCCTTACTCCACGCATTGCGTCACCCTCGCTACTCTACACTCGACCTTCAAGCTGGGGGGGGGGGGGGGGGGCTGCGGGATGCTGGGACTATGGGGACTATGGGGGGGGGGGCGATTTTCAGCACAAGAAGAAGCAGCCGAGAGCAGCTTCAGGTCAGACAAGACCCCCCCCTCCCCCACCGTCTACCCACCCCTCCCCCCGCGTGACAATGCGGTCTGGTCACCACGGAAACCGGATGACGTCACCCCTTCCCTGTTGTAACAGTCGCTATTCAGGTTGCACAATGGCTGCATCAACACGAGCGGCACAAACACTCGCTCCTCGCACGCAGGCTCCCCGCACGCCGATGCACACACATACCAGCACATGTGCGTAGCGTTCACAAAGTCGCCAACACAGCCATGCCTGGCGTGCCGTGTAAAGATTAGCACTGGGGAAACAAAGACGGCCTGGAGCGGTGGGAGCCACACCACCCTCACTTGCACTGTAGCAACCTTAATAGGAGCTCGCGAACAGCACTTTCTCCCACCACTATACACGAGATTTTTGTGTGTTTTTGTGTATACATGGTTGTATGAGATGGTGTGTGTGGGGAGCGGTAGTGTAGCGGTCAGCACGCTGCGCTATGGACCTGGCCGCCCGAGTTCGATTCTCGCTCACGGCCAACACAAGTGACAATTATCTGAACCAGTCACGGGCCTCCCCTAGGTCGACTCAGCCTCAAATGAGTACCTGGTGCGGTGTGTAAACATCTCCACTGGGGAGACAAAGGCGGCCGAGCGTGGTGTTGGCCACCCACCCCTTGTGTGTTGTGCCGGCCTTCATAGGTGATCGCTAACAGCACTTGCCCCAACAGTCTGTTCAGGCTGTACGGGGAACTTTGTCTTTGATGGTGTGTGTATGGCGGTGAGTGCCAGTGGATGTTCATGTACGGTGACGAGTGTGAATGGGTGTGCACGGTACTCACATCTGCCGACTCGGACAGGAACTCCTGCATGATGTCGCTCTCTCCAATGACGCGCACAGCACAGACTGTGGGCGACACACACGGCGGGTGAAACACGGAATAAGCCACGTGGGTGACACAGAGAGACAAAACGTCACCTCTATCGGACGCCACCGAATGTGGCTGGTGGCAACTCTGGCGCCCGCCGCGACATGCTCACATGGCGACTGCGGTGGCACAGCAGCAGCAGTGTCCCTGCAGCCCCGTGGGAGCAGTGGCGATGCCCGGTCGAGCCGCTCCCGGCACCAACGACAAACTAACGGGACGAGGAAGTGCGTCTTGAAGGAGCTGACCATGTCACCCTGTGGGCTGATGTAAAGAATAATAATGCCCTTGATCTACCGTCCGTTTGGATGCCGGAGAAATTTCACCAGAGTTTGGCTTTGCGTGGGAGGAACGTGCGTCGTAAACTGAGAGACAAATGCGACATTCAAAGTTCCGCAAGATACATTCTGGAATCTGTTGCAGCCCCAGGTTACAGAAGGGTTAGGTTCCCGAGAACAATCCATAACCCAAATTTTCCGTGTGTTGGAAATAGTTGTGCCTCCCCGACCCGATTACTAGTTTCTTTTCTCTCAGTACCGCATTGCGCTGTCGTCCGTTTTCTATTGCTGCCCGTATCGTATCGCTGTACATACGCTCCGCACTTCCTACGATTCTTTCATTTCATTGAATATCTACCCCAACACTACCTATAATTAAACTAATGGAACATACTGTATCGAAATTTTTTGTGAATAACACGAAACATTTTAATATGAATTGTTAACAGAAAGCAGCCACGCCCGAATGTTCGTTTACCGTGCATTAGGCTAGGCCTAGACTTCTCCGATCGCTGTTGGCCGAGATCATAAGCAATCGAAGTGTAATTGTGTTAAATAAAGTACGCACAGTAAATAACTCATTAAATAATCATAAATGGAAGAAAACTAGCAATAGAAATATGGGAAAAAATTAATTGTTCTATAGAAAAAAACAATGATGTAATACAACTAAAGTAAAATAATTACGTAACGCTACAAAAATCCATTTACCTTAATCCCAGTGAAGCTTGGGCTCCGTTTTGGTGGAGCGCCTCGTAAGGCGGGGCTTACGCCTCGCTCCGCTTTATTCATCCTCAACCTCACCGCGCTGTACTGTTTGCGCTTACGTAACTAACGCAAACTAATCCGCATGTTGAATTTTATTTTTACATGATTTATGGGAGCATTTCCGTAAGGTCGGATTTCCGTAAGTCGGGTCTTCCACAACCCGGGGACTTACTGTATTGGACAAAAATCCCAATTTTCATTAATTTTAACCAAATACGTGACTTTAACGAAAGACCCAAAGAATATGAATTCCTGCAGTCATGAAAGTTTTAAGTCAAGATTTCACCCAGAAAGTACTTTGTGAGAAACAAAGCCCTGCTGGTATCTGTATCTGAGACACGGCGGTGGCGTTCCTGTGTGGTGCAAGGTTTGAGATGGGTGGCTGTGGTTGCGCTCAAGGCTGTTACTAATTAATCTGGCCGATGGCAATCCAAGACAAAGACCGTGGGGGACTTGGGGGTGGGGAGGAGGGGAAGGATGAGGAGGGGTCTTGGGGAGGAGGAGAGGGTGAATAAAAAAAAGTGGCAGGAGGATGGGGAGAGGAAACTGCAGAAGAGGGGGGAGAGACAGGAGGATGAAGAGGGGGAGGAGAAATAATGAGGTGGGGAGGAAGAGGCGGAGTCTCCAGGAGTAAGAGGATGAGAGGAAGAGAAGGAGTTGACGGTGACGGAGGCTGGAGATTGGTCTTCAGTAGGAGGACGAGGAGTGGAAGATGAGGAGGAAGCGGAGCAGTCTCGGGGAGGAGGGGCCAGAGAGGAGGGAGGGGGTCCCACCTCGTTCGAGGTACTCCTCCAGACCGCGGCGCCGTGCGTCCAGCTGCTGCTCGGAGAGGGAGAACGGCCACTTCCCCGGGAGCTTTGGGAACCCGAAGTCAGAGAATTCGCGCTTCAGGTTCTGGTGCAGGATCACGAACTCACGGAAGCGGCGCGAGCAGAGCTGGCGCCCCGCCATGTAGATGTTAAACGCCTGCGGGGATAGGGGACAACAACGCCACAACAGCCCCGTCACTGCCATCGTCACCAGCAACATCATGGCCACATTTATTGCCACCATCGCGATCATCATCGTCACGGTCATGGAAATCACCGGCATCATAACCATGGTCATCCCACGTGATCAACTCGCCAATCATAATAATCATTTTCACCACCACAAGCACAACTCCCTCAACCCCTACACTAGGATAGAGAATCCAACCGGCGACCCCTGGATTGCAAGTCCAGCGTGCGAACCATTGCACCGCTGCGGTGGCTCTTTTTCCTCGAACGGAGACCAACGCAAATCCATCATCCAAACGTCACCGCGGCCCCCGCGGCCGGCGCCTCGTCCCCAGCCTCTCACCACGAAGCGCTCCCCGTGCCGCTCCACGTGCTTGTAGCTCGGCACCGAGATGGGCACGGCGCGCTTCTCGCCGTAGTCGTAGCCCGAGTGGCCCGACGACTCGTCACTCGGGTCGAGCCTCTCGGCCTCCTGCGGTGGCACCGACAGCACGGAGAGCACCAGCTCCCGCTCGGCGGCGCGGATCAGGTCCACCACCTGCTTGTGGGTAGCGCCCTCTACATTCACGCCGTTCCTGCACGCGGCATGCACACACGCGGGACAGCTTTAGAGCACCCGCTGCATACTGTGACGCACGCAAGCGCACACGGGTTCCGTAAACACCGGAGCGCACGAGGCGATGCAGTACAACACACGGGATTCACTGCCACAGCACCAGCGCCATCATGGCCATCACCGCACCACCACCATTACGACTGTCAACACCGCTGCCACCACCATCAGCACGATCGCAACCATGCCCAATTCTACCATCACGACCACCGCTGCCACCACCACCCTATCAAGGTGTGCCCGCTCGCGCAAGGAGGGGGGTCTCAGGTGGCACCAACCAACCTACTGGGCGACTGGCTCCAGCTCAACTGCACAACGAAGTCACACACAGGACAATCTACACACGTACGCATGCTTACAGCACAAACCGGACTCAAACGGTTATAGCACAAACCACGCTGTCGAACACCCGCTGGCAGCAGGTCACGGGACAGACCCAGGTGCCATGGGTTGACTGAGATGACTGGCTAATGCACCACCTGTGCCCCCTACTGTGTGAACCCACACGCAAGCATGATAAACACAGGTGAACCTCACACACACTTACACTTGTTTACTCAGGAAAGCCTCACTGATTTTCAAATTCAGGCGGATCCTGTTAAGTTGTAGCTGTAGGGGGTGAACATTGCCTTGTTTCCAAATTAAATCATGTGCGGTGCTGGTTTTCACATTTGACAAATTGGGACCAAGGTACACGATGGCCTAACGCTTCTTCACTGTGCATCACGAGATATTAAACGTCCAGTGTGGGCAAAGCAGACGGTGCAGACTATTTCACGGTTAATCTACACCGCAGCGATTAACCAGGGGGGCCTGCCGTATTCGAAACGTCAACCTCTACAAAAGGTGAAAAACGCGCCACTGCCGGGCCTGGTCACCGGCCCAATAAACACAAACCACGCACGCACGCACACACACACACAAAACACACACATTTATCACACACGCATGAGCACAAATTGGCATGGGCCGCGATCACTCGCACTGCTGCTTGAAAAGCCCACAGGGTGTCGGTACGGGGGAGGGGGCCTCAGGTCGCCCTTTGGCACTGCAGCCACGTGAGGTCGTGGCTCGGCGCCACTGCTGGACTTAACTAGAGCGCCGGCACAGCCTCACTCACGTGTCACTCGGGGCAAAAGTCCGTGTCATGTGCACGACCCAGCCAGCCACGCGCCATCAGCTGCAGCGGTAATATCACTGGCAGCAGAATCAGCAGTATCGGCAGCAGCATCCACAATAAGACTACCAGCAGAATCGGTGGTAATAGCACTCTCAGCAGAATCAGTAGTAACATCGGCAGCATTGATATCAGCAAAAGTAGCAGCAACAGAAACACCAGTATCATCATCAGCAGTGCCCAGTCTCACGTGACCTCCCAGCCCAGGGGCATGCGGAAGTATCAGGGGGCGGTGTGCACTCGCCCTCCTCACCCCCCACGGGACCTGGTGAGAAGCCACTCACCGCAGCACCAGCCCATATGTCCACGCTGCCCTCGCTGCCCTTCTCCTCCTGCGAGCCGAGAGCTCCCTTTAGTTTCCTCGTGGGGATTTCCCCGTCCCGAATTACTGCTCCCGCATGACCCATTCCCTACCTCACATCAAAGAGCGAGTGCTCAGCCTCCGCTATTTATGGCGGCCTCTTGCTCATGAATTTCTCACAGCAAGAGCCTCGTAGAATCATCATTGTGGAATCACCATCATCATCCGCCAGCCATGGTCAATCCAATGCTGGGTGAAGGCGATGCAATGGTCCACGCAACACCTGCACAAGGCGAGGTGGCCAGCGGTAGAGTGAGCTGCACGCAATCGGCTGGGGCTTGGCTCAGCTCGTAATTCCTCCTGGGTTAATAAATTATGGAATAATAATGTGTGTGTGTGTAAGTGAACAGCGGTCAATGTCTATGGATAAACTCGCACCTGTCATGGAAAAGTAAAATTTCCATCACTGGCTTTGAGCTGTAATCAGGAGATGAGCACCGCCTAAATGCTCATTTGAGCAGAAAGTCACTTTGGCTTTGGAGCCACACACGAGTCGGCTTTATCACTCAATCTCCTCAGTGGACGTCCTCTCAGACGCGCTCCATTCCGTGGCTGTCACTCCATTTCCATTCTCGACTACCGGCCGTCGTGCTTCTCGCCATGACGCGTCCTATCCAAGTCCACTTGAATTATCCTTCACCGTGGCACAACAATGTTCAATAATCGTGGAGTGGGCGCCGGCGACACACCGGCTCTCACGATGCTGTCTCACGGAGGAGAAAGAGGAGGCAGTGAGTCTCACCACAGACTGGGGACCCACCACAGACTGGGTCGGCCCCAACCCCGGGGGGCACGCCGCAACACCCCGACCGACTCGGCTCCAGCCAAGGCAGTGACATCATCATCATCATAGCCATCAGCTGCAGCAGAGGCAGCAGCTGAGCCAAGCTCTTGAAATGGAAACTCATCCTTTGAGGATGATGTATATACACACACACTCATCTGCACGCTACAACACAAAATCAATATATCAACAAAGATCCTCCCCGTATGGCGTTAACAGACCGTTAATGTTGTTAGCGAGCACCTCTATAGGCCGAAATAGCGCACGAGGCAGTGGTGTGGCTACCACCACGCTCGGTCGTCTTTGTCTCCCCAGTGATGATGTTTACACACAGCAACAGCTAGTAATGTACAGCTGCATCGGCTAAGGGAAGGCAAGGGGCCGATTACAAAAATCGGAACCGGCGTTGGCCACAAGCGGGATTGAACCCCGGGTCGTCGGGTTCGCAGTGCAGTGCGCTAACCATCATCACATTACCACTCTGCGCACATATATAACATCAACACCCACCATCATGTCACACACCTATACACATCAACAAAAGACCCACCGCAATATTGTGTGTTTTAAAGGTGTTGTTAGCGAGCACCTATAGAGGCTAGAACGGCACATGAGGGGTGGTGGCCAGAACCCCGCTCGGCCAGCTTTGTCTCTCCGGTGCGGATGGTGACACCCCACACCAGGTACAGTATACTCCGTTAAGGCGACGCGCTCGTTTTCTGGTTCGCCCATCAATAACAGCCCCAGGTAAAACAAACTCCGCTGTGCTTACAGCTGCATTGACACGTGAAGCGAACTTGTCCTGTACGTTACTTCTGTTACGATCGTCTTGACCCCGATCCCCGCACACTCCAACAGAAGCGAATGTATAATTTGCTGAAGCTCATTCTCGTAAATACGTTCGTCGTGATGCCCGTGTCGCGAGCACAATCCTCGATGGCCGTGTGACGAATTGGCGGTGTCACCTCATCAGACTCCCCTCTTCGTACGTATGATGAGATCTATGTTTTAGAATGTCCAAGATAAATCCCCCTATAGCTTTAACACACTTTTGGGGAAGTACTGTTAGCGAGCGCCTATGAAACCCGAAACGGAACACGAGCGGTGGGTGGCCAGCACTACGCCTAGCCGCCTTTGTCTCCCCACCACTGATGTGTTACACACCGCGCCAGGTATTCATGGAAGGTTGAGTGGACCGAGCGGCCCAGGACCTAGTTATGATATTCTTCATCGCTGGTCGTTAGCGGGAAATTAGCGCTGGTCGTCGGATTCGTAGTTCAGTGCGCTAACCACTACACCACCGCTTCCCCACACAGACGTATGTATAATCACACCCACACACGCAATCATCACTCCTCTTGTTGTTGTGCGATGATTTGTGTATATTTGTGGTATGCCAGGTATGAGATGCTGCTGCCGGTATATTGTTGGGAGTGTAATGCACTGCCAGTGTTATTGTTCATAATAGTACAGTACTGTATAGTGCCTCGCTGCACTGTACTGCTGGTGCACTGCCAGTGTTATTAGTAATATAGTGTGTGTGCCATCCGTCTAGTGTGTGCTATTCGTGATATTGTGTTATTCGCCTAGTGTGTGTGCTATTCGTCTAGTGTGTTATCCGTCTAGTGTGTGTGCTATTCGTGCTATTGTGTTATTGGTCTAGTGTGTGCTATTCGTGCTATTGTGTTATTGGTCTAGTGTGTGTGCTATTCGTGCTATTGTGTTATTGGTCTAGTGTGTGTGCTATTCGTGCTATTGTGTTATTGGTCTAGTGTGTGTGCTATTCGTCTAGTGTGTTATCCGTCTAGTGTGTGTGCTATTCGTGATATTGTGTTATCCGTCTAGTGTGTGTGCTATTCGTGATATTGTGTTATCCGTCTAGTGTGTGTGCTATTCGTGCTATTGTGTTATTGGTCTAGTGTGTGTGCTATTCGTCTAGTGTGTGTGCTATTCGTGATATTCGCGATGGGTGATTTAACGACCGTGTTGAGTCACAAGTCACATGGCGAGGATGCGGACTCCGTGCTCTCGATGTTGGCGCGTGGGAGGCGCTGATGTGTCCATGTTGGCGTCCGCGTACCGATGCTGGTGTCCCGTGTTGTTCGTGTAAAGTACTGCGAAGAGTACCGGCGGGAAACTCACCGGTCACTCGGCGAGCACGCGGTGAGCCCCCGCTGGTATCCGTATCAACATCGCGTGCCGCTATTCGCGTGTTCAGCGCGGTGTGCGTGAGTGTGGACGGTGCTGCTGTTGTGACCGAGAGCGTGACCAGGAGCGCCCTGCCGCGAGGAGGGGAGCGCCCTGCCGCGGGCGACTACTCACACGGCGAGGATGCGGTCCCCCTTGAGGACCCCGGCTCGCTCGGCGGCGCCCCCCGGCAGCACGGCGCTCACGTGCTGCAGCGGCGCGTACAGCTCCCCGTTGATGCTGCGCAGCTGCCCGCCCTCGCTCACCTGCCCGCGCACGTTAAACCCGTAGCCCGTCTCCGACTTGACGATGCACACGACGCGCGGCCCATGCTGCAGCTGCTGCGGTTGCTGCGATTGTTGTGGTGGTTGTGGTGGTGGTGCGTGTTGTTGTTGTTGTTGCTGCTGTCGGAGCGGCTGGACCCGCGTTCCCGCCGTCTCCTCCGCCATCTTCACTGCGCTGCGAGGCTGGGGCGGGGGGAGGGGAACTTCCGGTTCCGCGTGACTGCCGCGGGAGCAGCTTCCGGCGGGAGGGGTTCCGGTTGGGCGAGATACCAGGGGGGAGGGGTCATTTCCGCGGGGGGGACGCGACTGAGAGGGGGGGGGGGGTGGCGTCACTTCCGGGATGCGGCCTCTGTGCACGTGTCGCCGCCTGGTGGACGGTGCCCGTCCTGCACCACGGATCTCGCTCGCACGTGGCGAGCGAGCGAGCGAGCTGGCGAAGTGGTCAACTCGCTCCACGGGGCTTTGCCGCGTCACAGAGAGACATGGACTACTGATCGACCTCAGGGCCGGATGGCACATCCGCCCAATGTTGCCGACACCACAGCAAACACTCTGGCTTGCAGCGGAGTCGCCTTGATTACTAACAACGCCATCCTTACTGTGGCATCAGTTTTTTCATTTATTTATTTCAGTTTCATTTATTTGGTAGAGCCCTGTGAGCCATTCGGCTCTTGAATCAGAAACACAGCTCGCCTACAGTGGCTTCAAAGCGCCCCGTCTCACGCTGCCCTGGGCATTTGTTGCGGACATGTGGCTTCCATTGCTTTGCTACCAGCCCTCATTTAAAATGTTAAACGTGTTTATCCATGAGAGCCACACCGAGTCGTGGGACTGTTTAACAGGTCGGTCCTGCGTTGGGTGTTTGTGTTAAATGTGTTCAGCCACTGTATGAACGTTTATGCATTTGAGGAAACCAGAGCAACCGGAGAAAACCCACGCATGCAAGGGGCAATACTATTCCTGCACAGATGGAAACAGGCGAATTTTATCAACTTGCTGTACTGCCTTCTCCTGGCGAGCCAGAGAATAGCACCAGCTGATTGTACTCAGAACCAGGGCTATCCTGAGTGGCGTTTCTCTGGAGCTGCCCCAGCATCACCCAGCTTCAAGCAGTAGCTTAAGGCTCTCGCCCTCGTTCAGGCTGGCGTACGAGGGAGGTACTTTGAGCTCTGGCTCTGCGTATCTGGGGTTTGGAACAATGCGTCGTGAAATGTGCGCTCTATAAATTATTATTAAACCCCCTCCCCACCTTCAACCCTCCACTCACCTCCCATCTCACCCCTCCCTCCCCCCCATACATCTCGCAGGAGTAAATCGCAACTCCACCTCTGCACTCTCAGCCACGAGCAGCGTGTAAAACGTATGATAAACTTTTAATGTTTTTTTTTACATGAACAATTTCATTACACCAGCCCTTCGAATTCCGATACACTGTACACCAACCAGCGTCCAACCATGGTGGGCGGCCTATTGGTAACCGCCACCGCACACGGGGAGACACCGCACACACTCACGGCACCGCCGGCTCCCCGCACCACCAACGAAGAGTGCACGCGGCGGGGACAAACGCGCCACCCCAATCACACACACACACATCACGTCAAAGTGCACGCGTCTCCCCTCTGGGGGGGGGCTTCTGGGGAGGACCCGGGGAACCCTGACCAGAGTCACGGGCCCTCCCGCGCTCGAGATGGAGGGTGGTGCGAAATGACCCCGAACAGAAGGTGACAACACAAAAGGCAAACAGGAAAAACGAGACAGCATACGCAGTGGTTTCCACAGGGCCCACCTCCCCCCCCATCCTGTCATCCCGATCGCACACGCATGTGTACATCGCGGGGCCGTCGTCTGCAGCACGTATCAACAAGGGTGGCATTCCCCGAGTTTGGGCAACCCCCAGATTCCCCACGGAACACAAAAGCCGCCGGGGTCGTTCCCAGGCCGAGGCAGCGGGGGCAGACGGGACGTGGGGTGCAACGTCCGTGCTGTGGTTGCGGCTCAGCGTCCATCGAAAGAGCAGCGAGGAAGTTAAATAAGAAAGCGAAGGCAGACACGATCAAATGCGACCCCGCAGACAGAGGGCAGTGCTGATGGCATCGCACGATCCACAGCTTCTGCATGGTGAACAAGGGGCGATGTATGCTCACGTGCGCGAGTGTGTGCTTGTGTGTGCGATGGTGTGTGCTTGTGCATGTGTGATGGTGTGTGCTTGGGTGTGCTTGTGCATGTGTGATGGTGTGTGCTTGGGTGTGCGATGGTGTGTGCTTGTGTGTACGATGGTGTGTGCTTGTGTGTGCGATGGTGTGTGCTTGTGTGTGTGTGATGGTGTGTGCTTGTGTGTGTGATGGTGTGCTTGTGTGTGTGATGGTGTGCGCGCGATGGTGTGTGCTTGTGTGTGCGATAGTGTGTGCTTGTGTGTGTGCTATGGTATGTGCGATGGTGTTCGCTTGTGTGTGATGGTGTGTGCTTGTGTGTGCGATGGTGTGTGCTTGTGCATGTGTGCGTTTCCAAGATGATGTGCGTGATTGGTGTGTGCGAGTGCGCGAGCGAGTGTAACAACACGCCGCGTGCCAGGAGGGGTGCCGCACACTCTTCCTCAGCTTCATGCCGGCAGCCGCTGCCCCACGACCTCCGGCAGGGGCCAGAAGGGGCAGTCGGGGTCGTTGGGAGTGGAGGGCAGGGGGGGTCCAGGTGTGGGGGCAGAGCGAAGGGGCGAGAGGATCACATGGGGTCGCGCAGGGAGGCGGCAGCGGCATTGGCTGCCGTGTTCTGCACCGTGCGGTTGGTGAACACGCCCTGTGCAAACTCCTGCTGCGCCTTCTCAAAGCTGGCGCCTGTACGTCGGTACATCGAGTGCACCTGCACACACACAGACAAAAAAAGACAAAAAAAAGACAAAACAATGATCCCCATATAGCCTAAACAGACTGTTGGGGCAAGTGCTATTAGCGAGCACCTATCAAAGCCGGTACGGCGCACGAGGAGGGAGTGTGGCCAGTTTCCGAGTGGTCATGTTTACACACCATATCAGGTACTCATTTTGAGGTTGAGATGACCTAGGGGAGTCCCAGGACCGGTTCAGATAATTGTCACTGGTGTTGGTGGTGGCCATGAGTGGGAATCGAACTCGGGTAATTAGATTCGTAGTACAGCATACTAACCACTACACCACCACTCCCCACAAAGACACACACGGATACATGCACATGTTGGCACACGCACATGCAATGTCACTGGAGGCAGCTCGCAGTACACGCGGGTGAAGGTGTGCGTGTGCTTACGTGTGTGTGCACAATACTCATGTGGTGCAGGGTGTGGTCAGGGTGGGCACGTGTGCGTGTCTTATTTTGTGCTGGTGTGGGTGCAGGAGTGTTAAGTGTGTGCATGTGTATGAATATATTTGGATGTGTGCGTGTGTGAATGTATATGCCTTTGTATGCACGTGATTGTGTGTATGTAAGGGAACGAGTGTATGGGAATGTGTTTGTGTATACATGTGTGTGTGTACAGAATGGTGCATACCCTCTTCAGCATGATGAGGGAGAGGGCGGCCGAGGCGGTGAACATGACGGCGATGATGGAGAGTATGACACCCACGGCGATGTTCGATGAAAATGCTCCGATCGTGGAGATCCATCCACTGGTGAAGACAGGCACACACAAAGACCCCCCATGTAGCCTAAACAGACTTTTGGGGCAAGTGCTGTGAGTAGCATCTATGAAGGCCGGCAAAGCACATGAGGGGGTGGGTGGCCAGCACCATCCCTGGCTGCCTTTGTCTCCCCAGTGCTGATGCTCACACACCGTACCAAGTACTCAATCAAGGCTGAGTCTACCTATGCAAGGTCGATGATAGGATCAGTTACCCCTTGCCAATAATGTAGTCATAGACAATAATTTTACTTAGGTGGCTGGGATAGCTATGGCCAAGTTTGTGGACGTGCTGCTAATACCAAGTGAGGTGGCACAGTGGGGAGCACAGATGATGCATCTGCAGGCCTCCCAGTCAGTCTAACCATAACACCCAGGTCTGTTCCAATACATTCTGCCAGCAGCGGTGAGCCTTCCACATTTCACTTGAAGGCCTAAAAGTGCACCTATCCTGGCACAAGCACTGCGGTGACGTCACCACCGAATGGTGGCTGTTGTTGTTGTGTACCAGTTTCCCCAGCCTGGGATGCCGACAGCCTGCAGCACGTGCACTACGAACTGAGCGAAGAATATGAAGAAGAAGAGGAAGAAGTTGAAGGAGCTGTCACTCCTGCCGAGACATGGGGGGAGGGGGGCACGGGGAAAATAAATAAGTAACAATAGAACCACAAGAATGAGAACGACAAGCGCGAGTGCTAACACGAGGCACGCCCACATCGGTAATGTCCCCGCGTACAAGACATGCACATCGGTTTATTTTATTTTTACACTCTACTGAGGAACCAAGCCTCAAGCCCCTTGTTCAGATGGGTCCTGCTAAATGATCACAGTGGGGAGCGATATTGCTGCGGTGTAATTCATCCAAAATGTATCATTTGCAGGGTAATTTGAAGCATTGTAAATGTTTGGCTAATGCCAGTTACATTGTATGTTATTTTTTAGCTATGGGAAGAAACCGGAGGAAACCCATGCAGACCAGGTGGATAATGTACAAACTCCGTGTAGAAATGTCCCCGAGCCGGAAAACAGTCCCTTCTTGCTACGAGGGGCAAGTGTTACAGCACTGTGTTACACCACCATGCCGCTACCCTGCCGCACAAATAAATAACCGAGTAACCCTGCGTGATTCTATTCATAGCCAGTCATTTCCTGTTCAAATAAGCATTGAGGCGGTGCTGACCACCTATTTACAGCCCTGAGCCAGTTGTGAAAATTCCACATTCCTTTGGTCGGGGCGAGTCTATCCAGTGGGCAACCACTGTTGACTTCTCCACTTCGTGGTGCTAATTATACAATCCCCAGAGGGTTCATGAGCCAAGTCAACCTCCCAATCAGGATTTGAACTCGCAACCTTCCGACTGAAGAGCGGCTCCATCAATCAATCTTTATTTTATGTGCCAATATCGCCCTAAATAAAGGAAGCAGCAGTGAACATTACAGCATAATGGGAACGGCACAGGGGCATAGAGCAACAGGAAGGAAAAAATAAACCTGTCATGACCTCATCGGCTAACACCGACTGAGCAAAATAAATTGTTACGATTGTGGGTGGAGATTTAACTCAATAATCTATTCTTCGGTCTTGTTTATTAACCATCCAGTTTGTATTGTTTCTCGTTTATTCAGTCTCATTTCGACATTCTCGTTGGCTCCGTTAACCTACACGTAACCTTGGCACGATTTTTCAGCGGAGGAATCTCTCAATCTTCACAGACACCGCGAGCGTGGAAGCTGGGAGCGCATTTGAGATGAGGCATGCAAATTCCCGAATCAACCACGGAGGATAACAAAATGCAACCCAAGAGGAGCGAGAGAAGACGCGTGGGAGCGGTCAAGGGGACCGGGGGGGGGAGAGACTGTGGGAGGAGATGTATGGGGGGGTGGGGGGAGGCGGGCATTACCTGAAGCCCTTGTAAATGGGTCGATACCAACAAGTGAAGGAGCAGGGGATGAAGAGGATCATCCACATGATGGAGATGCCAAAGGAGATTCCCTTGTTCGGGTTGAGGCAGAAGTACACCAGGTAGCCCAGCATGTTCAGCACCAGCGTGACTGCGTGAACTGCGGCCCGAGAGGGCAGGGTATCAGGGGGCAGGGGAGGGAGGGAAGAGGAGGAAAGGAAGGGCAAGGTGGGGGAGATAGGAAGATGGCCGTAACAAGGGAAGAAGGGTGCAGAAACAAAAGGAGGGGAGACAGGGGGATGCAACTAGAGGAGGAGAAGAGAGGAGAGCATAAGATGAGTAATGGAGGATATAAAAGAGGAAGAAGAGGAGGAGACCATGCGTGGAAATACAGGAGAATGCAGAAATAAGGGAGATGCGATGAGAGAGGAGGAGGCAGGTGAGGAGAGACACAGACGGAGAGTGAAAAACGCAGCACAAAGACGGCGACAACGCAGCCCGAGCCGGCGGATGCCTCGGCGAGCAGCAGAGCACGGAAGGAGTCGCTGGGCTCAGGGGGCCACCGTGGCATTATTGGAGAAGCGACCGCCAAAAGCGAGGGAGAACAGGGCGGCGAAGGGGCCCCGTGGCCACGCTGGAGCCCCGCACCGAGCCAGACACGTACCTGCACGCCTTGTAGACCGGCCTATACCAGCAGACAAAGGAGCACGGCGTGAACACGATGAACCACACAATGGCCAGTCCAAAGTCCACGCCCTTGGAGGCGTCGACAATGAACCAGGCGAGGCAGCCGAGCACATTGAGGAATAGCGTGATGGAGTGGACTGGGGAGAAGGGACACCGTCGTCGTCGTCATCACCACGACATTGACAGCATCATTCTCCATGGCAACCATAACTGCCCAAATTTGAGTTTAACGCAGTAGATCTCCATGGCAACAACAACCATCACACACAACGGCAAATGCCACCACTCACCATAGCAACTCCATCACTGTTATTGCTCGCCACCTAAACACCGCTGTCACCCACTAATGAAAGCATCTCACCACTTTTGCTCACCAAAATAACATTGGCATTCTCCACAGTAACCACCCCTCACTCAGTATGGCACAGTCAGACGCCATGGTAACAAAACCTCTCCCATCACTACAGCAACACGGTCAGCAGCGACCCCCACGATGCACCCTGCAGTGGCTCTCAATCCCGTTATCTCACGGACACAACAACAGGCACTTGAACGTCACAATTGTCTCCAACACCACCATCGGGGAGGGGGTCACAGTGGAGGGCACGGCGCCCCCAACCGCGTGCCGTTAAGGGGAGGGGCACGGTGATACACACAAACTAAAGGGACTCGGGGTAAGAAGGAGAGGGATTGGAAGAGATACAGTGGAAGGAGGAGACGGAGAGACGGTGGGTGAGGGAGAGCGGGTGAGGCAGAATGTATGAGGTAGAGGATGGTGTTTCTGGCAGAAGTTAGGAGGTGGGATGTTCTAATGCTGATATTCATAAAGAGCTGAATCAAGACTTCGTCGCACGAGCAGGTGGCCAACAGTGGGCGTGTTGCTCAGCTAGGTGGACGCTGGCTGGATGAGCGGGCGGTGCATGTGCCACTCACACATCCACATGTAGTAGAGGATGCGCACCGTGCGCTGGAAGTCGAGAGGAATGTCTATTGCAAAGTCCTGGTAGAAGCAGGGCCCCACGGGGCACTTGGCTGGCAGGGGTGGCCAGTTGTTCTTGCGTGCTGTTCACAAACACGAATGAAAGCGCACGCACACACACGAATGTAATCACGGTCACGTGCACAGTGCCCATGAGCGAGTGCAAGCGTGTGTGTACGTGCGTGTCATGCACACGTGCGCATCGTGTATGTATCCTCAAACCTTCGTTACTGGAAATTTTATTTGAATAAAGACTGATAATGTCTGTGCACTCTGTTGAATTTCTTTTGCAACGGGGTGATTGTGTTTGCTCCGATTCCAAATTGCTTCAGGACGACGAGTACTAGAGTGCCACCATCTCCTCAGCATGAACGTGTACGTGCGGGTGTGTCGTGTGCACATGTTGCGCGAGCTTGTGTCACGTCACCATTGTAGTTGTGCCCCTGCATCTCGTGCTCGCGCCGGTCCAGCTCGGCCGCCTTCCGCTCTAGCTCCTCCTGCTGGCGCTTCAGATCGGCGGTGATGGCACTGCCCATCTGTACGCATGAGCGAGACGGAGACACGGGGGCACTCGGCACCACCGCCACGCACCGCCATCGCACGCCGCTACCGTGACGTCTCAACACTGGCCTGAAACCTGCATCTGGATGTGTGTTTCCCCCATGCACGCTACAGTATTATTATTACTACTACTACACTTGTGTACCCAGAAAAGCCTCGCCGAGTCTCAAGCATCTTTTCACGAGGTTCCTGATGGGTTTTCACAGGGGGGAGTGATGCTGATGTGTGTAATCCCAGTTCAGTCATTTGTAAGGTAACATTTTCAGCTTTCGGATGTTTGGCCAATACCAGTTACATTGTATTTCATGTTAGCTTTGGGAGGAAGCGGGAGATCCCAAAGAAAGCCCATGCAGAACTGGGGGAGAGAACACAAACTGCCCACAAAATGGCGCCCAAGTTAGGCATCGGACTCAGCAACTTCTTGCCTCGAGGCACAAGTGTCACCATTGCGCTGCCACTCTGAATTTGTTGCATGCTGCTGTCTTGGGCCCAGATCTGTGTCCAGGAATCGAGGTTTCCTTTGCAGCAGGGGGCAGTCAGACGTTCTGGCTGCCCGTGGTCATGTGATCATCACACTGGTCATGGTAGTTCCCTGAGCAGCAAAACGAACCCTCCCCCCCGTTAAGGCCCCTGCAGCCCACGCACGCTTACCATGCTACAGCAGGGTTCAGCACCTCCCTGTACTATGGCATCATGCAGCAGGGAAACAAGATTCCAGGCACAGTTTTAGCACAGCATTGTCGCAACTTAATGCTGACCAATGCGCAGGGGATACTGCAATCAGTTGTGTTCTGTGCAGTAAACTCAACTGGAAGCACAGAGCCACCACCGCCCTCTACTGGAAACTCACTGCAACCTGTGTCTGCATTCTCTCTTAATAGCGTTGCGCTTTAACAATGGCGCGAATACGAAATGTACCGACGATGTGATTTTCCGTCCTGCTGCTGTGCTGACAGTGCAGTGCTGTCTTGTCCTGTTGCTGTGCTAGGTGCCCCCCATCGCCCCAGTCCTGTCCAGTGTTTACGACTGCTCCAAGCCCCTCCCTCCTCAAGGGCGCCTCACCTCGCCCTCTGGCTACGATGCACGCACACGTCATACCACCACGGCGCGCACGCACACACGAAGGCACTTGCGTCCTCACGTCGACTCTGCCCGTTTGCTTTGCCAACAAAACCGGCTGCGGCGCCGGCGGCGCAAACCTGCCAGGCCGGTGGGACGCGTTCTCGGAATGAGACAGGACGGTGGATGGGAGGGGCTATGGGAGGAGGTTCCCTGTGCGATGTGTCGAGGGTGGAGGAGGGCACCTGTTGGGAGGGCAACTGCGCTGGGAAGGTGGGGGGCTCCTCGGTGGGCTGCATCACGGCCGGCTGGGTTTGCGATGCCAGTGGAGGGGCTCCTGCTGGTCCCACGGGCACCGTGGAGTTGATCTGCACACACACACACACACAGGGACGCTTTACATACACACACGTAGATGCACGTGGACATGCAGACCCATGCACAAGCTGACGGACATAGACACACAACCGGACACATGCCAACACGCAGACTCACGTGGGCGCACATTGGTACACGCGGGCACGCATACACAGCCATGCGCGCACACGCACAAACGGGTATACGGTACTGTATGTGAACACATAGCAACACGGATATGCGCACAAGAACACATCCACACACGCAGACGAACTGTATTTGAAGGCACCTGCAAACCCATTGTTGCAAAAGAGATGTTCGTCTCAGAGTAATAAATCCACACTGCACACACTCAGAATACAGCTGCACCCAATACACGTACCACACAGGTGTTACACAAACCACACAGCAGGCACACTTAACACACACCACCTTCACAAATACACACGGCTGTGTAAGCTGTGGTGTCACCACAGTTGCACATGCCGGCCGGTGTGCGATGAATCACCGCTCCAACATCACCTTCAGCCTTTGCCCCTCGGGGAAAAAAGTGCTTTTATCAGTCGGTACCATGACAGCACTGGACCGTGATAGTATGAGTAACGCCACTCAGCTCACGGGGAGAGCGGGTGAGGGGGCCGGGACCCCCGAGGATGGAGGGATGAGCTCGAGGTAGGCACCCCTCATGAGCTCGGCTTTCATCACGGAATCCATCCCCACTTGCGTGTGTCCGTTTCTCCCGTAATGGTGTCCACGCGCTGTGAGTGAAGGAGTTTTGTTGTTCTGCCTGGCGCCGGCTAACACCGCGGTGTCTGGTTTCCCGTATGTGCATGTGGAGCAATGAGACGTGGGCTACTCGGGACAAAGTGGGGGGGGGGGGGGGGGGTAGGGGGGCGACGTGTGTTCCCCCCGGACAGGTAAGGGGGCCGCATCCCATGCAAGACCGGGCCTGGCTGGATTGGAAAACAGCAGAGCAGCTTCATCAGAAGATGACAATCGTGAAGCGTCATTATGGAGAATATAGTAACAACGTAAATATGCAGACGATACTGCAGCTTTGGCAGATGCAGCATCACCTGAGTTTACCTGCGTTACACCGATGCTGCTGAAATTATGAACTCCCCGATCGCAATGTGGCTGATGGGATGTGTAAAATAATACTTTAGATTTTTTGTTTTGCGAACGAACAGTTTTGTTAAGGATGCGTGTTGTCCAACAATTTATTTGGTAGCTTTATCCGTGTGGATGAGAGGCAAGTGAGCAGACTTCTAAAATAGTTCTGTAGTGCTCTCTGGGGCTGATGCTGTTCTCTCACACCACGTGGCATAGTTTACCCATTGTGTAAATGCACAGGGCGTAAGTTATAGGTTTAACACACGCGTCGTCATCACGCCATCACGCGTTTGCTTTGTACGTGACAATCGACACCTTGGACACCCTTACACAACGAGATGTCCTACCTCACCGAATAAATAAAAAACATTCGCTAGCCTCTCTGATATACAAAGCAGTGCCTTGCCGGGTTGTAATCCCACCTTTAAACTACATACCGATTTTTTTAGGCAAATGTTGCTGCTCTCATTTAATAAAGTAAAAATATACTGACAAGTTTTGCTTTGGAAATCGGTAAGCGATAAAATGGGTTTGGAGATCGGCAGCACGCCGCTTAACCACTACTACCATCGGTTGGATTGGCAAGTGCGAGGTGGTGCACTGCTTGCTGCGAGGGCTCCGAAGGGACATATGTTTTGCACCCATATTTTGGGTTGGGCCGCGTAGTGGGAGCTTTATGGGAAAATCCTTCCCATTACTCCTCCACCACCCAACTAGATTGTCACTTTTACAGATATATAATTTACAAGTGCCAATGTATTGATACAATTCTGATTAATAAAACTCCTCCAATGGTGGCTGAAGATTGTCTATGGCTCAATTTGACGTCAGCATTCGAGATTTAGATCAAACTACTTCGAGCTTCCTTAAGCACCTATGTTTTAACTTAGACAAGTCTTCGCCTGATCACGTGACATTCACAGAAACATTTATACTGTGACTGAGATAGACACGGAAATGAATGGCACAGAAAGCACAGGGGTCGTGCCGTGGTGCTGAGGGGGAACGGGGTGAGGATCCAGGGCGGAGAACGAGGTGAGCGGGAGGTGGTTGCGGTGGGGAGTGGTGCCACGTGGCACGAGCGGTGACTCGCCACTCCCTGCCCCATCTCCTCCCCTCCCCCATCAATTACACCACCCCCCTCACAGGTGACAGCACTGCCGGTGGGGTCAGGCGGGCCGGGACGTCACTCGTCAGCCAATCACAACCCCTACTCCTATCTCTCTCGCTCCGCCTTCCTGTCCACACGCATGGGTATGTCGTGCCCTTTACCGTGCACATTGCTACGAGGGCCTCTAAGGCCCCCAAACAAAATTTTGGATTGGCTGCAGATTTTTTTTCCGAGCAGCAGCTGTGTAAGTCTTTACAGCTACCGTCCGCTGTTGATGCTGGGCCAAGGGGCAAAGGAGCAAGACCAAGATTCAATCTCAGAACCCAAAAATGTTTGGTATTTACACACCTAGGCTGTGCGCTCCAGGCTGCACTGACACTGCTGTAAACCTTCGTTTGAAGATGTTTTAAAAAGTCTTGAAAGGAGAGGTTGATTGCACAAGCAGAGCACAAGCTTCAGTGACATCAACGCATTGATGTTGAAATCCACAGATCACACGTCACCCTCACATCAATTCAACTTAAAAAATTTCAACTAGTTTATAACCCAATGGACCAGGAAGAGCATCTCAGTTGCAAGAGTGGCCTGGGTACTGAAGGGATGGCATCTTTTGGAAGTTTAAAGTAATGTTTTTCAAGCTCATGGAGCCTGTGCGTGTGTAGCTACAAGATGAGAACCGTGTGGTTTTTGGATTGTGTTGCACTGGAAATTCACCACCCCAGCTCAGCTGCTTCTCCGGGTCCTGTGGCCTCCTCATCCATGGCCATCGCAGCCGAAAAGAAACGGTCACTGCTATGCCAAAACCGTCACTCTCACCATTACCCTCACCTGCACCATAACCTTGTCTATCATCCACACTATCACCACCACTCTCACCATTACCCTCAGCTGCACCATAACCCTGTCCATCATCCACACTATCACCACCACCACTCTCACCATTACCCTCACCTGCACCATAACCCTGTCTATCATCCACACTATCACCACCACTCTCACCATTACCCTCAGCTGCACCATAACCCTGTCCATCATCCACACTATCACCACCACCACTCTCACCATTACCCTCACCTGCACCATAACCCTGTCTATCATCCACACTATCACCACCACTCTCACCATTACCTTCACCTGCACCATAACCCTGTCTATCATCCACACTATCACCACCACTCTCACCATTACCCTCACCTGCACCATAACCCTGTCTATCATCCACACTATCACCACCACTCTCACCATTACCTTCACCTGCACCATAACCCTGTCTATCATCCACACTATCACCACCACTCTCACCATTACCCTCACCTGCACCATAACCCTGTCTATCATCCACACTATCACCACTACTCTCATCATCATGACCCTCACCAACGATGGGCCACATTGCCCTACAATTTCCATCAAAAGCCATCACCACGGCAAATCACTGCAATTGCCAGGGCAGGACACCAGGTTACCTCGGTTACCCGCACTCCCGGTTACACTCGGGACTTGTTTCTGGGCACGGTAGCCAGAGACGGGAGGTTGCCCAGGGTTACCGGCACTGTGGCAGATCCAGGGGCATTCCCCGTTGTTGTCTCAAGGGCCTCGTCTCACTGGGAGTCCCCCTCTCACCATGGTTTAGATGAGGGGGTCCCACTGGGGTCACCGCGAGCCGATGGGATAGCGGGGATAGCTGATGCGGGTTTCACCTGTCGGCCGAAGTCATCAGAGGCGAAGGGGTTGTACTCTGTGAGGCCTCGGTTGGAGGAGTCGGTCACCTGGGTCACAGCAGGGTCCTAGCAACGAGACGCATCGCTGAGCATCCTCCAGCACTCACACGCCCATACACACGGACACACTAACACACTCAATAACACATTAACATACACGTAAGACACCCTGACACGCATGGACAAAAACATTCCATCTGCCTAGCAAGCCATGAAAGGCAGTGCACTCAAAACACATAAGCACTAACATACTCATGGAAACATGCCCAGACACACCAACTTACATTGACACAGACAGTGTTAAACTCAAATATAACCAACACACAAACACACTTACACACTAAAAACGTCGGCACACTCAAGAAGAAAAACTAAGACGCACTCCGACACTCTAACCCGTGTCCCCAAAACAGAGTGACTCACCCATGCCCTCGCTGCAACAAAAACAATACCACGCCCACACATAATAAACACTTTTACAATTACACAAACATTCACCAATACGCAAAAAAATCAGTAACATACTTACGCACACTTTCCCAAACACACCCACAGACATGGACAAACGTGACACAAACACAACACGCCAACACACAAATACAAAGAGCCCCCGTATAGCCTTAACTGACAATTGGGGCAAGTGCTGGTAGCGAGCCCCCATGAGGGCCGGCACGGCACACGAGGGAGGGCGGGTGGCCTGCTGCACCTGGGGGGGGGGGGGGGGTGGCTCTGTCTCCCCAGTGGCGATGTTTGCACACCCTGCCGAGGATTCACGTGAGGATGAGTTAACTTAGGGGAGGCTCGCACACATCCCACACAGGCCTCGCCACGACATAATGTTGCACACAAAAGAGCAAGTTCCCCATTTAAGCTCGAGTTGTCAAACGAGTGCTGTTGACGATCCCCTATTATACACAACAGGCGCATAGCACACCCATAGCACACCCATCCCTCAGAGCTCCACGTCACCAGTCGCTGAAACACCCCTACACACACACCCACTAAAGCATCTTCCACACATAATGCCATCTTATTGCACACCCTCCCCCGTCACACTACGACTTTTCGCATACCTTACCCTAAACCACACCATCACACAACACACACACGCCACCTTATCTCACCCAAACACACACACGCCACCTTATCACTCACGACCAATCCTACAAATATCGTTTGGCAAAATGCTGAGCAATTATTACGGACGAACGGAACACGAGGGCTGCTGTGCCATGTGCCGCCCCGGCCGTGTTTGTCTCCCCACTGGCGACATTCATCCCCCCCCCCCCCGTCTCACGGAAGCGCCCTGTCAGACACCCCACTCTGTAAACACACCACCCCGTCACACTCACTCACTCACTGCCCCCTCTTCCAGGCCCAGGCCTCTCTCTCCCAAAGCCTCCAGCCCACTGCCAAGCCCGGACCTCCTTGCCTGGGGCCCACAGATCCCCTCGCCCGGGTCCCCTGCCCGAGGTTCCTTCAGTCGCAGCCCTCGCTCCACAGTTCCGCATTCCGCCCGCGGCCTCGAGACCCGCACCACCCTCAGCCTGCCTCGGCTGCCGCCCGGAAGGCGCTGTTCCCCGCAGCGCAACCGGGCGAGAACGATTCCCCAGCGCGACGCGGTCTCAAGAACCCGCGCGACCATAGGGGGTATCCCGTACCTGGAAGGGGTGGTTGAGAACGGGGTCCGCGAAGGGGTTCTCGTCGATGTGCGCCATGGCGGAGCAGCTGTCGCGGGGAGACGGAGCGGGGAGACGGAGCGAGGAGCGGCCCCGGGGGGTCCGAAATGGCGGGTGGGGGGTGGGGGTGCTGGACCACGTGACCACGGGGCGTGGCCCCGCCCCTGGCCCCGCCCCTGGCCCCCACCTGCTCACCTGCACCCACCTGGACCCTGCCCGCGTGCCGTCGGTCGGCGCCATCTCCCTAGCAACGCGTCAACGACAACAACATTGTGGCCCTAGCAACGCGAGCACCGGTAACTCAATTGGCTTAGCAAAGCTTTGACCGGTAGCCGCATCGCCCCAACAACAATTAGAGATCCTCGCTCCCCCTCCTCACCACGAGACAGTGGTGTAAACTCCACTCGACACAGCCACGATTGATAAACGGTGGAAGGGCTTTTATCGACCAGAAAGAGATGGCGACGATGATGGGCTGATTCCGGCTTTGGGCTGAGTGCGCGTCACCTGGCCATACTTCACCACGCCGCCTCGGCGCGGGTTTGCTTCAGGCGGGGTGTATCGACGTGGCAGGGAAGTACAGTGCCACATTGCATTTCTCGACAGTGCAGAGTGGAAGCCGATCACAAGTACTATCCAGGCTGAACGCCTGCTTAGCTTTGAGGATCTGATGCGATCGGGCCGCATTCCGGGGCGAATTTAATGGCCACATTAATTACCCTCCGTGACCATCGCGTGAGGGTAATTTTCAGTAAACAGATGCAACCCCAGGACACGACACGAGGGGGCAACATCGAGACAGAAAGAGAAACGGAGACTCAAGTTCAAGTTCATGTATTAGGCATAGCCCTGTGAGCCAATCGGCTCTTGAATCGGGTGCAACCGCAACAAACAAAGAACAAAAACATGAACAAGAAAACGTCTTAAAGTGACTATGTGACTAAGTGCAAACAGCAAATCCAAGAAAAGACAGCAAAATATTGCAGAAAAAACACCGTACACCCACACTGTGTGCAAACATCCCAGTGGGATGCAAGTCAAACAACAACCACAAGACAACTTAGATTAAGGCCATCAGTCTAACTTTCGTACTACAACAAACAAACATGGCTAAACCAAAAAAGTTTTCGAAAATCACCAAAATAAAGCCATAAGCAATGTAACAGTGATCATAGGAACTGTGACCAAATTTTCACAATAAACGACTTAAACAACATGTACCACCAAACCCTGCAGCCATAGCTGGCTGCATGAGTCACTCCACAGCAGCAGGAGCATCAGTCGGAGTATCAACATTTTTCAATGCACCTTTAAGATCAGCACACTAAATCAAAACATATATCATACTTTGCAGCGATCATCCGGAGCGAAACATTTTATTTCAGGCCACTGAATAGCAAACACTCCAACACAGGGAGATAAAACGAGGCGTTGATGCACAGCGAGAGAGGGGTCTATGGGATATAGGGGACGCAGGGTATAGACAATGTACTCTTAGAGGCACCTCGGGGGCGCAAGGAGCCATCAAGAGGGCGGGCGAGTGAGCCGAGGCGCGGGGTCGCGGGCGCCAGGGGGCGGCAGAGAGCCGCGACGGCGCGGGACCACGACCCCCTGCCCCTCTCCTCCCTCCCTCTCTGCCCTCTCTCTTCCTCCGCCCTGTCCTTCCTCTCCTACCAATGGATATCATCACAATCCTTAATTTTTCCAGGAAAAATCTCAGTAAGTCTCAAGACCCTTTGTCGAGAGGGGCGTGCTTGTAAACGTTTCTCACGTCTTGTTGAGTAGTTCCAGTGCAGTCTTCTCAAAGTTCCCAGAGGAAACCCACGCACACAGCATGCCGGAGCGAGTCATGCCTGGTAGCGAGCAGCACCTGTGAAGGCCGACACGGCGCACGAGGTGGTGGCGTGGTTAGAACCTCGCCCAGTCGTCGCCTTTGTCTCCCCAGAGCTGATGTTCACGCACCGCACTAGGTACTCATTTAAGGCTAAGCGAACCTAGGGGAGGCCATGGCTGGTTCGGGGATATTACTCGCCAATGATGTTGGTCGTGGCCGGGAATCGAACTCAGATGGCCAGGTTCGAAGCGCAGTGTGTGAACCACTGGCACGTGCGACCCACGCGTGTTTCACGTGTCACGCGTGCCACCCACCCACACAGCCCCCCCCACCCACCCGCACAGCCCCCCACCCACCCGCACCGCTCCTGCGAGTGATGCTCCGTTTCCCTGGTAACGGCTTCTCGCCGCGACTCTGGCCCGCGAGCCCCGCGGGAGCCTCTGCACCGAGTGATCGCCCCCCCCCCCTCCCCGTGACCCTTGTGCCCCCCACCCCATCAGTTCCCCAAGTATCCCCTCTGAGCCCCCCGCAATTCCTCGGTAGAGCTTGCGGATAAGGGAGGCGCGGATGGCTGGGCCGCGTGTGGTGGTGTGTTCGTGGGTATGGGAGGGGCGTGTGTGGGAGGTGAGTCGTGGCGGTGTGTGTATATGTGTATGTGTGTATGTGCACGTGTGCGTTTGGTGTTTGAATGGAGTGTAGAGACGTGTGTGTGTGTACGGGTGTGTAGTGATTAGCGTGCTGAGCTACGAGTTAGATTCCCGCTCACGATAGTGACAACACCAATGACGATTATCTGGACCAGTCCTGAGCCTCCTCTACGTCGCCTAACATTAGTCCCAGTGCGTTGTGTAAACATCGTCCCTAGAGAGACAGCGGCGGTCGGGCGTGGTGCTGACCACCCAGCCCCTCGTGTGCTGTGTCGGCCTTCATGTGTTCTCGATAACAGCTCTTGCCCCAACAGTCTGTTAAGGCTAGTGGGGGATCTTTGTCTTTATAGGGGTGTGTATTCGTGCTCGTCTCCGCGCGCCTCCACTCTGCGCACCGCTCTTTAATCACCGCGGCGGCGGCGCACGGCACGCGCCCCCTCACCCCTCCCCTCGCCCTCTCTTCCCTCCTCTCTCCTCACCCCACCCCTCACCCTCTCACCTCTCTCCTCACCCCTCCCCTCACCCTCTCACCCGTCTCCTTACCCTCTCGCCCCTCCCTGGCCCCTCCCCTCACCCTCTAACCCCGACCCTCACCCCTCTCCTCACCCATCACCCCCCACCCACGGGGTCAAACTTCCCCGTGCGGTTCCGTGGTCAGGGCCGGGGTCACGGGGGCCGGGGGAAGGAGGGAGGGGGAGGGCTGGGGGGGGGGTAGGAGGAGGGGATGGAGAGTGCGGGAGAAGGAGGGATGAGACGGGAGAGTTCGAGAGAGGGGGGTAGAGTGTTGGAGAGAAAAGGGAGAGCGAGGCTGACTTGCGCATTGGATCCCCCAGCAGGGGCTGCCTGGAGATAGGGGAGAGGGAAGGAGAGATAAATGGAGAACTAGGGAAACGCAACACACACGGACGCGTTGCGATCAATGGTGTTGATACGTTCTGATTGACAAGTGAGTCATGATCACCCTCTCACCACGCTTACCCCCTCAATACCCTCACCACCCCCACCCTCGCACCACCCTCATTCCCTCCCCCACTCACCACACTCACCATACTCACCCACTCGGCACGGTCACCTCTTTATCACCCCCTCAACACCCTCATCTCCTCAGCACCCTCACTGCCTCGCCGCCCTCTTTCTCACGACCCTCACTGCCTCACCACTCTCACCCTCTCCGCACCTTCACCCACTCACCACCCTCAACACCTCATCGCCCTCGCCGTGGTCACCCGTTTACCACCATAACTCCCCCCGCTCACCACCATTATCCTCACCACCTTCGCCATGTTCACCAACTCACCTATTCACCATAACTCATAGATTCAGGATCAGGAACGGGGGATCAAGACCTGTGGCAGTCGGAGTTGTGGGAGGGGTCCCAATAGCACCCCCCTCGTCCACCGTTTCTAATCGCAGATCTGGCGACTCGGATTCGCAAATGATCGGCTTGGCTTGGAGTGGGGATTGTCGGCGTAAGGCACTACAACTATAGTACAATGTGCAAGTTAAAACTTACCCGTAAAAAATATATATTACCATGTTCTATTCTACGATTCTATAAGCACGTTTCATGTTGTATAAAGCAAATACGGATTCTCGGAGCAGCGTTCTGGATTCCCACAGTAGTGCATCGGTTGGAAACCCGGTAGCGAGGAGGAGGTGCGAGGAGGAGGTGAGTGGAGGAGGCTACCAGGAGAGGGGAGCGGCCTTCCCTCACCCCCTCCTTTTCGGAGCCCTAACCCCTCCCCTCAATCCAGCCTCGGCCCCTCATCCTCCACCTCCTCCTCACCCTCTTCCCCGCCAGGGAGCTCACCAAGGCCGCTCGTGTGTCTGCTCTGTCTCTCTCTGTCTCTGTCTGCCTCTGTGTTTGTCTCTCTCCGTTTCACCGCGATCCCTCTCCCCCGCACCGGCACCCCCTCGCGCCTCCCTTATGAAGATGGAGCGGGTGTTGTGACTGCGGGAGCCGCGTTAATGCGTTCATTCATTCACGGTAGGAGCAGCGCGCGGGGCGCGACACTCAGCTACATTATCTGGTTGGGGTGGGGGGTGGGGGGTGCGCAGAAACCGGGGGGACAGCGGGGGTACAAAGGTGGGGGGTGCAGGGTGGATCAGGAGGAAGGGTCAGGGTGGAGCGATAAGGAGGCCGAGCGCACACGAGAAAACATAAGAAGAGAAAGGGAGCAGAGCTGAAGCAGAGTAAATATTGGGGGGCCAAGCTTAGAAGGGATGGTGGGGGGGGGTCAGGAGGCGCAATCGCATGGGGAGGGGAGCCGTGCGCGCTCCAGGATCTCACCGCGCGCGCTCGCATTGACGCGGCGCCGAGCCGAGCGCAGCGCGGGGCCATTCACAACCACCACTACCACCACCCGCAACCACCACCACCATGCGCAACCACCACCCCAACCACCATGAGCAACCACTACACCCGCAACCACCACCACTATCTGCAACCACCATCACCCGCGGGGCACGCGAACGCCGAGGCTCGCGGGTTCATCCACGACAGAGGAAGGGCAGGACGGGAGGGGGCGAGGGACCCCTAACTCTGTGGGAGTTGTTCTTGGTTTAATTCGTATGATTCAACGATTTCACAAAACACGGGGAGACAGAGCTACGGAGAGGAGACAGAGGCAGGGAGAATTATACACACGGAGAGAGGCGCGGGGAGACAGACACGGAGAGAACGGGACGACGGAGACACGGAGAGAACGGGACGACGGAGACACGGATAACGGTTCGACAGGGAAGACAGTGAGACAGAGAGAGAGAGAGACACACAGAGAGAAGGGTAGACAGCGGAGACAAAGAATCGTACGTCACAAACTCCCGACCGCGCCTTCGCCAGCCGGCGCCGGGCTCCCGGTGAAACCCGCGTGGCCCCCGTGACTCGCCGGCCCACGTGGTCCCCGTGACTCGCCGGCCCGCGTGGCCCCCGTGACTCGCTGGCCCACGTGGCCCCCGTGACTCGCTAGCCCACGTGGCCTCCGCGTCTCTGTGCCGGGGTGGCCGCGGTGCGGCGAGGGTCCTGGCCGACAGAACCTCCCGTGCGACATCCACGATTATCATCGTATCGTCCGTTTGTCAAAATATCCTGATTATCGGTACTCATTTAATCCACCTCAAGTATTTTATTTCCTGATTGTTTAACATAACACACTCTATAATAATTGAAGCTATAATTAAATAGCTGTTATCTATAAAATCAGTGCTTTGCAAAGTTATTTAACGGAGTAATTGACAGCTATAAGATAATATACCTCACCGTTTCAGAGTTCAATGTAATTACCTATTGTGTTATTACGATTGTGGCCATGCAACCCAAGCTATCGACAATATAGTAAACTCATAGACTTATAGAGATATACAAAAGACCCATAGAAATGCATAGAGACACATAGACATCCAAAGAGATCCGTAGAGCAACGTAGAGAGATACATTTAAGACGAGCCAAAGTCATGCGATTGTGGACATGCAGCCAAAACTGTGGACCACACAGTAAACCACTTTAGTCTGCGCTCCTTCAATGGAAGAGGAGGAGGAACAGCAAACCTGCACGAACTCTCTCTCCTGCAGCTCCCTCTGGTCGTGGTGAGCAGACATCGACATTGACTTCTTGGGCACATTGCTGCCACCATCACACGCAAGAGTAAACTCGCTGTGTGTCTGACAGCCGAGCGCGTTACACGCGGCATCTGTCGGGGGAGATGGTTACGGTGGCAAGGATTGCTAATGCGTGGCTGTAATTATGTTGAGTAAACTGCAGTGGGAAAAAACAACCTTTCAATTAATCTCACCCGTGCTGGGGAAAGGCAGAGCACAACCAACAACATAATGTACAGACAGCACAATAAAGCTGAATAATAACACAACAACCCGTGTTAGCGGCATTTGCCCACCCCATGAATGTAAAATCTTACCCTGCAGATGGGGTCACAAACGGCGGCAACATCGCCCCCCGACTGCGTAAACCCTGGCAGGACCCTCCCGAAAAAGTAGTGAGCACTCAGCTCGGCTGAGTATAATAATCATGGCCATGTCTAGGAATGATAGAGTTAGCTCCTGTAATCTGTTTTTGCGATAATCGCAATGGAATTTTTGGGGTAGACCACGGAACGATCTGCCCAAATGTGTGTCGTAAGGCCCTCAGCTACCCGACAAAACCAACGAGAATTGTCAGGCGTTGTAATTAGTATCGCTCCAGCTCACTCACCGCGGGTTAGCTGCCGAACAATTCTCATCACAACCAACGCGAGCAGTCAGACGTTGGTGAGAACTATTTGTCGAGGAGCTCAACGAATCGCGGTTGCCCTGTGGATGATACTTACCCTCGCCATAGAAACATGGAATTGCACGTGCCGAGGCGGCTCCGTGAAGACCCGAGGAGGGGAAACGCGACAGCGGCGGGCGGCAAGGGGCGCGAGGGGCGGGGGTCTGGGCTGGCGGGAGGGGGGGGGCTTTGAATGGATATCGAGATATTTTTTATTGAGGTCTCAAACTTTTCATTTCTTGTCTCTCGTTTTTACATTTTCTCTCTTGATTTCATTCCGCACGTGAACAATTTGCCTGAGCGGATCGTGCGGCGCGCGCTGATGGGAGTGGGGGAGGGGGGCAGGTGGGGGGGGGGGGCTCCCCTCGTCCCCTCGTTAGCGCTAACGGCGGGGGGCGGGGCTCGCCATGTCTCCGCGAGTCGTGATGGAAAAATCATTCTCATCATTGCCGGGCCGGGGCGGGGGGGCTGCGGGTTGCCGGAGGCGCGTGCCTCGCATGCCGATTGAGACCCCCTGTCCACGCTGCCCCCCCCCCTTACCCCCCATTACCGCCCACACTGCCCCCCGAATCCTGCCTCTCTCGCCCCCCAATGCCCACCCCCCTCCCTTCCCCACACGATCCAATCCAACATTCCACTCCGTTCAGGGATGGGGTAGAGGCAGCCCCCCAATCACCTCACCACGCTTTCAAGCATCACAGACATCCCACGTGCCACCAACCCGTGCCGCCAACCCGTGCCACCAACCCGTGCCACCAACCCGTGCCACCCGCAGCCTCCCATGAACCACGAAAGTAGCGGTCTCCTACTGGCGACCTCTTTCTCACGATGGACCCCAATTCCACCCCCACCCACCGCCCCCCCCCCGGCAAGAGCGATATGTTACCCTGGCCCACATCACTCCTCTAGGGACCCATTCCAATTGGGACCCCTCCCCCAGGGACTGCCTCCACTGGGTCCGGCCACGATGGCACCCGCATGCAAGCAACGTCACTGGGTCTTTACAGTCCAGTTTAGGCAGACGGTCAGCGAGAGGTGGGGGCGCGGGGGCGTGAACCCCCCCGCCCACCCCCGCGCTCCTTGCTGGGCCTCTCGCTATCTCCTGATTGACGTCACGTGACGGATTAACGGGGTCTCCTCGCCACGTCACCTCACGCGTCGCTCCCGTTCCGCCGATTAAAGCGAGGAATCGGGACTGGGGGTGGGCGGAGGGAGCGGAAATGAGCCGAGAGGGGGAAGGGAGGGAAGGTATTTGGGGGGTAAGTTGTGGTCGTAGAGCAGTTGGCGAAGCGGTTAGCGCACTGCACTACGTCCAAAGTTCGATTCTCGGTCACGGCGAACATCAGTGACATCTGCATCGTTAATGGAGCCCCCACTTCCCCCTTTCAACTTGATGGAGTATGGTCAAACAACTACAATGACCGAGACGGCGCGGGGAGGTCTTCAACAAGTAGTGGATTGACAACGCTGGCAAATTCATTGATGATTCCTATTACTGCGGGGGGGGGGGGGGGCAAGGACTGGCAGACAGGAAGGGCGGGGGGCAGGAACGTCGGGCAGCAGGACAGAGGTGACACGCAGGTGGACGACGGGATGCGGGTGGAGGGGCGTGCAATTCACTCGGGGGACAGGCAGAGAGATGTGGTAGGTAGGGGTACAGGTAGGGCTCAGGTAAGGCTATAGGTAAGCTTCAGGTAGGGGTACAGGTAGGGCTCAGGTAAGGCTATAGGTAAGCTTCATGTAGGGGTACAGGTAGGGCTCAGGTAAGGCTATAGGCAAGCTTCAGGTAGGGGTACAGGTCGGGTTGCAGGTAGGGGGCTATTCTGGCTTCCACGCTCCCCGCAGCGATGCCATGGAGGAGGAGGAGGCTGCGGGGTCCTGAGTGCCGCCGTGACCATTACATTATTAATGTCGCTCCTTCATCTCGGGGGGAGGGGCGGGGCCTGCCCCCCACGATGATGATCCGGGCCCCGCCTCTGACCACGCCCACCGTGATGTTTCATTAATTACCGCGGCCCCCACCACCCCCTCCCCTCCTCCTCTCTCACCCCATACTGCTCCCAGCTTCAAAGTGGCGATGGGACTCGGCCGCGGGGAGGGGTTAATGAGGGCGAAAAGGGTGGGGGGCGACGGGGGGCGGCGGGCTTTAACCTCCCTCCCCCCCACTCGAGCCCCGTCATAAAACACAACAGCTTTCATTTAAAGCCGCCTAAATCTCCACGAAATTAATCTGGGGCCACTTGCCTCGCTAAGTGGGTTTACACTTCATTTGCACAATCAGGCGCGGCGCCTCACTCACTTTTATCATTTAATTACGGGGCGCGTGACGCAGGGCCGGGGGACGGCGGGGGTGGGGCTGGTGGTGGGGGTGGGGTTGGGGGTGGTGGTGGTGGTGGTGGGGGTGGGGTCAGGCAAAGGTGCGTCGAGAGGTGCGTGTTGGTCGACCCGATCACAACTGAGCGCCTGGCGCTGTGAGTAAACATCGCCACTGGGGACACAAAGGTGGCCGGGCGTGGTGCTGGACACCCACCCCCTCGTGTGCCTTGCAGGCCTTCATAGGTGCTCGCTTACAACACTTGCCCCAACGATCTTTTAAGGCTATACGGGGATCTTTGTATTCGTATAGCTGTGCGTAGCTTCATGGAGGTGTGTGTAGCCGCATAGGTAGACGCGTGGGCACTTGTGAGCGGTGGCGCAGTGGCTGGCGGATATTTTAAACGGGTCCTGGGCCTACCCGAGGTCGACTCAGCCTTAAATGAGTACCTAGTGTGGTGTGTAAACAACATCACCACTGGGGAGACAAAGGCGGCCAGGAGTGGTGTTGGCCACCCGCTACACGGTGGAACTTTGCCTTTGTCGTTGTGTGCGGGTGCGAGCGTCGGACTACGAGCAGCAACGTCTAGAGTCGCACGCACACTCCACGTGTGGGCACCACCACCACCACCATCATCACCATCACCACCACCATCACCACCATCACCACCACCACCACCACCATCACCACCATCACCACCACCATCACCACCATCACCACCACCATCATCACCATCACCACCACCATCACCACCACCACCATCACCACGGGGCGGTGGTGATGGTGGTGGTGGCGAAGGACGCGTGGCCTGTGATCCTGGCTCGCCAGGAGAAGGCAGCAGAGCACGGGGACTACTCGCCATCGGTACTGGGATAAAGCGTTGCCGCTTTGGTCTTCTGCGGGTGCTCCGGTTTCCCCTCACGTGAATAATAATAATAATCATCAACACTCTCATCAGGAACTTCCTGGAAAAGAGCCCTAAGACTGAGTGTGGCTCTCCTGAAGTAATACATTATATTATTAAAATCACCACCACTATTATCACCATCACATGGAAACAGTGGGAACGAGACGGGGAGAGGGGAAGACGGAGTGATGGAGAGACAGGGAGAGATGGGGAAAGACGGGGAGATGGAGAGACGGGGAGAGATGGGGAAAGACGGGGAGATGGAGAGACGGGGAGAGATGGGGAAAAACGGGAGAGATGGAGAGACGGGGAGAGATGGGGAAAAACGGGGAGATGGAGAGACGGGGAGAGATGGGGGAAGACGGGGTGATGGAGAGACGGGGAGAGATGGGGAAAGACGGGGAGATGGAGAGACGGGGAGAGATGGGGGAAGACGGGGAGATGGAGATACGGGGAGAGATGGGGAAAGACGGGGAGAGATGGGGAAAGAGAGACGGGGAGAGATGGGAAGACGGGGAGATGGAGAAGAGACGGGGAGAGAGGTGGAACGACGGGGAGATGGAGAGACGGGGAGGCGATGGGGAAACGACGGGCGATGGAGGAGACGGGGAGAGATGGGGAGGAAGACGGGGATGATGGACGAGACGGGAGTAGATGGGGAAGACGGGGTGATGGAGAGAACGGGGAGAGATGGGCAAGACGGCGGTGCTGGAGAGACGGGGAGAGGATGGGAAAGACGGGAGATGGAGAGACGGGAGAGATGGGGAAAACGGGGAGATGGAGAGGACGGGGAGAGATGGGGAACGGACGGGGAGATGGAGAGACGGGGAGAGATGGGAAGGAAAGACGGGGAGATGGAGAGACGGGGAGAGATGGGGGAAAACGGGGTGATGGAGAGATGGGGGAAGACGGGGAGAGATGGGGAAGCGCGTTAAACTATTTCTCCGCGCATGCCCTCCCTCTCCCCCCACGGGAGGTGCCCGAGATGAGTGGGGGGGGGGGGGGGGCTCTGATGAGCGGGTGGAATGAGGCCTTTACGCTTTGCCGCGCTGCGGAATGCGATCCCATTTGAATGCTCATGAATATTTCACGTTCGTCCTCGCCACTCGCGAATCTCTTTATACAAATATTCAATTCATTACCGGGGTCGCCAAGTGGTTCGGGCCGCGCTGCGCCTGCAGATGCGATCCCAGGATTATGGGCGATTAGTGGGGTCCTGGCGGGGACAGGGGCCCGGGCACGAGGGATAGGGGGAGACAGGGGATAGGAGACGGCGGGCAGGGAACTTGAGAGAGGGGATAGGAGACAGGGTCCAGGGGATATCAGACAGGGGATTGGAGAGAGGGGGCATGAGAGAAGGGATAGAAGAAATGAGAAACGGGATCGTGGGGAGGGAACCGATTAGGGGAGGGATCATAGTGAGGGGATCAGCTCGAGCGTAGAGGGGACAGGAGTTAAGTGCAGAGGATTGTAGAGAGGGGAGCAGTGAGATGATAGGGGGGTCAGGAAGATGGTGGGGGGAGGGTGCAGCGAGAACAAATGGAGACCGTGAGGGAGACCTGGGATCCGCGTTCAGCAGCATCCACGCAGCCTCAGCGAGCGAGCAGCCTGCGGGACGAGCGGGGGCAGCGACGTCAACCACCCGGGCGAGAGGGCGCGCGGCAGGACCCAGGGGCTGTTCAGAGGGGATGGGGGGCAGCTGGTAGAGGCGGTGGGAGGATGGGATCGTTGAATGGGATAGACGGCAGGGAATGGCGTGGGGCTATGGAAAGCGGAGGGGGGGGGGTGCAGACGACCCCCCCCCCTCATTTACAACTTTAGGAGAGGTGAATCAAGCAAGTGATGTGCTATGTTCCCTCCATTCGTATCCCCTTCGTGGGCCCCCTTGGCTGCTCGATAAGGAACCCCATCAGCCGCGCGTGCAGAGGCGGGGAGCAGTCGGGGTTGGACATCGCTCCCACCTGCGACAAATCGACCCGCTCTGTGCTCCGAGCGGGGACCCTCGGGGAGAAGCTCCGTGCGGGGAGCACGAGGCCGGTGGTGGGGGGAGGCAGAGGCGCTGCTCTGGTGGAAGGAGCCTCGAGAGGACCCGGCTCGTGGACGGAGGGTCACGTGGCCGACTCCTACACGCGGGAGGGCACGCGGAGAAGAATCGGGCAGCCACTCGAGTGAGCATCCATCCTGGGATAGACGGGGAGCCGGGAGGAGTCGGGGATGATGAGATGGAGAGACGGGGATATGGAGGGACTGTTAGAGGAGAAGGGGAGAGGGTGAGAGGGAGACGGGGAGAGGGGGGCAAGATGTATGCTAAACCTCTATCGCACCGTACGTAGCCAACCGTGCTAATCGGAGGTGCGTGGGAAGGACAAACAACCTAAACACATGATAATTAGTTATTTACCCTTCTATCTGGCAACAAAACTGACACCTTTTTGCAAGGAGTCATGTTTGCATAGACCGCAATACCTGCAGTCATAATACAAACAAAGAACATAACTCTGATAATGTGCACTGTCCTTGAAGTTGATTGGTCCACACCCGAGACAGCTTTCCTTCGAGCCTAGTCTCATATGGGTTGGACCAGATGACGCCAAAAGGCGCCTTTTGGCGTCATCTGGTCCAACCCATATGAGACTAAGGAAAGCTGTCTCGGGTGTGGACCAATCAACTTCAAGGACAGTGCACATTATCAGAGTTATGTTCTTTGTTTGTATTATGACTGCAGGTATTGCGGTCTATGCAAACATGACTCCTTGCAAAAAGGTGTCAGTTTTGTTGCCAGATAGAAGGGTAAAGAACTAATTATCATATTTTTACTGGCAAATGAGGTCCCCATAACCTAAACACACTTCACTCACGACGTCAGACCTGGGCCTAGGATGTTCTTAGTCACGGCTCGGCTCAGGCTCCGACTCTGGCTCAAGAGAGCCACGGATCGCAGCCATCACGCTTACCTTGAGCTGGCTCTGAGCCATGGTCCCAGCCACGCTCATGATTTTCCCATGAGCCGAGCCTGAGCCTAGCCACGGCTGAGTCGACTCGCTCACATGCGGTCTTAGTCAGCTGAAGACGCGAGCCGCGCCTGGAGGAGGCGCCCCTGGTCAGGAGGTTGGGCCCAAGGAGGAGGAGGGAGACGCGAGACGCGCCGCGGACCCGGGCGAGCCGGCGCAGGAGCGGGAGCGAGATCTATATATATAATTACACAGTATAACAACAACAAATTGGCCAGAATGATCACATTTATTACAGTAATGGCACAAACAAATTATATAAAGAGTCATTAGGTACAACACCACCGCGCCATCTGCGAGCGCGGCGCCTCGGAGTGAGAACGAATTCACGCCGGTGGAGCGAGGGCCCGACCGGCTTCGCGTGCGCACAGGCGCCCTAGGCGCTCGCTGGGTTCGAACCCAGCGCCGAGGGCGCCCAAGTGATTCCCTGCTTCTCAAACGAGCATTGAGTCGGCGGTCGTCTCCTGTTTACAGCCCTGCGGAGCCAGCGGTGAAAATTCCACGTTCCTCTGGTGGGAGCGAGTCTATCCATAACACAACCACTATTGGTTAGCAGTGGTCAGAGAGCGAGGTGAGGAGTGGTTAGGAGTGATGGGAGTGATGTGAGGAGTGATGGTGTAGGGTGCCTTAGGAGTGATGAGAGAGTAACTGATCATTAATTGGCTCCACGCTGTAATTAACGCGCAGCTCTGAGCGAGGGTGACAGTGGGGGGAGGGAGGAGATCGAGGGAAGGGGCTGGAGGGGTATCGACCCCCCCCCACCCCCTCACGTCTTTAAACCCCACCGGCTGCCCTGCATCACGTGACGCCAGGGTGCGCACCTGTGGCGCCTCGCTGACATGGCCGCGATGGACCTTCCCCATCGTTGCACGCTGACCACGTGGTTCCCCCATCAGTCCATGGGGCAGCCTTTCGCCAATCCACTGCTGAATGGAGACCCCCCTCGCCGTGTCGGCCATGAGCATACTTCACCACGACGGCGACTTGGTGAGCGACACGCAAGACCGGTTCGGATATCAGTTGCCTCTGATGTTAGCCGTGGCTGGGAGTCTAATTCTGATGGCCACCGGGTTCATAACGCAGCGCGCCAACCGCTGCGCCACCGTTCCACCACAGTCTTCTTGATCACGAACAATTATGGTCAGGTCATAGCAATGTAGAGTTTCCAAGAGCGGATCGAGGTTGCCAATGGGGATGAGCCAGAGAGACTGCTGGAGACGCGTTGACTGCGTACACAGCACAGAGTTCCTGGACGCGTTGTGCACGATGACCTGAACCTCGCCACAAGCCTGACCCTACCCAGAGATTCCGGAGGAGGCCGGGAGAGGGGCAGGAAGAGAGACAGGGAGAAGGGCAAGGACGGATGTAAGTGTGGATACGTGGGGGAAGAACAGTGGCGCAATTGTTATCGCATTACGCTAACCACTGCGACGTGTAAGGGGTATCAGAACCGATCCTCCCCTAGGTCGACTCAAACGTAATCAAGCACCTGACGTTGTATGTAAGCATCAGCACTTGGGGAGACAAAGGCGGCCGGGCGTGGTGCTGGCCATCCTCCCCTCGTGTGCCACAGTGCCGGCCTTCATAGGTGATACTCGCGAACAGCACTTGCCCCAACAGTCTGTTATAACTGCACGAGAGATCTTTGTCTTCGAGTGTGTGAGAGTGTGTGTGTGTGTGCGAGGGATGGGTGTGTATATTCATGAGGCTGCGCGCATTAGTTCCGGCGCGTGCATAAATATGGGAGCGAGAGCGAATATATCCTCATGAGGTGGTGTGCCGGGATGAATATTTGTGCTCGCGCCCGAGAGGAAGTTGGGGGGGGAGGAGGGCG